>NC_052158.1:80367100-81673788 GCF_902713615.1 Scyliorhinus canicula | reverse complement strand
CTCTCCCCAATATTCCTAGATAAAGAAAATCCTCTTTTTAGTGTTGGGATGTTGGATGCCAATTGTTTCAAAAAGGAAATGGACACGGTGGTTAGCACTGCTGCCTCACAGCACCAGGGACCCGGGTTCAATTCCGGCCTCAGGTGACTGTTGGAGTTTGTAACGTTCTCCCAGTGTCTGCGTGGGTTCCCCTTGGGTGCTCTGGAGTTTCCTCCTAAAGCTGTGTGCGTTAGATGGATTGGTCATGCTAAATTGCCCATAGTGTTCAAAGGTTTTAAATTTTAAATCTTTATTGTCACAAGTAGGCTTACATTAACACTGCAATGAAGTTACTGTGAAAAGCCCCAAGTCGCCACATTCCAGCGCCTGTCCGGGTACACGGAGGGAGAATTCAGAATGCCCAATTCACCTAACAGCACGACTTTCGAGACCTGTGGGAGGAAACGAGCACCCGGAGGAAACCCATGCAGATACGGGGAGAGCGTGCAGACTGTGCACAGACAGTGACCCAAGCCACTCTTAGGTTAGGTGGAGTTATGGGGTTACTGGGATAGGTTGGGGAGTAGGACTAGGTGGAGTGTTCTTTCAGAGGGTCAGTGTAAACTTGATGGCCGCCTTCTGCACTGTAGGTATTCTATGACAGTACATGAGGTGTGGGAATGGTTTGCAATGTTTTTCAGCAATGGGGGTCAGGAAAATAAATATTCGTGGTCTGCATTCAATAGAATCGTGGATCTAGAATGTAGGAGGTGGATCTGCAGAAAAGAGATTATAAATATATATATTCATTTGCGGGAAGTGGGTGTCACTGGTTAGGCCAGCATTTATTGCCCATCCCTAGTTGCTCTTCAGAAGGTTGAGTCCCTGAGATGTACGTACGTCTGAGATGTACTGTTAGGGAGGGAGTTCCAGGATTTTGACCAAGTGCCAGTGAAGGAACGGCGATGTGTTTCCAAGTAGGGTGGTGAGGGACTTGCAGGAGAACCTCCAGGTGGTGGGGTTCCCATCTATCTGCTGCTCTTGCCCTTCTAGGTGTTAGTGGTCATGGGTCTGAAAGGTGCTGTCTAAGGCATGCATTTTCAAAGTGGGGGTCTCAACCTGCGAGTGGGTCGCGGAGCTGTCCATTGCGGCGTTCCCGATCGCGGGAATTAACGTGCAACGGCCGCAGCAGCCGGCTTTTAACAAAAATGCGGGCGCACTGCGCATGCGTGCCCGCTCTTCAGTACAGATGCGCTGAACCCAGCGAGAAGCACCGCCTCCTGACGTCAGCGCGCTGACCCAGGAGAAAATGTTTTTTAAAAATTCAATGTAATCTTCCTGCCTGAAGCGAGGCAGAGAGCAGGTTACGCGCCCTGAACGCTGATGTTATGTGCTTTGGGCGTGATTGCAATTCGTCCATTTTGTCAGCACCAATTTAAAATGGATCGTTTTGTTGTAAGAAATAGAGGGCCAGAGACACAAACAGGCCAGGTTATCAAAACTAAACCTGCTGGAGAGTGCTCAGGAGAATTCGCAGCAGGACAAAGCAGTGATTGTGTGAGCTGTTCGTGAGGGGTCCACAACAGGACAAAGCAGTGCTGGTGTGAGCGCCAGGGCCTCTGGTGAACAGTCCATTAAGAAGAAGCTGAAATCAGGCACAAAGCAGTATAAAAGACGATATTTTATGGTATGGATTTACTAATTGTGCCAATGTTGGGCGGCTTGAGTTGCGAAGGTCAGGCAGCGTGGTTCTGAAGGTTGGCTAGCGTGGGTCCCAAAGGATGGCCGGTTGGTAAAAATGGGTCACCAGAAAAATGTTTGAAAAAACACTGGTCTAAGGAACCTTGACAAGTTACTGCTGCAGTGTATCTTGTAGATAGTACATACGGCTGCCACTGTGCGTCGGTGATGGAGGGGTTGAATGTTTTTGGAAAGGGAAGCAATCCAGCTGGGCTTGGTAAAGCAATGAAAGGAGGTTGGAGTGAAATATGACAGTTACCTTGTTTGACCCAATTATGAGGCTGAATGAATCCCTAGATCATTCAGAATAGGCTATTCAATTATACTTATTGTCAAGTGAAACAGCAAAAATTATTTTATTATCCAATCTCAATTGCATGATCAATTGTCTGCTGGTGAATGTCTCAAATATGTCTGAAGGCTCATTTTAACAACAAGCTAAATTAATAATTGTGAAAGCAAAATACTGCAGATGTTCGTAATCTGAAGTAATAACTGAAAATTCTGGAAATATTCAAATAAAAGCATGAAATAACGGAAGGCAATTAAGGCAGCATTTGTGGAGAATTAATACGTAAGAATAATAACATTTCATTAGAACTGTGTCTAATTTTTGGTATTGAAGAGTGACAGCTCAGTGGAATGACATTACAAGTTGCCTCCTAAAAGCTTAAAAATGTTGATAATTAAAACATCGGGGCCAGGATTCTACGATACCGCGCCGGGTCGGAGAATCGCTTGGGGGAGACGGGGGGAAGGGGGAGAGAGAATCGTGCCACACTGGGCCGCTGATTCTCCCGGGCGGGGGGGCGGCCTCCAGTGTGGCCAGATCGGCAGGCCTAATTCCATGGAGGGCCTATGTTCCTCCCCGCCATATTGCCCGGGGGCCGGCACGGAGACAGCAACCCACGTGCATACGCGGAGCCGCGCCGGCTGTGGCTTTCGAGCGGCAGACACCACTCCGGCGCCGCACCACCCCCGGAAGGGGTGAATTCCTGTGCCTGGAGGCCCTTTGATGCCGGAGTCACTTGCGCCGCTTTTGACTCCGGCGTCAGAACTTGGCTGAGGGATCGGAGATTCCCGGCCCTGGGCTCTAATGTAATTAAGACGCGAAAAGTAGCAAGGAGAAATTCAAATCAGTGATTACAATTTATGTTCCATCCTCATTCAGGCATTTTTGGCTTTGATTGAAGATTCAAAGCAACAATTTGTAATTTTAATGGATCAATTTCATATAGTTAGAATCTATGTCAATAAATGGGGACAAAAGTACCTTGTAAATTTGAATATTTTGATGTCAGTATTAAGTGACAGCATGCTAGTCTAAGCATGGTCAATTAAACTGCAATTACCGTTTCCCCCTAAAGTTGCATTTAGTGCAAGTCACCTTCAATATATGTCACCTCTAATCTAGTGAAGTGAAAAGAATTGTTTCCAAAAAAAATATCAAGATGTATTTGTTGCCTGTGTGAAAGAATGAAAGCTCATTTAAAGCAATTACATTGAAAAAGATGACAAATACTCCCTGGGCAGAAACTAGAACTGCAGTACGCTGTGAATCATTAGTACAGATTATATTCTTGCTAAACTTGCTTGGCATTACATTCAGTGTTTACTTTTGATTTGTGTATATGCCTATGCACTATGGTATGAAAATTGGTAACATTTCATTTTAAGCTTCTGTTGTAAAATAATTTAAGTGAACAAGGTTTCCAACAATTTGTGTGACACATAAAGGAATGTATTACTTGATGCATTTCAAGTCTCTACATTGACGCCTGAATGATTGCAAGTTCCTTACAAGCCCAAGAGTCAATTCTCCTTCCCCAACTCTCCTCCCTCCCGCCCTTCCTAATTCTCCACCCTCCCTCCCAGTCTGCCCTCCCTGTCCATCTGTACTCTCCGTCCGCCGTCCCTCTCCGTCCCGCCGTCCCTCTCCGTCCCGCCCTCCCTCTCCGTCCCGCCCTCCCTCTCCGTCCCGCCCTCCCTCTCCGTCCGCCGTGCCTCTCCGTCCCGCCCTCCCTCTCCGTCCCGCCCTCCCTCTCCGTCCCCTCCCTCGCCGCCCTCCCGCTCTCCCTCTCCGTCCCGCCCTCCCTCTCCTCCCGCCCTCCCTCTCCGTCCCGCCCTCCCCTCTCCTCCCTCCCGCCCTCCCTCCCCCCCCCCCCCCCCCCCCCCCCCCCCCTCCCTCTCCTCCCTCTCCCTCCCTCTCCTTCCCCCCCCCTCCCTCTCCGTCCCGCCTCCCTCCCGTCCCGCCCCCTCCCTCTCCGTCCCCGCCCTCCCTCTCCGTCCCGCCCTCCCTCTCCGTCCCGCCCTCCCTCTCCCCCCCTCCCTCTCCGTCCCGCCCTCCCCCCTCCCGTCCCGCCCTCCCTCCCTCTCCGTCCCGCCCTCCCTCCCTCTCCGTCCCGCCCTCCCTCCCTCTCCGTCCCGCCCGCCCTCCCTCTCCGTCCCGCCCTCCCTCCCTCTCCGTCCCGCCCTCCCTCTCCGTCCCACCCTCCCTCTCCGTCCCGCCCTCCCTCTCCCGTCTCGCCCCTCCCTCTCCCGTCTCGCCCCTCCCTCTCCGTCCCGCCCTCCCTCTCCGTCCCGCCCTCCCTCTCCGTCCCGCCCTCCCTCTCCTCCCGTCCCGCCCTCCCTCTCCGTCCCGCCCTCTCTCCGTCCCGCCCTCTCTCCGTCCCGCCCTCTCTCCGTCCCGCCCTCCCTCTCCTTCCCGCCCTCCCTCTCCGTCCCGCCCTCCCTCCCTCTCCGTCCCGCCCCCTCCCCCCTCTCCGTCCCGCCCTCCCTCCCTCTACCCCCCCTCCCTCCCTCTACGTCCCGCCCTCCCTCCCTCTACGTCCCGCCCTCCCCCTCTCCGTCCCCCCTCCCCCCCTCTCCGCCCGCCCTCCCTCTCCGTCCCCCTCTCCCTCTCCGTCCCCCTCTCCCTCTCCGTCCCCCTCTCCCTCTCCGTCCCCCTCTCCCTCTCCGTCCCCCTCTCCCTCTCCGTCCCCCTCTCCCTCTCCTCCAGCCTCCCTCCCTCTCCGTCCGCCTCCTCCCTCTCCGTCCCTCCCTCCCTCTCCGTCCCGCCCTCCCTCCCTCTCCGTCCCGCCCTCCCTCTCCGCCCTCCCTCCCTCTCCGCCCTCCCTCCCTCTCCGTCCCGCCCTCCCTCTCCGTCCCGCCCTCCCTCTCCGTCCCGCCCTCCCTCTCCGTCCCGCCCTCCCCCCCCCTCCCGCCCTCCCTCTCCGTCCCGCCCTCCCTCTCCGTCCCGCCCTCCCCCTCCGTCCCGCCCTCCCCCCGTCCCGCCTTCCCCTCCGTCCCGCCCTCCCCCCTCCCCCTCCGTCCCGCCTCCCCCCTCCGTCCCGCCCTCCCTCTCCCTCCGTCCCGCCCACCCTCTCCCTCCGTCCCGCCCTCCCTCCTCTCCGTCCCGCCCTCCCTCCCTCTCCGTCCCGCCCTCCCCCCCTCTCCGTCCCGCCCTCCCTCCCCCTCCGTCCTGCCCTCCCTCCCCCTCCGTCCCGCCCTCCCTCCCCCTCCGTCCCGCCCTCCCTCCCCCTCCGTCCCGCCCTCCCCTCCCCTCCGTCCCGCCCTCCCCCCCCGTCCCGCCCTCCCCCCCCTCCGTCCCGCCCTCCGTCCCGCCCTCCCCCTCCGTCCCGCCCTCCCCCTCCGTCCCGCCCTCCCCCTCCGTCCCGCCCTCCCCTCCGTCCCGCCCTCTCCCCTCCGTCCCGCCCTCCCTCTCCCTCCGTCCCGCCCTCCCTCTCCCTCCGTCCCGCCCTCCCTCTCCCTCCGTCCCGCCTCCCGCTCCTCCGTCCCCCCTCCTCTCCCTCCGTCCCGCCCTCCCTCTCCCTCCGTCCTCCGCCCTCCCTCTCCCTCCGTCCCGCCCTCCCTCTCCCTCCGTCCCCGCCCTCCTCTCCCTCCGTCCCGCCCTCCTCTCCCTCCGTCCCGCCCCTCCCTCTCCCTCCGTCCCGCCCTCCTCTCCCTCCGTCCCGCCCTCCCTCTCCCTCCGTCCCGCCCTCCCTCTCCCTCCGTCCCGCCCTCCCTCTCCCTCCGTCCCGCCCGCCCTCTCCCTCCGTCCCGCCCTCCCTCTCCCTCCGTCCCCTCCCTCTCCCCGTCCCGCCTCCCTCTCCCCCCCGTCCCGCCCTCCCTCTCCCTCCGTCCCGCCCTCCCTCTCCCTCCGTCCCCGCCCCCCTCTCCCTCCGTCCCGCCCTCCCTCTCCCTCCGTCCCGCCCTCCCTCTCCCTCCGTCCCGCCCTCCCTCTCCCTCCGTCCCGCCCTCCCTCTCCCTCCGTCCCGCCCTCCCTCTCCCTCCGTCCCGCCCTCTCCCTCTCCCTCCGTCCCGCCCTCCCTCTCCCTCCGTCCCCCCCTCCCTCTCCCTCCGTCCCGCCCTCCCTCTCCCTCCGTCCCGCCCTCCCTCTCCGTCCCGCCCTCCCTCTCCGTCCCGCCCTCCCTCTCCGTCCCGCCCTCCCTCTCCGTCCCGCCCCTCCCTCTCCGTCCCCCCCTCCCTCTCCGTCACCCCCTCCCTCTCCGTCACCCCCTCCCTCTCCGTCCCTCCTCCCTCTCCGTCCCGCCCTCCCTCTCCGTCCCGCCCTCCCTCTCCGTCCCCCCTCCCTCTCCGTCCCGCCCTCCCTCTCCGTCCCGCCCTCCCTCTCCGTCCCGCCCTCCCTCTCCGTCCCGCCCTCCCTCTCCGTCCCCGCCCTCCCTCTCCGTCCCGCCCTCCCTCTCCGTCCCGCCCTCCCTCCCTCTCCGTCCCGCCCTCCCTCTCCGTCCCGCCCTCCCTCTCCGTCCGCCTCCCTCCCTCTCCGTCCGCCTCCCTCCCTCTCCGTCCGCCTCCCTCCCTCTCCGTCCGCCTCCCTCCCTCTCCGTCCGCCCTCTCCCTCTCCGTCCCGCCCTCTCCCTCTCCCTCCCCTCCCGCCCTCCCTCTCCGTCCCGCCCTCCTCCCCTCTCCCTCTCCGTCCCGCCCTCCCTCTCCCTCTCCGTCCCTCCCTCTCCCTCTCCGTCCCGCCCTCCCTCTCCCTCTCCGTCCCGCCCTCCCTCTCCCTCTCCTTCCCGCCCTCCTCTCCCTCTCCGTCCCGCCCTCCCTCTCCTCTCCCTCTCGTCCGCCCTCCCTCTCCCTCTCCGTCCGCCCTCCTCTCTCTCCGTCCCGCCCTCCTCTCTCTCCGTCCCGCCCTCCTCTCTCTCCGTCCGCCCTCCCTCTCTCTCCGTCCCGCCCTCCCCCCTCCCTCTCCGTCTCTACCCTACCGCCATCTCTCCCAGTCCCCTCCTACCCTACCGCCATCTCTCCCTCCCTACCCTACTGCCATCTCTCCCTCCCTACTGCCATCTCTCCCTGTCTCCCTCCCTACCACCATCTCGTCCACCCCCCTCTCGTCCACCCCCCCTCTCGTCCACCCCCCTCTCGTCACCCCCCCCCCCCCCCTCGTCACCCCCCCTCGTCCACCCCCCCTCTCGTCCACCCCCCCTCTCGTCCACCCCCCCCCTCGTCCACCCCCCCTCTCGTCCACCCCCCCCTCGTCCACCCCCCCTCTTGTCCACCCCCCCTCTCGTCCACCCCCCCTCGTCCACCCCCCCTCTCGTCCACCCCCCCCTCTCGTCCACCCCCCCTCTCGTCCACCCCCCCCTCTCGTCCACCCCCCCCTCTCGTCCACCCCCCCCTCTCGTCCACCCCCCTCTCGTCCACCCCCCCCCTCTCGTCCACCCCCTCTCTCGTCCACCCCCCCCTCCCGTCCACCCCCCCCCTCTCGTCCACCCCCCCCCCTCTCGTCCACCCCCCCCTCTCGTCCACCCCCCCCTCTCGTCCACCCCCCCTCTCGTCCACCCCCCCCTCTCGTCCACCCCCCCCTCTCGTCCAACCCCCCCCCTCTCGTCCACACCCACTCTCGTCCACACCCCCCTCTCGTCCACCCCCACCTCTCGTCCACCCCCACCTCTCGTCCACCCCCACCTCTCGTCCACCCCCACCTCTCGTCCACCCCCACCTCTCGTCCACCCCACCTCTCGTCCACCCCCACCTCTCGTCCACCCCCACCTCTCGTCCACCCCCACCTCTCGTCCACCCCCACCTCTCGTCCACCCCCACCTCTCGTCCACCCCACCTCTCGTCCACCCCATCTCTCGTCCACCCCCCACCTCTCGTCCACCCCCACCTCTCGTCCACCCCCACCTCTCGTCCACCCCCACCTCTCGTCCACCCCCACCTCTCGTCCACCCCCACCTCTCGTCCACCCCCACCTCTCGTCCACCCCCACCTCTCATCCACCCTCCCTCTCACCACCCCTATCTCAAAGGTTGGGTTAATCTTCAGCTCTCTTCACTTAATTGAATCCTGAAATTGGTCACAGGTGCGAAATGCAGCATGTTTTAACAGTAGCAATTACTCTGGGCGATGATAAAATGGTGATGCTATATTTTCAGCTATTAGTTAATCCATGTCAGCATTTTCTCCGTTTTTTAATGATTTCCGTTAGCCTGTTTGAACTGCCAGCTTGATAGACAAAACCTTCTTTAGAAAAACGTTATGCTGCGTGTCGCATATTAAACAAGGTAGCACTTGTACCAGACTTGTAGAAGTAGGTCTCTTGTGTTCGTGTGTAGTTGTATGACACTCCATCAACATCAGCTTATTTTGTGTGTGTGAAGAATTGAGATTTCATGAACCATATTAATTTTTTAACGTTTAAATAAGCTAATATGAATTGGAGTGACATAAACTGATCCTAATGCTGCTCAAGTCAATTAGCTTGATTTCTGCTAGCCTGTTAGAACTATCAAACTGAAAGACAAAATGTTTTTTTTAGAAAAAAGTTATGTTGAGTGCAGCCTTTGATGACGCTTAAAAAAACAGGCACCAAACTGCATTGACTATTCAACTTGTGTTGTGTTTTGCAATATAATTTTAAAGGTCTTTTGAATTTAAAAGAGTAGATCTATTATTTGATATCTTGTGCTTGTTTTATTTAGCATTCCAGTTTGCCAGTTAGCACTACTTCTGTATGGGGCTCAGTAAACACCAGCCCTACCAACCAGTGGGGAACAGACATAAGCAGTGTCTGGGGTGCTCCAGATAACAAGAACACAAATGTGGGCTTCTGGGATGAGGCTGTGAAAGAAGTGGGGCCTCCGGCAAGAAACCAGACCTCCAAAAGTAACAAAAACAATTCGAACCCTGGGTAAGAGAACAAATTATTTTAATCTCATTCCTGATATAATTGATAGCTTACTGTAACAATTTAAATACCAGAACAAAATCTTTCTCACTGAATAGAGTTGCTTTCAAAAAACAAAATCCACTTGGCCTTTTGCAAAAAAACAGGTAAACATTTTGTCAAGTTTTGTGTCGATAAATAATTTTCGATTGGATTGACTTTGCAGTCACTGAAAGCGTTATTCATGAAGGTTATTTATGAGGGCCCGGCCTCTGAACCTTGCCCCTCGCCTGAGGTGTGGTGATCCTCAAATAAAATCACCACCAGTCATCTCTCTCCCTCAAAGGGGAAAGCAGCCTGTGGCCATCTGGGACTATGGTAACTTTACTTTTACTGAAAACGGGTAGGCTTCAGGACATTTTTTTTTTTTAGCTTAATATTGAAAGTCATTCAGCAACAATAGTATGGGTGTGCACACACACTCTCACAATTTATCCAAATCGAGTGACGTGCTTGCTTTTAATAGGAGTCGAGTCAAGCTCTGTTGCATTTAGTAGAAGAATCCCCTCAGTATTTTTCTTGTACGACTCAATCTTGTTGTTTCTCTAATATATTTCCTTTTCTCAAAAGGGCAGAATTTGGGCATTGGGCAGTAGTGTTTTTTAAAAATTGCATTTGGTGAACCATGAGTTATTTAAAATGTACTTTTCATGGTGTTCAACCGATATCAAAGTGTGTATTTACATTTATCAGTAAATGGACATTGTAGGTAACGGCTTAATATTAAAGCAATTAATTATCTAGCTTGCTCATTTTTAAATCATTTATTTAGTAACAATGAGGCAATCTAATCAACTTTAATCATTGTGGAATATAAATTTGGGTTAGAACACCTAGACTAATATTACAAGTATTTAGCCCTTGAATAAGGAACTAACCCTGATCCTGTCTTAGTGTTTAAAATTTACACTTGCTTTACACAGTGATCTTTCAGAAAGGACTGTTGCACTGCTTTTCCAAATAGGCATGCTGTTTCCTTATGAGAGTTTAACTTCAGGAACTTGTGAAATGTTTCCAATATTACTTGCTGCCTTGTCCCTACTCTGTACCAGTAAATTTTAAAACTAAAAAAAAGAACGCCATACTCCACTCCATGCTGGGAATTGGCATAGTCATTTAGTTTTATACCACGGAGAGGCCCTTCAGCTCGTCATGACTGCTTCAACCATCAAGCAACAATCTATTCTTATCCCATTTTGCAGAACTTGGTTCAGCCTTGTATGCTATAGCATTTCAAATGCTCACCTAAATGCTTCCAAAATAGGGCAGCATGGTGGTGCAGTGTTTAGCACTGCTGCCTACGGCGCTGAGGCCCCGGGTTGATCCCGGGCCGATCCCGGCCCCGGGCCGCTGTCCGTGTGGAGTTCGCACATTCTCCCTGGGACTGCGTGGGTTTCATCCCACAACCCAAAGATGTGCAGGTTAGATGGATTGACCAAACTAAATTGCCCCTTAATTGGGGAAAAAAAATAATAGGGTACTCTAAATTTATTTTTAAGAATGCTTCCTAAATATTGTGAGCATTCCCGCCTCTAATAATAATAATCACTTATTGTCACAAGTCGGCTTCAGTGATGTTACTGTGAAAAGCCCCTTGTCGCCACATTCCGGCGCCTGTTCGGGGAGGCTGGTACGGGAATTGAACCCACGCTGCCGGCCTTGTTCTGCATTATAAACCAGCTGTTTAGCCCACTGTGCTAAACCAGCCTCTACCACCCATTCATAGAACACACAGTGCAGAAGGACAGTACAGTGCATTCAGGCAATGATTCCCACCACCCTCTGGTGAAAAAGCTTTTCCTCAAATCTCCTTTCAATCTCATACTCCATAAACTAAATCTATACCCCCTTGTTATTGTCCCCTCTACTAAGGGGGAATATTTGTTCCTATCTACCCTATCTATATCCCTCATAATCTTGTACACATCGATCTCACCCCTCCCCCTCCTCCCCGCCTTCTCCAGCCTAACGTCATAGCTGAAACGCTCCAGCCCAGGCAATATCCTGATGAATCTCACTGCACCCTTTCTAGTGCAATCACTTCCTTCCTATAGTGTTGCGACCAGATGTGCACACAGAATTCCAGCTGTGGCTGAACGAGCATTTTATACAGCTCCATCATACACTCCATACTCTTCTAATCTATGCCTCAGCTAATAAAGATACGTATCCCATATGCCTTCTTAACCACCTTATCTACCTGTTCTGTCTTCAGGGATCTTTGTACATGAACCCTAAGGTGCCTCATGGTTCTCTGTACTTACTACTGCCTCCCGTTCTTCGTGTATTCTCTTGCCTTGTGAATTTTCCCAAAATGCATCACCTGACACTTTTAAGGGTTAAAATCCATTTGCCACTGTTCTGACCAGTCCATCTACGTCGTCTTATAATGTAAGTCTTTCCTCCTCACTATTTACCACACCACCAATTTTTGTGTTGTCTGCAAACTTAGTGATCATATCCCCGCCCCCTACATTCACATCTAGATCATTAATATACACTGCAAACAGCATGGAACCCAGCACTGATCCTGCGGTACATCACTGGATACAGACTTCGAGCCGCAAAAATAACCTTCAAGCATCACCTTCTGCCTCCTGCCATAAACCAGTTTTGGATCCAATTTACCAAATTGCCCTGGGTCCCATGGGTTCTTCGCCTTGATCAGTCTCCCATGCGGGACCTTGTCAAAAACTTTACTGAAGTTCATGTCAACTATATCAACTGCACTGCCCTCCTCTACACACTTAGTCACTTACTCGAAAAATTCAACTTAATTTGTTAAAACATGATTTCTCCCGACAAGTCCATGGTGACTATCCTTAATTAATCATTGCCTCTCCAAGTGGAGATTAAATTTGTCCAGAATTTTTTCCCCCAATTATTTCCCTACCACTGATGTTAGACTCACTGGCCTGCAATACCTGGTTTAACCCTACTTCCCTTCTTGAATAATGGTACCATATCAGCTACATTCCAGTCTTCTATCACCTCTCGTGTGACCAGAGAAGATTTGAAAATTAGTATCAGGCCCCTGCAATTCCCTCCCAAGCCCCCACAGCAGCCTAGGATACATCTCATCTGGGCCTAGGGATTTATCCACTTTTAAGGCCGCTAACACCTCCTTCCTCCCGATGCTAATCTGTTCAATTATATCACAGTCCCACTCCCTGCTTTCTGTACCTACATCGTCCTTCTCCATAGTGGACACAGAAGCAAAATGTTAATTTAACACCTTTCGGCTACACACACATGTTGCCATTCTGGTCCTTAATGGGCCCTGCTTTTTCCCTGGCTATCCTCTTGCCCTTAATGGACTTATGAAACATTGTGGGATTTTCCTTAATTTTGCCAGGCAGTGCTTTTTCATGCCCCTCTTCACTCTTTAGTACCCTCCTGCACTTTCTATACTCCTTTAGGGCATCCATTTTAGAACATAGAACATAGAACAGTACAGCACAGATGAGGCCCTTCAGCCCTCAATGTTGTGCCGAGCCATTTTGAGCCCCCTCTATCCACCAGAGAGTTTCTTTTTTCCTTATCCAAACCTTTTTTTTAAATTTAAGGTTTTTTTTCCAATTGAGGGGCAATTTAGCGTAGCCAATCCACCTGCCCTGCACATTTTTGGGTTGAGAGAGTGAAACCCATGCAGACTGTGGGAGAATGTGAAAACTCCACAGGGACAGTAACCCGGGGCAGGGATCAAACCTGGGTCCTTAGCACTGTGATGCAGCAATGCTAGCCAAAATGTGCCACCGTGCCGCCCTTCCTTAGCCAAACCTGTATATCCCTTGACATCCTGGGTTCTCTGGACATTTTGGTTCCACCTTTTAGCTTTACGGGAACATGTTGGCTTTGTACTCTTTCTTTTTTGAATTACCTCCACTGCTGTGATATGGATCTTTGTAGAAGTAGTTGCTCCCTGTCCACTTTGGCCAGATCCTGCCTTTTCCATTTAAAATAGGCCATCCCCCAATTCAGAACCCTTATTTCCGGGACATCTTCGTCCTTTTCTATAACTACCTTAAATCTTACTGAGTTACGGACACTATCACCAAAATGCTCCCCCACTGGCACCTCTACAACCTGCCTGACTTCATTCCCTAAATTAGGTTACGTGTCACCTTTGTGGGGGCTTTCCCTAAGCTGGCTCAAAAAGCTCCCTGGATGCACTGAGTTCTGCCCCTTCTAAACCTTTCACTCTTTGCTTATCCCAATTAATATTGGGGAAGTTGAAATCCCCTACTACTTTTACTCTATTGTTTTACACTTCTTTGAGATTCTCTGAGGGCAGCACGGTGGCACAGTAGTTAACACTGCTGCCATGCAACACCAGGACCCAGATTTGATTCAAGTCTTGGGTGACTGTGGAGTTTGTACATTCCCCCTGTGTCTGCTTCGGTTTTCTCCCACAGTCCAAAGATGTGCAGGTTAGTTGGATTGGCTGTTCTAAATTGCCCCTTGGTGTCCAAAATAGGTTGAGTAGGGTTACGGGGATAGGATGGTGGGCTTGGGTGTGGTGCTCTTTTAGAGGGTCGGTGCAGACGCGATGGGACGAAAGGCCTCCTTCTGCACTGCACTGATGTTTGCCACCATATCTACTCTTCTTTCTCTCCCTGACTGTTTGAGAGCCTATAGGTGGCCACGCCTCCAAAGACATCCTCCCTCCTCACTGCAGTAAATGACTAATATTGCGACACTACCACCTCTTTTACAACGACAACCCCCCCCCCCAATATTCTCGCCTGAAGAATCTATACGTGGAATATTGAGCGTCCAGCCCTGCACCCCGCCCCCAGTGTTATCGCTGTGACAGCAACTCTTGACGACCATAACTTTGCTGGAAAATACAAATGCACTTCATTAATGCCATTTCCAATCTCCACTGGCCTATTGGACATTCCTGCCCCCTGAAGAAAACCACAGCAACTGTTTAAAACAGTCCAGTTTGGATTTTAGACCTACCTTTCTCTCTCTTCCCCTCCCACCACCCCCACACGATTCAGCCTCCATCACTGTTTTACCTATGGCAGGAGCATATCCATGGTCAGATTAGCAGCCTGGTAGCTTTATCTGTGTAAATTGGTGTGCCAGGCAAGACAGGGATGAGTCTCATCCTGCGGGCGCCTACATTCCAACCCAAGGTCCTATCCCTCTTTGGCCCAGCTCCTAAAGCCCAGCTGCCCTCTTCCCACACCTTAACCACTCTCGCTGGGGTGTGCCAGCCAGGCCCTTACAATATTGCAGATTTACTTTGAAATTTGGCTCCATAACCACCTCTTGTTTGGGAACTACTTGTAATCCCAGCCGGAACCTGGTGCTGTTGGGACTACAGAGCTGCTATGTAGTACTCTCAAGGCGGAACTTCCTCCCAGATGCAGGTAGAAATCTTGACCGTGGGCAGTTAACACTGTTTGCAGCATAAAGTGCTACGAGGCAGCCAGCATTGTGGTGGGTTGGTTACCTACTGACTTTTTTAGTTGGGTCAGGGGTGGTGGTGGGAATATGGTGCCCTGTAAAATCCAGCCCATAATTGTTTTGCTAGATTTAATAGAAAACAATTTGGTGCTCTTTCAGAAAGTCACATGGAGTCCAAAACAAAGCAAATAAAAAGGCTGAAGAGGAAGAAAAGCTTAAGAAGTTGTTTCAAGGTGTGAACAAGACACATGATGGATTTACCTTGTGGTGTGAACAGATGTTACATGTTCTCAACACAGCCAACAATTTGGATGGTAAGAAACAGTTTGCACAGTTAAGTTTTGCACTCCTTAAATATTTTTTTTAGAAAGTAACTTGGAAATGTGGACTATCTAGTACACAAACTTGTGAGATACTATATATTGTAAAATAATAACTTATCTTTATTAGTGTGACAAGTAGGCTTACATTAACACTGCAATGAAGTTACTGTGAAAATCCCCGAGTCGCCACACTACAGTGACTGTTCGGGTACACTGAGGGAGAATTCAGAATGTCCAATTCGCGTCTTGTGGGAGGAAACCAGCGCACCTAGAGGAAACCTGCCTAGACCGGGAAGAAAGTGCAGATTCCGCAGACAGTGACCCAAGCCAGCAATCGAACCCAGGCCTCTGGTGCTGTGAAGCAACAGTGCTAACCATTGTGCTGCCGTGCCACCCTAGAGCTTAGTGATGCCAGTGTAGTAGTAGCATCATCTAAAGGCAACTTCCCTTCTCTATGGAACAGTTCAAAAGTGATAATATTGTCCAAGTGTACAATAATACCATAAGTATTTGAAAGCCTGTTACTTCTATGCAGCAACCTTACAACATTTTCTCAGGATGTTTCACTTCTGTCTGATGACTTGAGCAAATCCAAGTAAATTTTAATCTGTGCATGCACTGTGCCATGTCTTATTTACTGCTAAGCACCCCTACAGATGAACCAATTTAAGGAATTGCAAATTCCTGTCTTTGTGCACAAAAGCCACAAGCAATTGTGGTAAAGTTAGCCAGACAAAAAAAATAAACCCCCCAATTGGCTGTGCACCCGAGCCTCTAACCCCGCACATTTAATCGCCGGCCGCCTATAAGGCTACCGCTTGCTCTCCGATTGAGTCTGCAGCTGCCCGCCAGCATCCCGACTGGCAATAGGTCATTAGTTCCACGCCATTGGGAACTCGGCCGGTCGGAAGCGGAGGATTGCTGGACGGGCCTCTGGCAATGGACCCCGGTGGCGCAGCATACTCGCGGAGCTGCAGATTTTCGGTGCGCGGAGAATCGCTGAACTGGCGGCGGGCCCGATTCCACCGTGAAACTGGATTCTCCGTCCTGGAGCCGGCTGTGATTTTGGCAGGGCTGTGGAGAATCCAGCTCATGGTCTAAATGTGGGACATAGAGTGAGTGAACCACTTTCTGGAACAGTCGTACCATCTTCTACATTTTTGAATTAGCAGTTAGCACTGCTGCCTCACAGTGCCGGGGACCCGGGTTAAATTCCAGCCTTGGTTGACTGGCTGTGTGGTGTTTGCATATTCTCCTCGTTTCTGCATGGATTTCCTCCGGGTGCTCCGGTTTCCTCCCATTGTCCAAAGATGTGCAGGTTCTGTGGATTGGCCGTGATCAATGTGCGAGGTTATAGGGATAGCACAGGGGCTTGGGCAAAATTACTGTGCTCTTTCGGAGGGTCGGTGCAGATTCGATGGGCCGAATAGTGGCACCTTGCACTATAGAAATTCATACTATAGAAATTCATACGCCTGTTTAATATACCTTAACTATTTTGTTAATCCTTCTTGGAGTGCATTTATACTAAAAGTTCAGACTGATGGGTTAACTGCTTTACAGTTTTGCATCATTAATCTAATTCCTGTTCCCTTAACTCTGACAATTTTCAAATCTAGGTGTCGTGCCTCTGTTTTCAGAAGCCAGTCGAAAGATTGAAGTCCCATCTGGCCATGTGCCAGTACTTTTAGACATTTTTATACCTGCATAAAATAATTTTTCTGATGAATAAGCTACTAGAGCATCAGAACATAAATTTGTTAAATACGTTGAACCTAAAGATTATTTAAAATTATATAGAGCCTCCTCCTCTGCCAAAAGACGATCAAGATAGAACACGGGTCCATTTAGGATTTCAAGAGGATGCTGTTGATATTGTATTTGTGCAGAAATGAATTCAATTATTTCTCTCGGTCATCTGATGTTTTGATGTCTATTTTTCCATAGTTCCTACGTTTGTCTCATTTTTGAAAGAAGTTGACTCTCCTTATGAAGTTCATGATTATATCCGAGCTTACCTTGGTGACACCCCAGAAACAAAGGAATTTGCAAAGCAGTTTCTAGACCGACGTGCCAAACAGAAATCCAGTCAGCAGCACCAACAGCAGCACGTACAGCCACAACAGGTCAGTGTAAAAAAAGTGAATTTAAAGTTGTATGGGTTATTATGATTACATAGAAATAATTACTTTTCATTGACAGTTAATCAGTATTACTTAACACCGGACTTCCGGTGGCTGCGATGACGTAGGAAGCCACACATTTGGGAGCTCCCGTTTTAAACGGACTTTTCGGCTCTCTTTAGAGCCCAAAACGGAAATTTTCCGACGTCTCCCGGTGGGGGAAGGTGTGCTGAACGACTTTCCCCGCAGTCCATGACTCGGAACTCGGAGTGGAAAGGGGGAAAAAACGGCAGCAGCTCCCCAGAAAAAACGGGGGAAGGAATCCAAGATGGCAGCCGGAGGAGCTCCAGAGGAGTGGAGGCTGTGGGCCCAGGAGCAACAAGCTGCTCTCCTGCGCTGCTTCACAGACTTCAAGGCTGAGGTACTGAGCTCTCTGCAGGAAACGAACAAAAGGCACTCGGAGATTCAGACCACCCAGGGTGCTGCCATCAAGGAGTTGCAGACGCAGGCCACTGAACGAGAGGAGGAGGCCGTGGTCCTCGTGAGTAAGGTGGAGGGGCACGAGGCACTCCACAAGAAGTGTCAGGAACGCTTCGAGGAGCTTGATCACCGCATGAGGCGGAAAAACCTGCGGATCTTGGGCCTTGTGGAGGGGCTGGAGAGGTCGGACCTGACAACCTACGTGGCTATAATGCTGAACTCGCTAGTGGGGGCCGGGTCTTTCCATCGGCCCTTGGAGCTGGAGGGAGCGCACAGGGTGCTGTACAGGAAGCCTAAGGAACATGAACCCCCGCGTGCAGTGCTGGTGAGGTTCCACTGGTTCAGTGATCGGGAGTGTGTGCTGCGCTGGGCCAAGAAGGTGAAGAGCAGCAACTGGGAGAATGGGGTAGTGCGGATCTACCAGGATTGGAGTGCGGAGGTGGCTAAGCGGCGGTCCGGATTTAATCGGACGAAAGAGGTGCTTTACAGGCAAAAGATAAAGTTCGGAATGTTGCAGCCCACGCGCCTGTGGGTAACTTATTCGGACCGGCATTATTATTTCAATTCCCCAGAGGATGCGTGGGCCTTCGTGCAGACGGAGAAACTGGACTTGAACTAGGGGTTGGGGGTTGCGGGGTCGGTTGTAATATTTTAGTGCTGGATTCTGCTGTTGCTGTGTTATCTTTTTTTGTACTTTTGCAATTTTGATATGGTTATTTATGGGGGTGTTGTTCTGCTATGTTTTTTTTGCTGTGGGGCATTGTTTGAGTTGTGTATCTTGCGGGGAGGGTCGGGGGGGTTTGTTGTATTCTATGTCGGGTTGGGGGTATGGAGTGGGGCTGGTATTTGGGAGCTGCGTCAGAAGGGTGTGGTGGGACAGTGCGAAAGCGCGGGCTTTCCTCTGGTTTCCCGCGCTGGGGGGCGGAGACGGTGACGGGGGAGACGGGGCCTTAACTGGTTCTTCCCCGCGCTGGAGCGGTGCCTGGAGGAGAGATAGATTGGGGGATGATCACACTTTGGGAGGGGTTGGGTTATTGGCGGGAGTTTCCGGGGTTAGCAGAAGTTAGCTGACCCACGGAAGTACAATAGAGGACGGTTCGCGGCTCGGAGGGTTCCTCGCCTGGGGGGGAAGGGAGGGGGGGAAAGGGGAATACCGGGTTGCTGCTGGTAGGGTCAAGAAGGAGCTTTTGGGGGATGGGGGGACAGAGGTGGGGTGTTGTCGCTGTGGGGACGGGGTCGGGCAGGGGGTGCTGGCCTGGGGCGGGCAGTCGACGGGCTATGGCTAGTCGACGGGGGAGGGGGGCGGGACACCGTCTGATCCGGTTGGTCACTTGGAATGTGAGAGGGTTGAATGGGCTGGTGAAGCGGTCGAGGGTACTGGCTCATCTGAAGGGGCAGATGTGGCAATGCTTCAGGAGACCCACCTGAAGGTGGCGGACAAGGTCCGCCTGAGGATGGGATGGGTGGGGCAGGTTTTCCACTCTGGGTTTGATGTGAAGAACCGGGGAGTGGCGATTCTGGTGGGGAAATATGTGTTGTTTGAGGCATCGGAGGTGGTGGCGGATAAGGGGGGGTAGGTATGTTATGGTTAGGGGCAGGCTACAAGGAGAGAAGGTGGTACTGGCTAGTGTGTATGCCCCAAATTGGGACGATGCGGGCTTTATGAGGCGTATGTTGGGACGGGTCCCGGATCTGGAGGCGGGAGGTCTGATCATTTGGGGGGGGGGGGGGGGGGGGGGGGGACTTTAATACGATGTTGGATCCTTCACTGGATCGGTCCAGCTCTAGGACGGGTAGGAGGCCGGCGGCGGCCAAGGTACTGAGAGGGTTTATGGACCAGATGGGTGGGGTGGATCCATGGAGGTTTGTGAGGCCGAGGGCACGCGAGTACTCTTTCTTCTCCCACGTACATAGGGTCTACTCTCGGATAGATTTCTTCGTGGTGAGTAGGGGACTGATTCCGAGAGTGGAGGAGGCCGAGTATTCGGCCATTGCAATCTCCGACCACGCTCCGCATTGGATAGAGTTGGAGATGGGGGAGGTGCAGGACCAGCGCCCGTTGTGGCGGTTGGATGTGGGGTTGTTGGCGGAGGAGGAGGTGTGTAGGAGGGTCCGGGCAAGTATTGAGGTGTACCTCGAGGTGAATGATACGGGGGAGGTTCAGGTGGGGATGGTCTGGGCAGCCCTGAAGGCAGTGATTCGTGGGGAGCTGATATCCATCCAGGCACACAGGGAGAGGAGTGAGAGGGATAGACTGGTGGGAAATATGCTGGAGGTGGACAGGAGGTATGCAGAGGCACAAGAGGAGGGACTGTTGGGGGAGAGGCGCAGCCTGCAGGCTAAATTTGATTTGCTGACCACTAGAAAGGCGGAGGTACAGTGGAGGAAGGCACAAAGGGCAGTGTACGAACATGGTGAAAAGGCGAGTAGGATGCTGGCTCATCAGCTCCGCAAGCGGGATGCGGCTAAGGAAATTGCTGGAGTGAGAGACAAGAGTGGGAATGTGGTGCGGAAGGGGGTAGAGGTGAATGAGGTCTTCAAGGACTTTTACGGGGAACTGTACCGGTCGGAGCCAACGGGGGAGAGGAGGGGAATGGAGAGGTTCCTTGACTGGCTTTCTTTCCCGAAGGTGTAGGAGGAGAAGGTGGAGGGGTCGGGTGCGCCGATTGAGCTGGAGGAGCTAGTTAAGGGGATCGGGCAGATGCAGTCAGGGAAGGCACCGGGGCCGGATGGGTTCCCAGTGGAATTTTATAAAAAGTTTGTGGACCTAGTGGGCCCCTTGCTGGCGCGGACACTCAACGAAGCGTGGGAAGGGGGGACTTTGCCCCCGACGATGTCGTGGGCGCTGATCTTGTTAATTTTAAAGAGGGACAAGGACCCCCAGCAGTGTGGTTCATACAGGCCCATATCTCTCCTCAACGTGGATGCTAAGGTACTGGCAAAAATCCTGGCCACCAGGATAGTGGACTGTGTGCCTGGGGTTGTGCCCGAGGACCAGACAGGTTTTGTGAAGGGAAGGCAGCTGAACACGAATGTGCGGAGATTGTTGAATGTCATCATGATGCCGGCGATTGAGGGGGAGGCAGAGATAGTGGTGGCACTGGATGCGGAAAAGGCCTTCGATAGAGTGGAGTGGGGGTGTCTATGGGAGATGTTGGGGAGGTTTGGATTTGGTGAAGGGTTCATTAGATGGGTAAGGCTGCTATATGAGGCCCCGATGGCGTGCGTGGCCACGAATAGGAGGAGGTCGGAGTACTTCCGGCTTTACCGAGGGACCAGGCAGGGTTGCCCCCTGTCCCCCTTGTTGTTTGCACTGGCAATCGAGCCGCTGGCGATGGCGTTGAGGGATTCAGAGAGGTGGAGAGGCTTGGTGCGAGGTGGAGAGGAACATACGGTGTCGTTGTATGCCGATGACCTGTTACTGTATGTGGCGGACCCGGTGGGAGGGATGCCGGGGGTGATGGAGTTGCTAGCTGAATTCGGGGCCTTTTCAGGTTATAAATTAAATTTAGGCAAGAGTGAGGTGTTTGTGGTGCACCTTGGAGACCAGGAGGAAGGAATTGGTAGGCTCCCGCTTAGGCGGGCAGGGGAGAGCTTTAGGTACCTGGGGGTGCAGGTGGCCAGGGACTGGGGGACTCTTCACAAGCATAATTTCACCAGACTTGTAGATCAGATGGAGGAGGAGTTCAAGAGGTGGGACATGCTGCCATTATCGTTGGCGGGGAGGGTACAGTCCGTCAAAATGACGGTGCTTCCGAGGTTCTTGTTCCTCTTTCAGTGCCTGCCCATCTTTATCCCGAGGGCCTTCTTTAGGAGAGTGACTAGCAGTATTTTGAGCTTTGTGTGGGCGCATGGGACTCCGAGAGTGAAGAGGGTGTTCCTGGAGCGAGGGAGGGATAGAGGCGGGCTGGCGCTGCCCAACCTTCTGGGGTACTATTGGGCGGCCAATGTGTCAATGGTGCGTAAATGGGTGATGGAGGGGGGAGGGGTGGCGTGGAAAAGAATGGAGATGGCGTCATGTAGAGTTACGAGCCTGGATGCCATGGTAACGGCGCCGTTGCCGCTCTCCCCTAAGAGGTTTACCACGAGCCCGGTGGTGGCGGCGACCCTAAGAATCTGGGGACAGTGGAGGCGGCATAGGGGGGAAACAGGGGGCTCGATGGAGGCTCCACTGGGTGGCAACCATCGGTTCATCCCGGGGAACAAGGATGGGGGATTTAGGGGGTGGCAAAGGGCAGGCATCAGCAAATTGAGGGACCTGTTTATTGGCGGGAGGTTTGCGGGCCTGGGGGAACTGGAAGATAAATTTGGCCTTCCCCAAGGGAACATGTTCAGATACTTGCAGGTAAAGGCGTTTGCTAGCGACAGGTAGAGGGATTCCCTTTGCTGCCCTCGCAGGGGACGATGGACAGAGTGCTTTCGGGGGTGTGGGTCGGAGAGGGGAAGGTGTCTGACATCTATAAGGTAATGCAGGAGGTGGAGGAGTCGTCAGTGGAGGAGCTGAAGGCTAAATGGGAGCAGGAACTCGGGGAGCAGATAGAGGACGGGACTTGGGCGGATGCCTTGGAGAGAGTCAACTCTTCCTCCTCATGTGCGAGGCTTAGTCTCATTCAATTTAAGGTGCTGCACTGGGCCCACATGTCCGGGACTAGGATGAGTAGGTTCTTTGCGGGTGAGGATAGGTGCACCAGATGTTCGGGGAGTCCAGCGAACCACGCCCATATGTTCTGGACATGCCCAGCACTGGAAGAATTCTGGAAGGGGGTGGCGGGGACGGTGTCGAGGGTGGTTGGATCCAGGGTCAAACCAGGGTGGGGACTCGCGATTTTTGGAGTTGCGGTAGAGCCGGGAGTGCAGGAGGCGAAAGAGGCCGGTGTCCTGGCCTTTGCGTCCCTAGTAGCCCGTCGAAGGATTCTGCTACAGTGGAAGGATGCGAGGCCCCCCAAGTGTGGAGACCAGGATCAGTGACATGGCGGGATTTATAAAACTGGAAAGGGTCAAATTTGCCCTGAGAGGATCAATACAAGGATTCTATCAACGATGGCAGCCTTTTCTGGACTTCCTGGCTCAAAGATAGGTATCTTGGTCAATAGCAGCAGCAACCCGGGGTGGGGGGGGGCGGGGGGTGTTCCTTATTGTAGTGTCTATTCTGTAACTTTATATTGTGTTAATTTGCATTGTTGTTAAAATGCTATGTTGTTCATGGAGGTGGGGCGAATGTTTATGATTGTTAATATTATTGTTATTTTTGGTATTTTACTAAGGTGCGTTATTGTTGTATAAATTCAAAATTTTTCAATAAAAATTATTTCAAAAAAAAGTATTACTTAACACCCCAATACCCTACCAAGCCAGCTAGCACAGACATAAGTACAGCATCCATTGTTCGTTGAACAAAGCACGAAGATGGGACTTTAATTAGACATTGCGTAAAAGTCTAGTGCTTGTTACCCTTGGTTTGACTTTACGTCCACCCGTCCTAACAGACTGGTGTATATCTAACGTACAGCTGCAAAAGCTGTACATCATTCAAGTTGGGCTGGGCTACATTACTTATTACCAGGTTTTGTTAACCGTGGCTAAAACCAGCCCACAAATTCCAGGAGACTAATAGTAATGTTAAAGTCCTCCCACTTCACTTTCAACTTTGCTGAGAAGAACTGAGAATTAATGGTCTCTATCTTGTAAAAGAAGTCCAATCTATTAATTTTCCTGATTTTTTTTCTCTCAATCTTTTGTATCGGTCTATTCCTCTCTTTAACTCGTCTTTCTTCCCTTGCTCTGTTGCAACTGACATTTTCTGACTGCGTTATACTTCCTCAAATACAAATAGTTGGTAGTTGTACAGAAATTATAAAAGCTTTTTGTTTTGCACATAAGGACAGGTGCAAGAATGCCAAATTTTAAATGGAGCAACAATTTGTACTGCGTGAGAAAGGGGATGCTGATTGATTAGTGGGTCGGCTCTGTTGGTCAAGACATTACCACGGTGAATATACTAGGGAGCAATTTTCCCCCATGGTTTTATTCAAAAAATGTGCAGCGCCTGGACATATTCCTTTTGCCTGCAGAGGTCAGCTATCTGCATAAGGATATTTGTAACTTATAGGAAGTGTAAATGAGCTATAATGCGAGCCCAATTGATTGTCTTAAATTGGTCATTAGTGTAATGCTCAGTGTAATACTTGGCGCACTGTTAGTGGAATTCTTATTACACGTACTTAACATTCACTAACGGAATGCTGAAAAAATTATAAGCTTTCATACAAATGAGTAATGTATTTCAATTTCAGTGTTGCTGTGATGCCAGGTACATAGGCCATAAGTTCCAATAACTAGCAGATTATATCAAACAGCATGTCCCATCCGCAGTTCACTGACCATACTCAACCAATCCATTTTTGAAAACATAATGTCTACCATTAGATGTGATCCACAATTTGGTAGCACTTGCGGAACAATTCGAAGTGTGCAAAGAATTACACTAACAATCAATTTAAGATTATATGTCAATGCCAATTCGGGGGAAACCATAGGTTTGAGCCAGGGAATTGGGATGGAAATTTTCAGAGATGGGAGGAGAGAGGAATTAGGACACTAAAAGATTTGTTTCTTGGGGGTCAGTTTGTGGGATTGAAGGAGCTGGGAGCGAAGTATGGGCTGGAGTAGGGGAAATATTTAGAGACATGCAGGTTCGAGACTTTGCCAGAAAGGAGATACACAGCTTCCCAGTAGAGCTGGCTTCCACATTGCTGGAGGAGGTGGTGACAATGGGGACTGGAGAAGGGGGAATGATCGGCGTTTTACAGGCTATTTTGGAGGAGGAGAAGGTGCCGCTGGAAGGGATCAAGGCAAAGTGGGAGGAAGAGTTGGGACAGGGTATGGAGGAGAGGTTCCTTTCTTTTTTTTTCTTGTTTTTTTTTAAAATCTAGAGGTGATGTCAGGGAAGGCAGTACAATGCCTTCCGCAGTACAATGCTCCTCCTGCAGAATGTTTGAGGTGAGGGACGCCGTCAGTGTCCCTGCTGATTTCATCTGTGGGAAGTGCACCCAACTCCATCTCCTCAAAAACCGTGTTAGGGACCTGGAGCTTGAGCTGGATGAACTTCGGATCATTCGGGAGGCAGAGGGGGTCATAGATAGGAGCTTCAGGGAAGTAGTTACACCAAAGACTGGAGATAGATGGGTAACTGTAAGAGGGACTGGGAAGAAGCAGTCAGTGCAGGGACCCCCTGCGGTCGTTCCCCTGAGTAACAAATACACTGTTTTGGATACTTGTGGGGGGGACGACTTACCAGGGGTAAGCCATGGGGTACGGGCCTCTGGCACGGAGTCTGTCCCTGTTGCTCAGAAGGGAAGGGGGGAAAGGAGTAGAACATTAGTAATTGGGGACTCAATAGTCAGGGGCACAGATAGGAGATTTTGTGGGAGCGAGAGAGACTCACGTTTGGTATGTTGCCTCCCAGGTGCAAGGGTACGTGATGTCTCGGATCGTGTTTTCCGGGTCCTTAAGGGGGAGGGGGAGCAGCCCCAAGTCGTAGTCCACATTGGCACTAACGACATAGGTAGGAAAGGGGACAAGGATGTCAGGCAGGCCTTTAGGGAGCTAGGATGGAAGCTCAGAGCGAGAACAAACAGAGTTGTTATCTCTGGGTTGTTGCCCGTGCCACGTGATAGTGAGATGAGGAATAGGGAGAGAGAGCAATTAAACACGTGGCTACAGGGATGGTGCAGGCGGGAGGGATTCAGATTTCTGGATAACTGGGGCTCTTTCTGGGGAAGGTGGGACCTCTATAGACAGGATGGTCTACATCTGAACCTGAGGGGCACCAATATCCTGGGGGGGAGATTTGTTAGTGCTCTTTGGGGGGGTTTAAACTAATTCAGCATGGGCATGGGAACCTGGATTGTAGTTTTGGGGTACGGGAGATTGAGAGTATAGAGGTCAGGAGCACAGATTTGACTTCGCAGGAGGGTGCCAGTGTTCAGGTAGGTGGTTTGAAGTGTGTCTACTTCAATGCCAGGAGTATACGAAATAAGGTAGGGGAACTGGCAGCATGGGTTGGTACCTGGGACTTCGATGTTGTGGCCATTTCAGAGACATGGATAGAGCAGGGACAGGAATGGTTGTTGCAGGTTCCGGGGTTTAGGTGTTTTAGTAAGCTCAGAGAAGGGGGCAAAAGAGGGGGAGGTGTGGCGCTGCTAGTCAACGACAGTATTACGGTGGCGGAAAGGATGCTAGATGGGGACTCTTCTTCTGAGGTAGTATGGGCTGAGGTTAGAAACAGGAAAGGAGAGGTCACCCTGTTGGGAGTTTTCTATAGGCCACCTAATAGTTCTAGGGATGTAGAGGAAAGGATGGCGAAGATGATTCTGGAAAAGAGCGAAAGTAACAGGGTAGTTGTTATGGGAGACTTTAACTTTCCAAATATTGACTGGAAAAGATATAGTTCGAGTACATTAGATGGGTCATTCTTTGTACAATGTGTGCAGGAGGGTTTCCTGACACAATATGTTGACAGGCCAACAAGAGGCGAGGCCACATTGGATTTGGTTTTGGGTAATGAACCAGGCCAGGTGTTAGATCTGGAGGTAGGTGAGCACTTTGGAAACAGTGACCACAATTCGGTGACCTTTACGTTAGTGATGGAAAGGGATAAGTATACCCCGCAGGGCAAGAGTTATAGCTGGGGGAAGGGCAATTATGATGCCATTAGACATGACTTAGGATGTGTTGGTTGGAGAAGTAGGCTGCAAGGGTTGGGCACACTGGATATGTGGAGCTTGTTCAAGGAACAGCTATTGCATGTTCTTGATAAGTACGTATCAGTCAAGCAGGGAGGAAGGGGTCGAGCGAGGGAACCGTGGTTTACCAAAGAAGTGGAATCTCTTGTTAAGAGGAAGAAGGAGGCCTATGTGAAGATGAGGCATGAAGTTTCAGTTGGGGCGCTTGATAGTTACAAGGAAGCGAGGAAGGATCTAAAGAGAGAGCTGAGACGAGCAAGGAGGGGACATGCGAAGTCTTTGGCAGGTAGGATCAAGGAAAACCCAAAAGCTTTCTATAGGTATGTCAGGAATAAAAGAATGACTAGGGTAAGAGTAGGGCCAGTCAAGGACAGTGGTGGGAAGTTGTGTGTGGAGGCTGAGGAGATAAGCGAGATACTAAATGAATACTTTTCGTCAGTATTCACTCAAGAAAAAGATAATATTGTGGAGGAGAATGCTGAGACCCAGGCTATTAGAATAGATGGCATTGAGGTGCGTAGGGAAGAAGTGTTGGCAATTCTGGACAAGGTGAAAATAGATAAGTCCCCGGGGCCGGATGGGATTTATCCTAGGATTCTCTGGGAAGCCAGGGAAGAGATTGCTGAGCCTTTGGCTTTGATTTTTAGGTCATCATTGGCTACAGGAATAGTGCCAGAGGACTGGAGGATAGCAAATGTGGTCCCTTTGTTCAAGAAGGGGAGTAGAGATAACCCCAGTAACTATAGGCCGGTGAGCCTAACGTCTGTGGTGGGTAAAGTCTTGGAGAGGATTATAAAAGATACGATTTATAATCATCTAGATAGGAATAATATGATTAGGGACAGTCAGCATGGTTTTGTGAAGGGTAGGTCATGCCTCACAAACCTTATCGAGTTCTTTGAGAAGGTGACTGAACAGGTAGACGAGGGTAGAGCAGTTGATGTGGTGTATATGGATTTCAGTAAAGCGTTTGATAAGGTTCCCCACGGTCGGCTATTGCAGAAAATACGGAGGCTGGGGATTGAGGGTGATTTAGAGATGTGGATCAGAAATTGGCTAGTTGAAAGAAGACAGAGAGTGGTAGTTGATGGGAAATGTTCAGAATGGAGTTCAGTTACGAGTGGCGTACCACAAGGATCTGTTCTGGGGCCGTTGCTGTTTGTCATTTTTATAAATGACCTAGAGGAGGGCGCAGAAGGATGGGTGAGTAAATTTGCAGACGACACTAAAGTCGGTGGAGTTGTAGACAGTGTGGAAGGATGTTGCAGGTTACAGAGGGACATAGATAAGCTGCAGAGCTGGGCTGAGAGGTGGCAAATGGAGTTTAATGTGGAGAAGTGTGAGGTGATTCACTTTGGAAAGAATAACAGAAATGCGGAATATTTGGCTAATGGTAAAATTCTTGGTAGTGTGGATGAGCAGAGGGATCTCGGTGTCCATGTACATAGATCCCTGAAAGTTGCCACCCAGGTTGATAGGGTTGTGAAGAAGGCCTATGGTGTGTTGGCCTTTATTGGTAGAGGGATTGAGTTCCGGAGCCATGAGGTCATGTTGCAGTTGTACAAAACTCTAGTACGGCCGCATTTGGAGTATTGCGTACAGTTCTGGTCGCCTCATTATAGGAAGGACGTGGAAGCTTTGGAACGGGTGCAGAGGAGATTTACCAGGATGTTGCCTGGTATGGAGGGAAAATCTTATGAGGAAAGGCTGATGGACTTGAGGTTGTTTTCGTTAGAGAGAAGAAGGTTAAGAGGTGACTTAATAGAGGCATACAAAATGATCAGAGGGTTAGATAGGGTGGACAGCGAGAGCCTTCTCCCGCGGATGGAGGTGGCTAGCACGAGGGGACATAGCCTTAAATTGAGGGGTAATAGATATAGGACAGAGGTCAGAGGTGGGTTTTTTACGCAAAGAGTGGTGAGGCCGTGGAATGCCCTACCTGCAACAGTAGTGAACACGCCAACATTGAGGGCATTTAAAAATTTATTGGATAAGCATATGGATGATAAGGGCATAGTGTAGATTAGATGGCCTTTAGATTTTTTCCATGTCGGTGCAACATCGAGGGCCGAAGGGCCTGTACTGCGCTGTATCGTTCTATGTTCTATGTTCTGATACGATGTGCTGCGGTGGGTGAATGCCTTCACCTCGTGCGCGAGGTTGGGGCTGATACAGCTGAAGGTGCTGTATAGAGTACACCTTAGGGCGAGGATGAGCCGGCTCTTTGAAGGGGTAGAAGATATCTGTGAACGTTGCGGCGGGGGGGGCGGGGGTGATAAACCACGTTCATATATTTTAGTCCAATCCAAAGGTGGAGGATTACTGGAAGGAGGTTTTTAGACTAATCTCTAAAGTGGTGCACATGAAACTGGACCCGGGCCCTCGGGAAGCCATGTTTGGGGTGTCGGACCAGCCGGGGTTGGAAACGGGCACGGAGGCAGATCTTGTAGCCTTTGCCTCGTTGATCGCCCAATGGCGGATCCTGTTAGGGTGGAGATCAACCTCTCCACCCTGTTCCCTGGCGTGGCGGGGGACCTGCTGGAATTCTTGGCGCTTGAAAAGGTCAAATTTGAACTGAGGGAAAGGATGGTGGGGTTCTACAATTCATGGGCGTTATTCATTATGCACTTTCGAGAATTGGATTACATCGAACATTTGGGATTTGGGGGCTGAGAGGTTGGGGGGATGGGGACTGTATGTGTTTGTGGTGACTGTAGGTGATTCCTGATTCCTTTTTGTCAGGTGTTTATATTAACATGCGGAGGGCAGCACGGTGGCCTAGTGGTTAGCACAACCGCCTCAAGGCGCTGAGGCCCCAGGTTCGATCTCGGCTCTGGGTCACTGTCCGTGTGGAGTTTGCACATTCTCCCCGTGTCTGCGTGGGTTTCGCCCCCACAACTCAAAAAATGTGCAGAGTAGGTGGATTGGCCACTTAATTGGAAAAAATAATTGGGTACTCTAAATTTATTTATTTTTTAAATATTAATATGCGGGCTAACGTTTGGGGTTTGGTGGGTGGATGGGATCGTTGTTATGATACAGGGATGGACATGGCATTCATTACTGATTATTGTTTATTGTTGAGTGTAAATATGGGAGAAAATGTGAAATAGGAGAATAAAATTTTTTTTTAAAAAACTTATGTATATTGGTGTGTAAGGACCTGCCCTCTGCACACAAAAGGGCTGTGATCTGACATTGTACCTTTTTTGAATACACAAAAGCTTGGTGTGCAGTAATCACCATGCTACAATCACCATGGCAACATCTCGCCCAGTCAGCATCCCTTTTCTCATGCAGTATAAATTGTTCTCTTTGAAATGTGATATTCTTGAATCTGTCCTGATGAATGCAAGATACAAAACCTTTAACAGCATATCTCATATTTTTCATTAATTCCTCAAATACTTTCAGTCATTTACATAAGATGGTAAGACAGGAGAAGAATTAGGCCATTCAGCTCACCGAGTCTGCTCCGCCATGCGATCATGGCTGATATGTTTCTCATCCCCATTCTCCTGCTTTCTCCCCATAACCCCTGACCCCCTATTAATCAAGAACCTATCTATCTATGTCTTAGAGTGATTTGGCCTCCACAGCCTTCTGCGGCAAAGAGTTCCACAGATTCACCACCCTGTGGCTGAAGAAATTCCTCGTCATCTCTGCTTTAAGGGATCGTCCGTTTAGTCAGATTGTGTCCTGGTTCTAGTTTTTTCTACAAGTGGAAACATCCTCTTCACGTCCACTCTATCCAGGTCTCACAGTATCCTGCAAGTTTCAATAAGATTCCCCCCCCTCATCCTTCGAAACAACAACAAGTACAGACCCAGTGTCCTCAACTGTCCCTCACACGACAAACTCTTAATTCCAGGGATCATTCTTGTGAATCTCCTCTGGGCCCTTTCCAAGGCGAGCACATCCTTCCTTAGATACGAGTCCCAAAACTGCTCACAATAAAACAAAAGGGACCTGACCAGAACCTTTTACAGCCTCAAAAGTACATTGCTGCTCTTGTTTTCCACCCCTCTTGCCATGAATGCTAACATTACGTTTGCCTTCCTAACTGTCGACTGAACCTGCATGTTGACCATAAGAGAATCTTGAACTAGAACCTCAAAGTCCCTTTGTGCTTCTGATTTCCTGAGCCTTTTCCCATTTAGAAAATAGTCTTTGCCTTCATTCTTCCTTCCATAGTGCATAACCTCACACTTTTCCACTTTGTAGTCCATCAGTCACTTATTTGCCCACTTTCCTAACCTGTCCAAGTCCTTCTGCAGCCCTCCTGCTTCCTTAATACTACCTGTCCCTCTGCATGTCTTTGTATCACCTGCAAAATTAGCAACAGTGCCCTCAGTTCCTTGTTCCAGATCATGAATGTATATTGTGAAAAGTGGGCACGAAAGTTTGATCACATAATTTTCCTCCAATACCTCTCCTCCTCTGTCCAACCTTGTGGAACTCTTTGCCAACCGATTGTAATCAGAGTATCTTCTTCCTGTCCCCACATTCTTACCTCTAGAATTATCTAAGGAGTTAACCTTGGCTTTCCTGCTCTTTCTCGTTACTTGTTGTCACTTGCTACAGGCCAAGGATCAGCATCCATCTGTATTCCTACATTGGACGATCAGACGTTTCCTCAAATTAAATATTGGGAAGACTGAAGCAATTGCTTTTGGTCCCTGCTCCAAACTTTGTTCCTTAACCACTGTCTCTACCCATCATCCTGGCAACAGTCTTGATTTTAAGCCAGTCTATTTGCAACCTTGGTGATGCATTCAACCCCAAGATTAGCATCTAACCTCATATTCACACCATCACTTAAGACTGCCTAGTTCCACCTCTGTAACATCACCCAACTTCAACCCCATCCCGGCAAATCTGTTGCCAAGACCCCTGTTTGTGCCTTTGTTATCTCTAAACTGAACTATTCCAACATGCTCCTGGCAGGTCTTCCATATCATGCCCTCCGTAAGCCTGAGATCATCCAAGACTAATGCCCATGTCTTAACTCTCACCCAGTCCAGTTCCTCGTCGCCCAGTGCTTACGGACCGTTGTCAGATCCATCAATCTTTCCACTTCAGTAATGTCATGTGCTTCTATCTCTACCTCAGCCTATTTGCTAGTTAACCATTCCCCTTGCTTCTTTCAAGCCCTGTACGTACACTGCTACCTTGACCTGCCTACAATCCTGCATCCTCCCTAAACTTCAGTTTATTCATACCTGTATCATCTGTCGACCCTTTCAGCACCACCCCTGTCCTTGCTAACATTTGTTTGGCTCCCAGTTTCCCCAAAATTATCACTTGGTGTACAAATTGGCTGCTGTGTTTCCTATATCCTAGCAAGTAACTTCTTCAAAAGTACTTGCTTAGGACATCCCACAATGTTTTACAGTCAATGTCATGAAAGTTGCTATATAAATGCAAGTTGTTCTGTGTTTCTTTTAGCTGAGGTTGGTAGTTAAAACTAAGTTTTCATGACAACTTCTCTGTGGATTATTTTCTCTAGAAAATATAGCTTAATTGTAAAATTAACCACATCACTAATAACAAGCATAATTTCATGAGTTAAAGTTTTGTCAAATGTATCTTGTTCCCCCTTTGCACTGCAGTCAGCAGAATGTGATTTATTTTGGCAGTAGTTGATTTTAAAAAAAACATTATTTTCAGAACTGTTAATCCTGTAATTTTCCACTAGCTGATTTCTTCAGAAAGGAAAGCTGAAGAATGGAAGGGGAAAGTTGGTTTACCGAAAAAAGCAGTGAACTTTTTGAAATAGGAAACAAAAGTACAAAAAAATCAAATTACACTCCTCAAAAGGGGAAGAAATCAAATGGGTTATTGATGATAACTATCAATAACTGAAGTTACTGCCTAAAATCAGTCTTCATATCTAATGTGAGGTTGGCGTGCTTGTATGCTTTAGGATTCAGCATGGACGGTAAATCAAACGGGTCTGCAGTCCATCTACCCATCAAATCACAGCAGGAATCAACAGTCTACCTTTGAATCTGTCCAGTCTGGGAAGAGGAAGAAAAAACAGAAGATGATACGTGCTGATCCCAGCATTTTAGGTTAGTATGCAGTTTTCATAGGCATATTAGAAACCTACTTCACATATAATATTCTGGTATGCTGCCCATTTAGTTTGCAAATGCTTCATGATATCTAGATCTGAGCAGAGTACTGCACTGAATCTTGACTCGTAAGACGAATAGTGTCTAGGTATTATTTATTTTGAGTCACCTGCAGCTTTGTTACTGAAGTTTGCTTATTTGCAACATTTTCAATTATGAAGTGAGAGGTACAGAGTATGGAACAGGACACAATCGCAGTAAAGCAACTTATTTCATTCTGATCTGCCAAAAATATGTCTTGAATTTATGAACTAACTTTATCCTGAATGTATGGGCATTTTAAGTGGTGACATCTGAAGTTGATGGGTGGGATTCTCCGACGGCGTGAAACGGGCGCGGGCGCTACCGATTCTGGCCCCCACAGGGGGCGAGCACGGCGCTGGAGCGGTTCAAGCCACTCCAGCCTCCCTTCCCGGCACCAACTGGGCGCTGCGCCAACCCGCGCATGCATGGGGGACTTCCTCAACGCACCGGCCCTGACGCAACGTCGCGTGGGGGTTCGGGGGCCGGCTGCATAACAAAATAGGGCCGGGCTGGAGAGGCTGCCCCGCCGATTGGTGGGCCCCAAATCGCGGTCCAGACCCCACCGGCGCCCCGAACCCTGCGCGCAGAGTTTCCAGTGGCTGCGACCAGATATGGACGGCGCTGCCAGGACTCTGCCATTTCCGCGTGGCCGCTCAGCCCATCAGGGCTGGAGAATCGGCGGCACGGTCGCGGACAGCGGCCTGCGACCGGCGCTGCGCCAAACAGCAAATCAGTGCAAATGGTGCTGATTCTCCATTCCTTGGAGAATCGTGTGCCGGCGTCAGGGCGACACGTTGGCAGATTCTCCAGCACAGGGCTCGGAGAATCCCGCCCCGAACCCGGTGTTTTTATAATTTAAAAAAATTTGCCCAAAGCTTGACAAAGTGAACTAAGTAACATCAACCTTACAACAAGCACAAATCTGTTCGTGGATATCAACTTCAGCCTTTACACAGCTCTTCATAATTGCAGACACTATACTAACATACAGCACATACTGAATCGCCCATATTCCACAGAACTGTTGATGATAAATCGGACCACTTGCTTGACTTACTAATGGTACCTGAAAAAAATAAAATTAATACGAGGGGCAAGGGTTATTTCTGCTCTTTCAGATGATCCTGCAAGCCAGTGTCCTGACAGGGAGGGTAGTCATTTCTGACCAAGCAATTGAAGCTCACCAGATCTCCACTTGTACTCGACAGTTTAAGCTGATTAAGCTTCAGCAATACTTTTGTCAGTGAACTTTGGTAGGCATTATGTACAGTAATCTTATCGGGTGAGAGTGTGATGTCCACACTAGACAGACAAACTCTCTCAAGTGTTTTGATAGCTGGCCTGGGACCTCCTATCTGCCAGATACCTGACTAGTCCAAAGAAAAGTGACATGTCAATGAATATTGTTACAATCTCAACTGATGTTACTACTGGACAGTCCGGTCCCGCAGTGGATCCCCAGCTCAATAGATCGTAACTTTTATTTTTTTTGTTTGGAGAAGTGGATGAACAGAGTCACAAGACTGCTAATTAACTTTTAACAAAAGAATAAAACATTTATTAAAGAAGAAAATATTAAGTATAATACACCACTCCTTCACCCCAACCATACCTTTACAGGTAAATGCAGATTTATGTGGATTACACAAGTTACAATTTGTCTTATATTCTTAAAGTTCTGAAGTACACAATCCATTCAAACCAATAGGTGAAATGTGGTTAGTCACCCCACACTCTGAAACCAAATGACAGATGCTAACCAGTACTACTTCTTTGGATTTCTCATCAACTCTTCTCTCCTCATCCTGCCACAACCACCACCCCCTGCACCCCCGATGCTTGTTACACTGTGAGCTAATTGGTCTCACTGAACCTTTGGCTTTCACAAGAGGGTTTCCTAACTCCACTTGAAGAACATGTTTAAAATCTTCTCCCAAGCAATGCTTTCTTTCGGATGCCTTCAGTAAGTGGGCAGCACGGTAGAACAGTGGTTAGCGCTGTTGCTTTGGAGTACTGTGTGCAGTTCTGGTCGCCTCATTTTAGGAAGGATGTGGAAGCTTTGGTAAAGGTGCAAAGGAGATTTACCAGGATGTTGCCTGGAATGGAGAGTAGGTCTTACAAGGAAAGGTTGAGGGTGCTAGCCTTTTCTCATTAGAACGGAGAAGGATGAGGGGAAACTTGATAGAGGTTTATAAGATGATCAGGGGAATAGATAGAGTAGACAATCAGAGCCTTTTTCCCCGGGTGGAACAAACCATTACAAGGGGACATGAATTTAAGGTGAATGGTGGGATGTCAGAGGTAGGTTCTTTACCCAGAGAGTAGTGGGGGCATGGAATGCACTGCCTGTGGAAGTTGTTGAGTTGGAAACATTAGGGAACTTCAAGCGGCTACTTGATAGGTACATGGATTATGGTAGAATGCTGGAGTGTAGATTAATTTGCTCTTAATCTAGGACAAAAGTTCGGCACAACATCGTGGGTCAAAGGGCCTGTTCTGTGCTGTATTTTCTATGTATGATTCACCCAGGATTTCAGCCTCTCATTCCAGGGTTCCTGTGACCTGGAACACCATGTGCATTCAAGCAGCCTCTCGGGGACCCAGCCACACCGTCAGAACACCACTGCGCACAGGCTGTATTAAGGTGTCACCAGCCTTGGGGTTACTTCAGATGTATTTTTAAAATCCTGATATTGTTTTCTTACTAGAGATGAAGAATTTAAATGACCTTGTGATTTTACTGTACCTGCAGATGATACATAGAATAGGCTCCAATTATCCTGGAATAATGTTCAGCACCTTTTTATTAAAATTGCCCTACGAATGATTATTGAGTAGCTTGGGTTTAATTCAAACATCAGTCTGCTCTGCACAGTGGAAAGACAAGTTTTTAAAAATTGTTTAAGTACCAGAAATACATTTACTAGTTTGATGCTAACAATTACAAGATAAATAATCTGTTACCATATTTTCCCACCTCCCAGGTTTTTCTGTAAATGCTTCATCAGAGCGCCTGAACATGGGAGAAATTGAGACACTTGACGACTACTGAACACAAGCAAACTCTTGATTTATTTAAAAAAATAAGTTGTTAATCATGAATTCTGAATGCACCAACCAATATCAATTAATTAAAAAAAAAATCTATCACCTTGAGTTCATGTCTGTCTTTGGTACTTTAACACACTTGTTTTTCATGGCCCCTTCATTGCAATCATGTTTCAAGTACAAAGCAGTCACTTCAAAGGCCTTTGCACCAAACTGCATGTTTTCAAGCATAGAATCACGTTTTCCACAGTATAATATTAATGGTGCAGTTAAACATAGTACCTGTGTTCTATAAACACTTGTTTCCTTATCACTTTATTATTGGATTTTATTCAGAATACATGATTAACTGGTCTATTCAATGTTGGTCACATTAACATCCATTCTTTGAACATTACAGAACAATTGTGTCAGTAATGTACTTATAAGCTAATTCTATAATACACGTGTTGAAGTGCTTGCTTTAGTACTGAGGTGTATTAAAGGTGGTTTGGATATTGTAAGGATATCCCTTCTGTTTCTGTAAGGAATGCCACCTATTCTGTCTAGCCCATTTTAAAGAGATTGTAGACTATGTTTTTGGCCTTGTACAGTCTTTTGAAATTAATATATTTGCGATATTCAATACACTCTAGCCATCTCAAAATATGCATTTATAAACAATGAAAAAGTTGGTTGAAAAATTTCTGGGAGTCCAGAAATCAAGGTATTTGTTATACAGTTGCTGCATGAAGGCTGCAATGTGTAACTATAGACATTTATGAAATTTTAGTTTACAAAACTGTTAAACATGCATGTGCAGGCCAATGCCCAAAAAGGAGCTTTCTTTCTTAAAAGGGCTGTACCCACTTCTCCGGTTGTATTTTAAAATTGTTCAAAATCAAATCTTTTACAGCATCTTGGCCTAATCAAAGTATGTTTTACAACAGAAAGATGGCTATGGAAAAAATGCTGCAGCTACTGTATGCCACCACTTATAGTGCAACATTGAATTTGCAGCTTACTGTATTTAGGTGTACAGAAGATTCCCTTTGAAAGGGAACTCGGGTAATTGACCCTTTGGTGACTGAAGGACTCTTTTAGTTTCTGAGAAACATGTTTTGAATCACTTTTTTTAAAAAATACGATTCTGTAAAAACATAATGCTAAATATTAGACTGAGAAGAGTTATATACACAGAACATGTCTCTAGAGTACATTCTGAATTAAAGAAAATGCAGTGGACCCTACTTATTGTCACTGCTTTCTTCATGTCACTTTTCTAAAGCCAGTGTTTTGAATGGTTTTCCAATTCTGTTAGAATGAATTAATTTGGATTTTTTATTTTTAAAGAAGACATACAGCACTCCTTCCCTGACTGCCCCATAGGGGCATGGATAAAATTGGCAACAGTGCTGGTTAGGGGGAAGAGATGGACTTACAGGCACAAGTTTAGTTTCCACCACTCTGGCTCTACACGTTAGAGCTCCACCCCATGACACTTCTTGTTGTCCGTTGCTATCTTTATGCACCTGTACACTTTATGAATACTTACTTGTCCCAGGCAGATGCAAATGTTTGCAGCTGATGGGGCGAAGGAAGCATAATTAAAATCTCCGCAAATGCCCCAGTTGGTCCTTATCTGTTTTCTGTATCTGTTCATGTCACCTTGTTGATTACAGTCATTTATTTAGCCTGTTAATAAAGTGACTGTAACAGGAACCCTTCACTTTTGTGCTGAGATGATGTTTAGAATGTTCCACTGGAGTGAAGGGTCCCAGTTGTTTCGCCAGATTGGAGTGCGCACTAATTGTCTTTGCGTTGCATCCTAATTCATCTTAAATGCATGATTTATTTAAAAATTTAAATCTGAAAACATTGAAAAATATTCTGTACAATAAAATTTGTATGCAGGTTTTGAAACTATTCTCTTGTGATATCTACATTACTGGCATCCATCTGCACACCACAGTATGGCAGCTGCAGTATCCAAGTATTTATTTTTAAATGATTTTTTTTGCACTGTTGGTTCAATACAACTGAGATCATGCAACGGAATTTTTGCATTAACAGTTGAACTAGATGTATCCTGATCCCCCTCATTCAAAGCTCATTTTCAGATATAAGTCCTCAATCTGAGGATACAATAATGTCGTAGTGAAGCATTCTATTGGATTATTGGTGGGGGTATATTAAAACATGCATAATTCTCACTGCACAGAAAGCTAATCCTGAAGGTGATCAAGTATAAACAGAAAATGTATCCAGGACTAAGAGAATACTTACTGGAGAAAAGGAGAGCCACTTTGGAAATTAGTTACTGTGAACCATTGTTTCTTTTAAAAAAAAGTTACTAAAATGCAACCACCTTCTAATTTATTTATGAAGTGAACTTGTCATGTGTTATTTGTAACAGACATGCACGATGACTAGGAAAGGATGACTGCAACCCCGATCTGTTTTATTTCCAATTTGTTGTTCATCTTTTAGCAAGTGAAATGTGTAGTTATAGTTGAATGTGTACATGCTATTATTCCCAAACTATTACGGTTTTAACCAAATACATTGTTGAAAGGTTGTTAGTGCCACTACTGCAAGATATTGAAGGTTATTTTGCCATCACCTTCTGATAAAAGTAAATCTGATTCATCTCTGAAATATAATGTATCAAACTCTCCTGTTCTTTCCGTTGCATAGAATTTCACACTGAAAAGTAACATTTAATACCAAATGCCAGTTCTACACAGGTCATTGCATTTCCAAAAGCAATTTGCTGTGTTCAGTGCTTCGTTACATTCCAGTGTGAAAGGCAAAGTGTAAATACAATTCCAATACAAGCAGTTATTTATAAGCAAATAAATATAACTAACCTGATGCCACATTTCACCTTGCAACAGCAGTGAACATTACCAGACGCATTGGTTTCCTGCTGATTTTTTTATTTTGTTCCAGATCAGTGGCTATTTTAGTTATTTTGGTTCATTTTTATTCTTTACAGAAGTTTCAATCATTACTTTTTAATCTGGGTTTAACTACCATAATACAGCAAACTGGTTTGAAATAGTCCCTCACAAACGATCATTTTAAGAGTGATTTTATTTTTGTGTTATAGGTTAAGCCAAAAGCATACTGTCTCAAAGAACGCAGACTTGTTTTTCAAATATGTACAGTAAATTATGAGCTGTACATAGTTGTGATCACCTTGAACCAGGAATACTGGTTGGGATTGAGTTTCTTGTACAGCTACTGTGCAATTTGGAGGAGCGGGTGTGATAAAAGATCAGCCTTTCAAACAATCTCACCAGTGTGAAAACTTTAGTTTGTACCATATTGGAGAAGATCACTCATTTCCTCAAGCCAAACTGTATATAAAGGAGTCTGAAGAGATCTTTATTTCCCTGGTTCTTGGGTTTTTTGTTCACAAATAGTGAATTTACAATCGTAGATTGGTATTTTCCTTAAAATGTAAATAAGTTGCAAGAAAAATAAAACAATTCTAAGTACAACATGTTACTCTTTAATTTGGCATCATATCACTTGATGTCTCTTGTTCATTGGTGGTGTTGCTATCTTGTGCTGTGTTGTAAACAATTTCTCCTACTTCCTTTGGTTATCTTACACAATAAAGAACTCGTGAAAAATCATTTTGGAGAGGTGCAAGGATTGCTAGATTAGTAATCCATTCCTAAATTTCTGCTCTTTGGAACAGCTGCTGGTAAGTAGTTTGATATAGGTTAGCTCCCTTCTGACTAGGCAGATGTGTCACCTAAACTTGTCTCCTTAAATGGCCCTTCTGGTATCTAGGAATTACTATGGAGTTGAACTGATTTGTCACACCTTTAGCAGAGGCACCACCTAAGTGCTAGCTGGAGCAGTCACATTTATTACTTGAATTCTGGTTTCTGAAAATATTGAAAGAAGACCTTAAATCGTTGTCATGAGGTCCCTGTTTTAGCACCACTTTCCAACCGAGGTGCAGAGTGGAAGACCAGCAAGTGCACTTCACCAGGGTGCTATACACACTTGGACCAACACTACATGGAACCGGGCACTGAAATAATTGAGAAACAACCCAGGAAAGGCTTATGTTGTGGTAAAAATATTGATTAGCTGTTTTAAAGCTCGTCGGGTAATGTGGTTCATTCAATGCTATCCAGTTGCATTCAGCACATCTCATTCGGTCACAGGAATCAAAGATTTGAATTCAGATTGCAGACTAATTGAAGAGTGAAGTTTTGCCTGGATATCCTCATACATGAATGAGTTTATGGCAGCAATCTACACCAAGTACAGGACTAATCCTTATCACGCATGAGTGAATAAATTGAATTCCCTTGGAGGATGTCCCACGGGTCATGCGCATCTAGACTCCCAAGGCAATGAAAGGAAGTTACAATGCCTGCGAGGTATAAGTAGCTGGATGATTCACTCCAGTTATAGCTGTAGAATGTTGAACCATAGATATAGCACAGCAGAGGGACATTCGGCCCATCTTGTCCATGCCCACCCAAAGACCCCCCCCCCAGGTGCCCTTTATAACCCCATTTTACTGCACACGGCCCATAGCCCTGCAACAGCTTACAGCATTTAATTAGTTTGTTAATTTTAAAGCTTTGACTTCAGAGGAGGAATCTTCAGTCTTCCATGGAATACTCCCTTGGAATTCTTACATTGAGGGAGCAGTCAAAACTTTCAGTTGTTGCCACATTATTTTCCAGTGCTTCCAACAGTTACAATGCACTGGTTAAGGTTTGGCTCGGATCAACAGGTGCTTGCTTTCTGTGCTACTGTATACTTTGTCTTGACCCACGTTGAATTACACTAGGACACATCCTAACCAGTTTTCAGTGGGGTGTTGAATAAGAATGATCACATTTGAATAGTTTTTAAATAAGTCATTGGGTACATTCTCAATGCCATCCTGGAGCAGTTAGTTCAGTCTTCACTGTATTTTTGTTCCAATCAACTCTGCTATCAGCTGTTTGACATCTCAATTCGATTAATACGTGTTGTGGAAACACTGGAAAAAGCACATGCAATTCAGAATTAGGTAATGAAGTTAGAATCCACCAGAAAGGAGTGGAAGAATTGAAGTCCATATCCATTATTCAGTTACAGTTCAATCTGCTCAAATATAATGCAGGATTATGTGAAGTATTTCTGTCTTTTCATGAAACTGCACTCGGGCTCTATACGTACCTTTGATTTCCTGATATTTGCTACTTTTAAGCACTCAAAATTGTTTTGTACATTACCGGTGCCATATAAATGCAATTTTTTTCTCCATGTTCCCAATACATAAGCAATTTCAGTGTTGAAAGATTAGGTTAATTTCCCTTGGCTCTGACCATGTTGCAATTATTTTTTTAATAAATAATGCTTTTACTTCACTTGTGAATTTCAAATGTTAGTGAAGGAGTGCCCTTGAAGCAGTCCCAAAATTTTGGATGCCTTGGAGTGTAGAAAGGAGTGAGCTGAGGATCTGCTTTGTGCCCTGAACCATGGCATTAGAAATGAATTTCTGCCATGGAAATTCACTTGTCTTTTGCATACATTATCCAGTACAAAACTGGAGCTTTCTCATATATCCAGACAAAAGTGCCCAGTAGTTAATCCATCTTGGCTTCCTCCAATGATCCTCTGCACCACAGATGCCAGTGTTCTGACAATTTCACATGTTCCACATGATATCAAGAAATAGCTGAGTGCATTGTTTACAGCAAAGACAATGGCTTCTGGCAACATCCTGGCTATATTCCTGAAGCAGGCATACCTCAAACGTAGCAATTGTACAGCTGGACACTCCAGCCCCAGAGCTTGCTAACGGTGATCCTCAGGGCAATATCTGAGGTTGTCAGAGCAGTTACCTGTTCGGTTAATTTATTTTCAATGTACCAATACTTGGGTTATTGTCACTATTTCCCAATTGTTTGTGCAGTTTTGATGTATCCTCCTTCATTACCCACAACCAAATTTAGCATGGCACGGTTCCCTATTGAGCATGTAGCATACTGATTGGATAAACTATTTTGAGTTCATTCATTTAAACTCTTTGAGCAGGTAAAGTTCCAGTATAGAAACACTACAACCTCTTTTAGAGTTGTAGTCGTTTACAGAACAGGAGGAGATCCCCGGGCCATTTTAAATTCCAACTAAATTTCATTCCAAATTTCTTCCACATTATCTATGTTACCAGATCCCCTATTATGAACTCAACTTTTACACTCAGAGCAACGACTCCCAAGTTATATGGCTGTGTTCAGATTCCTAATTAATTGGATTAATAAATAAATTGGACTGAAGTGGTAAGTAACATTTGCACCACACAAGTGCCAGGCAATGACCATCTCCCCTTGACACGCAACGACATTAACCGCTGAATATCACTCCAACCTTCTAGGGGTTACCATTGACAAGAAACTGAACTAGCCATATAAATATTGTGGTTACAAGAGCAGGTCAGAGGCTATAAATTCTGCGGTGAGCATCCTGCCCCCGAACTCACCAAAACCTGTCCGCCGTCAAAGGAGTGTGATGGGATACTCTCCATTTGCCTGCATTAGTGCAATTCCAACAATGCCCAAGAAACGCAACACAGTGCAGGACAAAACAGCCCATGATCAATGCCCCCACTTACCATCTGAAACGTTCACTCTTCATCACAAAAGCACAATGACTGCAGTGTATGCCATATACAAAATGCATTGCAGCAACCCACTAAGGCCCCTTTGACAGCACCTCCCAAACCTGCAACCTCTACCAGCTAGAATTCAAGGACAGCAGGTGCAAGGTAACAGCATCACCTGCAAGGTTGCCTCAAGCCGCAAAGACCACCCTGACTTGGATATATATCACTGTTCCTTCACTTGTGGGAACTCCCTTCCTAACAGCATTGTGGATGTACCTACACCAGGACTTCAGTGCTTTAAGAAGGTGACTTACCACCACCGTCTCAAGGGCAGTGAAGAATGGACAACAAATATTGGCCTTGCCAGGAATGCTCTCATCTCGAGAATGAATGTTTTTATTAAAACATTAGCCTCCACTTATTTCCATTTTTTCATATCTTTAAAAACTTCAAAGCTGTGAGTATGTAACTTTAATTTGACCCAATTGAGACCATGTTTTTGTCAATGCTCCATCATACCCCTCCATTCAAAAAATAAAGTTGCTGTTGTTTTGCAAATCTGCATTTGGATATTGGAACCTATTCATATTTTTCTTCAATTCCCTCCCCCCCCCCCCCCCCCCCCCCCCTCCCGCATACTTACTTTTTCAATCCTTTTCCTTAACTTCTTCTATCTTGCTATGTATGGCTATGATGGTCAATTGGTTAAGGTGTTGGATTTGAAATCCGATGGGGTTTCCCCGATCAGGTTCAAATCTTGCTTCCAGCGATTGCGACCGGAGAATTAATCAGAATTTTGGGTGGCACGGTAGCAGAGTAGTTAGCACTGTTGCTTCACAGCACCAGAGTCCCAGGTTTGATTCCTGCTTGGGTCACTATGCGAAGTCTGCATGTTCTCCCTGTGTCTGCGTGGGTTTCCTCCAGGCTCTCCAGTTTCCTCCCACAAGTCCTGAAAGACGTGCTGTTGGATGAATTGGTCATTCTGAATTCTCCCTCTGTGTACCCGAACAGGCGCTGGAGTGTAGTGACTAGGGGACTTTCACAGTAACTTCATTGCAGTGTTAATGTAAGCCTACTTGCGGCAATAATAAAGATTATGATTATTGTTTGCATCTCCTGAGCTTTAGTATTTGAGGCTGCTTTGTTTCTTCATTATGTTTACTAATTCCTTTTCAATATGCTCTTTCATTCCACCACTTGAGCCAATTAGTCTAAATAAGTTATTTTAAATTCACACACGCCCTATTATTGTACAAACCATTTTTGTAAAACTTATTGCTCCTAGAAAGTCACCGTGTGTCTCAAATGTTTGATAAACTTGAGACTCCTGACACCATTCTTCCAATTCTTCCAACTGCATGTTTAACAGTCTAATTTTTCATGTGATTGTTAGCAGAGGTTTGTACACACAATTGGAGGTAACTGTGTGATGTTCATTGATAATTGATTGGGAGGTCGGAGTTGGAGAGTAACAATAAATGGGAATTTCATGGGATGTGAGATCAGTTGCTAGGCTAACATTTATTGCCCATCCCTAATTGCTCTTGAGAAGGTAGTGGTAAATGGCCTTATTGAACCACTGCAGTCCATGAGGTGTAAGTACACCCACAGTGCTGCTAGGGAGGGAGTTCCAGGATTCTAATCCAGTGACAGTCAAAGAACGGTGATATATTTCCAAGTCAGGATGTAGGGTGGCTTGGAGGCGACCTTCCAGATCTTTTCTTAATTCTTTATTCCTTAATTACATAAAATTTCAGTAAAGGTATGAGCTAGTCAGTTTTGACTTAGTTTAAACATCTTAACATGGATACAACCACACTCTGTTTTGACATTCGTATGTCAGAACTCTACAGAAAACATTTAGAACACCCCACTATACTGTTACATCAGTCCTAGTGTTTAGCCGTTAAAACAAACATTAACAGCTCTATGGCAATGTATGCACTGAACTGTAGACTAGAACACTGAGAGCTAAGATTTACAGCAGTGGTAGTGGATGAAAGATTTTAGTTTAATTTAGACTATATTTGTAAGTTGCTAACGTCATAATCACAACTCAACAATTAAATTGTTGAAAAACAAACATTGTCTAGGAATTAAAGTTTGATTCATAATCTTATGAGAATACAAAATATTCCATCACAGTTGGTTTTAATGCTGTTACAAATGAGAGGGTTTATTAGATAGTTATGTTTAAATTGTATCTTTTAATTCAACATAAAGTGAGTAGTGGAGAGGGGATTGTGACCACCTACTAATTATTTCTGACTGGCAATAAACCCATATGATCTGGTTGCAATGGGTCAGATCCAATCGAAGACAATGTGCCAATTTTTCACACCTGGAGACAAAGGAAAAGGAAGCTCACCTTACTGCTGCCAGACCTGGACAGAAAGTGAAAGTCCCAGAGAAAGAGACAGGAAAAACCGAGATGAACAGCAAAGGATTTTTTTTTCCTATTTGCCACCAGGCAGGATGCTGGTGGGAGCTCATGCTCCAATCGAAGAGGCGAGACATGTGGAGATTTGAAGATACTGGAAATTCACTTTGGTCAGTTGGGAGAAGAAGCCAATGGATTATTAAAAAACAGTTTGCGGATTCTCAGGCAACTGAGGGAAACAACTTGCAACCAACACTGGACATTACAAGGCAACAAAGCAAGGAGAAGTGAGTCTTTGGAAATTGGGAGTAACTTTGGACTGGTTCCTGCAAAGACAACAATTGTGCAGAGAGTACAGTGTATCGCATAAAGCTAACATGGGGTTTTTGGTCATATCAAGAAGTTAGGGGATACTTTTTTTTCAATTTGATGTATTAGTTGTCTACTAATCATGTTTAGTTGATGCTGATTTTAGTGTGTTGCAGTAAAAGCCTTAAAATGTGAAATCTTGTGTGATCCTTTGAGTCAGTCATTGGAAATTCAAATCTGTTTTTAAAAGTTAGCAGCTTCTATAGGGGATCATAACAACTCTCATTCACAATAGTTTAAGAGATTCCATTTAAGCAGAAATATTAAAATTGGAAAGGCTGAGATTACTTCTTCCTTGTACTGTATTTCAATAACTAACTCCTAATTAAATGAATGTGTTGATGCTCTTCTCCTGTTTTGCTGTTTTACTTATTTCACAAAGTGACTTGGATCTTCAGGGTCAAGGCTGTTTCATACTTATTATTACACCAATGAAGTGTCTTGTTTCACCAGTAAATTAAACACATAACTAGATCGCTGTTGTCAGCATTAAAGTTGCAAGCTTCAGGTGATGTACAACATCGAACATACAGTGCAGAAGGAGCCATTCGGCCCATCGAGTCTGCACTGACCCATTTAAGCCCTCACTTCCACCCTATCCCCGTAACCCAATAATCTCTCCTAACCTTTATGGTCACTAATTGGACAGTTTATCATGGCCAATCATCCTAACCTGCACATCTTTGGACTGCGGGAGGAAACCGGAGCACCCGGAGGAAACCCATGCAGACACGGGGAGAACGTGCAGACTCCATACAGATAGTGACCCAGCAGGGAATTGAACCTGGGACCTTGGCGCTGTGAAGCCACAGTGCTAGCCACTTGTGCTACCGTGCTGCCCGCATATGCTGCTTTCTTCATTACAATGCAGGCAAATGATAATTTGCATAATATTGAGCTGCAGCAGAGTCTAATTGTTAGTCATTTATTTGACATGATTTAACAATTGCAAAATATGGCTTCTTGTGTTGTTTCGTTGAACTGAGGCTTTCTATAAGGTAATAGTTACATTTTTTTGGGTGGGGGACAAAGTACGATAAATCAACATTTACCTCTGTTTTATCATCGATTCAAATAGGGAAAATTCTAAAATGAGTGCCTTTTCAGCAACCACTTTTAATGAAGGCTTTAAAGAATGATTAAGATTCAAGATCAAGTCACCAGACTACAGACTACACCTGTTTCTGGGGCTCCAAACAACACTGGCCAGTAGGCTACAAATTTTGAAACTGAAGATTGAAGCAGATTACATAGAACATAGAACAGTACAGCACAGAACAGGCCCTTCGGCCCTCGATGTTGTGCCGAGCAATGATCACCCTACTTAAACCCACGTAACCTGTATACCCGTAACCCAACAATCCCCCCATTAACCTTACACTACGGGCAATTTAGCGTGGCCAATCCACCTAACCCGCACATCTTTGGACTGTGGGAGGAAACCGGAGCACCCGGAGGAAACCCACGCACACACAGGGAGGACGTGCAGACTCCACACAGACAGTGACCCAGCCGGGAATCGAACCTGGGACCCTGGAGCTGTGAAGCATTGATGCTAACCACCATGCTACCGTGAGGCCCCTACATGTTAATACAAACATCTCACTGTCAACAGGGGTGGTACTAGAGGATTGGAGAGTGGCGAATGTCGTGCCCCTGTTCAAAAAAGGGAATAGGGATAACCCTGGGAATTACAGGCCAGTTAGTCTTACTTCGGTGGCAGGCAAAGTAATGGAAAGGGTACTGAGGGATAGGATTTCTGAGCATCTGGAAAGATACTGCTTGATTATGGATAGTCAGCACGGATTTGTGAGGGGTAGGTCTTGCCTTACAAGTCTTATTGACTTCTTTGAGGAGGTGACAAAGCATGTGGATGAAGGTAAAGCAGTGGATGTAGTGTACATAGATTTTAGTAAGGCATTTGATAAGGTTCCCCATGGTAGGCTTATGCAGAAAGTAAGGAGGCATGGGATAGTGGGAAATTTGGCCAGTTGGATAACAAACTGGCTAACCGATAGAAGACAGAGAGTGGTGGTGGATGGCAACTATTCAGCCTGGAGCCCAGTTACCAGTGGCGTACCGCAGGGATCAGTTCTGGGTCCTCTGCTGTTTGTGATTTTCATTAACGACTTGGATGAGGGAGTTGAAGGGTGGGTCAGTAAATTTGCAGATGATACGAAGATTGGTGGAGTTGTGGATCGTGAGGAGGGCTGTTGTCGGCTTCAAAGAGACATAGATAGGATGCAGAGCTGGGCTGAGAAGTGGATGATGGAGTTTAACCCTGACAAGTGTGAGGTTGTCCATTTTGGAAGGACAAATATGAATGCGGAATACAGGGTTAACGGTAGGGTTCTTGGCAATGTAGAGGAGCAGAGAAATCTTGGGGTCTATGTTCATAGATCTTTGAAAGTTGCCACTCAAGTGGATAGAGCTGTGAAGAAGGCCTATGGTGTGCTAGCGTTCATTAGCAGAGGGATTGAATTTAAGAGCCGTGAGTTGATGATGCAGCTGTACAAAACCTTGGTCAGGCCACATTTGGAGTACTGTGTGCAGTTCTGGTCACCTCATTTTAGAAAGGATGTGGAAGCTTTGGAAAACGTGCAAAAGAGATTTACCAGGATGATGCCTGGAATGGACAGTAGGTCTTACGAGGAAAGGTTGAGGGTGCTAGGTCTTTTCTCATTAGAACGGAGAAGGATGAGGGGCGACTTGATAGAGGTTTATAAGATGATCAGGGGAATAGATAGAGTAGACAGTCAGAGACTTTTTCCCCGGGTGGAACAAACCATTACAAGGGGACATAAATTTAAGGTAAATGGTGGAATATATAGGTGGGATGTCAGAGGCAGGTTCTTTACCCAGAGTAGTGAGGGCATGGAATGCACTGCCTGTGGAAGCAGTTGAGTCGGAAATGTTAGGGACCTTCAAGCGGCTATTGGATAGGTACATGGATTAGGGTAGAATAATAGAGTGTAGATTAATTTCTTCTTAAGGGCAGCACGGTAGCATTGTGGATAGCACAATTGCTTCACAGCTCCAGGATCCCAAGTTCGATTTCGACTTGGGTCACTGTCTGTGGTCTGCACATCCTCCCCGTATGTGCGTGGGTTTCCTCCGGGTACTCCGGTTTCCTCCCACAATCCAAAGATGTGCAGGTTGGGTGGATTGGCCATGGTAAATTGCCCTTAGTGTCCAAAATTCTATGATTAACCTAGGACAAAAGTTCGGGACAACATTGTGGGCTGAAGGGCCTGTTCTGTGCTGTATTTCTCTATCTCTATCTATCTATCTATCAGTTTATTCCTCTCTCTCTCTTCTGTGAGAAGTGAAAGCAATGTGGGAATTTTGAAACTTAAATTTTGAACAATAATCCTGCAAGCACCAACATGAAAATGTGAAAAGCAAAACCTAAATGTTACATTAGATGTTTTCGTCCGAGACTTAGTCATGCCAGCAACTTGAGGCCAAAAACACAAACCGAAGGCCCGGAACAAAATCTCTTTCAAACACCATAAATAAGACTGAAACGCTAGGCTTAGTTTTTAGCTCCAGAATAAAAATAGTATTAAAATAACACTGGGACGTGTGAACATCTTTCAATTTACTTACAACTGTGTGACAGCAAAGGTTTAGAAATAATCCCTGGTATACAAGCCTTTAATAGCGTCTTACCAATACACAGTTTAGATAATGTAAATAATGTGGCTACTCAATATTTTTTAGGAAAAAGCTTGTAGCTTTCAATTATAGGTGGGATTATTGGGATAAAGAAGAAACAGATGCGAAATGGCAAGTATTCTTGATTCTAAGAAAACAAAATGATAGAAACAGCAGATTCAATGTGAAGTGCTTCTGTCAATTGTGCACCTCAGACAGTGATGTGAGGCAGAGGGCATTACTGCTTATTGTCGGGTACAGAAGTATTGGGCATTGGAAAATATTAAAATAAAATAGTCCACTATTTATAATTCAGTGTTATCCGACATAAAATCTAGCTGCAACACTCCAGTGGACACAATATTAGGGCTTTGTTAGGAAATCGGCCAAATAGCACACCATAATTTCCTTTCACTTCATATATCAACATATTTGTCTGGTATGTGGGATGTAGATGTTGGCTCCAGCTAGGGCGACAGGGTTAGATGCTTAGTGCTCTTTTCGATGCAGTGGAGAAAGCCTCCCTTGTGTGAGTTCAGAAGCAAGATCTCCCAGACCATTTTTTTTTCTTCCCAGACCACACAAGACATCAGATAGTTCCAGTCTCAGAAACAAAATGGCTCAGTGCAGACGTTGGATCCTGCTCCCATGGACAATTTTAGGGACCACCATTCTTATAGCACTAACAGGTAGGATTATGATTCCATTTCTGGCACATTCATTCATCCAGGGGTTTAACTTACTTCACCGGGTTGCCGTTTTCATTTTTCTTTATGTGCAATGATATGTCGATCTGTGTTCCTAGGTTATATGTTCTAATATACATTTCTATGTGTATTCTTGAGATCAAAGCATGCATTTCATTTTATAGTTAAAATTATACCATTATATAAGAGGGTGCAAAAATAAAATGAATTCTACAGGCAACAGAAAGTTTGCAACAGGAGTTATCACTAAAATCCAGAGATTGGGCAAAGCTAACTACTGGGGCCGGCTTTCAGACAGAAGGGTTTAGGGAGTGTGCACATTTTTAGCTATTCGTACAGGGGCAGTCACTAAGTCCACTTCTAGAAATCTTAAAGATATCTCTTTTCAAATTAGTTGATAAGTTGCAGTAAAACATTAAAATTTGTGATATGGGAAGAGAATTTTACTTTTGTTTGAAGATCAACATTTGCAAGAAGCGGGTGTGGGGGGGATAAATTCTGACAAAATCTGTGCAGGAAAAGTGTTTCAATACTATGGATACTTTTAAAAAACCATTTAATATTTTTTAGCCTTTTATGTAAGTTTGTTCAAATGAATTCAGAGGATGAACCAGAATTGCAACCTTAAATACAGACCTGAGTCAGTCTGAGGAAATGTTCAGCCAGTTGCACAGAAATTTGGAATTTTTTCAAACTATCCTGAATTAAACTTTCTCACTCAATCCTTCAATGTAAGCCAAGGGAATGATGGCCAAATAGGTACAGAATGCAGCTTTGGTATACTTGAGGAAGAGGTAAACTTAGTTATGAATGATTAGCTGCTGCACATAACCACCAAGAAGGAATATGAGGACTGAAGATAGAGGGATAAGCACGCTTGTGGGGAGCTTGTTATTTGTCCTTTCTCATGTGTATATTTTTACTATGATGTAATTAAAGGGGTAATGCATACAGTATGCTTTGCAATTGCTGACATTTTCTAAACATTCATCCAGGGATCAATGTAACTTTTTTTTTTAGGTGGAACTGGGAAAAACCCAACTTATCACTTTGTGATATGTACAATGCTCAGATAGTGTTGGTTCTCCCCTAGCCTGTGAGCAATGGATGCCCAATGCCCAAATATTGCCTGTTTTAGCCCAGGCCATTCGTTGAGTTAGAAGAAGCAGTTATTGAATCATAAAATTGAATCATAAAGCACAAAAAGAGACCATTCTGACCACTTGTCTTTGCCATGCTTTGAAAGGGCTATGCATTAGTCACCCACTGCTTTGGTGAATGAGATGTAAGGGTTTTAGCAACGTTCTAAATCAGAGCTACTACCGTAGAAACCTCCTCCCCTGAAAACTGAATTTTATGGAATGTCAAATTTCTCGAATCCATGGTAAAAATTCTATGGACTTTTAGAATTTCTCTTTTAGTTTGTCTGATATATTTCAGCTTCTACTTTAATCCCATTTGTATGTCTCAAGCTTTATTTCACCTTCTGTAAAATGGTTAAAAAAAAAGGAATGATTAATCCTACTTGTTATTTTCTGGTTTTCTGTCTGTAAGAATTCTTCAAAGCGTCTGTCTGATGAGTTTGCTTAATATCAATGTTGTTCAACATCAGGGATCCACAATGGTTGATACCATGGTTAACAATAGGAAAGGAGAAATTTGTGGCATAGAGCTCGCTAGATCTTTGTAGGAAGTTTTTTTCAGGCCAGCATTGAGCATCACGGCAGCACAGTGGTTAGCATTGTTGCTTAACAGCGCCAGGGGCCCGGGTTCGATTCCCGGCTGGGTCACTGTCTGTGCATAATATGCATGTTCTCCCTGTGTCCGTATGGGTTTCCTCCCACAAGTCCTGAAAGATGCGTTTGTTAGGTGAATTGGACATTCGGAATTCTCCCTCCGTGTACCCAAACAGGCACTGGAGCGGGGCGACAAGGGGATTTTCACAGTAGCTTCATTGCAGTGTTAATGTAAGCCTACTTGTGACACTAATAATGATTATTATTATTATCACTTCACCACTGGCCATAAAATCTGGGCCGTTAATCATATTATGATCACTGCTTTCGAAATGCTGAGACAGGCTCCACCTTTCCCACTTAATTCCTATAAAACTGGCTCCTCTCAATGGGCTGGAAACTGATCAAGAATTACATTTTTTTGTGCACCTCCCCCTTTGTCATTTACACTGTCAACACACTCCAGGCATTTATCGCCATGTACTCTCACCCTTCTTGGCCAACCTTACATTTATCTTGCTGCCTAATCCCTCTTCTTTCTGAATACTCTTTCTGCTAATGCTATTGATTCTCCCAGCCCTACTGCAACTTGTATCTCCTCTCTAAAGCTTCACCCTGATATCCCACCCCCTGCCACATATTAACCTTGTGGGGGGGGGGGGGGGGGGGATTGTTCTCAGTTACTGAAGAGATCTCAAGTGCACTAAGCTACAGGTCTATGGACTTGGTGCAGGAAGGTGGAATTACAAAGGGCATCTGGGTGTCATAGGGTTGGCATAGATAAGATGGGACAAATGGCCTCCTTCTGTGCTGCAACTTTTCTACGATTCTATGATTCTATATTTGGGCTGTGAAGGATCTTGAGATTTGGAAATTTTTATTCAATTCAATTCAGGGTTACCGGTTGTTCTTGAGCATTGCTGAAACTCAGTAGAAAATCAAGTTTAAAACTTGTCAGGTGCAAATAAGAATTGATTTATTTGGAGTTCATTGGTTACAACTTGAAAATCATTTAAAAGGTAGTTTGTAGACAATTTGATTTTCTTCAAAGAATCACAGGAATTATCTTCTGAGACAGTAGCCTGAACACAACTTTAAAAGTCAAAGTCTGAAGTCAAAGTATGAAAATGAAATATGAATACAGAACTCTTTTCTAATTCTCTTCCTTTACTTTATGGCTCTTTCTGTCTCTCGCTCTGGCTCTCTGTCTTTCTCTCTCTCTCTCTCCACCTCTCTGCTGTTCCTTTCTATCTTTCTCCCCTTCTTTCTTCTTCCTTTCTGCCTCTCTCCTTTCCTTTCCTTTCTTTTCCTTTCCTTTCTTTCTGTCTAAAATGGTGGCCAAATCATCCATGGATATACTATTTCATATCTGTCTTAAGCGATCCGATCACACCCCAATATAATCCTAATTGGTTTGGGTTAGACTCAAACAGATTTGATTTGATAACAAGCCGTCCATCTTCACGATGTAACATTACTTCCAATTGTTGCTTGTCTGCAACAATGGAGACCTTATGTTATCTCATCATACTATGCGAGGCATAATTCCGAAAATATAATTCAAACTGTCTTTTAATGTTGGAATCAAATATATATATATTATATTTGATTCGATGTTTTAACTTTCCATTTATTAAATACATTAATGATCTGGAAGAAGGAACTGAAGGCACTGTTGCTAAGTTTGCAGATGATACAAAGATCTGTGGAGGGACAGGTAGTATTGAGGACGCAGGCAGGCTGCAGAAGGACTTGGACAGGCTAGGAGAGTGGGCAAAGAAGTGGCAGATGGAATACAATGTGGAAAAGTGTGAGGTTATGCACTTTAGAAAGGGAAACGGAGGCATAGACCATTTTCTAAATGGGAAGATGCTTAGGAAATCAGAAGCACAAAGGGACTTGGGAGTTCTTGTTCACAATTCTCTTAAGATCAATGTGCAGGTTCAGTCGGCAGTTAGGAAGGCAAATGCAATGTTTAGCACAGGGCTAAATCGCTGGCTTTGAAAGCAGACCAAGGCAGGCCAGCAGCACGGTTCGATTCCCGTAACAGCCTCCCCGAACAGGCGCCAGAATGTGGCGACTAGGGGCTTTTCACAGTAACTTCATTTGAAGCCTACTCGTGACAATAAACGATTTTCATTTCATTTCATTAAACGTGATCCTGACCTGATGCCTGAACACATGGAAGCCAAGCAGCATCTGAGATATGCATATAAATCCAGCCCAGTTTGAAGCCACCCAGCAGTCCGACAGTTTGTTAGATTTTTCAAATTTTATGGAATGGTTTTAAATGTTATGAGAGGATGGAATCTCTCCTTTTGCTCCCCCTAAAGTTAAACATTAAGTCACCCACAGAGCTCTGGGGCCTATCTTCATGCATGAAATTTCTTCACCTGCAGAGAAATTTCTTCAGCCAGAGTGCTCATCAGCCTGTGGAGTTCACTAAGTAAAGCCGTTCTGTTTAACCTTTGAACCTTCTGGGTTGAGGTGGATTGCTGAAGAATGGGACATTTGGATATACTGAATACACAGGGAAGAGGACGAGATGACATATTACAGTACATTTCCAGCTCCAGGTTTAATCTGCCATTTACTCAAATAGACTAGCGCACATCCTAAGTATATTTTCTTTTGAAAAGTGTGTATAAGTGTTGGCTGTTTTTTTTGGTAGCTTTAAGGCCCTCCATTCCAGACGTCTCATTGCTACACTGAATTCAAGAGCAGCAGAACTGAGCCTCTGTCTTTTAGCTCTGCATCTGACGGCTACTGTGTGAGTGTGAAATGTGTTGAGGTTTGCAGCCTGTGCCGAGGAATCTAGCCTCAAGACGTTAGTCAACCTTTGCCAGGAACTTTGACAGAGCTGCTTTTATCGCAGAGGCTTTCATTCCGGTTCAAGCAGCTGGACTGGATAAACAGATCAACAACTTGGTTTAAACTCCTGTGCTAAAAATAAGAAGGAAAAACTGATAGCCTGTCAGGTAGCCTGCAATTATTTTGTCCATTTCTAATCTGCTAATTTCCCCTTGTGACTCTCATTTATTACCCTTTGCTTACGGTGAGGTACCTCCTGGGAAAGGCACATGAGAAAGATTAGTGTCGAGAGAGTGAAGTTCATTTCTGTGAGCTTTTTCTTTGGGCTCTTTGATTAAAATGCCAGTGAATGTTCCCAAGTTATTATTTTCTCTGAAGTAATCGTTGGTAAATATTTTTCCGAATGTTCATATCGGAAAATTCTACAGAAAATTCTATGATACTATCTCGAGAGTGGTGAATTGAGAGGGTTGCGGAGTTGGGGCTGAGGAATGGGGCTAGCTAGGTAGCTCTTTTGGGTGCCAGTGAAGATACAATGGGCCGAATGGCCTCCTTCTGTGCTGTAAGATTCTATGATTCTAAATAGATTTTCTCCCACTTTGCCGATCACTTTGGAAATAATTCCATTCTAAGCGTTTTATATTCAGAACTGAATGAGTAATCATTTCTAATGTTCCCAAATTTGGTTCAGCACACGTTGGTAGACAGTTGAATCTGGATAACAGTGGTAGTTCTCTGTAAGACACTCTGCCTCCATCCCATCATTAGATCCCATCATCATGAGCTGCATGCATCATACCATTATTCACTTTAGGGCCAATGAGTACCTGCTGAGTACCAGTGCTTGGCTTAATTGCTCCAGCTTCCTTGACCAAACCTCTGGCAAAAGCTATCTCTTCAATGGTGCGAGGTTGCGGGGATAGGGCCTTGGTGGAGTGCTTTTGGAGTGTCGGTGCAGACCTGATGAGCCAAAAGGCCTCCTTCTGCACTGTAGGGGATCCTCTGATTCTATGAAGCCCCACTCCTCCTTCAGCCCCTGCCCCACATCACCCAAGCCCAGAATCTGGTCAGATTAATGTCTTACAGCCCTGTGACTGATCAGAATTAGCCTCTCATGAGTTGATCGGAATGGCCTCCTGCATCGCAGGGCCTGCACATTGAAGCTCCTGTTAAATTGTTTTTTTTTTCCAGCCAATTCTTTGTTTTTAGACAGATAAACCTCAAGCTTCTTGTGTGACCATCCGTTCCATCATTTTGGCAATGCCAGTGCAGTAACTTAGAGTCAGCCACCTCCTCGGAACACGTGACAACATTCAAGATGATGACATAATTTAATCGAATCACAGAATCCCTACAGTGCAGAAGCAGGCCATTTGGCCATTGAGTCTGCACCCACCCTCTGAAAGAGCACCCATACCCCTCCCTAGTTGCGTAACCCCACCTAACCTGCACATCTTTGCGCTGTGGGAGGAAACCAAAGCATCTGGAGGAAACCCACACAGACACAGGGAGAACGTGCAAACTGCACACAGTCACCGAAGGCTGGAATCGAACTCGGGTCCCCAGCACAATGAGGCAGTAGTGCCAACCACTGTGCCACCTTGTCACTTAGTTCCACTTTGGAGGAAAGTGTTCTATTCTGCATTTGAAATAACATCTGGGGAAAGATAGTCAACATGCTTCTAACCTTTATTTAAAAAAAATGGTTTCTCTATTCATTGAGTGGGGGAATCATTTTTGCCTGCCCATGCTGCAGGTGGAGAGCCTTACTAGCTGGCAATGGTGATTTTGTTTTCTGGTTCCCATTAGTTTAAAATAATCATATTTCTAGACACACCCAGGAGCTGACATCAAATGTGCATTTTTCAGATATCACCATGTGCTGTGACATGGTACATTGTTCGTTCAGTACACATATAGTGCAATTCTCTTCCAGCACCTAGGGTACACTAAGGCAGACTTTCATCTGCTTCCGTAGCTAGTCATTCTTGGAACCGGTCGCTAGTCTGTCGCCAGGGGCATATAGCTTGAGGGGCACCAATCCATATTACGTGTTGCTGACCAGGAATCTCTCCCGCTCTCACCGCCAGCCATTGGCATTTTTGGAAGGATTTGCAGGTTGACACTCAACCTGTTTGGCTGTGTTATGAATGCACCTTCCTTGGCCATCAAGGCCTGGGGTGGGACTCAAACCCAGAGCTTCCATCTCAGAGGCAGGGATGCTATGCACTGAGCCACAACGCCTTCTATTTATCAATATAACTATTCTTCAAAAAAATCATGCCTCAATGCATCAATTAACTATTCCAATCATTAATGTTTTATATAATATTTTGGTTAAAGAAGATAAACAATCAACTTTTATACTTTCAAAAAGAAATTCCAATTAAGGGGCAATTTAGCATGACCGATCCATCTACCCTACGCATCTTTGGGTTGTGGAGGTGAGACCCACGCAGGCACGGGGAGAATATGCAAATTCCATACGGACAGTGACCTGGAGCCGGTATCGAACCCGGTTCCTCGGTGCTGTGAGGCAGCAGTGCTAACCACTATGCCACCGTGTAGCCCCTCCCTCTTGGCATTTCATGAGGGTTCTCTTAATTATCCGAATATGCTGTTCTGTAACACTATGTCACCTTAGTTAATGTGGAGATAGATTGATAATCTTGAACACATAATGTTCAGCAAAGTCCTTAAAGTATTTGGCGGTGACTCTTTCAGAAATTCCATGCTCCAGAAACGATGTTGCGATGTTTGGAACTTTGAGTAATACAGTAGTCTGCAAAAACGAGATGCTACTTTTGATAGTGTGTGAATAAATCAGTTCTCCCACATTATGCCACGATTTGCGTGGTACTTCAGCAGCCGTACCTTTGGCACGCATTAAATGTAGACACCATTCTTTCGATGTCTTTATGGATGCCTATCCTGTCCACAGTTGATCTGACCGAGATTTCAGTTCTCCATTCCCATGTGACCCTCATGTATCTTCTGGAGACGTTCTGTCTACATTGTTTTAGGTATGATTATTCTGGATCTGACCAGCCGAACACCACCTTCTAGTGAGATGTCATCTCTGATAGACCAGTACAGCTGTATTCCTGGCTGTGTTTACTGTATTTTAACAGGCCATTCCTGGACCACTTGCTGAGAGAGTATCTGTAACTCTTCATCTTTTCTGATCTCCTTTTTAATTTGAGTGGCATGGAAATTCTCCTCCAATTTACTCATCAACCTGACTTGGAAATATATCGCTGTTCCTTCCCTGCCTCTGGGTAAAAATCCTGGAACTCCCTCCCTTACAGCACCGTGAGTGTATCCACCTGCATGGACTGCAGTGGTTCAAGAAGGCAGCTCTCCACCACCTTCTCAAGGGGCAATTAGGGATGGGCAATAAAAGCTGGCCCAAGCCAGCGATGCCCAGATCCGATGAGTGAATTCAAAATCAATCACTTTAGAGAGTGACAGATTTCTCCGTGTTGCTGTATGGCAGATTTGTCTCGTTGCATGCTACTTTGTTGAGTTGGTTGAAACTCCTCTCTTGTGACCCTAGTACTCAGCATCTTCTCTCATCAGCTCTCAGGTTTTGCTGCGTGTTCTGACATGTGATGTATGAAAGAAAGCATGTACTGGATTAAGCCAAGGATACTCAACTCAACTCTTTCCTGTCTCTTGGGGTTTCCAGCTTAGAGTTAGCTGTGGCATGTTCAGGACTCTGCTTGAATCCAACATTCTACGGAGGGGAAAACACTCTGAGGAACAGGCATTCTGTCACTTTCTCAATGCAATTGTCTGTGTTTAGCTTGATCTCAGCTTTCCTAGTTCTCTCAATGTCATCATGCAGATGGTATCCATTATCTTTTTCATCTATATCATAGATCTGGATATCATTTGCTATATTGAATGTTCCTCGGCATGCCTCATCTATTTTCTGCTGGAACTACCTCCTGGCTCACTTTCAGACAGTTATATTTCTTTGTTGCCGCAAAGAGATAATGCATGGAGATTCCTACACTCTGGATTCTTGTAAAACATGATGAGAGGTCCATTAAGGGTGTTGCTCAATACAATCAAGATGCTGATCTCCACAAAGCCCCTGCAAACACTCTGCTGATGCCGCTACACATGCAGAACCAACAAGAATGTATTCCCAGATACAAAGCAAAGAGCAAAAGTTAAATGTTGGTATTTATATTGATCAAAAGATGCATTAAATATTGTCAGTAGTGAGGATAATTTACCAAACTTCATGTTTCAATAATCAATACTTAATGCCGTTGTCCCTGCCACCAATGCGTTGTCTTCCAATGTTGGAATGGGGTAGTCATTCCTCTTTATTGCTCTATTAATGTCTGTGGGATTCAGGCAAATTTGTAGCTGTCCTTTGGGCTTTTCTCTCACATCACGATGAATTTACCCAGACTCTGTGACTCTACCAATCACTTTCTTTACATCCATTTCCAGCAGCTCTCTTTCAAGCTTTCTTTTGTATTTCTATTGGATGTGGGAGATGGATCATTGTTTTTTTTATTACTCTGAATCAACAGTGATTTGAAACTTTAAATCTTTGAAGTATCCAACCATCTTGTAAAAACACTCTGGGTACATTTGTACCATATCTTCTTTGCTCCTGATCGGATGGCATTTTTCAATGGGTGCAAGAACTTCAGCCCTCAGTATCGCCTTCTTCATCTCATGGTTCACTGGGAACTGTCACATCTGGGTGTTTCATACAGTTGGCTGGATCCTACATCTTTTATATCCTCAAACCCGTGGTCATCTTCCAAGGTATGGATGCTTTAGCTTCTTTTCCTTCTCATTCACCAAGTTGCTTTGCCTCTGGTAGCTTGTTTTCCATCTTCGTTCTTTGTTCATTTTCGTGGCTGATGCGACAAATCTCGAGGAAGCTTCCTCAACTAGGTGTCGGAGATTGGGAGTTTGGAGGGCAGGAATTACACTTCCCCATAGGCCTCAGGACATCTGCATCTACACTGGCTGGGAATTGACCGCATATGCGCAGCTTGTTTCTTTTACAACTTTAGAGCGAGAACCTGACCTGCAAGCCTGCCCAGAAGGAAAGGAAGTAAAGTAAGTGAAAGCTTGAGAAAGGGAAGGTCAGGTGACAGAACCGGACTATTATTGCAGTGTTTGTGCCCCATGGAGCAGGACAGGGGGAGGAGGGGAAGGTCCCAAACCAAGGAATGGGACAGAAATAAATCTCAGAAGTAATGTCCCAGGTAAAGGACAAGGGCGGAAATCAGAAACAGACCCTGTTAAATATATTTAAGAGAAATGAACAGTGAAAAGGCTCCAATTTAAAGACAGAGCTGTGAGGAGCAGTCTTGAAGCAAAGTGGGCTTGACAGAATGCCAAGAGATCCATGCTAAGTTTTGTGACTCCATGCTGTGGGCCATAAGGGCAAAGGTACTCCTTTAGATCAGTAGTGTTTTGTTTCATAGAGAAGGAGGCCATTCAGCTCATCGAGTCTGCAGCAATCTTCTGAAAAATAACCCTACCAGGGCCCCTATCATATCCCCATGACCCCACAAATCCCTGGACACTAAGGGGCAATTAAGCATGATCAATCCTTCTAACCTATGGATCTTTGGACTCTGGGAGGGAACAGGAGCACCCAGAGGAAACCCACACAGACACCGGGAAAATGTGCAAACTCCACATAGGCAGTCACCCAAGGCCGGAATTGTACTGTGATGCAACAGTGCTAACCACTGTGCCAATATGCTGCCCTTTAGCATGGCTAAATCAGAAAGTGTGCTTGGAAGGTGATGTTTTGATGTGCGTGGAATTGCAGAAGGTGAAATTGAGATCCTGAGAGGTGGATCCTTGTTGAAGCCATCATGGCAAGTTATGTTGCAGCTGTATAGAACCTTAGTTCGGCCACACTTGGAGTATAGTGTTCAATTCTGGTCGCCACACTACCAGAAGGATGTGGAGAATTTAGAGAGGGTGCAGAAGAGATTTACCAGGATGTTGCCTGGTATGGAGGGCATTAGCTATGAGGAGCATTTGAATAAACTCAGTTTGTTCTCACTGGAACCACGGAGGTTGAGGGGGACCTGATAGAGGTCTAAAAAATTATGAGGGGCATTGACAGAGTGGATTGTCAGAGGCTTTTGCTCAGGGTGGAGGGGTCAATTACTGGGGGCATAGGTTTAAGGTGCGAGGGGCAAGGCTTAGAGTAGATGTACGAGGCAAGTTTTTTTACACAGAGGGTAGTGGGTGCCTGGAACTCGCTGCCAGAGAAGGTGGTGGAAGCAGGAGCAATAGTGTCATTTAAGGGGAATCTTGATAAATGAAATGAAATGAAAATTGCTTATTGTCATGAGTAGGCTTCAATGAAGTTACTGTGAAAAGCCCCAAGTCACCACATTCCGGCGCCTGTTTGCGAAGGCTGTTACGGGAATCGAACCGTGCTGCTGGCCTGCTTGGTCTGCTTTCAAAGCCAGCGATTTAGCCCTGTGCTAAACAGCCCCATACATGAATAGGATGGGAATAGAGGGATACGGACCCAGGAAGTGTAGAAGATTGTAGTTTAGTTGGGCAGCTTGGTCGGCATGGGCTTGGAGGGCCGAAGGGCCTGTTCCTGTGCTGTACTTTTCTTTGTTCTGTGATGATATGATCTGCATACTCGTCTGCCATTGGGCCAGAACGTCGGCTTACCATTGGCCCTGGTCGGTCATGTGCCTCTCGACCGATTGGCCGAGAGGCTGAGTTAACCACGCCTCTATTAACGAGGTATAAATGCTCAAACGCCTGACGATCGTCCCTTTCCACTGTAGACAATCGCAGAGCTGTGTTCTAGTTAATTAAAGCCAGACTTTGGTAAACCACTCGCCTCCCGTGCAATCGATGGTACATCATGTTCTTTGTTTGTTCTTTGGAGCAGCAACGTTTGGAGGGAATTCCAAACCGAGTTCTTCAAACATGGAGGTTGAAAACCCTTGTGGAAAGGCAGTGTTTCAATGAGACCAGTGGTCTCACAGTGTGACAAATTTCTGGGTGGGTTGCTGAGAAATCAATGGAATCTGTTTTGGTTGCATCTGTTAGTTATTTTGAAGTGTGGTGTGTCTAACCACAGTTCACCAGTCTGCTCACATGTACCGCATGTGTCCTCATATTAGAGTATAAGACATTGATGGGAAATTCATTTGTATCTGTGAAGATATAGTTGGGATGAAGGAATAGTGAGTCTTTGAACAATTTTATTTTGTCTGTGTTGAAATCTTTCCAACCTTTTTGTCTGGTGGTTCCTTTTTCTTGTTGAGTGAATTTGTTCAGGAACTTTCCTCCACGGTTTCTTAAAAAATACAAAGTTAGGGTGTGGAATTCTCCATTGGCTGACACGTTTGGGCGGAGAATAGGTTCCAAAGCCAAAGTCGCAGTCGGTGTCGATTTGACGCCAAATTACAATTCTCCGTCACCTCGACAGCGGCGTCACTGCTGTCCGGAACGTAAGCACCGTTTGCATGTCATTAGTGGGCCCGACCTGGTATTCTCTGGGGCCTCCACGATGTTCTGCCTCTGATGGGCCAAGTTCCTGACGGCGCGGTTCACTTGTGCTTTTGAAAATCGTGAAACCAGTGTTGTGGCTGCTGAGGGAGTGAGAGGGGTACGGGAAACGTCCAACATCACCATAATTGGCTGACAGTTGTGCCGCTGGCCAGGTGGCTTCTGCCAGAGCCGGGCCTAGTAGTGGGGTGGTCAGGAGGTGGGCTGTGGGGTCGGGGTGGACGGGCATGGAACACCATTGTTGTAGCTAGAAGGCAGCTACGCAGCTGTGCACGCCGCTGATAGCCCACTGTGAGCTTGGGGCCATAGGTCGTATAGGTGTGCCCCCAGGTGCCTGCTGGCCTCAGCCAACCCATCAGCTATATGGGCACACTCCAGCACAACCAGTGCCATCTTGTTTGCTGGAATGAGTGTCTGTGGGGATTGTAATGTGTATCATAGAATTTACAGTGCAGAAGGAGGCCATTCAGCCCATCAAGTCTGCACCGGCTCTTGGAAAGAGCACCCTACCCAAGGTCAACACCTCCACCCTATCCCCACACCCCAATAACCCCACCCAACACTAAGGGCAATTTTGGTCACCAAGGGCAATTTATCATGGCCAATCCACCTAACCTGCACATCTTTGGACTGTGGGAGGAAACCGGAGCACCCGGAGGAAACCCACGCACATGCGGGGAGGATGTGCAGACTCCGCACAGACAGTGACCCAAGCCGGAATCGAACCTGGGACCCTGGAGCTGTGAAGCAATTGTGCCATCCACAATACTACCGTGCTGCCCTCTGTAAGTGCAGTTGCAGCTTGTCAGCCTCCTAAGTGTTAATCACAGACCTGGCGAATCCTGCACCATTTTTCATTGGAATCGTTTGTGTTCCATGCTGTGCTAGCCCCTCCACAGTCGCTGAATCAGTCCAGGATCTGTCCCAGTTTTGCTGTCGTGAAAATCCATAAATTCTGTCCCAGCGTCAACAGTTAGTCTCAGGAACGGAGAATCCCGCCCAAGATCTATCAAGTTATGTTTCAATCTGGGATGTGATTTGTTCAGCATTAACATCAGTAGGGATCGCAACTCCAAGTTTTCCACAAGCTTTGCAGTTTGCTTTGTATGCGGCGCATTTCTTTCTGTCTGTGAACACATGTGGTCACCTAGAGCTCTTGCACATCTTTGTGTCAGCCTGTTGCCCATTGTTTTGTTGTTTCACTGTATCAACTGGGGCAGCAGGGTAGCATGGTGGTTAGCATAAATGCTTCACCGCTCCAGGGTCCCAGGTTCGATTCCTGGCTGGGTCACTGTCTGTGTGGAGTCTGCACGTCCTCCCCCTGTGTGCGTGGGTTTCCTCCGGGTGCTCCGGTTTCCTCCCACAGTCCAAAGATGTGCGGGTTAGGTGGATTGGCCATGCTAAATTGCCCGTAGTGTCCTAATAAAAGTAAGGTTAAGGGGGAGGTTGTTGGGTTACGGGTATAGGGTGGATACGTGGGTTTGAGTAGGGTGATCATGGCTCGGCACAACATTGAGGGCCGAAGGGCCTGTTCTGTGCTGTACTGTTCTATGTTCTATGTTCTATAACTCTGCTGCTTTTCCCTTCATTTAACTGGAAGGTAGATTTTTGAGTAGTCAGCATCTTCATCTATCTACTTGTGGCTTCATATATTCTAGCAATGTTGACAAACTATGGTCTTATGAGCTTTACCTGTTTGCCCTGTCAAATCAGAGTTTCCTGTACATCATGTGGTACACTGCACCAAATGAGCTGATTTACCAGCCTTTCATCCATTGGTGCTGTTGACTGAAGGTGCATTAACCCCGAAAAGTGCTGCGGAAATCGTTATAACCATGGAACTTGCCGCAAAAAAAGTTTTGTTGATTGAAGACCGAAAAAAAGCTCATAACATGGAGACTGCTAAAAGCAGGTCGGCAAAAGATATACTGTGACATCACTGTACTCAAGTGGAACATTCAGCGGGTGAATGTGAGAGTAAGGCAAATAAATGCAAAGATTGTGGTAAAGTTGGCCACATTGCCAAGTCATGTTGGTCACGCCAACCTCCATCGCCATAAAATAAGTGCACCAAGAAAAACACAGCCAAGTCTGTTGGTCAAATTTACCAGTTAAGTGACTGATAGGGGACAACCTGTCAAGTCAGCTTAAAGAATTCAAACTTGGTGTCTTATCAATTAAAGGAGATGAGCAATGCTTTTGCATTTATCCAAACTTTAATGGGAACACTATCAAGATGGAAGTGGACACGAGCGCTGCAGGATCATTCATACCTGAGACAATATACAGTAAGAAAATAAAACACCTATCTTTACAACCATCAGATGTTGTCCTGAGGACACCAAAAGTGATTGTGCCACTGAAGGGTTGCACTCAGATGAATGTGAAAGTTAACGGTCCAAAAGCAGAGTCTCCTCTCCGCGTTGTCCAAGGAAACTTTCCAGCATTGTTTGGTAGGTCGTGGTTGAGGAAGATAATGCTCAACTGGGCCATCGTGAACAAGCCCATTGATTCTATGAACTATCGACAAACAATTCTGAATAAGCATGCATAGGTATTTGAAGAGTCACTTGGATCCATGACCAGAAGTGAAACTCAAGATCAAGGCAGACAGTGTGCCTAAGTGTCTTAAAGCGTGTACCATACCCTATGCCGTCCGGCCAAAAGTGGAAGAAGAACTTGAGACGTTAATTGAGACAGGAGGCATTGAGCCTGTTAGCACCAGTGATTGGGCAACAGCAATAATTCCTGTGTTACAGAGAGATGGTTCAGTAAGAAGATACGGGGATTTTATAACCACAATCAATCCAGTTTTGTGTGCAGACCATTATCCTTTACAGCTTATTGAAGATTTATTCACTGGACTCTCAGGAGGCCAAATATTTAGCAAAATAAATCTTTCTCAAGCATATCTACGGATGAATGTGGCTGCAGAGTCACAATCGTTACTTACCACAGTGACACATAAGAGCTTTTTTCGTTATTGGAGACTTCCATTTGGGATAACTTTGGCAGCTGCTTTTTTCCAGAGATCCATGGATCAAATTTTGAGTGGGCTGCCTGGTGTACAATGTTACCAAGATGACATTCTTATTCCAGGCTCGAATAATGAAGACCATGAAAAGAATTTGGAAGTTTCTCTTGCACGTTTGCAAAATTACAATCTTAGAGTTAAGAAAGAAAAGTGTGAATTTTCAAAGTCTTCTATCAATTATCTGGATCATATCATTGACAAAGACGGTTTACATAAAGAACCAAAGAAGATGACAGATCCTAGAAGCTCGATATCCACAGAATGTGACGCAGTTTAAAAAAAATAAATTTAGAGTATCCAATTTGTTTTTTCCAATTGAGGGGCAATTTAGCGTGGCCAATCCACCTACACATCTTTGGGTTTTGGGGGTGAGACCCACACACACACGGGGAGAATGTGCAAACTCCACACAGACAGTGACCCAGAGCCGGGATCGAACCTGGGACCTCGGCACCGTGAGGCAGCAATGCTAACCACTGCGCCACCGTGCTGCCCAAGAATGTGACGCAGTTGTGGTTGTTTTTAGAATTGCTCAACTATTATGGCAAATTAGCATCGAGGCACTGAATTGAACTACGCTGAACTAGAAAAAGACGCTTTGAGCATCATTTTTGGCATAAGAAGTTTCCACCAGTACTTGTATGGATGTCATTTTACACTCTTGACTGACCATCGACCCTTACATACAATCTTTGGGCCGTATAAGGGCATTCCTTCTATAGGATCTAGTCGATTGCAAAGATGATTTTTGACCTTGTTGGCACATGATGATGGCATCCAGCATCGTAAGTCAGAGCAGCATGCAATGCAGACGCTTTATCTAGATGGCTGCCAAAAACCAAACAAGATCAAGAAATCAAACCGGAATCTGATGAAAATATTGTAAATGTCTTGTATCTCTCTCATGCTGAAAACATACTGGTGACATCATCTCATGTACAAAGGTATACAAGAACCTATCTATTGATAGGGAAGGTTATGGATATGGTCCGAAATCACTTTAACAGATGTGGATCAAAAGAATCCAGCCCTACGTCACTAGACGTTTTGAGTTCACAGTTTAGAATGGAGTTTGGCTGTGGGTTATTCGAGTGATTATTCCGCTGTGTCTCTTGAACAGCTACATGAAGGACATTCTGGCGTGGTGAGGATGCAGCTACTTCTGGTTGCTGGGATTAGATGCCTAATTTGAGGAGAAGGCAGGGCAAAGCCAATCCTGTGCTACATTAAGGAATGCTCCATCCCTGCAACCTTTGCAACCTACACAGCCTTGACAGAGAATTAACATTGACTATGCTGGGCCAATCAAAGGACTATATGTTCTTGATGATGGTTGACGCACACTCAAAATGGCCAGAAGTTGCAATCATGAAGTCCAATACAACCGAATAGATAATTGAGAGAGCAGATGAGGTATTTGCAAGGTCCAGAAGGCCGGAGCTACTTGTGACTCACAATGGGACTCAGGGTTCAAAGATTATTTGAAGGGGATTGGTATCCATTACATTAAATCTGCTCCGTATCACCCAGTAACCAATCGGTTGGCCGAACGCTTTGCAATCGCTGAAACACGCAGTAATAGCATCGAAAAATCATGGTTCTTTACTCAGGCCTGTTAACAAATTTTTAACGTTATAAGGAAATTTCATGCATAGCTCACTGGCGATGCTACTATTTAAGACAAATTGAAAATGCAATCTGACCTCTTGACACCATCTACAACGTTGGACATTTTCAGGCGACAGCATCAAACACAAATGAGTGAAAAATGGACTCCAGCCACCATTCTAGCCAACTCAGGTTTGATATTTCACACAGTTCAAACAGATGATGAAATAATTTGGCGCTGGCACACTGACAATATATTAGCTTCACAAAGTGAATGTACAGAGTCTTCACCAGAAATATTCACATCGGAGCGTATGACAGCGATACGACAGATCTGAGTTCTACAGCTGCAGTACAATCAATACCAACAGAGACAGATATTGAGTTAGTTTCACAAGAAGTTCCACCAACAAGTGAAGACAAAGTCACTTCAAATAGCCTGAACGTCAGATATTACCTAAATGAGACAGATGTCTGTCCTAAGAGACTGTCTTGCTGATGTTCATATGTATAAATAACATGATAATGTACCGTAATGAATAGTTTGTTGGATCTGTTGTTTAAATGCTTATAAGAAAAGTTGTTAGCACTAATTGGATTGGATTTGTTTATTGTCACATGTACCAAAGTACAGTGAAAAGCATTTTTCTGCGAGCAGCTCAACAGATCATTAAGTACATGGGAAGAAAAGGGAATAAAAGAAAATATATAATAGGGCAACACAAGATATACAATGTAACTACATAAGCACTGGCATCGGATGAAGCATACAGGGTGTAGTGTTAATGAGGTCAGTCCATAAGAGGGTCATTTAGGAGTCTGGTGACAGTGGGGAAGAAGCTGTTTTTGAGTCTGTTTGTGCGTGTTCTATGGAGTAGAGGGGGAAAGGTGTGATGTATTCAAGTAACATTATTGGCTGGTGAAATGTCACGTGTTATGCAGTGAAGTCAGTGGAGTGTTTCAGCGGCTTTTGAGGGAGTTCACCACCTTACCCTGTAGAAGCAACTTCTCGAAATAAACCCTGCAATGTGTTTTTACGAACGTAAAGTGTAGCACCTCTACTTTTCCTTTCTGTGACAGCAACAAATAAATAACACAATTCATCCTAAGTTGGAGCTGTGTATACATTACTGCAGTGGTACCATGTCATTTCATAGAATTTCATAGAATTTACAGTGCAGAAGGAGGCCATTCGGCCCATTGAGTCTGCACCGGTTGCAGGGTTCACTCTGATTTTCTCTTTCTCAGGTACTAAGTTGGATTGCATTATCTCAATTTATCTCATTTATAATGCTTGAGTTTTTCTCACAAATGCTAGCTGTCACTATGTTATATTTTGCGGCTTCTAGAAGTTTGAAATAATCACACAACGAAACATAGAAAAGAGGAGCAGGAGGAAGCCATTCAGCCCTTTGATCCTGCTCCGCCATTCATTCTAGTTATGGATGATCATCCAAGTCTGTAACTTGTTCCCGCCTTCTCTCCCATATCCTTTGATCACTTTCGCCCCAAGAGCTATAACTAATTCCTTCTTGAAAACATACACTGTGAGATTTCCGTTGGCGGGGTCGTCCACTTCGCCGGCAGCGCACTCACGCCCGCAGTTTTCCCAACGGCGCAAGGGTGGCCATAATCTGAAACACCATTGGCCACCAGCTGCTGGGACGGAGGATTCTGCTGCCGGCGGGGGTGTGCCACACCAGAAAATGAGTTTGGCGGGACAGAGAAAGCCTCTGTGGTTTCAGTGATAGAGAATTCCACAGGCTCACCACTCTCTGGGTGAAGACATTTCTCCTCACTTCACTCCGATCCCCCCTCGTTCTTCTGAGCTCCAGCGAATAAATCCTAACTGACTCAATCTCTCCTCCTACGACAGTCCCGTCATCCCAGGATTCAGTCTGGTAAACATTTGCTGGACTCCCTCTATAGCAAGACCATCCATCTTCAAATAAGGAAACAAAAGCTGCACATAATATTCCAGGTGTGGCCTCACCATGCCCCTGTATAATTGCAGCAAGACATCCCTGCTCCTGTACTTAAATCCTCTCGTATTTGCCTTCTTTACCTCCTGCTGTACCTGCATGCTTACCTTCAGCGACTGGTGCATGAGGAAACCCAGGTCTCTTTACACATTCCCCTCTCAATTTACAGCTGTTCAGACAATAGTCTGCCTTCCTGTTTTTACTACCAAAATAGATAGGCTCCCATTTAACCGCATTATACGGCATCTGCCATACATTTAACCACTCACACAGCTTGTCGAAATCACACTGGAGGAACTCTGCATCCTTCTCACAGCTCACTCTCGCACCCAGCTTTGTGTCATCTGCAAATTTGGAGATATTACATTTAGTTCCCTCATCTAAATCATTGATTTATACTGTGATTAGCTGGAGTCCCAGCACCGATTCCTGAGGAACCTCACTAGTCACTTCCTGCCATTCAGAAAAAGAATTGTCTCCTGCCTGCCAACCAGTTTTTTATCCATCTCAATACACTACCCCAATCCCATGTACTTTAATTTTACACTCTAATCTGGGACTTTGTCGAAAACCCAAATAAACCACATCCAATGGCTCCTCCTCATCAACTCTACTAGTTACATCCTCGAAGAATTCTAGTAGGTTTGTCAAACATGATTTCCCTTTCGTAAATCCATGCTGACTCTGTCCGATTCTACCACTAATCTGCAAGTACTCTGTTATTAAACCTTTTAGAATGGATTCTGGTATTTTCCCCACTACCAACATTAGGTTGACTGTTCTACAATTCCCCCAACAAAATGGTTCCAAACCGCTCGACCCCTGTCCGCCATCACCCTTGAAACCCCGCGTCCAACCCCCCACCCCACCGGCACAACAATGATTCCCACAGATCGGTGCCCACATCGAGGCACCCTCCTACCTCAGATGCTGCCACCACTGTCCCAACACCCTCAGGGCTGCCACCACCACAGGGCTCGTGGAGTACTTGGCTGGCGAGAACGGCAGAGGCAGCGTCAACAATGCCCCCAAACCCGTTCACTTGCAAGAAGCTGCCTCCATCCGCTCCCATGCTGACCCCTCCCCCACCACCCACTTCCTAACCATGGCTATGTTTGCTGACCAGTAGTAGTTCACTGGCAAGGAAGTGTGGTGAGTTGCCTTCTTGAACCGCTGCAGTCCTTGAGGTGTAGCTGCACCCACTGTGCTGTTAGGGAGGGAGTTCCAGAATTTTACCCGAGTGACATTGAAGGAATGGTGATATATTTCCAAATTGGGGTGCTGAGTGACTTGGAGGGGAACCTCCAGGTGGTGGGGTTCCCAGGTATCTGCTGCTCTTGTCCTTCTAGTAGTGGTCATGGGTTTGGACGATGCTGTCTAAGGAACATCTTGTAGTGCATCTTGTAGATGGTACACATGGCAGCCACTGTTTGTCGGTGGTGGAGGGTTTGAATGATTGTGGAAGGGGGAACAATCAAGTGGGCTGCTTTATCCCAGATGGTGTTGAGCTTCTCGAATGTTGTTGGAGCTGCACTCATCCAGGAAAGTGGAGAGTATTCCATTACACTCCTGACTTGTGCCTTGTAGATGGTGGGCAGGCTTTGAGGGGGGTCAGGACGTGAGTTACTCACCGTAGGATTCCTAGCCTTTGACCTGTCCTGGTAGACACAGTATTAATATGGCTAGTCCAGTTCAGTTTCTGAAATGTTTGTATAGTACAGTTAATTGTGTAAAGGTGCTTGTGTCTTTAAATATAACTTATTTTCTTTTAATAAAAGTTTAAATTTATGATTAAAAAAAAAACTTACAATGGGAAAACTGGTGAAATTCCTCCAAAATGTTCATGATACCCCCAATGCCTCACAGTGAATCCGATGATCCGCATATAGCGAGACCTTATGCTCCACCCTCCCCTGCACTATCCCTCTCCAACTCCCTGATGCTCTGAGCGCCATTGCCAGTGGCCATATTGCCAAGGCAAAAAGCAACAGGGAGAGTGGGCACCCTGCCTCTTCCCATGGTATAGCCCGAAGTACCCCGAACTCACCTGATTCGTCCTTACACTCACTAACGACGCCCTGCATATCAGACCCAATCCTCAAACCCCCGCACGAACCCAAACCGCCCCAGCACTTCCCACAAATACTCCCATTCCACCTGGTCGAATGCCGTCTCCGCATCCATAGCGACCGCCACCTCCACATTCTGCCCCTCCGGAGGCATCATTATCACGTTTAACAACCGCCTAACGTTTGTCGACAGATTTCTCCCCTTTACAAATCCCATCTGGTCTTCCCCTATCACTCCTGGCACAGAGTCCTCAATCCGCGAGGCCAAGATCATTTCCAACAGTTTGGCATCCCAATTAAGCAGTGATATCGAGCAGTAGAACCCGCACTGCTCCGGGCTTTTATCCTTCATCAAAATTAAGGATACCAAAGCCTGCCATAATGGAGGGGGGAGTTGCCCCTGTCCCTCGCCTTGTTATATGCCCTAGTAGCAGGTGCCCCAGATCCCCAGAGAATCTCTTGTAGAATTCCACCAGGAACCCATCCGGGGTGGGGCCTTCTCTGCCTGCCTCGCCCCATACCATCCATTACCTCATCAATCCAATGGGAGGCTCAGGAGGATCTGGCAAAGGTGGTGGGCCCGTTAAAAGCGGAGATCGATCAAGTGGTGCAAAGGCTGGAGACCCAAAGCCATGCGATCCAGAAAGTGGACGAGGCAGTGGGGGAGCACGAGCATCAATCCCCCTAACCAGGTCCTCCTCTACCTTTGGTAACTCCAATCCATCTAGGAATCGCCGGATCCCCCCCCCCCCCCCAACCCACCCCCGGCCGGGGTCTCCAATGCATAGATCCTCTTATAAATTTCCTCGAAGGCCCCATTCACCTACACCGGGTCCAGCACCACTCTCCCCCCTCATCTTTCCAAATTTCCAATCTCCCTCGCCGCCTCCTGCTTCCTTAGTTGGTGCGCCACCATCCTACTTGCCTTCTCCCCGTATTAATACTCTGCCCCCCGGCCCTCCGCAAGAGCCCCACTGCTTTACCAGTAGACACCAACCCAAACTCCATCTGAAGCCACTGCCGTTCCTTCAACAACCATGCCTCTGGGGCCTCTGAATACTTCCTGTCAACCTTCAGAATCTCCTCCACCAACCTAGCCATCTCTGCCTGCTCTGTTTTATCCCTATAGCCTGGAACAATATAAACTTCCCATGACTACTGCCTTGAGTGCCTTCCATAGCGTGGTGGCTGGAACCACCCCCATGTCATTCAGCTTCACATACACCCAAATGGCGGCCCTCACCTGCTCTCACACCACCTCGACTACTAACAGCCCCACATCCAATCTCCTCATAGTTCCTCCAAAGTTTAATGTCCTCCCCCTCCTGCCAATTCATTGACTCTAAAACAATCCGCTGCCTCCTCTGGCGTCCCAAAATAATACTTGCTGTTGTTTGTAAGTCACCCAAAGGCGGGCCGGGTACAGCATGCCGTACGTCACCCTCTTCTTGGAGAGGGCAGCCTTGACTAGGTTAAACCCGGCTCTCCTCTTGGCCAGCTCCACACCCAGGTCTTGATAGACCCGGAGCTCATTTCCCTCCCAGTGCATCTCCTTGTCTGCCTAGCTCAACGCAAGATCTTTTCTTTATCCAGGAACCTATGGAGCCGCACCACCATCTACCTCGGCAGCTTAGTTGCTGCAGCTTCCTCATCAGTGCCCTATGCGCCCGGTCGACCTGCGAGGGCCGATCGAAGGCCCCCTCCCCCATCAGCTGCTCTAACATTGTTGGCTACATATGAGCAAGTGTCCGCTCCCTCGATGTCTTCTGGCATCCCAATCATTCTTAAATTTTGTCTTTGGATTGGTTTTCCAGATCCTCCACCTTTTCCTTTAGTTGCTTCTGGGTCTCCTGCATCATCCCAAACTCGGCCGCTAAGGATGTAAGCTGCTCCTCGTGCTCCCCCACTGCCTCTTCCACTTTCTGGATCGCATGGCTTTGGGTCTCCAGCCTTTGCACCACTTGATCGATCTCCGCTTTTAATGGGCCCACCACCTTTGCCAGATCCTCCTGAGCCTCCCTTCTCTTCCAGTTAAACTTCTCGTTAAGGAGGTCCACCAGCTGTTCCGTTGACCATTGGCCTGGTAGGGCTGACCCTTTACTCTCTGCTAACTTACCCTGTGTCGCACAAAGTGTTTTTGGTTCCTACAGCTCCTTCCTTCTCATCCCACTTCTGGTCCGCGAATCCATCCACTGACTCCACCGGTGGAGTAAAACGTTCCTCCACCACCTCTACACCTTTTCCGGTATACGGGGAAAAGGCGGAAAGAAAATGCCTCGAGCAGGAGCTGCCAAATGTGCGAACACTCACACCAATGTTGCCACCGGAAGTCTGAGGTCTATTGTTTATTCTGGCCAATTTGTATGCCTCTCCCTTGGATGTAATACTATCTCTAATTTCCTTTGTAAGCTATAGTTTGGCCATCTTTCCTGTTTTATCTTTGCTATTGCCCACCGTCATCCCTTTAAGTAACATTCATCAATCCATCATAGCCAACCTGTGCCTCACACCAGTGTAATTTTCTTTAAGATTCAGGACCCTGGGGCGGGATTCTCCCTTCTGACTGCAGAGTGTTGACGCCGCTGTAAAAACCGGAGAGTTTAATGATGGCATCATCAGACCACTAAGTGTAGTGATCGTCTGCCCTACAGGGGCCCGGCACGGCACTGGAGTGACTCACGCCGCTCTAGCTGCCAATACCGGTGTCAAACGTGCGCCGGGGGGTCTGCGCATGCGCGCTGCGACTGGCATGAACTCGTGCATGCACGGTAGCTTCCTTCTCCGCGCCGGCCCCAACGCAACATGGCGTAGGGCTACAGGGGCCGGCACGGAGTAAAAGAGGCCCCAACCAGGAGAGGCCGTCCCGCCGATCGGTTGGCCCCGATTGCGGACCATGTCATGGTGGAGGCTCCCCCACCCCACCCACCGGTGTCGGACCCCCCCTCCTGCCCCCCACCAGGCTGCACCCGACAGGAAGGATGCCGAGGTCCCGCCGGATAAGACTACATGTGAACTGCGCCATCGGGACCTGGGCCTTCTTGGCGGCCACTCGGCCCATCATGGGTGGAGTATTGCTGGGGGTTGACCGGCGCCGCGCCGACTGTGCCAGCGCCACTGGTGTCGATTCTCAGGTGACCGGAGAATTGACAGCTGGCGTCGGGGCAACGTCGCGCAAATCGTGCCCGGCTCGGCAATTCTCCGAACCGGCATGGGCTGAGAGAAACCCGGCTCTAGTCTCAGAATCACCCACATCACTCTCCATCATAATGAAGAATTCTATCATATCATGGTCACTCATCCCCAAGGGTTCTCGCACAACTAGATTGCCAATTATTCCTTTCTCATTACACAACACCCAGTTTAAGGTGACCTGTTCTCGTTGGTTCCTCAATGTATAGGTTCAGAAAACCACCTCATATACACTCCAGAAATTCCTCCGCTGTGGTATTGTTACGAATTTGATTTGCCCAGTCTATACAGCTACCTATAATGACATATATTCTTTTAATCCATGCATCTGTAATTTCCTGTTTAATGCCATTCCCACCATCACAACCACAATTTGGCATCTATATACAACCCCTAATAACATTTTTTTCTCTTGATGTTTCTCAGCTCTACCCATACAGATTCGACATTGACGGAGCTAATATCGTTCCTCACTATTGCGTTACTTTCTTCCTTCACCATCAATGCAGCCCACGGCCTTTTCCTTTTTGTCTGTCCTTCCTAAATACTGAATATTCCCAGATGTTCAGTTCCCATCACTGCCTCCATAATTCCAACGGCATCATATGCGTTTACATAGATTTCTGTGATTAAGCCATTTTATCATGAATGCACCGCGCTTTAAGGTAATCTTTTTAACATTTCTTGTCCTGTTCCCACTATTTTTAACTGAGGCACGTTTTGATTCTGGTCCTTGATTTCTCTGCGTATCACTTTTCTTATTCCCCTTGCTGTCTTTTGTTCTTGTCCTTGATTCTCCCTCCTCTGACTCCTTGCTTAGGTTACCCTCCCATCACCATTTTAGTTTAAACCTTCCCTAACCATTCCTGCAAATACACCCTCCTCCCCCAAAACATCGGTCATGACCAGGTGATACCGGTCCCGTTTTTACTGGTCCCACCTCCCAGAGAACCCGGTCTCAATATCCCAGGAACCTGATACCGCCCTCCTCGTAACATCTCTTCAGCCACATAGTCATCCAATGTAGCCTGCTATTTTTACTCTGATAATCACGTGGCACTGTTAGTAATCCTGAGATCCCTACATTTGAGGTCCTACTTTTCACCTTATTTCCTAAGTCTCTATATTCTGCTCTTGGAACCTCATCCCTTTTTTTTACCTTTGTCGTTTGTACCAATGTGTCCCCTGACCTCTTGCTTAAATATTTCCAAACAGATCCATTTTAATGATCGATTTTTCCTGCTCTCTTTGAGCAGGGCTGTTGAGAGCCAGGCTGGGGTTGGGGGCAACATTGTGGGGGCAGTGTTGTGGCTGCAGGTGAGAAAGGTGTGTGCAGTCAGGCTGCTATTGCTCACTGGTTCCTGAACGCCAATGTCATTCTTAAGCCAAGCATGCCTCCACATTTCCCATGCTGCTGCTGTTAGTCTCGGCTCCCAGTTGGCATTCCGGGTTTGAACAATCCTGCTGTCTCAAAGGGAGATGGTCTATTTTATGATATTGCAAGATACTGTCAGCAGGTGGCACTATTTCACTGACAAGAGCCATAAAATGCACATTACCCAATTACTGGGTGCTTTTTATTCAGACTGTTTGTACATCTGTGACTAATGTTCTATCTTAAAGAAATCAAATAGAGGAGGTTGGAGATGCTCCAGCCAGTAATTTATTGTGGTCGATGTGTAACAGAATGCAGCTTGCCCTTTATAATATATTTTACTCTGAAGACAACCGATTTAATCTGATCTCTGAAGCTAAAGTGTCCAGCCTGGTATTACTCTGCTTGGCTGAGACTGCTTATAGAACATAGAACGTAGAACAGTACAGCACAGAACAGGCCCTTCAGCCCTCGATGTTGTGCCGAGCAATGATCACGCTACTCAAACCCACATATCCACCCTATACCTATAACCCAACAACCCCCCCCCCCCCCCCCCCCCCAACCTTACTTTTTTAGGACACTACGGGCAATTTAGCATGGCCAATCCACCTAACCCGCACATCTTTGGACTGTGGGAGGAAACCCACGCACACATGGGAGGATGTGCAGACTCCGCACAGACAGTGACCCAGCTTCTGTATTGTAATAAATGAAAATCACCTACAGGGAGAGCTGACAAGAAACCTCCTGAGGCCTGCTTTATCTCCTCTTGTGTGACCTGTGTAAATCGCTATTGGATTCAGGTGAATTGCACCTGAAGTCAGTGAAATAGCTCTGTGATTGGGCATGGTGGCACAGTGGTAAGCACTGCTGCTTCACAGCACCAGGGACCTGGGTTTGATTTCATCCTTGGGTGACTGTCTCTGTGGAGTTTGCTCTTTCTTCCCGTTTGTGCGTGGGTTTCCTCCGGGTGCTCTGGTTTCCACCCATTGCCCAAATATGTGCAGGTTAACTGGATTGGCCATGATTAACGTGTGGATTTATGGAGTCAGGGTAGGGTAGTGGGCCTAGGTAGGGTTGGTGCAGACTTGAAAAGCCTCCTTCTGCATGCACTCTTGGGATTCCATGATAAAAATTGTTTCAGATTAGCTTTCCTCATCTTCACCATCACAGGCACAATGAGCTGAATGCCCTCTATCTCTGTCAAATGCATGATTCTATAAGACCTGGTGATGTGACAATGTCATATACCAAGCCCAGTTTACTGTTTCTCATTTTCAGTTTGTGTACATGGCATAAGAAAAATTGCTTCTTTTTTTAAATCGCAATTCTTCTACATGCTGATATACGTTAGAATCACAGTATACAGTGTATGTAGTAGTGTGGGAGTGAGCACGCTGTCCTGAGACAGCAATGTTGTGAATGATACTGGAGATTGACTCCAGGAAATGGCTGTAACATGGTGTAGATTCATTTGCTTTTGGGTTAGGATACCAGGCAAGACCCCGATTTCAGTTACGACGCTGGACACGAAATCCAAACAGTTTTGCACTTTGTAAAACTGGGACGAAAAGATGCTTCACCCCAGGAGTGATAACGCTGACCAGTAGGTGTCTTGTATCTTAAAATAAACTTTAATTTAAACACAGAATTAGCCACGTTAACACCAAAGACATTGATTTACAATTAACAGTTAAACAGTTCTTACATAAAAGGAGACACATTAACTTATGCCCTGCACCTTCATTATATGTATTCCAATCAAGCAATCCAACATAGTTCAAATGCCACTAATTAATAAAGTTAACAATCAGGTTTACTTGCTGTTCTCTAGGTAGAGACCTTTTGGAGAGAGACCCTTTCAAGAGCAGACAGGAGAAACTTCTGTTCAACTCAAAAAACCATAGCAAAACTGCAAAAACTACAGTCAGATGTGGGTCCATCCATTAATGAAATGAAAATGAACTGAGCTGGTGTCGGAATATTTGCTAATTGGACCCAGGAATGAACTCTACATTGGGAAATCTTCAGTTACTTAATTTAACAAATCAACTGGTGGACATTATCTGTACCCCAAACACAAGACCACTAAAATGCCCCATGACCTGCTTAGCTAGGATTAAACACAATTCCCCATAAATTATCGACATCCCAGGTAACCATCCAAACATTAACACTATTCCATTAGCCCTCCATATGTAAACAAGTAAATGGATAGAGTCAATGATTATCTCACTTTTACGACACTTTAATTACAGCTGTAGCAGACGCACTGTCTGTCTATTTTAAAGCAGCATTTTTAATAACATTACTGCAACAAATAGAAATATAGTCTATAACATTTTTCTGCATTAATCACATTTGTTGACTTGAGAATGAAACTAATGGGAGCAGAATTTCAAATTGCTTGACCTTAAAATATGAGAAATTGAATGATTTGGTTCCCATTGTGGACCAAATTTCCATCCCTTTCCCAATGATGATTTACATGAATTGCAATCAGAAATGAGCAGATGGATTGAGCAGCTCTGGAAATAAAAATCGAGTAAGAATCTCAGGGATTTTAAGGGATCTAACTGAGGTCTTTAACATGATAAAGGGATTGACGAGGGTGGATATGGAGAAATCATTTTCAATTGTTTCTGAGTCCAGCACAAGGAGGCTCAAAGATAAGGTAGCCACTTACTAAATAAAGAATTCAGGGAAAATTTCTTTACAACGAATGCTGGAATTGGTTACCACTGGGAGTGCTTTCGGCCGATATAATTGAAATATTCAAGGGGAAGTTTGGGGAATGGAATTGATTTGGGAGCAGGGGAATGGAATTGATTTGGAGGGAGGGTGTGTAGAAATCATTAAAGTGACCTGAAGCTGGTGTGGAGGAACACTGCTCCAGACCAGCAGGGATGAATGGCCTGTTTCGGTGCTGTAGACTCTACACGTGCAATTCTATGGAGAATCAATAAGGATTCAACAACATTACTGCGGAAGTGCTTTAATTGGCGCTCAGCTACATTATATTGCCTTTGAAGAAAACCGACCAAGTCAGCTCCTGGACTTTATTAAACCATTATCCATGAGTACGCTAAACAGGGGGGAAAATTTCAATTTAATTTAACGCACAGTCAGTACAATAAAGAAAGATTAATTCTCTTCATGATTAATGACCAATTATGAAGGTTAAGCATGGTAATCCAATAAACAAAATTTACTTTCTTTCAGCATTGCATCTTACCTAGGAATGTCATTCCGTTTAACAACAAATGTCTTTTCAGACTACAGTATTGGCCATAGGGAAAAAGTAACCATTGTTTTTGAATTAATATAACGTATGAAAGGTAAGTTTGTTTATAGTGACATTTACAAATTGATGGTAGCTGGCAATATTCAATACAACCAGGCAAAGGTTTGAGATAGGAGGATATTGCATCTCTAAAATGTTGAAGTGAATTTTCAAAAACTGTGTGCTTGCAGGTCTTGCTTATGAAGTACAGGGGTCTCTTGTTCTGGTTCCTCCGAGCGAAGCCCTGGAGATATCCTCAGGTGGTGGTGCGGTAGAGACTGTCACTCCTGGGAACTCTGTAGAGGACAGTTCAATGACTTCTGATTATGGATATTTCCCAGATGACTCGGAACCTGTGGAGAAAGGTAAAATGGGAAAATCACAGTTTGACATTTTTAAAATTGGTTAATAATTCTAAGCTGTGCTTGCCATAATGTCATTTTGATTCAGGAACCATATTAAGTACATTGCTGCATCAATGTGCCGGCCATAGTGTTATAGTCCGACATGAATTTGTACCAATGACTTTATTGTGAATTTCAAATCTCAGCTAAGCCTGCAGATACAAAAATATCAGAATGCAGCAAGGCACATATATGTCTACCAGTTGATTTGTTAAATTAAGTATCTGAAGAAGATTGCATTGACTCTTTTCCCAATGTAGAGTTCATTCCTGGGTCCAATTAGCAAATATTCCGACACCAGCTCCATTGCTTATTGTTTGGACCAGGGTTTGATTGTTCGGTTTCTCTCTCTCATGTACACATTCACTGGCACACGTATGCCGAAGCCATCATCTTCAGTTCTCCTTACACACTCTGTCTCCTGGCCAAAATTCCATCTCCCTTCCTGGCCACTATATGAGGTTGAAGCATACTGTCGGCAGGCGTGAATCCTATTTGATCCTGAGTTGAGCTTCTCAGCCCTATCATCTCCATCCCAAAGATTGGCTGCTTTCAACTCTATTGTATTACCCACTCCACCTCTGCCTCAGCCTATCCTTTGCTAAAGCTCACCTCAAAATTTTTGTCACCTCTCTCCAAGGTTGACTGTTCCAATGCTGTCCTGGGAAGCCCCCACTCTCTACACTAGGCACCCTTTGGTTTGTTCAAAATTCCACTCACTGCATCCTATTTCACAACAAGCATCTCTCCCCATCACCCAAACTGATCTACACCGCCAGCCAGCTATCCAATGCCTCTGTGTTCGAACTCTAATCCTCATGTTTAGATGCCCTAAGGATTTGTACCCACTCTGTCCTGCTGTCCCCGTCCGTTATCTCCTCCTGCCCTACTACCACTGGCATTCATTTCCATAATGTTAAGTGCACAATTCTCACCTCTCTCCAGTTGATTTAATTGCCATCTGGAGAATCCCACTGATGAGATTCAATTGTAAAATTATAATCTGTTTAAAACTCGAGAACCCTAAATATTAATGATTTGCTGAGGAGCTAGTTTCGACTTCTAGAACCTTTTATTTGATTTTGATTACTTCTAACCATCTGAACTTTTGGGATGTACAAACACTACATTTGTAAATTCTCATGCTCAGCAAGGTGCCTACAAGTAGGTCAATTTATTTTCCATTTTGATCATTCAGTATCAACATTGAGCACTTTTAGCTCAGCTTTGGAATAATCTGATGATGAATAAAGACCAGTATGTTTTATTCAATAATACGGTTTGACTTCAACCTCAGAAGCAAACACACAGCAGTTTTAATGTGATTTTTGTTTACTCATTTCACTGTACACACTGTTTATTGACAATTTTGCGTTTGGTGAGGGATGGGTAAATAATGCTGGCTTAGCCAGCGACGCCCACACCATGTGAAAGAATTAGAAGAATGCTGCCCTAGTGGGAACTGGATGGAAATTTCCTAAATCCCTTTTGCATAGGTTCCTTCAAGGTAGCTCACACAGGAGACTTGCATCAATCAGTGCTGTTCGTAAACTCAGGCCTCAGAGATGAATGTCCAAACCACTGTGATTATGAAGAAGGCTTTAAATAAGCTTTTCTGCCAGTGTGCTATTGGCAGTTTCAGAGGCAGGCTGCTGCTTAAAACACTTCATTAACTGTCAATGCCATGGGAATTTAGAAGGCACAATTTTACAAATTTGCAATTCTAGTGAAAATTGTAAATTTGTAAAATTGCCCCTATGATGGCTTAAGCTGAGATAGAAGTCTAGAATAACGAGTCCAACAATTAGTGGTGCACATTTCCCATTATTTGCTGTCAAAACAACATTGATGCTAATGGCCCTTGCACCAAGTTATTTGCAATGCCACAGCAACGTCAGGTGAGGGCAGATGTATAGTTAAATGTGGGAGCTGGTTTAGCTCAGTAGGCTGGACAGCTGGTTTGTGATGCAGAGCAAGGCCAACAGCGTAGGTTCAATTGCTATATCGCTGAGGTTGGGCATGAAGACTACACCTTCGCCTGAGGTGCGGTAAACCTCAAGTTCAATCCCCACCAGTCAGCCTATGGTCATCTGCGACCATGGGGACTTTACCTATACCTTTAAACATGGAAATATAAGGGTTACTGTCTGAAATGTGTTGCTCTACCTCATTAGTTTGGTGAGAACAGTATCTTGCTGTTGACCTCACCATAATAAAGAACGGAAGCTTTTGTATCTGTGTACTAGATATGAACTAAACCACAGCGAGTAATGTGTTGTCCATTTCAGTTTAAGCACACTTCTAATGGTGTGATATTACTGCCAAACAAAGTCACTGCTATCACTTAAAAAAAAATATTCATTCTTGGGATATGGGGGGTCATTGGCTAGCCCAACATTTGTTGCCCATCCCTAATTGCCCTTGAGAAGGAGGTGGTGAGCTGCCTTCCTGAACCACTGCAGTCCATGAGGTGTAGGTACATCCACAGTGCTGTTAGGGAGGGAGTTCCAAGTTTCAGGTTTTAATTGTAGATTTTATAAAGCACCACATTATTTTCTTTTACTTTACCTTCCTGTCTTCACTTTCTTACAATCCAGTGTTCCTCTCTCCCTCCTGCTTTATCTCTCACTATCTGATATGGCACTGTATTTGCTAATTTAGACTTCCCTTTCAGTCCTTGTGTTAATTTCACAATCCTAAAATCGGATTGGTTAGGAAGATGCACAATTGTTTACCCAGTTTCTCTTCCTACGAAGGTATCAGCTCTGACTTTCGGCAACTTATCACACAAAATATTTTTAAAGGATCAATATGCAATGAAAGTTCTCATACACAGTTGTACCATTAGATCCCTTCCAGTAAATCACATTACAATATTTCTGGAGTATTAACTGAGGCTTTTCTGAAGACAGAATGAAGTTAGAAATTACAATTCATCTCAAATGCCTGAACAAAATCATATAAATTAGAGGCTAACACACTAGAGAAGAATTATTGATCTTTACCCTGTCACAAGTGATAAAATACTTGAACATTTAACAAATCCCTTGATGTAGCCACGGCATTGAAGAGATGATTATGGGAGAATTTCCTTCAGTAATTTCATCAAAATGTGGTTTGCAAAGCTGTTATCATCTGATTACAAATACACATTACAATAATAATCAAAATGACATATACTACATGTTCCCCATGGGGACTACCTTTTTCAAACTGATTGCCGTTTATGTTGCTGCTCTTCCCGAAGGGAGAGAAAATATGGCTACACAGTCTCCCCAAAAGACAGTACCTCTCCAGGTTGCCATCATTGTGGTGGTGTAAGGCATCTTATCAGCTGGAATTGCAATTTTTCCTCGGACCAAAGTCCTTTAGGAGCACCATGCAGATGGGAAGAAAACAAGCCATCTGAAGGGTCTCGCTCGAATCTTGCCTTTCGTTGACCGATTTCAGAGCGGTATTGACATGTGCATGGCCTGGGCCGCCAAGGTGAAGAATGCGTAATGGAATGAACAGATTGCAAATGGAACGTGATAATGGAAGGAAAATAGAAAATGGAATAAAAGTGCCACGACTGATCAAAGAATAAATGCAATTCTGCTCAAAGTCCAGTAGCTTTATCACAATCATTGTTACGGGTGTCAGCTGGGGCTCACTGGGTAGCGTTCAGAGTAAGAAAGTTGTAGGTTCAAGCCCTGCTTTAGTGACTTGAGTACAAGAAACTAGGCTGATGATGTAATGCAGAATTGGAGCAGTGCTGCATGGTCGCAAGTGCTATCTTTTGGGTGAGATATTAAACCAATACCCCATCTGCCCACCCAGATCGCACAATATTTCGAAGAAAAAAAACAGAATCAACCTTAGTGACCAAGCCAATATTTTATCTCAATACCCGCAATCAAAACGTATGAGGTTATTCATGAAGGCTCATGTTGCTGCTTGTTCGAGCTTGCTGTGCTCAAATTGGCTGCCACACTTCCGACATGACGACAGTGACTGAATTTCAAAAGTAGTTCATTGTCTCTAAAGTACTTGGGGATGTCTTGAGGGTGTGCGCAGCGCTATATAAATGTATGTCCCTTCATTTCTGCTCATGCATTGATTTTTGTTTTGCAGGATCGCTGGGACCTGGAGCAATATCTGCCATCGTAATTGCTGCAGTTCTTGGAGTGTCTGTATTATTCAGCCTGGTCATAATCACCGTGAGAAAGCTGTCGACATCTTAGACATAATAAATGATTATAAAGAGACATTGCTGTTACTTATTGGCCTTTAATTCTCATTTTATTAACTGAAATAGCCCAATTACTTTCAGGATATATCGCTTTATAATTATATTTACACAGGCAGTAATGAGCAGAAAGGTGTGCACATTATGAGTCTGTGGTACACCTCATCAGATATGGAGAAAGCACATCCCTAATGTGTTGGAACCCAAGCAGAATGACGATTTTTGTGTTTGTTATTGGATTAACGTTTGATTTAGTTTTAGTCTTGTTTATTGCTTCTTAGTAATTTCCTTTACTGCCTGAGCCTTTGTTACACAACAACTGAACTCAGGATTTTACAATTGTTTTCAGCCTGTTAGTCTTGCTTCCACAGACTTGTGCATTTAATTAATACTTAGATGTTTGCTATTCAATCCACCAGTGTTATAGTGAAACTCTTCATACACAAAAGGTTTCTTTAGTGTCTAAATTATCTTTCTTTCCCCATTGCTCCCCCCACACTCCCACTGCCCCCTTAAAATAGAATATTATCAGCACATTCAGTGCAGAGTACCACAATTATCATTCACCAGATTCCACTCACTTCAGGTAGGATTATTTAAAGTGACATTAGGCTGTGTCGAAGCAAGTTAGTAATTTAATGTAACACCTTTTGATGGCAGTAGTTTTTCATGGTGCATCAGGAATTGTCTCATACCCTATGATTTATCCTGAGGCGAAGCCCATGATTTCTGACGGAATGTTTGGCAGAAACTTTGTGATGACCTGATATAGGCCCCTGAAATATCAGATATGGATCGATGCACAAGGGCTTCATGCACTTGCTGCTGAACAAGTCCACTGTTGCCTTTGATAAAACGGGAATAGGTTGGCTGATGGAAGGTTTATTGTCAGAGGATTTCAAAGGAAAGGTTAGAGGGAGAATTTCTATAAAGTAGAGGAAATCGTACTTTGTGGGCCCTTGTACTCAACCAATCAAAATCTCTGGTCCTGGTCTTGTGGTTATCCAGCTAAGTGTTGGCTACTGGATGGTAGACACAGTTGCCAGCACTGGTTTCCTTGGTCAGGACTGGGATGAGGAGAGCTGAAAGAGGAATTTTCCAGATTACTTCTCTTCCCCCCCCTCCCAGCCCCCCCCGCCCCCCCCAATTGCCCCGTGTTTTTGCTAGTCAGAAGAGATTAAGTGGTTGGGGGTGGGGAGAGGGGGAAAGCTTTTTGGTGGGGATAGGAAATGTATTAAGGATGTTTCAGTCATCTTGAGTACGGGGCAGTTCAAAAGTCTTTTCCCATCTGTCATTTTTGTACGTTTGTGTATAATGTTCCATTTGGCGGCACGGTAGCACAGTGGGTAACGCTATTACTTCACAGCTCCAGGGTCCCAGGTTCGATTCCCGGCTTGGGCCATTGTCTGTGCGGAGTCTGCACGTTCTCCCCGTGTCTGCGTGGGTTTCCGCCAGGTGCTCCGGTTTTCTCCCACATATCCCAAAAGACGTGCTGTTAGGCAATTTGGACATTCTGAATTCTCTCTCAGTGTACCTGAACAGGCGGCGGAATGTGATGACGAGGAGATTTTCGCAGCAACTTCATTGCAGGGTTAATGTAAGCCTACTCGTGACAATAAAGATCATTATATTATATAAAATGCATGTGAGCAGTAAAGAGGTTGCTTATACACAAAGTAATTGTGTGATGTACTTTATAATTGACTACCTTATACAGGGACTGTACTGTCACCGCAGTTGTTAATAAATGTTGATGATTGTGAATTCCTTTTTATGCAACAGCAAATTTCCTCTGCAGCAATTCATCAACTCGACTACTTTGAAGAAGTTGTTTCAAAACTGGATGGGTAGATTAAGCAGCAGTGTCATGTTACCCATGTTATCAGTACATTTATCTTTCTCTTCAAGAGACCATAAATTGAGGAACTGCTTACTTCTTGACATGTCCCTTCCTTCTGTAATATTCAAGCTTTGAAAACCACACTTGGTTTTCCATCTTGATGTAGCTCCATTAATTTCCCCTCCTACTCCTATCGAAGCTGATGGTGATCTTGGTGTTTTGCCCAGGCGTCTGATGACATTTTTGCAAAATAAAGCGAGTTGCGTCATTGCATTGAGTAATCTGATATTCAAGTACCATCAAGCCAGTTTGCGTATTCCTACCCAATTAAACATTTCAGTTTTCTAATAAAGTTGAGCCCTATTATAATGCTGTTAATCTGCTGATGAAGAGCATTATTTGCAGTAACTACTGGGATTCAGGCAGCATCTGTAATAGGACGGTCCCAGATATGATGTACAGAGATTCCCCTTGCTGTTGCATATTTAAAATTAATTCTAACTCATCTTACAGACTACTGATAGACAATAAGCAACTTAGCCACTTTCAAATAAAACTCTTTGTGGTTGAAATTCCGGTCTACCCAATATTTTGTGGTTCTGACCTACAATTTTCCCCACTAACCACAAACCCCCTCCCTTACTGCCCTTTCTAGCAGTTTCCCACCTATATTCCAATCTTCAGCTGCCTTCCCCCAGCTTTCTCCGGCTCCTCTCCAAACCCTTGCTGCAGTTAAGTGCAACCCGCCCAATAGCCAGGCAGCTTTTCACTCTGGCTGCTTGACTACAATCGAGAAGTGGAGATGCATGCTGCATAAATGAGTCTGTGATCAGTACCGATTCCAGGTATTGAGGTCGTAAATCCCAATGACTGGCGAATCATACAAAACAGCGGGTCCCATCGATTGTTCACAATAGGCAGATTGTACTCAACCAGTCTGGGACATAAGGTCTAACTAGATGCAATTCTGCAATTAGACAGCACTTGCTGAATAATCCCAAATTTGCGAAGAATTAAACTAACAACCAATTTAAGATTGTCAGTTTTGGTCACAATGTAGTTCACTTATGCTTGCTAGAAGCTACATATATTCAAATGCATGGACCTGTCCTCTGCGGGCAAAGGGAACATGTCCACATATTGAACCTTTTCTGCATTAAACAAAAGCGTGAGAGACAGTTGTTTCCTCGTGCATTCTCCATGGCAATGCCTTGACCAACCCGTGTCAACTTGCCAACCAATCAGCACCCTTTTCGTGTGCAGTATAAATGGTTGCTCCCTTTGAAATTTGACATTCTTGTATCTGTCATGATGGGTGCGAGACCAAAAGCTTTGATGTGTCTTTTTGTTCAGCAATACTAACTGTTTCGATTAAGTTAAATTTAGCTAATTAAGGACAAAACCCAAGAGCCTAAGCAAATATGTAAATTTGTAATATACTCTTCATGCCATGAATCGACTTTACATTGAATAAACTTTAATCCATTTAACAAATCTGAGTTGCTGTTTAAATTTTTCAAAGTAATTTCATAAGAATGCACCAATTTTGTTTTTATCACTAATGTACAAGAAGATATAATACATATCACCACAGGACATCTGCAAATGCTTCAGAACCAATGAGATATGTTTTGAAATAAACTCTCTTTTATATGTCGGGAAGTGTGCACAAACAGCATAGAGATTAATAACTTGATCACATGCAGGCCAGACCAGATAAAGACAGCGGATTTCCTTCCCTCGAGGACATTAGTGAATCAGGTGGATCTTTTACAACAATTGACAATGGTTTCATGGTCATCATTAGACTTTTAATTCCAATTTTTATGAAATTCAAATTGCACCATCTGCGGTGGCGGGATTTGAACCTGGGTCTCCAAAGCATTACTCTGGTCTCTGGTTTACTGGTCCAGTGACAATACCACTATGGCCCTTGTGATTTCTACAGCTGCCACTCGATACTGAGTTACATACGAACATACAAACAAGGAGCAGGAGTAGGATATTCAGTACCTTGACCCTGCTCCGCCATTTAATAAGATCATGGGTGATCTGCCAGTAACCTCAAACCTGCATCTTGCCCACCCCCGTTAACCTATCACCCTCTTGCTTTCCCAGAATCTATCCAACTCTGGCTTAAAAATATTGAAGCAGTTCAGAGTCATAGAACTACTACATCACAGACTGCCTTGGTGATAGCGATCAAAACCAGTTTAAGATATATCCCCTTAAATGTATGTGTACATTGAACCACAACAATATTAACCTTGAACTCATAGTAAATTCACCTCAATTAACTCAAAAGTACCCCAGAAATTAACGAGGAAATGAAGAAATGGTAACAGACCCCACTTGCATGATTCTACACACCAACGACAATCATCTAAGTTAATTGAGGATAAATGTGCTGAGATGAATTAATACAGAAGTTCTGATGCATAAGAACGAATAAAGTGTAAGATATTTGCTAAAGATCATAAAATGATGTTTTTTTAGCTGCAGTTTAGATCCATTAGTGTCAAGTTACTCTTGTGAATTACTCCTGCACTTGGCACTAACCTGAAGTGAATGAAGACAATCGCAAGATACTGACAGATGTACTTTCACTTTCAAGCTTTCGGGACCTTTGTACAATGTAGATCTATGGCTATTCTAAGTCAGAAGGCACATCACCTGAAACACTCCATACAGATTACAGTGTACTGTATTAAAAATAGGGTTGCATCTCAAGCTGCATCACATCAGCATTTCAGAAAGTACATTCAAAATAGGTTCATTTAAACTACAAATATCTACTTTATTTATATTTAACATTAGATTCACCTTACTGATTGGACACTCTCAATTGTGGATAGCACAATTGCTTCACAGCTCCAGGGTCCCAGGTTCGATTCCGGCTTGGGTCACTGTCTGTGCGGAGTCTGCACATCCTCCCCGTGTGTGCGTGGGTTTCCTCCGGGTGCTCCGGTTTCCTCCCACAGGCCATGTTAAATTGCCCTTAGTGTGTCCAAAATTGCCCTTAGTGTTGGCTGGGGCTACTGGGAACTGGGGATAGGGGATAGGGTGGAGGTGTTGACCTCGGGTAGGGTGCTCTTTCCAAGAGCTGGTGCAGACTCGATGGGCCTAATGGCCTCCTTCTGCACTGTAAATTCTATGAAATCTATGAAATTCTAAGGTCAGCAGTAAAATCTACATCACATATGAATTATGAAATGTGGTGTGGTTCTATTTGATAATTTCTAATCTTAAAAATTCAGTACAAATGATCGTTTTAGGTACATTTTTTCATGCCAATTCTATCGCTATTATTGGGGAAACCATATCCTGGACAGCTTCGCATGCCAACTGTTTTCAGAAATGCATTTGTGTACTGTTGTATGTTGTTTGCTGTGGCTTGCTGTAGTCATGTGACCTATGAGTCACGTTATCTCTAAGATCATTCATGGAAACATAAAAAAGGAGCAGGGGAGGCCATTCTGCCATTCATTATGATCATGGCTGATCATCCAACTCACTAATCTGTTCTCGCTTTCCCCCCATATTCTTTGATTCCTTCCGTCCCAAGAGCTATATCTAACTCCTTCTTGAAAACATACAGGGCGCGATTCTCCGTTCCGCCGCACCCATTTTCGGGTGCTGCACGCTACCGTCGGCAGCTGGATCTTCTGTCTGCCAGCCGGCCAATGGGGTTTCCCCATTTCCCATGCCATTGGGAAATCCACAGACGCGAGTGCGCTGCCGCGAAACGGAGGAACACACCGACGGAGAATCTAGCCCACAATGTTTTGGCCACAACTGCTTTCCGTAGTAGTGAATTCCACAGGCTCATCGCTCTCTGGGTGAAGAAAGTTCTCCTCATCTCAGTCCTAAATGGTTTACCCCGTATCTTCAGACTGTGACCCCTGCTTCTGGACTCCCTTGCCATTGGGAACATCCACCTTGCATCTACCCTGTCAAGTCCTGTTAGAATTTTATAGGTTTCTATGCGGTTCCTCCCTCGTTCTTCCAAACTCCAGCGAATATAATTCCAACCGACTCAATCTCTCCTTAACCTCAGGAATCAGTCTGGGTAACATTCACTGCACTCCCTCTATAACAAGACCTTCCTTTCTCAGATTAGGAGACCAAACTGCACACAATATTCCAGATGTAACTTCACCAAGGACCTGTATAATTACAGCAAGGCACCCCTGCTCCTGTACTCTAATCCTCTCACAATGAAGGCCAACGTACCATTTGCCTTCTTCACCGCTTGCTTCACCTGCATGCTTAACTTCAGCGACTGATGGACAAGTGCACTAGGGTCTCATTACACATTTCCCTCTCTCAATCTAGAGCTATCTAGGTAATAATCTACCTTCCTGTTTTTGCTACCAAAGTGGGTGACCTATATTTACACACACTGCATTTGCCACTCATTCAACTTGTCCAAATCACACTGAAGCATCTCTACAAACACATTACACAGGGGGCCTCACGGTAGCATGGTGGTTAGCATCAATGCTTCACAGCTCCAGGGTCCCAGGTTCGATTCCCGGCTGGGTCACTGTCTGTGTGGAGTCTGCACATCCTCCCTGTGTGTGCGTGGGTTTCCTCTGGGTGCTCCGGTTTCCTCCCACAGTCCAAAGATGTGCGGGTTAGGTGGATTGGCCATGCTAAATTGCCCGTAGTGTAAGGTTAATGGGGGGATTGTTGGGTTACGGGTATGTGGGTTTAAGTAGGGTGATCATTGCTCGGCACAACATCGAGGGCCGAAGGGCCTGTTTTGTGCTGTACTGTTCTATTACAGTCACCCTCCCATCCAGCTTTGTGTCATCTGCAAATTTGGAAATATTATATTTAGATCCTTCATCTCAATCATTAATATATATTGTGGACTGCTGGTAATTGTATTTAGTTCCCTAATCTAAATCATTAATATATATTGTGGATTGCTGGTAGTGGTGATATTGTGATGAAAGGTGGCTCTCCTCTGGAAACTTTGATTTTGGCCCCATTAACCGAAAAAGCGACCACTAAACCGACAAAATAAAGCTCTACCCTTACCTGCAACAAAATGAACAACAACCATTCAAGAAAATGTCCTCAAATCCAACAAAAAACAGAAAAGACTGCAGGAGCGGTAAGAGCCAGGAGAGAAGAACGCAAGTGTGGGGCGGCACAGTCACACTGTTGCTTCACAGCACCAGGGCCCCAGGTTCGATTCACGGCTTGGGTCACTGTCTGCGCGAAGTCTGCACGTTCTCCCCGTGTGCATGGGTTTCCTCCAGGCGCTCCGATTTCCTCCCACATGTCCTGAAAGATGTGCAGTTAGGTTATTTGGACATTCTGCATTCACTCTCCCTGTACCCGATCAGACGCCGGAATGTGGTGACTCGAGGCTTTTCACAGTAACTTCATTGCAGTGTTAATGAAAGCCTACTTGTGACAATAAAGATTATTATTATAAGCGGCGGATACAAGGGGCGCGATTCTCCAAAATAGAGACAGAGTGTTCGCGCCGTCGTGTTCACGATGGTGCGAAACGGGTGCGGGGACTACTGATTCTGGCCCCCACAGGGAACCAGCCCCACAGGCTGCCCCCCGACCCTTCGCGCAGAGTTCCCGTTGGCAGTGACCAGGTGTGAACGGCGCCGGCAGGACTCTGCTGTTTCCGCGTGGCCGCTCGGCCCATCCGGGCTGGAGAATCGTTGGCCCGGCCGCAGATAGCGGCTTGCGACTGGTGCCGTGCCAAACGCGCCGGCGCAAATGGCGGCGATTCTCCGCACCTTGGGGAATTGCGCGATGGCGTGGGAGTGGCGTGGCACAGTTGCGGTGATTCTCCGGCCCAGCGCGGGGCTAGGAGAATTGCGCCCAAGGAGTGAAGCTGAACAGAGCATGGCGTAATGGGAGGGATCGCCAACGCGATGACCGGCACCGATCCAGCTGCTGACAAGGCAATGGATGGAGCTCCTGGCACAGGAGTACATAAAGCTGAGTGACTTCATCAAAGAGAACCTCTTTGGATGGAGACCGTGAAGACGGCCATATTAGTCGCTTTGGCCCCCTTCAGAGAGGCCCTGGAAAAGACGGAGCTACAGTTGGAAACCAGAAAGAGATGGTGCGAGAACTGGAAAGAGCTGCAATTGACCAGAGTGACCAGGTTGCCGCACTGCAAATAATGGTGGTAGGTCAATGGCAGCCCCGGGAGCAAACAAGAGGACGATCGAGGAGCAGGAGAATTGATCCCACCGCCGCAATTTGAGGATAGTAGGACTACCCAAAGGCACAGATGGCAGCAAACCAACAGACTATGCAGAGCTAATGCTGGGGAAATTAGTCAGGGGAGAAAACTTCCCCAAACCCCCCAGGCCACTGGGTGATTCAGTATGTCATATTCCAATACCTGCTCCTTTGGAGATGAAGATGAATTTAAAAATGAATTGGAAAGTTTTCCAATCTCAATGACAGAACTATGAACTTACCATGGAGTTAACAAGAAACCTGAATAAATAAGAGTAGCGATTTCGTTGTCAATGCTGGCGAGAGAATGCTCCGAGCTGAATTACGCCCGAGTCTTCACTGAAGAGCAGAAAAAGTGAGTCTTTTAAAATTTTGGAGGCCTTGAGGACCCACTATTAATGTTACTCATAAATACTGCATTGAACACCACAACGCAGGAGAGAGGGAGAACATTGACCGGTACGTGACTGTATTGAGACGTGTAACTGAGTCTTGTGAGTTTGAGTAATCATAAGCTGAAGGGTATTGATGGGAGAACTGATGGGAGATCTTTGTGATATTTTGAGAGGCACAAGGCAATGGAGAAAAGGAAGGGCTATTTACAGAAGGGGCCACAGAAAGGTCAAGGCCAGTGTACTGGTTGCAAATATTGCGGATGACACCACACAGAGAAAAGATATTTCTGATGCATCTCTCTGCACCCTAGAATAGGTTGGCATTGCCATGTCTCAAGCTAAAACCTGATTTGTGATGATTGGAATGATGACTGCAGAACAACAGCATCAGGTTGTTGTGAAGTATCAGAGAGGCACCAGTGTTACGTGCAACAGTGTGATCTTCACACACCTGTGTGAAGTCACTCAGGATAATGACCTGAAAATGAAGCTATCAAAGGGAAAGTTGAGGCTATCTGATAAATGGTTATCACCCCAAGTGGACAAACTAAACGGAGAGCCCAATGCAATGGGAAGCATGAAGATCTGTAGTTCTGGATGGTGGACACTAAGCAAAATCCGCACTCAACTGATATAAGTCAAACACGCGGGATGATAGCCCTTCGTACTCCTGATGAGATTTGCAATGTTGCGCATGGCACTAAGGCATTGACTGGAACAGATCCCAACAAATTACAAAAATGTTTTCACAGGTCTTGGATATCTTCCTGGTGAATGTATAACCCTCTTAAGGGCCAAGGACTGTGCTCCATTTTTTTTTTGCCCCTTACATAGCTGAGTATGAGCGCCGGTAATTGGGGGCAGGGTTTCTCCTGAACAAGGGAAATCCACATAGAATAAAAACCCTGACCTGGGTGCAGGTCTGGGTGGGTGGGCCTTCAGGGAGAGGCGTTATAGTCTTTCATAGTTTTGTGTGCATCATAATAAACCTTCGTTAATTCCTCCCATACCGTGTGTTCCTGTCTTCTCTCCCGTTGAAGTGGATGAACGTGTGAGACCAACTTAGCATCCTCTGAGGAGAGTTCAAGCTGCTCTCTAGTCCAGCATGAAATACAAGAGAGCAGAAATTGAAAAGGTGAGAGCAATCCAGAGAGTGAGAAGTTATACAGACTGGGTTAGTTGCAGAGTAACAGGGAAAAAAACTGGAATGTTGAGAGTGCGCAAAATACCTCAATAAAGCTTTGAAGAGAGGTTACTACCCCATGGATAAAAGAAAATTACTGCAGATGCTGGAATCTGAAACAAAAGAGAAAATGCTGGAAAATCTCAGCAAGTCTGGCAGCACCTGTAGGGATAGAAAAGAGCTGACGTTTCGAGTCCGATGACTACCCCATGCCAACCATTGAAGATAGTTTGCTGCACATTGTCAAAACATAGGCCTTTAGCATCCTAGATGGACAAGATGGTTACTAGTGTCATGGGAGTGTGAAATGTCTGTATTATCAAATGTGTTCAGTGATGCCATTGTGTGGGTGGAACTGGGCTGTGGTCTGGGTTTTACTTTCGTTTTGAGCTGGGAGCTGGCTGTGGCTCTGAATTTTACTTTCGGTTTACACAGTTGGAAGCTGGATTCAGACAAAGAAGGTTGCTCTTGTCTCTCTCTCTCTGCATGTTAAAAGGTGTCCAGATCACTTGATAATTTAAAAGTGATAACTGTTTTCTAGAAAGAATTCGAACTGACTGTTTTGGTAAAAGGGTTTTTCTGGTATTGGATGTTGTTATCAAATTGAAACAGTTGAAAGGGAAGTTATTCAGGGTTATAGGTAGAGAGTACTGTAGCTGTGTGGGGTATTTATGTTTGTAGTTGATAAAAATGCTTACTGTATGTGCTTTTAGGAATGTTAACTGAATTTGTAGAATAAACTTGATTTTTGATTAAAAGTGCTTAAGTCCTCTGTTGAATAACACCTGAAAGGTAGGTAGGTTTTTCTTTTTTTCTTTTCATTGTCTAATTTATTCATTTTTCTTTCATTTTTTGAAATTGTAGTTGTATATGTTTACCTAAGGTTTAAGACATGGCAGGAGATCCCAGGCCCGTGTCATGCTCCTCGTGTGCGATGAGGGAGCTCAGGGACATGTCCACTGTCCCTGGCTCTTCCACGTGCAAGATGTGTGTTCAGTTTCAGCTCCTGTTAGACCGCTTGACGGCTCTGGAGCTGCGGATGGACTCACTTTGGAGCATCCGCGATGCTGAGGAGGTCGTGGATAGTACGTTTAGCGAGTTGGTCACACCGCAGGTGAAAGTTACTGAGGGAGATAGAAAATGGGTGACCAAAAGAAAGAGCAAGAGTAGGAAGGCAGTGCAGGTGTCCCCTGCGGTCATCTCCCTGCAAAACAGATATACCGCTTTGGATACTGTTGGGGGAGATGGCTCACCAGGGGAAGGCAGCAGCAATAAGGTTCATGGCACCGTGGCTGGCTCTGCTGCGCAGCAGGGCAGGAAGAAAAATGGCAGGGCTATAGTGATAGGGGACTGAATCGTAAGGGGAATAGACAGACGGTTCTGTGGACACAATTGAGACTCCAGGATGGTATGTTGCCTCCCTGGTGCAAGGGTCAAGGATGTCTCGGAGCGGCTGCAGGACATTCTGGGTGGGTGGGGGGGGTGAACAGCCAGCTGTCGTGGTGCACATAGGCACCAACGATATAGGTAAAAAACGGGATGAGGTCCTACAAGCTGAATTCAGGGAGTTAGGAGTTAAACTAAAAAGTAGGACCTCAAAGGTAGTAATCTCAGGATTGCTACCAGTGCCACAAGCTAGTCAGAGTAGGAATGTCAGGATAGATAGAATGATTGCGTGGCTCGAGAGATGGTGCAAGAGGGAGGGATTCAAATTCCTGGGGCATTGGGACCGGTTCTGGGGGAGGTGGGACCAGTACAAACTGGATGGTCTGCACCTGGGCAGGACTGGAACCGATGTCCTAGGGGGGTGTTTGCTAGAAATGTTGGGGAGGGTTTAAACTAATGTGGCAGGGGGATGGGAACCGATGCAGGATGTTGGAAGGTAGTAAAACAGGGACAGAAGCAAAACGAAGTAAGGGGGAAAGTGTAAGGCAGAGAAGCCATAATCAAAAAGGGCGACAGTACAAGGTACAGTGACTGAGGGGAGCTCAGTGAATATGCCCAGTAATACTAAAATGAATAAAACTGGAGATGTTAAGATTCAAAACAGAGGTAAAAAACCCAACATAAGTGTACTTTACCTGAATGCTCGTAGTATTCGGAATAAAGTAAATGAGTTGATGGCGCAAATCATCGTGAATGACTATGATTTAGTGGCCATTACTGAAACATGGTTAAAGGATGGTCACGACTAGGAGTTAAATATTCAAGGGTATCAAACTATTCGGAAGGACAGAGTGGATGGTAAGGGAGGTCGTGTAGCTCTGTTATTTAAGGATGACATCCGGGCAATAGTAAGGGATAACATTGGTGCTATGGAGTATAAGGTTAAATCCATTTGGGTGGAAATCAGGAATCGTAAGGTGAAAAAGTCACTGATAGGAGTCGTCTGTCGGCCACCAAATAGTAACGTTATGGTGGGGCAGGCAATAAACAAAGAAATAACTGATGCATGTAGAAATGGTACAGCAGTTATCATGGGGGATTTTAATCTACATGTCGATTGGTTTAACCAGGTCGGTCAAGGCAACCTTGAGGAGGAGTTTATAGAATGTATCCGCGATAGTTTCCTAGAACAGTATGTAAAGGAACCTACGAGGGAACAAGCAGTCCTAGATCTTGTCCTGTGTAATGAGGCAGGATTGATTCATGATCTCATAGTTAGGGATCCTCTCGGAAGGAGCGATCACAATATGGTGGAATTTAAAATATAGATGGAGGGTGAGAAGGTAAAATCAAATACTAGTGTTTTGTGCTTAACCAAAGGAGATTACAAATGGGATGAGAGAAGAACGAGCTAAGGTAGACTGGGAGCAAAGACTTTATGGTGGAACAGTTGAGGAACAGTGGAGAACCTTCCAAGTGATCTTTCACAGTGCTCAGCAAAGGTTTATACCAACAAAAAGGAAGGACAGTAGAAAGAGGGAAAATCGACCGTGGATATCTAAGGAAATAAGAGAGAGTATCAAATTGAAGGAATAAGCATACAAAGTGGCAAAGATTGGTGGGAGACTAGAGGACTGGGAAATCTTTAGGAGGCAACAGAAAGCTACTAAAAAAGCTATAAAGAAGAGTAAGATAAATTACGAGAGTAAACTTGCTCAGAATATAAAAACAGACAGTAAAAGTTTCTACAAATATATAAAACAAAAAAGAGTGGCTAAGGTAAATATTGGTCCTTTAGAGGATGAGAAGGGAGTTTTAGTAATGAGAGATGAGGAAATGGCTGAGGAACTGAACAGGTTTGTTGGGTCGGCCTTCACAGTGGAAGACACAAATAACATGCCAGTGACTGATAGAAATGAAGCTATGACAGGTGAGGACCGTGAGAGGATTGTTATCACTAAGGACGAAGTGATGGGCAAGGTAATGGGGCTAAAGGTAGACAAGTCTCCTGGCCCTGATGGAATGCATCCCAGAGTGCTGAAAGATGGCTAGGGAAATTGCAAATGCACTAGTGATAATTTACCAAAATTCACTAGACTTTGGGGTGGTCCCGGTGGATTGGAAATTAGCAAACGTGACACCACTGTTTAAAAAAGGAGGTAGGCCGAGAGCGGGTAATTATAGGCCAGTGAGCTTAACTTCGGTAGTAGGGAAGATGCTGGAATCTATCATCAAGGAAGAAATAGTGAGGCATCTGGATGGAAATTTTCCCATTTGGCAGACTCAGCATGGGTTCATAAAGGGCAGGTCGTGCCTAACTAATTTAGTGGAATTTTTTGAGGACATTACCAGTGCAGTAGATAACGGGGAGCCAATGGATGTGGTATATCTGGATTTCCAGAACGCCTTTGACAAGGTGCCACACAAAAGGTTGCTGCATAAGATAAAGATGCATGGCATTAAGGGTAAAGTAGTAGCATGGATAGAGGATTGGTTAATTAATAGAAAGGAAAGAGTGGGGATTAATGGGTGTTTCTCTGGTTGGCAATCAATAGCTAGTGGTGTCCCTCAGGGATCCGTGTTGGGCCCACAATTGTTCACAATTTACATAGATGATTTGGAGTTGGGGACCAAGGGCAATGTGTCCAAGTTTGCAGATAACACTAAGATGAGTGGTAAAGTGAAAAGTGCAGAGGATACTGGAAGTCTGCAGAGGGATATGGATAGGTTAAGTGAATAGGCTAGGGTCTGGCAGATGTAATACAATATTGACAAATGTGAGGTTATCCATTTTGGTAGGAATAACAGCAAACGGGATTATTATTTAAATGATAAAATATTAAAGCATGCTGCTGTGCAGAGAGACCTGGGTGTGCTAGTGCATGAGTCACAGAAAGTTGGTTTACAGGTGCAACAGGTGATTAAGAAGGCAAATGGAATTTTGTCCTTCATTGCTAGAGGGATGGAGTTTAAGACTAGGGCGGTTATGCTGCAATTGTATAAGGTGTTAGTAAGGCAACACCTGGAGTATTGTGTTCAGTTTTGGTCTCGTTACTTGAGAAAGGACGTACTGGCGCTGGAGGGTGTGCAGAGGAGATTCACTAGGTTGATCCCAGACCTGAAGGGGTTGGATTACGAGGAGAGGTTGAGTAGACTGGGACTGTACTCAATGGAATTTAGAAGGATGAGGGGGTATCTTATAGAAACATTTAAAATTATGAAGGTAATAGATAGGATAGATGCGGGCAGGTTGTTTCCACTGGCAGGTGAAAGCAGAACTAGGGGGCATAGACTCAAAATAAGGGGAAGTAGATTTAGGACTGAGTTTAGGAGGAACTTCTTCACCCAAAGGGTTGTGAATCTATGGAATTCCTTGCCCAGTGAAGCAGTTGAGGCTCCTTCATTAAATGTTTTTAAGGTAAAGATAGATAGTTTTTTGAAGAATAAAGGGATTAAGGGTTATGGTGTTCGGGCCGGAAAGTGGAACTGAGTCCACAAAAGATCAGCCATGATCTCATTGAATGGCGGAGCAGGCTCGAGGGGCCAGATGGCCTACTCCTGCTCCTAGTTCTTATGTTCTTATGTAGGCCCTTATGCTCCTCATAAGCAAAATCTATAAACAGTTGTCGGTCAGGTGAACTCCATGATATACTTTGGAATTTTCTAAACCCTGGCCCATTACACTAGCAAGTGAGGTTGGATGAAAACAGCAGGTTTCAAATGACGTTTCTCACTCTCTTGATTACTCTCATCTTTTCAAGTTTCGCTCTCTTGTCTTTCAGGCTGGACTAGAGAGCAGCTTGAACTCTCCTCAGAGGATGCTAAGTTGGTCTCACACTTTTATCCACTTCAACGGGAGAGAAGACAGGAACACACGGCATGGGAGGAATTAACGACAGGTTTATTACGGAGATTTCAGGATCAAGGTGAGATCCTTTCTCCGTCAGCACATGACCAATACATTTGACTACAGTCATAGATCATAGAATTTACAGTACAGAAGGAGGCCATTCGGCCCATCGAGTCTGCACTGGTTCTTGGAAAGAGCACCCTACCCAAGGTCAACACCTCCACTCCATCCCCATAACCCAGCAACCCCACCCAACACTAAGGGCAATTTTGAACACTAAGGGCAATTTATCATGGCCAATCCTCCTAACCTGCAGATCTTTGGACTGTGGGAGGAAACCGGAGCACCCGGAGGAAACCCACGCACACACGGGGAGGGTGTGCAGACTCAGCACAGACGGTGACCCAAGCCGGAATCGAACCTGGGACCCTGGAGCTGTGAAGTGATTGTGCTATCCACAATGCTACCGGTTCGGCTCGAGAGATCTCTCTAGTGGTCTCACAACATTCTGATCATGGGCTGAAATTGTTTTCTCCATTGTAGCTCTGTTGCTTCAACTCTTGGAAGATCATCGATTATCTCACCTTGTCTGCATGGATACACTTCTGGAGCAGTAGAGATGCCAAGTGGCATACACAATCAGCTGTACCTCCCAAATTGCATCCAGAACGCGTATATGACACAACACATCAGGAGATACATTTTGCTGAGAGACAGTCCAGGCCCAAAGAGCAGAACAGTCTAGAAACAGAGTCTGTGTTCGTGTGCTGTTCAGACCTATTTGATTACATAATCGTGTGCCAACACGATTCACGCCCAATGTTGTAATTGACTAGCGGCGAATGAAGGGTTCCACTCTGAGGCCAAGTTGGGCAAGAATTTTGCGAGGTGAGATCTGCAAGAGCTCATTACAACAGATGTTCAGTGACATTGGGGCAAAGAACAAGCCTTAGTTTGTTCAAGAACATCACAGTTAGTGATGACAATGCCAGTGCTGGGGTACTACAATATTAACAATGAGGTCCTCCTGCAGTGTGATGCCGGTGAAACAGGACTTGGAATAACCCTCATGCTGCAAAGATGCTGCAAGGACGAACAGTTGTGTTTGCATTCAGAACTTTGACACAAACTGAACATTGCTACACTTAGATTGAGAAAGAGTGTCTGGCTGTTGTCTTTGCTGCTGAGCATTTTAAACAAATATCCGTTTTCAAGAGTTAGAAGAAACACGAGAGAACGTCCAGCAGCCAGTTAAAGCATTTTTCTCAACCTCTCCTATCTGCGCAAAAGCATCTGCAAAGGATGCTATGTCAGCTGTAGATATAACATTTTCAAGTGAAGTACAAGCAAGGAAAGTAGATGTACATCAGCAACTTGCTGTCGAGAGCCACACTCCCATTGAAGGAACTTGATGAGGCAAGTTTTTGGGTTTTGAAATGCAATTATTACTGTATGTTCTACCTAAAGTCTCCGCACCTTTAGGGGCCAAGCCCTCACACTGAGGGGCTGGGCCCGCGCCGGAGTGGTTCCCACTCCGCCGGTGATGTGTTGGGTACTCTGGATCTGTGGAGACTGCGTTTACCTCAGCAGTAACACATACAGGCTACCAACACTTGAAATAGTACAACACTATTTTATTAAGTTAGAAACTGTTGAAAATACTTTCACTGTGGGTCGACGCAATGTTAGATTAAACTAGAGACCTATGCCTATTCTAACCAGTCTATACTCTCAGTACATGGTGAAGATCTGTGCTGCAAGCTGTGAGCTCTGTCCTTCTAAGAGGCTGCATCCGAATGGGCGGGAAAACTGATGCCCTCTGTCTTTATCGTGAGTGTGCTCTAACTGGTTATTGGCTGCGGTGTTGTGTGTGTTGATTGGTCCTAATGTATGTCCATCAGTGTGTGTGTCTGCACCATGATATACTGGTGTATATTATGACAGTTGGCTGGCGTGAACGGCCTTTGGTGCCATGCCAGCCGGGGTCGAAAGGACTTCGCCGGCCGGCGTAAGTAGCGCATGTGCCGGAGCGTCAGCGGCTGCTGACGTCATACTGGCGCATGCGCAGGGGAGGGTGGACCATGGCGAAGGCGGAAGAAAAAGAGTGCCCCCATGGCACAGGCCTGCCCGCCGATCGGTGGGCCCCGATCGCGGGCCAGGCCACCGTGGGGGCACCCCCCGGGGTCAGATCACCCCCCCCCCCAGGACCCCGGCACCCGCCCGCACCGCCAATCCCGCCAGTAAGAGAGGTGGTTCAATCCACGCCGGCGGGAGAAGCTAGTCAGCGGCGGGACTTCGGCCCATTGCGGGCCGGAGAATCGCCGCGGGGGGCCCGCCAACTGACGCGGTGCGATTCCCACTCCCGCAAAATCTCGGGGGGCGGAGAATTCGGGACACGGCGGGGGCGGGATTGACGCCGACCCCGGGCAATTCTCCGACCCGGCAGGGGGTCGGAGAATCCCGCCCCTGGTGCCAGGAGTGGAGCTGAGATTGAGTTTTGAAAACCTGAATAAGAAGCCGCACCTACTGAAAGAGGAACACTGGAATGTTCCAATTTTCTAAAAGCTGCTGAAGAAGAAAAAAACAGACAAAGGCGAGTGTAAGATACTGGGTGAGGCAAAAGTGGTTGTATATTTTCCTAGCTCCAGTCAAAATGAAAGGAGGTATGCAGTATAACTGGCAATATTTCCACTTGCAATGACAAAACTGAGATTGCAACAGATTTAATTAGCAAGCCATAGCCATTATGAATGCAACACTTTTAACAATGCTTGAGAGATACTGCTACAAATTGTATTTCACCCTAAATCTATCTGACAAACAGAAAAATCAGACTGCATAAATATTGAAAGCTTTAAAGGCACACTATGAATGCTGAGTGAACGTAACTTATGAATGATGTGTGTTCAAGATTAGGGCTCAATGTGATTTAATCAGTATGTGTCTACAATAACCCAACTTGTAGAATTGTATCATTTTGATAACTGAATGCTAATAACAATAGAATTGTCTCAGGCACAAGGCAACTGAGTGAGATCAAGACTACTACAATAGGCATAACTTACTCTCAAGAAAGGGATAGATTGTACAGAAACGCTGAGATTGTAAAATATCAGCAAGAGCACATATATGACACAACACATCAGGAGATACATTTTGCTGAGAGACAGTCCAGGCCCAAAGAGCAGAACAGTCTAGAAACAGCGTCTGCGTTCGTGTGCTGTTTGATGACATAATCGTGTGCCAACACGATTCACGCCCAATGTTGTAATTGACTAGCAGCAAATAAAGGGTTCTATTTATGCAGCCTAATAAATGTTAAGGGATGGTGGTTGGTCAATAGAGTAAATTGACAGCCAAATAAATAAAGGTGGGACCTTCTACTACCAAACATAATCCTGAGAATTTCTTTCTCAAGCTGAGCGTAGTTGGACTCAGCGCTCGTCAATGTCCTGCAAGCAAATGTTATTGGTCGCTCTTCGCCTGAAGGCATTATATGCGAGACAACCGCTTCAACCCCATAGGGTGATGCATCACAAGCAGGCTGCAGTTTCAATTTTGGGTTATAATGGACCAATCACTCAGATACTTGTCATTTCTTTTGACATTTTGGTAAGCATCTTCACAACCTTTCGACGAGATCCAAGCTTGTTTGTTACAAAACAACATATGTAAAATCTTCAGCCATGTTACTTAGTGTAGTACAAACTTTCCATAGCAATTTAATAACCCTAGAAACAACCTAAACTGAGTCCGCTCTGCGGCCATGGTGCATCCAGCATTGCTGGCATCGTCTTAGCTTCTTTGTGAACACCATCTTGCTCGATGTTGTCTTCAAGATAGTAAGCACTGTTGCTTCATAGCGCCAGGGTTCCCAGGTTCGATTCCTGGCTTGGGTCATTGTCTGTGTGAAGTCTGCACATTCTCCCTGTGTTTGCGTGGGTTTCCTCTGGTTGCTCCGGTTTCCTCCCACAAGTTCTGAAAGACGATAATTTGGACATTCTCAATTCTCCCTTAGTCTACCCGAAGAGGTGCCGGAATGTGGCGACTCGGTGATTTTCACAGTTCATTGCAACGTTAATGTAAGCCTCCTTGTGACCATAAAGATTATAATAATTATTATTATGAAATGATTTTAAAAGTTTGCAATTCTCTTCCATGATCCTGAAATTGCAGCCTTGCAAGAATAACTTTGAGGTTCTTCACATGCTCGACATCATTTGAACCTGTCATTAAAATGTCGTCCAGTTGGCATTACACTTCGATTGCCCACTCAAGATCTGATCCATAGACCGCTGGGAGAGAGCCGGTGCTGACCTTATCCCGAACAGAAACCTCCGATACCAAAACAGGCATTTGTGTGTTACTCTGGTCAGTAACGGTTGAGACTCAGTAACTATGTTCATTTGCAGATAGGATTGCGAGAGATCGATTTTGCTAAATTGTTGGCCGTCTCAGAGGCCTTCAAAAAGATCAGCACATAATACAGGGTTGATAGTCGTTTTGAAATCCCCGCATATTTAAACTTTACGTCAGGGAAATTGGGGTTGTCCAATCGCTGGTGTTAACGGGCTCAATGATTCTCCTCTTTAGTAACCTCTCCAGTTCTTCTTCCACTTTAGGTCGCATAGCATAGGGTATGGTATGCACTTTCAAAAACTTAGGCACGCTGTCTGCCTTTATCTTGAGTTTCATTTTGCCCCCAGTCATGGATCCAACTGACTGCTTGAATACCTTTGCGTACCTTCTCAGAAGCGGTTGAATATTGTTCATCGAAACAATAAGTTGGCTCACGACAGCCCAGTTTAGCTTAATCTTCCTTAACCAATATCTCCTAAACAATCTTGAAATGTTTCCTTGAACAATGTGAATAGGCAACTCCACTTTCTGTTTGTTAACTTCCACAGTCACCTTGATGAAGCCCTTCAGCGGCACGACCTCCTTGGTATATGTCCTCAGGACCACATCAGTTGCAATGGCAGATACTTCAGTTTCTGGTGGTTTTCGATTCAGTTATAAGTGATACAGCAGAGCCCGTATCCACTTCCATCTTAAAAATGTTCCCATTTAATTTTGGATGGACCCAAAATCGTTGCTTGTCTCCTTGTACTTCAAGAATGCAGTGTTTAAATTCATTAAACGGACTTGATACTTTGGTACTCCGTGAGTCTTCAGTTGGATCAGTTAACTGGTAAATTCACCCTTTAGATGTTGCAGTACTTTTCTTGGTACACTTCCTTTGTGCTGCGCAAGGTTGGCGTGACAAACATGCCTTGGTAATGTGACCAACTTAACAACAAATTTTACATTTGTTCTCCTTGCTCCAACAATCTCCAGCCATATGTTCCACTTGGGTGCAGCGATGATGTGGTAGGTACTCACAGGCTCCATCCTATGGACTTTAGCTTGAACTCTAATCAGAGAAAGTTCCATAGATGTTGTGATTTCCATTGCAGATTTTAGGGTTAACGCACCTTCAGTCAACAATTTCCTTTGTTTGGCTTCATTCCTGAGGACACAAACCAATCGGTCGCGAAGTGTGTCATCCAAAGTCTCGCCAAATTCACAGTACTTTGTTAGCTTTCGCAGTGATGCAACAAATTGTGAAACGTTTTCTCTTCTTCTGAGCATGATGGTGAAAGGTACTCTTACAGCTATTAATAGTGGATGGGGAGAAAAATGTTCTTGCAAGACAGTCATTAACTCATCATATGTCTTGTCTCCAGGTTTACCTGGGTGTACTAAATTCTGTAGTAATATGAATGTTTTCCTCCCAACTGAGCTGAGAAAGTTCGCAGTCTTATTGACTTTAAAGAATGACTGGAACCGTTAGAGTCATAGGGGTTTACAGCATGAAAGCAGGCCGTTCGGCCCAACTTGCCCATGCTTCCCAGTTTTTACCACTAAGCTAGTCCCAATTGCCCACATTTGGTCCAGAACTCTCTATACCCAGCTTTCCCATATAACTGTCTAAATGCTTTTTAAAAGACAAAATTGTACCAGCCTCTACTACTGTCTCTGGCAGCTTGTTCTAGACACTCACCATCCTCTGTTGTAAAGGATTATCCCTCTGGACCCTTTTGTATCTATCCCCTCTCAAATGTAACCTATGCCCTCTAGTTTTAGACTCCCCTACCTTTGGGAAAAGATGTTGACTATTTATCTCATCTATGCACCTTATTATTTTATAGACCTCTATCAGGTCCCCTCGAAGCCTCCTACGCTCCAGGGTAAAAAGTCCCAGTCTATCCAGCCTCTCCTTATAAATCAAACCATCAAGTCCTGGTAGCAGCCCAGTAAATCTTTTCTGCACTCTTTCTAGTTTAATAATATCCTTTCTATAATAGGGTGACCAGAACTGTACACAGTATTCCAAGTGTGGCCTTACTAATGTCTTGTACAACTTCAATAAGACATCCTAACTCCTGTATTCAATGTTCTGACCAATGAAACCAAGCATTCCGAATGCCTTCTTCACCACCCTTCCCACCTTCAAGGAGCTATGAATCTGTACTCCCAGATCTCTTTGTTCTATAACTATCCCCAACACCGTACCATTAACTGAGTAGGTCCCGATTCGATCTACCAAAATGCATCACCTCACATTTATCGGCCCACTGGCCCAATTGATCAAGATCCCATTGCAATCCTAGATAATCTTCTTCACAGCCCACTATGCCACCAATCTTGGTGTCATCTGCAAACTTACTAACCACGCCTCCTAAATTCTCATCCAAATAATTAATATAAATAACAAATAGCACTGGACCCAGCACTGATCCCTGAGGTACACTGCTGGTCACAGGCCTCCAATTTGAAAAACAACCTTCTTTAACCACCCTTTGTCTTCTGTCGTCAAGCCAATTTTATATCCAATTGGCTACCTCACCCTGAAGCCTGTGAGATTTAACTTTATGCAACAACCTACCATGCAGTACATTGTCAAAGGCCTTGCTAAAGTCCATGTAGACAACATCGACTGTACTGTCCTCATCTACCTTCTTGGTTACCCCTCCAAAAAACTCAATCACGTTTGTGAGACATGATTTTCACTCACATAGCCATGGTGACTGTCCCTAATCAGTCCTTGCCTCTCTAAATGCCTGTAGATCCAGTCTCTCAGAATACCTTCTACCAACGTCCCCACCACAGACGGTCTGTAGTTCCCAGGCTTTTCCCGGTAGCCCTTCTTAAACAAAGGCACAGCATTTGCTACCTTCCAATCTTCAGGCACCTCACCGATGGCTTTCGAAGATTCAAATATCTCTGCTAGGGGACCCACAATTTCCTCCCTAGCCTCCCACAACGTCCTGGGATACATTTCATCAGGTCTTGGGGATTTATCTACCTTGATGCGCTTTAAGACTTTCAGCACCTCATAAGAGTTCCATGTCTCCTCCTCCTCATTAAAGGCACCTTTTCTTCTCTCCAGTTTTGGATTGCAGCTCCCTGATCTGTGCTACTCAGCCATCAGCCTTTCTTCCCTGCCAATTATTTTCTCTCTGTTTAAAGCAGTCCAACTCACAGCGGAGAAGCAGACTAGCTGTTTCTGTGCCCCACTCTCGATTCCGGGGTAGTAAGTTGCAGATTCGGCAGCCCCGTAGGTTCTCATTCCCGTGGCCCATTTCAGTGCCTCATGCGTGGTCTCCGCAGCTCTACCCACCACAACGGTAAATATACTGAAAACTTAGATCCTCCGTTTGAAGTAAGCCCTCAGTAACTTGCAGTTGCCCATTAGCTTTTTTAAATAACCCTTTTACTTGCACTAGCGGCTGTCACGATCCATACTGTACGGTGCCCAAGTATCTACTTGCCACAATGATGACTTCACCTTGTAGGTCGACGATATTTCTCACAAGCACACTCCCGATGGTGTGTGGATCTGGATCTCCTTCTTCTGACTCACAAAATCGTCATTGAAAGTTGATTTTCTCATGTTTTTTGTTGCGGCCCAGATCTTGTCACCAGTTTCTCTTTTGTGGTGTTGTTTATTATAGGCACAAAGAAAAGGAATCAGAGGTGCTCCACATCGAGCTTGTATAACATAGTGCGAGGGGGACAGGGTACAATGGTGAACTCCACAAAAGCCTGCAAAATGCTCCAATTATGTCATTGTGTACCATGTGACATTACACCAGCCAATGGTGTTACTCTGGTACATGACAGATCTCAATAAAACTTTCAAGAGTTCTCAGTACCTATGCCAACCATCAAAAGAATTTTGTGACAGTTTTCCAAGGCCAAGTTATTCACTACCCTTGACGTGAAGCATGGTTACTGGCAAGTGAAGCTGGATGAAAGCAGTAGCTTTCTAACTATATCCGGGATAGCCTTTGGGAGATACAGATGGTTGTGCATGCCACTCGGCATTCCCATGGCTCCAGAGATGTATCAACGGAGACAGGATGAGATAGTCAGCGATCTTCCTGGAGTAGAAACCATAGTGGATGATCTATTAGTCTATGGATGTGGAGACACAATGGAAGAAGCCACAGCTTCTGACCATGATGAGGAATTCATATGACTGCTGGAGAGAGCTTGCCAGATGAACATGAAGCTGAACAAGAAAAGATTGCAGTTCAAGATGCCGAAAATCAGGCGCATGGGTCACGTACTGATAGCAGAAGGTCTTCACCTGGATCCTAGCAAGGGGAGAACTATCAGCAATGCAGTGACCAACAGATGTGAAAATGGTGCAATGATTTGTTGGATTTATGAACTATTTAGCAAAGATTTTTGCCTATTTCGCCACCGGAGAGTGGACCATTCTGTAAGCTCACTGCCATGAATGTGCAGTGGCATTGGGTTACAGAACAAGAAACAGCATGTGCCAAAACCATCCACTATAGACGACAATGCCAGTGCTGAAGTACTATGACATGAATGATGAAGTCACCTTGGAGTGTGATGCCAATGATGCAGGTCTTGGGGCAAAGCTGATGCAGCAAGCACAGCCAGTCGTTTTTGCATTCAGGGAATTAATGCAAACTGAATGATGCTACGCTCAGTTCGTGAAGGAGTGCCTGGCTATTGTTTTTGCTTGTGAGCATTTTATTAATACCTGCTTGGTAGAGAGAAAGTAACAGTGGGGTCATGACCACAAACCATTTCTCAGCATTTTTCTCAAACCGCGACCGTTTGTTCCAAAGCGTCTGCCAAGAATGTTACTTTGTTTATAGAGACATCAACTGGGCGAGCCATACAAGCAAAAGAAACAGATGTACAGAACACACATGCTGTTGACAGCAGCTACTCCCCATGAAGAAAGTTGAGAATGCTACAACAGAATGTGAAATCTTCCCGATTCAATGTGAAGCAGTAGCTAGACGTATTCTGGAAGTCATCAACCCAGAAGAGACACTGAATCTGACAGACTTGCTTAATCAAGCGACCTACCCAACAAGATGCAACTCTCCAAGTGCTGCAAGAAGTAATGATGAAAGGATGACATGAGAGCATCAAGGACATACCTGTGGTCAGAAGAGCATATTGGGCATACCGAGATGAAAAGACAGTCCAGGATAGCATCTTATACAAAGGGAATAGAGCCATCAACCCTAAGGAAATGAGAGGAGAGATTCTGAAGCACATCCATGCAAGTCATCAAGGAATTGAATCAAGCCTGAGGAAGGCAAGAGAAGTGCACTACAGGCCAAACATGAGCAATAAAATGAAGAAACACATTGGCCAGTGCAGTGCCTGTCATGAGTACCAAGTGAAATAAGGTAGAGAGCCATTGGTGAGGCATGATATTCCAGACAGACCATGGGATGAAACTGGGAGTATATCTCTTCACTATGGAAGGAACTATAGATCTACTGGGAGGTAGATCAGCTGACTTCAACAATGACAGGAGAGATAGTGGAATGCTTGAAAGCAAATTTCAGTTTTTATGGTATTCCAGGCATCGTGATGAGTGACACTGACCCTCAGTTCATGAGTGAAGAATTCAGCTGCTTCACAAAGGTTTGAAAAATTTAACACTATACATCATCCCCGTTCTATACCCAGTCGAATGGAAAGGCTGAGGTGGCAATGAAAATCATCAAAGGAATCATCAAGAAATTATGTACACAAGACAATCCTCGAGTGGAGAAACACACCAATTGAAGTCATGGAAAGTAGTCTAGTCCAAAGACTAATGTCATGCGCACACAAACAACTTTTCCAAAAGCCATAAACGATGGCAGGAGGTAGTATCAGATGTGAGTAAACAAATCAAGGTGAAATGGCAGAAAGCTAATTTCAGTTTGACAAGACTGCCAAACCATTGCCAGGATTGAGACTTGGAGAGCCAGTCAGGGTACAAACCGTCAATGCTCTTGACAGGAGTCAGTCCACATGGCAACTTGGGACATGTGTAAAGTTGTTGTCACCTCAATCATGTGTGGTGGATGTGAATGGCCAAATATACTGGTGCAATCACAGACATTTACAAACAAGAGAAGCTGTTCCTTCACTGCAGGCAGCCAATCAGGGTAATAGAATCTCACCAGCTACACAGAGTACAGAGGGGCCATTCCTCCCAGAGGTCCACTAGTCACCAACATCAGAAATGGAACAGCAACATCAGTTACCACAGCAACAAGTGCTACAGGAATAGGTCTTTCCAGTGAGGCAGCATCACCCAATCAAACAGCCAATGACAATGTGCATGCATATCATTAAGAGACCTACACAATTTAATGACTATGTATGCAATGCACTTGCAGAGACTGACTAGAATAACAACAGATTGAAAATGCATGAGAATAGTTGTTGAATAGTGGGTAACTTGGGTAACCACATCAGCCAGTGCAGTGCTGGCAAAGAAGATCAAGATAATCAAGTTAAAGAGCTGCTCATAACTAATGACATCCCAGACAGACCCATGGGTCAAGCTTGGAGCAGACTTTTTTACTCTCTTTGGAATAGAGTATTATGTCAATGTTGACTACTATTCAGACTAATGGGAGTTAGAAAATCTGGCTTCAATGACCACCAGTGAAATTGTAGAATGCCTGAAAATGCACTTCAGTTGCCATGGCATTCCTGACATTGTGATGAGTGACAATGGCCCTCAGTTCCCAGTGAAGAATTCAGGCACCTCCTAAATGATTGGGAAATTCAGCAGTACACATCATCCCAATTCTATCTCTGGCCAAATGAAAAGGCTGAGGCAATGGTGTAAAGGAATCATCAGAAAATTGAATAGATCCAGCACAGATTTGGACAAGCTGATGGAGAAATGCATCTATTGAAGGCATGTGTTAGATCTGCACTTTTCTGTTATTGCATATTTCTGTAACGCCGCACCATGCAACTAACCATGCAGAAATTTTGACCACTCTTCTCAGGTGCAAAGTAATTTATTTGTGTATCTATTGATCGATTACAAAAGAAGTTCTTGTTGCAGAATTTAAAATGTTTTCAATTCAGCCCTTGCCTGCCAAAGGCTTTTTCGAGAATCAGATTATCCTTAGTAATTCGGATAAATTGAATTCAAAATACAGTAACAGTTTCTATGCACAGAACAGTACAAGGCTGCGCAGTTTAAAAGATAGAAAATAGACTAATAGATAGTAGATAGCTTTTAGGCAAGAGTAAAGAATGATTCATGAACAATATTGTCTACCTCATACGCTGCAGGAAAGGATGTCCCGAAGTGTGGTACATTGGTGAGACCATGCAGACACTGCGACAACGGATGAACGGACATCACGCGACAATCGCCAGACAGGAAGGTTCCCTTCCAGTCAGGGAACACTTTAGCAGTCAAGGGCATTCAGCCTCTGATCTTCCGGTAAACGTTCTCCAAGTCGGCCTTCAGGACGCGCAACAACGCAGAATTGCTGAGCAGAAACGTCTAGACAAGTTCCGCACACATGAGTACGGCCTCAACCGGGACCTTGACGTCATGTCACATTACATTCACCCCCCCACCAATTGGCCTGGGCTTGCGCAATCCTACCAACTGCCCTGCCTTGAGACAATTCACACCTCTTTAACCTGGGATTACCCCCTCTCTGGGTCTGTAAAGACTTAATTACCTGCAAATACTTGCATTCAAAGTATCGTCTTACATCTTTGACTTTGTCTATATATATGTTTCTGGAACATACCTCTTCATTCACCTGAGGAAGGAGAAGTGCTCCGAAAGCTAGTGATTTGAAACAAACCTGTTGGACTTTAACCTGGTGTTGTAAGACTTCTTACTGTGCTCACCCCAGTCCAACGCCGGCATCTCCACACCATCAAGCAAGATATTGAACTAAAAAAGATGTAGCTCTTCATCTTCTCGCTCATAAAACATATTTAATTTTGGTATATCTTCTTATATCTTGAGAATTTTTTATTGCAATTCAGAATTAATTAATACATCCATTGAAAGTACAGTTATTCAAGGCACTCTTAATTAATTTGGACAGTGGGATTGTTCATTAGACGAAGAAAGATTAATCATTCCAGTTCAATTGTTGCCACGTTGCTTATTGCTATTGCAGGCTTTTGGCTTTTAAATTGTATTTTGAAAACGTCACAAACCTCAGCAGAAGCAAAATAATACCCAAATCCATTAAGGCAGCAGTTCATATTGGATATACAAGTTGCAACCTGAAGGAATAAGTTCACGTGCTGTCGACTGACACAGTCTTCATTAAATGTTGGTAACCATTGAAGAAAATATCCAACATGCACAGGCGTAAAGCAAACAGCAAAGATGATAGCACTTCCGACAATAATCCGCATGGTTTTCACTGTGGTGAACTCTGCTGAATTTGTCATATTACTTTGCCTGAGAGCATGGACGATTTGAACTGAGCAAAAAGTCACAATCATCAACGGGATGACGAATCCCACAATGTACAGGGAAGCAGTGACAGGAACATCGTTTTCAAAAGATATTTGCTTGAAGCAAACTATTTCATCTTTGGTTATCTGGGAATATTTGTGGTAGATGAGGACGCTCCACAAACACATGATAATCCAGATTGCAGCGCACACCACTGCTGCTTTCTTCGGAGACCTCAATGACTTTGCCAGAAAGGGATGTCTTATTGTAATGTAACGATCAACATTTATGCAAGTAATGATAAATATGCTGACGTACATATTCACAAAGTATAGAGATTCTGTAAATATGCATAATGGGATTTTGTGCCTGGTCCACTCCTTATGACTATATATTTTGAAAGGTAACGAGGAGAGGAGCACGACATCAGACACCGCCAAATTTATCATATAAATGGTAGTTTCCGTCCATTTTCTTAATTTCCAGCAGAATACCCACAAGGACAGGGCATTGACTATTAATCCAATGATGTAAATAGGAATGTAGACTACGAATTGAAAAACATTAACAGCATCATCGCTCTCAGTGGTACAGTTCATCTTTTCCCCTGGATTTGCTGTAAAAGAATACAAATGGATTAATGGCGGATACAAATCGGCAAAAAGTGAACACTGATCTGATGACACACGTATTTCCGGTAGCTATTGGGACGAGGAAGTTTAGAAAATTTGGTTGCTAACTATGAGTCAGTTACAGTAGTGACAGTATTTTCATTTCCTGTTTTCCATCAACATCATGAACAATGCAAAACCATAATCTAAAATCCGTAGCTTATGCCAGTCTTGTTGTGCTCATCTTTTGTTTCTCGTTGGAAGCTATATCTTCCTCTTCTTAATTTTCCTCTTAGACCTTTTATTCCAACTTTTGATCTGAAGGATGATACACTGATGTCCTTTCTACCTGATATCTTTGTTCAGTCTACATTAGATCTGTGAATGCATCAAATCGCCTTACAACAACTCCAATCCCATACTTTTCCTTCCCATCTCATTGCTTTCTCACCATGAACTCTCCAAGTTTCAGTGTGGTGCATCCTGACTCATTTTCACTTTGGCTTGCTTTTTCTCTTCCTTTGCTAGTGATGTCAAGCATAAGCAAAACTAATCTTTGTCCTGGGAGCATGTCAAAACACTAACTCGCAAAGTAAGCAACCTCTTGGAGACTGAAGGGGGCATCCTGTGAGTGAGCAGGACATTGTCAAAAAGAAACTTGGAAATTATTGTCTGCCTTGCAAATATTTCTGCAAAGACCTTGTACACTTGTCTCTGCAGCACTGTTTAATGTTGGGTGGAATTGGAGTGTGTTTGACTCCATTCCTATTCAGAAATATTTTAAACTCTTCTGACATCAATTGTGGGTCATTATCTGGCACCAGCACTTCTGGCATCCCATAAATTTCAAATTAACTTCTCAAATCATCAATATATTTTGCAGTGTAGGTGATGGCGTAGCGGTATTGTAATCCAGAGACCCAGGGTTATGCTCTGGGGACCTGGGTTCGAATCCATCCATGGCAGTGAGTGGAATTTGAATTCAATAAAAATCTGGAATTAAAAGTCTAATGACAACCATGAAACCATTGGCAATTGTTGTAAAATCCCATCAGGTTCACTAATGCCCTTTTGGGAAGGACATCTACCATCCTTACCTGGTCTGGCTTACATGTGACTCCAGATTCACAGCAATGTGGTTGACTCTTAAAATTCCCCTCAGGAATGGACAATAAATGCTGGCCCAGCCAGCAACACCTACATCCCATGAACGAATAAAAATAAAACTTGTGGTATTGGGCATAAACTCAATATTTATCCACTTGCCATATAGCCATCGACCAAAACATGTCAATCTTTCCCTACTACTTCAAAGAAATTGATATGTAATCATCCCCGTGGTTTCTCGTGTATGACCTCTAAAATGAAAGGACCTTGGCTGGACCATTTCTCGTTCTGAGGCATGTTTCACAGCTTTTCACCAATTCATGGTGCTGCTATTGACCAAGATACCTGTCTTTGAGCCAGGAAGTCCAGAAAAGGCTGCCACCGTTTATAGAACCCTTGTACTGATCACCTCAGGGCAAATTAGACCCTTTCCAACTTTATAAATCCCGCCATGTCACTGATCCAGGTCTCCACACTTGGGGGCCTCGCATCCTTCCACTGCAGCAAGATCCTCCACCGTGCTACTTGGACACCGGCCTCTTTCGCCTCCTGCACTCCTGGCACCACCGCAACTCCGAAAATCGCGAGTCCCCACCCTGGTTTGACCCTGGATCCAACCACCCTCGACACCGTCCCCGCCACCCCCTTCCAGAATTCTTCCAGTGCTGGGCATGCCCAGAACATATGGGCATGATTCGCTGGACTCCCCGAACATCTGGTGCACCTGTCCTCACCCCCAAAGAACCTACTCATCCTAGTCCCGGACATGTGGGCCCGGTGCAGCACCTTAAATTGGATGAGACTAAGCCTCGCACATGAGGAGGAAGAGTTGACTCTCTCCAAGGCATCCGCCCAAGTCCCGTCCTCTATCTGCTCCCCAAGTTCCCCCTCCCATTTAGCCTTCAGCTCCTCCACTGACGACTCCTCCACCTCCTGCATTACGGTAGCATGGTGGTTAGCGTAAATGCTTCACAGCTCCAGGGTCCCAGGTTCGGTTCCCGGCTTGGTCACTGTCTGTGCGGAGTCTGCATGTCCTCCCCGTGCGTGCGTGGGTTTCCTCCGGGTGCTCCTGTTTCCTCCCACAGTCCAAAGATGTGCGGGTTAGGTGGATTGGCCATGCTAAATTGCCCGTAGTGTCCTAAAAAGTAAGGTTAAGGGGGGGTTGTTTGGGTTACGGGTATAGGGTGGATACGTGGGTTTGAGTAGGGTGATCATTGCTCGGCACAACATCGAGGGCCGAAGGGCCTGTTCTGTGCTGTACTGTTCTATGTTCTATGTTCTATGTCAGACACCTTCCCCTCTCCGACCCACACCCCCGAAAGCACTCTGTCCATCGTCCCCCGCGAGGGCACCAAAGGGAATCCCTCTACCTGTCGCCTAGCAAACGCCTTTACCTGCAAGTATCTGAACATGTTCCCTTGGGGAAGCCCAAATTTATCTTCCAGTTCCCCCAGGCCCGCAAACCTCCCGCCAGTAAACAGGTCCCTCAATTTACTGATGCCCACCCTTTGCCACCCCCTAAATCCCCCATCATTGTTCCCCGGGATGAACCAATGATTGCCACCTAATGGAGCCTCCATCGAGCCCCCTGTTTCCCCCCTATGCCGTCTCCACTGTCCCCAGATTCTTAGGGTCGCCGCCACCACCCGGCTCGTGGTAAACCTCTTAGGGGAGAGCGGCAACGGCGCTGTTACTATGGCACTCAGGCTCGTACCTCTACATGACGCCATCTCCATTCTTTTCCACGCCGCCCCTCCCCCCTCCATCACCCATTTACGCACCATTGACACATTGGCCGCCCAATAGTACCCCAAAAGGTTGGGCAGCGCCAGCCCGCCTCTATCCCTCCCTCGCTCCAGGAAAACCCTCTTCACTCTCAGATTTCCATGTGCCCACACAAAGCTCAAGATACTGCTAGTCACTCTCCTAAAGAAGGCCCTGGGGATGAAGATGGGCAGGCACTGAAAGAGGAACAAGAACCTCGGAAGCACCGTCATTTTGACGGACTGCACCCTCCCCGCCAACGACAATGGTAGCATGTCCCACCTCTGGAACGCCACCTCCATCTGATCCACAAGCCTGGTGAAATTATGCTTGTGAAGAGCCCCCCAGTCCCTGGCCACCTGCACCCCCAGGTACCTAAAACTCTCCCCTGCCCGCCTAAGCGGGAGCCTACCAATTCCTTCCTCCTGGTCTCCAGGGTGCACCACAAACACCTCACTCTTGCCTAAATTTTGTTTATAATCTGAAAAGGTCCCAAACTCAGCTAGCAGCTCCATCACCCCCGGCATCCCTCCCACCGGGTCCGCCACATACAGTAACAGGTCATCGGCATACAACGACACCCTATGTTCCTTGCCACCTCGCACCAAACCTCGCCACTTCTCTGAATCCCTCAACGCCATCGCCAGCGGCTTGATTGCCAATGCAAACAACAAGGGGGACAGGGGGCAACCCTGCCTGGTCCCTCGGTAAAGTCGGAAGTACTCCTCCCATTCGTGGCCACGCACGCCATCGGGGCCTCATATAGCAGCCTCACCCATCTAATAAACACTTCACCAAATCCAAACCTCCCCAACACCTCCCATAGGTACCCCCACTCCACTCTATCGAAGGCCTTCTCCGCATCCAGCGCCACCACTATCTCTGCCTCCCCCTCAATCTCCGGCATCGTGATGACATTCAACAATCTCCGCACATTCGTGTTCAGCTGCCTTCCCTTCACAAAACCTGTCTGGTCCTCGTGTACAACCCCTGGCACACAGTCCTCTATCCTGGTGGCCAGGATTTTTGCCAGGACCTTGGCATCTACGTTGAGGAGAGATATGGGCCTGTATGAACCACACTGCTGGGGGTCCTTGTCCCTCTTTAAGATTAACGAGATCAGCGCCCGCGACATCGTCGGGGGCAAAGTCCCCCCTTCTCACGCTTCATTAAGTGTCCGCACCAGCAAGGGGCCCACTAGGTCCACAAACGTTTCATAAAATTCCACCAGGAACCCATCCGGCCCCGGTGCCTTCCCTGACTGCATCTGCCCGATCCCCTTAACTAGCTCCTCCAGCTCAATCGGCGCACCCAACCCCGCCACCTGCTCCTCCTGCACCTTCGGGAAAGAAAGCCCATCGAGGAACCTCTCCATTCCCCTCCTCTCCCCCGTTGGCTCCGACCGGTACAGTTCCCCGTAAAAGTCCTTGAAGACCTCATTCACCTCTACCCCCTTCCGCACCACATTCCCACTCTTGTCTCTCACTCCAGCAATTTCCTAAGCCGCATCCCGCTTGCGGAGCTGATGAGCCAGCATCCTACTCGCCTTTTCACCATGTTCGTACACTGCCCCTTGTGCCTTCCTCCACTGTGCCTCCGCCTTTCTAGTGGTCAGCAAACCAAATTTAGCCTGCAGGCTGCGCCTCTCCTCCAACAGTCCCTCCTCTGGTGCCTCTGCATACCTCCTGTCCACCTCCAGCATATTTCCCACCAGTCTATCCCTCTCACTCCTCTCGCTCCTCTCCCTGTGTGCCCGGATGGATATCAGCTCCCCACGAATCACTGCCTTCAGGGCTGCCCAGACCATCCCCACCTGAACCTCCCCCGTATCATTCACCTCGAGGTACCCCTCAATACTTGCCCGGACCCTCCTACACACCTCCTCCTCCGCCAACAACCCCACATCCAACCGCCACAACGGGCACTGGTCCCGCACCTCCCCCATCTCCAACTCTATCCAATGCGGAGCGTGGTCGGAGACTGCAATGGCCGAATACTCGGCCTCCTCCACTCTCGGAATCAGTCCCCTACTCACCACGAAGAAATCTATCCGAGAGTAGACCCTATGTACGTGGGAGAAGAAAGAGTACTCGCGTGCCCTCGGCCTCACAAACCTCCATGGATCCACCCCACCCATCTGGTCCATAAACCCTCTCAGAACCTTGGCCGCCGCCGGCCTCCTACCCGTCCTAGAGCTGGACCGATCCAGTGAAAGATCCAACACCGTATTAAAGTCCCCCCCCTCCCCCATGATCAGACCTCCCGCCTCCAGATCCGGGACCCATCCCAAAATACACCTCATAAGCCCGCATCGTCCCAATTTGGGGCATACACACTAGCCAGTACCACCTTCTCTCCTTGTAGCCTGCCCCTAACCACAACATATCTACCTCCCTTATCCGCCACCACCTCCGATGCCTCAAATGACACATTTTTCCCCACCAGAATCGCCACTCCCCGGTTCTTCACATCCAACCCAGAGTGGAAAACCTGCCCCACCCACCCCTTCCTCAGACGGACCTGGTCTGCCACCTTCAGGTGGGTCTCCTGAAGCATTGCCACATCTACCTTTAGCCCCCTCAGATGAGCAAGTACCCTCGACCACTTCACCGGCCCATTCAATCCTCTCGCATTCCAGGTGACCAACTGGATCAGAGGGCATCCCGCCCCCCCTCCCCCGTCGACTAGCCATAGCCCGTCGACTGCCCGCCCCAGGCCAGCATTCCCCGCCCGACCCAGTCCCCACAGCGACAACACCTCACCTCTGTCCCCCCAGCCCCCACCAGCTCATTCCTGACCCTGCCAGCAGCAAACTGGTATTCCCCTTTCCCCCCCTCCCTTCCCCCCCCAGGCTATGAACCCTCCCAGCCGCGAACCGTCCTCCATTGTACTTCCGTGGGTCAGCTAACTTCTGCTGACTCCGGAAACTCCCGCCAATAACCCGAACCCTCCCAAAGTGGGATCATCCACCATCCTATCCCTCCTCCAGGCACCGCTCCAGCGCGGGGAGGAACCAGTTAAGGCTCCGCCTCCCCCCGTCATCGTCTCCACCCCCCCAGCCCCGCAGCGCGGGAAACCAGAGGAAAGCCCGCGCTTTCGCACTGCCCCACCACACCCTTCTGACGCAGCTCCCAAATACCAGCCCCACTCCATACCCCCAACCCGACATAGAATACAACAAACCCCCCCAACCCTCCCCGCAAGATACAAAACTCAAACAATGCCCCACAGCAAAACAAAACAGAACAACACCCCCATAAATAACCATATCAAAATTGCAAAAGCACAGAAAAAGAGAACACAGCAACAGCCGAAACCAGCAATAAAGTATTACAACCGACCTCGCAACCCCCAACCCCTAGTTCAAGTCCAGTTTCTCCGTCCGCACGAAGGCCCACGCCTCCTCCGGGGAATCAAAATAATAATGCCGGTCCGAATAAGTTACCCACAGGCGCGCAGGCTGCAACATCCCGAACTTTATCTTCTTCTTGTAAAGCACCTCTTTCGTCCGATTAAACCCGGACCGCCGCTTAGCCACCTCCGCACTCCAATCCTGGTAGATCCGTACTACCCCATTCTCCCATTTGCTGCTCTTCACCTTCTTGGCCCAGTGCAGCACACACTCCCGATCACTGAACCAGTGGAACCTCACCAGCACCGCACGCGGGGGGCACTGGAGTCAGCTTTGATCTACACTCTGTTCATGCCTCCGTGGGAAATACTCTTTCAGTTTCTCAACTTTCCACTTTTTCGCACTTAACCAATTTATTCCTCCATCTACATCACAAAAATGAAGTTATCTGGCTATTGTTTCCCTCTGTTTGTGGAACCATGCTGTGTTGCAAATTGGCTGCTGCATTTCCAACATTACAACAGTGACTGTGTTACATTGGCACATCACTGGAAAAGTACTTCTTTGGATTCAGATAGTCTTGGTACTCATCTTGTGTGGTCACTATTTTGGTGGGAGTTCTGCAAACTCTTAAGACTGATTTTCCAGTGAAGAACATTCCAACTAAAAAAGTTAACACTTGGCAAATTACTTACCAGTCAAATAAACAGACTTACTTTTGGATGAAGCGCTTTCACATTGAATAAAGCCCAAACTCACTTGTATTTCTATAAGACTATTGAAGTAACTTCCTGTTTGGCAATGAGCAACGCAGTGAAATGCTGATATCATCTTTAGGTTGCATTGTAATCACATTGCATTTTAATTACGCTACATTGTAAGTACACTATTGTTAGCAGTCAATGTATATTTAATTATGTATGTCTTGTGAGTTAGAGCTTAAGTAAGGGGAAAAAAGATTACATTTGACTGTCCTGCTGCTTTTCGCTCTTTGTGCATCTACATCTCAGAAATGACTGGACTTGTTCTATCTTAATTATAATAATCTTTATTAGTGTCACTAGTAGGCTCACATTAACACTGCAATGACGTTACTCTGAAAATCCCCTAGTCACCACACGCCGGCGCCTGTTCGGGTACACTAAGGGAGAATTCAGAATGTCCAATTCACCTAATAGGCATGTCTTTTGGGACTTGTTTGGGAAGGAAACCGGAGCACCCGGAGGAAACCCACGCAGACACAGGGAGAACGTGGAGACTCCGCACAGATAGTGACCCAAGCCGAGAATCGAACCTGGGGCCCTGGCGATGCGAAGCAACAGTGATAACCACTGTGCTACAGTGCCGCCCATTTAAACCATTTCCTGGATTGATCTAATTCCAAATTCAGTATCCTAGCCTGGCTTGGGCTTGTTGAAATTGAGCACTTTGGAAATCCACTGTGGTACAGTACAGTGCTTACAATTGGTGCAATCAGTTAAAAGGAGGCTTCATTCTATAGAAGTATGTTGAGGACCAAAGTAGATTGATAAAAAAGCAATGGTGTAGTGGGAAGGGTAGGTGGAGGGTGGGGGGGGGGGGGGGGGGGGAGCGGGGGGTGCATGTGATAACTTGAAACTGATGCAGGTTTGGTGCAAATAAACATAGCTTTTTATTGCGAACACACATTGCGATGCTTAAGGCTTGTCGACATCTTACTACCCAGAGGCACCCTACTGCTCCCAGCTGATTGCAGATGGAAGGGGCAACCAATCGCATTACTACATTTCTCTCCCTCAAGTTCCTTATGCATTTGCTGCAACAACATGTCTGAAAACTAACAAAACAAGGCCTCTTGTCTTTAACTTCTCCTGCAAAGAAGGAAGAAAACATTCCCTCCCCTTATACAAATTAAGTTACTGAGGTGCTCTGAGGGAACGGTCAGAGTGACGCAGCTCTACTGAGGGAGGTTGTGGAACATGAACAATAGGGCCTTGAATTGCAACAAAAATAAGCGTCACTTGGTCCACTTCCAAAGTTATGCACACACACACACACACACACATACACAGGGTAGCCTGCTTTGAATGTAGGGGCACCACTGTTTAGCTTATGGTTTAGTTTCTGAGCATTTTGTTTCTGTCTCATCTTTCCTTCCAAAGTGGGAAGCACCAAATCCAGACATGTGTGCAAGTGGTGTTTCATTAACAGCTCTGCCGGTATGGAGCCAGTAATAATCTGTGGTGTTGTGCGGTGACTCAGAAGGAATCTGGCAGGATGATACTGCAAAGGACCTCCAGACAACTCCTTCATGCTGGCTTTAAAGGTCTGGACAGCTCTTTGGGCGAGACCATTTGACAAAGAATGCCTGGGAGCAGTCTTTATGTGCTGGTGAAAGTTGTGTCATGTTATCTACCCTGGGGTAACACGGACTGCAACTGGATGCAGTTAGACTGTAAAGCAGACACCAAACTTACTCGTTGGTTCAATACAATTTATTCAACTTCTGTAACAAGACACACAGCTGGCTCTGGGTTGACACTCGACTACTCTAAGTATGCAACTCTAACTAACTAGACCAGACTAGCTCTGAGCCACATGTTGAAAGTGCTAACTGATATATACACCCTGACTGTCACTACAGTTGTCACCAGTGGAAAGGGGCGGAGTGCTGATGCCTCGTGTGTTTTATAGTAGGAAGCCCCCCTCCAGTGTTCTGTCTAGCGATTGGTTGTGTTCTGTCCTGTGTGTTGATTGGCTAACCTGTGTGTCTATCACTGCTTGTCTTTACCTCATGATGTGCATTGGTGCATATTATGACAAGTTGTTCCATTGTCAGGGACAATAATTTCAGGCAACCCATGTATCCTAAAGATGTGATGCAGCCTCTCAATAGTTGCAGCTGAAGTTAGTGTCTTTACCTCACAGACATCAAGCCATTTCGAATGCGCACCAGTGAATAACAGGACCATGGCACCCAGAAAACCCCCCACATAGTTAATATGCAGTCTGACCCACGGATGGCCAAGCCATTCTCATGGGTGAAGATGAGCTGAAGCAGGTATCTTCTGGTGCTGCTGGCAAAGAGAACAGTGTTTAATCATGTTCTCAATGCCATTGTCTAAACCTGGTCACCAGACATAACTACATGCCAACATCTTTGTCCCAAACGTGCTTGAGTGTGCGCTTCAGAACTCTGCTAAGAGTGACTGTCTGCCCTGGAAAGGGCCTACGACAGGAATCCCACAACAAGATTCTGTCCTGGAAACTCTGCTCAGGGCTTCTGGAATAAAAAGTGCGCTGCTCATCAGTCACACTGTACCCAGCCAGCCTTGTAAAGCAATGTGTTTAATCTTTGACAGTACTGGGTCTCCACTCTTCCAATTCTTGATCAGTTTAGCATATACAGCTGATGGATCCAAGAAACTTAACAACACTAACTCGTGTGGAATGGGTGTGGTAGCAGGACTTCCCGGTAAAGGAAGATTACTGAATGCATCTGCATTGGTTATGTGCGAGCCAGGGCAAGAACATGTATGGGTACTCAGAAGCTTATAGTGTCAGGGCCCAACAATGGATTCTCCGTGATGCTATAGGTGGAATAGCTTTGTCTTTGCTGAATAAGCCTGTCGGCGGGTTATAGTCGGACTCAATTGTAAAGTGTCATATGTACAGGTATTGGTCAAACCGCCTGACACCAAACACAACCGACAGCACTTCTTTCTCCAGCCGGCAGAAGCTCTTTTCAGACTGAGAGAGTTTTCTTGAAACGTAGCAGATGGGCTTTTCTGACCCTTTCTCTATTCGATGTGACATTACAGCTGCCATGCCATAGGACAAGATCTTTAGCTGGGTCATAATGGATCACCAAACATGGTGACTGAAGCAGTTTCTTCCCTGCAGCAAAGGTGTTGAACCCTGTAATGATATGTAGAATATCATTTGTACATATAACATAATAACCAAACTGTATATTAACATTTGGGGCCTGCATGCATAGATGGCAATTCTAGCATCCAACCACAGGTGGCGGGGCGACAGGAGACTGTCACTGGAAGACACGGCACATGTGAAACAGGACGTATTCTCCTGGTCAGCACAGAGAGAGATAGAAGCTGGACAGCAGTCACAGACTGAGCTGCTCCTGAGTCACATTAATTAAGAATAGTTAGTCACAATTGTTTGTATTTAGCCATTGTATGCAACTGTAATCTTAGTAGACATCATAGAAACCTTCTAGTGTTTTAGTTAATTAATAAACAGTTTTGTTTATTTACAAAGCCGTGTGCTCTCTGATCACTGCAACTACAAAGACCTCGCCATCCCGTGCATACAGAGAATATTACAAACCCCATGACCAGTGGTGGTTCTCCCTCAGCAACAGGTGGAGTGGCGCATGCACAGTGGACTGATTGAGTAAGAAACTGCTGCAATAATTTATCATCCTCAGGAACGACTTAAGTTCTGTCACATTACAGGGTGGTGGTACATCTTTAATGGCTTGAACTTAAGTCTTCAATATATTGCAACACCATAGTCTCCACTCTTGTGGTCCAAGTAGGTTACCTTAGATGTCTGTAGTGTGCATTTCTCCTGCTTCAAACATACCTGCTCCCATAAATCTTTTCAGCACTTCCTCGAGGTTGGCTAAATGTTCAGCTTCAGTTTGCTCACACATAAGAGGCCCCGCAGGAAACTCTCCATAGTTCACTGAAAAATGGCAGACGCAGCTAAAATTCCAGAAGGCAGCCAGGTTTACTGGTAGAGGCCTCTGTGAATATTGATTGTCGCATACCCTCTTGACATGCTGTCCAATTCCAGCTGCCGATAGGCATGGCATGTCTAGCTTGGTGACTGACTTGCCTCCAGCTAATTTGAAGTACAAGTCATCAATTTTGAGAATGGGGTATTTGTCTAACTTTGCTACTCTGTCGGTCGTCAGTCTGTATTTACCACATGGACCTACGGTCTGGTCTCGCTTGATAACTGGGACGATGGGTGCGGCCCACTCAGAAAACTGGGCAGGCTGAATTATTCCCAGATTTTCCAACCAAACAACTCCCTCTCTGAGGGAGTAAGGCACCGGCCTGGCCTTGAAAAAACATAGTGTTGCCTGGGGATCGATGTATATTTTAGTTAGCCCTTCACTTTTCCCAATTCATCCTGAAAAACAGTGACACATTTCTTCAAAGCCCTGGCACCCTGACACCATGGCATTGCCAGCCAGGCACCTTGGCAGAGTGCCTGGGAGGCAAGGCAAGGGTGCCAAGGGCACTTTGAGGGTGCCCAGTTTGGCACTGCCAGGTGTCAGGTCCAGGGTGGCCTTGCCCATGGAAGGGGGGCTGCGAGGGAGGCTTCCAAGGGCTTCAACAAGGTTGGGGTGGTGAAGGGAGGGGAGGGTCCAGAAAGAAGGTGGGAGCCTGAAAGGGGGGGGGGCATGTAGAGATTCGTGCTTCTGGTCAAAATGGCGCCCGAATCTGCGAGGAGCCGTTCGTCAGCAAGAAATTGACTAAAGTGCGGCCTCGGTGGCGAGAAACCCTGAGGCCCAAAAACGTGCCGGTGAATAGCAGGGTGAATCTTGGCTATGCAGCCGCCAAACGTGCGCAAAGCAGACTTTAACTTTTTTTCCAATCTCTCGACATACTATCTTCAATCATCAGCATATGCATCGTAAGAGTTTATTCTCCCGAACAATGGCACGATCAGTCAGTCTTTTTTTGTTTTTGCTTCTACAGCTGCTGTATGTTTTCTTTATCATGTTCTTATCGCTTTAAGAGCGTTGCTGCTTTAAGAGCAGTCAGTGTAATTACTGTTTTTCCCACTTTACTGTCTCTGCAGCTCATCAGTTTTCTTTGCTTTCCTGCTTCCCGCACTTTTTGGGATCTTGGTGGTCATAGCATCATAGAATTTCGACAGAGGGCGGCACATTGGCGTAGTGGTTAGCACTGCTGCCTATGGCGCTGAGCACCCGGGTTCGATCCCGGCCCTGGCCACCGTCTGTGTGGGGTTTGCACTTTCTCCCATTGTCTGCGTGGGTTTCACCCCCACAACCCAAAGAGGTGCATTGGCCATGCTAAATTGCCCCTTAATTGGAAAAAATAATTGCCTACTCTAAATTTAAAAAAAAAACAAGAAAACGAATTTCTACAGAGCAGAAGGAGGCCATTCGACCCATAGAGTTTGTACTGGTCCTTGCTCCAATAGAGCAGCCTACCTAGGCCGAATCCCACTCCTGTCCATGTAACCCTACCTAACATTTGGGCAATATTAGCATGGCCAAATCACCTAACCTGCACATCTTTAGACTGTGGGAGGAAACAGGAGGATCTGAAGGAAACCCACACAGACACGGAGAGTACGTGCAAACCACACGGACAGTCACCTGAGGTCAGACTTGAACCCTGTTCAATTGTTCCTGTGAGGCAGCAGTGCTAACCACTGTGCCACCGTGGGCATCTTTGTTATTTGTTACGTATTCCAAGCTATTAAAACTATTTTTTAAAAAAAGAAGCAGTTAAAAAATCACTGCTTTTAAAATCCATAGGTGTTTCTTGGTTTATTTCAGGGCGCACAACCCTTTGAACTTGCGAGTTGGCGTTTCTGGGCTCCATGTTTCCCCGTGCTTTTTGGGATTGTGGACTGCTTTTTTTGCCAAATGTTTGAAAAGCACTTTTGAACTTTTGATACTTCAGCAATTCTTTTCTGAGTGATTCTGGCCCTTTACTCTGCAGGACCTTGCCGTCCCCGAACACTGTGGTGCTCACTGATACCAGGGTTCCGGATGCAGCACCGATCGGATTTATCCTCGTCGCCAGTGTGATAACCCGAGGCTCGGTGCAAATAACCTTAATTGGGAACACACATTACATCAGGATGATTGGCAGGAGGAAGGCACACCAATCCCATTCCTACAGGCCAGTCGGCTGAACAGCTGGTGTGTGAATCAGATTAATGCAAACAGCATTGGGGTTTGATTTCCCTCTGTTCCAGTTAGAATCCCTACAGTGCAGAAGGGCCATTCGGCCCATCGAGTCTGCACCAACCCTCTGAAAGAGCACCCTACCTAGGCCCATTCCCCCGCCCTATCCCTGTAACCCACCAAACTTGCACATATTTGGATACTAAGGGGCAATTTAGGCATGGCCAATCCTGGAATCGCAAATCTTTGGACTATGGGAAGAAACTAGAGCACCGAAGGATGTGCAAACTCCACACAGACAGTTACCCAAAGTCAGAATTGAACCTGACGCTGTGAGGCAGCAGTGCTAACCCACTGTGTCACTGTGCCACCCTTGGTAGCCTACCTCCTGTCCCTACCCATAGTAAAAAAATTCACAACACTTTGTTGTGGTTCGGTAAATAATCACCACGGATATAAATCGCCAAGACAACTGTAGAGGAGGAATGGCACAAGAGGAGCCATTCCTCAAAGGAAAGATCCCTGTTAGAAGAGGTAACACAAAGATTAAGAAACTTCTGTTTCACAGTCAGGGGACTTGGGAACAGATGAAAAAGGAATTGCAACCCTTTGAAAATTGATTAAAGTGATACCACCTAATATTTTCTGGCACTAAAAACATAAGAGAAAGTAAATATGCTGCAGTGTTTCTCTTCAACCATTTTGCAACATGACTGAGGTGATAGACAATTAATACGGCCTTGCAGCTGTTCCTTAGCTTCATGTGCATGTTTAGGCCCCAAAATATTTCCAGCTAAAAACTGGAACTATTATTATGCAGAGGTTTCCTTTCGCATGGCACCCGCAGCGTTGAGGGAGCGATGAGCAACAGGAGCACGGCTGGCATAGACAAATGGATGAAGCTGCTGCCTGTCAGCTAGGGCAGCATCGTATCTGGAGGCCTGACCCATCCAGCACCTCAAATACCACATCAATTGACAGATGTGTTAGAAAGCAGACATGGCCAGCTAGCTTCTGCAGCATCAGACCTGGAATCAGCATATTACCCAGCACAATGTTTCAATTAACACATGCACCCAGCCACTTCACTTACTTCTGCCAGAGGAAACACCCAACATAAGCATGAATTTAGGTTTAGAAAATATATTGAACACTTTCACTCAAAGAATCACATCACCAAACTCAAATACATTAGCCGCAGGCACATATCACGATTACCATATTAAATGTGATGCCATTTCATTCCTGTTTTGGCTAACTAGTTTACTTCTGATGGCGCAGAATAAAATAGTCGAAGATCAAAGTATTTGCACCTATGGCTATTCTACAACATTTTTTGAAAGTATTATGGTGCACATGAATCCTTGCACATTGGGTACACAGCCACTTAGATGACACAATAAGACCATAAGATGGAGCAAGAGTAGGCCACTCACTTGGCCCATTGAGTCTGCTCGGCCAATCCATGCGATTATGGTTATATTCCTCAACTCCACTTTCTCACCATATCCCCATAACCCTTGATTTCCTCACTGATTAAAAATCTTTCTATTTCAGCCTTGAACATACTCGATGACACAGCCGCTGCAGCTCTCTGTGGTAAAGAATTCCACAGATTCATTGCCTTCTGAGAGAAGAAATTCCTCCTCATCTCTGTCTTAAATGGATGACCCCCTTCTCTGAGGTTATGCCCTCTGGTCCTAGACACTCACAACCTCTTAGCATCTACCCTGTCAAGCCCCCTGTGAATCCTATACCATCTAATAAGGTTCCCTCTCATTCTTCTAAACTCCAATGAGTGCAGGGCCTATCTACTCAATCTCTGCTGATAAGGAAATCCCTCCCTACCCGGATCAACCTCGTGAACTTTTTCTAGATTGTCTCCAGTATATGTTTCCTCAGATTAGGGGACCAAAATTGTTCACCATATTCCAGGTGCGGCCTAACTAGTGCCTTGTATAGTTTAGCAGAACTTCCCTTTTTATAGAATAGAATAGAACAGTATAGCACAGAACAGGCCCTTCGGCCCTCAATGATCACCCTACTCAAACCCACAAATCCACCCTATACCCGTAACCCAACAACCCCCCACCTTAACCTTACTTTTTAGGACACTACGGGCAATTTAGCATGGCCAATCCACCTAACCCGCATATCTTTGACTGTGGGAGGAAACCGGAGGAAACCCCACGCAAACCGGGGAGGACGTGCAGACTCCGCACAGACAGTGACCCAGCCGGGAATCGAACCTGGGACCCTGGAGCTGTGAAGCATTTATGCTAACCACCATGCTACCATGCTTCCCTTCCCTTTATATTCTATTCCTTTTGAGATAAAGGCAAACACTCCACTTGCCTTTCCAATTAGCTGCTGAACTTGCATGCTAACATTTTGTGATTTATGCACAAAGAACCCCAACTCCCTCTGTGCTGCATTTTTCTGCAGTCTTTCTCTATTTAAATATTATTCAGCTTCTTTATTCTTCCTACCAAATTGCACAACTTCACATTTTGCTGCATTATATTCCCTCTACCAAGTTTTTCCACTCACCGAACCTGCGGAGTATTGCGGAAAATTTGGAGTATTGCGTGCAGTTCTGGTCACCGCATTATAGGAAGGATGTGGAAGCATTGGAAAGGGTGCAGAGGATATTTACCAGGATGTTTCCTGGTATGGAGGGAAGAATTATGAGGAAAGGCTGAGGCACTTCAGGCTGTTTTCGTTAGAGAGGAAACGGTTAAGAGGTGACTTAATTGAGGCACACAAGATGATCAGAGGATTAGATAGGGTGGTTAGTGAGAGCCTCTTTCCTCGGATGGTAATGTCTAGCACAAGGGGACATAGCTTTAAATTGAGGGTAGATATAGGACAGATGTCAGAGGTAGGTTCTTTACTCAGAGAGTAGTAAGGGCATGGAATGCCCTGCCTGCGATAGTAGTGGACTCGCCAACACTAAACGCATTCAAATGGTCATTGGATAGACATATGGACGATAAGGGAATAGTGTAGATGGGCTTTAGAGGGGTTTCACGGTTGGCGCAACATCGAGGGCCGAAGGGCCTGTACTGCGCTGTAATGTTCTATGTTCTATGTATATGTTCTATGTCTATATCCCTCTGTAGCCTCTTTGTGTCACCCACATCACTTGCCTTCCCACCTATTTTTGTGTCATCCACAAACTTGGCAATAGTGCAATCACTTCCCTTGGCCTAGTCATTTATATATATTGTTAATAATTGTGGCCCCAGCACTCCACTGGTTATAGGTTGCCATCCCGACGATGCTCCTCTTATCCCAACTGTCTTCTATCAGTTAGCCAATCCTCTATCCATGATAATATACTACCCCCAACACCATGGGCTCTTATCTTATTAAGAAACCTTTTGTGTGCACGTTAATATTTTGGAAATCAAGGTATATTACATCTACTGGTTTCCCATCACCTAATCTGCTCATTGCTGAAGTGTTGACTAGTGTAGACTTGAGAGATGAACAGACACTTCCAACATTGATGAAGGTTCAACTCAATTTTATTAACTACTTCTAACTAACTAACACACGATGACTGTGGGTCTAAATGATGCTAACTTAAACTAGAGACCTAAGCCTTGTCCAAACCAGTTGATTCTCTCAGCACGTGGCGTGAGTCTGTGCTGGGCTGAATGAGTTCTTGTTACACTGAGAGGCAGGACCCAGAATGAGCGGGAACCGTGGTGCCCTCTGCCTTTATAGTGTGTATTCTAACTGGTGATTGGATGCGGTGTGTGTACATGTTGACTGGTCCCTGTGTGTGTCCATCAGTGTGTGTCTGCACCATGATATACTGGTGTATATTATGACATCTCCCCTTTTATAAAAAAAATGTTGATATAGGCATGTGATAATAAATAGTGTGGGTGTGTGGAGAATGTACCTAGCTATGTGTGAGGTGTGAAGATATATGTACAAAGCTATATACAGGGAACAAGACTATTTACAGAGGAAGGTGCCTGGTGCAGATGACTACCATGAACTGGAACAACCAACGAATCTATTTACAAATCACTGGAGAATGAATGCAACAATGAAGGATATAGAAAAAAAACATTTCAGAAAGTCCACATGTGTACAGAGTTCATAAGTTCAGTCTCTGAGGCGGGTGACGAACTCTGGTTGACAGCCTCGAGGGTGGGGCAATGGCTGGCGCATCAGGAGCCGGGAGGGCTGCGGCACCGTCAGGGGCAGGCAGAGCGACCGGAAGCGCCACACAGTCCATGGCGGGATCAGTAGAAGAGCTGGTCGGAGGATCCCGTGACGAACCTGGAAACAGGCGAAGAGCACGCCTGTTGCGCCGCAGGGCCAGAGAAGCCGTCTACTGGCCGGGCATCAATGATGACATCGGACCAGGAAGGAGCGGGGGGCCAACTGCCTTAGAACGACAGCAGGCGCAGACCAGCCACCATCCGGGAGGTGGATGCGAACCTTGTTGCGTGGATGGATGCCAGGAACGTCAGCAGCCCGTGAGACGTAGGGAGTTTTCTGCTGCAGTTGAGACATGTGCATGCGGTGGAGCACGGGGACATAATCGAGGTTGGGAGTGAGAATCGATGGCACCGTCATCCTGAGGGTGTGGTTCATTAGTAGCTGAGCAGGTGACAGGCCGGTGGAGAGTGGGGCGGAGCGATAGGCTAGCAGAGCCAGATGGAAATCTGAGCCGGCGTCGGCGACCTTGCTGAGGAGCCGCTTAATGATGTGGACCCCGTTTTCCGCCTTCCCATTGGATTGGGGGTATAGGGGACTGGACGTAACGTGCTTGAAGTTGTAGTGTCGGGCGAAGCCGGCCCATTCCTGGCTCGCAAAACAGGGGCCATTGTCTGATATGACCGTCAGCGGAATGCCATGTCGGGCAAATGTCTCCTTACACGCCCTGATCACAGCCAAGGATGTGAGATCGTGCAGCCTGATGACCTCCGGGTAACTGGAGAAGTAGTCGATGATGCTGACGTCTCTGCCCAATGCATGGAACAAGTCGATGCCCACTTTGGTCCAAGGCGATGTGACGAGCTCATGGGGCATCAGGGTCTCCCGTGGTTGGGCGGGCTGAAAACGCTGGCAGGTAGAGCAGTTGAGCACCACATTGGCGATGTAATCATTGATGCCCGGCCAGTAGACGGCTTCTCTGGCCCTGTAGCGGCAATTCTCGATTCCTAAATGGCCTTCATGGAGTTGCTCCAACACTAGCTGGCGCATGCTTTGTGGGATGACGATGAGATCCAATTTCAGGAGCACCCTGTTGACAACCGGCAGGTCATCGCGGATGTTGTAAAATTGCGGGCATTGGCCCTTGAGCCACCCGTCTGACATTAGACGCATCACCCGCTGCAGAAGTGGATCAGCGCCGTCTCGCGGCGAATTTGCATCAGTCGTGCATCCGAAGCTGGCAAATGGGAGGCTGCAAACTGAACTTGAGCATCTATTTGGTAAATGAAGCCGTTGTGATCACACGGAGTTTTGATCGACCTTGAGAGGGCATCGGCAACGGCAAGGTCCTTGCCAGAGGTATAGATCAGTTGAAAGTCGTACCTGCGCAGCTTGAGTAGGATACGTTAGAGGCGAGGCGTCATGTCATTCAACTCCTTTTTGATAATATTTACAAGGGGGCGGAGGTCGGTTTCAACTGTGAACTGCGGAAGTCCATAGACATAGTCGTGGAACTTCACGACTCCAGTGAGAAGGCCGAGACACTCTTTCTCAATTTGCGCATAGCGCTGCTCTGTGGGAGTCATCGCCCGCGACGCATACTCAACGGGGGCCAATGACGAGGCCTCGTCTCATTGCAGGAGCACGGCACCAATCCCCGACTGACTGGCATCAGTAGAGATTTTGGTCTCTTTGGTCGGGTCGAAAAAGGCCAACACTGGGGCCATGGAAACCTTGGCCTTCAACTCCTGCCATTCACGCTCGTGAGCAGGGAGCCATCGGAAATCTGTGGTTTTGTGAATCAGGTCTCTGAGGGCCGTGGTGCGTGAGGCGAGATTCGGGATGAACTTCCCGAGGAAATTCACCATACCCAGGAACCGGAGGACCGCTTCCGTGTCCTCGGGCGAATTCATGGGCTTGATTGCTGCAATTTTGTCCTCGTCCGGACGCACCCCCTGGTGGGAGATGTGATCCCCCAGAAACTTGATACTCGACTGGCCGAAGGAGCATTTGGCTCTATTGAGGAGGAGGCCGTGTTCGTGGATGCGCCTGAAAACATGCTTAAGGCGGGCAATGTGTTCCTGCGGGGTGGTTGACCTGATAATAATGTCGTCGACATATACCCGGACGCCGTCGATCCCCTCCATCATCTGCTCCATGATCCGATGGAAAACCCCGAACGCAGAAATGATGCCGAATGGCATCCGGTTGTAGCAGAACCTGCCAAAGGGTGTGTTGAACGTACACAGCTTCCTGCTTGACTCATCTAGTTGGATCTGCCAGAAACCCTTCAAGGCATCCAGTTTTGAGAATAGTTTGGCTTGGGCCATCTCGGACGTTAGCTCCTCACGTTTCGGAATCGGGTAGTGCTCCTGCATGATATTCTGATTCAGATCTTTAGGATCAATACAAATCCGCAGCTTGCTGGACGGTTTCTTGACGCAGACCATGGAGCTTACCCAGTCTGTGGGTTCCGTGACCCTAGAGATGACTCCTTGGTCCTGGAGGTCCTGGAGCTGTTGCTTGAGGCGGTCCTTGAGGGGCGCTGGGACTCTGCGAGGTGTGTGAACATCAGGCGTGGCGTTGGGCTTGAGTAAGATTTTGTATGCGAGGTCAGTAATCAAAGGCTTTAATAAACAGAGAACAGTGCAGCATCCAAGAGAAATGTGCTTGCAAAATGGAGTCTCATCTTAAATACTGTTTCCAGGAGGCGTAGCCAGAGGCGGAGTCCCCCAGGGTTCCAAGCCTCTTAAAGGGGCAAGGTATTAAAGGTAAATACCGATCATCACAGTGAGTCTGTGCTGGGTGGATGTATTCTTGTTACACTCAGAGGCAGCACCCAGAATGAACGGGAACCGTGGTGCCCTCTGCCTTTATAGTGTGTGTATTCTAACTGGTTATTGGATGCGGTGTTTGTACATGTTGATTGGTCCCAGTGTGTGTCCATCAGTGTGTGTCTGCACCATGATATACTGGTGTATATTATGACCATTACCACCTCAAAGAAATTTGATAAGTTTGTCAGACATGATTTCCCCTTCATGAAGCCATGTTGATTCTGCTTGATTATATTATATATTTCTAAATGCTCTGCTATTGCATTCTTTATAATGGACTCTAACACTTTCCCAATGACAGAAGTTAAGCTAACTGACCTATAGTTACTTGATTTTTGCCTCACTCTTTTTCAGAATAAAGGTGTTACACTGGCAGTTTTCCAAACCTCTGGGACTTTTCCAGAATTCAGTTGAGTCCCGGCTGAGTTTTGGATGCAAGGCTCGGATATTTGTTCTAGATGGAGACCAGTTTAGGTGCCTTCTCTGAATATCAAATATACGTTGAATGCAGCAGTCAATGATGATTTTGGTGAATCTGCACATTAACAGTCCCTCCTCCACTTTTCCCTCATCCCATCTGTCCAATCACCCGAAGAGCTCATCAAGATGCCTCAGGTGCTGGTAATGATCCATTGGTCTCAGTGTCTGCTTATAGCTGTTTCTTTATGGCTGTTGCAAGGTTTGGTGAGACAAGGATTCACACTGGCTTCTTCAAAGAAATCAGACCGAGCGAACTGTCTTACAGTGAAACATTATTTCTGCTGCCTCTCAATTACTTGTAGGATTGTATGCCTCTGATTCTGACGAGGGGCGGGATTCTCCGACTCCCCGCTGGGTCGGAGAATCGCCCGGGGCTGAAGTCCATCCCGCCCCCGCTGTGTCCCGAATTCTCCACCACCCGAGATTCGTCAGGGGCGGGAATCGCGCCGGTCGGCGGGGCTCCCGCGGCGATTCTCCAGCCCGCGATGCGCCGACGTCTAGCCCTGACAAGCCTCTCCCTTTACCGGCAGGATTGGCGGCACGGGTGGGCGCGGGTGTCCTGGGGGGGGGGGGGGCGCGGGGTGATCTGACCCCGGGGGGTGCCCCCACGGTGACCTGGCCCGTGATCGGGGCTCACCGATCGGCGGGCAGGCCTGTGCCGTGGGGGCACTGGTCGGGATCCTACCCTACCCGACGGGGTGGGGGGTCCCGGCGTGTCGGAGTGGTGTGAACCACTCCGGCGTCGGGCCGCCCCAAAGGTGCGGAAGTCTCACATTGAGGGGCTAGGCCCACGCCGGAGTGGTTCCCACTCCGGAGGCTGGCGTGAACGGCCTTTGGCGCCTGGCCAGCTGGGGCCGAAAGGACTTCGCCGGCCGGCGTAAATCCGCGCATGCGCCGGAGCGTCAACAGCTGCTGACGTCATACTGGCGCATGCGCAGGGGAGGGGGTCCCTTCCACGTCCGCCATGGTGAAGACCATGGTTGAGGCGGAGGAAATCGAGTGCCCAATGGCACATGTCTGCCCGCTGATCGGTGGGCCACGATCGCGGGCCAGGCCACCGTGGGGGCACCCCCGGGGTCAGATCACCCCACGCCCTCGCCCAGGACCCCGACGCCTGCCCGTGCCGCCAATCCTGCCAGTAAGGTAGGTGGTTTAATCCATGCTGGCGGGAGAGGCTTGTCAGCGGCGGGACTTCGGCCCATCGCGGGCCGGAGAATCACCGCGGGGGGGCCGCCGACCGGCACGGCGCGATTCCCGCCCCCGCCGAATCTCGGGTGGCGGAGAATTCGGGACACGGCGGTAGTGGAATTGACGCTAGCCCCAGGCAATTCTACGACCCGGCGGGGGGTCGGAGAATCCTGCCCACTCTTTTTCTTCCGCCTTCACCATGGGCTTAACCATGGCGGAGGCGGAAGAGACCCCCACCCCTGCGCATGCGGGAACCACTCCAGCGTGGGCCTAGCCCCTCAATGTGAGGGCTTGGCCCCAAAGGTGCGGAGACTTCCGCACCTTTGGGGCGGCCCAACGCCGGAGTGGTTCGCGCCACTCCAACACGCTGGGACCCCCGCCCCGCCGGGTAGGGGAGAATCCCGGCCCTGAAGTCTAACGGAAGGGAAACCACGATGGGTCACAAAGACCATTTGATTATGTATTAAAAATTGGATGGTCACATGGTGCCAACAAGGATGGTTGTGCATCATTTCGGTTTGTTCGTCATGGTTTGATGGCATGTCATTTACTGCTTTTAAAATGAGACAGAAGAGAGTGATAGACAGGCAGTCTATCTGGTGCACTGTAAAGTAGTTAATGTTGATCCATCGTTCTAGACACTCAAAAAGGGCAAGTTTAATTTCATAGGAGACATCCTCTGCTGCCAGGATGGTGTTGATGAAAGGCCAACTTAATGTTCCCTGTAAGCCACCAGAATCACTGTAGGAGGTAGAAGTCAATGCACAGGTCACTAATCTTCCAGCAAGTAGACCTGAAAAAGTGCCTGGGTTTGCGCCAGCCAATTCATAGGTTTCAGAGGCAGGACAAGAATTACACCTCAATGGAATGGCTCTGTCCAACAACCAAGTCAAACCCCATCCTCATCAATGATATTTAGTTCAAAGTCACAGAAAAGGACTGTTAGGGCTTCCACCAGAGATAACAATAAAATAAAGAACATTGAGACTGATACAAAGCTGGGCCAGGATTCTCCCCTACCTGGCGGGGCGGGGGGTCCCGGCGTGTCTCCGCACATTTAGGGGCCAAGCCATCACATTGAGGGGCTAGGCCCGTGCCGGAGTGGGTCCCACTCCACCGGCTGGCGTGAACAGTCTTTGGCGCCACGCCAGCCGGGGCTGAAAGGACTTTGCCAGCCGGCGTAAGTCTGCTGACGTCATACCGGCGCATGCGCAGGGGAGGGGGTCTCTTCCGCCTCCGCCATGGTGAAGGTCATGGTGGGGTAAGGAAAAAAGATAGTGCCCCCATGGCACAGGCCCGCCCGCCGATCGGTTGGCCCTGATCGCGGGCCAGGCCACCGTGGGGGCACCCCCCAGGGTCAGATCACTCCGCGCCCCCCCCAGGACCCCGGAGCCTGCCCACGCTGCCAATCCCACCGGTAAGAGAGGTGGTTTAAACCGCGTTGGCGGGAGAGGCCTCTGAGCGGCGGGACTTCGGCCCATCGCGGGCCAGAGAATTGCCGCGGGGGACTCGCCAACCGGCGCGGCGCAATTCCCGCCCCCGCCGAATCTCAGGGGCGGAGAATTCAGGACATGTGGTGGCAGGATTGACGCCAGCCCCGGGCGATTCGCCGAACCCCCAGTCCGGAATTTTCGGAGAATTCCGCCCCTGATCTGTAAATTAAGGTAACCAAGCACTTGGGAAAAAAAGCAAGCGGGTTATCCAATGCCTAAAAAGAACAGTTTGGGGGTCAGCTGGGTGTTGACCATTGCTAAGAGAATGAATGAATGTGTGTGTAAGAGTGTTTTAATGTTTTATGCTCTTTTTTTTCTTACCTTTTGTAATGAAATGAAAATTAATCTAGTTTCATTCCATGGAGGAAGCAAAGTGTCATGATGATGGAGAAAATACACATGTAACTGCACATAGAAACATTGGGCATTTCATAAGCCCTGAGTTTTATTTTTAAAAAGGATACAAACCCAAAGATGGCTGAGAATTTATAGTCAGTATTGGCAAGGATTGGAAGAGTCATCGGACTCGAAACGTTAGCTCTTTTTTTCTCCCTACAGATGCTGCCAGACTTGCTGAGATTTTCCAGCATTTTCCCTTTTGTTAGCAAGGATTGGTGCAGTGTATTTCTCTGAGTGATAATGGAACCCCTCCCTATTTTCACACAAGAGACTTTGAAAAGCATCCAAAGACTGATTACCATCTCTGCTGAAGACAGGAGGACATAATGGCCACCTTCTCTTGAAAGATCTTGTCACTGAGTACATTCCTAGTAAAGAACATAGAACATAGAACGATACAGCGCAGTACAGGCCCTTCGGCCCTCGATGTCGCACCGACATGGAAAAAAAAACTAAAGGCCATCTAACCTACACTATGCCCTTATCATCAATATGCTTATCCAATAAATTTTTAAATGCCCTCAATGTTGGCGAGTTCACTACTGTTGCAGGTAGGGAATTCCACGGCCTCACCACTCTTTGCGTAAAAAACCCACCTCTGACCTCTGTCCTATATCTATTACCCCTCAATTTAAGGCTATGTCCCCTCGTGCTAGCCACCTCCATCCGCGGGAGAAGGTTCTCGCTGTCCACCCTATCTAACCCTCTGATCATTTTGTATGCCTCTATTAAGTCACCTCTTAACCTTCTTCTCTCTAACGAAAACAACCTCAAGTCCATCAGCCTTTCCTCATAAGATTTTCCCTCCATGCCAGGCAACATCCTGGTAAATCTCCTCTGCACCCGTTCCAAAGCTTCCACGTCCTTCCTATAATGAGGCGACCAGAACTGTACGCAATACTCCAAATGCGGCCGTACTAGAGTTTTGTACAACTGCAACATGACCTCATGGCTCCGGAACTCAATCCCTCTACCAATAAAGGCCAACACACCATAGGCCTTCTTCACAACCCTATCAACCTGGGTGGCAACTTTCAGGGATCTATGTACATGGACACCGAGATCCCTCTGCTCATCCACACTACCAAGAATTTTACCATTAGCCAAATATTCCGCATTCCTGTTATTCTTTCCAAAGTGAATCACCTCACACTTCTCCACATTAAACTCCATTTGCCACCTCTCAGCCCAGCTCTGCAGCTTATCTATGTCCCTCTGTAACCTGCAACATCCTTCCGCACTGTCTACAACTCCACCGACTTTAGTGTCGTCTGCAAATTTACTCACCCATCCTTCTGCGCCCTCCTCTAGGTCATTTATAAAAATGACAAACAGCAACGGCCCCAGAACAGATCCTTGTGGTACGCCACTCGTAACTGAACTCCATTCTGAACATTTCCCATCAACTACCACTCTCTGTCATCTTTCAACAAGCCAATTTCTGATCCACATCTCTAAATCACCCTCAACCCCCAGCCTCCGTATTTTCTGCAATAGCCGACCGTGGGGAACCTTATCAAACGCTTTACTGAAATCCATATACACCACATCAACTGCTCTACCCTCGTCTACCTGTTCAGTCACCTTCTCAAAGAACTCGATAAGGTTTGTGAGGCATGACCTACCCTTCACAAAACCATGCTGACTATCCCTAATCATATTATTCCTATCTAGATGATTATAAATCGTATCTTTTATAATCCTCTCCAAGACTTTACCCACCACAGACGTTAGGCTCACCGGCCTATAGTTACCGGGGTTATCTCTACTCCCCTTCTTGAACAAATGGACCACATTTGCTATCCTCCAGTCCTCTGGCACTATTCCTGTAGCCAATGATGACCTAAAAGTCAAAGCCAAAGGCTCAGCAATCTCTTCCCTGGCTTCTCAGAGAATCCAAGGATAAATCCCATCTGGCCCCGGGGACTTATCTATTTTCACCTTGTCCAGAATTGCCAACACTTCTTCCCTACGCACCTCAATGTCATCTATTCTAATAGCCTGGGTCTCAGCATTCTCCTCCACGATATTATCTTTTTCTTGAGTGAATACTGACGAAAAGTATTCATTTAGTATCTCGTTTATCTCCTCAGCCTCCACACACAACTTCCCACCACTGTCCTTGACTGGCCCTACTCTTACCCTAGTCATTCTTTTATTCCTGACATACCTATAGAAAGCTTTTGGGTTTTCCTTGATCCTACCTGCCAAAGACTTCTCATGTCTCCTCCTTGCTTGTCTCAGCTCTCTCTTTAGATCCTTCCTCGCTTCCTTGTAACTATCAAGCGCCCCAACTGAAACTTCATGCCTCATCTTCACATAGGCCTCCTTCTTCCTCTTAACAAGAGATTCCACTTCTTTGGTAAACCACGGTTCCCTCGCTCGACCCCTTCCTCCCTGCCTGACTGGTACGTACTTATCAAGAACATGCAATAGCTGTTCCTTGAACAAGCTCCACATATCCAGTGTGCCCAACCCTTGCATCCTACTTCTCCAACCAACACATCCTAAGTCATGTCTAATGGCATCATAATTGCCCTTCCCCCAGCTATAACTCTTGCCCTGTGGGGTATACTTATCCCTTTCCATCACTAACGTAAAGGTCACTGAATTGTGGTCACTGTTTCCAAAGTGCTCACCTACCTCCAGATCTAACACCTGGCCTGGTTCATTACCCAAAACCAAATCCAATGTGGCCTCGCCTCTTGTTGGCCTGTCAACATATAGTGTCAGGAAACCCTCCTGCACACATTGTACAAAGAATGACCCATCTAATGTACTCGAACTATATCTTTTCCAGTCAATATTTGGAAAGTTAAAGTCTCCCATAACAACTACCCTGTTACTTTCGCTCTTTTCCAGAATCATCTTCGCCATCCTTTCCTCTACATCCCTGGAACTATTAGGTGGCCTATAGAAAACTCCCAACAGGGTGACCTCTCCTTTCCTGTTTCTAACCTCAGCCCATACTACCTCAGAAGAAGAGTCCCCATCTAGTATCCTTTCCGCCACCGTAATACTGTCCTTGACTAGCAGCGCCACACCTCCCCCTCTTTTGCCCCCTTCTCTGAGCTTACTAAAATACCTAAACCCCGGAACCTGCAACAACCATTCCTGTCCCTGCTCTATCCATGTCTCTGAAATGGCCACAACATCGAAGTCCCAGGTACCAACCCATGCTGCCAGTTCCCCTACCTTATTTCGTATACTCCTGGCATTGAAGTAGACACACTTCAAGCCACCTACCTGAACACTGGCACCCTCCTGCGAAGTCAAATCTGTGCTCCTGACCTCTATACTCTCAATCTCTCGTACCCCAAAACTACAGTCCAGGTTCCCATGCCCCTGCTGAATTAGTTTAAACCCCCCCAAAGAGCACTAACAAATCTCCCCCCCCCAGGATATTGGTGCCCCTCAGGTTCAGATGTAGACCATCCTGTCTATAGAGGTCCCACCTTCCCCAGAAAGAGCCCCAGTTATTCAGAAATCTGAATCCCTCCCGCCTGCACCATCCCTGTAGCCACGTGTTTAATTGCTCTCTCTCCCTATTCCTCATCTCACTATCACGTGGCACGGGCAACAACCCAGAGATAACAACTCTGTTTGTTCTCGCTCTGAGCTTCCATCCTAGCTCCCTAAAGGCCTGCCTGACATCCTTGTCCCCTTTCCTACCTATGTCGTTAGTGCCAATGTGGACTACGACTTGGAACTGCTCCCCCTCCCCCTTAAGGACCCGGAAAACACGAGCCGAGACATCACGTACCCTTGCACCTGGGAGGCAACATACCAAACGTGAGTCTCTCTCGCTCCCACAAAATCTCCTATCTGTGCCCCTGACTATTGAGTCCCCAATTACTAATGTTCTACTCCTTTCCCCCCTTCCCTTCTGAGCAACAGGGACAGACAGAGGCCCGTACCTCATGGCTTACCCCTGGTAAGTTCCCCCCCCCCCACAAGTATCCAAAACGGTATACTTGTTACTCAGGGGAACGACCGCAGGGGGTCCCTGCACTGACTGCTTCTTCCCAGTCCCTCTTACAGTTACCCATCTATCTCCAGTCTTTGGTGTAACTACTTCCCTGAAGCTCCTATCTATGACCCCCTCTGCCTCCCGAATGATCCGAAGTTCATCCAGCTCAAGCTCCAGGTCCCTAACACGGTTTTTGAGGAGCTGGAGTTGGGTGCACTTCCCACAGATGAAATCAGCAGGGACACTGACGGCGTCCCTCACCTCAAACATTCTGCAGGAGGAGCATTGTACTGCCTTCCCTGACATCACCTCTAGATTTAAAAAAAACAAGAAAAGAAAAGAAAGGAAGAGCTTACCTGATATTCACTCAAACCCTGCTGCCGCTGAAGGTAAGCAATTTAAAGGCACTCACTCACCTTCACGACAGGCCCCTGCTCCCGCTTCCCAACCACCGTGGGGTGGGGGGGTGGTTAGAGGAGAAGGTAGGGTGGGAAACACTCACAAAGTGTTTTGGGTTTAACTGTCACTTGCCAACAGCCCCTCCACAAACCACCTTCAACTTAGGCTGACCGCACTGCACGTATGCAAATTTCCCCAGAACAGCTGATCAGTAGCTCTGCTCTGCTGCCCTCTGCTGGATGCTTGCCTTCACTCAAACTCCTTGGGTCTCCTTCACAGGTTCACCTTCAACTTAGGCTGACCGCACTGCACGTATGCAAATTTCCCCAGAACAGCTGATCAGTAGCTCTGCTCTGCTGCCCTCTGCTGGATGCTTGCCTTCACTCAAACTCCTTGGGTCTCCTTCACAGGTTCACCTTCACTTAGGCTGACCGCACTGCACGTATGCAAATTTCCCCAGAACAGCTGATCAGTAGCTCTGCTCTGCTGCCCTCTGCTGGATGCTTGCCTTCACTCAAACTCCTTGGGTCTCCTTCACAGGTTCACCTTCAACTTAGGCTGACCGCACTGCACGTACGCAAATTTCCCCAGAACAGCTGATCAGTAGCTCTGCTCTGCTGCCCTCTGCTGGATGCTTGCCTTCACTCAAACTCCTTTACAGGTTCACCTTCAACTTAGGCTGACCGCACTGCACGTACACAAATTTCCCCAGAACAGCTGATCAGTAGCCCTGCTCTGCTGCCCTCTGCTGGATGCTTGCCTTCACTCAAACTCCTTGGGTCTCCTTCACAGGTTCACCTTCAACTTAGGCTGACCGCACTGCACGTACGCAAACGTCCCCAGAACAGCTGATCAGTAGCCCTGCTCTGCTGCCCTCTGCTGGATGCTTGCCTTCACTCAAACTCCTTGGGTCTCCTTCACAGGTTCACCTTCAACTTAGGCTGACCGCACTGCACGTACGCAAATTTCCCCAGAACAAGCTGATCAGTAGCCCTGCTCTGCTGCCCTCTGCTGGATGCTTGCCTTCACTCAAACTCCTTGGGTCTCCTTCACAGGTTCACCTTCAACTTAGGCTGACCGCACTGCACGTACGCAAATTTCCCCAGAACAGCTGATCAGTAGCCCTGCTCTGCTGCCCTCTGCTGGATGCTTGCCTTCACTCAAACTCCTTGGGTCTCCTTCACAGGTTCACCTTCAACTTAGGCTGACCGCACTGCACGTATGCAAATTTCCCCAGAACAGCTGATCAGTAGCCCTGCTCTGCTGCCCTCTGCTGGATGCTTGCCTTCACTCAAACTCCTTGGGTCTCCTTCACAGGTTCACCTTCAACTTAGGCTGACCGCACTGCACGTACGCAAATTTCCCTAGAACAGCTGATCAGTAGCCCTGCTCTGCTGCCCTCTGCTGGATGCTTGCCTTCACTCAAACTCCTTGGGTCTCCTTCACAGGTTCACCTTCAACTTAGGCTGACCGCACTGCACGTACGCAAATTTCCCCTGAACAGCTGATCAGTAGCCCTGCTCTGCTGCCCTCTGCTGGATGCTTGCCTTCACTCAAACTCCTTGGGTCTCCTTCACAGGTTCACCTTCAACTTAGGCTGACCGCACTGCACGTACGCAAATTTCCCCAGAACAGCTGATCAGTAGCTCTGCTCTGCTGCCCTCTGCTGGATCCAAAGACAAAGGGATACAATGACCATTGCATCTCAAAGGATTCTGTGAGTAATGCCACGGTAGAGTTGTTGATTCACCATCCACTTAGAATATGCAAGCCAGCAAAAAATGTTGCCCCTGTGTGCATACTCTGTGAATAATCAGCTAGAATTTTCCCACTGAAGATGTGTGGCACAGTAACAGAAGCAGCCAACAGTGCCCCTGCAAAATAGCCATTTTTTCAAATACCTCTCTCTCTCTCTCTGACTGTGGAAGTTAGCCGCAGCCAGCAAAAGGATTGCAACTGTAAACAAAACTGGGGAATTTCTGGGGAAAACTGGAGATGGTAATTGTTTGGCCTTTTATGTGGTGCGAATGTTATTTGCCACTTGTCAGCCCAAACCTGAATGCTGCCTAGGTCTTGTTACATATGAACATGGTAAGTATCTGAGGAGTCATGAACGGGACTGAACATCAACCAATCATTAGTGAACATTCCGACTTCTGACATAATATTGAAGGGATTGTCATTGATGAAGCAACTGAAGCCTGGGACATCATCCTGAGCAACACCTGCAGTGATGTTCTGGGGCTGAGATGATTGTTCTCCACCAACCTCAGCTACTTTCCTTTGTGTGGTAAGTATGACTCCAGCCAGTGGAGAGTTTCCTGATTTCAACATTGACTTCAGTTTCCTAGGGCTTCTTGAAGACTTGCTCAAATACTGCCCTGATGTCAAGGACAGTCACTCTAACCTCCTGTTCTATACCAGTGCTGAAAATCCAGGCAATGGGAAATATTACTGATAAATGTGACAGTTTCAGTTGGTTTTTTTTTGATGGTTTGTCTTGGTTTCTGAATGAAAATCATGGGCGGGATTCTCCGCAGACCGTCGTAACGCCGATTTCCGGCGAGACAAATCGGTGTACATGACTCCGGCGTGGGGGCCTTCTTTTAGGCCGCTATTCTCCGTTCCCGGAGGGGCCAGCAGCTGACTGACGCGATACGCATCAGTTTCACCAGCTGCGGAAGTGGTGAGACCCGGCGTTTTATGGAGGAGGAGGAGGAGAGAGACAGACCCGGCATTTGGGGGGGGGGGGGGGGGGTTCCGGCATTGGGGGGGGGTTCCGGCATTGGGGGGGGGGGGGGGGTTGCGGCATCGGGGGGGGGGGGGGGGGGGGTTGCGGCATCGGGGGGGGGGTTTGCGGCATCGGGGGGGGGGGGGGTTGCGGCATCGGGGGGGGTTGCGGCATCGGGGGGGGGTTGCGGCATCGGGGGGGGTTGCGGCATCGGGGGGGGGGTTGCGGCATCGGGGGGGGGGATTTGGGGGCAGCGGCATGCAGAGAGGGGGGGCGACGGATGCCCCGGGGCCAACGCACTGTCGCCCCCCCCTCTGTACGCCGCTGCCCCCTACCCCACACCACCCCCCCTCACCACCCCTACCTCCCTCCCCACCACCCCTACCTCCCTCCCCGCCACCCCTCCCCCCCTCCCCACCACCCCTACCCCCCTCCAACGCCGCCCCCCCCATCTCTCGCAATGCCAGAACCCCCCCCCCCTCAACGCCGGGTCCCCCCCCTCAACGCCGGGTCCCCCCCCCCTCAACGCCGGTACCCACACCCCGTCCCCCTCCCTCTGAAGGCCGGTACCCACGCCCCCCCCCCTCTCCTTCTCCCCCCCTTCCTTCCTCCTCCCGGATGCCCGGGGCCAACGGACCGTCGCCCCCCCTCTGCACGCAGCTGCCCCTACCCCAACCCCCTCCCCATACCACCCCTACCCCCTTCACCACCCCTACCCCCCTCCAACGCCGCACCCCCCACCCCCCACAACGCTGCACCCCCCCCCCATTAACGGAGGAAGGAGGGGGGGGGAGGAAGGAGGGGGGACGGAGGAAGGAAGGGGGGGAGGAAGGAGGGGGGGAGGAGGAAGGGGGGGAGGAAGGAAGGGGGAGGAGGAAGGAAGGGGGGGAGGAGGAAGGAAGGGGGGAGGAGGAAGGAAGGGGGGAGAGGAGGAAGGAAGGGGGAGAGGAGGAAGAAGGGGGGAGGAGGAAGAAGGGGGGAGGAGGAAGGAAGGGGGGAGGAGGAAGGAAGGGGGGAGGAGGAAGGAAGGGGGGAGGAAGAAGGAAGGGGGGAGGAGGAAGGAGGGGGGAGGAGGAAGGAAGGGGGGGAGGAGGAGAGAGGGGGGGTGTGTGGGTACCGGCGTTGAGGGGGGGACCCGGCGTTGAGAGGGGGGGGTTGCGGCGATGAGGGGGGGTTGCGGCGTTGAGGATGGGGGGCTGCGGCGTTGAGGGTGGGGGGTTGCGGCGTTGCGAGAGATGGGGGGCGGCGTTGGAGGGGGGTAGGGGTGGTGGGGAGGGGGTAGGGGTGGTGGGGAGGGGGGTAGGGGTGGTGAGGGGGGGGTGGTTGGGGTAGGGGGCAGCAGCGTACAGAGGGGGGGGCGACGGTGCGTTGGCCCAGGGCATCCGTAGCCCCCCCTCTCTGCACGCCGCTGCCCCCAAACCCCCCCCCCATGCCGCAACCCCCCCCGGATGCCGCAACCCCCCGGATGCCGCAACCCCCCCCCGATGCCCCCCCCCGATGCCCCCCCCGATGCCCCCCCCGATGCCGCAACCCCCCCCGATGCCGCAACCCCCCCCCCGATGCCGCAACCCCCCCCCCCCGATGCCGCAACCCACCCCCCGATGCCGCAACCCACCCCCCCGATGCCGCAACCACCCCCCCGATGCCGCAACCCCCCTGTATGCCGCAACCCCCCGGATGCCGCAACCCCCCCCCCCCCCCCGATGCCCCCCCCACCGATGCCGCAACCCCCCCGGATGCCGCAACCCCACCCCCCGATGCCGCAACCCACCCCCCCGATGCCGCAACCCCCCCCCCCCAATGCCGCAACCCCCCCCCCCCCCGACACTGAACGGCGTCAACCATCATCAATGGTTGACGCCGTTTTAAAGCAACTGTGATTTCCGCCGACGTGACCCGTGGCCACGTCGGCGGGACTTCGGCCCATCCGGGCCGGAGATTTGTGGAATCTAAAAAAAAAATGAAATCCCGCCGGCGGCAGCTGTTTTCAGAGGCTGCCGGCGGGATTTGCACAGCGCCGGTTTTTGGCCGGTCAGAGATTTAAAAACCCTGCGGGAGCGGGAATAACGCCGCTGCCGGCCGATTCTCCGACCCTGCGTGGGGTCGGAGAATCCCGCCCAAGATCACAACTTCTATATATTGTTTTGCCACACTTTTTTATTCAAACGTCTCATCAAAAAGAAAGAAGGGAAACAAATTTATCCTAAAGCAGTCAATAAAAGAGGCAATGTCTAATAAGGAAAAATACATCAATGACTTGGCAGATTTAAAACCTCTATCGTACCTTGATATTGAGTGAAAGGGGTGAGAGATGAAAGTAGCAAAGACTTGGGTTCATATTCTGTAAGGCAAGTGTCCAGGAAAACACTGGAACGTTCATTCAAAGCTAAAGCTTAGGAAATATATGCAAGGCTGTCTCAGCCAACCGTGAACATTTTACATAGTGAGTCAGTGTGAGGAAAATTGTCCCTTCAATTCCCTTCTTTGCTGTCCTTCCTGAGCAGCGTTCTAAGATGCTAATGGGCAGCGACTCCCCACCTAATCTTTGCGTTTATATACCTGCTCCAGACCATGGCCGTATGTGTTTTCCAGCAGCACTAAACTGGAAGTGAACATTCCGGTTTAAATTCAATATTTTTAGGCAGGTTGATTTTGTAGAGTTTACAAAACAATAAATTAAACTTCTAAAACAATTTTCTGATTTATGCTTGTTCTATGCTGGAGCAATCTGAGTTTACACGCCCTTGACCGCTTTGCTCTTAATTACTGCCTCACCTCTAATGTACTTTTCCTCTCAAGTCCTGCCCCTTCTCAAATCTGTGCAACTAATTTCTGCAACTCTATGCTTCAATTTCCACCTCACAACCACACTGAGAAGGCCCTAAGCAAAATTACAAATGTTATCTTTATGATTGTGACAATGGACTTCCGGTTGCGGCTATGACCAGCTAAGTCGCACGTTTGGCTGCTCCTGCTACAAAGGTGTTTTCGGGCCGATTGGAGGGCCCCAACGGCGCTGTAAGGACAAATCCCGGTGGGGGAAGGCTCCCTGAAGAGAACCAGACCAACTTTATGGTCGGTACCCGGAGTGGGGTGGTAAAGAAAGCAACAGCAGCTCCCAAAAAAAGCGGGGGAAGAAGACCAAAATGGCGGCCGGTGGAGCACCCGAGGAATGGAGGAAATGGGCGGAGGAGCAGCAGGCCGCTCTCCTGCGCTTCTTTACGGAGCTGAAAATGGAGCTCTTGGAGTCAATGAATGCGACGACCACCAGGCTGATGGGAGCCCAGGCGACCCAAGAGGCGTCGATTCGGGAGCTGCAACAGGAGATGACTGTGAGGGAGGAGGAGGCCACGGTCCTCGTGGGAAAGGTAGAGGTGCACGAGGCACTCCACCTGAAATGGCAGAGCCGTTTTGAGGAGCTGGATACCCGAATGAGGCGGAAGAACCTGAGGATCTTGGGCCTGGCAGAAGGCCTGGAGGGGTCAGACCTCCCGGGATATGTAGCAGAAATGCTGAGCTCCCTGATGGGGGCAGGGGCCGTCCCTTCGCCCCTGGAGCTGGAAGAGGCCTACAGGGTCATGGCTAGGAGGCCAAGAGCAAATGAGCCCCCGAGGGCGGTGCTGGTGCGGTTCCAGCGACTCAGCGACCGTGAGAGAGTGCTGGAGTGGGCCAAGAGGGAAAGGAGCAGCAAGTGGGAGAATTCGACGGTGAGGGTCTACCAGGACTGGAGTGCGGAGGTGGCAAAGCGGCGGGCCCGGTACAACCGGACGAAGGCGGTGCTACATGCAAAACGGATCAGGTTCGGAATGCTGCAGCCAGCGCGCTTGTGGGTCACCTACAGGAACCAACACCACTATTTTGAGTCCCCAGAGGAGGCGTGGGCCTTTGTACAGGTAGAGAAACTGGACTCGAATTAGACCCAGGGGATACTTGGCGGCCGTAGCCGCTCGGGTACTTTCAGCTGAATTCTTTGTTTGGATTTTGAACTCTTGCTGTGGTTTTTCTTCTGATGTTTTTTCCCCCTTTGCCAACTTCCCTTAGTTATTGTTATTGTGGTTATTCATGGTTATTATGGTTATTTATGCTGTTTGGTAGAGGGCGACTGTTAAGTACATTGTTATTTGTTATTTATCTGTTATTTATAATGTTAAGTTGGGGAGGTGGGACGGGGGGGAGAGCAGATCGGGGATTTGGGCTCCTAGGGGGGGTTCTTTTACAGGCATGGACGGGGACGGGGGTGGAACTGAAGATGGCGGGGTGGGGTGTGGCAGGGCGAAAGCGCGGGCTTTCCTCTGTTTTCCCGCGCGCGGGGCAGAGGAGGGGGGAGGGGAGGAGTGCGGGGCGTGGCTAGCAATGGCGACCTTTCCCGCGCTGGAGCGGGGCCAGGGAGGAGTGGCAAGGGGGGGGGAGGCCCCCCCCGAGCCGGGGGGAGTCGGAGTGGGGCAGGAGCAGCCGGGTCAGCGTGAACCAGCTGACTTACGGGAGTACGATGGAGGGTACATCGCGGCTAGGAGGGGTCCTAGCCTGGGGGGGGGGGGAGGGGGGTTAGGGAGGGACACCGGGTTGCTGCTGAAAAGACCAGAAACGGGAAGTGGAGGACTGGAGAGGTGGGGGGAGGGGGACATCGCCATGGGGAGCGGGTCAGAAGGGGAGGGTCGACCCGGGGCGAGCAGGGAACAGGACATGGCTAATCGGCAGGGGAAGGGGGCGGGTCGTCCCGCGACCCGGCTGATCACCTGGAACGTGAGGGGGTTGAATGGGCCGGTCAAGAGATCAAGGGTATTCTCACACCTGAAGGGACTGAAGGCTGATGTAGCAATGTTACAGGAGACCCATTTGAAGGTAGTGGACCAGGTTCGCCTGAGAAGGGGGTGGGTGGGACAGGTGTTCCACTCTGGATTGGACGCAAAGAACCGGGGGGTGGCGATTCTGGTGGGAAAGAGGGTGTCGTTCGTGGTGGAGGAGGTGGTGGCGGATAAGGAGGGTAGGTATGTGATGGTGAAGGGTAAGCTGCAGGGGGAGAAAGTGGTGATGGTCAACGTATATGCCCCGAACTGGGATGACGCGGGTTTTATGAGGCGCCTATTGGGCCTCATTCCGGGACTGGAGGCAGGGGGCTTGATCATGGGGGGGGACTTTAACACAGTGCTGGACCCCGGGCTAGACAGATCGAGCGCAAGGACCAATAGGAGGCCGGCAGCGGCAGAAGTGCTGAGGGGGTACATGGAGCAGATGGGAGGAGTAGACCCATGGAGGTTTGGTAGGCCGAGGGCGAGGGAGTATTCCTTTTTCTCCCACGTCCATAGAGTGTACTCCAGAATCGATTTCTTTGTGTTGAGCAGGGGGCTGATCCCGAGGGTACGGGAAGCTGAGTACTCGGCCATTGCGATCTCTGATCATGCACCGCATTGGGTGGATGTGGAAATGGGGGAGGCGCGGGACCAGCGCCCGCTGTGGCGGCTGGATGTGGGGCTGTTAGCGGACGACGAGGTGTGTAAAAGGGTCCGGAAGAGCATTGAGAGCTATCTGGACTTGAATGACACGGGTGAGGTGCAGGTGGGGATGGTCTGGGAGGCCCTGAAGGCAGTGATCAGGGGAGAGCTGATCTCCATAAGGGCGCATAGAGAAAGAAAGGAGAGGCAGGAGAGGGAGAGGCTGGTGGGGGAGCTATTGGAAGTGGATAGGAGATATGCGGAGGCACCAGAGGAGGGGCTGCTGGAAGAACGGCGCAGCCTGCAGGTCAAGTTCGACCTGCTGACCACCAGGAAGGCAGAGACGCAGTGGAGAAGGGCACAGGGCGCGGTCTATGAGTATGGGGAAAAGGCGAGCAGGATGCTGGCACACCAGCTTCGCAAACGAGATGCGGCTAGGGAGATTGGGGGAGTGAAGGAGAGGGGCGGGAAGGTAGTGCAGAAGGGGCAAGAAGTGAACGGGGTCTTCAGGGATTTTTACAAGGAGTTGTATCGGTCTGAGCCGCCGACAAGGAGAGGGGGAATGGAGGACTTCCTAAACAAATTGAGGTTCCCAAGGGTCCAGGAGGGGCTGGTAGAAGGGCTGGGGGCGCCAATAGGGCTAGAGGAGCTAGTCAAGGGAATAGGTCAGATGCAAGCGGGGAAGGCGCCGGGGCCAGATGGGTTCCCGGTGGAATTCTATAAGAAAAATGTGGACTTGGTGGGACCGGTACTGGTACGAGCCTTTAATGAGGCGCGAGAGGGGGGGGTTCTGCCCCCGACAATGTCGCAGGCTCTGATCTCCCTGATATTGAAGCGGGATAAAGACCCCGTGCAGTGCGGGTCCTACAGGCCTATCTCGCTTCTGAACGTGGATGCCAAGTTGCTGGCAAAGATCCTGGCAGCTAGAATAGAGGATTGTGTGCCAGGGGTAATCCATGAGGACCAGACGGGGTTCGTGAAGGGGCGGCAGCTCAACACGAACGTGCGGAGATTGCTGAATGTAATTATGATGCCGGCAGTGGAGGGGGAGGCTGAGATAGTGGTAGCGCTGGACGCGGAGAAGGCATTCGATAGGGTGGAGTGGGAGTACCTGTGGGAGACGTTGAAACGGTTTGGGTTTGGGGAAGGGTTTATTAAGTGGGTGAAGTTGCTCTACTCGGCCCCGACGGCGAGTGTAGTGACAAACGGGAGGAGGTCGGAGTATTTCGGGCTCCACCGAGGGACCAGGCAGGGATGTCCCCTATCCCCCCTACTTTTCGCACTGGCGATTGAACCGTTGGCGATGGCACTGAGGGGTTCAGGGGGGTGGAGAGGACTGACTAGGGGAGGGGAGGAACATCGAGTATCGCTGTATGCGGATGATCTACTGCTGTACGTGGCAGACCCAGAAGGGGGAATGCCGGAGATAATGGAACTATTAGCAGAGTTTGGGGACTTTTCGGGGTACAAATTAAATTTGGGCAAAAGCGAGGTTTTTGTGATACACCCGGGGGACCAGGGAGAGGGTATTGGGAGACTCCCCTTCAAGCGAGCAGGAAAGAGCTTTAGGTACTTAGGGGTGCAGGTGGCAAGGAACTGGGGGACCCTCCACAAGTTGAACTTTTCCAGGCTGGTGGAACAGATGGAGGAGGAGTTTAAGAGGTGGGACATGGTACCGTTGTCGCTGGTGGGGAGGGTGCAGTCAATCAAAATGACGGTCCTCCCAAGGTTCTTGTTTTTATTTCAGTGCTTGCCCATCTTCCTCCCTAGGGCCTTCTTCAAAAAGGTGACGAGTAGCATCATGAGCTACGTGTGGGCGCATGGCACCCCAAGGGTGAGGAGGGTCTTTTTGGAGCGGAGTAGGGACAGTGGAGGGCTGGCACTACCCAATCTTTCGGGGTACTACTGGGCGGCAAATGTGTCAATGGTGCGCAAGTGGATGATGGAAGGGGAGGGGGCAGCTTGGAAACGAATGGAGAGGGCGTCCTGTGGCAACACAAGCCTGGGGGCCCTAGTAACGGCACCATGGCCGCTCCCCCCCACGAGGTACACCACGAGCCCGGTGGTGGCGGCCACCCTCAAGATATGGGGGCAGTGGAGGCGACATAGGGGGGAAATGGGAGGTCTGTTGGCGGCGCCAATAAGAGGGAACCATAGATTCATCCCGGGGAACATCGACGGGGGATTTCAGAGCTGGTACAGGGTGGGCATACGGCAGCTGAAGGACCTGTTTATAGAGGGGAGGTTTGCGAGCCTGGGAGGGCTGGAGGAGAAGTTTGAGCTCCCCCCGGGAAACATGTTCAGATATCTACAAGTGAAGGCATTTGCTAGGCGGCAGGTGGAGGGGTTTCCCCTGCTCCCCAGTAAGGGGGCGAGTGATAGGGTGCTCTCGGGGGTCTGGGTCGGAGGGGGGAAGATATCAGACATCTACAAGATAATGCAGGAGGCGGAAGAAGCATCAGGGGAGGAGCTGAAAGCCAAGTGGGAAGGGGAGCTGGGAGAGCAGATAGAAGACGGGACGTGGGCGGATGCACTGGAGAAGGTCAATTCTTCCTCCTCGTGTGCGAGGCTGAGCCTCATTCAATTTAAGGTGCTGCATAGAGCTCACATGACGGGGACAAGGATGAGCCGGTTCTTTGGGGGTGAGGACAGGTGTGTCAGATGTCTGGGAAGCCCAGCGAACCATGTGCATATGTTCTGGGCATGTCCGGTGCTGGAAGGGTTCTGGAAGGGGGTGGCAAGGACGGTGTCGAAGGTGGTGGGGTCCAGGGTCAAACCAGGATGGGGGCTTGCGATCTTTGGGGTCGGGGTAGAACCGGGGGTACAGGAGGCTAGGGAGGCCGGAATACTGGCCTTTGCGTCCCTAGTGGCTCGACGAAGGATATTAATTCAATGGAAGGATGCGAGGCCTCCAAGCGTTGAAACTTGGATTAACGATATGGCTAGCTATATTCAGCTAGAAAGGATCAAATTTGCCCTGAGAGGGTCGGTACAGGGATTCGCCAGGCGGTGGCAACCTTTCCTTGACTTTTTAGATCAGAGATAGACGTTCGGGGTCGTGGCAGCAGCAACCCGGGGGGGGGGGGGGGGGGGGGGGGGGAGGGGGGGGGAGGGGGGGGGAGGGGGGGGAGGGGGGGGGAGGGAGGGGGGGGAGGGGAGGGGGGGGGCAGCAAGGGTCGTGGGGGGACACGCACGACTGTAACGCGGGCAAGCCTGCTCGCTGCTCATGTCTGAAACTGTAGGCTGCCTTGGTTGTTAAGGTTGCCGGGGGGGGGGGGGGGGGGGGGGAGGACTGGTGCGCGCGAGAGGGCGGGCGAGGGAGGGACATTTGCCTAGAGGGATTGTGTTGTAAATAATTTAAAAATTAGTAGGGGTAAATGTCTGTATGGAAAAACTCTTTCAATAAAAATTATTTTAAAAAAAAAATGATTGTGACAATGCACAAAACATTCACATCCCATTTGACATCTCTGCAGCCTTTCATTCAGTCAACCATGTAATCCTCCTCGATCACCTCTCCTTTGATGTCCATCTGTGTAGGAATGTCCTTACTTAATTCTACTCTTACCTATCCAAACATAGCCAAATAAGTTCCTTCACCCTAACCCTAAGGCAGCACGGTAGCATGGTGGTTAGCATAAATGCTTCACAGCTCCAGGGTCCCAGGTTCGGTTCCCGGCTGGGTCACTGTCTGTGCAGAGTCTGCACGTCCTCCCCGTGTGTGCGTGGGTTTCCTCCGGGTGCTCCGGTTTCCTCCCACAGTCCAAAGATGTGCGGGTTAGGTGGATTGGCCATGCAAAATTGCCCGTGGTGTCCTAAAACGTAAGGTTGGGGGGGGGGGGGTTGTTGGGTTACGGGTATAGGGTGGATACGTGGGTTTGAGTAGGGTGATCATTGCTCGGCACGACATCGAGGGCCGAAGGGCCTGTTCTGTGCTGTGCTGTATTCTATATTCTAACCCCGATCCCTATCCCAGTCCCACACTGTTTTATTTGAAGTTCCCCAAGGATATATTCCTAGCCCTATCCATTCCTCATCTGCACGCTGCCAAAATATGACTTCAGAATCCAAATGCATGCTGATGATATCCAGCTCTATACCGCCACTATCTATCTCAATTCCTCCACCACTTCTATGTGGTCACACTGCATGTCTAACATCAAGTCTTAGATGAACAGCAATTGCCTCCATTTAAAAACAATAAGAACAAAGCTTTAATCTTCCACCAACTTTCCTTTAGGAGCCCCCTCTTCAATCATTGCCTCAGGCTGAAGCAGACTATTGTCAACCTTCGTATTCTATTTGACTCGAAGTTGAGTTTGTGACTGGACTTCCTCTCCATCAACAAGATTTTCTATTACTGCCATTGCAACATTGACAGTTTTGACACTTGTCCACGCCCACCTGCTTCCAGAACAAGCATGCTTCCATTACCACCAGAATTGATCCATCTAAACTTTAGATTCTAAAGCTTCCCTGGTCTATCTCCCATCTCCAAAACTCTGCTACTCATATCCTAACACACAGCAAACCAGATCTTGCATCATTTCTGCCATTATTGACTGTCATTAATTCCTGGTCCACTAATGCTTCAAATATAAAATTCTCATTTTCATCCTCCTCCACTCATTTATCGTCTTGGCTTCTCTTTCTCTGCAATCCTCTCTATAACCCTGCAAAAAATCTGAACGTCTCCAATTCTGGAAAATAACCACACTCACTCCTTTCCTTCCTTTGGCTTGTCTGTTTACCATACTCTTCCTTCTTGCAAACACATTCAAAATATGGAAGCACAATATGGCCTATTTCAGACAGAGTATCAAGTTACAACTTTTCCTCATCTTAAGTGCTTGACATTTCATGCTAATTGTACTTTATAAGATAGTAGGTTTAAGAACAGTTTAATACTCCATACAGCAGTCAACCTCTAGTTATTAGTGAATAGTGAATTGTCAGATTGCAATTCAGTGGTAATAAGAGAAAGTAAAGCTGAGAATAAGTGTGGGTATTAAAAGGTTGCTGAGGTTTACATAAGTAACATAATTAGCTACAAATACAAGAACAGAGAAGAATGACTTCAATTAGCATATATTTCCAAGACCCATGATATAATGTATTATATGCATCAGGAATTAAATGCTGACTAGTGTATTTGTCCAATAATTGGATCCTCACAGTGTGGATAATGTGAAGTCTCGATTGTACTCAGAGTCCTTTGGTTGATGCTGTTGATTCTTAGAAAGTTCATTTGCTTCAACAGTGACAAAATAAAAGCAAAATCCATCAAGGCAGCAGTTCATGTTGGCTAAACACATTGTCACTTGGTTAATGATACACATCAGTTTCAGCACACTACAATCAACTTCTACATACACCATTACAACATGAATAAAAGTTGTTACGTTGAAAGGCAAAAAGCAAACAACAAAGACAACAGCATTTATTGTAATAATTCGTATTGTTCTCTCTGTGCTAAATCCTCCTGCATTTGGCATATTTCTTCGCCGAAGTGTTCGGATAATTTGAAACGAGCAAAAAGTCACAGTGATCAGTGGGATAACCATAAATACTATTAAACTCGGAACAATAGAAAATATTAAGTTTTTCCTTAAATCAAATGGGGTGCAGACTATGTCTGAGTTTGTTACATTGGATGCACTGTATTTAAAGCGAAATGTATTTAAAGAACTAATGTACCACAAACTTGTAAAAATCCAAATGACAGCAGATGTCACTGCTGCTTTCATTGGTGATCTCAATACTTTTTGTCTGAATGGGTATTTTATTGCAATGTACCTGTCCACACTGATGCAAGTAATAATAAGTGTGCTCATGCATATATTAATTCTGTATATGATTAAAACAAATATATATAGAGCCTTAGTAACACATTTCTTTTGGTAACTATAAATTGTGAAAGGCAAAATAAGAAGCACAATGAGGTCAGAAATAGCTAGGCTTGTCATGTAGATGGTGGTTTCTGTCCATTTTCTTAATTTCCAGCAGAATGTTTGCAAGGCCAATACATTGAGTATTAATCCAACGATTAAAGCAGGAATGTAGAGCACGAGCTGAAAAATCTTGACGCCTTCATGCACTTCACAGCTGCAGTTCATATTTGTGCACAGTTCTGCTTTAAAAGAAAGAACGAAAATGTAAATGAATGCATTTCATTAATCCATGCAGGCAGTATAGGAATGCCCATTGCAAATCCCATAAGAGAAACTGCAGTCACACTTAGTTAATTAAGAGAGAGGCACATTATGGAGAAAATGCTACATTAAATGTAAATACAGTCGAGACACAGTTGTAATGCTCATTCAAATCTACAGAGCCAATCTTTTCTAAATAAACTAGACCCTGCCTCCAATACGAACTTGTGAAAACTGTTGTCAGAAATCCATAACTTGGAAATCAGGAAGTGATTTGACAATGAAACCACTTCTAGGTGGTCAACTCCTACTTGTTGTGTTCGCACAGAATACAGTCAAATCACAGGGTCACAGAATTGTTACATCACAAAAGGAGTGTCTGTGCAGCTCACCAAACGAGCAATTTACAGAGTACCCCTCGCTCGTCTTCTCCCCAGAGCATTGCACATTCTTCCTCTTCAGATCAGAATGGAATTCTCTCTTGAATGGCCCGATTGAACCTGCTTTTACCCTACTCTCAGGCGGCGCATTCCAGTTCCTAACTACTCGCTGTGTGAGCAAGATTTTGCTCATGTCACCATTGCTTCTTTTGCCAGTTACTTTAAATCTGTGCCCTCTTGTTGTCAATCCTCCTAGCAGTGGGAACAGATTCTCCCCTATCTACTCTGTTTTAAGCATTCAAGATTTGAATACCTCTATCAAATCTCCTCCCAACCTTCCCTTTTCCAAGGAAAAAAGACCCAACATTTCCAGTAACTGAGTTTCCTTATACCTGGAACCATTCTTGTGAATTATGCGTGCATAATTGGGCTCTCCACCTGATGCACTGACACCTTGCCCATCTCTGTGTACCTGTTCCTTCACTCTTGCCTCTTCACCCTCCATGTCATTCAAAACATATTGTCGCTGTTCAACCCTGCACCAAGCTCTGATCATTCATCACATTTATCCTCTCTATATAACGTTAACAAATATGTTTATGACTAAAAAGCAGAAGCATACCTATTCCCTTCGAACAACCTAGCCACTCCATCTTGCCCAATGCATTAATAGATCTCTCCAACTCTGACTCCAGCTTCTTGTACTTCACCTTTCCTTTAGCCCCCTAACCACATTAGCACTTAGGATTTCAGTCACCTAGTATCCTCCCATTGGAATTCCCTCCCTCATTCCACCATGTTTAAAAATGCTCCTTCAGACCCATCTCTGAAACCAAGCCTTTGGTTAACCATCCTCAATTTTACTTCTTTGGCTGTGTTCATTTTTTTTCATCGAATTTACAATGCAGAAGGCGGCCATTCAGCCCATCGGGTCTGCACCAGCCCTTGAAAAGAGCACCCCTCTTAAGCCCTCACCTCCACCCTATAACCGTAACCAAGTAATCCCACCTAACCTTTTTTGGATGCTAAGGGCAATTTATCATGGCCAATCCACCGAACCTGCACAGTGGGCTGTTTAGCACACTGGGCTAAATCGCTGGCTTTGAAAGCAGACCAAGCAGACCAGCAGCACGGTTCAATTCCCGTAACAGCCTCACTGAACAGGCGCCGGAATGTGGCGACTAGGAGCTTTTCACAGTAACTTCATTGAAGTCTACTCGTGACAATAAGTGATTTTCATTTCATTTTTTCATTTTCTTTGGACTTTGGGAGGATACTGGAGCACCCGGAGGAAACCCACGCAGCCATTTAATTCAAATTTCACTATCTGCACTGGCAGGATTTGAACCTGCGTCCCCAGAGCATTACTTTTGGTTTACAAGTCCAGTGACAATACCACTACACCACAACCTCCCCATACCCATGCAGACATGGTGAGAAAGTGCAGACTCCACACAGACAGTGACCCAAGCTCGGAATCGAATCTGGGACCCTGTGAAGCACAGAGCTAACTGTTGGGCTATCATGCCACCTCTGTGCTTCACTCTGGTATATCTTTCCACGGTAAAGGTAAGAAATAGATGTAATTTCCTGTTGTTGACCACTTATCTACATACACTATCACCAAGTGGCAGCTTGAAAATGAAGAGTGTTGGGGGGGGGGGGGGGGGGGTGGGGGGGTGGGGGGGTGGGGGTGTGTGGGGGTGGGGGGGGTGTGGGGGGGGAGTGGAAAGGATGGATCATATGCGATTTGGAGAAGAAATAGTTGCTAAGAATGCATTGACTGTATTCAGGTAGGTAAGGGTACAAGTACAACCACACAATGTCCAACAAGAATTGATCAGAGACGAGATAGAGTGGAAGAAGATAGCGTGATTGACTATCTAAAACACTGCAGAAAGATTAAGGAGGACAAAGAGAGACCAGTTGGCATGGTTACAGTTACAGAAGATATCTGAAGTGATTTTGACCAGAATGCTTTTGGTGATGTGGACAGGGTGGAAACTGGTCTGAAGAGATTTCAAGAGGAGGTTATGGGAGAGATAAGTTCACAGCTGGGAAACAGTGACACATTCAAGGCCATTAGATAAGAAAGTGGGATTAGAGTTTGGATGGTATTTTGAGGGGAAAGATAGGTCAAGGCTGTTTTTTTTTACGGGTTACGGGTATAGGGTGGATACGTGGGTTTGAGTAGGGTGATCATTGCTCGGCACAACATCGAGGGCCGAAGGGCCTGTTCTGTGCTGTACTGTTCTAATCTAAAAAAAAACATCAAGCACCATGATGCAATGCTAATCATTTAATGGGCAGGGTAGGAAAATATCACAATCAATGCCTCAGAGGTCTAACTCATTAATGCAAAAACAAGTAAACATTAGAATTTTGGATGTGTCTTATTGTATAGTGATTGAAGTTTATTTCAATCACAAGAAAATATTTAAACAATGTTGTATAATATGGGACATATTTAATAAATGATGGTAATTATTATTGTATTCTACTATAAAACTAGATGTTGCTCAAGTACTTATTGCAGTAAGGATCATGGCTAATAAAACAGCAAGTTAACAAAATGCTCATAGCAAATGATAGTGTGCTTCTTGATTAACAGATTAGCTAAGCACAAATAGTTGCATTGTGTTATCAGGTTGAGGGTTTCAAATGAAGCCTTCAACCTATCCAGATGACACAATTGTGGTTTTATCAACAGTATGCAATGCGTGAGGTTACCTGTGAAAGTTTGAACTCTCAGCTTGGCATTTTGCAGAAATCCACCATGGACACATGAGGCAGAATGGCCTCCGCCTGTGTTTTAACCATTCTTTGATTGTTTTTTGGTATGCCTTGTACTCCAATCACCTGATACCCCTATAAAAATTTAAAAATGGGCACTTACCTTTTAAGGAACACTGGAAAGCCTTTCTGTTTTGGATTCCTGTTTTACCTGCTGAAAAAATGGATATGAATGAAAAGGTTGTGAATAGTCTTTCTATTATTTGTTTAATAAGGACACGGGGAGTCCATTCTGAGTAAAATAAAGAACTTTGATTTATTTATAAGTATGGTATATAGGCCACGGCGCTGAGGACCCGGGTTCAATCCTGGCCCTGAGTCACGTGTGGAGTTTGCACATTCTCCCTGCGTCTGCGTGGGTCTCACCCCCACAACCCATAAAGATGTGCAGGGTAGGTGAATTGGCCACAATAAATTGCCCTTAATTGGAAAAAAAAAATTAGATACTCTAAATTTATAAAACAAAGTATGGAATATAGACTTCCCGGTAGATCCTGACCGGGTCTCTTTGTGGTCGGTGACTTCCTGGCTGACCTTTTATACAACGCTAAATGTAGTCCGCACCCCCCTCCCGCCCCCCCAAAGTTTGTACTTTGCAAGAATCACGGGGAAGATAAACATTCCCACTCCGTGATTCTCGCGGGATATTACATTCCTCGCCCCGCAAAGTCTGAAGACCACCTTGACGGCCAATGAGGACGAGACGGAGGAGCAGGCGAAGGACATTGAACTCTCTTTGGTTTTGGTAAATCACCATGTACCTGATGCCCTGGATCAGTCGCTGTATGCGTCGCAGGGGAACGCCGTCTGCAGCAGGAACGCCGTGGCGGGCGATTGGTAGGAGGCAGCTGAACTGTTGAATTGACATCAGAGACCTCAGATGACTGCGTTTTTATTTCGGATCCGAAGATACAACATCAGGCATGTTGGTGTCGACACAGACTGGAGGCATCGCAGCAGGCCGGTTCGGCAATGGCGTCAGAGGATCCAGAACAGGTTTCTTCTGAGGAACCTCATGGGCGAACCAATTCCGTCAACGAATATGATCCAAATGCCATCTCATCAGTTGCGACCTGACCTGAACTTGGTACGAGACCGGTCCCGTTTGACGGCTGACAATCTCAGAGGGCCAGCGAGCACCGTCGTTGAAGTTACGTCATCAGGTGCAAAGTGTCAGAGAGGTCAACGTCAAACAGGGCAACACCCTTGCAACTCCTGATTACAGGGCACCTTTGCACCGATGTCTGTGAGACTAAGTCGGGTTCGAAGTTGACGATCCATGAGCATCTCAGCAGGGTGACCCCAGTCACTGTGTGCAGCATGGTGTACAAGAATAATAAATATGCCATGGATGGAAAAATAAATGCGCAATTGCACGACAGTCACCCAGGAGGTGTTCTTTGCCATCTTGTGGACCTCCTGCCACTTCATTACTGAGAAGATCAAGATTATGTGGCAACTCTAACCTCAGACGCAGGGCATGGAAGAGAAACCTGTTAAATATGCACTGTGACGCCCTGACCGCTGTCAGCTATGGGATGGTTGTGCTGAAGCACATGTTGCGTTGTCACTACACGTGTCACTGGTCTCCCCAGCTGGAAGCTATTCCACAGAACCTGCACCATCACATCCCACCGCCACACCATGTACCAGCACAGCCATACCTTGGTGGGAACAAAATCTAAATTTGCGCGGGGAATTCTGGGTGAGTACCACATCGCCAACAAGCGGGAGGAGGAGAGTGAGGCAGAGGCAGCAGTGTGCAGATCCCTTCAGTTGACCAAGGATAAACACAGTCAGGCTCTGCAGGACCAAGATACTGGGCCTGAGGATCTTTCTGGAACATCAGAGGCAGATACGTTCTCAATTTGTTTGAGATCCCTGAGGCTTTGTGGAACCATGGGCAGACAACCGATACACTGCATGTGCCCTGTCATAGCCAATTTGAATGCATGATCTTCTCCATTTAGATTGCAGTTACGCTGTGCAGAGCCAAATGTGACATTACTCTGAGCAGATTCAGGAGCAAGCATGAACAAGAATAGAAAGAGTCACATGGAACGCTCGGTGACATTGATGGTGCAGAGATGCGAGGTGTGGATTCCAGCTACGTCACAGCCACTGGCCTTGTCCAGCATGCGGGGAGATCATGAAAAGGCTCAGACAGTTGAAGGGGCTGTTTTTTAAAAATTACTTTACGGGATGTGGGCGTCTCTCGTTAGGCCAGCATTTATTCCCCATCCCTAGTTGCCCTTCAGAAGGTGGTGATGAATTGCCTTCTTGAACCTCTGCAGTCCTTGTGGTGTAGGTACATCCACTGTGCTGTTAGGGAGGGAGTTCCAGGATTTATTCTAGCAACAGTGAAGGAACGGTGATTTATTTCCATTACTGTTGGGGTGCTGAGTGACTTGGAGGGGAACCTCCAGGTGGTGGGGTTCCAAGGTATCTGCTGCTCTTGTCCTTCTAGATGGTGGTGGTTGTAGGTTTGGAAGGTGCTGTTAAAGGAACCTTGGTGAGTTACTGCAGTGCATCTTGTAGAAGGTACAAATGGCTGCCACTGTTCATCGGTGGTGGAGGGTTTGAATGTTCGTGGAAGGAGGAGCAATCAAGTGGGCTGCTTTGTCCTGGATGGTGTCGAGCTTCTTGAGTGTTTGTGGAGCTGCACTCATCCAGGTAAGTGGAGAGTATTTCATTACGCTCCTGACTTGTGTCTTGTAGGTGGTAGACAGGCTTTGGGGGGTCAGGATGTGAGGGTGCGTTACTCACCGTAGGATTCCTAGCCTTTGACCTGCCGTGGTAGCCTCAGTATTAATATAGCTAGTCCAGTTCAGTTTCTGATCAGTGGTAACCACCAGGATGTTGATTTTGGAGGATTCAGCGATGGTAATGTCATTCAGTATCAAGGGGCGATGGTTAGATCCTCTCTTGTAGGAGATGGCCATCGCCTGGCATTTGTGTGGTCCAAATATAACTTGCCATTTAACAGCCCAACTCTGGATATTGTCTAGGTAATACTGCATTTGGACATGGACTCCTTCGTTATCTGAGAAGTCGTGAATGGTGCTGAACATTGTGCAGTCATCCACAAACATCCCCACTTCTGACCCTATGATGGAAGGAAAGTCATTGATGAAGCAGTTGAAGACATTTGGGCCAAGAACACTACCCTGAGGAGTGCCTCTGGGGTAGCACGATAGCATAGTGGTTAGTCCTAGGTTCGATTCCCGGCTTGGGTCACTGTCTGTGCGGAGTCTGCACATTCTCAATGTGTCTGCGTGGGTTTCCTCTGGGTGAACAAAGAACAAAGAACAAAGAAAATTACAGCACAGGAACAGGCCCTCCCAGCCGATCCAGATCCTTTATCTAAACCTGTCTCCTATTTTCCAAGGTCTACTTCCCTCTGTTGCCACCCATTCATATACCTGTCTAGATGCCTCTTAAATGATGCTATCGTGCCCGCCTCTACCACCTCCGCTGGTAAAGCGTTCCAGGTACCCACCACCCTCTGCGTAAAAGACTTTCCACGCACATCTCCCTTAAACTTTCCCCCTCTCAGCTTGAAATCGTGACCCCTTGTAACTGACACCCCCACTCTTGGAAAAAGCTTGTTGCTATCCACCCTGTCCATACCTCTCATAATTTTGTATACCTCAATCAGGTCCCCCCTCAATCTCCGTCTTTCCAACGAAAACAATCCTAATCTACTCAACCTTTCTTCATAGCTAGCACCCTCCATACCAGGCACCATCCTGGTGACCCTCCTCTGCACCCTCTCCAAGGCATCCACATCCTTCTGGTAATGTGGGTGCTCCGGTTTCCTTCCACAAGTCCTGAAAGACGTGCTATTAGATAATCTGGACATTCTGAATTCTCCTTCTGTGCACCCGAACAGGCGCTGGAATGTGGTGACTGAGGGATTTTCACAGTAACTTCTTTGCAGTGTTAATGTAAGCCTACTTGTGGCAATAAAGATGATTATTGTTATTCAGCCATTTCTTGATATCACATGGAGTGAATCGTATTGGCTGAAGACTGACACCTGTGATGTTGGGGACCTCTGGAGGAGACCAAGATGAATCATCCACTCGCCACTTCTGGTTGAAGATTGTTGCGAATGCCTCAACCTCGTCTTTTGCACATATGTTCTGGGCCCTTCCATCATTGAGGGTGGGGATATTTGTGGTGCCTTCTCCTCCAGTGAGTTGTAAAATTGTTCACCACCATTCACGGCTGGTTGTAGCAGGACTGCAGAGCTTAGATCTGATGCGTTTGTTGTGGAATCGCTTAGCTCTGTCTATTACTTGCTGCTTATGCTGTTTGGCACACAAGTAGTCCTGTGTTGTAGCTTCACCAGGTTGACACCCAATTTTTCGGTATGCCTGATGTTGCTCCCAGCATGCTCTCCTGCACTCTTCATTGAATCAGAGTTGATCTCTGGCTTGGTGGTAATGGTAGAATAGGGGATATGCCAGGCCATGAGGTTGCAGATTGTGGTTGAATACAATTCTGCTGCTGGTCATGGCACACAGCACCTCATGGATGCCCAGTCTTGAGTTGCTAGATCTGTTCGAAGCCTATCCTATTTAGCATGGTGGTAGTGCCACACAACATGATATCCTCAATGTGAAGACGGAATTTTGTCTCCTCAATGACTGTGTGGTGGTAACTTCTACCGATACTGTCATGGACAGATGGATCTGTAGCAGACAGGTTGGTGAGAATGAGGTCAAATTTGTTTTTCCCTCTTGTTGGTTCCTTCACCACCTGCTGCAGTCCCAGTCTAGCTGCTATGTTCTTTAGGACCTGGCTAGCTCGGTCTGTGGTGGTACTACCAAGCCACTCTTGATGATGTACATTTAAGTCCCCCACACAGAGCATATTCTGCGTCCTTCCCACCTTCAGTGCTTCCTGCAAGTGGTGTTCAACATGGAGGAGTGCTGATGGTGGCCGGTACATGGTAATCCGCAGGAGGTTTCCTTGCCCATGTTTAACCTGAAGCTATGCGACTTCATGGGGTCCAGAATTGATGTTGAGGATTCCCAGGACAACACCCTCCTGGCTGTATACCAATCTACCGCTACCTCAGCTGGGTCTGTCCTGCCGGTGAGACAGGAATGGTGATAGTGGTGTCTGGATTACTGTCTGTAAGGTATGATTCTGTGAGTATGACTCTGTCAGGCTGTTGCTTAACTAGTCTGTGAGACACCTCTCCCAACTCTGGCACAAGCCCCAGATGTTAGTAAGGAGTACTTTGCAGGGTTGACAGGACAGAGGTTTCTATTTCTGGTCCTGGTTTGATGCCTGGCGGTCGTCTGGTTTCATTCCTTTTTTATATTTTCATAGCGGTTGAATACAACTGAATAGCTTGCTAGGCCATTTCAGAGCTCAACCATATTGCTGTGGGCCTGGAGTCACATGTCAGCCAGACCACGTATGTGTGGTGATATGCATCACTGTAAATACACAAGGGGTTAATGTAAATACACGTAGACTAGATAGACACTAGAGGGAGCACCAGAGACATGACACACAGACATTCAACCAATAGGCCAGTAAGATAGGACACGGCCAATGGGCATTCACGGCACACTCAGAGGTGACACTACCACAGGGGAGCATTACACCAACCCATATAAAAGGACACAGCACACATGATCTTCCTCTTTCCAGTGGAGACACTTAGTGAATGCAGACAGGGTTGATTTGAAACACATCACACCCACCATGTGGATTGTAGCAGACTGGTTCGTCAGTCTGAGTAGCTACAGCAGGATTAACAGGAGAGTTGAATCCAAGTAGGAAAATTGTCAATAGTTTAATAAATGTGTTAAAGCTATCTCCAAGTCTGAACCTCCCTTTGTCAGACAGCACATCAAGGAAGCAGCTTATGCTACGTCAAGAGCATAACAAAACAGTATGGATGGCAGATTTCATTCCCTCAAGGGCATTAGTGAACCAGATGGGTTTTACGACAATTGAGAATGGTTTCATAGTCATCATTAGACATTCAATTCCAGATATTTTATTGAGTTCAAATTCCTGCCGTGGTGGGATTCAAACCCAGGTCTCCAGATCATTACCACTAGTCATGGATTATTAGTCTAGTGATAATACCACTATTCCACTGTCTCCCCTGTTGAAAAATGAAAATCGCTTATTGTCACGAGTAGGCTTCAATGAAGTTACTGTGAAAAGTCCCTAGTCGCCACATTCTGGCGCCTGTTCGGGGAGGCTGGTACAGGAATTGAACCGTGCTGCTGGCCTGCCTTGGTCTGCTTTAAAAGCCAACGATTTAGCCCAGTGTGCTAAACCAGCCCCTCAGGGGGCTATCCCTCATGGGCACTTGCCTCCTCAACCCATTGGAACAGAACCACTCCTACTGCAAGGCCCTGTGAACAGGGCTTCCCCATGCAGAAACACAGATGCAGCAGTCTGTAAAAGATCCCCCACGGACAACTCCAACCAGGGGACAGAAGTCGTGGTTACCTCAATTGGATGTATGTGCAATGGAGCAGGCTCATCCTCGGGCACAAATTCAGTGCTGCATAGCAGTGAGCATAAATGCAAGACTGCAGTTGATGGGTCACCTCGTTTGATATGTTTGTTTTTCATTTGATTTATCTTGTAATAAAATTGTTCGATGATATGTCTGAGATACAATGCAATCATGTATTGTGGTGAGGACTGAGTAGAAGGCTGAGGAATAGTGTGGGAGGGGATCATGACTCTGTTGCTGGTGCTGATTCTGTGATATGGGGTGATGGTGATAAAGATCTCATGGGTCTGTGGGTGGCAATGAGATCATCCAAAATTGCGTTCTGGCTGCAAAACTAATATCTTGTTGAAGTTCAGAATGGGAGTCGCCTGACAGGCCTGGGAGTCAGTCAGGTGGAATGTTGCTGGATCAGTGTGGCCCTCGTGGCCACACCAGCCTCCTGCTCATCCTGAGGTCTAGGATGGTGTTGGCAGCCTCATTCCAACTCCTGGGCACCGGGCTCCTCTGAGGCATCCTCTTCATTCTCATCTTCTTCTTTCCTGACCTATTTTGAGGAAGAGTGATTTATCTGTTCCTTTCCGTCATCCAGCTCCAGGTATCTTTGTATGGACATATTGTGCAGCAGGCGATGCCATTGGAGACATCCAACCTTGCTTGTACTGAAGATCAAGGCAATGTAAACATATCAATATCAATGTAATGCAGACTCCAGTAAGTAGATGGCTCTGATCGTACATTCTCTCTCCCTCTGCCTGGGTACCAGACAGGTGTCAGGAGCCACCTCTTGCCCTGTCATGTCTATCTCACAGTATTTATTTCTTTAATTTGTTAACTTGTCACTGATTTAGTAAGGTATATCATAGATAAAATAGAATTTACAGAAGGACGCCATTCGGCCCATGAGTCTGCACCAGCCCATGGAAAGATCACCCTACCTAAGCCCACACCTTCACCCTATCCCCGTAACCCAATAACCCCATCTAACCTTTTCTTTTGGCATACTAAGGACAATTAGCATGGCCAATCCACCTAACCTGCACATCGTTGGACTGTGGGAGCAAACCGGAGCACCCGGAGGAAACCCACGCAGACACGGGGAGAACGTGCAGACTCTGCACAGACAGTGACCCAAGCTGGGAATCGAACATGGGACCCTGGAGCTGTGAAGCAACTGTGCTAACCACTGTGCTACCACGCCGCCAGTCAAGTAATATTGTAATAAAGCTTTAGTTTACTAGCTTGGTTTAGCACAGGGCTAAATTGCTGGCTTTGAAAGCAGACCAAGGCAGCACGGTAGCGTGGTAGTTAGCATAAATGCTTCACAGCTCCAGGGTCAAAGGTTCGGTTCCCGGCTCTGAATGTATTTGAAATCAATGTCTTTTCAAAAATGCTTAGAAAATTACTGTTAACCGTGTAAAGGCTTTCTTGTTGGTAAGTGTGATTTTTTTTCCCCCTCTATTTTCTTTGTCATCATTTTAAATCCGCGAGGGATAGAAAATGGGAAGGTGAAATGAAGGCAGGCAATCAGGGAAGAGAAGGGACAACTGCAGATTCTAAAGAAATTTCACCTCAGACTGGAAAAAAAAGGTGCTGAGGGTGGAAGAGGGATGAGAAAGCTCAAATGTTTCAATTTCAGTAAGGCTGGGCACACAAAGTCAATTATGCTGATGGTTACACGGAAGACCTATTGCAGTAAGAGGGACAAGGAAAAGTACTGTGAGCTCAGAGATTTTAGGGTAAGACAAACCGGCAGGTTGTGTGCAAGTGTAAAAGACAGGACGGGTATTAGCTGAAAGTGTGAAAACGCATTTACAGGCTACCCACAGAAATGCTGAAAGGCAGGTTACAGGAATGTTTAAAGATTTCATATGTGAGGGCAAAGTCTTCCTGATTGTAAATAGTGGAATTGGAAAAGATGTCAAAGGTTTCAGCGATATGAGGGATAGGCAGTCCTTAAAGTTATGGGATAGTACTATTTGTTGTCCAGAGGGAACATTGCAGAAAAAGTGTTCATAAGTGGAATTCATGGAGAAACAAAAAATATCCCATTGCGTAAGGTAATTGTTAAAAAGTAGTTTGAAAACAAGTAAGGGTAGTCGCGAAATTGCCTGTTTCAGCGGGTTCAGTTAATTCGAAGAAATTATATAGATGCGTAACAAATGTTGCTGATGCCCACTGTAGTTGAACAGCCGGTGTGAATGCAATCAACACAGGTGCTGCAGAAAGAGCATCTGGAGTTTTTCCATATTATCTGGCAATACGATCGTGGACTCAAAAGTCACGAAGAGGAAGAGTCTAGAATACAGGTCAAAGAGACTGAAGAGTTCGGTTAGCAGAGGCCATTGTTGACAAGATTATTTAGGAAGAGAAAATTGAAGAGAATGAGACTGAGCTGTTTAACTCAGTGAAATTGGTAGAGTTAGAGTAGAAAGATCTGAAAATAAAACATTTACGCCAGAAAACGTATGCAGTGACAAAGGCAGAGACATAGAACATAGAACAGTACAGCGCAGAACAGGCCCTTCGGCCCTCAAGGTTGTGCCGAGCATTGTCCGGAACCTTTTCAAATTCCAGCAGGCGAGCAGTGGGCAGTAATACATCAGATAGTAATACCATCCGGATACAGAAAGGACATTTTGCAAGTAACTCATGACGTTCCAGTAGCGGGACATTTAGGAATCAAAAAAGCCCAGGCTAAAACACAAAAACATTTCTGCTGACCTGGACTTCATAAAGATGTGGTCAAGTTCGGTCAAACATGTCACACATGTCAGGAAATAGGGACACCTCAAGCAGATTAAACCTGCATTTTTAATTCTTATTCAAGCACTTGAGGTATATTTTACTCGGGTCATAATTGGTTGTGTCGGGCCCCTCCCTAAGACAAAAAGTGGGACTCAGCACTTGCTGACATTATGGATGTATCCACTAGTTCTTGACAGTGGTGCCATTAAGAAATATCATAGCAAAGAGGATTATAGAAGAATTGACCAAATTGTTTACAAGATATGGTTTACCAAGGTAAATACAGTTGGACCAGGGTTCAAATTTCATGTCACAGCTGTTTTGGGAATTCATGAGCAGCTTAGCGATGGAGCAGTTAAGTCTTCAGCTTATCATCCTAAATGACAAGATGTGTTAGAGAGATGGCATCAAACTCTAAAGACTACGACGAGGGCTTTTTGGGCAAAATTCTCCAGTCCCCTGCATGAATCTCGGCCGCACGCAGTTCTCTGGCATCAGGAATCTCTATTCCCGCCTCTTGTCAATGGGGTTTCCCATTAAAAGCACCCACCATACGCCACCATAAAACCCACTGGCGGGGGCGCACTGCCAGTGGGAAAAGAGAATCCCGATGACCGGAGAATTCTGACCAGAGAATGTGTCATGTAAACATGCTTAAAAAGTACATTGATAGGAATGACAATCAAAAAGAAGAATTAGGAGTTGACTTCCTTCAAGTTAAATTGGAGAATGAAGAAGTGCTTAAAAATCTAAATGAAATATTGAATTACCTTCTAAACAAGAATCAAAGTTATTTGAAAGAGCAATTGCTGTCACATAAATCTGTGGGAATAAACTGGGGAAAACATATGTTTCTATACATGATATAAATGCAGGGGACTCAATTCCACTGTGGCAATTGAATCTAGTAAAATTATCACAAGTGCAAAATGAAATTGAATTTATGCTCCACAATGACATCAGAGAGTTTAGTTGCAACAACTGGACTACACCTATTGTGATGGTACCAAAACAGGATGGAACACAAAGACTGTGCATGGATTATCGAAAAGTGAATGCAGTTCCATTTAATTTACAGATTAAAAATGTGGCCGGTCAAGAAAACCTAATTATTGATTCATAATTAAGAGCTTAAAGTTCACGGAATATTGGACATTTGAAATGTAAAAAAAGCAGTGTCTTGATACTGTTTGCTGTATCAATTGATAAGGCAGACTTGTGTATGTTATTTTAATGTATGCACCTCATAATGTAATAGTTTAGCATATGTAGCTAAGTAGTAATTAATGCAAAAGGGTTGAGAAGATGAAACCAGCTTTTTGTATTATGATGGTCCCTTTTCCAAAAAATTAGTTTTTAAAAAAAATTGCTGTGTTACTTGTGACAATAATAAAGATAGCTATGTTGCAATATACTGGAAAACAAACTTTTGTTTTAAAATTTAGTGTAGCCAATTAATTTTTTTCAATTAAGGGGCAATTTAGTGTGGCCAATCCACCATCCTGCACATCTTTGGGTTGTGGGGGCGAAACCCACCCAAACACGGGGGGAATGTACAAACTCACATGGACAGTGACCCAGAGCCGGGATTGAACCTGGGACCTCGGCGCCGTGAGACAGCTGTGCTAACCAATTCGCCACCGTCCTGCCCCTGGAAAACAAACTTGTGGGGAAGTGCCTGGTTCAATTGAATTGAGGCAGAAAGACTGTAAAGGTCAAACGTCCATAAGAAGAGGGTGAAAGTAAGTGGCTTGATACGGTGATGAACAGGGGACCAGTGTTCTGGCGAAAAGAGTAAATAGGGTGGTCAATAGGACTTTAAACTAGAGATTGGGGGGGAAGGGAAAGTCAGGGAACCAAGAGGTGAAGGAATCAGTGGGAAGCGTAGCTGCTTAGGATTACAAAAAATCACGAAAAGACAGAGCTCAGGAGAGGTTACGATAGTCCCCATCTCACAAAATATGACACAGTGTATGGAAAGGCTCAGTAAACCAAGGTCCACCACACTAAGAAAACAAAAAGGGACAGTCAATAGGGAATTAAAGGTGCTATATTTAAATGCCCGCAGTGTACGGAACAAGGTAGATGAGCTTGTGGCCCAGATTGTGACTGGCAGGTATGATGTGGTAGGCATCACAGAGACGTGGTTGCAGGGGGTTCAGGACTGGCAGTTAAACATCCAGGGATTTACAACCTATCGAAAAGACAGAGAGGTGGGTAGAGGGGGCGGGGTTGCCTTGTTAATTAGAAATGAAATTAAATCAATAGCACTAAACGACATGGGGTCAGACGATGTGGAGTCTGTGTGGGTAGAGTTGAGGAACCACAAAGGCAAAAAAACCATAATGGGAGTTATGTACAGGCCTCCTGACAGTGGTCAGGACCAGGGGCACAAAATGCACCACGAAATAGAAAGGGCATGTCAGAAAGGCAAGGTCACAGTGATCATGGGGGACTTCAATATGCAGGTGGACTGGGTAAATAATGTTGCCAGTGGACCCAAAGAAAGGGAATTCATTGAATGTTTACAGGATGGCTTTTTGGAACAGCTTGTGATGGAGCCCACGAGGGAACAGGCTATTCTGGACTTAGTGTTATGTAATGAGCCAGAATTGATAAAAGATCTTAAAGTAAGGGAACACTTAGGAAGCAGTGATCATAATATGGTAGAATTCAGTCTGCAATTTGAAAGAAAGAAGGTAGAATCAGATGTAAAGGTTTTACAGTTAAATAAAGGTAATTACAGGCGCATGAGGGAGGAACTGACGAAAATCGACTTGAAGCAGAGCCTAGTGGGAAAGACAGTAGAACAGCAATGGCAGGAGTTTCTGGGAGTAATTGAGGACACAGTGCAGAGGTTCATCCCAAAGAAAAGAAAGGTTATCAGAGGGAGGATTAGGCAGCCATGGCTGACAAAGGAAGTTAGGGAATGCATCAAGGCAAAAGAGAGAGCCTATAATGTGGCAAAGAGTAGTGGGAAGTCAGAAGATTGGGAAGGCTACAAAAACAAACAGAGGATAACAAAGAGAGAAATAAGGAAGGAGAGGATCAAATATGAAGGTAGGCTAGCCAGTAACATTAGGAATGATAGTAAAAGTTTCTTTAAATACATTAAAAACAAACGGGAGGCAAAAGTAGACATTGGGCCGCTCCAAAATGACACTGGTAATCTAGTGATGGGAGACAAGGAAATAGCTGAGGAACTTAATAAGTACTTTGCGTCAGTCTTCACAGTAGAAGACATGAGTAATATCCCAACAATTCAGGAAAGTCAGGGGGCAGAGTTGAATATGGTTGCCATCACAAAGGAGAAGGTGCTAGAGAAACTAAAGGGTCTGAAAATTGATAAATCTCCGGGCCCAGATGGGCTACATCCTAGAGTTCTAAAGGAGATAGCTGAAGAAATAGTGGAGGCGTTAGTTATGATCTTTCAAAAGTCACTGGAATCAGGGAAAGTCCCAGAGGATTGGAAAATCGCTGTTGTAACCCCCCTGTTCAAGAAGGGAACAAGAAAAAAGATGGAAAATTATAGGCCAATTAGCCTAACCTAGGTTGTTGGCAAAATTCTAGAATCCATCGTTAAGGATGAGATTTCTAAATTCTTGGAAGTGCAGGGTCGGATTAGGACAAGTCAGCATGGATTTAGTAAGGGGAGGTCGTGCCTGACAAACCTGTTAGAGTTCTTTGAAGAGATAACAAATAGGTTAGACCAAGGAGAGCCAATGGATGTTATCTATCTTGACTTCCAAAAGGCCTTTGACAAGGTGCCTCACGGGAGACTGCTGAGTAAAATAAGGGCCCATGGTATTCGAGGCAAGGTACTAACATGGATTGACGATTGGCTGTCAGACAGAAGGCAGAGAGTTGGGATAAAAGGTTCTTTTTCGGAATGGCAACCGGTGACAAGTGGTGTCCCGCAGGGTTCAGTGTTGGGGCCACAGCTGTTCTCTTTATATATTAACGATCTAGATGACGGGACTGGGGGCATTCTGGCCAAGTTTGCCGATGATACAAAGATAGGTGGGAGGGGCAGGTAGTATTGAGGAGATGGGGAGGCTGCAGAAAGATTTAGACAGTTTAGGAGAATGGTCCAAGAAGTGGCTGATGAAATTCAACGTGGGCAAGTGCGAGGTCTTGCACTTTGGAAAAAAGAATAGAGGCATGGACTATTTTCTAAACGGTGACAAAATTCATAATGCTAAAGTGCAAAGGGACTTGGGAGTCCTAGTCCAGGATTCTCTAAAGGTAAACTTGCAGGTTGAGTCCGTAATTAAGAAAGCAAATGTAATGTTGTCATTTATCTCAAGAGGCTTGGAATATAAAAGCAGGGATGTACTTCTGAGGCTTTATAAAGCACTAGTTAGGCCCCATTTAGAATACTGTGAGCAATTTTGGGCCCCATACCTCAGGAAGGACATACTGGCACTGGAGCGGGTCCAGCGGAGATTCACACGGATGATCCCAGGAATGGTAGGCCTAACATACGATGAACGTCTGAGGATCGTGGGATTATATTCATTGGAGTTTAGGAGGTTGAGGGGAGATCTAATAGAAACGTACAAGATAATGAATGGCTTGGATAGGATGGACGTAGGGAAGTTGTTTCCATTAGCAGGGGAGACTAGGACGCGGGGGCACAGCCTTAGAATAAAAGGGAGTCACTCTAGAACTGAGATGAGGAGAAATTTCTTCAGGCAGAGAGTGGTAGGTCTGTGGAATTCATTGCCACAGAGGGCGGTGGAGGCCGGGACATTGAGTGTCTTTAAGACAGAAATTGATAAATTCTTGATTTCTCGAGGAATTAAGGGCTATGGGGAGAGAGCGGGTAAATGGAGTTGAAATCAACCATGATTGAATGGTGGAGTGGACTCGATGGGCCGAATGGCCTTACTTCCACTCCTATGTCTTATGGTCTTATGGAAACCAGGAGAACTTAAATAAAATTCACATAAGGTAAAGAAAAGAAATGTTTTGAAGTTGGCTGTTGCATTTCAAAAGGGAACATATACAATTGGCAGATTGTAAATAGATGAGGCAAAACAGTGCAAATTTACTTTTAAAAAATAGCCCTATGATAACAAAAGGGGGGGGGGGGGTCTGATCAATTTTGGGACAAGCGAATTTCTGAAGGATTGTAGGAAACAATAAAGGGTAAGATCAAAATGGAAAACAGATGGAAGGAAGACTATGTGTGGGAAGCTGGTGAGATTGCAAAGAAGACAGAGTATGGATGAAGCCAGGCCTGTAAGAATCAGATTGCTATCACTCTCAGAGAACACCCGTGAATAACTGGGCATTGCATGGTAAAGTTACAGTAATTTTACAGATTAGGAAATCTAGGAGGACTGTTGCCATCAAAGGGGAGTTTAGCTTTGAATTTATTTTAAGCCAAGATCTGTTAACTGTGCAAAGGTGTCTTTGTGTTTAAGTGTAAGTTTTCCTTTATTTTAATAAATGTTTACGTGAATACAAAATCATTACAGTGAAGTTACATGACAGTTACTTCCTGACTTCGAAATCCTCCTCATAATTCACAAATTGAAAACCTTGCTGGCAGCGGTTTAAAGTTTCCCTTGGAATTTGGGCTTCTTGGCTCTTACCATCTGCTCTAACCTCATAAATCACCTATGCAACCTCTCCAGTAAAATCACATTCTTCATGGCTTTGACCCATCTGGCGTCCCTCCTCTTATATTCTATGCATCAACAATAAAAGAAGAAATTGTTTATATCCTTTTAACCAATTTATTAATGTTCTGCCAAATTAATGAGTCACTGGATGTACTTTAGTATTCCCATCACTTTTCACTTATTGCGTATTTCCTTTGCTTTCTCCAAATGCATGGAATTTTCCCCCAAAATGGCAAAGAGTCAGCTTCTGATTGAATCCCTGAATCCCCCTAAATTCACCCTTGCCTTGGCCCTCTTCCCCAGTGGGGGTAGAAAAGCTCCTCGGTTTGTAACTGAGAGGGCAGATAAGTCTGTATCTTGAGTGTTGAATCTGAGAGTGCTTGGACTGGCACTGTGATCCTACAATTGAAAATGTTTAACTGTCCAGCACTAAGGTCACTTAAATGAGAATATTCAACACACTTTTAAAAAATTATACTTCTTCGATCTGTGAGTCAGGAACTTGTGGTTCTAAGCTCCATGATGAAATGCAATATAAAATCAAAGATAACATTTCAGTACACGGTGAGGGAGTTTTATACTCTTTAACTGAAACCTTATCCACATGTTCAGGATACTGTGTAGAGTCTCATGGTATTATTCAAATTAGAGAGCACTTCCAATGTGCTAATCCCTATCTCCCTCTCAATCAGCAATACAAAAGCTATTTTTGAAGATTTATTTACTGACTGGCAGACATTGCTGTTTGCAAACTGACTGCCACACCTTAACAATAATAATGATTCCATTTATAAAATAATTGAAAATGAAATGAAAATGAAAATCGCTTATTGTCACGAGTAGGCGTCAATGAAGTTACTGTGAAAAGCCCCTAGTCGCCACATTCCGGTGCCTGTTCGGGGAGGCTGTTACGGGAATCGAACCGTGCTGCTGGCCTGCTTGGTCTGCTTTCAGCCAGCAATTTAGCCCTGTGCTAAACAGCCCCTATGGGCCCCCTACTGTTAAGCCCTATGGGACATCATAAGGATGGGGATACGGTGCTGCAAATTAAAGTCTTGACTAGATAACTGTGCAGATTTAATTTTGAATTGGTATTTTATCAACAAAAAAATTAGTCTTCAATTACCTGACCTTTCAAACAAAATTAAAGAGTTTCCAGCTTCTCAACTCCAGAAAACATATTTTGTTGAAATATATTCAGAAATTGCTTACCAGACAGCAAGGAAATTCTTTCAGCAGCAAGGCGTAACTGTACAAATGAGAATCATTCTTTAATTATTAATTGTTCACGAACTTGGAAATGTTGATGCACCATCATGGCGTGACTCAATATCAGTAGAAGTGTATTTCAAAACAGGAAATACAACCCACATATCCTGTCTATGCTGAAATACCAAGAATTCTGAATTAATAATGGTAGTGTGCGATCTAACAGATCAGTTTCTAAGTGTTATTTCAGCTGGGTTCGGCTGGCAGTTTCCCTCTGGCTGTGTCGGGGGCACCCCATCTCTATCAGCCATTAGTCACTTTTTTGGGTCCTGGGGTGTTTTTCCTCGGTTTAGCACACACTTCGAATTTTTCTATTCACTGGGGAGTTGAACTCGCTGGCCAGGCTGGCTCCTCAGAAATTGGGCCGCCATTTTGAAAGGATGCTCTGATTACTAAGTGAGTTGGAGGATCCTCCCATATCCTCCGACCTTGGGCAATGTCACGCCCCGCACACGTGGGCATTATCCCAAACCATGCCCCCCCCCCAAGTGAAGACACCCCGCTATGGAGTCGCTAAGGGCCCTCACCCCTTTTCAGGCCTTCCCATGCCCACTTTAAGGCCCCCCTTTTCAGGACAACCCCCAACCTTCCAGAAGCCTCTTCATACCCGCACTTAACCCCTCCCAATCCTTCATAGCCCCATCCCTCTTTTCATGGGCCTTTCCCCCTTCGGCCATGGCTCACGGCAAAGTCACCCTGGCACCCTAGTACTGTGGCCTTGGCACACTGGCAGTGTTTCTTCCAGCCTGGCAGTGCCACCTGGAAACCTGGCAGTGACAAAGTTGCAGTATCAAGGTGCCAGCCTGACAGTGCTAAGGTGCCCTGGTGCTCGGGGGGGGGGGGGAGCCAGAGTGCCACATTGCCCTGTCCCTGACCACTCTGGAGCTTCCGATGGCCTGGGAGACCCTCAAGGTACCGTGCCACCTGGTCCACGTCGGTGCCCACATGACCTCTCACTGGGGAGCCTGTTAGATCCTGGGAGGCCCTTAGATAGGTCATCCATCTCATTAATGAGATGCAGATTAGGGTGGCGCAGTGGTGCAGTGGGTAGCACTGCTGCCTCACGGCGCCGAGGATCCAGGTTCAGTCCCAGTCCTGGGTCACTGTCCATGTGGAGTTTGCATGTTCTCCCCGTGTCTGTGCGGGCCTCATCCCTACAGCCTAAAGATGTGCAGAGTAGGTGGATTGGCGCCACGCTAAATTGCCCCTTAATTGGAAAGAAATGAATTGGGCACACTAAATTTAAAAAAAAAGAAACAATGAGATGGAGATTGGCCTTAATTGGTGATCATTGGTTTCTCGCTGCGTCTAGGCAGGATCCGAAACCCACCAACGGGAGCGAGCCAGTTAGATCACAAAGCGCTTGGGACCAGGCACGGTTCCTGAGATCTAACAGGCTCGCATGGATCCTTGCCGGGTGCGTCGCGGCTGTTAAATCACACCCACCCTCTTGACCTTTTGTCAAAGGGCTGCCAGTTTAAGATTCACACCAGGAACTGCAGATAAAATCTGTCATGATATGCAGAAATGCAGATAATGATATACAGACAGGCACAGACAGGCAGCTAATGGACACAGAGAACAGGATATGACCAATGAGCAGGCAGGACACGGGGTGGTATCTCACTATAAAAGGCACGAGGCACTCACACTCCACCTCTTTCCACTGATGAACATCAGGTACAGTATCACACCTCCAGCACGTGGCTAAGAGCTAGTCTGGTTCAGTCAGACACAGTAACCACACTAGGTTAGCAGAGAGTCGAACTCATAGAGAACTGTGCTAACTGTGTGATGTGACCATCAATTCACTAGAGACACAATTGGAAGTAAACTGTGGTTTTAATAGTCTTACAACTGAGCCTGCCTGCGACTAGAAGAACTGAGAGCAGGCTTACGGCTGCAGCACTTTATACTTCAGGTAGTGGGAGGGGCCATGGGCGGAGCCATGGGCAGAGCCAAGGGTGGAGCCCTGTACAAGCTCCTCATCTCCCCCTATGGGCAGAGCCGCGCAACGGCTCACATGCAGAGCCCACAAGGACATCATACAATGCAATGTAATACAGTGTGAATTACAATACAGTATGGATTCACCACACTGTGCTACTGGTTCAATAAATCAGATTGAACTAACTTCAAGGTCTGGAGTATCTTTTGGTTAAAGCTGCATTCAGTTGCAGCCTGTGTTATCCCAGAGTACATAACACGACATGCTACCAGGAGACTGCTTAATCTAGATGGTTTACCTCAGTCCGTTCCGTGACGACCAGCGAATGTATCCCGGCACCATGGAGAAGATTCAAGTGCCAACTGGCGGACATTCAAGCAAAAGTTTCTGCTGCACATCAAAGCTTCAGACCTTGTAGGTGCGTCTGATGCAAGGAACATCGCGCTTTTCCTCTCAACGACGGGTGATCAAGCCATCGTTCTCTTCAACTCTTTTCACTTCACCGAAGGCCAGGACAAGACAAAATTTCTGACCATCCTGGACAAGTTTGACAGTCACTGTGAAGTGGACACCAATGAAATCTTCGAGTGCTACATATTCAAACAGCATCTACAAGGTAAAGATGAATCTTTCACCTCCTTCTTAACTAACCTCCGCCTATTAACGCTGTCCTGCAACTTTGGTGATATTGCTGACTCCATGATCAGAGACCAAATCGTTTTTGGAGTTCACTCTGATCCTCTGAGAGAGCAGCTACTGAAAATCAAGCATATGACCCTGGCAGTCGTGATTGAAATATGCACAGTGCATGAGCACGCCAAAAATCGCTATGCCCAGTACACATCGGCTGAAAATGAGAAACTTGCCTCCCACGAGGCAGAGAGTGTGCAGGCCATCTCCCGGACGCACCGCTTCAACATTGATGAAAGCAGCCATTTCGCGTGCTTTTCCCAGGGCCCCACGCATGTGCGATGCGAACGGGATAACGAAGCGGCTGACACCCGTGCTGCGCATGTGCGACGACGCGCGAAGCGTCAGGACGCCGACATCATAACGTGCTCGAACTGCGGCAACGCCCACTCAAAGAAACACTGCCCTGCAAGAGGCAGGCGATGTTTAAATTGTGGGAAGCCTGGACACATTAAAGCCTTGTGCAGGTCTGCACCACCAGTCAGGGGCTAGCGCATCCAATGCTGACAACGGCGCGTTCGGAGTTTGCAACAACGATTACAGGATTCTGATCCTGGCAGCATAACGGATCCAGAGGAAGACTGCCTGGACCCCGCCGATGGTGTGGGCATCATTACCAAATGTGAATATGTCCCATCCAACTCATCACAAATTCAATCCATCCTCGCTGTGGATTCTGCGGACGGATGGTGTGCGGTGATGCAGGTCAACCACTGCTCCATCCAGTTTAAGCTGGACACAGGTGCTTCTACCAACCTCCTCTCGCAGGCAGATGTCAAATGCATCAAGAAGCCCCCCAAGGTCCTTCCAGCAGCCTGCAGGCTTCTGGACTATAACGGAAATGCCATCACGGCACTGGGATCTTGCCATCTACTCGCCTCCAACCGGAGCACCCATGCACTTTTCGAAATTGTAAAGCCGGACAGGGCATCCCTACTTGGTGCACAGGCCTGCAAGCAGCTGAATCTCGTGCAGTGGGTTTACACAACGACATCCTCCAATGTGGATCTTCAGGCCGGCATTGACAACATCCTAGCTCAGTATCGGGATGTGTTTGACGGGATGGGCACGCTAACATATTGATACAAGATTCTACTATGACCTGATGCCAAGCCAGTGGTCCACGCACCGCGCCAGGTCCCGCCTCTGCTGAGGGAGCGCCTGAAGGCACAGGTCAAGGATCTTCAGCAACAGGGCATAATTTCCAAGGTAACCGAACCGACTGACTGAGTCAACTTGATGGTATGTGTTAGAAAGCCTTCGGGAGACCTGCGCATCCGCATTGATCCCAAGGATCTCAATAAGAATATAATGCGTGAACACTACCCCATCCCGAAGCGGGAGGAACTCACCAGTGAGATGGCACACGCACATATTTTCACCAAGTTAGATGCGTCACATGGATTTTTGCAAATCCAGCTGGATGAGTCCAGCAGAAGGCTCTGCACCTTCAACACACCATTTCGGCAGATACTGCTATAATCGCATGCCGTTTGGCATTGTCTCGGCATCAGAGATCTTCCATCGCATCATGGAGCAGATGATGGAGGGCATTGAAGGGGTTGGTGTGTACGTGGATGGCATCATCATATGGTCCATGACCCCTGAAGAGCATGTATTCCGCCGTGTCCATGCCAATGGCCTGAAGCTGAACAGGTCCAAATGTTGCTTTGACATGTCGACACTCAAGTTCCTAGCTAACCAGATCTCTCAGCAGGTCGTACGCCCGGTCCCCGAAGACAAGAAGGCGGTGCTGCGCTTCCTGGGCAAGTTCATCCCAAACCTGGCCTCACACACCACGGCCCTACGAAACCTGGTAAAAAAGTCCACTGCCTTCGAGTGGAAGGCAGCACATCAGACAGGGCGGTTGGAGCTGAAAGCCAACCTCACCATTGCACCCATCTTAGCATTTTTTGACCCAGACAGGGAAATGAAGATCTCAACAGATGCGAGCCAGGATGGCATCGGTGCGGTGCTGCTTCAATGCGATGACACTTCATCCTGGGCACCAGTAGCCTACGCATCGAGGGCAATGACACCCACCGAAAGAAGGTATACGCAAATAGAGAAGGAATGCCTGGGTCTTCTCACTGGCATTCTCAAGTTTCAGGACTATGTCTACGGCCTGCCGATATTCACTGTCAAGACGGATCATAGGCCTCTGGTCCACATTATCCTCAGGGACTTGAACAACATGATACCTTGGGTGCAGTGCATCCTCCTCAAACTCATAAGGTACAACTTTGACTTTGTGTACAGCCTACCAAGGAGCTCATCATCGCTCCATAACATTGCTGATAACATTGCCTAGAGAACTGCTGGAAATCATCCGGCAGATTGAATCACAGGTGCAGCTGTGTGCTAGCACCCTCCCGGCGTCTGATGAGAAGGTGGTTCTTATCCGCGAGGAAACAGCCAAAGACCCGCTCTTGCAGCATGTCATGCACCACCTCATCAATGGCTGGCAAAAAGGGCAGTGCCCTCAATTTTACAATGTAAAGGACGACCTGATGGTGATTGATGGTATCCTCCTCAAGCTGGACTGGATTATCATTCCACTCAGTCTCCAGAGCTTGGTGCTCCGCCAAATCCATGAGGGACACCTGGGCGTCGAGAAGTGCAGACGCAGAGCCAGGCAGGCTGTATACTGGCTGTCACGGTGCTGCAGAAGGTGCAGCAGCTCCGAAACCAGCAAAAGCAAGGCTATGATGCTCATGCTACCGATTTGCCTGTGTAATCCCCGGCAGACACCGTCAGGATCAGGATACCCGACGGTGGCTGGTCTGCTCCAGCTGTCGTTGTTCGACAGCTCGTATGTTGTACGTATGGCTGATGGTTCTGTTGTGCATCGAAACAGACGGGCACTGCGCAAAGTTGCCTGCCCGCAACCACTTTCTTCTCCGTTTCCATCCGTTGTTTTGCCACCTCCTGATACCTCGAACTACGGGGCCACCAGTCAGGCTTCCATCCAGCCTGTCAAGGCGCCATCATCCCCACCACCACTTCTCCGGCGGCCGACTACGATCAGACGCAAGCCCCAGAGATTGGATTTATGAACATTTGTTTTGTTTTCTATGTTCTGTTTTCTCACATTAGACAGCTGTCTTCACATGTAAATACGTTCACATATGCCACCGCTTGTAAATATGTTAATATATGCCACCATATGTAAGTATGTTCCCATGTAAAAAAAGGGGAGCTGTCATGATATGCAGACATGCAGATAATGATATACAGACAGGCACAGACAGGCAGCTAATGAACACAGAGAACAGGACATGACCAATGAGCAGGCAGGACACTCAGGGGTGGTATCTCACTATAAAAGGCACGAGGGACTCACACTCCACCTCTTTCCACTGACGAACATCTACAGAGTGAGTCAGGTTGTATGTACAGTATCACACCTCCAGCACGTGGCTAAGAGCTAGTCTGGTTCAGTCAGACAAAGTAACCACACCTAGGTTAGCAGAGAATCGAACTCATAGAGAACTGTGCCAACTGAGCTACTGGTTCAATAAATCAGATTGAACTAACTTCAAGGTCTGGAGCATCTTTTGGTTAAAGCAGCATCCAGTTGCATCCTGTGTTATCCCAGAGTACATAACATGACAAAATCTAAGGTATTTTACCACAGTAATGAGAGAATGAACTGTTGGTATTGCTGTTTCTTGAATATGACTTGAATTTAAGACATTGGCAGTTGAAGCTCAAAAGAATCAAAATTGTACGGGGGCCGGAAGAAATCAAAGTGATTGCACACATAAAGAATTAGTCATGCCCCTAGTGGAGCTGTTCTAGTAGAGCTACAACACTGACATTTTCACAGCAATGTGAAAAATTGGCCAGGTGTATCCTGTCCACAAAAAACAGAATAAATTCAACCCGGTGTTTTGTTACCTGTGTGGTCAGTAACATGTGCTACTCAATCCTTGGTTACTGATGAGGTCTTCTGAATCTCGATGAAAAAAACTCATCCAGTAGCAACAAAAGGTTTATTGAGTAACTGTAACAATAATTGCATGAGTTATTTACTTTAACTTTGATACTAGTGATAAGGTTAACAAGATCTAACTATGGTAACTATACGTAACTCCACTAGTCATCTGAACTAATCTGATACTGTCCTGGTCACAATGCACTGAAGAGAAAGAGAGAGACACAATGTGGTTGCTTTTTATACCCCGTTTGGTCCGGCCCTCTCGTGATCATGTGGTGCTACTCATTACACATTAACCCTTTATGTACATGCACATACTGAGGTCACTACACCTGGCACTTGCACACCAATAATCTGCTCACTGACGCTCAGTTTGCGATTCCGCCAGGGCCATTTAGCTCCTTTCCCCTTTACAGTCTTGGTCCAAACTTGGGTGAAAGAGCTAACCTAAGAGGTGAGGCGGGAATGACTGCCCTTGACATCAAGGCAGCATTTGACTGAGTGTGGTACGCTGGCACTCCCCCTGGCACTATCAGGGTGCCCAGGCAGCATTTCCAGGGTGCTAGGCTGGCACTGCCAGGTGTCAGGCCTGTGGGGGGGGGGGGGGGGGGGGTGTGGGGGGCTTGCCAATTAGAGGGGGGGGAGTGAGGTGGGTTCCCAGGGGCCTCAACCTGGTTGGAGGGGTATGGGAGGGGGAGTTGATAAAGCCCGGGGTGGGGGCGGGGCCTGAAGTAGTTGGGGGAAAGATTAGGGCTGCCCATTAGAATGGTGCCCCAACCTGCAAACAGCCTTACCTGTTGGAGAGATTAGCTCACCAGCAGGAAATCCCTCTGAGTATATCCTCAGCGGGGAGAAACCCCCCAAGGACAAAAAAAATGGCAAGGTGCCGCTGAATAGTGGTGTCTTGCAACTCCAAGAACTCATGTTGTCTGGAAATTATCAGACACTTTGACCAGTTTATTATTAAAACATTTTCTGACTTCCGGTGGCGGCTATGCAGGAGTAAGTCGCACATTTGGTGGCTCCCGCTCGGGTCAGACTTTTGGATCTTTCCCCCAGATTTTTTTACCGGACTTGATTTGAGAAATTGATGACAGACGTCATTGTGAACTGAATTCCCACATCGGGTGCATGGAGAGGAGGACTAGAAGTGCTCGTAAAGGCAGAAACAGAAGGCAGAAACAGAAGAGAAGGCTTGGGCTGAAGAAGCACGGGGAGGAAGCATGGAGGCGGACCGGACCTCTGGCTTGTCGACCGAGCGGTCAACAGAGCAGTTGATGCAAGTTATCCAAGAGGGCTTTGTCAAGCAGAAGCGGGACTGCTTGGACCTGATTAAAGAAGCAATTTCGCAGCTGGAAATTAGATTGGATGCCCAAGATCGGGCGAGCAGAAAGTAGAGAAGGCGCTGCCTGACCAGGAGAAACATCAAACAGCGGTGGAGTTGGAGGTGGGGATGCAAAGAGACCAGCAGAAAAGGATTCTGGAGAAGGTGGAGGGCCTACAGAACAGGTCCCGTCAGCAGAGCTTGAAGATCGTTGGTCTCCCGGAGGGTTCCAAAGGAGCGGACGCTGGGGCACACATAGTGGCCATGTTCAAGAAGCTGCTGGGGGATTGGGCATTCCCCCGACCCTTGGAGGTGGACAGGGCTCACAGAGCGCTTGCGAGGAAGTCGCGAATGGGAGACCCCCCCCCCTCCCCCCCGAGGGCAATGGTGGTGAGACAATGGTGTCCTGCGGATCTATCAAGACCTGAGTGAGGAGGTGGCCAGGAGAAGAGCGGGGTTTAACCAGATCAGGTCAACCCTTTTCAAGGAAAAGGTGAAGTTCGGGCTGTTGGATCTGGCCCGCCTCTGGGTCACACACGAGGAGCAACATTTCTATTTCGAGTAGGAAGTGCTGAACTTCGCGAAGAGGACTGGTGTCGGACTGAGAACTTTGAACTTTGAATTTTGCTGTAGTGTTTATGTTTTTCAAAAGAAGGTTTCTTGTTTCTTGCTTTTTCGGACATTATTTGTTATGCCTGCTGCATGGATCTGGGGACCAGCTGCAGAGCTGAGTGAGGTAAAGTCTGCATTTGTACTGTTGGGGTATGGAGGTGTGTTTGTTCAGATGCTGGATCTTTTACTTGATTTTATTTTTGTGTTCAGCCTGTTTTTTTTTGTCTCTGTCGGACAGTTGTGTTGGGATTGTTTTTCATTTGAATATGTATGCATGAGCGTGGGGGGGAGGAGAATAGGTGGGAGATTGGCACCAGGGGTGAGGGCCACCAAGCTAGCTGGGTGGGCTAGCTTATGGAAGCGTAGTGGGGGGTGAGCAGATGTTAGGCTTATCAAAGGGGTTGATTTATTTTGTGTTGTTACTAGGGGTGGAGGGGGGAAAAATGACGAGGAAGGGACATTTTCTGAGGGACAGTGAGGATGTCAGGGACGCAGGCTGCCTGGGGGCAGGCCGGGGGAGGCGTGGAGCACGGGCTGGCGACTGGCCCAAGAGAGGGGGTGGCTGATCGGCGAACGGGGGGGGGGATGAACCCCCAACTAGACTGATCACCTGGAATGTAAGAGGGTTCAATGGGTGGGTGGGGGGTGGGGGGGGGGGGGGGGGGGGGGGGGGGTGGACCCATGGAGATTTGGGCAGCCAAGAGTAAAGGAGCTCTCCTTCTACTCACACGCGCATGAAGTATACTCCCGGATTGATTTCTTTATTCTGAGCAGGGCTCTACTGATAGGGGTGGTGGACACGGGTTACTCGGCGACCTCAGACCATGCCCCGCACTGGGTTGACCTACAGGTTAGTAAAGACAGTAATTAGCGGCCGCACTGGAGGTTAGACGTGGGGCTTTTAGTGGACGAGGAGGTGTGTGGGTGGATGAGGAAATGTGTTCAGAATTACCTGGAGGTCAATGACACGGTGGAAATTTCGGCAGAGGTGGTCTGGGAGGCATTGAAGGCGGTGGTTAGAGGGGAGCTGATCGCAATACGGGCCCACATGGAGAAGGTAGACAGGACAGAGATGGACCGACTGGTAAAGGTAATACTACAGGTCGACAGAAGGTATACGGAGACTCCAGAGGCAGAGATTTTAAGGGAACGGCGGAGGCTACAGTCGGCGTTCAGCTTGTTAATCATAGGGAGGGCGGTGGAGCAGCTGAAAAAGGCGAGAGGGGTGATTTATAAGCACGGAGAGAAGGCCAGCAGAATGCTTGCAGCTTAGAAGGAGGGAGGCAGCCAGGGAGATAGGGAAAGTAAATGATGCAGACGGGAACCTGGTGGGAGACTCAGCAGCGGTTAATCAGGCATTTAAGGAGTTTTATAGTAGGCTGTACGGGTCGGAACCCCCACCGGGGCCAGAGGGGGTGAGGCACTTCCTGGGAAGCTGAAATTCCCGAAGGTAGATGGGGGCTGGTAGAAGAACTGGGGGTCCCGATTGGGATCGAAGAGATAGCGGAGGGGCTGAAGGCCATGCTGTCGGGTAAAGACCTGAGGCCGGATGGGTACCCAGTGGAGTTCTATAAAAAGTTCACTGGGACATTGGGGTCACTGTTGATGAGGACATTCAATGAGGCACGGGAGAGAGGGGTGCTTCCTCTGACGATGTCACAGGCCACGATCTCGCTGATTCTGAAGCCGGATAAGGATCCGGAGCTGTGTGGGTCCTACAGGCCAATATCTCTATTGAATGTGGATGCCAAACTGTTGGCCAAAATTTTGTCCTCTAGGATTGAAGACTGTGTCCCGGACGTGATTGGGGGGGACCATACGGGTTTGTTAAGGGAAGGCAATTGGTGGCCAATGTAAGAAGGTTGTTAAATGCAATCATGATGCCCCCAGAAGGTAGGGAGGTGGAGGTAGTGATCGCAATGGACGCAGAGAAGGCTTTTGATCGAGTAGAATGGGAATATCTGTGGGAGGTATTGGGACGGTTCGGATTTGGGCGGGGCTTTATTGACTGGGTCAGGTTGCTGTATCAGGCTCCTGTGACGAGCGTATGGACCAATAGTCGACATCGGAATATTTTAGGCTACATCGGGGGACAGAACAGGGGTGCCCCCTCTCCCCACTGTTGTTCGCGCTAGCTATAGAGCCGCTGACAATTGTGCTGAGAGCCTCAAGGGGCTGGAGGGGGGTTGGTTCGGGGGTGGAGTGGAACACCGAGTCTCACTTTACGCAGACGACCTGCTCCTGTATGTATCGGACCCAGTGGAGGGGATGGAAGAAATCATGAGGATTCTGGGGGAATTTGGCCTGTTTTCGGGGTACAAACTAAATATGGGGAAAAGTGAGTTGTTTGCGATCCAGGCAAGAGGATAGGAGAGACGACTGGGGGAACTGCCGTTTAGAGTGGTGGGGGAAGTTTTAGGTATCTAGGCATCCAAGTGGCGTGGGAATGGGAATGGCAGCACAAAATAAATCTGGCCCGTCTGGTGGACCAAATGAAGGACAATTTTCGGAGATGGGATGCGCTCCCGCTGTCATTAGCTGGGAGGATGCAGATGTTGAAGATGACAGTCCTCCCGAGATTCCTGTTTGTGTTCCAGTGTCTCCCTACCTTTATTCCGCAGACCTTTTTTAAGCGGATTAACAAAATTATCACGGGCTTTGTATGGGCGGGCAAGACCCCGCGAGTAAAAAAGGGGATGATTGAGCGGAACCGGGGAGAGGGCGGGCTGGCGCTGCCAAACATCAGTAACTATTATTGGACGGCGAATATAAGCATGATCAGGAAGTGGGTGGTGGGGGGGAGGGTCGGCATGGGAGGATATGGAGGCGGCCTCATGTAAGGGCATTTGGGGGCATTGATAACGGCACCTTTGCCATTCCCGCTGGCATGGTACTCCACCAGCCCCGTGGTGGTGGCGGCCCTGAGAGTCTGGGGGCAATGGAGGAAGCATGTGGGAGCGGAGGGAGCATCGGTCTGGTCTCCAATCTGCAATAACCAACGGTTTGCCCCGGGAAGGATTGTCGGAAGGTTTCGGAGATGGCAGAAGGCAGGAATTGAGGGGATGGGGGATATGTTTATAGAGGGGAGCTTTCCTAGCTTGAGGGAGCTGGAGGAGAAATTTGGATTGGCGAGGAGAAACAAGTTTAGGTACCTGCAGGTGTGGGACTTCCTACATAGGCAGGTTTCAACCTTCCCGCTCCTACCACCAAAGGAGACTCAGGATGGGGTAGTTTACAGAGTGTGGGTGGGAGAAGGGAAGGTCTCCGACATCTATAAAGAGCTCATGGGGTCAGATGACACGCAGACTGAGGAGCTGAAGTGCAAGTAGGAGGAGGAGTTAGGAGGAGAGATAGAGGATGGTCTCTGGGTGGAGGCGTTGAGTGGAGTCAACGCGTCCACAACATGTGCCAGGCTCAGCCTGATACAGTTCAAGGTTGTTCACCGGGCTCACATGATAGTAGGCCGGATGAGCAGTTTCTTTGGTGTAGATCAGGGGTGGGCAAACTACGGCCCGCGGGCCGCATGCGGCCCCACAAAGGTTTTTATGCGGCCCGCCAATGAGGTGCCCGGAATCATAACCGGCATTTTTGAAAAGCCGCCGGGGATAAGCCACTGAAGTAAATGCGCTTATTCAATAAGCGCATTTACTTTAGCGGCTTTTCCCCGGCGGCTTTTCAAAAATGCCGGTTATGATTCCGGGCACCTCATTGGCGGGCCGCATAAAAACGCGCGTAGTGGGGTGGATGAGTGGGGCTGTCTCATTGGTCGGTTTAGTTGGGTGTGCGACCAATAGGAGTCCAGGTTACAAACAATAAGCCTTATTATTGTTTGTAAGCTGGACTCCTATTGGTCGCACACCCAACTAAACCGACCAATGAGACAGGCCCACTCATCCACCCCACTACGCGCGTTTTTATCGTTGACTCGGCTAGGCTGTGCTTCTGTCAGTGTTAAGGATCAGCACAAGCAACTTGACACCTGATTTCAACAAACTGGTAAATGACTGCAGTCAGATGCATCATTCCCATTGACATTGTTCTGTTACTTACTGAGTTACTTTGTTTTTCAAATAAATGTGCTTTTTTTTCTTTAAAGACCTTTTATTTTGGCTATTTAAAATATTAATTATTTTACTTAATATACTATGCGGCCCTTTAAAATTGTGAATTTCTGAATGTGGCCCTTGCAAGGAAAAGTTTGCCCACCCCTGGTGTAGATTATAGGTGTGCGGGGAGGCCAGCGAACCATGTCCACATGTTTTGGACATGCCCAAAGCTCAAGGTCACGTCATGACCACGGTGTTAGAAACAAGGGTGGCACCGAGTCCGGAGGTGGCGATTTTCGGGGTGTCGGAAGATCCGGGAAGCCAGGAGAAGAAAGAGGCAGACGTTCTGGACTTTGCTTCCCTGGTATCCTGGAGATGGATTTTATTAACTTGGAGGGATTCTAAGTCGGAGACCTGGCTATCTGACATTGCTAGCTTTCTCTGTTTGGAGAAAATCAAGTTTGCTTTGAGAGGGTCACTGTTAGGGTTCACCCGGATGTAGCAACCGTTCGTCGACTTCTTGCAGAAAATTAAACGTCAGCAGAAGGGGAGGGGGGGGGGTTAGTTTAGTTTAGAGTAGGGGGTTAATAAAGGTGGGACCTGTAAGGGAGGAAGCAGGCTTTTTGCACTGTTTATAGACTTATGTATATTGTTTATTTTGTCTTTGTTGTAAAACCAAAAATACCTCAATAAAATGTTTATTAAAAAAAACATTTTGCCCACGTGCCCTTATTTGCGAGATGAACAAAGGACAAACACAGGTTCATAATTCAACCCAAATTTATTCACAATTGCAGTGAACCAGTAACTATCCCAAAACATCTCAATATTATTTGCCCAAGATTCTGATCCTACCCGTACCGATGAATTCAATTGAGCCCCGGGTCCAATTCTCTGAGTCTCTGCTATCTCAGGGTTCTCATCTGTAGAGGTGGCTCTCGCATGCCTTTTCCATCCGTCTCTGGTTTGCCACCGAGTCTGGTCCTCAAGTCTCTGTGTCCAGTCTTTGCTGGGGATGGTACTAGGTGCCCCTTTTTATCCCCGTCTTCGTGCCCTTCCAGAAGATTCTCTGGCCTTCAGCCAATCAAGTCACTGGGCAGGGGTCGCAACACCCAATAGAGTCGCCGATTCCAACTCTCCATTTCGCCGGCAGCGCACTCATGCCCATGGATTTCATCCTGGCAGCCGGCCAATGGGGTTTCCCATTGTGAGCACCGTCATACCGTCGCGAAATCCGTGGGCGTGAGTGCGCTGCCGGTGAAATGGTGGGTTCCGCCGACGGAGAGTCCAGCCCCCTATGTGAGTAATAACATGAGCAGCAGAGTTTTGGATGCCGTGGGGTTTATAGAAGCTAGAATGTGGGAGACAATAGAACATTTGAACAATACGCAACATGCAACAAATATAACCTACGTTTCTGGTCAAGCCAATTAGAAAATTCTTTCCATATTCCAGGAATTTACTTTTAGTGGAAAATGATAGGTTCACAAAGTAACGTCATGCTCATCACAAGGAGAGACAACATTAATCATTCCAAGTGCAGTAGTTATGTTTGTCTGTTAATTCAATTCATTCCCAAATATGCACAAATAAGATTAAAGCTCTTCACACCATACCCAAAAGAAAGAAAGTTGTTTGTCTGACCTGAGACTTAAACGTAGCTAGTTTTCTACAAGGCTGGGTGGGAATGGAAACAATCAGGATGCAGGGAGGCTGCAAAGTGATATAGTAAGTGAATGGTAAAGAAGATGGCAGCTGGAGTATTATGTGGGCAACTGTGATCATATGAATAGAAAAAGTGGAATATTTTTAAAGTAATTAATCTTCTAAATGTTGATGTTCAGGGGGGTGAGGGTACAAGGAAAACAGAAGGTTAGTGCACTGTAGAGTTAGGGAGGCACACTGCATGCTGGCTTTTATTGCAACGGTTTGCAGTACAGCAGCTGGATTCACCGTTCCTGAGACTAAGTGTTGACGTCGGGGCAGGATTAGCGGACTTCTACGACAGCAAAACCGGCGCCACACCTGGACCGTTAAGGGGCTAGCACAGGCGCCACGAGAACCACAAATGTCCAGATTGGCCGGGTCCGGGATTGACACTCAGGAGACTGACAAGCTGCAGCTGCATATTCATACTTCACTCCCCACACACACCATCCCAGCCAATAAGATGGCAGCAAGGAGAGCGGTAGCAAGATTTGCCGACGCTGAACCGAAGATGCTGCTGGATGCCGTAGAGGAAAGGTGGATGACCTCGTGCCGGCGCTCACACTGACTTCATATCACTTCTGTCTGCAAAACCCTCCACCATCCCAGAGACACTCACCTCGGTTGGGCACTTTAGTGAAGATGCTCCTCAGGCACACACATGTAGCGGTACAGCAGGTGGAGCTAGGAGCTCCCGAGGAGGTTGATGATCGGCGGGCATGCCAACCTAGAGACTAACTGCCATCCAGTCAGGTTTTGGGCTTCTGGAATGGACAGTCCCATTGATTGCAGTCATAGAACCAAGGGTTGTTGGCGAACACCCAGCAGCTGTGGTATTACCATAAATGTAAGAACTGCAAGGGTTAATGAAATATCTAGATCAGCCATTAGAGAGAGCTCGAGTTACAAGTATATAAAACATTGGTGCTAAGCCTTGTGGGGAGAGAAGTGAAGGAGTTACCCAGAGTGCAGACTGAAGGAAAGATCGTGTGAGTGAGAGCAGATCATAGTTTATAATAATGTAGAGATTAGTTGTAGATGAGTGTAGATTATATGTTAATTATCAACTGTGTATTATTTAGGAGGATATGTCGAATCCAAATTAGTAGTGTTAATACATTTATAGCTTTGTTCAAGTTAAAGCTATTTGTCGCCTTTGTGAACATTATGCCAACCATCCTGAATTTAGCAACACTAAGAATACCACATGGTACCAGGTGTTTAATTCTACAATTAATAAGCAATTAGATTAGGCAAGTTAGTTTTAAGAAGATTGAAGAAAACAATCACACCGCTGCACAGATCAGAAAATCTACACAGAAGACAAATCGTAAGGTGGAGAGTTAAAAGAAGCCTGACTGCTTCAGGACAAATGGTAACTATGTTATTCTTTAAACAGTAGTTTAAAGTTTTCCTATCTGCCTTCCGAAAATGCTTCTGATCAGAGGTAAATAACACTTCTTCTAAATTTGGCAACGCAAGCATTAGAGCTTTATAACTTCTTTGGATTTACTGCTGATGAGGATAAAACAAAATATAACAGTGCTACAGAAGTTTGATGCACACTGCAGGAAGCAGGTGAATGGGACCTATGAGCGCTACATGTTCAGAAAAAGGCGGCAGAAAATGTGCAGCTAAAAGGGGAATCGGTAGATACTTTCAATTACAGCTTTAAAGTTAAAAGCGCAGTTGTGTAATTTTCCTCCGCTGCCGATTCAATGCTTCGTGATCAAGTTGTATTTGGGATATGTGACAAACGTTTGCGTGAAAAAATGCTAAGTTGACTGATTTTACCGCTGGAAGACGCGATTAAGATTTGCAAAGCCAGTGAACAAGCATCCTTTGACTATGAGGAGGCCAGGGCAAATGAAAAAGGCACAAAATCGGGAAACGTGGCTGACCCCATTAATGCTGTGCCATAGCACAGAAAACTACAACATTGTTATACTGTGCCCAGCACCCATGCTGGCTTAACTAGTGTTACGGGCCTTAACGCTACACCTAGGTGCATCTCCAGACTGTACATCAGGAGTGGAGATGGCCTGCTGCCATTCCAACCCTGTGATCGGGGTCCTCTTTTGCAGCCGTCTTCTGGGGCTCCTGGAGCTTGATGGGCCTGGCTGCTGCTTGGGTGTCCCATATGGCATAGTGCTGCCCTGTTCTTCCCGCTCCCCACCAGGTGCACTCAGATGCAGAGTCCAAGGCACTATGCTTTTCCGGTACATTCCCTGCGGGGGTCACTGGCACGGGTCCCATCACCTCCTCCTCACTTTGGGGTGCCTGATGGCCCTCGGGCTGCTGGATGAGGGTATGAGCGGAGTTAGCCCTGAGGCTCCCTTGCCACCTGATGCTGCCAGTCCTGGAGACCCCCGTCCGCCCCGAGCAGGGTCTCAATGCTTGTGGCCATGGAGCACAGGGAGTGGACCATGTTCCTCTGGGACTGTGCCGCATCACACTGCAACTGTGCCACCACCTTCTGGGTCTGTGCCACATCAGTAAGTGACTCTGGGTCTGTCCAGGTCGGCCAGCACCCGGGCATCGCAGCTGATGCCCTCAGCCATGACCTGCTGTGACTAGGCCATTGACTGGAGTGCCGCTGTAATCTCGAAGTGGCCCTGTTACATGGCTACCTGTGATAGGCCACTGTCCGAACAGAGTGCCCTAGGCCTTGGACATCCTGACCCATGTCCAAAACCTTCATCCTCAAGGCCTCCACCGCAGATGCCACCTGTGAGGTGTTGGCCTGGGTGGTGCGTATGGTCGGCACCATCTCCTGCTCCTGCACGCATTGGACTCCTCCAACTGCACCTCCAGGGTGCATCTCTTTGGCATCCACCTTGAATTCGAAGTGTATCACTCCATGAGTTTGGAACATTCATTCTTTTCTTTTCAGCCACCTTTAACATTTTTAAGACTCTTTCGAGATTCACTAGGCGCTCCTCTTTGGATGCTCCTGAAAATGGCACGGTGCCACAGTGACTTGCAGTGCTGCCTCACAGCTCCAGGGACCCAGGTTCAATTCCGACCTCGGGTGACTTTGTGGTGTTAGCACGTTCTCCCCGTGTCTGCGTGGGTTTCCTCCGGGTGCTCTGGTTTCCTTCTGCAGTCCAAAAATGAGCAGGTTAGGTGGATTGGCCATGCTTATTTGCCCCTTAGTGTCCAAAAAGTTAGGTGGGGTCACTGGGTTATAGGGATTGGATGGAGGTGTGGGCTTAAGTAGGGTGCTCTTTCAAAGTGCCGTGCAGACTGGATGGGCTGAATGGCCTCCTTCTGCACTGTAAATTCTATGATTCTAATCAGTACATCATCTAGATAGATCAGTCATTTTCAAACTCAGGGTCGGGTTGCAGACGGGTGTCAGGAGGGATGCGGGGCCATCAGTTTCCAATCGCGGGATGAAGTGGCCAAATGCCACGACCAGCTTTTAAAATTGATGGCCGCAACCGGCTTTTATACTGCTGGCTGACCTGCGCATCGTCTCCCCTCAGCAGTGTGCAGGCCTGGAGCCCAACGAAGCAGGCCGCCTCCTCCTGATGTCAGCCCACTGGCACAGGAGGAGATTCTATTTGAATATCGATGGAGTCTTCTCTCCAGAGGTCACGGCAGGGAGCAGGTACACTGACCCTTTGGGCTCAAGGGACATTCCTCCATTTTGCATCTGCCAGCTGTGAGCTCCAGGGCCTCTGGTGAGCAACCCATGATGAAGAAGTTGAAAACAGGAACAAAGCAGCATTAATATGATTTATTGAGGTATGGGTTTATTAATTGTGTCACTGCAAATCAGGATGCAAAGGTCATATGTGTTATATGCAGGAAAGTACTGGCAAATGAACGATTAAAACCCTCAAAACTTCAAAGGAATTGAAGACTAAGCATGGTGAGTTTGAGGACAAACTTCTTGACTTCTTTCGGCCAATGCAGTGAGATCTTAAATCATTAGCTGAAGTTCTCAGCAGAAATGTAACATTGATGACAAAGCAAGTGAGATCATGAGGACCAAGCAGGCTCACCTGTCACATTAAAGGTAAGTGAAAATGGAGGGTCATGAAGTTCGGGCGGCATGGGTCACAAAGGTTGACCGGTTAGTAAAAATGGGACCCGGGCAAAAAGTTTGAAAAACACTGAGATAGACAATCACTTTGGGTGGGTCCAGTAGTAAACATTCCATTGTGCGCTGGAATATCGCACAGGCAGACGAGTCACCGAAGGGTAACTGGTGCCATTGTTGGTGTTTATGGCAAAACAATTCCATGGAAGTTTCGTCCAACTTTAAGTTGGTACGCATGACTCATATCAAGTTTGGTGTATACTAGTTCAGTGTATAAATTTTCAATTCTTGTTATTGGTTACAGGTCCAATTTGGCTGCCTGATTCACAGTTAATTTGTAGTCTCCGCATATTCAAATGGCCCCATCTGGCTTCACCACTGGCACGATTGGAGCCGACCACTCTGAAAACTGTGCAAGTTTGATGATACCTAGTTCATATTCAACCCTTTCATTTAAGGCATAGGGGATGGGTCGAGCGCTGAAACCTGCTTGGGTGTGGCTTCCAGATCCTTGGTTTTAAGGCCCTATACCTTGCCGAACACATCTTTTCTAAGACAGCATGAAGACCTCCTCCATTAATTTGGAAAATATCTAGCCAATTTAATTTAATTTGGTGAAGCCAATCCCGGCCCATCAGACTTGATCCTTGCACCCCACCACCCACTACTAGTCGGGGCTTTTGAGCTGACTGTTTCCGGTAGCTTATGGACATTGTGGTTGATTCTAAGATTCTTAAAGCTTTCTTAGTATACGTGGCTAGTCTGGCCGATGTGTTCCTTAACCAGGGTTCCCACCTTGCAGATAACAAAATGTTTGCTCACTTACAACTGTAGAGCGGTTACATCCATTCTAAATGGTTGCTCACTTGCTATCAACTTAATCATAAATATGGAATGCCAGTCATTATACTTTCAGAAATGGGTGGTATGGTTCTGCAGTGATTATCACTGCAGCCTCACAGCTCCAAGGACATAGGTTCGATTCCGGCCTGGAGTCTTGTCTGTGCAGAATTTTCACATTCTCCCCTAACTGCGTGGGATTTCGCCACGTGCTCTTGTTTCCTCCCACAGCCCACACGTTAAGTGGATTGGATGTGATAAATTGCCCCATAGTCTGTCTGTGTGAGTGTGAGCGTGCCAAGCTTGATGTGGTGCAATGCCCTTCCAGCTATGAGCCCCTGGTGACAGACTAGCGACCTGTTCCAGGAATGATTAGCTACAGTTAGAGTCGATAGTCACAGTGCGCAGAAAGATTGAGGGAGAGAGATACTTATAGATAGGAGAAACAGGGGGAAGGGGTCAGAAAACAATGCTGTAGTTGATTTTAGATTGACAAATTATGAAGGGAGTCTCAAGAAATACATTAAGGGGGGGAACTAAGACAGGCCTTCACCTGGGAGATTGCTCGACCAAATAAGTGCACGGGCCCCTGAATTTGACTGAATAAGTGTATGGGTTTTGCTCCTGCTTGGCAAGGGCAAAATGAAGGCCAATGAAGGCCTATGAAGGCCCTTCATTTGCTCAGGGTGAGACTTCCAACCCCCGCCATCTGTGAGGATGCCCATCTTCAAGAGCTGCTAACCTCGGAAGACCTGCAGCTCCGTAGTCCTGTTATCATCACCAGAAACAGTGGGAACTGCTGGAATTACAGGTGCTTCCTGAAGAAGAGATGGCATGGACCTATATTTACTGGCAAGTCAGGCGTTTTGCCAGGGCTTGGTTGGCAGGCCCCGTTGAGGGGGTTGAGGGCTGAGTCTATCGCTGTGATGGGATGAGTGGGGTAATGCGGGAAGTGGAAGACTACCTTGAATACTGAGGTACTTGAACAGCAGGAAAGCCTCACCTCATCCCACAAATTGATTAAAATTGACAGTCTCGCCAGATAACATCTGCAGTAGGTTAAACTCTAGCGTCCTGAAGTGGCCATTAATTGGTTAATTATATGAGAGCACATGCCCAAAAGCTTAATCAATGAGATGGGTTTCATGGAGTGTCATGAAGGAGGATTAGATGTGTAGAGGTTTAGGGAAGGAATTCCTAATCAGAGTGCTTGATTAATTGAGCAGAGCTTCCATTTCAAAATCATGCGAGTTAGAAACCTTTTCTCGGTAGCTGAGTTCTCTGCTGAGTGCACTATTTAGGTCTTGGACATCACCCAGGGCTATCAAGTATCTGAGAGAAAGGGGAAATGTGGCCTGTGTGGGACAGACTACCTGCACTGTGGAGAAGAAGACGATGATGAAGGCGGCATGTTGGCACAGTGGTTAGCACTGCTGCTTCACAGCGCCAGGGACCCGGGTTCAATTCTGACCTTGGGTGACTGTGTGGAGTTTGCACTTTCTCCCTGTGTCTGTGTGGGTTTCCTCCGGGTGCTCCGGTTTCCTCCCAGAGTCCAAAGATGCGTAGGTTTGGTAGATTGGCTATGATTTGTGCATGGGTTTACGGGGATGGGGGTTGGGCCTCGGTAAATGTTTGGAGAGTTGGTGCAGACCCGATGGCCCGAATCTGCACTGTAGGGATTCTATGACTACACCTCTGTCCTATACGGGTGACAAGATTGCACATATTCACTCATTCACCCTGACCACCCTCATGAAAACCATTCTGGCATTGAGATCCTGACAAGCCCAACACCAATGACCTCCTTGGTGACCCCCTCCTCAGCAGCACCTGTCCGGCCCACCTTCCTCCCCAGTAGGCATCATCTGCTCATCTTGGTTGGATGATGAATATGGGATGGCTCTGAGGGAGTTCTCATTAAATCGAGGTGGGGTGGGGGGGGGGGGGGGGGGGGGGCTGATTTGGCTGTCGACCTCTGCCCCTCCCCTTGCTCCAATGTCTCAGACATCTCTGGACAACGAGACAGTTCCTCTGTGCAAAGCTTCGGAAAACTTGCTCAGGTTAAAAAAGGCATGCCACATCAGGCCAGTGTCAGTGTTTGAAGACAGCAGAGCTGATAATAATAAGCACTCACCTTAGAAGCCTAGAAATAGAGCTGAAGTCCAAATGATCCTGCAATGACCCAGTTGAAATTTGCTGGGTCCTCTGACACTGCCTCGTGCCAGGGGGTCCTTTAAATTACTGGCCGTGACCTTGTTCCAGGTCATGGCCAAATACCTTGGAGGCCAGACATCCTGCCCTTCACCAGTGATTGGGTGGGATGAAGGCCTCAAATCCGCCCTGGTAATTAATATGCCCCAATCAATGTTATTGGATATGTTCCGACGGCGACTCCAGATGTTGGAAGGCTGCTGGCTTCTGGGTGTTGAACCTGCCTGTAGCACCACAGCGTATTATTCAGCCCTCGAGATGGGGAATTCTTTGCGGAAAATAACGACTGCAGAAAGTCATGTCTTGTTGCTGCTGATCAGAATAAGAGCAGAACCATGTTAAATCAATTCTGTTACTGGAGTGCAGTCGCTATAGATACCAGATACTCCCATTGATCTAATGTATGTGCCCAGATGGGAGCAAACGTCATTACTCCAAATTCAAAAGAAACAACAAATATGTTTTTCTTGTTTGTGGCTTAAAGTTCTCTTTCAAAAAAGGTTGTTTAGTAAAATTGATCTGGTGGGAGTTCTTGTGCTCATGAATGTAATTCTTTTGAGTGTAGTCTTTCTCATTTTCTAAAATGTTTTTTATGACGCCCTATATGATGGCCACATCCCCTAAATTAATAAAATAATTAAATTAATATAAAAATAATTTCAGAATAATTGGGCAGGTGGCCTTTAAACTGAAGGACTTTGGCAATTATCCTGATTTTATTCCTCTCATGTGAGTGGCCTTTAAGTGGGTGAAAATCATTTGAGTGCCTTCAGATTTGAATGACGTGGAAGACGGCAGGAAGGTGAATAAGAACGCTCAAATGAATCAGAGCAATTTCAGAGATATGTAGTGTGTAGGAGGGAGATTTCTGAGATACTGGCCAGGCAGAATGGAAGAAGCTTGCTGTGAGTCACCGAGTTAATGACATTTACTGGACCCTGAGGAAAGAACATGTGAGTGATACTGATCGATTATAACTCTCAAAGAGCAAGCACCTGAATTTTGGGCTGAATAGCCTACTTCTGTGCTGCATGCATTTACAGCTCAAACACTGAAAAATGATCAGCTAAACCTTATCAGCTTTCACATTTGCAAGGTTATATATCAATGTGATAGAATTCTTCGCTGCATTCATTGCAACAGCTTGACCTAATTTGTCGCTCCCTCGTCCCTGAGTCGAGGTTTCTGTGTATAGAGCCTCGCGTTAGGGCTTTAATGCATAAATTATAGTGACATTCCAGGTGAGTAGTGACATTCCAGTCAATACAAATAAAGTGTCTTTTAATGTGGAGATTTTTTCCCAGCCCTTCCTTTCAGTTCATGGCCAGAGGGCAGTTGCTATAAAGAGACTGAGACCTTTTGAAACAAACCTTGCAGTCTTATTCACTGCTGTGTAAAGGATTTCAAAGTTAATCTCAAGCTGCTAAAAACTTGGCGATGACAGGAGATGTCCAATGTGTCCACTGCCATGAGCAAAGGCAGGAAATAAAACATCATGATGCCAAAGTATCCACGTGGAAGCACACGGCCAGATTTCATTTCCATATTATTGCAGAACTAAAACAGTTTATATCTGTGTGGCATAAGGTGGTGAGTGCCCTTTTAAGTGCAACACAGCAGAGTAAGCGTCACCTGGCCTGGGTGACCAAGTCAGACTCAGAATGGGGAATCACCACAGGGGGAGGAGTTCTCTTAGGCAGAAGCGTTCCTGAGCTAGCTGCAGACATGATGCTGCTGTTGTAGATCCTTGTAAATAAATCCTTTGTTGTTCACGAATGAAGTCTCTGAAAGTGCATCATTATCTCAGCGACAATAATGAATTATCCTGACACTGCCTCTGGCCCGACACATGTGAGCATCCCAATAAACTATTATGAAATTCAATGGACAGTTATTGGGTGTGGCAAAATCTCATGAACAACGATGGAATTTATCACCAGTTCACCTGTTTCTGGTGGTATTTTTTCACTGCTGCTTAGATTTCCTGTAAAACTCCCTTCTTTTCCTTAAATAGCAAAAGCTGAACAGGTGGATGGAGGCCACGTCTCTTACCACCTCATTTCAAGGATAATAACTTTTCAACAAATTGGGGGCATGGTAAACTTGGAGGAGGACTGTGATAAAGACATAATAAACTTTTTGAATGGGTGCGTAATTCGCACATCAGCATAGCTAAGCATGAGGTTGGTCATTTTGGTAGGAAGAATGAAGAGGATACTTATTCCTTGGAAAATACAAGCTGATCTTTTTTTAATAAACAGTTTATTGAGGTATTTCTTGAGCATTTTAACAGCAACAAAATCAACAATATAGATAACAAGAAAAATATAAACATAGTGAAAATTCCACCTCCCTCTCCCACAGGTCTTGCCATTGCTTACCCCCTGACCTATGCTAACCTGACCATCCCCCCGCTTTCTGCTGACGATTAGTTCTCTGCGAGGAAGTCAACGAATGGTTGCCACCTCCGGGTGAACCCCTGCAGAGACTCTCTCATGGCAAACTTAATTTTCTTCAGGCAGTGGAAGCCTGCCATGTCTGAAAGCCAGGTCTCCGATTTCGGGGGCTTTGAGTCCCTCCATGCCAGCAATATGTGCCTTCGGGCTATCAGGGAAGCAAAGGCCAGAACGTCCGCCTCTTTCTCCTCCTGGATTCCCAGGTCCTGCGATACCCCAAAAATCGCCACCTCCAGACTCATTGCCACCTTCATATTTAATACTGTGGACATGGCATCAGCAAACCTCTGCCAAAATCTCCTCAGCGTTGAACATGCCCAGAACATATGAACATGGTTCGCTGGCCCCCTACACACTTCGTGCACCTATCTTCCACTTCAAAGAATCTGCTCATCCGGGCTACTGTCATGTGAGCCCGGTGTAGCCACCTAAGATGGACACTGGGCTAACAAAATGGAGAACTGCTAAGACTGTAGGGAGAAAACAGTTTAGCCAGGACAAGCAGTCTGCAAAGGCTAATTAGCATTCTGCACGTAGCGAAACTAGTTTATGGCCAGGTGGAAGATCTCAACCAAAGGTGTAAATAGCAAAACGCTTTGCATAGTAATGAGGAAATCCAGATCTGGGCACACACAATAGCAACATTTGGTTTTGAATGGATACTTTAAGTGGACGCCCAGACGAAACGGCACCAGAAGTATCCATCACAAAAGACCCTAGAGACCGCCCCACCCATCGAGAAGAGACCCTCAGATTGGGGGATTTGTAAGACATCGATTGGGAAATGATCCAATCGATACATGGCAGGTAAAGCCCGCCCCGAAAAGGCACGGACATTGGGGGCCCTATAAAGATAGACCCCGCACATGGTTCTGTCTGTGTTGTGCTCCGGCTCCATTGCTGTTCTTGCTCCGGCCTGCTCTGCTCTGCTCCGGCTCCGCTGTTGACTCCGTTGCTGTTGTATCCTGACTCCGACTCCAGCCTCCAGATCCTGTCTTCTATCACCAGCCGTTGAGCACCAGCCATCGTTCAGTAAGTCCCAAAACGACGCTCGCTACGTGAACTTATACAGTACTCGACTAGTAACGAACAGAAGGTGCAGCCCAGAAAGGAACAAAGGCCTTGTCCCCTGACCTTGCTGGTTCCCACTTAGATAAGTATTTAGTCGTTTAGTAGTAGAAATAGGTACTAGTCTTTAGCGTGTGCATGTGTATTTATTATATTTGTATAATAAATATTGATCGTTGGAACTTACTAATCGGTGTATAGTTTTATTACTTTGAACCTGACCTTGAGATACTTGTGAGGTGTTTATATACGACACCTGGCGACTCCGAGCTGAAATTACACACACAGAGCTGTAGCAGTGTTAAGCACACGGCCTTTAAATGGAGGCGTGTTAATACACTCCAATAAACGCGTAATACACTCAAGTAAAACGTGCAACACCGGTGAACAACCTTAAATTGGATCAGTCTGAGCCTGGCACATGTTGTGGTAGCATTGACCCTTCCTAACGCATCCAGAGGCCCTCTTCTATCTCTCCCCCAGCGCCTCCTCCCACTTTCGCTTCAGCTCCTCGGTCTGCGTCTCCTCCGAACCCATAAGCTCTTTATATATGTCCAAGACATTCCCCTCTCCTATCCATCCTCTAGAGACCACCTTATCCTGAATCCCCCTTAGCGGCAGGAGTGGGAAGGTTGGTACCTGCTTCCGCAGAAAGTCCCGTACCTGTAAATATCGGAATTCATTTCCCCCAGCCAATGCAAACTTCTCCTCCAGCGCCCTCATACTCGGGAAGCTGCCTTCCAAGAACAAGTCCCCCATCCTCTCAATCCCCGCTCTCCGCCAAATTCGAAACCCCCTGTCCATCCTCCCTGGGACAAACCGATGGTTATCACAGATTGGGGACCACACCGATGCTCCCTCTGCTCCCACATGTCTCCTCCACTGCCACCAGACTCCCAGGGCCGCCACCACCACTAGACTGGTGGAGTACCGTGCTGGCGGGAACGGCAGGGGCGCTGTTACCAATGCCTCCAAACTTGTGCCCTTACAAGAAGCCGCCTCCATGCGCACCCACGCAGGTTCACCCCCCATCAGCCACCTCCTCACCATGGCTATATTAGCCGCCCAGTAATAATTGCTGAAATTTGGCAGCGCCAGCCCTCCATCCCCCCGACTCCTCTTGAGCATTGCCCTCTTCACCCGTGGGGCCATGCCCCCCCAACACAAAGCCCATGATAATCTTATTGATCCGCTTAAAAAAGGACCACGGGATGACAATCGGGAGGCATTGGAAGACGAATAGGAACCTCGGGAGGACCATAATTTTTACCGATTGCACCCTATCCGTCAGAGACAACGGGAATGCATCCCATCTCCGGAAATCCTCCTTCATCTGGTCCACCAACCGGGCAAAGTTCAATTGATGCAGCCTGTCCCAATCCCTCGCCACTTGGATACCCAGGTACCTGAAACTGTCCCCCACCACTTTGAATGACAGTTCCTCCAGTCGCCTCTCCTGACCTCTCGCCTGAACAACAAACAACTCGCTCTTCCCCATATTAAGCTTATACCCCGAAAACCGGCCGAATTGCCCTAAGATTCCCATAATTTCCTCTGAAGTTAAAACTCACCACTATTCTTAGAATTCCCCCTATACCAAAAAAAAGGTTGATATTCTAAATGGTGAACAGGGATTCTCACTCCCTGACTCCGATGCAGGCTTCTGTGGGTGCTATTCAGGTCAAACTATCTTTTCAAGTTATCCCCTGGTATAACCCATACCTTCACCGAAGAATTTTACCTACTTACCCCTTAATAGCATCGATGTCCTGGGTCCTGCGTTATTAAGGAAGTGAAGTAAGCTAATAACCACTTTTTCAGGTTAAGTTATTTTTATTATTATATTTTTTCTTTTAAAAGCTGCAAACACTTTCTTTACAGAAAGGAAAAAAGATCTTGCTTCTGGCTGCTGCTGGTTGGTTGTACAGACCTTCAGGCCCACGACACTCAATCTTCTTTAAATCTGGTCTTCTGGAGTTGTATTCACTGGTGAACTCGGTTGCTGTGTCCTGTCCTTCCCATGTACCGAGCTGTGAGAGCTGGCTCTGGCTCTGCTGTTTAAATTCTAGTCTTCCTTAGATGTATAACTGTTTAAACTCGGCTGCTTGCCTTGTCTTTCCCATGACCGAGCTCTCTCTCTCTCTCTCTCTGAGTTCTCCTCCCCTTCTCTCCTGTTGCTGTTGCTGTTGCTGTTGCTCTTCTGCTTCTGCTCCCTGGGTTTATATTCTCTTTCTAATAATTATTAAGTTTTTAGAGCCTTATTGTAAGTTAACTTATTTCCCTTTGATTGTTAAAAGTATCTTTGATGTAAACATCCAAATACAACCAACTATTCACTTTGCGCACAACGTCACCTCTCAGATCTGATTACAAAATGCCCCGGTTTCAATAGGTGTTACCTCCACTTCTGTGCTTTCGAATCGCTTAATTTTTCAATTGTCCCCAGCTCATAACTTTGCCTTTGATTTTGACTTAAATGATGTTTCTCGTAGACAGGTCGTCTCCAATTTTCTTTTAATTGACTTGATGTTCGTAGAATTTTACACTTTAAAATTGACACCAAATTCGACTGAGCATCTTCCATCCTTTCCAGCTGTTTACTAAGAGAGTTTATTTCAATTAAGGTGTGAAACTTTGCTTTTAGCTGTATGCTAAAATTTAACTTGGTTACGACTTGAAAGACTTGCCTGTTTTAAACATTCGTCACTTAATGCAATTGAAACTCTCATCCATGCTTTTCCAGATGCTTCCTGAGATAGTTACATTCCATGAAGGTGTGAGCCATTGTTTTAGCTTACCACATGAAACCTGTGTTTGCTAAACCTGCTTGTGAGCAAGAATCTGCATTTTACAACCCTGCTCTTTGAAGCTGCTATGAAACTTTTGTGGGATCTTTCCCTGTATCCTCTCAAACCAGATATTGCCAGACTTCCATGTTTCAAATGACATATTTTTCTGTATTTTCAAGAACACCTCCATCCCCTCCATTGTGTCTGAGACATACAACAGTAAGTCATCCGCATACAGCGAGACTCTGTGCTCCATCCCACCCTGGACTAACCCCTTCCAGCCCCTTGAGGCCCTCAGAGCAATTGCCAGCGGCTCTATAGCCAGCGCAAACAGCAGTGGGGAGAGGAGGCATCCCTGTCTCGTCCCCTGGTGTAGCCTGAAATAGTCCAACGTCGTCCTGATCGTTCGTACACTAGCAACCAGAGCCCGGTACAGCAACCTAACCCAGTCAACAAAGCTCCTTCCAAACCCAAACTGCTCCAGAACCTCCCACATGTAATTCCACTCGACCCAGTCAAAGGCTTTTTCCCCGTCCATTGCAACCACCACTTCAACTTCCCTACCTTCCGGGGGCATCATGATCACGTTTAGCAGCCTCCTTACATTGGCCACTAGCTGTCTACCCTTAACGACCCCTGTCTGGTCCTCCCCTATAACTCCGGTACACAGTCCTCAATCCTAGAGGACAGAATTTTGGCCAGACGTTTGGCATCTACATTCAGCAAGGAAATCGGCCTGTGATACCCACACAGCTCCGGGTCCTTGACCCTTTTCAGAATGAGCGAGATCATGGCCTGTGACATTGTCTGGGGCAGAATCCCTCTTTCCTTGGCCTCGTTAAAGACCTTCATCAGCACCGGCCCCAATATTTCGGAGAACTTTTTATAGAACTCGACTGGGCACCCATCCGGTCCCAGGGCCTTACCCGGCTGCATGGCCTTCAAACCCTCCACTACCTCCTCCAGCCCGATCGGGGCCCCCAGCCCTTCTACCAGCTCCCCATCCACCTTCGGGAAAGTCAGCTCATCCAAAAAGAGCCTCCTCCCGGCGCTTTCAGAGCTGCTGTGTAAGCATCCTGCTGGCCTTCTCACCGTGCTCATAAATCACCCCCTTCACCTTTCTGAGCTGTTCCATTGCCCTCCCGGTCGTTAACAAACCAAATTCTGCTGCAGCCTCCGGCGTTCCCTTAAAAGCCCTGCCTCTGGAGCCTCCACATATCAACTCGTAAAATCTCTTTCACCAGTCGGTCCGTTTCTACCCTATCCGTCCTGTTCCTGTGAGCCCGGATCGAGATCAGCTCTCCTCTCACCACTGCCTTCAGCGCTTCCCAGACCACCGGTGCTGAGACCTCCCCCCTATCGTTTACCTGCAGGTAGTTTAGCATGCACTCCCTCAGCCTCTCACACACCGCTTCGTCAGCCAACAGCCCTACATCCAACCTCCATTGCGGGAGCTGCTTGCTATCCATACTGACCTGCAGGTCCACCCAGTGCGGAGCATGGTCCGAGATCGTAATCGCCGAATACGCCGTGTCCACCACCCCCACCAACAGGCCCTTGCCACAACAAAGAAATCTATCCGAGAGTACACCTTGTTTACGTGGGAGAAAAAAAGAAAATTCCTTGGCCCTCGGCTGCCTAAATTTCCATGGATCCACCCCAACCCCCCCCCCCCCCCCCCCCCCCCCATCTGCTCCATGAACCCTGTACAAGCTGAATTTTAATCTGCAGGAGCATATACAGTTAGGAATCAAGTTGGGGGTTTGGAGTTTAAAACCAACAAAATTGGCTCCAACTTGCTGACTTCCATATTTCAATCCATGTGTTTGTTGGTTTGCAGGCAACTCCCTCAGGAGAGGGAGGCCGGTCAATTTCAATATGTTAATTATCATATTTTTAAACTTCAGTTACCGAATGTGGGCTTCGCTGACTGGGCAAACATTAATTGTCCATCCCTAATTGTCCTTCAGAAGCTGGTGGTGAGCTGTCTTCTTGAACCGATGCAGTGCAGGAGGTGAAGACACATCCATGGTATTCCATTACACTCCTGACTTGTGCCTTGTAGATGGTGGACAGGCTTTGAGGATTCAGGAGGTGAGTTACTTGCCACAGGATTCCTAGCGTGTGACCTGCCTTGGTAGCCACAGTATTTATATGGCTCGTCTAGTTCAGTTTCTGACCAAAAGTAAGCCCCAGGATGTTGATAGTGGGGGATTCATCAATGGTAATGCCTGATGAGTTATCTGTGTTGGTCTAACATTGAATGCAACTGGATGCAGTGAAACGAGAAAGAGGCTTCCAACACAGGAGATGGTCCAACACTGTTTTATTGAACCTGCTGATTGCAGTACATAATCTGCTGTGGGTTGACTGTGGGCTGGTTTAGCTCACTGAGCTAAATCGCTTGCTTTTAAAGCAGACCAAGCAGGCCAGCAGCACGGTTAAATTCCTGTACCAGCCTACCCGGACAGGTGCCGGAATGTGGCGACTAGGGGCTTTTCACAGTAACTTCATTGAAGCCTACCCGTGACAATAAGCAATTTTTATTTTTCATTTTTCATATTAACCTAACTGATAACCTCCTACTGGCTTCACCAGACTAGCTCTCTACCACATGGTGATGATGTTCACTGGCCTATGCACTGTGACTATCTCCCTAGCCGTGTCCTGTGAGAGAGAGAGTCTTTATACCTGTGCGTTTTACAGTGGTGGTGTCCTGTTTGGTGATTGGTTGTTCTGTGTCGTGTGTGTTCATTGGTTATCCTGTGTGTCAATCACTGCGTGTCTGCATCTCATGATATACATGAGTGGATATTATGACATCTCCCCCTTTTTAAAATACATTTTGGAACATGGCTGTATACACATGCATAACTATATACAAGTGGGGAATGAATGAACATATGTACATGGGAAGGTGTCTATCGTGCAGAGCAAACTGAACAAAATTTACAAGATTTAAGTCTATAGAACATAGAACATAGAACAGTACAGCACAGAACAGGCCCTTCGGCCCTCAATGTTGTGCCGAGCCATGATCACCCTACTCAAACCCACATATCCACCCTATACCCGTAACCCAACAACCCCCCCCTTAACCTTACTTTTATTAGGACACTACGGGCAATTTAGCATGGCCAATCCACCTAACCCGCACATCTTTGGACTGTGGGAGGAAACCGGAGCACCCGGAGGAAACCCACGCACACAGGGGGAGGACGTGCAGACTCCACACAGACAGTGACCCAGCCGGGAATCGAACCTGGGACCCTGGAGCTGTGAAGCATTTATGCTAACCACCATGCTACCCTGCTGCCCCCTCTATAGATTCAGTCTTTGTGGTGGGCGACGAATTCTTGTCGATCGCCTCAGAGGTGGCGGGGGGGACACCGGCACCTGGACAGGCGGGATGGCTGCCATCTTGGTGGCCTTGTGGACAGGTGGGATCGCTGCCAGATCGGTGGCCTCGTGGTGCAAGACGTCCGGAGCAGGCATAATGACATAGGGAGAAGTGCGGTCGGATGATGGGCAGGGAACTTTATGCAGCGCCCTCCTGTTTCACCGTAAAATGGAGCCATCAGCCATTTGGACAACGAAAGACCTGGGAGAAGCCTGTCTGATGACAACAGCTGGGGCTGACCAACCTCCCTCAGGCTGCTGAACGCGAACAACATCGTCTGGAGCCAGCGCAGGCAGATCCGTGGCATGAGCATCATACGTGATCTTTTGTTGGTCCCTGGATCGCTGCACTTTCTGCAGCACCGTGAGGTGGTCAAGGTCTGGAACATGGATGGCTGGTATAGTCATCCTCAGGTTGCGGTTCATGAGCAACTGCACCGGAGACAAACCAGTTGACAGAGGGGTTGCCCTATATGCCAATAGCGTCAGGTTGAAATCCGAGGCTGAGTCTGCAGCCTTGCACAGCAACCGCTTGACAATATGGACCCCTTTCTCGGCCTCCCCGTTTGATTGCGGGTAATGGGGACTGGATGTGATATGACTAAAGTGATGGAACGGGATTGGGTATCCACGACGATCAGCTCCTTACCCAGTGTGTAGACGAGTTCAAAGTCATATCGGCAGGGACGAAGAAGAATTCGCTGCAGTCGAGGTGTCATGTCATTTAAATCCTTCTGGATTATGTTGACTAAAGTCCTGTGGTCTGTTTCCACCATGAACTTTGGCAGGCCGTATACATAGTCATGAAACTTGACTATTCCCGTCGAGAGACCCAAGCACTCCTTTTCGATCTAGGCATACCGTTGTTCGGTTGGAGTCATGGCCCTGGAGGCGTATGCCACTGGAGCTTGTTTTGTTATGCTTTTGACATAGCATAAGCTGCTTCCTTGATGTGCACTCTGACAAAGGAAGGTTCAGACTTGGAGATAGCTTCAACACGTTTATTTAAGCTGTTAACAATTCTCCTACTTGGATTCGACTCTCCTGTTAATCCTGCTGTAGCTACTCAGACTGACGAACCAGTCTGCTACAATCCACTTGGTGGGTGTGATGTGTTGAATCAATTCTGTTTACTCACTGAGTGTCTCCACTGGAAAGAGGAAGATCATGTGTGCTGTGTCCTTTATATATGGGTTGGTGTAATGCCCTCCTGTGGTGGTGTCACCTCTGTGTGTATCATGAATGCCCATTGGTCGTGTCCTGTCTTACTGACCTATTGGTTGAATGTCTGTGTATCATGTCTCTGGTGCTCCCTCTTGTGTCTATTTAGTCTACGTGTATTTACAGAGATGCATATCACAGAGCCTAGGACAAGGAGTCGTCTCGCTGGAGGAGCACCGCCCCAATGCCGTCCTGGCTTGCGTCTGTGGATATCTTGGTATCCTTGGTTGGGTCAAAGAATGCCAGGACTGCGGCTGTGGTGAGCTTCGCCTTCAGCTCAAGCCACTCCGCTTGATGTGTGGAAAGCCACTGGAACACTGTCAACTTTTTTACGAGATGCCGGAGGGCTGTGGTGTGGGATGCCATGTTGGGAATGAATTTTCTGAGAAAATTCACCATCCCGAGGAAGCGGAGGATCATGTTTTTGTCCTCTGGGGTCTACATGGCATTGATTGTCAGCACCTTGTCAGCGTCAGGTTGCACACCCTGCTGTGAAATGTGGTCACCCAGAAACTTGATAGCGGACCTACCAAATGAGCATTTGGCCCTGTTGAGCTCGAGGCCATTTTCATGAATCCTCTGGAAAACTTGTTTGAGGCAAGCGATGTGATCCTCGGGCATCGTGGACCAGATGATCACGTCGTCCACATAGACTCGCACCCCCTCGATGCCCTCCATCATTTGCTCCATTATGCGATGAAATACTACGGAAGTTGATATGAAACCAAAAGGTATGCGGTTGTAGCAATACCTGCTGAACGGAGTGTTAAACGTGCACAGCTTCCGACTGGACTCATCCAGTTGTATCTGCCAGAACCCACGGGAGGCGTCCAGCTTGGTAAAGAATTTGGCATGAGCCATCTCACAGGTTAACTCTTCATGCTTTGGGATCGGGTAGTGCTCTCGCATTATGTTGCGATTCAGGTCTTTGGGATCAATGCAAATGCGGAGTTCACCAGAGGGCTTCTTGACACAGACCATGGAGCTGACCCAGTCTGTTGGTTCCCTGACCTTTGAGATGATACCCTGGTCTTGGAGTTCCGTAGCTGCGTTTTTGTACGATCCTTGAGAGGAGCCGGCACCCGGCATGGTGCATGGATGACTGGGATGGCATTCGGTTTGAGCAATATCTTGTAACGATATGGGAGCGTGCCCATTCCATCAAACACGTTGTGGTATTGCGTGAGAATGTCGTCTATCTCAGCCTGGAGATTTACATTGGGTGAGGCAGTCTCCGGTGTCGAGGACATGGCATGGACACGCTGGACCAGATTTCGGAGTTACCATGCACGAGCACCGAGCAGGGATGCCTTGTCAGGCCGGACGATCTCGAATCGTAAGGTCGCTTTGATTGCCTTGTGAGATACACCTAGCTGACACGATCCATTGGCAGCTATGGCATTGCCATTGTAGTCAAGGAGCTGGCAGGCTGGAGGAAGAATGCTAGGTTGGTCTCGGATGCTGTTGAGGTCCGACTGTGATATGAGGTTTGCAGATGCGGCAGTGTCGAATTTAAATCGGACGCGAGACTGGTTAACCATGATGACAGCACACCACTCGTCGTCAGGATCCACACTGAGGATTGAAAGGCGGTTTGCAGGCATGGTGGAAGCCAGCTCGTGCGTGATGATTATGCCCACCTGATATGGAGACTCGAGGCAGTCAGCACCAGGGTCCGTTGGGCGGTCGGGATCCGGATCCTGCATGCCTTGTTGTATGCAGCGGACACGTCTGTGCTGCAGCTGGGATCGCTGGCTGTTGGTCGGTGGAGCAGACCTGCATAAGGCCACGTAATGCCCAGGCTTTCCACAATGTAGACACCACCTTCCTTTGGCTGGACATTGCTGCTTTAAATGGGCGGAGCCACAATTTGGACATGTCATGACGCTAACGTCAGCGCGTTCTATGCGCCATCGCGCATGCGCAGTGTGGTCGGCTGACGTTCGCACATGTGCATCGGGGTCTTCGGCCTTGTCGTCCACCCAATCGTGGCGCGCATGGGTAGGGAGCCTGGAAAAGCGTGCAAAACGACCACTCTCCTTGATGCTGAGGCCTTGCATTTTTGCTATGGCCTGCACTCTTTCTGCCTTGTGGGAGGCTAGTTTTGCATTTTCTGCCGCCCTGATGCGGGAGTAACGATTCATGGACAACGCACGTTTCAATGGCGACGGAGAGGGTCAACTGTTTGATTTTGAGGAGCTGCTCCCGCAGGGAGTCGGACTGGACCCTGAAAACGATCTGATCCCGGATCATGGAATCAGCTGCCGAGTCATAATTATATGACTGCGCTAGGATGCGGAGCTGGGTCAAGAAAGACTGAAAAAGTTCATCCTTACCCTGAAGCCTCTATTGGAAGATCAACTGTTCAAAGCTCTCATTCACCTCAATGTCGCAGTGGTTGTCGAATTTCAGCAGAACCGTCTTGAACTTCGTCTTGTCTTCGCCATCGGCAAACGTGAGTAACTTATGGATGTGGATAGCGTGATCCCCTGCAGTCGACAGGAACAGCGCAATCTTTCGGACATCCAATGCTGCCACGAGGTCGGAGGCCTCGATATACAAGAGGACCTTCTGTTTGAAGACTTTCCAGTTGGCGCCGAGGTTGCCGGAAATCCAGAGTTGTGGAGAAGGTTGGATTTTTTCCATGCCGCTGGATGGCTGCGTGCTGGTCGTTGCAGACTCACTCTAGGTAGGTTCATTAGAGTTAATAGCTCCCTGGTACCATGATGTGTTATCTGTGCTGGTCTAACATCGACTGCAACTGGATGCAGTGAAACGAGAAACAGGCTTACGACACAGGAGATGGTCCAACACTGTTTTATTGATTGCTGAATATAATCTGTTGTGGGTTGACACTCTATTAACCTAACTTATAACCTCCTCCTGGCTTGACCAGGCTAGCTCTCTACCACATGGTGATGATGTTCACTGGCTTGTGCACTGTGACTATCTCCTTAGCCGTGTCCTGTGAGGGAGGGAGAGTCTTAATGCCCTAAAGGCTTTATAGTGGTGGTGTCCTGTCTGGTGATTGGTTGTTCTGTGACGTGTGTGTTCATTGGTTATCCTGTGTGTCAATCACTGCCTGTCTGCATCTCATGATATACATGAGTGAATATTATGACAATGCCATTGACTGGGAGATGGTTAGATTGTCTCTTGTCAGAGATGATCATTGCTGGCGCTTGTGTGGCATGAATGTTACTTGCCAGTTGTCAGCCCAAGCCTCGATATTGTCCAGGCCTTGCTGCATTTGGACATGGGCTGCTTCAGTATCTGAGTCACAAATGGTAGTGAACATTGTGCAGTCAATAGTGAAGACCTTCACATCTGAAATTATGGTGGAAGGAAGGTCATTGATGAATTAGCTGAAGATGGTTGGGTTGAGTACATTACTCTGAGGGACTCCTGCAGTGATGTCCTGGAGCTGAGATGACTGACCTCCAACCGCCACAAGCAACTTTCCTTGTGCCAGGTATGACTCCAATCATCTGAGGTTTTTCTCCCAATGGCTCCTGTTTTGCTAGAGCGCCTTGATGTTATACTAGTGACTTCTTGGTGCACTTTTTGAGTTAATGTGGATTCCATGGGTTTCCTGGACACCCTGTCGGTGAAAGCAGTATAAGCACATGGTAGCATTTGAGGGACCATTTCAATTTTGGAGAAATATGTCAAGGAATATTCAGGACTCACAACTGCTATCTTACCTGTCATTATTAAAAGGTTTGGTCACAGTACTTTCTCGTGAGGTTTTTTCTTAAATTTCAGACTTTCTCTGAATCAAGTCAGGCTGGGTGGCGTTCATTGCTCGTTAGTTTGGAGCACAAATAAGAACCAAGATGACCAGCAACAGCACCATGCTGGTCACAGACCTGTAGCTTCACAAGAGAGGTGGTGGGTTGTGGTGCTCCCTTTTACTAGTGGTTATGAAAGCAAACACTCACCTCAGCGTTCCATAGCTCTACTTCAGTCATACCCGAGCTCTTCCAGTCAGTTGCCCATAATTGCCTCATACAGGTGAGTGATGGAATGTTTGCCATGGCTGCCAGTTGTGTCAACTTTGCCTCTGATAATGGAAGGCTGAATGGACATTTGCTCAGCTTTCTAGCCCTGGCTGAACTTTCCGTGGGCTCAGGTCACAATTGACTACAGATATACGTGACAATATTGGGTACTTCCAGATCAAACACGCACTGTTGTCAACTGCAAAATCTTCCAATCAATCAATAAGCAGCCTCTTATGCTGTGTGACCACAAGGAGATCTTTATACAGATATATGCAAGATTTTTGGGAGTTGCCGTGATACTATTGCCGTATGGCAGTCCAAATTCCTTTACGTTTTCAGAGTTGGAAGCAGACTTTTGTTTAAATGAAGGGGCAATTTGGCATGGCCAATCCACCTACCATGCATGTCTTTGGGTTATGTGGATGAGCTAAATGAAAAATAGGAACATATCAAAGCAGCAAGTTCTCAGAAATCCACATGTGCCATTGTGCAACCGCAAAGCCACACTCTTCCTCCCGCTGCTACTTTTACGCAACACACCCACTGTGGTTTGAGCAGAGATGGAGACAGACATGCTCAGATACCTACTCTGATTACTGAGAGGCTCTTAATCAATGCCCTTTGGGTTTTGGAGCCTAGCAAAGACTGCTCCACCCACACTTTGTCAGATCAGACTTGGTTCTTAGGAAATGAGGAACATTAGAGGTATTGAAGTGAATGGGGTGTGTTGGGTAATTGCACTGTGTGGCAAATTTAAGCTATAATCTGGCTAAGGAACAGTAACTTTTTGTCTTAAAGTCGACAATGTTTGAAATCCCGGCTGTTGGCCAAGAGAGAATAAAGCCAAGTGTTTCCATGGATTTTGACAAACGAAATAAACATTGCTCGACAAAGTCAGAAAAGTAAAACAATTTACAATTTCTAACTTGCATTCCAAGATTCGGTATGTGTGAATTAACAGTTCAATTATTTTTGAACACAACCTACTGCACGATAATTGGCAGGTGCAGACAAGACCCATGGGTTTCCCGGCAAGGTACTTGATGTAAGTGTTCACTGAGAGTTGCACAATCTCTGTCTCTAATGAAGTATTTCCATTTATAATCTTCACAGATCAAGCCCCCGATTCCTTCCATAAGTCGCTCAAACTTAGACTGCTTCAATGACTGCTCACTCCCCAGTGTTTCACTCTCATCCCATGAAACAATCCCCTGGATTCCTGAATCTCCACTCCAGCATCAAATCATGGACACAACCCCAATTATTCAGCCACACCAAGCAGAATAACCCCGCTACAGAGGGTTACGTTTGCGTCATTGGCTTGCCGCATGGAGTCACCAACTTTTCATTGCCTTTACAGCTCTCGAGGGCTTTTCAATGGCCAGTGTAGACCCTACGGGGGTGATGGACAGGGGATGTGGAGCATACGGCTGGCAAGGGCAGAGCTAGTTGATGATACCCCAGGACAGCAGGGACAGGCGCCAGGGCCAGTGGCCCCTATGGTGTCGGGCATCATCGGGGCCAGGGATGCGGAGATGGGGGAGCACGGGAGTATGCACCATACTAAAATGTCAGCCTTTCATCCACTGCAGACAATGAATATTGGAATTCATGGTGGCCTTTCTGTTATATGCCGCAATCCTGGGGGATGCCCTGCGACTATACAAGCTGGCGCTGCTCGAGGAGGAGGAAGCTGCAGTTGCGGAGCCTGCCCCAAGTGGAACAAGGATGGAGAGCAGGCTGCCCAACAGGCTGAGTATGAGGTGCTTCAAAGGAGGCATTGCATGAAGCCTCGTGTGTACCGGCAGCCCCTGTCATTTGAGGACATGAAGACTCCAGCTGAGCAGGGAGACAGTGCGACAAAACTGCCAGATCATGGTGCACATGGCACTGCAGGGGAATAGGGGAGGACACCCACTCCCAGTGGCTGTCAAGGTGACGGTCACCCTGAACCTTTACGCGATGGCGCCGAGCGGGTGGAGGGTGTTGGAGACAACTGTGACGGAAAACCTGCGTCATCCTCGGACCCGAGCTGCAGGGTGACTTGGGTTAGAGGAATATGGCTGCCGTCCATGCTGCTCTTCTCATCACTGCTTGGCACATGGGGGGGGGGGGGGGGGGTGGTCTCTGGCTGTGCACTGGCTGTGGGTGGGGACACCAGAAGGATCCGCCCCATCACCAGCAGGTCCTGCAAGACACAAGACAAGACGCATATGTAGACTGTGGGCTGATGGGAGTGGGGGTCGTGGAGGTGAGCGTGACGGTGAGCGTGGGTGTGAGGGTGGGTGTGAGGGTGGGTGTGAGGGTGTGGTTGGTGTGTGGGTGAGGATGGGGGTGATGGTGAGGGTAGTGTGGGGGTGAGGGTGGTGGAGGGGTGATGTTGAGGGGTCGTTAACACGTGTCACGGGGAATCGCAACTCAGCGGGGTCTTACTTCCTCGCCCTTGACTGATCTCCACCCCGTCAACTTCCCTTTTCCCTGGGCCACTGACCATGTCCAGGGACCTCTGCTCAGCCAAGGTGAGGGCTGCAGGTCTGGCGATTCCCCTCCAGTTTTCCCCCGCTCCTGCCATTGTGGGCGGCTTTCTCGCGGGGTGAGGGGAGTGGGGGAAGCAGAAAACGACAGTGACAGACAGTCCAACGCATGCAGCCCAGGGGATGAGTAGCTGGTGGCCTCAGTGGCCAGGGCAAATGACCATGGCAGCCGGTGTGGGTGCTGACATGCGCTGCAGGGTGGGGCTTCAGCCACCCTCCTTGGGGAGGTGGGTAAGGCTACGGTGTGTGGTGGGGGCACAGTGTTGCCTACTCACTCTGCCCCCCCCCCCCCCCCCCCCCCCCCCGAGGAGGTTGTGCAGTTTATACGGCACTGGGCAGTCCGGATGGAGTTGTTGGTGGCGCTGACCGCCTCTGCCACCTTCAGCGAAGCCATCTTCTCCCCATATTCCCCCACCTCTACCTTCTGAATCACCAGGCCCTGAGCCTCCAGCCTCTGCCCCACTTTCTCAATCGCCACCCCAAGTAGCTCCACCACCTTAGCTAGATCCTCCGAAGCCTCCTTCCTCTGTCATTGGAAATTATGATTTAAAAACTCCACCAGCTGCTCCTTCGGCCACTGGACGGGCAGTGCTGCCCCTTGCCCTTCGCCATCTTGACCTGTGGCACACCACGAAAACTGCCCTGCTCCAGCTGCTCTCTCTTTCTCGCAGTACCTCATGTTCTGATCCATGCACCAGACTCACCAGAGGAGCACTACCTTCCCCGAGCACTCACGCACCTTTCACCCTCAAAAGGACCCGCATATGGGTGGGAAAGGAAAACAAAATCCACTTTAAGCTGGAGCCACCAAATGTGCGACCACTCACTCCATGGGCACCACCGGAAGTCTCGGGGATTAGGTAGTTAATGGGACTGGTGTCAGAGGGTCTGCTGCACCTCATTGTAGTGTTTTTTCAGAAAATGAGCCGAGATATTTGTTTTGGAAATGCCGGCTTTAGTTTCAGGGAGGGTGATTGTTTGCCTTGCTCTTGTTTGCTTTTGGTCATGGTCACATTCAATGGCAATGGTGTTGGCGGGGCGTGGCGGGGGTGGGGGGGGGGGGGGGGGGTGGTAGTTTTTCCACGGTGCCTGTTGGTTTGCCTTTGTCCAGTCTTTTGACTTGGTTTGGTGACCACCTTGGGTGAATCTTTCAATGTCCGTTGGTTAATCTCGCTTGGCGAAAATGGCTGACTCCGGATTAAAGGGTAAATGGGTAACAGGGAAAAGGTTGAGGGCATTTGCCCAAGAAGTTTTTTTTTGCAGGAGTTCCACCTCTGGGTCAGGGACCAAACCAGCTGCGCAAGGGGTGGGTGGGGAAAGCTTTCCATTCTTGTTTTGATGGCAGGGCCAGTGGTACAGCGATTTTAATTAACAAGAGAGTTCAGTTTTCCTCCTCTAAGGTTATAGCCGAACCCAATGGTCGATACGTTATTCTGTGTTATTCTCTGTTGAGCAACCCGGTTGTTATGGCCACCATTTACGTCCCCAGCTGGCATGATGTGAATTTTATTAACTCACTGCAGGCCTCCTTCCCTAATCTTGACTCATCAGTTCATTTTAGGTGGGGACCTGAATTGTGTTTCGGATCTAGATTAGATTGTTCCAAGCCTAAATCCCTGGTTCCATCCGGGATGGACTCAGTTCAGGCACCATGACGCTCTCTGTACCCGAACGATAGGGACTTCTCATTTTTTTCACACGTCCGCCACGTATATTCTCGGATTGACTTCTTTGTTTTGGATCAGGTTCCTCCTTTTGATGATGGTGGCTGAGTACTCAGCAATTGCTATTTCTGACCATGCTCTTCTCTTTACTGATTTATTGCTAGAGTCTGGCCCCACGCAGCGTCCACCCTGGAGCTTAGACACTGCACGCTTAGCTGGTAAAAGATTTTGTGAACTTATGTCCACGGCCATGGACGATTATGTAAAATCTAATAGGCCTGATTCAATTTCACCTTCCATGTTGTGGGAGGCTCTTAAGGGAGGGAAGAAATCTGTAACAGGGCATGTGTGTTGAAGGCACTATGTTGGAGCAGCGGAGGCTGATGGATTCCATTCTAGAGGTGAATCACCAATACCTGCTTGATCCAACTCCGGAGCTACTGCCAATAGGAAAACAATTACATAGTTTGAGCTATGGTCGGAATTCTCCAGTCGTTGCGATTCAATTTTTCCGCCGGCAGCGCACCTCCACCAGCGATCTCGGCAGCGGCGTGGAGGGGTTACAATGGGAAATCCCATTGACAATCTCGCCGCCAGTGAACGGCGTGCGGCCGAGAACATGCGGCTAGTGGACCGGAGAATCCTGCCCATTGTCTATTGTCAGGGCGGTACATCTGTTCTAATCCTCCAGGGGCACGTTCTATAAGGATGGGGAGAAGGCCAGTCGTCTTCTGGCTCACCAACTCAATCGGTAGGTGGCCTCCCAGGAGATTACTCAGATACTTAATTTGGGCGGCAACCTCATTTCTGCCCCTCCCTAGATCAATGTGGTTTTAAAATCCTTTTATCATGATCTTTAGAGATTGGACCCCCCCCCCACAGATAAATTGGTCATGTCCGACTTTCTGGATGGTCTGTCCATCCCAACGGTTGAGGTGGATTCTGAGCAATGGGTTGGATTCCCTGCTATGCCCAGTCGAGATTTTAAAATATATTGGGTTGATGCAGGCTGGCAAGGTCCCGGGTTTGCATGGCTTTCCGATTGAATTTTACAAGAAGTTCTCAGGACAGCTTGTGCCATTGTTATTGGACATGTTTAATGATTCGCTATCCCCGGGGTAGCTGCCTCCAATTCTCATTCATGCCTCCATTTCCCTGCTTCTTAAGAAAGACAAAGACCCAACATAGTGTGTTTCGTACCACATTATACTGCTCTTGAATGCAGATGTCAAGCTACTCGCTACGTTGGCGCTGTGGTTGGAACTGTGCTTCCTAAGTATAATTTTGGAGGATCAAACAGGCTTTATAAAGGGATGACGTCGCCTGTTAAATGTTACCCTTTCCCCCTCCCCAGTGTCCAAGCCGGGGTTGAAAGTTTCTCTGGATACTGAAAAGGAATCTGAACAGAGTGGAGTGGGAGTATTTATTTGAGATTCAAAATTTTGGTCATAAATTTGCTTCATGGATTCCCCTGTTATATAATGCCCCTACTGCCAGTGATCGTGGAAATGGTCTGAACTCTATTTTCCCTTGAACAGGGGCACTAAACAGGGCTGCCCACTTTCTCCAATTATCTTGGCTCTGGCAATAAAATAGCCCTCTACAGCGCAGAGGTCCTCAAGTCAGTGGAAGGGTATTTGTCGCGATCGGGTGGAACATCGGGTGCCTCTCGATGCGGATGACAGCATCTTTCCCTAGTTAACCCTCCTGGGAGGCGAGCCCAATTGGGTACGTTATCCTTTCTATGACACATTTTCGCTATCTGGGGGTCTGAGTGGTCCACAACTGGGCCTTACTTCATAAATTGAACTACATAGTTCTGGTTAATGGTATCAAAAGCAGATTTGAGGAGGTCAAATAGTCTTCCTCTCTCCTTGGCAGTTAGGGTTCAGACTATTAAAATGAATGTGCTTCTGAGGTTTCTATTTTTCTTTCAGTGTCTTCCCCTTTTTCTCCCCAAGTCCTTGTTCATTAAGGTCAATAAATTGATATCCTCTTTTATTTGGGCCGGTAAGAATCCGAGAATCCGCAGCATTCTACTACAAAGGTTCCTCCCCAATTTTTTGTTCTAATACTGTGCTGCTAACATTCAAAAAATGCTACTGTGGATTTATGATCCTGAATCTATTTAGGGACAGATGGAGGCTCGGTCCTGCTCTACTTCTACTTTTCTTGCCATCATTACTGCACCATTGCCTTTTTCTCCCCCTATATTTTCCTCAAACACAGTTGTCGTCTCTTCTCTTAGGATTTTGAAACAGTTTGGACAGCATTTTAAGCTCCATTCCCTTTCTTTACTAGCCCCCTATTTGCAACAATTACCTTGTCCTGCCGTCTGGGTTGGACCTAACATTTGAAGCTTGGGAAGTGAAGGGCCGGGAATGGTTTGGCGACTTGTTTGTGGCGGGGAGATTTGCCAGTTTTAGGGAGTCAGCTAATAAATTCTAATTGCCCAACCCCTGTTTCGATATTTTCAAGTTCGCGATTTTTCCCGCAAGACTTTTCCTTCCTTTCCTCTGGCACCAGCTTCTTCCTTGACTTCAAAGAAAAATTTTGTTTTTAATTTATTTTTCCAATTGAGGGGCAATTTAGTGTGTTTCCTTGAGTATCGAAAAATAAGGGGTGACCTCATTGAAACTTATAAATTCTTACCATGTGACAGTGTGGAAGTGGATTAGAAGTTTCCCCTGGTTGGTGAGACTAAAACCACAGGGCGGAAACTCAGAATAAGGGTGAGGTCATTTAAGACTGAGATGTGGAGGAATTTCTTTACTAAGCCTGGTAGATCTTTAGAATTTTCTACCCCAGAGGCTGTGGAAGTTCATTCATTGAGCATTTTCAAGATAGAAATCAACAGATTTGCAGGGATTACTTGGAGGGATATGTAGATAGTGTGGAAAAGTGGAATTGAGATAGTTGCCCAGCCATGATTTAATTAATTGGTTGAGGAAGCTTGCAGACTGGATAGCCTATTCCTGTTCCTATGGGGAGTATAGTATCTGAGAAGGTGCAATCTCCTTAGCACTGCCTGACTGTTATGCTGCATTCTGTGCTGTTACTCCTCCTCATGTCCACAGGGAATGTCATATCTGTTGTATCTTTGTCCTCACAGTATAATGCAATATCAATAGAGGTTTATTAGATAGGTCTTCACTGTGCAAAGGCTGGTACTAGACTGAGGGCCAAAGGCTGCAAAGTAGCCAATGACTATGCATGTCCATAAAATCCATAGAATTCCGTAAGTGCAGAAGGAGGCCATTTGGCCCATCGAGTCTGCAGCGACTCTCTGAGAGAGGACCCTACCTACCGCCCACCCTCCCCATCCCTGCAGCCCACTTAACCTACACATCTTTGGACCACTAAGGGGCAACTTAGCATGGCCTATCCACCTAACCGGCACATCTTTGGACTGTGGGAGGAAACCGGAGCACCCGGAGGAAACCCATGCAGCTGCTGGAGAAAGTTCAAACTCCGCACAGATGGTGATCCAAGGCTGGAATCGAGCTCAGGTCCCTGAAGTTGTGACGCAGCAGTGCCAACCACTGTGCCACCGTGCTGCCATTCTTAAAGAGACATTGCACATAACTACAATAACCCACATATATTGGTTCCTGAAAAGCCTGAACTCTGGATAATGGGTGAAGCAGGGTGAGGGGGGATGGGGAGGAGGTTTAAAAATTGTTGGTGATCTGACCCTGCCAGAAGCAGTGAAAAATCAGTCCAGGTCTTCATACACAAAATGAGACATTTTTTAAAAACTGTAAAATCAACTGTATAAACTGTAGATGAAACTATCGAGCTCTTCAGTCTATAAAACCCCTTCTTGATCCTGTTAATAACTGATGTTTATAAGTCTTGATGTAATCTACTATCAATTATTATGAGTAATAAAACAGGATGTAAGCTGCAAAGTCACTGCCCTCATTATACTATATGTAAATGAAGGGACCTCCGCATTGACTCGGTGGTCGGAGCCATGGGAAGAGCCAAGAGGCATGAGAAAACTGGAGGCCGGGAGTGGGGAATTGGTTATCAACAGGAATGGCTTCTGCCAGATTTTCTGGCCATAAACATTGTCTACCAGAAATAGATTTAGAGGGCAAGTTAATGGACTTTTGACCGCCCCCCCCCCCCTCCCTTATCCTCTTAAAGGAATGAATTTAAACTATTGCAATCAGATTATGACCTCTGTCACTTGCTGACTTATATCATCTCTTATGACAAATTACTCACAGGAGAATGTATGAAATATTGAAAATGGTTTCACCTGTTTTTGCTGTGCTTTAATTTTGATGATATTCATGCATTCTATCAATGTTCTGCCGGGAGATTTCAACAGCTAAGTGTCCATTGTTATTCTTGTGACATTAGCCCACCGTCGTTGGCAATGCAATCAGAAATGGTGACCGGAGGAATATCGAGCTTAGACACGGAAAATGATCAATGCCTGCACTGAAAGGGGGCACTCAAATTGTGATTGAATGAGCACCAAGAATATTAGGAGCTACATCAAAATCTCGGAAAGATCAGATGTTATATTAAGCGGAAATGCATATTGAATGAATGGCACCATCACTGTCTTTTTTGTTCTCTTCACGTACTAAATCAATTAGGGCACTTTCAAACTGAGCTGTCAATTAATTTCAATTTCCAAAACATGGGGCAAAATACTCTGGCCTCCTCGCGGTATGTTTCGAGGTGGCCCACCATTGGCCGGTGGCAGGCTCTTCCGGTCTCACCGCTGGCAATGGGATTTCTCAATGGATTCATCCCATGCCGCCTGAAAACCCACGGCGGGGGCGTGCCCTCGACAGGACAGCAAGATCCTGCCAGCGTGAACAGCCCCAAGATCTCGGCCATTATGTTTTGGCATATAGCATTCTTAAAAAGAATCTGTTTAAATGGGATCGTAGTCAACATAGAACATAGAACATAGAACAGTACAGCACAGAACAGGCCCTTCGGCCCTCGATGTTGTGCCGAGCAATAATCACCCTACTCAAACCCACCCTATACCAGTAACCCAACAACCCCCCCACCCCCCCAACCTTACTTTTTAGGACACTACGGGCAATTTAGCATGGCCAATCCACCTAACCCGCACATCTTTGGACTGTGGGAGGAAACCGGAGCACCCGGAGGAAACCCACGCACACACGGGGAGGACGTGCAGACTCCGTACAGACAGTGACCCAGGCGGGAATCGAACCTGGGGCCCTGGAGCTGTGAAGCATTTATGCTAACCACCATGCTACCGTGCTGCCACTCAGCACATTCCTTTCGTTCACAGCTCTCAGGAAAATAATCCATTATGCCACATGATCTTGTTGTGATGGTGCAAATATGCTGCAATGTATTTTATAACGATATGGAATTGGCTACTACATTTGCTGTTATTGCAATAAGCTCCAGAGTTATTTAAAAAAAATGTAATTTGAGATAAAGCAAAAAGAACGATTGAAATATTTATTGGACAAGCGTATTAGGGTGATGGAACCGAGGTCAGTCAGTCGGCTTAATATACCAAACTGCCATGATGTAATTGAATGATAGAACTAGGTTGAGGGGCGAAATGGCTAACTCCTGTCCCTCCGTTCCCATGAATATTTTTGTTAACATAAGCTACAAGTAGTCTGACTGCTGTGTATCTTGGGTGTTCTGAACCTCTATGACACCAAGGCTTAGTTTCTTTCTACCAGATATCCTCCTAATATGTTGTGTTAAAGAAGCACGGACCTCTTTGGAAGCAAAATAATAAATAATTCCATCCAGGCAACAGTTCACATTAGCCAAACACGTGGATACAGTAACAAACATGCGCGAATTCATCAGCATTGCACAGTTCACCTGAAACGTGTCCATCAGAAACTGCATTAATAATGCTGCGTGAAAAGGAAAGAAGCAAAGAATGAAGATGATTAGATTTGTAGCGATAATTGTGATGCTGCGGCTGAAAATAAAGTTCCCCTGGGATTCTGTGCTTTTTTTGCAGAGAGTCATGATGATCTGTAAAGAGCAAAAGCTCAAAATTATAAAAGGAATGATAAATCCAAATAGTTCAATGATAATAATGATCCAGGTGTCAGTGGGCTCATCAGTCTGCTTCAGAAAGCAAGATTTAGCGTTGACACTGTCAGCGGCAAATTGTATTTGCAGAGAAATTGCGACTAGACATACGAAAGTCCAAATTGCACCACATGCAATCGCAGCCTTCATTGGTGACCGGAAGCTTTTTGCTTTAAGTGGGTACTTGATTGCAATGCATCGATCCATACTGATGCAGACAATGATGTAGATGCTCACGTACATGTTCACAAAATACAGGCACTCGATAAATGCACAGAAGCTTGATGCAAGCTCTTCGCGAGGCTTGTAGCTGTACATCTTGAAGGGTAAAGACAGAAGCAGCATGGTGTCTGAAACAGCCAAATTTATCACATAAATGACGGTTTCTGTCCATTTCCTGAATTTCCAGCAGAACATCCATAAAGTCATTGCATTGAATGTTAATCCCAGTAGAAAGATTGGGGTGGACATCCCGATCACTATGGACAGCATTGCGCCAGTCTTTGAAATATTGCACCTCATCTCTCCCATCAGCTAAGCTGTAAAACATCAATACCATATAAATTAGCATATATTGTGAGCATGAATCTCCAGTCAAAGGGCTAACTGCTTACCTAGAATTCTTCAACCGGGGGTATTTTTCCCCAATAATTATTCTACAGTCGGATTCTTCAATCATAAAAGCTTATCTCTGCAACAAGTTTGGATGTCTGGAGTTCCATTGTATCAGGAACTGACTGCATGTTTCATATTACTTCCATTGCATCTGTCGATTCCACTAGAACTTAGAACATACAGTGTAGAAGGAGGCCATTCGGCCCATCGAGTCTGCACCGACCCATTTAACCCCTCACTTCCACCCTATCCCCTTAGCCCAATAATCCCTCCTAACATTTTTTGGTCACTGAGGGCAGTATATCATGGCCAATCCACCTAACCTGCATGTCTTTGGACTGGGGGAGGAAACCAGAGCACCCAGAGGAAACTCACGCTCACACGGGGAGAACGTGCAAACTCCGCCCAGACAGTGACCCAGCGGGGAATCGAACCGGGGACCCTGGCGCTGTGAAGCAACAGTGCTATCCACTTGTGCTACCGTGCTGCACCACTGGAGCAAAGAACAAAAGAACAAAGAACAAAGAAAATTACAGCACAGGACCAGGCCCATCGGCCCTCCCAGCCTGCGCCAATCCAGATCCTTTTTCTAAACCTGTCGCCTATTTTCCAAGGATCTACTTCCCTCTGTTCCCCGCCTGTTCATATATCTGTCTAGATCAGTGGTTCTCAACCTTTTTTAACCCATGGACCCCTTTTCCTCTTAATTTTTTTTTGTGGACCCCCATAGTGAGTAATTAAGAAAAAAATGCAGATTTATTCAATGAGATCCCTGTGGTTGATGCTGCTCAGCGAGTTTTTTTATATTCGGCTCCATCGAGGTCAATGATAGTCGAAGATCTATCTTCACAATGTCGAGTCTATTACGAGCTTTTGATAATAAGTGAAAAACACGACTAAATCCTGATTCAACAAGGTAAGATGATGGAAAAGCTATAATGTAGAGCTGTGCTTTATCCTAGAGTAGTGGGTACTTTTTAGCAGTGTCATTTGTTTTCCATATATTATGCTTCCCATCTTTGAATTTTGCGCGCAATATTTCATCACTTTGTAATTCAATGAGGGTCTCCTGTAAAGAAATGTTATTCATAACTTGATTTAGGATGAAAAATCTGAAAGAAAAATAGTTTGAATCGAACTATGAACTTTATTAAACATATGAAAACTGCGTTCCAGGCAAAGCAAGGCATATTCTCTTCACTCATAAGTTTATGAATCCCAAGGGAGATTAGTGGGACAATTAGGGCCACAGCAAATGCACCTTCAGCCCTCAAGGTAAATTAGATAGATTATAATCTCTCTAGTGCTCTATGGACCACTAAAATATCACCGTGGACCCCCAATTCGGTATTTTTGTTGTGTGGACCCCCGGTAATGTTACATGGACCCCCAGGGTCCATGTGGACCCCGGTTGAGAACCACTGGTCTAGATGCTTCTTAAATGATGCTATCGTGCCCGCCTCTACCACCTCCGCTGGCAAAGCGTTCCAGACACCCACCACCCTCTGTGTAAAAAACTTTCCACGCACATCTCCCTTAAACTTTCCCCCTCTCACCTTGAAATCGTGACCCCTTGTAATTGACACACCCACTCTTGGGAAAAGTTTGTTGCTGTCCACCCTGTCCATACCTCTCATAACTTTGTAGACCTCAATCAGGTCCCCCCTCAACCTCCGTCTTTCCAACGAAAACAATCCTAATCTACTCAACCTTTCTTCATAGCTAGCACCCTCCATACCAGGCAACATCCTGGTGAACCTCCTCTGCACCCTCTCTAAAGCATCTACATCCTTCTGGTAATGTGGCGACCAGAACTGCACGCAGTATTCCAAATGTGGCCTAACCAAAGTCCTATACAACTGTAACATGACCTGCCGACTCTTATACTCAATACCCTGTCCGATGAAGGCAAGCATGCTGCATGCCTTCTTGACCACTCTATCGACCTGCGTTGCCACCTTCAGGGTACAATGGACCTGAACTCCCAGATCTCTCTGTACATCAATTTTCCCCAGGACTCTTCCATTGACTGTATAGTCCACTCTTGAATTAGATCTTCCAAAATGCATCACCTCGCATTTGCCTGGATTGAACTCCATCTGCCATTTCTCTGCCCAACTCTCCAATCTATCTATATTTTGCTGTATTCTCTGACAGTCCCCCTCGCTATCTGCAACTCCACCAATCTTAGTATCATCTGCAAACTTGCTAATCAGACCACCTATACCTTCCTCCAGATCATTTATGTATATCACAAACAACAGTGGTCCGGGCACGGATCCCTGTAGAACACCACAAGTCACCTTTCTCCATTTTGAGACATTGCCTTCCACCACTACTCTCTGTCTCCTGTTTCCCAGCCAGTTCTTTATCCATCTAGCTAGTACACCCTGAACCCCATACAACTTCACTTTTTCCATCAACCTGCCATGGGAAACTTTATCAAACGCCTTACTGAAGTCCATGTGTATGACATCCCATTCAATGTCATATTAACTTTGTCACTTTCTCAAAGAATTCTATTAGGTTTGTAAGACATGACCTTCCCTGCACAAAACCATGCTGCCTATCACTGATAAGTCTATTTTCTTCAAAATGTGAATAGATCCTATCCCTCAGTATCTTCTCCAAACGTTTGCCTACCTCTGATGTCAAGCTCACAGGTCTATAATTCCCTGGATTATCCGTGCTGCCCTTCTTAAACAAAGGGACAACATTAGCAATTCTCCAGTCCTCCGGGACCCCACCCGTGCTCAAGGATGCTGCAAAGATATCTGTTAAGGCCCCAGCTATTTCGTCCCTCACTTCCCTCAGTAACCTGGGATAGATCCCATCTGGGCCTGGGGACTTGCCTTTTAGAATACCCAAAAGTGTCCCCAGCGCCGGCCCTAGGGTTGCTGGCGCCCCAGGCAAGCTGAACTTCGACGACCTTGGGGGGGCGGGGCCGGGGGGGGGCGGGGGGGGGGGGGGGCCAGGGGGGGCGAGGCCGGGGGGGGTGCGGAGGGGGCGGAGGGGGCCCGAGGGGGGGGGGCTGGAGTGACCACCGGCGAGCCTGGATCCATCCGCCATGTTTGTGCGGGGCGGCCTGAGGGAGGGCGGCCACCGTGCATGCACTGGTTGGCACCGGCCCAACTGCGCACGCGCGGGACCCGCACTCCTTGATGGCGCCCCCTAGCACATGGCGCCCCGGGCGACTGCCCGAGTTGCCGGTACCTTGAGCCGGCCCTGACTGTCCCCTTCCTTATGATGGCTTGACCTAGAGTATTTAAACATCCATCCCTAGCCTCAACATCCGTCATGTCCCTCTCCTTGGTGAATACCGATGCAAAGTACTCATTAAGAATCTCACCCATTTCCTCTGACTCCACGCATAAATTTCCTCTTTTGTCTTTGAGTGGGCCAATCCTTTCTCTAGTTACCCTCTTGCTCCTTATATACGAATAAAAGGCTTTGGGATTTTCTTTAACCCTGTTAGCCAAAGATATTTCATGACCTCTTTATTGCGCGTTTGAGATTTGTCCTACTTTCCCGATATTCCTCCAAAGCTTCATCAGTTTTGAGTCGCCTCGATCTTATGTATGCTTCCTTTTTCATTTTAGCTAGTCTCACAATTCCACCCGTCATCCATGGTTCCCTAATCTTGCCATTTCTATCTTTCATTTTCACAGGAACATGTCTGTCTTGCACTCTAATCAACCTTTCCTTAAAAGACTCCCACATTTCAAATGTGGATTTACCCTTAAACAGCTGCTCCCAATCCACATTCCCTAGCTCCTGCCGAATTTTGTTATACTTGGCCTTTCCCCAATTTAGCACTCTTCCTTTAGGACCACTCTCGTCTTTGTCCATGAGTATTCTAAAACCTACGGAATTGTGATCGTTATTCCCAAAGTAATCACCGACTGAAACATCAACCACCTGGCCGGGATCATTCCCCAATACCAGGTCCAGTATAGCCCCTTCCCGAGTTGGACTATTTACATACTGCTCTAAAAAACTCTCCTGGATGCTCCTTACAAACCCTGCTCCATCTACGCCTCCAACACTACATGAGTCCCATTCAATGTTGGGGAAGTTAAAATCTCCCATCACAACCACCCTATTGCTCCTACATTTTTCTATAATCTGTCTACATATTTGTACCTCTACTTCACGCTCGCTTTTGGGAGGCCTGTAGTAGAGTCCCAACAATGTTACTGCACCCTTCCCATTTCTTAGCTCGACCCATATTGCCTCAGTGCTCAAAACCTCCATCATACCCTCCTTAATCACAGCTCCTCCACCTCTTTTACCTCCCTTTCTATCCCTCCTGAAGCATCTATACCCTGAGATATTTAGTTGCCAGTCTTGCCCTTCCCTCAACCAAGTCTCAGTAATATCAACAATATTCCCAGTCAATATAACAATCATATTCCCAGGTACTAATCCAAGCCCTAAATTCATCTGCCTTACCTGCACTTCTCACATTAAAACAAATGCACCTCAGAACAACTGTCCCTTTGCATTCATCATCTCTTCCCTGTCTACTCTTCCCCTTAGTCACATTGAGTTTATTATCTAGTCCCTTACTGGCTTTAGTTGCTTGCCTCTTTACTGACCTCTAACTTCCTAATCTGGCTCCCATCCCCCTGCCACATTAGTTTAATAAACTCCCCAACAGTGTTAGCAAAGGCACCCCCTAGAACATTGGTTCCAGTCCCGCCCAGGTATAGACCATCTGATTTGTAATGGTCCCACCGCCCCCAGAACCAGTTCCAATGTCCCAGAAATCTGACCCCCCCCTCCTGCACCATCTCTCAAGCCACGTATTCATTCTGACTATTCTTGAATTTCTTCTCTGACTGTCTCGTGGCACTGGTAGCAATCCTGAGGTTACTACCTTTGAGGTCCTACTTTTTAACTTCCCTCTCCTAACTCTCTAAATTCTGATTGTAGGACCTCATCCCGTTTTTTACCTATATCGTTGGTGCCTATATGCACCACGACAACTGGTTGTTCACTTTTCCCCTTCAGTATGTCCTGCAGCCGATCTGAGACATCCCTGACCCGTGCATCCGGGAGGCAACATACCATTCGGGAGTATCATTTTCGACCACAGAAATGCCTGTCTACTCCCCTTATGATTGAATCCCCTATGGCTTTAAAAAAATAAATTTACAGTACCCAATTCTATTTTTTCCAATTAAGAGGCAATTTTGCAAGGCCAATCCACCTACCCTGCACATCTTTTGGGTTGTGGGGGCGAAACCTACGCAAACACGGGGAGAATGCGCAAACTCCACACAGACAGTGACCCAGAGCCGGGATCGAACCTGGGACCTCGGCGCCGTGAGGCTAACCCACTGTGCCACTGTGCTGTCCTTACTGCCCCTACTGCCTTTAACGGCGTAAGGAAAGTTAAGTATGTGAACTGTTCCATTGGTCTTTCTCGCTTAGTATTTTTGCTCTTCCATTATTGTATTCAAAAGAATTCTCAACATTAGAAGCATGAACCTTCATCTAATGAAGTTCTTGTTGACATTGCTTTAAATTTAATTCTCACTAATTTAAGTTGTATACCTCAGCTCCTGATTCCCTCATCTAAACTGAGAGATGAATGCATCAAAATTCCTGGATATTGAAGGGATTCGTGGTGCAATAACAGTCAAGGAATGGGAGACCATGAATCTGGATATAAGCAAATAATTGCGCATGCTGGGATCTGAAAGAAACCCTGAAAATACTGGACAATCTCAGCAGGTCTGACAGCATCTGTGGAGAAAGAAGAGAACTAATGTTTTGAATCCGTATGACTCTTTGTCAAAGCCAGAGACAACTGGAAATGGGTCAGATTTATACCGTATTGTGGGGGGGGGGGGGGTAAGGTGGGGGAGGGGGGGGAGTGGAGCGATGGGGCTGGATAGGGGGCACTATCAATTACGACGAGATGAGAGTAGAATGTAATCGAGGCTTTATTACACAGAGATGCGTGGCCTCCTACAGCAGCTGATGAAATGGCTGTTGTTCGGAGAGCACACACATTTATACTCCGCCTACTGGGTGGAGCCAGCAGGCAGGGATCTACCCCCGTACCTGTAGTACAGGGGCCTTACCGTAATACCCATAGACAAAATACAATACAACAGTGGAGATTATCACCTTCACCCCCTGTTAAAAATGAGTCCAGTGGGGTGGTGGAAAACTATATACATACAGATTGGTTTAAAAATTACAGAGAAGGTTACAAATTTAGACGATCAGGCACCTTAATCTGTCCTTGAGCTCGCCGCAGTGTTGGTGGCGACTCAGGTGTCGCCTTGGTCTTCGGTGACTCTGGGAGCGTGTCGAAATCCTCTTCATCCCCGGGTGGGAGCAAGCGGAGGATGGATTTCCTGGAGCGGGGGCTGGGGTGGGGTGCGCCGGGGGAAGGGAGGGTGGCGCCTGGTTAGAGGGGGTGTGTGTGTGTGGGGACCCAGCTGGTGACAGATCCCTGAGGGAGACTGTGCCTTGGCGGCCATCGGGGTATGCTACGTAGGCGTACTGCGGGTTTGCTTGGAGTAGCTGTACCTTCTCAACCAACGGGTCCGCCTTGCAGAGCCGCATGTGCTTGCGGAGGATAATGGGTCCTGGAGCTGCCAGCCACGTTGAGAGCAAAAACCCGGAAGGTGGGCTTCCTGGGGAAGGCAAAGAGACGTTAATGGGGGGTTTCGTTAGTCACAGTGCACAGAAGCGACCGAATGGAATGAAGTGCGTTGGGGAGGACCTCCTGCCAGCGGGAGGCCGAGAGACTTCTGGGCCATTGGGCCAGCTGGACGGCCCTCAAGACAGTCCCATTCTCCCGCTCCACCTACCCGTTTCCCCTGGGGCTGTAGCTGGTCGTCCTGCTGGAGGCGATGCCCTTGCTGAGCAGATACTGACGCAGCTCATCGCTCATAAATGAGCATCCCCGGTCACTGTGGACGTAGGCGGGGAAACCAAACAGAGCGAAGATGGTGTTGAGGGCTTTGATGACGGTGGCAGACATAATATTGTGGCATGGGACGGCAAAGGAGAATCGGGAATACTCGTCGACCACATTGAGAAAGTGCGTGTTGCGGTCGGTGGTGGGGAGGGGCCCTTTGAGGACCACGCTGAGCCGTTCAAAGGGGCGGGAGGCCTTCACCAGGCGCACACGGTCTTGCCGGGAGAAGTGCGGTTTACACTCCGCACAGACCTGGCATTCTCTGGTGATACCCGTGACTTCCTCGATGGAGTAGGGCAGATTGCGGGCCTTAATGAAGTGGTAAAAGCAGGTGACTCCTGGGTGACAGAGATCGACGTGCAGGGGCGGAGTCGATCCACTTGTGCGCTGGTACATGTACCTCGGGACAGGGCATCGGGGGGCTCGTTGAGCTTACCGAGGCGATACAAAATCTCATAATTGTAGGTGGAGAGCTCGATCCTCCACCTCAAGATTTTATCAGTTTTGATCTTACCCCGCTGTGTGTTGTTAAACATGAAGACAACCGACCGTTGGTCAGTGAGGAGAGTGAATCTCCTGCTGGCCAGGTAGTGCCTTCAATGTCGCACAGCTTCAATGATCGCTTGGGCCTCCTTTTCGACGGAGGAGTGCCAAATTTCGGAGGCATGGAGGGTGCGGGAAAAGAATGTCACGGGCCTGCCTGCCTGGTTGAGGATGGCGGCCAGAGCGACGTCTGATGCATCGCTCTCGGTTTGGAAGGGGAGCGTCTCGTCGACCACGTGCATCGCGGCCTTGGCGATGTCGGCCTTGACACGGTTGAAGGCCTGGTGAGCCTCGGCCGTCAGTGGGAAAGCGGTGGATTGAATGAGTGGGTGGGTCTCATCCGCATAGTTTGGGACCCACTGGGCATAATACGAAAAGAACCCCAGGCATCGTTTGAGGGCCTTGGGGCAGTGGGGGAGGGGGAGCTGAGCACACACTTCTCCTTGTTGTAAGTTAGGTTGAGGAGTGTGGCGGTGTGGAGAAATTTGGAAAGGTTAGCATCATGGTCCTGCTGGTCGTGGCCGCAGATGGTGACATTGTCCAGGTACGGGTAGGTGGCCCGCAGTCCGTACCGGTCAACCATTCGGTCCATCTCCCATTGGAAGACCGAGACCCCGTTGGTGATGCCGAAGGGAACCCTAAGGAAATGGTAAAGGCGGCCGTCTGCTTCAAACGCAGTGTATGGGCGATCCGCCTTACGGATGGGGAGCTGGTGGTAGGCAGATTTCAGGTCCACTGTCGAGAAGACTCGGTTCTGTGCAATCTGATTGACCATATCAGATATGCGTGGGAGGCGGTACGTTTAAAGCTGTGTGTACCAATTGATGGTCTGACTGTAATCAATGACCATCCTATTTTTCTCCCTGGTTTTCACCACTTGGGGTCTCCAGGTGCCGTTGCTGGTCTCGGTGATACCTTCCCGCAGCAGCCGCTGGACCTCAGACCTGATGAAGGTCCTGTCCTGAGCATTGTACCATCTGCACCTGGTGGCGACGGGTTTTCAATCCAGGTGAAGTTTGTAAAAAAGGGAAGGCGGTTCGACCTTAAGGGTTGTGAAGCCGCAAACAGTAAGGGGTGCTAGGAGCCCGCATTGTTTCATTGTTAGGCTCTGGAGGTTGCACTAGAAGACCAGGGCGAGTAGCAAGGCAGCGCAGAGGTTGGGGAGGATGTAGAGCCGGAAGCCACAGAACTCTATGCCCTGGACGGTGAGGGTGGCGATGCAGTACCCCCAGATCGCCACGGAGTGGGATCCGGAGGCCAGGGAGATTCTTTGTTTCGCGGGGTGTACCGCGAGGGAGCAGCACCTTCCCTTTTCGGGGTGGATGAAGCTCTCAGTGCTCACGGAGTCCAGAAGGCAGGATATCTCGGCCCGCCGATCTTCACCTTTGTCGAAGCGGTCACGGGATTGTGCGGTCGAGACTGGTCGATCGTAAGCGAGGTGAGACGTGGCTGGTCGTCGGCGGTTGCAGGCGATGAGCGGCCCAATGAGGTGCCCGATAGGCAGGGGTCCTGAGGCGGCTAGGATGGCGGCGCCCATGGGCCGCACGTGTCCTGGGGCAGGCACCCTCGGGCTGCATGTGTCCTGGGGCAGGCAAGATGGTGGCGCCCATTGGTTCTGAGGCAAGCAAGATGCCAGCGCCCACAGCACGGCCTCGGAGCCCGCTGCTCTCACCGAATTCATCCCCACCCGGGGGGCTAGGAGCGGCACTCCGTTATTCTCGGTCACCGGGCCTTGACGCTTGCGTCAAGGCGGTGCGCCAAGAATGACGCGACGGCGGCGCCTATGTGACGTCAGCTGCGCATGCGCAGGTTGGCCGGCTCCAACCCGCGCATGCGCGGCTGACGTCACGACGGCTGACAGCTCGAACCCACGCGTGCACGGTAGCCGTCGTTCCCCTCAGCCGCCCGGAAGACGTGGCGGCTTTATCTTGCAGGGCAGCAGAGGGGAAATAGTGCATCCGATTGAGACGCCGGCCCCACGATCGGTGGGCACCAATCGCGGGCCTGTCCCCTCCCGAGCACAGTCGTGGTGTTCATTCCCCACCAGGCCCCCTACAAGCTCCAAAACGGGCATCTCACGGCGATTCCACGATGGCAGCGACCATTTGTGGTTGCCGCCGTCGTGAAACGGTCGCGAACGGCAGGCTGCTCGACCCATCCGGGTCGGAGAATCGCCGGTCGCCGTGAAAAACGGTGAGCAGTGATTCTTCCGAGCAGGGGGTGGGAGAATCGCAGGGGGCACCAGGGGGTCGTGAAATTAGTAGGGGGGCCCTCCCGTGATTCTCCCACCCGGCGTGGGGAGCGGAGAATTGCGCCCAAGGTCTCCCTGGTGCCCCTGCTCCCTGAAGATTCTTCATTTAAGCCTCTTCGTCCACACCATTTGCCTGCCCGGGCTCTGCATCTGAGTCTTTATTGGATTCCTCCACTGAGGCTGCTGCACCTGCCTCAGTGTCCACCTTGTCCGGTGGGTCCCCCATAGAGACAGAGCACAGCAGACAACGATGATGGGCAACACTCAGTTTGAGGGATATTGCAGGGCATCCCCAGAATAATCCAGGCATCAGAACCTGGGGGAGGTGGTGGCATAGTGCTATTGCCACTGGATTAGTGTGCCAGAGACCCAGAGGGGGTCCAAGTTCCAATCCTGCCACGGCAGATGGTGAAATTTTAATTCAATAAAAACAAATCTGGAATTAAAAGAGTTTGTACCTCTAAGGCAAGTTTGTACAATGTACCTGGGCAGCTCCCACGACAGCCTACGTTATGGGAAACTCAAAAGTGTTCACGGCTCCATCTCACCTCGACGGGTGATAAGGGGTATTGGAAAAGTGGCTGATGACACCACAGGTACTCAAGGGCAGAGACTGAGGTGAGGTTCAATCGCTGCCAGGGCTCCACAAAGGCAGTGGTGGAGTGGAGGACAGGTCTGCTAAAAATTAGTTTTTTTTTAATTCATTCTCGGGATGTGGGCATTGCAGGCTGGGTCAGCATTTATTGCCCATTCCTGAGAGCAGTGAAGAGTCAACCGCATTGCTGTGGATCTGGAGTCACATAAAGTCCAGGCCAGGTAAGGATGGCAGAATCCTTCCCTAAAGATGGGTTCAATAACGTTCAATAATGGTTTCATGGTCATCATCGACTTTTAATTCAAGATTTGTTTTTATTGAATTAAAATTTCACCATCTGCAGTGGCAGGATGCATACTTCTGGTGTGAGTGGTACTCAGGGATATTAGTTCATTCACAGGGAGAAATCATTGTTTTGCCCATGAATGCAAAGTCAATCCTTTCTAACTAGATAGCGGTGCCCAAGAGCTGAGAAGAAAAAAAAAATCAACTCCGGTTAAAGCTGACATTTTCTTATCACCCAGTGTTTCTTCACTTGTTAATGAGCATAAACATATTTTGATTATTTAATAGATTAAATAATTAATATTATATTGAATTATATAAGTAGTTGAATTAAAATACTGCGGGATCATTAGGTTAAAATGCGCTTTAGGCAGTTTGACAAATGAAACAGGCAGACTTTTCTGTGAGAAAGTGTGAGAAAGGAATGCCAGTCACTGAATGGACTTCAGGACAGACATAGAGGGCGGAATTCTCTGACCCCTCACCGGGTCGGAGAACCGGTGCAGCGCCGTGCGAAAAGAGCCACGCCGCACCGATGTTGGGGCAGTACGGTAGCACTGTGGATAGCACAATTGCTGCCACTGTCTGTGCAGAGTCTGCACATCCTCCCCGTGTGTGCGTGGGTTTCTTCCGGGTGCCCCGGTTTCCTCCCACAGTCCAAAGATGTGCAGGTTAGGTGGATTGGCCATGATAAATTGCCCTTAGTGTCCAAAATTGCCCTTAGTGTTGGTTGGGGTAACTGGGTTATGGGGATAGGGTATTGACCTTGGGTAGGGTGCTCTTTCCAAGAGCCGGTGCAGACTCGATGGGCCGAGTGGCCTCCTTCTGCACTGTAAATTCTATGTCGGGACGTGATTCTCAACAGTGCGGAGAATTGGCGCCATAGGGGCCGGCGTGGTCGGTGCATGCGTCAGGACCGGCATGGGCCGGCGCGCCAATTCTCCGGGCCAGATGGGCCGTGCGGCCGTCAACAAAAAGCTGAGACCCGCCAGCGCCATTCTAACATTCTCTGAGCCTGTGGGGTCGGAGGGTGGGTGGGGGTGTCCAACCCCGATCAGTGGGCCGGCCTCTCGGCCCCCCGGCCCCCTTTCCTCCGCGCCGGCTCCTGTAGTCCTGCATCATTTGGCGTCGGGGCCGGCGCGGGGAAGGTGGCCACTGCGCATGCGCTAGTTGGCGGCAGCCCAACTGCGCATGCGCGGTCCCCACGGCGCCGGGTTCAAGCCGGGATCGGCAGCTGGAGCGGTGTGGGCCATTCCAGCGCCGTCCTAGCCCCCTGTGGGCCGCAGAATGGGGTCCCGGAATGGGCGCTGACGCCGGAGTAAAACACTCCCGTTTTTATTCTGGCGTCGGCACTTAGCCGCCCATTGGGGGAATCCCGCCCAGAATGTCTATTTTTGCAATGAAGGTTGAGGGAGAATTATGAGTTACAGTGAAATGTAATGAGCACTCATGAATGGAAATATTCGGTGTATCCTCTTCTTGATTTCCCCAGCCAATTGCAGGTCCTTGGCAATTAGTCAGTGAACCTGGTAACATGCACGTATAATTTTTAGTATATGTCGGGTGAGGAGCCAGGCCCCAAGTCTATCTCAGCCAGAATGGGGAGCGAACCCCATGGTGTTAGCGTTAATATTCAGTGAGTAATACATTACATTAATTGATAGGTGGGCTGAAATATAGCAGCTGACTTAAGTACTGGAACAATCTGAAATATCAACCGAATGCATTGAACACAGTCATTAGAATCAAAGAATTATAGAATCCCTACAGTGTTGAAGGGGGCCATTTAGCCCATCGAGTCTACACTGAAGAGCATGCAACCTAGGCCCATGCCACACCCTAATTCGAGAAATCCAGTGCCCCCCCCCCCATCTAACATTTTGAGCAATTTAGCATGGCCAATCCACCTACCCTGCACATCTTTGGGTTGAGACCCACGCAGACACGGGGAGAATGTGCAAACTCCACACAAACTATAAAAAGACTTAAGAGTCAATATTATGGACCGGGAATCAATTTGTCAGAGAAGAGGCAGACACCCCCACCACCATAGTTAGGTTCATCACTAACTATCACATGGTATGCAAAGATAGCAACTGGGATTGTTTAAAAATGAAGAAAATGTAAACATTATGAGGCCCCCTCTAGATTGCAAATCACAGGAAATAATTTGCAGTGCAATGCACATTACAAAGTCATAAAAGGGGTCCTTTAGAAATTTATCTTATGTTTTTTTTAACTGAACATAATGGAAATCTAAACTCTCTACAGTGCCATCAATAACATTATGACAGTGACTAGATTTCACAAGTATTTCATTAGCTGTGACATGCATTGGGACATCTTGAAGTCACGGTGGGCTTCATATCAGTGGCTTGAAATTGGAGGAGCATGAGTCTTCGTTTGTAGTTGAAGACATGTAGAATAGATATTAATTAAGTGAAGCCACCTTACAAATTGGTGTCTGAAGTGGGATTCACACTAATCAAGCTGTTATTCGCTTGGAACCTGAGAAGCAACAGCCATCGGCTGTCATGAGTTGTACTTTCTCTGTTTGCCCAGCTGATGTGTTATATCTAAATTGCTGCTCTGCCACTTGTCCTCCGGGATTAGTGAACTATACTTAAACCGTCTTGTATACTCTTCCTGTCTATTCTATGCTTTATTTTGAGTTTCTCATCATCTATCTTGTGTATCTGTGGCTCCAGAATCCAAAATCTTACAGATTACATAAATGTTCTTATTGCAGAACAACGGCTGTGATAAGAATAATTTAAAAATTATACTTCATTTAGAACAACTATTGACATCCATTTCCAAGGTTAGACAGGAGGTTATTTTGCCTCTTTGTGCTCATGGGCCAGCAATCATTTTACATCTCGCCCAAAGTTATTTCCATTGAATACAACTGGAGTCTCTCAGATTGCTTTGGAAAAATAGATGATAGTATTGGACCTAGATTCAAGACTTGTACCCTTCATCTCAAAGGCTGCCACTTGCAGAGACCAACCCTCAAGTCACCCATTACCTTTCTTTCATAGTATGCCACTGATATGAGGAGAGTCAAAGAATAAGGGAGAAAACATGAAACAAAAATAGGTGGGGCTTTCAAAAGCTTGACGTATAATTTAATAGCTGTAATATATCAACGAGCATGTTGTTCTTTTTAAAGGATCCTTTCTTACTTCCGGTAGCAGCAATGACTGAGTGAGCCGCACATTCGGGAGCTTTTATCTCCTCGTTGGAGAAAGGCAGGTTTCGGGCCCTGATGTAGTGGGCGAGCCGGGTGACCCCCGGGTGGCAGAGGTCATTGTGGATGACTTTTAATCGGTCGATCTGCGCGCTGGCGCATGTCCCGCGGGATAGGGCATCCGGAGGCTCATTGAGTTTCCCGGGTCGATATTTGATATCGTAATTGTAGGTGGAGAGTTCGATCCTCCACCTCAGAATTTTGTCGTTTTTTATTTTGCCCCTTTGCGAGTTGTCGAACATGAAGGCAACCTATCTTTGGTCGGTGACGAGGGTGAACCGCCTACCTGCGAGGTAGTGCCTCCAGTGACGGATAGCCTCCACAATGGCTTGTGCTTCTTTCTCGACTGAAGAGTGTCGGAGTTCTGAAGCGGAGAAGGTACGGGAGAAAAATGCAACTGGTCTACCTGCCTGATTTAACGTGGCTGCAAGAGCTACCTCTGAGGCGTCGCTCTCTACCTGGAATGGGGTGGATTCATCCACCGCCCGCATGGCGGCTTTGGCGATGTCCTCCTTGATGCGGATTGGGAGCTGGTGGTATGCAGACTTCAGATCCACCGTGGAAAAGAGCTGGGCGATCTGGTTTACCATGTCTGCAATCCTGGGGAGGGGATACGTCGAGGAGCGTAAATCTATTTATGGTCTGACTGTAGTCGACCACCATACGGAATTTTTCCACGGTCTTAACGACCACCACCTGGGCTATCCAGGGACTATTGCTGGCCTCTATAACCCCTCACTGAGTAGCCTTCGGACTTCTGCTCTGACAAATACCCTATCCTGCAGGCTATACTGCCTGCTACGAGTGGCTTACAGTCCTTAGTGAGATTGGCAAAGAGAGGAGGGGGGGGATTCGCAGCGTACCGAGGCTGCAGATCGTGAGTGGGGGCAGGGGCCCTCCGAAGCTGAGGGTGAGGCTCTTGAGGTTGCATTGGAAGTCTAGGCCTAATAAGAGTGGCGCGCAGAGTTCGGGCAACACGTAGAGTTTAAATTTCGAGTAGCTAGCGCCTCGGATTGTGTGTCGCGACGGTGCGCCCTTGGATCTGGATCGAATGGGAGCCTGAAGCGAGTGAGATAGTTTGCTGCACAGGGAAAACGGGGAGCGAACAGCGTCTTACCAGGTCTGGATCTATGAAGCTCTCCGTGCTCCCGGAGTCGAAGAGGCATGGCGTTTTGTACACGTTGATATGGACCTCTGCCATCGAGTTTCGTAGATTCTTTGGTCGTGATTGGTCCAGGGTGAGTTGCGGGTAGTCGGCGGCTCGATCAGCTGTGCTGGAGTGGCCCTGTGATGACTGCCCTCTGAGTTCATAGTCGAATTCGAATTCTTACGCAAAGTTGTCTGAACGCGGAGATGCCGATCGGGCCCGTGGGCCGTCGCACGTGGCGGGCGGCGAGGAAGATAGCGTCCAAGATGGTGGCCCCCATGAGTTGCACGTGGCCGGCCGCGTGGTGGAGGTTTTCCAGGATGGCGGCCCCCATGGCTCGCACGTGGCTGGAGGAGGAGGAGTCGGGGCATAGGCCGCAGCATTTCGGGCCCCGTGGGCCTGTGAATGAGGGGAGCGATTACTGCGAGTCGCTGGGGAGTTGGAAGCTGGGGCACCTTTTTCGAGGCGCTGCGTAATGGCCTTTTCGCCCACAGCTGCTGCAGGTCGCGTTGCGGGCCGGGCAGTGCTGCCGCGGGTGCTGATTCTGGCCGCAGAAATGGCAGGCTGGAGCAGCATAGTGGCTGGCTGGGACAACATAGTGGCTGGCTGGGGCAGCATGGTGGCTGGGCGGCCGCGTAGCACAGGCTTGGGGGATTCGCTGGTCGGGGGCCCATGATTGGGTCACGGGGTCCGCGGGGAACGAGTTAAGGCTGCGGAAGGAGACCTCCATCGTGGTAGCAGCTTCCACAGTCTTTTCTAAGTCCTGGGCCCCCTTTTCCAGCAGTCGTTGGCGCACATAGTTAGACCTGAGGCCCGCTACAAAAACATCGCGTACCGCCAATTCCCTGTGTTGAGCCGCAGTAACCGTTTGGTAATTACAGTCATTGGACAAATGATTGAGTTCCCTTAGGAATTCGGCGAGTGATTCTGTAGGCCGCTGGCGGCGAGTCATGAACACAAGGCGAGCGTAAACTTCATTAATGGGCCTTACATAAATTTTATCGAGAACTGCTAGCGCCGCAGTATATGAACTGGCCGAGTTTAGTTGCATAGAGATTCTGTGGCTCACCCTCGCGTGCAGTAGACTTAGCTTCTGATCCTCCATCGTTTTGGCTGTGCTCGCTTCAGCCAGGTAGGCCTTGAAGCACCGGATCCAGTGGGAGAAGATTTCTTTAGCCTCTGCATCCAGCGGGTCGAGTTCCAGGCGTCCAGGCTTGAGGGCCAATTCCATAATTGATCTTTACTGTTCTCAAGTCGATTAAATTGATGGAACCATCAATTCACCAGACACGTGTTTCCGATATGAATCTAGGCTTTAATCTACTTACTTCAGAGCCAGCCTGTTACCCGTTGATGAACTCGTAGTGAACTCAGGCTGACTCTGGACAAGGGCATTTATACAGCTGCACTAGGGGGAGGAGTCATGGGCGGAGCAAAGGGTGGAGCCCAGTACAAGTTCCTGAGGGCTCCCAGCGCTACCCCCCCCTAGTGGTAGCATGGCGCTACTGTGCTTACAAAGACAGTGTGAATTAACATATATATATCTATATATTACATTCACCACAGGATCCAAGACAGAATAGTCTCTAGAGGGGAAGGAAGAGAGTGTAGAGTCTCAATGATTTATAAGGTGCTCATGAAGGGGGAAGAGTCCCAGACGGAGGAACTGAAACTCAAATGGGAGGAGGAGCTAGGCGGGGAAATGGAGGACGGCTTGTGGGCAGTGGCGTGCAGAGGGGGGGCCGACGGTGCATTGGCCCCGGGCATCCATTGGATGGGGGCATCCAATCAGAGAAGGAAAAAATATATATATTTTATTTTTAAAATTTAGATTACCCAATTATTTTTTTCAATTAAGGGGCAATTTAGCGTGGCCAATCCACCTACTCTGCACATTTTTTGGGTTGTGGGGGCGAAACCAACGCAGACACGGGGAGAATGTGCAAACTCCACACGGACATTGACCCAGAGCCGGGATTGAACCTGGGACCTCAGTTCCGTGAGGCGGTTGTGCTAACCACTAGGCCACCGTGCTGCCCCAGAGAAGGAAATAAGATAGTAATTTTAAAATTTCAGCGGTGATAAATCAATTTTTGGAGGCTCACCACACTGCAGAGGCAGTTGTTAGCCCTTTATTCCTTTAACATGGTGTACCCTTTCTGTCTAGAGAAAATGGTCCTTCTCCCCATCCCCCCACACGCATGCAGATGATGTACGTGGTGCAACCATCAAAAGCAACAAGCAGACGTGGCTGTTCGTTCCTGCGTTTCCTCGAGTCATAACTCGTCTTTTCTTCAGCTTTTTGTGCATCTAGATTAGTTCTTTTACCTACTCAGGTCAGTGAATAGCTCTAGAACAGGTGCAACTACGGTTGTTATAGGTTTTTTGGCGATATTTAATGAAATATTTATGTGGGATGTAGTAAGAGTGAAGCCTGGATGATCAGAGGACTGCTATGGCATTTAATCTCGGAATAGGAGACATTTATTCCTTAACATGCTAATATTCGAATACAGATACCACTAATTTGCAAATCTATGATATAAATTGCACAAAATTATCAGTGGAGAATCAGTGTGAAATAATTTGATACGAAGGAACAAAGAAATGAAATATGGTTTATCCGTCTGCAACTGACCGATTGTTTACCATTTTCTTCCCATTTTCTCATGCGTCTTACGGTTTTTGAGATAGAAAATGAAATGTTACGAGTACGTGGAGTGGGCAGCAGGGTAGCATGGTGGTTAGCATAAATGCTTCACAGCTCCAGGGTCCCAGGTTCGATTCCCGGCTGGGTCACTGTCTGTGTGGAGTCTGCACGTCCTCCCCCTGTGTGCGTGGGTTTCCTCCGGGTGCTCCGGTTTCCTCCCACAGTCCAAAGATGTGCGGGTTAGGTGGATTGGCCATGCTAAATTGCCCGTAGTGTCCTAATAAAAGTAAGTATAAGGGGGGGTTGTTGGGTTACGGATATAAGGTGGATTCATGGGTTTGAGTAGGGTGATCATGGCTCGGCACAACATTGAGGGCCGAAGGGCCTGTTCTGTGCTGTACTGTTCTATGTTCTATGTTCTATGAGTATTTCGTGTACAACCGAGTGGAGCACAGAACAGGAAAAAAAAGAGAGCCAGAGTCGAAGAAGAGTCCCATCAAAGAGGGGCATTAGATGCATGGATAAAAAGAAGTAAAGAAGAAGTAGGAGAACCTGGAGAAGTAAAAGATGATGTGGGTGCAGAGAAGGATTTTTCTGATACAGATTCAGCTCGGTCAGAACATAATACTCTCTCTCCTCAGTCTCGTTGTCAGGATGATGATCCATGTGAAGAAAATAAAGAAGATATTTGCATATTTTTGCAAAGAAGCGATTTTGGCTGTTTGAAGAAACCGATTCCAGATCATTTGAAGATGACAATATTACAACATGGCCCTGAAAGATATCAGAATAAAAGTGGTCCATTTGCTCAGAAGGATGGGAGATCATTTTCCAAACAGTGGTTTGATAAAGTTTCCACAAATGAAGAAATTGTGGAGAGAAAATGGTTGTTATACTCTCCATATCGGAAAGCATGCTACTGTTTTGTTTGCTTTTTGTTTTCAAAGGAGCATTTGTCATCTGTGTCAAACTTTGGAAAGGAAGACGGTTTCTCCACTTGGAGAAAATTAAATCCAACAATACCTGACCATGAGAAAAGCCCTTCTCATAGAGCTCACATGAGGGAATACCTGAACCTTGTAGTTCGACTCCATCATTCAACTACGATAGATGCTGAACTTCAACAGCAAATGGCTGCTGAAAAGAAAAGATGGAAAGCTATAACTGAACGGATTGTCGAGGTTATATCCTTTCTGGCAAAACAGAATCTGGTCTATCGTGGACATCGAGGAGAAGGAATACCTGGGTTATCAGAGCCAGGGGAGACAGTCAGTGAAAATACAGGAAACTTTCTAGCAACAATCAGACTTTTGGCCAAATATGATGACATCTTAGCAAAACACTTGCAGAGAGGGAAAGAGAAACCAAAAAGTGTCACCTACTTGTCCAACAGAATTCAAAACGAAATAATCAATCTTCTTGGTGAAACTGTCAAGAAAAATATAATTTCCGAAATTAAGGACGCAAAATATTTTAGCATAATGCTAGATTCAACTCCAGATATTGCCCATGAAGATCAGGTTTCTGAAATTCTGCGTTACGTTTATATTGATGAAAACAGAAAAGTAGAAATAAAGGAGACATTTCTGGGATTTTTTCAAGTCAACAAGAAAGATGCAGTCAGCCTGGTAAATAAAATTCAGGAAAAATTGTAAGAAGACAAAATTTCCATGAATGACTGTCGTGGTCAAGCATATGATAACGCAGCAGTTATGGTTGGAGTGAGAGGAGGTGTTCAACAAAAAATTCTTGAAGTTAACCCAAAAGCTGTGTTTGTGAACTGCGAGAACCACAGCCTCAATTTGGCCTGTGTCCATGCAAGTGAGGTGCAACCTGTTGTTGTTACATTTTTTGGAATTCTAGAAAAACTCTTTACTTTTTTTTCTTCATCTACTTCTCGTTGGGAAGTGTTAAAATCATTTGTCACTCGGACTGTGAAAAGACAGTGTGACACAAGATGGAGTTCTAGCCATGATGCTGTGCAAGTAATCCACGAAGAGTGTGACAACGTTATTGCAAGCCTTCAACACCTGCTGGAAGGAGAATTTTCAAGGGAAACTAAATCTGATGCAGGATCGCTACTTAACTCTATTCAACAGTTCCCGTTTATAGCTTTATTAAATTTTTGGTACTCAGTTTTATCATCAGTGGAGAAAGTCTCAAAACGTTGCAGGATCCGAAAATGGGGTTCCATGAAGCTTCTTGTGATCTGAGAGAACTTATTCATATCTTGAATTTGAAGAATGACGAAATTATCCACAATGCAATAGATTTAGCCAATGAATATTGTGAAAATTGGGGAATACCAATTGCACGAACAAGGAGAAGAAGAAGAATGCCTGGAGAGTCAGCAAGAGATAGTGGACTGACGGCACAAGAAGAAATGAATAGAGTAATGGTAGAGATTGTGAACAGATTAAAAACTGAAATTGAAGACCGCAGTGTCCGTCTTCAAAGACTCAGTGACCGATTTTCTTTTCTTCTGAACTTGAATTCAGTAGTGATTGAAGATGAACAAGAAAGAGAGAAATTAAAAAGGAATGTTCAGACTTTGCAAATTATTATGACAATGATGTGGTTGCAATTCAGTTATATGACAAAATTATTGATTTTGTGATGCTCCTTCGAGCTGGAGGGAATAGAGTTCCCCCTGACCCTAAAGATGCTCTGGAGTCTTTACTGCAGTATGGGAGGGATGTCTTTCCGATGCTGTGTGTTTCATACAGATTACTGCTTACAATTGCATTTTCAGTCGCAAGCTGTGAAAGGTCATTTTCAAAACTGAAATTAATAAAAACATATCTGAGGTCTTCTATGTCACAGGAGCGACTGACCAACCTGGCTTTAATAAGCATTGAAAAAAATTTTCTCACAGCTGATGTAAAAAGTGAAGTAGTTCAGGTGTTTTGTGACAGGAGGTATCATTTGGGGAAAAGAACTTAATAAATTTGATTGATTAATATTAAAATCGAATAAAGTGTTTATTTCATGTTTCATCTGTGTTTATATATTCAAAATGTTTTCCTTTCTCATAATATTTCTCAGTATATTATGCCTTATACTTGAGTCTTTGGGGCATACAATCAAGATTTGCCCCGGGCATCACCAGACCTCTGCACGCCGCTGGCTGTGGGCAGAAGCCCTGAGTAGGGTAAACTCGACCGCAACATGTGCCAGGCTCGGCCTGATTCAATTTAAGGTCGTTCACCGGGCCCACATGACGGTGGCTCGGATGAGCAAACTCTTTGGGGTAGAGGACAAGTGCGCTAGGTGCACAGGAGGACCAGCGAACCACGTACACATGTTTTGGGCATGTCCGATGCTTAGGGGGTACTGGGAGGGATTTGTGGGGATCATATCCTGGGTGCTAAAAACAAGGGTGGTGATGGGTCCAGGGGTAGAAATTTTTGGGGTTTCGGAGGACCCGGGAGTCCAGGGTGAGAAAGTGGCCGATTTAGTCAATGAATGGTTGCCACCTTCGGGAGAACCCCTGTACAGATCCCCTCAAGGCGATCTTAATTTTTTCCATACCCAGAAAACTCGACATGTCCGAAAGGCATAGCCCAGTCATCGGGGGCTTTGAGTCCCTCCATGCCAATAGTATTCGTCGCCGGGCTATTGTGTTATTATGGTTATTCAAGCAGCTACCTTCAACAGAACAAATCATACAAATGACAGCAATGAGCAGTATTATAATTCTTACCAGTTGATTGAAGAACCTCGTAAAAGGTCGTTGTACCGACACGCTCAGGATTCTCTGTTCTCCAAGATATCAGAGTTATGCATCTGAAGTGAATTCTAAATGTATAGTAACATGTCTCCAAAATTGGTTTGGCTTTTATAAATATCACAATCACATCCGTTAGTCCTTATCTATTATGAAATCATTGAACATGCATGTTTACGAACTTCCTGTTCTCAGTGAGAGAGTTGGAGTAAGTTAAGTGGGAGCAGGGTGTGGTTTGATTTGTAGAGCTGATGGGAGCAGTCATGTTCATCCTGGTTTCACATGCACAGCCTTCACTTTGAAAACAACTGATTAGCCACATTCGGACCTGGTAACCACAAATACAGCAGGCCTGCAACTTCAGGGCAATCTTGGTTTCTTGGTTGGGTTTCTTGGTTGGGTCTTAAAACATGCATTAGGCTCTTTCGGGCTGAATGCTTGTTTGAAAAGACCCACAGGCAGTGTCAAAAGTATTTACAAAACTATTTAGGCATGGAAGGTTGCATTACCAATAGGAAAAACATTCTTGGCATGTGGGCAATGTCATTAATTGCCCTTTTGAGAAGATGGTGGTGAGTTCCCTTCTTGAACCACTGTGCTCCATCTGGAGTAGGCATAGCAACAGTGCTACCAGGAAGCAAATTCCAGTGACAGTGAAGGAATGGCAATATATTTCCTAATCAGGAAGATGTGTGACTTGGACAGGAACTTGCAATCGGTGGTGTTCCCATGCATCAGCTGCCCTTTTCCTTCTAGCTGGTGTCATGATATGCTGACAGGCACTTAATGAGATACAGACAGGGAGCTAATGGGCACAGGGAACAGGACATAACCAATCAGCAGGCAGAACCACTGCTCTATCCAGTTCAAGCTGGACGCAGGTGCTTCTGCCAATCTTCTTTCACAGGCAGATTTCCACCGTGTCAAAAAGCTACCCAAGCTCCTTCCAGCAGCCTGCCAGCTCCTGGACTGTAATGGCAACGCCATCACAGCATCGAGATCTTGCCATCTGCTTGTCTCTAACAGAAGTGGTCATGCGAGGCTCAGGTTTGAAATCGTTAAGCCTGACAGGGCCTCCCTGCTCGGTGCACAGGCATGCAAGCACCTGAACCTTGTGCAACGGGTCTACACAATGACCTCTCCCAACGTCGATCTTCACGCCGGTATTGATGACATCCTCGCGCAATATCCGGATGTCTTTGACGGGATGGGCACTCTGCCATATCGGTACAAGATCCTGCTGCGGCCTGATGTCACGCCTGTGGTCCATGCTCCACGCCGGGTTCCAGCTCCACTGAAGGAGCACCTGAAGGCACAGTTGAAGCATCTTCAGGACCAGGGCATTATCTCCAAACTCACAGAACCGACTGACTGGGTCAGCTCGATGGTCTGTGTAAATAAATCATCAGGGAGCTGCGCATTGATCCCAAGGATCTGTATTGATCCCAAGGATCTAAACCAGAATATCATGCGGGAGCACTACCCCATCCCGAAGCGGGAGGAACTGACAAGTGAGATGGCGCACGCCCGGTTTTTCACAAAGTTAGATGCATCACACGGGTTCTGGCAAATCCAGCTGGATGAGTCCAGCAGAAGGCTCTGCACCTTCAACACACCGTTTGGCAGGTACTGCTACAATCGTATGCCGTTCGGCATTGTTTCAGCCTCGGAGATATTCCATAGAATCATGGAGCAGGTGATGGAGAACATTGAAGGGGTTCGTGTGTATGTGGACGACGTTATCATTTGGTCCACTAACCCTGAAGAACACCTCTCTCAGCAGGGTGTGCACCCAGACACAGACAAGGTCAAGGCCATCGAAGCTATGAAGACCCATGAAGACAAGAAGGCGGTGCTGCGCTTCCTAAGGATGGTGAACTTCCTATGCACGCTTATTCTGAATCTAGCATCAAACACCACTGCCCTCGGACACCTGGTAAAGAAATCCACTGCCTTTGAGTGGCAGGCAGCTCATCAAGCAGAGTGGTTGGAGCAGAAAGCCAAGCTCACCAGTGCACCTGTGTTGGCTTTCTTTGATCCTGACAGAGAGACCAAGATATCAACAGATGCGAACCAGGACGGCATCGGCGCGGTGTTGCTCCAGCGTGATGCCACCTCCCCCTGGGTTCCGGTTGCCTACGCATCATGGGTGATGACACCCACCGTACAGCGGTATGCCCAGATCAAAAAGGAATGCCTGGGCCTGCTTACTGGAATCCTCAAGTTCCACAATTATGTGTACGGTCTGCCGATGTTCACCGTCGAAATGGACCACAGGCCTCTGGTCCACATCAATCACAAGGGTCTGAATGAAATGACACCCCGGCTGCAGCGCATTCTCCTACACCTCAGACTTCGAAGCTTGTGTGCTCATCATTGCGGATGCCTTGTCCCTCTCCATTACCTTGCCTGCTGACCCCCCGGTATTCGTTCAGCAGATCGAAGCACTGGTGCAGTTGTGGGCCAGCAACCTTCCGGCGTCGGATGAGAAGCATTCACGACGAGACAGCCAAGAATCCGCTTCTGCAGCGTGTCATGCGCCACCTCACCGATGGCTGGCAGAAAGGGCAGTGCCCCCAATTCTTTAATGTGAAGGACGACCTCACGGTGGTTGATGGCATCCTCCTAAAGCTGGATCGCAGCGTCATTCCACGCAGTCTCCAGAGCTTGGTGCTCAGGCAGATACACAAGGGGCATCTGGGTGTCGAGAAGTGCCGGCGCAGAGCCAGACAAGCTGTTTACTGGCCTGGGATCCATCAGGACATCTCAAACATGGTCCTCAACTGTCCGACCTGTCAACGCTTCCAGCCAGCACAGGGTAAGGAGATGCTTCAGCAGCACAAGATTGTGACCTCCCCGTAGTCTAAGGTGGGCATTGACCTCTTTCAAGCCAATGGTCGTGACTATGTGCTCATCATCGATTACTTCTCTAACTACCCAGAAGTCGTGAAGTTCTCGGACTTCACATCCAAGACCGTCATCAAGGCCTGTAAAGGAAGGGGGGGGGGTGGGTGGGGGACGGGGGTGGGGGGGGGGGGGGGAGGGGATGGGGGGGGGGGGGCACAGGACGGGTCATGAAATGGGGAAGAGAAAGGGTGGGGGGAGAGCAGGGGAGGGGTAGGACAGGAAGGAGGATAAAAGCACCAAGGGAAAATGCAGGGTCAGTTGGAAAAGGGAGAACTGCAAGGGACAAAGGAAAACAAAAGGAAGAGCATACCCAGAGGATGCAGCAGCCACCCCCCCCCCCCCCCCCCCCCCTCCCCACCCTCTCCCACCACCCCCAGCATGGCTGTGTCAGAGGACAACCAGACAACCAGTCCCAGACTTGTCGGGTACGGGATGTCCTTCTCAGACTTACCTCTGAGAGGGAAGTAAGAGACTGCTGTGTGCTCTGTTTCACAGAGACACGGCTCACCCCTGTCTCACCGGACTGTGCCATACAACCTGAAGGCTTCTCAATTCATTGGGCAGATCGCACAACATCATCAGGCAAAGCAAAGGGTGGAGGGGTTAGCCTCCTCATCAACCTCTCCTGGTGCTTGGATGTGGCGACCCTGGCGACCTACTGCTACCCGCACCTGGAATACCTGACCGTGAAGTGCCACCAATATTATCTTCCACGTGATTTCATGTCAGCCATTATCACAGCAGCCTACATCACACCATAGGCAGAAGTGAAGAAGGACGAACTGTACACAGTTATAAACAACAATGAAACAGAACAACCCGTTCATCGTGGCCAAGGACTTCAACAAGGCAAGCCTCAAGAGTGTACTGCCAAAATTCCACCAGCACATCTCCAGTCCCACCAGTGGTGACAGCACTCTTGCCACTGCTACTCAAAAATCAAGAGCACCTACCGTTCCATCCCCCGACCGCACTTTGGGAAATCATACCATAAGACGGAGCTCCTTCTCCCGGCATACAAACAGAAACTCAAGCGGGAGAATCCAGCTAAGAAGGTTGTGCAATGCTGGTCCGAGGAAGCAGAAGAGCTCTTACATGACTGCTTGGAGACAGTGGACTGGTTCATATTTAAGAACTCAGTGACCACGTTAAATGAGTATGCCACCACTGTCGCAGGCTTCATCAGCAAATGTGTGGATGACTGCGTGCCAAAGAAAGTAGTACGTACATTCCCCAATCGGAAATCATGGCTCAATCGCGAGATTGACCTACTGAAGGACAGGTCTGAGGCGTTGAAGTCAGGCCACCCTGACCTACACAAGAAATGCAGGTACAACCTCCGCAAAGCCATCGGGGATGCCAAGAGAGAATATCAGACCAAGCTAGAGTCACAGATTAGCGGTTGCGGCAAGGCCTAAACAACATCGGGAAATCAGCAGGCGTGAGTGCACTGCCGGCGAAACGGAGGATCACGCCACCGAGAATCCAGCTGCAGGTTCTCCTGCCGGAGCTGAATTGCATTAGCTTTACAATCCCATTGCGGTCGTAAAGCTGGATGCATTTCAGTGTTCCACACCATGCAAATTTATGCATTGCATGGAATACGAAGGATTCCAAGGGAATCCCGCTATCGCGCTGCCATCCTGAGAGGGGACCTGATAACGGAGTCCCGCGGCCAGCAACTCCCCACACCACAAATCAGCCCCAGCCTCCTCCCCTCCCACCGCCTCCCCCCAATCCCCCACATGGCAGCTCCCCACCCCAAGCATGCTGTTGGAGCTGCACTTATCTTGGCAAGTGGACTGTATTCCATCACACTCCTGACATGCCTTGTAGAAGGTGGATAGACTTTGGCGTGCTAGGAGTTGAGTTACTTGCTACAAAGTTCCTAGATCTGACCTGTTCTTGTACCATAGTATTTATATGGCTGGTCCAGGTAAGTTTATCTTCAATGGTAAGCCGCCAGGATGCTGATGGTTTGGCATTCTGTGACGGCAATGCCATTGAACGTCAAGTGCAGATGGTTAGACTCTCTTTTATGGAATTGATCATTGCATCAGTAAGCTCACTTGGCTGGGCAGCTGGTTTATGATGCAGAGCACTGCCAACAGTGCGCGTTCAATTCCTGTACTGGCTGAGGTTATTCATGAAGGCCCTACCTTCTCGATCTTGCCCTTTGCTGAGGTGTGGCGACCCTCATGTTAAATCACCACCAGTCAGCTCTCAAAGGGAAGAGCAACCTACAGTCGCCTAGGACTTTAAATGTCTTAATCTTTATTTAGTGCGTTGTGAATGACTAGGATGCGGGTAGGATAATCTTACTGCTTTCTGTCTGTGAGAATTCTTCAGTGTGACTGGCTGCTTAGCTTTCTTGATGACATTCCTGTTTCTGGATCCTGTCGCTGGATCCAAATCAAATTACTGTTGTGAAAAATAAAATCCACCCCATAGAGATTACTCATATTTCTGGGCAGCTTCTTCAAGGTCAGTTGCGAGCATTATCACTTTGCCACACACAAGACAGCAAAATCCAGACCAATGTGTTGCTTCTTTTCTGATTAGAATATAGCACAGCGAACATAATGATCAATCACAAGTGATATTGATAACGTGTGCTAATCCTGTTGCTGATGGTGCAAAATATCTTTGAATTCAATAGTAATGTTACAAATTAATGTTGTTTTCCCCAAAACATGATATAAAATGGAGACAAAGTAAACAAGACAATTTGTTTATTGAGTCATTTTAAAAATGTGCTGGCTATTGCACAGATGTAAGCCTGTTCCGAAGATCAAACAGCTGCTGGGCTACGACTTGAAGTGACTTGGTTGGTGGTTCAGTGGTTGTTAAAAGTTGCTGAACTCTTTCAATTTGATAGTGCCAACAACTATTTATAGGCAATCTCACACTTTGTTATCTCGGCGACTGTTAATGCCATTCTGAGTTTGATCAGCAAATGTACAAGCTGCAAATGAGATACAATCTGGAGACATCTTTTGATGAAGATCATCAGAAATGGTCATGTTTTTGTCGGTACAGTGCAACGAGGATAAAATAACACAGTGGGCAGAACCTTCCGATATATTTTCAAAGTATCGGTCCCGCCGAGGACAGCTGAGAGAATCCCGCCGGCACCATCGATGGGAAAAGTCACCATATATTCAATACCTTCAACCAAATTCTTTTTCCATGAGTTTCATGCCACGTCTGTGACGGCCTGCCTCTGATCCGCTCAGCACGCAATAACCTAATGGCTGTAATCGGGGGGGGGGGGGGGGGGGGGGGGGTTACCATTTAAATGCCTCCTCAGAACTTGTCCCAAGTAGCTTAAGCTTCACGTCAGTGGTCGTTCTCCAATAATTGTTCCTGTGTCCTGCATTAATCTCATCTCCCTTACATTGAAGGTCAATCAGCCGACCATTCTCATGCCCCACAGATAGCATAGACCTGACCAACTCCAAGGCAGACATCTTGGAGACTAGCATTGAAGAGGAGTCACAGTTGATACCCGCACCCTCCACCAGCAGATACTCACACCTTGCTGGGAATAAGTAGTCGTCAGGCTTCTGGGTCGCTCACTGGTGAGAACATCACACCTGATAGCCCACAGCAGGCGGAGTCATGGGCACCCCACGGATCCAGCACTCGGAGGGATGCCAGGGCCCAGGACTTTGCTGAGCCCCATGCCTATGCTGTGTTCCTGGGTACGGTCATTACAGAGCTGTTGGAGTTACAAAGGCAGGGTCGTGAGCATCAGGAAGGGATGACAACACCCTTCCTCAGGCAACAAGGCTGACTGAAGGAGCCCCATCGCCTTCTGACCGAATAAATAGTACCGTCACTCCAACGCAACAATGTCAACACTGTGAGAGTGGCGCCCGCAGTGGTATCACCTGGCACAGGTGGTTCATACATAGAAGCATACATAGAAAATAGAAACAGGAGGAAGCCATTCAGCCCTTCGAGCCTGCTCCACCATTCATTATGATCATGGCTGATCAAGTTCAATACCCTGATTCCCATCTCTTGATCCCTTTAGCCCCAAGAGCTCTATCTAATTCCTTCTTGAAATTACACAATATTTTGACCTCAACTACTTTCTGTGCTGGTGAATTCCACAGGAAATATCTCCTCATCTCAGTCCTAAAAGTTTTACCACTTATCCTCAAATTATGGCTCTTAGTCCTGAATTCCCCCACCATCGGGAACATTCTGTCTGAATCTACCCTGTCTAATCCTGTTTCTGTTTTCTAAGTTTCTATGAGATCCCTTCCTATTCTTCCAAACTCCAATGAATATAATCATAACCAACTCACCTCATATGAAAGTTCTGCCATCCCAGGAATCAGCCTGATAAACCTTCCCTGCACTTCTTCCATAACAAGAGCATCCTACCTCAGATAAGGACATCAAAACTACACACACTGCTCCAGGTATGGCCTCACCAAAACTGCACACAGTCTCCAGGTGTGGCCCCACCAATGCCCTACAGAATTGCAGTAAAACATCCCTATTCATATATTAAAACCCTCTCGCTATGAAGGACAACAGTGCTAACCATTGCGTCACCGTGCCGCCCTGCGATGAGGAGTCCTGACAATGCACTGACCCTCAGCCCTCTCAGAATCAGGGATATCCACGCATGCACATCCCCCTATGTGAGCCCTATTCAGGACTGACCATATTGGCACATTTGACTCATCAAGTGAGGGTCAGGGAGTTGACCAGGCAACTGGCTTCCCCCTATAGCAGGTGAGGCACATCTAATTAAATCGAACCCGATTGACTCAAAATAGGAGAGACTAATTTTAAAAATTAGGCCTTCATTATTACTTGTTCTGTTGTCAAGTTTCAAACTCATCTGAATTTGGTTGAGAAAGAATTTCAGTTTTTGACTCTGAATGTTAAGAGATCCTTGTATTGAAGAAGATTGCTTTTGGCGACAATGGTCTTTTGGGGGAATTTTGGAAATTAAAGGTTAAGCTATGGATGATATGCGGAACTGTGTTTAACAGCAGAAAAGGTTTTAAGGGGAGATTCTTTCAGCATACTCATTGCTTCTTGCTATGCAAGCTCTGTGAGAGGGAAATTACATTTAAGCCCTGATTAAAAGATTCATACAGTTTAAAGATTAGTATTACTGCTAATTCTGATTTTCAGCCTCACATCTTCAGGAAAAAATAATTCGAAATGCAATTAATTTATGTGGCTAATATATGAACGAGATAAATAATTCAATATTATTCTTAAGAGTTTAATTTGGATTCCTATAGATATATATTACATGTGTTCATGCATTGCGTTTTTAACATTGAATGTGCACCAAAATTGAAATTACTTAACAGGTTTTTGAAATCTATAACAGGAACTTTTATTTATTTATGTGAACATTTATTTTCACACATCTCCTTATTCATAAAAGGTTGCAGAACAAATAGCTACAGTGTCTTTGAGGGCCGCCTTTTTTGAATAGGTTAGGAGAATAGTGTTTGTCCGCACAATTTGACTTCATATCGTTGCTGGTCTTGGCTCTCCTGAAGCCTGGGAGAAGTCAGAATTGAGATAATCAGCTTCTGTCCACTTCCAGTGCTTGTCCCCTTGTATGTATACAAACGTGGGAAGACCGTGCATATACCAGAAGAATGCAGTGTGAATAGATCAAATGCTCTTCAGTGTCCAATGATGATTTTCCACTGGGTCTGCCATTTTGCACCTTGCAGGTCCTGTCGACCCACAGTTGTAAACATTCCCAGCTGAACATGAATTCAGCTAATGAGGAAATACTGCCCCCCCCCCCCCCCCCCTTATCCCCAACAACTCCTTTTCACCAGCCAGTCATTAGCACTATTTAAGGCTGATGGAACCATTAATTCTACGGACACGTGCCTGTAGGATGAGAATAGCGGTTTTAATATACTTACAACAGAGCCAGCCTGTTAGCCGTTGAACTTTCGATGAACTGGCTGGCTGGCCCTGTGGCACAGATCTTTATACAGCAGCTCCAGAGGGAGGAGTTCTGGGCGGAGCCTAGGGGGGAGCCCAGTACAAACTCTCGAGTACTCCCAGAGCTACTCCCCCCTGGTGGTCAGGTAGTGCAACTGCACTTACAATATCGGTACATATATACAATGGGAACAGAGTGACATTGGTAACTTATAATACCGTGTGAATTTCATTCACCACAAAGGCATCAGCGTGGGTCTTTTTGGTGAGGTGCTTTTGACTTTCTTTCACTGCCAAACAGTGAGTGGAAGTATTGTGCGCTGTATTGCTGGAGGAGCCAAGTCTATCACTATAGTTGCAATCCATCTTGGGCTGCAGCATGACGGGGTGGTGGAGCATAGGCAGCTGAGATGGGGAGCTGATGCTGAGGGAGAAGAAGAAAGATATTCAGTAGAACATCAGATCCAACCACTGTCTTCAAGGAGCATGTTCCCTATCCCCACCTCAGCCAGGAGCAATGTTTCAAGCAATATGATTCATTAAGGAGGCCAGGTCTCTGAGCTGTGCAACCATAGTGCAGGATGAGGACAGTGTTGCCAGGGGCTGTAAAGACCAGTGTTGCCCTCAGGGCTAACAGATTATTTCATGCTGGAAGCAGTGACGATGTCAACATCTCACATTTCACCAGGCATCTCATAGTTTTCTCTCAGAGGAAGTGGAGGAGTGGGCAAGTAGGTCGCTTTGCCAGAGCAGCAGGCTTCCCACCGGTGCAGGGAGACATCACCTGCTCACATGAGACTGCGGGAACCCCGTATTAGCAGGGAGATGTATTAAAGTCACAAGGGCAACTACTCCTGTAATATGCAGTTGGCCTGTGAGCACAGAGCATCACGTTGGCAAATGCCTTCTATCCTGAGATGGACTCCTGCATTCTCCATGAAAGTGACAATTTGCTCTGTGACATGTTTACCGATGCACCAGGCATCTCTGTGTGCATGTGCACCAGTCTTTTCCTGTACCCCCTCACATTGATATCCTCATCTGAGTTCTCTGCAGCAGAACTCATCTTTTATCTCACCCACTGGAGAACTGACACATGCACCATCCTTTCCTTCTTAACTGGCTGTAGCCCGATTATGCCAGCTCACTACACACTTATCCCATCTCCATTCTACCCTTTAAACAATGTGCAGATCAAGTATCTGAGATGCTTACAGGGAGTGTATTAAATGACAGTGCTTCATCATTAGGAGTCTCAGCTTTCAAGGTGAGGCTGCAGGGGCCGATCAGCCCAGAGGGCTTGGGTATCTGAAGGTACAAAGTGCAGAAGGGGAGACTTGGGGTTTGTGAAGAGGATGGGATTTAATTTAAGAGGTTGCATCATCTGCAGCTTGCACTCCATGCTAGATCTAGGGTGAGGTAGTGAATTGGTGTAAAAGGCAGCAGCATACCTTATTCTTGGACATTTCCAGCAATATCTGTTGTGGTGGCCTCAGTCACGGCCAGACAATAATTCAAAGCATGGCCTCTTCCAGTGGGGTAGAGGAAACACAACAGTGCCTGCTTCTTCCTGGGTGTCTACTGCTTCCCCCAGTTATGTGCAACCGTGCCCTGCAGCGTGTTATAATAAATGTAGGTAATCTGACTGTCATAGCACAGCATGTGCAACTTGGGTGTGAGCCTGGCACCTTTGATAGGTGTGTGGATGAGGTGAATGTTAGGCACAAGTCTTGATTGGTAGGATGGGGTTATGTGCATCAAGAGTTGTGTGATGTTGGTCGTTTGGTGAGTAGAAGATAATATTTGAAGAATCACTCCCTAATCTTTACTATCCTTGTGAGGTTTTTGAACATTTTTCAGCACTGCAACCCCCTCTTTGGGTTAGTCTGCTTACATTGGCCTCTATGGCTACCTGCTCTGATTTCCCTTCACACTGCGCGCCTCCTGGTTCCCCCTGTGGAAACATGCCGGGTGGGATTCCCCCGCAATTGGCGGGATGGGCCGATGCCGGCGCCAAGAACGACACAAAGCACTCCGGAGTCGGGCCAACCGGAAATTGCAGAATGGGGGTAGGGGTGGGGGGTGGGGGGGGGGTGCGCGCTGGCAACGGCCCCCGTCCGGCGTGGCATAAACCCCGCCCCCACCCGAAAACCAGCACCGCACCCCAAGGATTCTCCAACCCGGCGGGGGGTCGGAGAATCATCTTCTCCGCTTCCTAGTCAGAGACATTGAGAGTCCTCTCTGTGGCCTGATGATCCATGAGTAGCCTTCTCTGTAAGACCTTTGCTATCTACTGCAGCCTGTACGCATCTACCCTTAAAAATGTACTGGCTGCCTTAAGTGCAAGTGAGCTGTGACTTTTAGCTGTGATGAACCACATATGTACCTGAGCCACCTGCTGAGCATGCAGTCAATCAATAGCATACTTCGTGCTCAGCTACACACCACAGTGATGATCATGTAGCACAAAGGTTGTGTACTTTCTGCATCACCGTAATCGGGTAATTGCACATTGTGTTGCACACAGAAGTCAGGAGACATAAACACAAATCACAGGGTGTTCAGTTCACTTCCCCAGTCAACGTTTTTTATTGATTTAAAAGGAGATCCATATATTTGAGCTTGTTTCCCAATTACCTGCTAATTTGGATCCATGGCCAGGAGTTGACGCATAGCCAAACTCCACAGAGACATTCAAAGTTTCCTCAAGCAGAATTCTTTGAAAGCTGCATAACCAGTGTCATGATATTAAAGTCTTGAGTAGCAGCAGCACGAGAACAAACTTCGACAAGAAAATAATGATCATTATCGCTTTTAATGGGGCAGCATGGTGGTGCAGTTAGTAGCACTACAAACCCACGGCGCCGAGGTCCCAGGTTCGACCCCGGCTCTGGGTCACTGTCGGTGTGGAGTTTGCACATTCTCCCCGTGTTTGCGTGGGTTTCGCACCCACAACCCAAAAGATGTGCAGGCTAGGTGGATTAGCAACGTTAAATTGCCCCTTAATTGGAAAAATGAATTGGGTACTCTAAATTTACCCCCAAAAAATTAAAATAATGGAGATCTATGAATAATTTCTAACTGCTTTCAGTGAGGCCAATGGCGCATCTGTGCAAAAGCCTCAGGAAAATACGGCATGGCTCAGTCAATTGCAAATGTAATTTACCCCAGAATTGTTTCTTTCATTTGCGCTGCTCAACAACGCTGATAACAGTGGTATCAGTCCTCAGAAAAATCTGCCCCATAATCACAAATTAAATGTCACATTTTTCATGACTGGAAATTGATCTGCTTGAAGAAAGAACGTGCATTTATATTTCATACCACCTCTGGATGTTTCAAAGTTCGGTACAGCCAATGAAGTACGTTTGAAGTGCAATGTTCGAAATGTGCTAACCAGTTTGCCAACAAGGCTGACCGCTTCCTCTTCAAAGTATTCTCATAGGCCGTGCAATGTCAAAGGTGTTTATGAAATGTTTATCTCTTTACCGCTCAGAGTGTACTACATTTACAGGTTTGTTATTCACATTATCTTAAGATAGATTAACTGGACAAACTGATAACAGGTGTTACTAATCTTTGATAAAATCATATCAACTGCGCTGACTCTTTTATCTCTGGCATCTTAGATGAGCAGACCCTGGCTTTTATGATCTGGGTGTTACATCTTTTGTAGACTTGTATGACTAAAATCGATCCAAGTTGTTATTGTCTACCTATGGTACTAACCATTAATTTGCAACATTACTGCGTTCACTTTGGACGGGTAATTGTGAGGGCAAGATATTTGTTTTTTGTGTATCTGGTGTTAAAATTCAGATCTGGAAAATTTTGAGCAGGAGAATTGTGCACACCTTCACATTCTAAACATGCATTCCTGAAAAGGTGGATTTTAAGTAAATGTTTTGGAAAGGGGCGAAATGTCAAGGCAGAGGATCATGCTAAAGAGGAAATCTTACCCCAGAACTTTGCAGACTACAATTGTTAAATTATACGTTTACAATTCAAATAGGCATATCTAACCCAAATGTATTAAATTAGTAAAATTGGAGTGAATCAGTTCAAGATGTTAGCCGTTTAGCCTGGCAGCGGAACACCGTGGGCTGGATTCTTCAATTCTGGGGCTATGTCCCCATGCTGGTGTGGGAACGGTGCCAGGAAAACTGGTGCAAAACTGCCACCAATTCCCCGTTTTTGCTGGGAGCTAGCAGTACAGCAGCGTAGAGCACCCGGCTATAGCTGCCGATACACCCCAGAGAATTGCCGGGTCCGTGGCGGCACATGCGCACGGCGGCGGCTTGCAGTGGCGATGCCGTGCTTCATGGCGGAGGCTGCTCACGGATCGCAAAATAGTCTCGCCCTAAGACCGGCTGACGCGCCCCAGACCGCTGAGTTCCCGACGGATGAGACCACACGTGTCCCACGCCGTCGGAAACTCGAGCGGTCGGAGGCGGAGCATTGGGGGGTGGGTCTCCGGCAATGTCCAGAGGCCGTCAATACGGAGGTGCGGAGCACCATAAAAGTGCCATCGCCCCTGATTCTGTCGGGAGATGTGATTCTCCAGCTGTTCGCAGATGCCAGCCCCATTTTTCCAACTTGAATATACTGCAGACACATTAAATCTCTCCTGATAACATATGCCATGGCACATTTTACTGGAGCGAGCTTAAAGATCTACAGTTCTGTAGAAGGATCATTTCGACCAGAAATGTTGAATCTGATTCTCTTCACAGATTCCAGCAGGCCTGTTTAGTTTACCCAGCATTTTCAATTTTTATTTCAGACTTCCTGGGCTGGATTCTCCGCTGTCTTGCGCCAAAATCGCGTTTGGCGCGGGGGCGGAGAATGGCCATTTTCGAGGAAACAAGGTCAGAGAACCGCTCACACGCGATCTACACTGCACAGCTAGGGGCCCTTTATTGCTCGTTCTGGGTGAGTGTGCTTAACACTCAATTTGGCTCTGTTTCGTTACTTAGCTTTGGAGTCACCAGGTATCGTTAAGATACCGCCACAAGTTTCAAGGACAAGTTCAAAGCAATAAATCCATACACCAATTAGTAAGTTCAAACAAGACACGTTTATTATATTACAGTAATCTACTAATCATGCATATAAAACAATAAGGCTAGTCTAATCCTACCACTAATAGGCCAAATACTTATCTGGATAAGGGGACTGCCGGATCAGGGAACAACGGCTTCTAGCTTTGTCCTGGGTCCGCAGGCTTCCAGTAGTTATGGACTACAGGGGGTCAGGAGTGTCTATCTCGTAGCGTGTGTTGTGACTTACTTGTTGGGGGCTTCTGTCCAGACCTCTCCTGCACAAGGTTCTTCTGCTGCAACGGTGTTCTGTTGGGAGGGCTGGCTGGTCAAGGAGAGGCTGACAGAGAGAGCGAGCTGGGGTTTGGGTCTCTGTTTTATACTCCTCTCAGGGTCTTGCGCCCACCTGGGCGGACCTTCTATACTCTCGCAATCGATTGGGTCTCTTCCCAATCGATTGATTTGAATTCCCCAATAACGGGGCAGTGTCTCGATCACTGGGGCGGTTCTTGGGACTTATTGTTTTGGGCTTCTTTGGCGCCAAAAAGTCTGGCCTTCCATTGAATGTATCGATTAGTGTTAACTTGTTTCTTTTGTGCCTGGGGATCGCCCGGTATCGCCTCATTAATATGCTAACTGTTTCTTTTCATAGTGTTGTCTGGTTTTGGCAACAGCCAAAACTGGTTTCTGCAGCAGTCCAAATATACAAGCGCTCTGCAGGCTGCTTGCTTTTTACAACCTGTCCATTTTCCCCTGCATTCCTTGTAATCTTCCATTTTGTGTTTGGGCAGTGGTCACCCCAGGTGGCTACACCATTGACAGAGATCGCCCCCCCCCCCCCCCCCCCTCCGCCCCGCAATTCTCCAAAACTGGACGTGTCCCGATGGCGTAATTCTAACCGCGTATAGGTCGTCGGGAACCTTGGATGGTGGCTGCAGACTCAGTCCGTGGGCGCGCTGTTTGGGGAGGCGGGGGGTGGGGTGGGGGGGGGGGGGGATCAATCTCTGGGCGGGTGGGAGCGATCGGCCGGCATGGATCTGCAGGAGCACGTGATCTCGGTTGGGTCTACATTTTGGATGACGGTCCAAGTCCGCCATCGCGCATGGCGCGGCCACTGCAGGCCACCGGCGTGCGCATGTGCGGACTCCCGACCGGAAATGCGGGCCCCGTATCCACACCCAGAGCTGCAGGGTAGGAGAATCGCTCAGGACTTTTTAAAGAAAAGTCAAGAGTGAGACGCCAGCGTTTTTACGTATTACGCTGGCGTGGGGACATAGCCCCAGTATTGGAGAATCCAACCCCCTGTATCCGCAGAAGTTTGCTTTTATTAAAAATCTGCAGTTTGTTATTAAAAAGAACGTGTGGAGTGGGCGTGAGCAATGATATTCCCTTTGAGCAGTTCGAGGTTCTAGGGGTGCAACAGAAGGGGTTTCAAATCACCCTCCGTTAAAAACACAAGAGCAAATTATATTGAGAGGCAATCATCAAAATCCTCTGTATATGGGAAAAGAAGGATTAAAGAATGGAGTCTGTGCTCAATGCTGCCATGATGGCAGTGTTTAGGTAAAAGAAGAGGGCTGGGCAGCAACTAGTGCAGCTTTGAGAGCATTCTGTCCAGCCACAGGTCCATGGCCTGGTGAAGCTCCAGCAATGCCAGAGGATGAGGAGGTTAGACCCATCCCATGGAGGTGACTCGCTTGACCAAGCGTCTATCGAAAAAGATTTTCCTATTTGGGATAAGTGAAAGGCAATTACGTGCCCATCTGTACTTCTGAAAAGAGGTGGTAGATTGTGGGCGGGTATTCTCCATTCTAAATCGGGGTTCAACCATTGACACCTGTGCGTTGTCCTCTGAGGAGGGATACAACATGGCGCATAAGGCAACATGATCCGCCATTAAGCATACCATTGGCATCTTGAAGATGTGCTTCCAAACTTCGGATTACTTTAAAGGGGTTATGCTGTACTCTCCACAGAGGGTGTCCCCATCAGAGTGATCAATTGCCCGAATGTGCAATTACCCGATTACGATGATGCAGACAGTACACAAACTTTGTGCTGCATGATCATCACTGTGGTGTGTAGCTGAGCACTAAGTATGCTATTGATTGACTGCATGCTCAGCATGTGACTCAGGTACATATGTGGTTCATGACAGCTATGTCACAGCTTCAAAGGGGGTATATCTTGCTAGAGGAAGACATGGAGGAGGCTGAGAGCTCCTCAGCTAATGAAGAATAGGAAGGTCAAGAACCTGAATAAAGGGATGAGGGTCTGTTTCCATGGGAAGATACCATCAAAGAAGCACAGTGAGAAGATAGTGTGTCACAATGATAGCCACACAATTCAGGAGGATTACGGCACAGACGAGGGGACACACCACATACCTTCTGTCTCTTAGTGACATGCCAGTTAATGGCAGTACCCTGGGAGTTCCCATGACTCATACATCTCTAACAAAGGCTGAAGATGGAGTTTGTGCACGATGATAGATGAGATGCTGGTAATGGTAAAGTGTCCATGAGATCATCAGTGGTGGTTTTGAATGAGGCCCCTGAGCAGTGTAATCCATTGGGTGCATGAAAGTGCAAGACTGGAGTGAGTTAAAGGTTGAATGGTGAAGCAGATGTGATCATTCATCCTCTCCACACATTGGATAGCATTTCACAAGTGGCTGTTTTGATGGACTGACCATCCCTGCAATTGCCTCCCAGGCTGGCAAGGTTGGTGGGCTACCTGGAGCTACAATAGTTGATTTCAAATCAATCATTCAAGGTCTGAAGAAGAATGTTTTCGTCTTCATGTTTGTGATTTATATTATTTTCTGTGATACTCAAGTAACTCCCCAGAGCCTTGTTCCAAAGGATCTCACATTTCTGAGTGCACAACCAGTTTAAATATAGATACTCAATAATTCATGCTCTCATGCACCATTAAAGTATTGATGCCTATAATAGGTTTAAAAACTCAGAAGGTGCCAAGTCTTATGTGCTAATCCCAGCTGGCAAGCCCAAGGACATGCACACGGTTCAAAGCACTTCAAAATGCACATCACTCAAAAACATCACATTCATTAACACTTGCACACAGGCTGAAATCCCTACAAAATTACCTTTCAAAGTAACAGCAGAATTGGAAATTGTGCAGACCCTACTATTTCCTTTGTCATTCCCCACATCATTTTTAAACTCTTGCTGTGAGTTTAACCTTCTTTCACCATGTCCTGACCCCCTTCATTACAGCTCAGAGCTGGGAATGCACAAGAATCCAGAATTCGAGGAGCACAGAGATATTTTAAGTGTTGTAAGGCTGGATGAGATTACAAAGATAGGGAGGGACATGATCATGGAGGAATTTTGAAACTATCAATGAGAATTTTAAAGTCAAGATTTGTTTGCTAAACTCCATTTTTGGTCCTCCGAAGTAAGGGTTATCGAAATGTGAACCAAGATCCCAATACAATAAATATTTGATTGATATTAAAACAAAATATTTTCAGGCAAGACATTTTTCACGAATAGACTAATGACTATTAAAGCATGTCGTATTCAGTACAGAGCTGACTATAATTTTATTGACGCATCAATCTTTTCTTTTGGTAATTTCTCATAATTGCAGCCATTACGAGATCAAAGGGTTCTGTCAATTTGTTAATAGTTATTGCACTCCCAATACAGCAAGATGATTAAACAAGGAGAATTACCTCAAACTTAATGGCATTCGTGCTCTTCAATATCCAACACAACTGCAAACACATCAATTCCACTCAATATTAACTCCTTATCCACTTTAATTCATTATTCAATAACAGTCAAATATTCCATTTACTTTTTTGTATGTAACTGTCTCTTGTCTGGACGTACAACACTCCACATAATTACGATGTTCAGAATTTCACAGTGAACACACTAGAAGCCTGTTTTTCACAAGTTAATAAGATAGCCAACTCTGAATTTAGTTCAGATTATCCTCAATTAAACGCAATCCAAAACAGATAAAATGATCAATATAGCACATGCTCACAGAAAGCCAAGTAAATTACATTATTTTTGATCTTTCTTAGGGCAGCAAGGTGGCGCAGTGGGTTAGCCCTGCAGCCTCACGGTGCTGAGATCCCAGGTTCGATCCCGGCTCTGGGTCACTTTCCGTGTAGAGTTTGCATTTTCTCCCTGTGTTTGCATGGGTTTTGCCCCCACAACCCAAAGATGTGCAGGCTAAGTTGATTGGCCACGCTAAATTGCCCCTTAAATGAAAAAAAAAATGAATTGGGTAAACTAAATTTATATATTTTTTAAAAATTTGATCTTTCTTTGGATACTTTTCCAAATGCTGGTAATGTAGCTGAAAATTGCTAAGAAAACCTTGAACATTCTAATTCTAACTGTGGGGTTTTCCACAACTTGTGGGCTCTGAATTATTCATGCGGCCTGGGTGGCACAGTGGCACACACAGCGCCAGGGACCTGTGTTCAATTCCAATCTTGGGTGACAGTCTGTGTGCTGTTTCCACTTTCTCCCCGTGTCTATGTGGGTTTCGTCTGAGTGCACCGGTTTCATCCCACTGTCGAATGATGTGCAGGTTAGGTGGATTGGCCATGCTAAATTGTCCCTTTGTGTCCAACAGGTTGAAAATGAAAACGAATGAAATGAAAATCACTTATTGTCACAAGTAGGCTTCAAAGTTACTGTGAAAAGCCCCTAGTCGCCACATTCCGCCGCCTGTTCAGGCAGGCTGGTACGGGAATTGAAACCTGCTGCTGGTCTGCCTTAGTCTGCTTTCAAAGCCAGCGATTTAGCCTTGTGCTAAACCAGCCCCTTTTAACGTCCACCAGGTTAGGTGGAGTTGTGGGATTACGGGGCTGGGGTGAGGGAGTGGGCCTGGGTAGGGTGCTCTTTAAGAGGGTTGACAAAGACTCAATGGGCTGAATGGCCTCCTTCTGCATGTGGGGATTTTATGATTCAAAGGGCGCGATTCTCCGGAAAGAGTTGTAATGAGGGGGAATTGCCGTGAACTGCCCAGTGCTCGGCCCAGCGTGGCCGGCAAAGCTATTCAACGTTAATTGGTCCACTAAACAAGGCCTCATGGGCTCCTCGCCGCAAATGAAGGCTCGGCAGCTGATTTGCTGGCACTGCGCTCGCCAACCCCCCCACTGCCCACAAAAAGGGAAAAAAGGGCAAGTGCAGCTTAAGTGCTGCAGCAGCACAAACCCAGCCAGCTCTCAACAATGGCGCTGAGGAGACCAGCTCCAAGATTCAGGGACTCTGACCTGGGGATGCTGCTAGATACAGTGGAGGCCAGGAGGGATGTCCTGTTCCCTCAGGGTCCAGGAAGGTTAGTTATAGAGCACCCAGTGCTGCCTGGGACGAGGTGGCGGCAGCAATGAGCTCAGGGAGTGTGACCAGGAGGACTGGCCTCCAGTGCAAGAAGAAGGTGAAAGACCTAAACTGGGCAGCATGAGTGAGTAGACATCAACCATCTCCCCCACCCCGAAACATTTGCGCCCCCATGGGATCGTCTACCACCCTCTCCCTTCAACCCCCTCAACCCTTCCTCCACTTCCTCACCCTTCAACCTTTCCATCACACACCCCCATCCCACCACTCAGAACCATGCGTGTGGCTAATGATGCCCGCTCTGTGTCTACTCAGGAAAAGCTCTCCCACAAACGTGGCGAGAGGGCCCAAACTGGTGGTGGCATGCCGGTCATAAGAATCCTCGCTACCTTCGAGGAGCGTGCACTGGAGGTTGCTCGTGTTGCTGAAGTCAGGGCGAACACCAATACGGACGCTGCAGAGGTGAAGATGCACCGGGCCTCCCCCAAAGGACCTGTGAAATGTGAGTTGTTTTTACTGACTAACCCATCCCTTCCACTGACCACATGCCCATTCTCCTGCAAGTCCTCCAGCTGATGGTGCCGGTCCATCCAGGGTGGCACCCTCTTCAGCCTCCCAGGAGACCACCTTGGAGGAGAGCTCCGAGGATGCCACCATAACATTCACAACACAGCTGTCTCCACCCTCCACCAACGACCAGCGCAGATACACACACCTCTGTGGGAAATGTTAGTGGACAGGCTTCTGGGGCACAATCTGGTGAACACCACACTGCTGCAGATGTACATCTGGTGGAGCCAGGAACCCCCAGGCGAAACAGCAGTCGGAGGTCTGCTGGATCGCAGGACTCAGCTGGATCCCAGCCTGCAATTTGTGAATGTAGAAAAGGGAGATGATTTTCCTCTTTCTCCCTCTTTATTCTAACATAAACAAATTTATCCTTTTTCTGTCAAGGCCATTTTCAATTTCTGGGGCGTAATTCTCTGAAAATGGGGCTATGTCCCCATGCCCACGAGTAAACGGGCACGAATCACTCTGGACTTTCTTGGAGAAAGTCCAGAGTGATTCTCCATTTTGAAGAGGGCTAGGAGGGCTTTGGAATAGTCCTTGACGCTCTGACTGCCGATATGGGACCCTGCACTTCCAGCCATGGGTCCGCGCATGCGCGCAGCGGCCGCCTGTGGCGGTGGCCCCACGCAACATGGCGGACCCCCACAGCGGCCTGGCCCCATAAATATAGCCCTCCCCCCTAGATCACGTGCGCCCGCCAATCGGTAGCCCCCAATTGCGAGCCTGGCTGGAGGCCCTCCCCCGCCCCCCCCTCCCCCCCCCCTCCCCGGTGACGGATCCCCCCATCCCCCACCAGGGCGGCCATGGACCGTGTCCGCAGCCGCCACTCCGAGCTCCCACTAGGTGGAACCATGAGTGAACCACATCAGCAGTTGTCGCTGCGGGGGCCTCTTTCAATGGCCCCCTACTGGCACCACGTCGACCGCGCGCGACTGGCGGTGATTCTCCGGTCCCTGGTACGGACCCGATCGCGGACCCCATTCTCCGTCCCCGCGCAGAGCACGATTTCGGCAAGGCGGTTCGGAGAATCCCACCCCTGATCTTTGTTACTTGACCCCCATTCGGAAAAATTGTCAATTTTAACCAAGAGGTGGTAGTTGCCCTTCTGAATCCTTTGAAATAGGCTACCGTCATCAATCTACATACATTGTCCCAGGTCAGAGATGTGATGAGATGTCTGTATTGATCCACATGACAGTCCTTAATAATAGCATTCACTATCTGATCCATGCGAAGCTACGTATCTATTGCATTACTCTTTGGATCAGATTGTCACCCTTCTGATGCCATTAAAGGTAACTAAGTAAAAGTAAAGTCACCATAATCAGTTTCCTTTGTGGGGGAGAGCTGACTGGTGGTGATTTAACCTGAGGATTACCAGATCACAGTGGGTTGGGAATTGGAGCAATAAATCAGAAGGTGGGAACGAGAGAATAGAGCCAATAAGACTCAGAGGAAGAGCAGCCAGGGAGATGATTCTGAACACAGTGGGGCTGGTGGTCTGAAGTGCATTTGTTTCAATGCGAAACGTATAACAGGTAAGACAGATGAATTTAGGGCTTGGATTAGTACTTAGAACTCTGATATTGTTGCCATTACAGAGACTTGGTTGAGGGAAGGATAGGATTGGCACCTAAACGTTCCAGAATTTTGATGTTTCAGGTGGGATAGAGGGGGATGTAAAAGGGGTGGGGAGTTGCATTACCGGTTAGGGAGAATATCACAGCTGTACTGTGGGAGGACACCTCTGAGGGCTCATGCAGTGAGGCAATATGGGTAGAGTTCAGGAATAGGAAGGGTACAGTCACAATGTTGGGAGTTTACTACAGGCCTCCCAACAGCCAATGGTAAATAGAGGAGCAGATATGTAAGCAGATTTTAGAAAGTAGTAAAAGCAACAGGGTTGTTGTGGTGGGGGATTTTACCTTCCCCTATATTGACTGGTACTCACTGAGTTCTAAGAGCTTAGATAGGGCAGAGTTTGTAAGAAGCATCCAGGAGGACTTCTTGAAACAATATGTAGATAGTCCAACTAGGAAAGGGACCAACTGGACCTGGTATTGGAGAATGAGCCTGGCCAGCTCATTGAAGTTTCAGTAGGGGAGCATTTTGGGAACAGTGATCACAATTCAGTAAGCTTGAAGGTACTGCTGGATAAAATAGTCCTCGGATGAAGGTGCTAAAATGGGGGAAAGTGAATTATAACAATATTAGGCAGGAACTGAAGAATCTAGATTTGGGGCGGATGTTTGAGGATAAATCAATATCTGGCATAGGCGAGGCTTCAAATGTCAGTTGGTCGGAATTCAGGATCGGCACGTTTCTGTGAGGAAGAAGGATAAGTATGGCAATTTTGGGAACTTTGGATAACGAGAGATATCGTGAGCCTAGTCCAAAAGAAAAAGGAAGCATTTGAAAGGGCTGGAAGGCTAGGAACACACAAACCCCGTGAGGAATATAAGGAGAATAGGAAGGTAAGCAAGGAGTCAGGAGGGCAAAAAAGGGTCACGAAAAGTCACTGGCAAACAGGATTAAGGAAAGTGCAATGGCTTTTTATACGTATATAAAGAGCAAGAAGATAGCCAGGGAAAGGGAAGGCCCACTCAAGGATAGGGGTGAGAATCTATGCGTGGAGCCAGAGGAAATGGGCGAGGTACTTTGCATCAGTATTCACCAAAGAGAAGGACTTGGTGGATGATGAGTCTGGGGAAGGGTGTGTGGATAGTCTGGGCCACATTGACATCAAAGAGGAGAGGTGCTGAACATCTTAAAAAACATTAAGATAGCTAAGTCCACAGGGCCTGATGGGATCTACCCCAGAATACTGAGGGAGGCAAGGGAGGAAATTTCTGAGGCCTTGACAGAAATCTTTGTAACCTCACTGGCTAGGTTGATTCCGGAGTTGAGAGGATTGGCTTATGAGGAAAGACTGAGTAGACTGGGACTATACTCACGGAAATTTAGAAGAATGAGGTGGGATCTGACAGAAACATATAAAATTACAAAGGGAATAGTTAAGATAGAAGCGGGTGAAACTAGAACTCGGGGGTATAGCCTCAAAATAAGGGTGGGCATATTTAGGTCTGAGTTGAGGAGGAACTTCTTCACCGAAAGGATTGTAAATCTGTGGAATTCCCTGCCCAGTGAAACAATTGAGGCTACCTCGTTGGATGTTTTTAAGGCAAAGATAGATACATTTGACGAGGGATGTCAAGGACAGCATAAAAGCTAAAGAAAAAGCATACAAAGTGGCGAGGATTAGTGGGAACCCAGAGGTTTGGGAAGCCTTTAAAAGCAAGCAGAGGTCAACTAAAAAAGCAATAAGGGGAGAGAAGATGAAGTATGAGTGCAAGCAGAGGTGAGTGCAGTGACCATTATTAAGCAGAAGGTTCCAGGGAAACTGAAAGATGTGAAGGTGGATAAGTCACCTGGACAGGATGGCCTACACTCCAGGGTCCTAAAAGAGATAGCTGAGGAAATTGTGGAGGCATTGGTGATGATCTTTCAGGAATCACTGGAGGCAGGAAGGGCCCCAGAGGACTGGAAAGTAGCTAATGCAAAGGCAACCTCTGGGTTCCCAAACCTCTGGGTTCCCACTAATCCTCGCCACTTTGTATGCTTTTTCTTTAGCTTTTATGCTGTCCTTGACATCCCTCGTCAAATGTATCTATCTTTGCCTTAAGAAGAGAGGGAGGCAGAAGACGGGAAATTATAGGCCGGTTAGTGTGACTTCGGTCATTGGTAAGATTTTAGAGTCAGTTATTAAAGATGAGATCGCGAAGCACTTGGAAGTGCATAGTAAAATAGGACTGAGTCAGCACGGCTTTGTCAAAGGGAGGTCGTGTCAGACAAATCTGTTGAAGTTCTTTGAGGAGGTAACAAGGAAGTTAGACAAAGGAGAACCAGTGGACATGATTTATTTAGATTTCCAGAAGATCTTTGACAAGATGTCACATAGGAGACTGTTAAATAAGTTAAAAGCCCATGGTGTTAAGGGTGAGATCCTGGCATGGATAGAGGATTGGCTGACTGGCAGAAGGCAGAGAGTGGGGGAAAAGGGGTCTTTTTCAGGATGTCTGCTGGTGACTAGTGGTGTGCCTCAGGGGTCGGCGCTGGGACCACAACTTTTCACAATATACATTAATGACCTGGAAGAAGGAATTGAAGGCACTGTTGCTATGTTTGCAGATGATACAAAGATCTGTAGAGGGACAAGTAGTATTGAGGAAGTAAGAGGGCTGTAGAAGGATTTGGACAAGCTATGAGAGTGGGCAATGAAGTGGCAAATGAAATACAATGTGAAAAAGTGTGAGGTTATGCACTTTGGAAGGAGGAATTTAGGCATACTATTTTCTGAATGGGGAAATGCTTAGGAAATCAGAAGCACAAAGGGACTTGGGAGTCCTTGTTCACGATTCTCTTAAGATTAATATGCAGGTTCAGTCGGCAGTTAAGAAGGCAAGTGCAATGTTAGTATTCATGTCAAGAGGGCTAGAATACAAGACCAGGGATGTACTTCTGGTCAGACCCCATTTGGAGTATTGTGAGCAGTTTTGGGCCCTGTATCTAAGGAAGGATGTGCTGGCTTTGGGAAAGGTCCAGAGGAGGTGAATAAGAATGATCCCTGGAATGAAGAACTTGTCGTATGAGGAACGGTTGAAGACTCTGGGTCTGTACTCATTGGAGTTTAGAAAGATGAGGGAGGATCTTATTGAAATTTGACAGGATACTGTGAGGCCTGGATAGAGTGGACGTGGAGAGGATGTTCCCACTTATAGGAAAAACTAGAGCCAGAGGACACAATCTCAGACTAAAGGGACGATCCTTTAAAAGAGATGAGGAAGAATTCTTTCAGCCAGAAGGTGTTAAATCTGTGGAACTCTTTGCCGCAGAAGGCTGTGGAGGCCAAATCACTGTGTCTTTAAGATTGAGATAGATAGGTTCTTGATTAATAAGGGGATCAGGGGTTATGGGGAGATGGCAGGAGAATGGGGATGAGAAAATATCAGCTGTGATTGATTGGTGAAGCAGACTCAATGGGCCGAGTGGCCTAATTCTGCTCCTATGTCTCATAGTCTTATGGTCTATTTTTGAACAGTGAAGGAATTTAAGGGTTATGGTGAGCGAGCGAGTAAGTGGAGCTCAGTCCACAAAAAGATCCATGATATAATTAAATGGCAGAGGAGGCTCGAGGGGCCTAATGGCCTATTCCTGCTCCTAGTTCTTATGTTCTTATGTACAGGTGAGGTCTCAGCCGTCGGGAATTTGGCGTGGCGGCTGCGGACTGAGTCCAGTGTCGCCACATTCGGGGGAGCGCCGATCCGCAGGCAGGGGGGGACTTTGTCAGGTGCTTGGGGCACTGTGGGGGTGGTTGTCCGGGGCATGCAGGCCGGCCAAAGGAGGGGCACTATTTTCCAGGCTGGGTCCGCAAGTGGTCAGCGCCATGTTGCACAATACGCCCTCTGCAGGACGCTGCCATGCACATGCGTGGCCACGGACCCGGCAATTCTCCGGGCTGTATCGGCAGCTAGAGCTGGGTGCTCTATGCTGCTTTGCTGCTAGCCCCCAGCCAATCGGAGGATCAGTGGCCATTTAATGCCACTTTTTCTGTCGTAAAACGCCACCGTTCCCAAGCCGGCATGGGGACAAAGCCTCAAAATTGTAGAATCCAGCCCAGGGTGTTCATGGGAAGGGCGTGCCTTACCCAATGCATAAAGTCAATTTAAACTGTGCTCTAATGATCGGGGATTGTGTGGTTGGAGTTGTTCCAAAATTACCTATTACCAATGTAGATGTTATATATTGGGCACTTTTAAAGCAGGCAGTATAGTTTTTCTACAACCTGGGATGGGACACCACTGTTCCTATCAATAAAACTCCTTGCCCAATTGTGATTCAGTTGATCAAAGAACTGATCAAAATAACAATGATCATTCAAAACCAACTCCGCTGGGCTGGCCATGTCATAGAACATAGAACATAGAACACTACAGCGCAGTACGGGCCCTTCGGCCCTCGATGTTGCGCCGACCTGTGAAACCATCTGAAGCCCATCTGACCTACACTATTCCATTTTCATCCATATGTCTATCCAGTGACCACTTAAATACCCTTAAAGTTGGCGAGTCTACTACTATTGCAGGCAGGGCGTTCCACACCCCTACTACTCTACTACTCTCTGAGTAAAGAACTACTCTCTGAGTAAAGAAACATCCTTAGGATGTTAGAGTCCCGACTGACTAAGCAAATCTTCTTTGCCCAGATCAAGGAAGGTTCCGAATAAGAGGAGGACAAAGGATGCGCTTCAAATATATTTTGATGGCTTACCTCAAGAAATGCAACTTCGATATCAATGCTTGGGGGATCCTTGCTCTGAAGAGTCCTACTTGGAGGAATCTCCTAAATGACGGGGCACAATTCTTCAGGGACACCCGACAGCAAGAGGAGGCCAGGAAAAGGAACCTGAGAAAGGATTACCGGCGATGTAAAGCCCAAGGACTAATCCCAACTCCCAGAAAAGCCCTAGGACCAGGCTCATCAGCCATGCAAGAAGCCATGACCAGTAACAGAGAATTTCTTCAGTGGACAATCATACTGGTTAGCGAAGTGATCACTGAGAAGGAGTACTGATGTTTCCATTTCAGTAATGGACAATGCAGAAGCAATGGAGTTGCACACAGAATTGCAAGGTAAACATTTCTATCGAAAAGGACGGATGTCACAAAATGATAAGGAAAGGTTAATGACCGCAGACACCAAAGTGCTTGCAGTGTTGAGGCACAGAGTGCAGCAGCAGGAATCCAGGCAAGTAGATAATTCACACAAGACCATTTAAACTCATAGAAGATTGAAATTATGTGGTCCATGAATTACATGGAAGACTTAAAATATTTGAGAGAAAGAAAAACTTCAAAGTGAGCAAATGGCTGACAGTACTCAAAGATAATTAAATATCACCCATTTTGAATGGAATCAGGAGAAACTACGAGATGTTGATATTCAGAGTCCAAAGCCAGGCAGGAACACCAAGCCCTTTTGTGTGAACACTAAAAACATCTCCTTGAAATGGCTGAGAGAGATATTGATCAGAGGAGAAATGGGTTGTTGATGCACAAAGAAACTATTTTGATAATTTTGGCCTTAATGTATCAAAACGAGAATTTATCAGGTTTGAGTTTGGAAAATGGGCTTTAAAATCAAGGCCAGCAGCTAATAAAAAGAAAACAAAATGGGCTGTAGACTTAAATAAACATTTTTTGAGCTGTGCTAATTCTAAGATGTTTAATTCTTCTCATCATACTTGGTATATGTACTGGCCTTGATTTTGATTAAGCCTTTGCGCCTTTATAAAATGAAACATGTAGGGTGGGGTTCTCCGACCCCCCCGCCGGGTCGGAGAATCGCTGGGTGGGGGGGGGGGGCGTGAATCCTGCCCCTGCCGGCCGCCGGATTCTCCGGCACTGCTCGTTCTATGCAGGTCCAGCCGGCGTAAATTAGAGTTGGTCCCTTACTGGCGGGACCTGGCAGCACGGGCGGGCTCTAGGGTCCTGGGGGCTGGGGGCGCGGGGCAATCTGGCCCGGAGGGGTGCCCCCACAGAGGCCTTGCCCGCGATCGAGGCCCACCGATCCGCGGGCGGGCCTGTGCCGTGGGGGCACTCTTTTCCTACGCGCTGGCCGTGTAAGCCTACGCGATGCCCGGTGCAAAGGTGAACACCCCCTGCGAATGTGCGGGGATGGTGACAGCAGCCCCTGACGTTCCTGCGCGTGCGCGGAACCGTGGCAGCCGGCGGAGTCCCTTCGGCCCCAGCTGACGCAGCGCCAAAGGCCTTCCACGCTGGCCGGCGGGGCGCAAACCACTCAGGCGCCGGCATAGCCCCTGAATGTGCGGAGGATTCCGCACCTTTGGGGCGGTCCGCGCTGGAGTGGTTCACGCCACTCCGTCCCGCCGGGCCCTCTGCCTCGCCAGGTATGGGAGAATCCCGCCCGTAATTTTGAAACAAAATGAAAAGGTTATTTGTATACTATGTTGAAAGCTATTGTTAGATATTTCTGATACGTACTCTTTGTAAAGAAACCTATAGTAATCCAAGAAACACGGCCTTGAAGGTTAAAAGGTTTATTTGTAACTCAAAAATAATGACAGTACTGTGGTGTACAACAACAAGCCCCAACCTGGGGCAACCAGATTAGCCAATCCAGATTTGGGCCGTCATATAAAGGGGTTAGTTAATGAGTCGCAGCTGGGTGGGCCTCTTACCAGGAAAACACGGAATCCCCAAACCCCACAAGGAGATCTATTACTGATCTCATCCTGAATCTGTGCAAAAGACAAGGCTGAAGCATTTACAATACCTTTAGCCAGCAGTGCCGAGTGGATGATCCATCTCGGTCTCCTCTGGAGATCCCCAGCATCACAGATGCCAGTCTTCAGTCAATTTGATTCACCCCACATGATACCAAGAGAAGGCTGAAGGCACTGGATACTGCAAAAGCTACGGGCCCTGACAATATTCCGGCAATAGTACTGAACGCTTGTGCTCCAGAACTTGGCGTGCCCTTGGCCAAGCTATTCCAGTACAGCTACAACACTGGCATCTCCCAACCAGTGTGGAAAATTGCCCAGGTATGTCCTGTGCACAAAAAGCAGGACAAATCAAACCTGGCCAATTACCGCCCTCGCAGTCGACTCTCCATCATCAATAAAGTGATGGAAGGATAGCATTACCAATCAGTATTTACTTAGCAATAACTGGCTCATTGACGCTCAGTTTGGGTTCCGTTCGTGTCACTCATATCCTGACCTCATTACAGCCTTAGTTCAAACATGGACAAAAGAGCTGAATGCCTGAGGTGAGGTGAGAGTGACTGCCCTTGACATCAAGGTAGCATTTAACGAAGTATGGCATCATCGAGCCCTAGCTAAACTTTCCATTGTTTGGATTCATACCCAGCACAAAGGAAGATGGTTGTGGTTGTTGGAGGTCAATCATCTCAGCTCCAGGACATCACTGCAGGAGTTTCTCAGGATAGTATCCTTGGCCCATCCATCTTCAGCTGCTTCATCAATGACGCTCCTTTCAACATAGACAGATGTGGGGATGCTTGCATGATCAACACTATTCGCGACTCCTCAGATACTGAAGTCCACGTGCAAATGAGGCAAGACCGGGACAATATCCAGGCCTGGGCTGAGAAATGACAAGTAACTTTTGCGCCACACAAGCGTCAGGCAACGGCCATCTCCAATTAGAGAGAATCTAACAATCGCCCCATGATATTCATTGTCTTAACGATCACTGAATCCCCCACAATCAACATCCTCAGGGTTACCATTGACCAGAAACTGAACTGGGGTAGCCATATAAATACTGTGGCTACTAGAGCAGGTTAGAGACTAGGAATCAAGCGGTAAGTAACTCATCTCCTGCCTCCCCAAAGTCTGTCCACCATCTACAGGGCAGAAGTCAGGAGTGTGATGGGATACTCCCCACTTGCCTGCATGAGTGCAGCTCCAACAACACTCAAGAAGCTCAACATCATCCAGGTCAAAGCAGCCCATTTGATTGGCACAGATATTCCTGCACCGCCGATGCACAGTAGCAGCAGTACAAGATGCACTGCAGGAACCCACCAAGGCTCCTTAGGAAGCACCTTCCAAACCAACAACCACTACCATCAAGAAAGACAAGGGCAGCAGATTCCTGGGAACATCACCACTTGGAAGTTCCCCTCCAAGTCATTCACCATCCTGACTTGGAAATATATCATCGTTCTGTCTCTGTCGCCAAGTCAAAATCCAGGAGCTCCCTCCCTAAAAGCACAATGGCTGTACCTACACCACATGGACTGTGGTTCAAGACGGCAGCTCACCACCACCTTCTCAAGTGCAGTTAGGGGTGGGCAACAATGGTAGCCTCGCCAGTGAATCCACACCCTGTAAAATTGAATTTAAAAGAATCCTGAAAATGCTGTAAATGAGAAAATGGAAGGGAGGGCGGAACTCAGGAAAATTATGATCTCCAGGGAAGTGGTACTGAGCAAATCGTTGAGTCTGCGGGCTGCCAAATAGCCTAGTCCAGACGGTCTTCACCCTAAGGTCCTGAAAGAAGTGGCCAATGAGAGTTTTAATTTTCCAAAATTCTCTAGATTTGGGGAACGTTCCATTCAAATGGAAGATAGCTAATGCACCTGCTTTATTCAAAATGGGAGGGTGAGAGAAAGCTTGAAACTGTAGGCCAGTTAGCCTGACATCTGTCATCGGGAAGATGTTATAGCAGGGCACTTGGGAAAAATTCAAGGCAGTCAGGCAGAGTCACACATGGTCTTGTGAAAGGAAAATCAGCTTTAAACAATTTATTGCAGTACTTTGAAGGAGTCACATGTGCTGTGGAATAAGGGGAATCTAGTTAATGTTTCTAATCCCGTATGACTCTTCTTTGAACTCGGCGTTTTCTAGTACTTACTGTTGTTTTTCGCTTTCATCCTAACTCAATGGCTTTGAGATAAAATGGGAGCCCTTAAAATTGCGAATCATTCCCTTTTACAATTGGATTTGTAATGCCAGGTTAGGATTGATTTACTGAGTTCTCGCATATGGGAGGGGGGAATCTCTTGCCTACTGGCTGTGGATATTGGGAAATCATGGCAAACACTCAACAATTCAGGCATCAACTGTGGAGAGAGAAACAGATTTTGAGGTAAGAATTCTAACCAGCCGCCAATGTAGGCGGGTTGAGTTAAATCCCCAACAGAAACTCAACATGATCCCACCCACTTCTTCTTTTAGCTGGCCTGCATTTGGAAACATGTGGGAAATTGCCATCGAGATGTTGAGTCTCTCACTTGAATATGAAAAGAGCCAATTAATTCTGAATTAACCCAGCATTCTGACTTTACCAGCCAGCGCATGCAATCATAGAATCATAGAATTTACAGTGCAGAAGGAGGCCATTCGGCCCATTGAGACTGCACCAATCCTTGGAAAGAGCACCCCACTTAAGCCCTACACCTCCATCCTATCCCATAACCCAGTAAGCCAACCTAACCTTTTTTGGACACTAAGGGAAATTTAGCATGGCCAATCCACATCACCTGCATATCTGTGGCAGCACTGTAGCATAGTGGTTAGCACAATGGCTTCACAACGCCAGTGTCCCAGGTTCCATTCCTGTATGGGTCACTGTCTGTGCGGAGTCTGCATGTTCTCCCCGTGTCTGCATGGGTTTCCTCCTGGTGCTCCCGTTTCCTCCCACAGTCCAAAGATGTGCAGGTTAGGTGGATAGGCCATGCTAAGTTGCCCTTAGGTTAGAAGGGGTTCCAGGGTTACGGGGATAGGGTGGAGGTGTGGGCTTCACTAGGGTGCTCTTTCCAAGAGCTGGTGCTCTTACATTCAGCGAGCTGAATGGCCTCCTTCTGCACTGTAAATTCTATGAGATATCATTGGACTGTGGGAGGAACCCGGAGCACCCAGAGGAAACCCATACAGACACGGGGAGAAGGTGCAGACTCCGCACAGCCAGTGACCCAAGCCGGGAATTGAACCTGGGACCTTGGAGCTGTGAAACAACCATGCTAACAACTGTGCTACCGGGCTGCTCTTAGCTGTGTGAAACTTGCCAGCGTCAACAAGGCGAGAGCACACACTGTGGATTGATGATTCTGTGAAATTGACAAGCTGAAATGTTTTTAAAGACTGAAACCACAGCGCGGTTTCCTTGCCAAGGTGAAAGTTCAAACCTGAATCATCCCTGCCGCTCAACATTCCAGTATTCTCTTGGCCACAATGCTGAGATAAAAGATACCATAAACCAAACATTCCAAAACAACTTTACTCAACAATAAATCCATTATTCCATAAGGTCATCGAATGATCCTTGTGCATTTTCTTAGGGTGTGCCTTCATGCTGTTACCGGCCCCAGTGCTCCTACCCCAGTGGCTGCAGCATGGCTAGTGGAAAGCTGCCGATTTTCACTGTGGCAAGCTGCAGATGGCCTTGTGAGACAGCCTCAAGGGTCTCTGGCATTGGAATGCACTGTGTCAGCGTGGGTTGCAACATCCAGGGCTGGCTAAGATGCAACAACAACGGTACCGGTGGAGTGGCAGTGATGGGATGATGAATGCTGTTTTCCTAAGTAAGTAGAGGAGTTAAATGTTCCTAGCACCATTGCCACTCTCTCTAGGCAGTGCCTCACCAATCGTAGAAATGCATTACAGGACAGGTTTCTGTAACACACTGCATTGACAGCCGCACCATTAATGCTGAGAGCTGTCTCCTCCAAGAGAATGAGAACATGGAGTCCTATCTGACTCTTGCCAGTTTTTTTACTGCCCTCTCCTGTTGTGCGCCACCTTATTCTGCAGGTGAGATGGGAAGAGCGTCAGTGAATATGCTGCAATGTGCCTGTCATTGCTGAATGCCTGAAAGCTGATGAAAATTGCAAAATGTGGCTGGTAGTGGCAGTGGCAACAGTAGTGTGTGTGTGAAGGTGTGGTGAGGCAGATCAGGCATGAGTCATAACTGCTGGAGATTGCTGATAGATGAATGTTGGGGATGTGCTGCATTGATGGTGGGTAGGAGATGGCATTTGAATATGCGTTCACTAAACTTGACCACGTCAGGTAATTGAACCTCAACCAGCACTTTAGCAAGATCCTCGGGCATTGCTCGCTGCTGCAATCTACTCCCGTTGCTTTCTAAATAGTTCTCTGGATGGCCTCCTACACAAAAGATGACCTCTCTCTTATCCATCTCCTCCACAAAAGATTCAGGCATTGGAATCTCAGAACAAGGGAGACCCTTCTCGTGCCACCCGTTATTCCTGCTGAGAAAGTTTCTCCCATCAAATTCCAGAATCTACTACAACCAGAATGCAGCTCATCATTGACAGATGTATTTCTGGCTTTACAAGATACACTGCAGTAACTCACCAAGGCTCCTTTGACAGCTCCTTCCAAGCCTGCGACCTCAACCACGTAGGGCAAGAGCAGAAGGTGCATGGTAACACACCACCTGCAGGTTTCCCTCCAAGCCATACACCACCCTGGCTTGACACTTGTCGTCTTTCCTTCACTGTCACTGGGTCAGAATGCTGGAACTCCCTGCCTAACAGCACAATGGGTGTATCTACAGTACATGGACTGCATCGGTCCAACAAGACAGCTCATGGCATCCTTCTCAAGGGCAATTGGGATGGGCAATAATTGATGGCCTAGCCAGCGCAACCCACATCCTGTGAGCAAACACAATTTTTAAAAAAGGTGCTAGCCTTGCATGAAACTGGGTCCTTGCTGATGCTGAAACCATTCAACAGCCTGTGCAGTGCTGGGTTGTGACAATTGGGGAGATGAACTGGAAAGAAGAAGTTAAGCTGCCGCCTGCATCCATTCCATTACTTCTGGGGTAATTAGGCAATCTCTGGGCCGCCAAATGAGCCTCATGACATTTTTAGCCCTTCTTTATTTTTCATTTGGCCTCTAGATTAGTTTTTCATTCTTGAATGAGATATGGTAGAATCACAATGGTAGGAGGGCAGGGGAATCAGTTGTTAAAAATCTCCACTTGAACAAATGGCATCAGCCGTTGGCGGACTTTCAAAGCAGGATAGGGAACCATACATCTGGATGCATTGGGAATCCTGATCCACGTTTGAATTGCTCCGATTCCTAATGAAGGAGCAGCCAGCTCTAACACTGGTTCAGAAATTTCAGGCTTTGCTTACCTCAGAACTATGACTCTTTCTCATACGTGCAGTTATTTTTAAGCCTGACTCATTTTGTTCAATCTATCACCGTGTGGTAGACACCACTGTTGTATTATATTGTATATATTGGTATTACGGTAAGGCCCCTGTACTACAGGTATGGGGGTAGATCCCTGCCTGCTAGCTCCACCCTGAAATTTGGCGGGCCCCTACCACCCCTTACTGTCTGCAGCCTCACGACCCTCAAGGACGACGCGCCTTCCCTGTTTGCAAACCTCACCCTGGATTGCAAACCCGTCGCCACCAGGAGCAGACGGTCCAGTGCCCAGGACAGGACCTTCATCAGGTCTGAGGTCCAGTGGCTGCTGCGGGAAGGCAGCAGTGAGGCCAGCAATAGCCCCTGGAGAGCCCAAGGTGGTAGTGGTGAAAACCGGGTAGAAAAACAGGATATTCGTTGACTACAGTCAGACCATCAATCGGTACACACAGCTCGACGCGTACCCCCTTCTCACGTATATCTGATATGGTCAATCAGATTGCACAGTACCGGGTCTTCTCGACAGTGGACCTGAATTCTGCCTACCACCAGCTCCCCATCCATAAGGCGGACCGCCCATACACTGTGTTTGAAGCAGATGGCCGCTTTTACCATTTCCTTAGGGTTCTCTTCGGCGTCACCAACGGGGTCTCGGTCTTCCGACGGGAGATGGACCGAATGGTTGACCGGCACGGGCTGCGGGCCACTTTCCCGTACCTGGACAACGTCAACATTTGCGGCCACGGCCGGCAGGACAACAACGCTAACCTTTCCAAATTTCTCCACAGCGCCACTCTCCTCAACCTAAATTACAACAAGGAGAAGTGTGTGTTTAGCATGAACCGATTATCCATCCTTGGTTATGTGGTTCAGAACGGAGTTCTAGGGCCCGACCCCGACCGCATGCGCCCCCTCATGGAACTCCCCCTCCCCCACTGCCCCAAGGTCCTCAAACGATGCCTGGGGTCTTTTCGTACTATGCCCAGTGGGTCCCAAACTATGCTGACAAGGCCCACCCACTCATTCAATCTGCCGCTTTCCCACTGACGGTCGAGGCTCACCAGGCCTTCAACCGTATCAAGGCCAACATCGCCAAGGCCGCGATGCACGTGGTCGATGAGACGCTCCCCTTCCAAGTCGAGAGCGATGCATCAGACGTCGCACTGGCCGCCACCCTCAACCAGGCAGGCAGGCAGGCCCGTGGCATTCTTTTCCCGCCCCTTTGAACCCCTCCCGTCCACCGACCGCAACATGTACTTTCTTAATGTGGTCGACGAGTATTCCCAAATTCCCCTTCGCCGCCCCATGCCCTGATATGACGTCTGCCACCGCTATCAAAGCCTTCAACACCATCTTCGCTCTGTTCGGTTTCCCCGCCGACATCCACAGCGACCGGGGATCCTCATTTATGAGCGATGAGCTGCGCCAGTCCCTGCTCAAGAGGGGCATTGCCTCGAGCAGGACGACCAGCTACAATCCCAGGGGAAACGGGTAGGTGGAGCAGGAGAATGGGACGGGCTGGAGGGCTGTCCAGCTGGCCCTACGGTCCAGAAATCTCCCGGCCTCCCGCTGGCAGCAGGTCCTCCCGGACGCAATTCACTCCAGTCGGTCGCTCCTGTGCACCGCGACTAACGAAACCCCCCATGAATGTATCCTTGCCTTCCCCAGAAAGTCCACCACCCGGGTTTCGCTCCCAACGTGGCTGGCAGCTCCAGGACCCATTCTCCAACTGTGTGATGCACGCCAGCAAGTCTTCCAGGAGCCTCATCACTAAAGAGCTGAACCAAGGTGATACTCTTTGCGATGGTGGAGGATGTTGGCACGAATGTGTTGTGAGGAGCCGCGGCCAGGCAGGGGGTTCTCATTTGGTGGCGCGCCTCCGATCTCGGCAGCGGCACCATCCCACTCCTTGGGCCCGCCAACGATGTCCAGTGTCCTCTGCTCGTGTACGGTGAGGGGACGCAATTCAGGTGCTTCCCCTCCAGTTTTCTCCCGCTCCCTGTGGTTGAGGGCAGACGTCTCCTGGGGGGGGGGGGGGGGGGTGGGGTTGGGGGGGGGGGTGGTGGGGGGGGTGCATGCAGCCCAGCGGTTGGGTCTATGATGGCATTGATGCACATGGCACACGGCCACTGCGGTTGGCATGGGTGGGTGCAGCCATGTGGGTCAGAACGGGTTTGGACTGTCCCCCTGGGGGAGGGGGGTATCACATGTGTGGGGGGTAGGGGAGTTGGTGCCAGGGGCACAGAGCTGGGTACTCACCCTGGCTTCCCTGAGTAGGTCATGAAGCTCCTTCCTGCACTGGTCACCTGTGCTGGCAACCAGCCCGACGGTGCTGATGGCTTCGCCCACCTCCGCCCACGAACGCTGGACGATGGCACCTGGTTTCCTGCGGCCGGATCCAGGGTACCTCCTCCTCTGCTCCGCCGCGACAAGAGGGTGTCTAATTCTTGCAAATTTTTTATTTTATTTAAAAAAAATAAATATAGAGTACCCAATTAAAGTTTTCCAATTAAGGGACAATTTAGCACGGCCAATCCACCTACCTTGCACATCTTTGGGTTGTGGGGGCGAAACCCACGCAAACACGGGGAGAATGTGCAAACTCCACACGGACTGTGACCCAGAGCCGGGATCGAACCTGGGACCTCAGCGCCGTGAGGCTGCAGGGCTAACCCACTGCGCCACCATGCTGCCCGTCTTGCAAAATTTAAAGGAATCTCACGAGATGTTTTGAGAGTCGTAAATAGCATGAGTGGCCTCTCGTGAGATTCAATGACCTCCCCTCGACACCAAGTCAGGTGCGATGAGACCGCTGAATAACACCCATAGACTCCTCATCAGAACTGAAGGAAGGGAGAACGGTGCACCAAAAAGTAGCAACTTTAAGAACAAAAATCACAGATGGCCTGGTGTGAGAGGGGGAGGGGGTGTTTTGTACTGAGTTAATACATGTGTGGAACATTAAAAAATAAGAAGAAAGGAGGGTTTATGTTGGGAGGAAAAAGGTCAGCCTCTAAAGTTGCCGAACTCAACGTGGAGTCATGAGAAATGCCGAATATTGACTTTGGGTATTGACTAAATATTTCCATGACATTTTGATTTCTTCAAAAGATTTGTATGTGGGCAGTGATGCCACCTTCAATGAAAGTTGATATCAGTATTAGAATTCAGGTCAGGATATCTATATACTCTGAGGATCTTTGATAAGGATGGAGAGCATTTTATTGTTGTTTCTGAATTTGCCCCAACTACATCTGCCAGTGCCAAAGTAATAAATTCAGAAGCCTTGCTATATTGTACGTGATATACTTTCAGATGATTTAAGATCACAAAGAGAATAGCTTTATTGTAAACACAGACGTCATCTATCATCTGATACATTTAACTCACACCATCACTAGAATTATAGAAACCCTACAGTGGAGAAAGGGACTATTCAGCCCATCAAGTTTCCGTCAACTTTCTGATGGAGTCCCTACCTGGGCCCACTCACCAGCCCTATACCCACAACTCTACCTAATCTGCACATCTTTGGACACTAAGTAGCAATGTAATCATGGTCAATCCACCTAGACAGCATGGGTGGGACTCTCCGACCCCCCGCCGGGTCGGAGAATCACCGGGGGTCGGCCGAATACCGCCCCCACCGTCCTCCAAATTCTCCGGCCCCCCCAAAAATAAGCCCGGCGTAAATTGCGCCGGCCGCCTCGGAGAATGGCGGGGACCAGCGTGACTCAATGGGCCCCGGGACTGCCCGAATTCTTCGGACCACGATGGGCCGAAGTCCCGCCCATTTTTTGCCAGTCCCGCTGGCGTAAATTGGAGTAGGTCCCTCGCCGGCGGGACCTGGTGGCGCGGGCGGCCTCCGGGGTTCTTGGGGGGCCACGGGGGGATCTGGCCCCAGGAGGTGCCCCCATGGTGGCCTGGCCCGTGATCGGGGCCCACCGATCCGTGGGCGGGCCTGTGCCGTGGGGGCACTCTATTGTTCTGCACCGGCGGCTGCAGCAGTCCGCCATTGCCGGTGCGGAAATGGAGCCCTCTGTGCATGCGTGAGGATGCGCCAACACATGCTGGCACTCTCACTCATGCGCAACTCGCGCTGGCCGGCAGAGGCCCTTCGGCGCCGGTTGGCGTGGCACCATGCCCCTTTCCCGCCAGCCGGTGGGGCGCAAACAACTCCAGGGCGTCCTAGCCCCTGAAATGTGGGGAATTCCGCACCTTTGGGGCGGCCTGACACAGGAGTGGTTCACGCCACTCCTTGGCGCCAGGACCCCCCGCCCTGCCGGGTAGGTTCTGGGAGAAATCGTAAGGCTGGCGCCAAATCCGGGCGGGTTTGACGCCAGCCCCCCCCTCCCCGACCGGGAACCGATTCTGGTCCCTGGTCGGGGCTAGCATGCCGCGGCCGTGAACTCCGGCAGCGCGGGCTTAACGAATTTCGTTAAGCCCGCTTGCCAGAGTTTGCGCCGGCTGACGCGTCATATGATGTCAGCCGCGCATGCGCGGATTGGAAGACTCCAACCCGCGCATGCGCGGATGACGTCATCGCGCATTTGCGCGAAACCCGCGCATGCACGGGCCGGGATGCCCCTCAGCCGCCCCGTGAAGTGATACAGAGGGGCGGCGGAAAGACAAAGAGTGTGCGGGTATCGGTGCCCACTCCTCCAAATTCCAATTAAAACATGGCAAGGAATGGGGTAGATTTTCAACTTGTTGTGTGCGTGTAAACTTGAAAATATACTCCAGGTTGGCAAAGTACAATGGTTGTGTAGAATGAATCAAATTTGGTCTTCCAGAGAAGGTGGTAATTAAAAAAATATTTGGCATATTACATGGTTGATGGACAACACAAGAATAGAAAGCAAAAATGGGAACTTCAATTAGCTTTATTTTTTTCGTTAACCAGGAAACTTAATCTTCATTAAGAGCCATTGAGGTGATAAGGACATGGGTAACTACTGTTTTTGTAGCCATTGTACGCATACGGCTGGTCCAGTTCAATTTCTGAGCAATGGTAACTCCCAGGCTATCGATAGAGGGGGATTCATTGATGGTAATGCCATTGAATGTCAAGGGGAGATGGTTAGATTTTCTCTCATGGGAGAGGGTAATAAACTGTCACCTTTGTGGTGCAAATGTTACTTGCCAGTTATTCGACCAAGCCTGAATGTTGTCAATGTCTTTCTGCAGGTGGCCAGGGACAGATTCAGTACTTGAGGAGTCACGAATGATGCTGAGCATTGTGCAATCATCAGCAAACATCCCCACTTCTGACATTATGATGGAGGGAAGGTTAATGATGATGCAGCTGTAGATGATTGAGCCTAGTTCCCTGAGGAATGCCTGCATAATATCACAGAACTGAGATGATTGACCTCCAACAATCGCAACCATTCCCATTGTGCTAGGTATGACTCCAACCAGTGGATAGTTTTCCCCCTGAATCTTACTGACCAGTTTTGCTAGGGCTCCTTGATGTCAGACTCAGTCAAATGTTGCCTTGATGTTGAGGGAAGTCACTCCAGCCGCACCTCTTGAATTCATAGAATCTCCACAGTGCAGAAGGAGGCAATTTGGATAATTGAGTCTGTACCTGGACTCACTCCCCCGTTAGATCCCTGTACCTCCACCTAACCTTTGGACAACTTCGGCAGCCTTTGGACACTAAGGGGCAATTTAGCATGGCTAATCCACTTAAACCACATGTCTTTGCACTGTGGGAGGAAACCGGAGCACCCAGAGGAAACCCACGCAGACACGGAATCTGCAAACCCGACACAGATTGTGACCCAAGGTTGGAATTGAACCCAGATCCCTGGCGCTGTGAGTCAGCAGTGTTCAGCTCTTTAGTCTATGTTTAGACCAAGGTTGTAATAAAATCAGAAGCTGAGTGGCGCTGATGGAACCCAAACAGAGCGTCAATGAGCAGGTTATTGTTGAGTAAGTATCATTTGATAGCACTGTCGGTAATATCTTCTATCACTTTTTTGATGATCAAGAGTAGACCGAAGGGGTGGTGATTGGCTGGGTATGATTTGTCCTTCTTATTTTGTACAGAATATACCTGGGCAATTTTTGATATTGCCGGGTAGATTTCAGTGTTATATCTAACTGAAAAGGCTTGGTTAGGGGCACAGCTAGCTTCGGAGCACAGGTCTTCAGTGCTATTGCCAGAATATTGTCTGGACTCACTGGGCGGGATTCTCAGATCCTGAGGCTAAGTGTTGACGCCGTCGTAAACGCCGTCGCGTTTCACGATGGCTTCAACATGCCCTCAGGAGCAGCGATTCTGACCCCTACAGGGGGCCAGCACGGCACAGGAGCGACCCATGCCGCTCCTGCTGCCGATCCCGGCATCAGATGGGCGCCACAGGTCTGCGCATGCTCAGTGGGACCGGCGCCAATGCATGCATGCGTAGTGGCTTCCTTCTCCACGCCAGCCCCGACGCAACATGGTGTTGTAGGGCTTCAGGGGCCTGCGTGGAGCAAAAGAGGCCCCCAGCCCTAAAGGCCGGCCCGCCGGTCGGTAGGCCCCAATTGCGGGCCAAGCCACAGCAAAGGCAAGAGCACATGTGGACGGCACCGGTGGGACTCGGATTTTTTGCGCGCCCGCTCGGCCCATCCCGGGCAGAGAATCGCTGACCTCGCCGGTGCCAATGGTGCCAATTCTCCCGACAATCGGCGGACCGGCGTCAGTGCAGCGTCGCGTGATTCGCGCCCGTCCCACCAATTCTCCGTCCCGGCCCAGGCTGAGAGAATCCTGACCATTGTCTTTGTGGTATCAGTGCCTTCAGCTGTTTTACATTAGGTCGAGTGTATCGAATTGGATGAGGACTGGCATCTGTGATGATCTGAACTTCAGAAGACTGGGATGGATCATCCACCTGATACAATTGGCTGAAAATGGTTGAAAATGCTTCGGGCTTGATCTCGTGCAGGTGTGTAGAACTCTCCCATTATTAAGGAAGGGGTTATTTGTGGAATCTCCTCTTCCCGTTGGTTGTTTAATTGCTCATCACCATTCCTGGCTGGATGTGGCAGGACTGTAGAGCTTAGATCTGATTTGTTGGTTTTGTGATTGCTTAGCTATCAATCACATGCTGCATCTACTGTTTGGCATGAAAGTAGTTTTGTGTTGTAGGTTCACCAAATTGGCACCTCGGGTGGGATTCCCTGGTCTCTAACGCCAAAATCGTGTTCGGCGATTGGCCGGGGAATCCACGTTACCGCCGAAATTGCGGGGGGGGGGGGGGGTTGGCGCCGCTTTTGCGATGCTTTGGCCCTCCAAACCTGCGTACTCTAGGAGTACGGCCGCACGCCGTTTGACCTGATGCTATGAGACTACATGAGGTTCACTGTCAATGTTGAGGACTCCCAGGGCACCTCCCTCCTCTGTATACCTCCTCACTATTCCTCCATCTCTGATGGGTGTGCCTTGCTGATGGGACAGGACAGACCCAGGGATAGTGCCAATTGTGTCTGATTTTGTGAGTATGACTCTGTCAGGAAGTTGCTTGACTAGCCTGGGAAAACTCTCCCAATATTGGCACAAGCCCCCTGATGTGAGAAGCTGATGTTGGAGTAGTAGCATTGTCACTTGACTTGTAATCCAGAGTCCCACATAACACTTTGGAGACCTGGGTTCAAGTCCCACCAAGACAGGTGGTGATATTTAAGTTTTAATTAAAAAATCTGGAATTAAATGTCTAATTATGACAATGATACCATTGTCAATTGTCATAAAAAACCCATCTGATTCACTAATATCCTGCAGGGAAGGAAATCTGCCATCCGTACCAGGTCTGGCCTACATGTGACTCCAGACCCACAGTTCCAACAAGCCACTCTGCTGTATCCAACTGCTAGGAAGACAACAAAAAGAGATGAAACTGGACGGACCACCCGACATCGACCAAGGTACCGGAAATAACAATGACAAAGCCAGCCTTGTCAACGCTGCAAAGTCATTCTCACTAACATCTGTGGGTTTGTGTCAAAATTGGGAGAGCTGCCTCACATTCGCATACCCACCGTCAGGACAGACCCAGAGGTGGCTGCACAATAGTATGCAATCAGGAGGGAGTCCTCAACATCGACTCTCGACCCCATAAAGTATCTTGGCTTCAGTCTAATACGGGCAAGGAAACTTCCTGCTGAATATCATGTGCTCCCCCCCTTTCAGCTGATGAATCAGTACTTCTCTGTGTTGAACACCACTTGGAAGATGCACTGAGGGTGGGAAGGGTGCAGAACATTCTCAATGTCCATCACTCAGAATGGTGTATTGGTAATACACAGACCGAGCTGGCTGGGTCCTAAAGGTCATAGCTGTTAGGCTGGGTCTGAGGCAGCTGGTGAGGGTACCAGTAAGAATGAAAACATAGTTGACTGCATCCTCACCAAACCTGCCTGCCATAGATACTTCTGTTCATGACAGTATCAATAAGAATGACCACCGCGTGGTACTTGTGGAGACCAAGTCCTGTCTTCACATTGAGGATAAGCTGGTTCAATGAAAGTGCAGGAGGGCATGCCAGGACCAACACCAGGCAGACGTAACAATGAGGTATCAACCTGGTGAAGATACAAAGGAGGACCACTTGCTTGCCAAACAGCATAAGCAGCAAGTGATAGACAGAGTTAAGCAATTCTACAACCAATGGATCACATCGGCGTAGTTTGAATATTGAGTGGGGGGGGGGGGGGATAATGTGGCGGGGACTCGGTAAATATATGAAAATGTATTTAAATGAAGTACCCGCCATGTTTGGGTGTGAACCTAATTACGTCACCAGTGAGAGGTGTGAAAAATCAGAATATGGAATATGGAATCTCACCAGGGAGAATCGTGATTTCCGATTTTCATGGGGTTTTCACCCGCGCTGCTGTTTTTGTTGATGACTGACGTGAGCTGAAAATTGCCTTTGTATCTTTTTTAACAATTCCTTTGTCTATGAGCCTCATTGGCAAGGCCAGCATTTGTTGCCCGTCCCTAAGTGTCCTGCAGAAGGTGGTGTGGTGAATGTAGGCATTTGAGATGTATTGTATTATAGTTACTTTGTGCAGTAAAGGTTAAAAGCCTGGCTGAATGTGTGTGTGTGTGAGACTGTTACAATCACGTTTTAAAATAAATCCTAGTTTGAAAGGCAAATATATTTTGGGAGCGAGGGGGGCAATTAAACAATTACAAGCAAATGTTTCAAGCAAAAGGCTGGGGCTAATGAAATCTTGTTTTGTATAAGGGGATTCCCTGTGGAGTTAATTAGATTTCTTGGTGAGATGATGTCATTGCTGGGCGGAATGAATGCATTTTGCATAAAACATTCAGTTGTAAGTTGAATGAAGTTGTGACCAGAAGTCAAACAACATGCTCTCAAGGCAGTTTTGTTCAGAGATTAACTGTCTTTAAAGCAGTTCCACCTTGTCTGAGAACAAGGGGAGATGAAACAAGCTGAGAATCAGTTTCTGAAGAAATACAGCCAGAATTTCTGCATGGGTCTGACAGCAGTCAGATCTTTTCCTTAAAGGAGTGTCAAGAGATCTCTTTGGAGTTGCGGCGGAGCCGGGAGCAGGAGGCGAAAGAGGCCGGTGTTTTGGCCTTTGTGTCCCTAGTAGCCCGGCGGAGGATCTTGCTGCAGTGGAAGGATGCGAGGCCCCCAAGTGTGGAGACCTGGGTCAATGACATGGTGGGATTTATAAAATTGGAGAGGGTCAAATTTGCCCTGAGAGGATCAGTACAAGGGTTCTATAAACGGTGGCAGCCTTTTCTGGACTTTCTGACTCAAGGCTAGGTATCTTGGTCAATAGCAACAGCAACCGGGGGTGGAGGGGAGGGGAGGGGAGGGGAGGGGGGGAGGGGAGGGGAGGGGAGGGGGGGGAGGGGAGGGGAGGGGGAGGGGGGGGAGGGGATGGGGGGGGAGGGGAGGGGGGAGGGGAGGGGAGGGGAGGGGAGGGGGGAGGGGAGGGGAGGGGGGGGAGGGGAGGGGGGGGGAGGGGAGGGGGGGGAGGGGAGGGGAGGGGGGAGGGGGGGGGGGAGGGGGAGGGGAGGGGGGAGGGGGGAGGGGGGGGAGGGGAGGGGGGGGGAGGGGAGGGGGGGGAGGGGAGGGGGGGGAGGGGAGGGGGGGGGAGGGGGGGGAGGGGGGGGAGGGGAGGGGAGGAGGGGAGGGGGAGGGGAGGGGGAGGGGGGAGGGGGGAGGGGGAGGGGGGAGGGGAGGGGGGGAGGGGAGGGGGGGAGGGGGAGGGGGAGGGGGGAGGGGGAGGGGGAGGGGGAGGGGATGGGAGGGAGGGGGGAGGGGAGGCGGGGAGGGGAGGGGGAGGGGGGGAGGGGAGGGGGGAGGGGGGAGGGGAGGGGGGAGGGGAGGGGGGAGGGAGGGGGGAGGGGGGAGGGAAGGGGGAGGGGAGGGGGGAGGGGGGAGGGAGGGTGGGGGGAGGGGAGGGGAGGGAGGGGAGGGGGAGAGGGGAGGGGAGGGAGGGGGAGGGGGAGGGGGAGGGGAGGGAGGGGGAGGGGGGGGGAGGAGGGAGGGGGAGAGGGGAGGGGAGGGAGGGGGGAGGGGAGGGGGGGGAGGGGGGAGGGGGGAAGGGGGGGGAGGGCAGGGAGGAGAGGGGGGAGGGGGAGGGAGGGGAGGGGGAGGGAGGGGAGGGGGGGGGAGAGGAGGGGAGTGGAGGGGAGGGGAGGGATGGAGTAAGGGGAGGTGGGGGGGAGGGAGGGCGGGTGGGGGAGGGAGGGGAGGAGGGAGGGAGGAAGGGGAGGTAAGGGGGAGGATGGAGGGAGGAAGGGGAGGTGGGGGGGGGGGAGGAGGGAGGGAGGGGAGGGAGTGAGGAGGGGGAGGGATGGAGGGGGAGGGAGGGGGGAGGGAGGGGGAGGAAGGGGAGGTAGGGGAGGGATGTGAGGAGGGGGAGGGAGGAGGGAGGGGGAGGGAGGGGGAGGAAGGGGAGGTAGGGGGGAGGAGGGAGGGAGGGGTGGGAGTGAGGAGGGGGGAGGGAGGGGGAGGGGGCGGGAGGGGAGGGAAGGGGGAAGGAGGGTGTTCTTTATTTTTTCTATTTTTTCTATGGTTATTTAACTTAATATAGTGTTAATTTAATTTGTTGTTATTATGTTTTGTTGTTCATTGAGGTTGGGTGAATGGTTATGACTGTTATTGTTATTGTTGGTATTTTATTGCTTTTTGTTGTTGTTATATAGATACAAAATTTTCAATAAAAATTATTTTTAAAAAAAAGGAGATCTCTCTCTCTCTCAAAGAACATCTCTGTAAAGTAGATATTCCTGTGTGCCAATGGTTTAATAGTGGATTTTGAGCTGAGATTGTTGTTGTTTGAGTGGGAATAAAGATAGAAATTAAGGGTATTGTATTCATTTTACTGATATAGTATTGTTTAAGGGGTAATTGTAAGATATTTTCTGGTGTGATTTGAAATATATTTTAATACTGTGTTAGTAATAAAGTTTGTTTCGATATACCATACCCTATTTCTTTGTGAAATCACTCCTGGAGCGAGGTATTCTTTCCTCACAGTTTTACAAAAATTAAAATAAGATATTGGTTTTCTGTTCAGTATCCTAGCCACAGTCGGGATCTGGTCCAGGATCGTAATAGTGGTGGTGAGTTACCGTCTTGAATTGTTGCAGTTCATCTAACATAGGCCTGCCTGCAGTGCTGTTAGGAAAGGAGTTCCATGATCCTGACCTCGCACTTTATTCACTGCCACGTTCTGGGTTAGTGTAACTCAGCTGTAATCATTCATTTTGAACCATAATCAGGTGCTCACTGCATTACACCCATTAGAGCGTACTGGCAGCTCAGACAGTAGAAGATATCATGAGGGTTCATGGTGTGCAAGCTAAAAGCAATTTGGATGTATATATTGATAAATTTAAAACCCAGGACGACCAGTTTCCAGTGCTATTTAAAGCCAAGATTAAATCCCAAAGCGTTTCCCAATCTCTCGTGCTGCTATGAGTCAGAAGCTACTTCTAATCAGATATATCTTTTGTACCCACTCGCTGTGCAGTTGAGGCTTAAAATAATAATAATAATCTTTATTAGTGTCACAAGTAGGCTTACATTAACACTGCAATGAAGTTACTGTGAAAAGCCCCTAGTCACCACATTCCGGCGCCCGTTCGGGTACACTGAGGGAGAATTCAGAATGTCCAAATTACCTAACTGCATGTCTTTTGGGACTTGTGGGAGGAAACCGGAGCACCCGGAGGAAACTCACGCAAACACAGGGAGAACGTGCAGACTCCGCACAGACAGTGACCCAAGCCAGAAATCGAACCTGGGTCCCTGGGGCTGTGAAGCAACAGTGCTACCCACTATGCTGTAGTACTGCCCTGTAGTAAGGGGGGTAAAAGATTAAATATATTGGTAAAAGAACTTACAATACCGCTCAACGTCTTTCATTTGCAGCTTTGGTTGGAAAATGGTAATCATCATGGATTTCCACTTGACAAAAAGTAAAATACCACTGAATAAAAATACAAGTTGACTTCCAGAACGAGACATGGCATGAATTCTTGCTTGTTTGAAAAGAATACATCCTGGAACTCATGGTGAGAAAGTCCATGTGATGTTTCAAGGTTTGTCTACCAGATTTCAGGAATCATGATTTGTCACATGTTCCAATTTCTTTATTGCTCCGTTTATTTTGAAAGAGGCAATCATTTTGCAGTGAAATTTCACCCGTCAAAAACAGAAAATTTTAGAAAAACTCATCAGGTCTGGCAGCATCTGTGGAGAGACAAGATAGAGTTAATATTTCAAGTCCGTGAAGTGGTACAATTGGTTTCAGAGATAATAAACTTTTCAATCTTTGTGCAACAAATTTTGGGGTTTTATGGGCCTTAAGAGATGAATGCTGAAATTTAATTACATACTACCGCACCTATTTGGTTGACTCCCGAAAATGCACCAGGCTGTTACGAGCTTCTTATAACCTACTACGAGTTATTGTGAGATTATGCTTTTTCTTGCAGCATCTTTAACTTTTTTCCTTCCAGATTGATGCCTTATCTGTAACATTGAGCCTCAATTTGGACATGAGAATAATCAAGCTGCAGGATAGGTTCACATTTGTCATTGATGCTATTCCTTTGTACAGCAAGTAATAGCCACAATATTCTCCCTCCATTTATTAACTGAATACAATGAATAAACAGCAAAGAATTATCAACATTCCATTTTACCATAATCCAAAATGGGAATCAAATCAAAAATCATGCATGGTTAACACAAACTAAATTGTACAATTGTACCTCGCCCGGCTGCATAATTTTCATGCTGTGTCTCTTTGATGTTAGAGCCTTTGCGAAATCTCCAAGCACCAGAACTCACACACTACAAAGCTGATCTTTACTTCCCCAAAACCAGTTTATCTTCCTTAAGCTTAATTTATTTAGCAATCTTTTGCTCTCTCTTTAACTGTTCAGTGATGTGCAAGCATGTGGATTCCAGATATGTAGAATAGCATATGTAGCAAAGCTTACTTTATGATGTGCCACTATTCCATACTTTGACTAGCATATTAACGTTTTTGCATTAGTATTCAATGGGACCAATCAGATGCTACTGAAAGTACTATTTATGAGGCGTTGATGTGCCTGCTGAAAGAGGTATAGTTGGCCAAAATGTAAGGTGAGCATATAGTGGCATATTTTAACAGTGCTCCCACCATTTAGTGTGGTAACACACTAGCAGTGTGACAAGGTTTATCAGGGGATTTAGAGTGCTAGCAGCGCTTACCATGCTGCTGGATGCCTTCAATACTACACTCCCTACACACACCCTTTCCAGCCAAGAAGATGGCAGCATGAAGAACGGCACCCCGGTTCACGAATGGAGAGCTTGAGACCCTGTTGGACGCCATGGAGGAGAGGAAGGCCACCCTGTTCCCCGGGGTGGGAAGGAGGTTGTCACCCACCACTGTACACCGGGCCTGGGCACAGGTGCCAGACGTTGTGAGCACCATGGGCCCCAATGCCACGATGAGCTAACAGTGTTAGAAAAAGTTGCACAACCGCCTCAGGGTGGCCATGGTGAATAGGCAGCCCCTGGTACCAACCTTCATTCCACACACCTGTAACACCACCCCCCTCACCCGGAGGGTGACCGAACCCCGCCTGCCAGCAGTGTGCATGCACTCCACCCTGCCCCTCATGCCATACTGCCTGCCATGGCCAAGAGCCCTGGACACAATAGCCATCAACGGCCCACCCTCTGTGATGCACGTGTCCGACTGCCTAACATTGCGCACTTTGTGTCTCCCGCCCCCTCCAGTAGAAGGCGGCGCATAACCGCAAGGGAGCGAGAAGACAGGAGGGGGTTTGCCGAACCTATGGTCTTTTGCCATCGCAGAGCGGCAGGCACTGGACCTGATCGGTGGTCCCGAAGAGATGGCAGTTGCCAAGGCAGAGGTCGGCATCAAGCAACCAAGTGAGCCCTCCGCTGTGTTGCAGCTTCCCGATGGCACACGTGGTATGACCCCACATACCGTTGCCCCCACACCATTCCCATGCCACCCCACCACCCCCACACCATACCACCTCTCCCACTCCTCCCACCATCCCAGCCCGCGATCCAATCATGCGTCATGTGTCAACCAGTCATGGGGCTGGTTTAGCACAGGGCTAAAGAGCTGGTTTTAAAGTAGACCAAGACAGGCCAGCAGCACGGTTCAATCCCCGTACCAGCCTCTCCGAACAGGCGCCGGAATGTGACGACTAGGGGCTTTTCACAGTAACTTTATTTGAAGCCTACTTGTGACAATAAGCGATTTTCATGTCATTTGTCTTGCAGGATCACCTGCCGATGAGGCGGGTCCTTCTGGTGAGCCCGGCCCCTGACCCAAACCCCAAGCAGATTCCAGCGACTAGGCAGCAATGAACAGCGGCAGAAGCCCCAAACGCCAGCCCAAGATACTGAATTTCCATCACAGCTGTCTCCAACACCCTCCACCATCCCAGAGACACTCACCTTGGTTAGCCACTTTAGTGAAGTACTATCTGGTGCGCAGCACACACCTGCAGCGGTCCATCAGATGGAGGCAGGAACTCCCGAGGGGACGCAAGATCGGATGGCGGACCAACCCCAGCTGCCGTCCAGAGTGGTCTCGGGTTTCTGGAAAGGGTAGCCCCATTGATAATAAAGATGCAGACACAGAGCCAGACACTACATGAGGGGGTGCCAGCAATCATCCAGCGGCTGCAGGTCCAGTTGGAGGAGTCCAAACGCCTGCATGGGAAGGAGGCAGTGCCAGCACCCAGGCCAACACTGCACAGTTGGCATCCGCAGTGGAGGCCATGGGGACAAAGTTGTTGGCCATGGGTCAGGATGTCCAAGGCCTGGGGCAAACTGTGCGAGTGGTGGCCAAGGCAAATGACAGGGTGGCCAAGTCACAGGCAGCCACGTACCAGAGCCACCTGGACATTGCAGCGGCGCTCCAGAGCTTGGCCCAGTTACAAAGGCTGAGGTCGTTGACAGCATTGCCAGGGCACAGGCTGAGCTGAGCCAAGCTTAGAGGGAGGTGGCCCAGTGGCAGAGGGAGGTGACAAACTTCCTGAGTGGTGTGGCACAGTCCCAGGGGGAGGTGACTCAATCCCTATGTTCCATGGCCGTGAGCATTGAGACCATGGTCGAGACTGGAGTATGCCTCCAGGACTGGCAGTGTCAGATAGAGGGGGAGCCCCAGGAGTTTGCTCCAGTCGCAGTTTAGAGATGTTCACTTGTTATGTTCACAATAAACATCTGTTCACAAAATTTAGCACAGTTGCTTCACAGCGCCAGGGACCCGAGATCGGTTCCCGGATTGGTCACTGTCTGTGCGGAATATACACGTTCTCCCCGTGTCTGCATGGATATCCTCCGGGTGCTCTGGTGTTTCAATTGGTATCATCAGCAATGACTTCAGCAGATAACCCCTGTCGCCCAAGAACCAACCCCTCACCAAGGCGTGTGCCTCAAAGGTGTCGGGGAACATCCAGTGTGCCAGGATGAAGGCGTCTTGCACACTGACTAGGTATCAGCGCAGACGTGCATGATCTGCAGCTCGAAGTCACACACCAGATGCAAATTCATCGAATGGAACCCCTTTCGGTTTGTGAAGACCTGCCCATCATGCGCCGTACTCGTAGGGGGACATCCATCCCATCGATCACTCCCTGGACCTGGGGCATCCTGGTGATGGCAATGAATCCCGCTGCCTGGGCATCCTAGTAGGCTCTGTCCACATTGAACTGATATATTGTGCCACTGGGCATAAAGGGGCTCCACAACAGCACGGATGTAGTTGTGCAATGTTGTCTGTGCGATCCGGGGGGACGCTCTGACTGGCGCCAATGGTGCTGATTCTCTGCTCTGCAGCGAATCGCGTCCCGGCATTGGCGCGGCGTGGCGCGATTCACACCAGTTGTGGCGATTCTCTGGCCCGGCCCCGGGCTGAGAGAATCCCGCCCAAAAATTGAGCAGTTTCCTGCTGTCAGGAAATTAGTTTTGTTCTCCCAAATGTCATGGCAGCATAAAGGAGGGTTGACTGTCCCAAATGATCTGCGTCAGAAATCATATTTGAATCCAACTTCATCTCATGAATCACCAGAGTGTGAACCCAAGCCTAACATAGAACATAGAACATAGAACAGTACAGCACAGAACAAGCCCTTCGGCCCTTGATGTTGTGCCGAGCCATGATCACCCTACTCAAACCCACGTATCCACCCTATACCCGTAGCCCAACAACTCCCCCTCTTAACCTTACTATTAGGACACTACGGGCAATTTAGCATGGCCAATCCACCTAACCCGCACATCTTTGGACTGTGGGAGGAAACCGGAGCACCCGGAGGAAACCCACGCACACACGGGGAGGACGTGCAGACTCCGCACAGACCTATGACCCACCAAAGGGTGTGATGATACCAGTGGAAGTTGCAAGTGAATTCAGTGATGGATCTGGAGGTGCTGAACCAGCTTCTCCAGGTGGCCTGGAGGCTGTGGCTTTATTTTGCGGAGGAAACTGTTTTACCTCTCTTCTTGCTGGTACATGGAATGGAGGAAAGAGAGAATGAGTGATTGCTTCGGCTGGCTCAAACATTATATATAACTCACATTCATTGTCCAAATGCTGTTGCTGTTTAATGGATGCTTCCACATTGGGATATTGGAGGAGACTAATCTCACATTCAGAGCAGCTACAGTCCGTGTCTTCCCTGTCAGTATAGGGCGCACATTATACCTTAGTGAGATGGTGACGGAGTGAGTAATGAATTATGTTCACGTGGTAAATTCTGGGAAATCTTTTTCAGGTTTCAATATAGATTAAGATTTAAGCTCTGACACAGAACTAACAACCTTCAAGCAGTTTAGACTACCTTATTAAACAGGGATCTGTCACTCAGCTGAAAGTAGTTGCTTCAAGTAGTGTTCATTACTGGAGCAGAAACCTAAATTATCTCATGACTCATCATGCTTTTTAAATGCACAGTGAGTGAGAGGCATACAGTCTACAGTCGACTCTGTCTGAGTTGAACAGAGACTGTAGTAATCCACGGGAGGCAGGAGTTCCGTCACCACACCAATATTTATTTACAATAACGATATTACAGGAGCAGCTACAAACAGTGCTGCTGGCAGTCCAGTCAACTTAAGACTGCTCACAAAGCCTACACAGGTGATTATATGGGCCCCCTCAATGAGCTATCATTGAGGGAGCTCATACTTCAATTGGCCAACCAATAAAGCCAATTGGAGTTCATTACACCCCTCCCCCCCAAGGTCCGAGGAATTCCTGCCAGCTGGCATTCCTCTGAGCTTCTTCCTGCTCCTCATGTCTGGGTCTGTCACCTCTGTGTCGTCCGCCGGGTCGTTCTCCGAAGTGGGCGGGGTGTACCTTATAGGTGCCCGTCTTTTCCTTGACGACCTCCTTGGAAGTTGTTCTTCCTCCTCCTCGGGGAGAGGTGTCGCGGCGGCCTCGTCGAGTGTGTCCATCTCCGACTCTGATGACTGGATGAAGGGGTCTGGAGAAATTGCTCGGGGCTGGGTTATGGGTATCCTTTCCGTCTGGGCTATCCCATGCTTGAAGCGGTCCTGCTTCGCCTGCCTCCAGGTGTGGTTCCGCTGCCCTTATTTGGTCTAGGTGTTTCTTCAGCACCTTACCCCCTATTGAAACCTCATAGGATATGGGCCCTGTTTGGGACTCTACCGTGCCTTCGACCCACGTTGGTCCATTCCCATAATTCTTGACCCAAACCGGTGCCCCCACCTGGAAATGTCTCTGCTGCCGACTAGTATCATGCTCCCTGCATTGGGCCTCCTGTTGTTTCTCCACTTTCTCCGTTAAATTTGGGAAAAGGAGACTCAGCCTCGTTCGCAGCCGCCTTCCCATTAAGAGTTCAGCTGGCGGTATGCCCGTTGTGGAATGCGGTGTGGTCCTGTAATCAAACAGCCAGCGGGAGAGCTTTGTGTCTATTGACGCTGCCGGCTGCTTCTTGAGTCCCGCTTTAAGTGTCTGGACCGCTCTCTCTGCCAGGCCGTTGGTCGCTGGATGGTAAGGGGCCATTTTGATGTGACGGACTCCGTTTTCCTTCAGGAATTTTCCAAATTCCCCACTTGTGAATGCCATTCCGTTGTCCGACACCAATACCTCCGGAAGTCCACGTGTTGCAAACGAGGCCCTGAGCTTTTCAATTGTCGATGCTGTGCTTGCCGTGTTTACCCGGTGGACGTCCAACCATTTGGAGTGGGCGTCCACTATCACCAAAAACATTGAGCCCATGAAAGGGCCGGCGTGGTCAATATGCAGGCGGGTCCACGGTCTGCCTGGCCATTCCCACGGGTGCAATGGCGCCGCTGGTGGCACTCTTTGCCCCTGTTGGCAGTCCTGGCACCGAAGTACCAAGGCTGCTATGTCTGTGTCCAAACCTGGCCACCAAACGTAGCTTTGAGCTAGCATCTTCATTTTAGACACCCCTGGGTGTCCGTAATGTAACTCAGTGTGCAGGAAGTGTCACCAGCTGCAGGAACCACCAGCCCCGAACACCACCACACAACATGATACCCCTAGTTCGGACACCACACCACACATAGAGATAGACACTGAAACACCCACTTGGTGCAGAACATTGCCAAATGGTACCCCCTTTCATACACAGTAGAGGCCCTTCTGGTAATTGCAATAATCTGCAGTGTCGTGCAGACACTTAGACTCCGCAAATGGCAAAAAAGAGCCTCCCGCTCCCCGATATATACACTTCGAGCCCCCTTCTTTGGAATTCACCCAACTCAACAGACACTAATCGGTGATAAAAATAAAGGCCTTATACCTCACAAACTTTGATGGATTAAGTAGGAATGTGATGCTGCTGTTTTGAAATCTTGTATTGTACAGAAGTTCTTTTTGACATTTGCCAGCAGCATGAGAGTAGCTTAGATAGTGTTAGTTAGATATTCAATTGTGCGGAACAGTGAAATATTTTATAGTGCAACCCAGATAGCTGGACGCTATCGAAACCCCCGCTCGTTTGCGTTCTAATGGCCCATTTCCCCAGAACAAAAGGACTGTGCTCAGGTAACCGCTACAGATACAGACTAAGCGGAGCCACTCCATTTACTCAGGGAGCCCAAACAGCCAAGGTCAATGACCACTAAGGACACGCCCAGCCATCAAGGCACCCGCCCCTTTATTGGCCAAAATCGAAGGCAGTGATCGAAGCCTGTCGAATTATTGGGTCCAAGTTAAGGACCGCCCCAAAGAGCGCGAAATCCCAGAGGGATAAGAAGAGACACAGCCATGTGCTCAGTCTCTCTTTGATCCGGCCTATACCAACACACATGCAGCATAACAACCAGACAGACAAGTTCAAGACCAACGATCGCTACCAGACGGATGAGCCCAGCAGAAACAGAGCCACTTCTTCCACCCAGCCACGCAAGATTCGGACAAAGGCCTTGTCCATCTGCAAAGAGCCAGTTGCCCTGAAGTTAAGTATAGATTATTGTAGTTGTTAGGTGCAGTTCAACTTGTAGTGTTTTGTGGTGCATGTCGAAGTAATCCTTGTGTGTAAATGAACCATCTTTGAACTTGAACTGACTAACTGGTTGTGTGGTCCTTTGATCGATAAAGCCTTGTGGTGGTATCATTTGATACCTGGCGACTCTAAAGAGCATCATTATTAATTGGCAACATTATTGGTGTCTCCGGTGCCGATTGGCAACACTAGCCCCTGCACAGTCGCTGAATCAATCCAGGTTCGGCGCCAGTTTTGCTGTCGTGGAACTCCACAAATCCTTCTCCGGCATGAACATTTAGTCTCAAGAACGGAGAATCCCGCGCCATATGTTCATGAGTTAATGTAAGAAATTCAATTAGATTTGTCAGACATGACTTGCCCTTTACAAATCCAATGTGGCTTTCTCTGATATCCTCCAATTTTCCAGGGTATCTGTCATACTATCCTGAATTATACGCTGTGATTTAGCAGAACAATTTCTAATGTCATTTTTGGCGAGTCTGGCAGGGTGTTTCACGTTGGCCGCATTCAACCGCACTTCGTCCCACAAATGAGCTCATATGTCAATCTCAATATTATATCGACTTCTCGATTATAACAGGTAAAACAGTTATCTATATCCAGACGAACTGAGAGTCTGGATCACTACATAGAACTATGATGTCATTGCAATTACGGAGACATGGTTAAAGGAGGGACAGAACTGGCAGCTTAACATTCTGGGATATCGTTGTTTTCAATGGGACAAAAGGGGAAACAAAAGAGGTGGGGGGAGTTGCATTGCTGATTAGGGAACAGATCACAGTTGTGTTGAGGGAGGACACATTGGAGGGATCTTGTAGTGAGGCATTATGGGTGGAGCTCAGGAATAAGTAGGGCAAAGTCATAATGTTGGGAGTGTACTATAGACCTCCCAACAGCCCGCAGGAGACAGAGGAGCAGTTGTGTAGTCAGATATTGAAAAGATGTCAAAAAAGCAGGGGGTTGTGATGGGTGATTTTAACTTCCCCCACATTGACTGGGAATCCCTTACAGTTAGGGGCTCGGAAGGAGAGCAATTTGTTAGATGTGTCCAAGAGAGCTTATTTATACAGTATGTTGACAATCTAACCAGGGAGGGGGCCATACTGGACTTGGTATTGGGGAATGAGCCAGGCCAGGTGATTGATGTTTCAGTGGGGGAGCATTTTGGTCTTTGCGACCTCGATTCCATAAGATTTTGAGCAGTCATGGATAAGGACAAGAGTGGCCCGTGGGTGAGGGTGCTTAATTGGGCAAGGGCTAATTACATCTAAATTAGACAGGAACTGGGGAATGTGGATTGGGAGCGGCTATTTGAGGGCAAATCCGACATGTGGGAGGCTTTTAAAGGCCAGTTGAAGTGCAGGACAGGCATGTCCCCGCAAAAAATTAAGGATGGAAATGGCTGGATTCGGGCACCTTGGACGACAAGGGAAATTGTAAGTTAGTCAAAAGGAAGCATACGATCGGTCTAGGCATCTAAAAACTGATGAAACCTTTGTGGAGTACAGTGAAAGTAGGAAGGAACTTAAACGTGGAATTAGGAGGGCTTAAATGAGCCATGAAATGTCTTTAGCAAATATGGTCAAGGAGAATCCCAAGGCTTTTTATGCATATATTAGGTGCAAGAGGGTAGCAAGAGAAAGAGTAGGCCCACTTGAGGACAATGGAGGGTGGTTATGCATGGAACAACAGGAAGTGGATGAAATCCTTAATGAGTACTTTTTATCAGTAATCAGCAGGAAGGAGGACATGACAGATGTTGAGGTCAGGGATAGGTGTGTGAACTCTCTTAAAAACATCAATATATCAAAGGAAGAAGTGTTGAGTATCCTAAATTGCATTGAGGTAGACAAGTCCTCGGGGTCGGATGGCGTCTTTCCCAGGTAACTGCAGGAGGCAAGGGGAGAAATAGCTGAAGCATTAACAGATATCTTTACATGGTCTTTGACCTCAGGCGAGCTTCCAGAGGACTGGAGAATAGCCAATGCTATTCCTTTATTTAAGAAAGGAAGCAGAGATTATAGGCCGGTGAGCCTGACATCAGTGGTGGGGAAGCTTTTGGAAAAGATACTGAGGGACAGGATATATGCACATTTGGAAGAAAATGGACTAGTTAGTGACAGGCAGCACGGTTTTGTATGGGGGAGGTCATGTCTCAGCAACTTGATTGAATGTTTTGAAGAGGTGACAAAGAAAACTGATGAGGGAAGGGCTGTGGATGTAGTTTATATGGACTTTAGTAAGGCATTTGACAAGGTCCCACATGGAAGACTGGTACAAAAGTTAAATTCACATGGGATTCGGGGTGGACTGGCGAGATGGATACAGAACTGGCTTGGTTGTAAAAGACAGAGAGTAGCGGTGGAAGGGTGTTATTCTGAATGGCGATCTGTAGCTAGTGGTGTTCCGCAGGGATCAGTGCTGTGACCTCTGTTGTTTGTAGTGTAAAAAAATGATCTGGAGGAAAATGTGGGTGGTCTGATTAGTAAGTTTGCAGATGACACGAAGATTATCAGAGTTGCTGATAGTGCTGAGGATTGTCAGAGGCTACAAAAGGATATAGATAGTTCGGAGACTTGGGCACAGAAATGGCAAATGGAGTTTAATCCGAACAAATGAAAGGTGATGCATTTTGGAGGATCAAATCGAGGTATGAATTATATTATAAATGGCAGAACCCTGAGGAAAATTAACATACAGAGGGATCTGGGCGTGCAGGTCCACATTTCCATAAAAGTGGCAACACAGGTGGCCAAGGCGATTGAGAAGGCATTTCTCATGCTTGCCGTCATCAGCCGGGGCATGGAGTATAAGAGTTGGGAAATCATGTTGCAGCCACACAAAACTTTGGTTAGGCAGCAGTTCTGGTCACCACATTATCAGAAGGATGTGGAAGCTTTGGAGAGAGAAACAAAGAAGGTTCACCAGGATGTTGCCTGGTCTCGAGGGTGTTGGATATGAGGAGAGATTGAATAAACTAGGATTGTTTTCACTGGAAAGACGGATGCTGAGGGGAGACCTGATAGAGGACTGCAAAATTATGAGAGGCATCGACCGGGTGGATCGTCAGAGGCTTTTTCCAAGGGTGGAAGTGTCAATTACAAGGAGGCTCAGGCTCAAGGTGAGAGGGGGAAAGTTGAAGTCAGATGTAGAGGGTAAGTTTTTCATTCGGAGAGTGGTGGGTGCCTGGAACGCGCAGCCAGAGGATGTGGTAGAGGACGGCACATTTGCAACATTTAAGAGGCATCTGGATGGATACATGAACAGGGAGGAAATAGAGGGATGCGGACTGAGTAAGGGTAGAAGGCAGGTTTTTTTTTAGTTTGGGCACGATGATTGGCACAGCTTTGGAGGGCTGAAGGGCCTGTTCCTGTGCTGTACTTTCTTTGTTCTTTGACTCTCCGACCCCCCCGCCGGGACGGTGAATCGTCGGGGGGGGGGGGGGGGGGGGCGTGATGAATCCCGCCCCCGCCGGCTGCGGTATTCTCTGGCGCCAGGGTTTTGGCGGGGCAGGAATCGTGCCACGCCATTCGGCGACCGCTGGCAGCGCCCCCCCCCCCGGTGATTCTCCGGCCTGCGATGGGCCAGGTAAGGTTAAGGGGGAGGGGTTTGTTGGATTATGGGTATAGGGTGGATACGTGGGTTTGAGTAGGGTGATCGTTGCTCGGCACAACATCGAGGGCCGAAGGGCCTGTTCTGTGCTGTACTGTTCTATAAAAGGTGGCCGCCCGTTTTCAGCGGGTCCCGCTGGCATAAATCACAACAGGTCCTTATCGGCTGGACCTGGCCCCACAAGCGGCCTGCAGAGTCCTCGGGAGGGCGCGGGGGGCCCCCACGGTGGCCTGGCTCGCTATCAGGGCACCGATCTGTGGGTGGGCCTGTGCCGTGGGGGTACTCTTTCCCTCCACACCGGCCGCTGTCAACCTTTACCATGGCCGGTGCGGAGAAGAACCCCCTGCGCATGCGCTGGGATGACACCAGCACACACTGGCACTCCCACGCATGCGCCAACTCGTGCAGGCGCCGATTGGCGTTGTGCCAAGCCCTTCCACGCCGGAGTGGCCTGCCCAGCCGGTTAGCGGAGAATCCCGCCCCAGATGACCCGCCATTGACCCACCATTGGGAGAATTGCAAAATGATTTTACACCAGCGGCTTTCTGACATCTTGGCTCCCACTAGATTCTCCGCTTCCGCCCACCAGCAAACCCACTGCTGGCGGGACAGGAGAATTACGCCTTTCGTCTCCGCAGTGGAAATTTCCACCCACAGTGTAGGAAAGTTATTTTAATAAGACAGGAAGATCGCAAAAATGATTTGAACAAATACAGTTTGCACATATGCATTGCTTAAAAACAAAACAGTTAGGAATACTGGCCATACAAAGGAGAAGAAATTCAAGGTGAAATAAAGTGAGGAAAGTTTTAATGAGGCGGATATTGCACTTCTTCAAAGTAATTCATTTTCAAAGTAGCTTCAACCTGCTTCAAGTTTCAACTCACAAATTGAAAAAAAAAATTATCCTTTTAATATTTTTGACGCAAATAAAGATCGCCCAATCTTTATTTCATCTTTATAAATAATGTGGGAACTGATGATAAGCACAGAAACCACATCCTCATTGGAGAGTTATCTGATGTAAATAGGTTAGTCCTTTAGAATATAAATTGTAATATGTCAGGAGAGCTCCAGGGCATAAATACAAATTTAATTTAATTAATGCAAAAGAAAATAGCCAGTCTTTCAAGGTTTTTAATAGTATTAATTTCAGATAATTTCTGCAGTAGGCGGTGGCTGTCTATAGGATATAATATTTAAGCATTGTCGTCAGGGCCGGTAAATTATCAGAAAACTGTCGAAGGCTGAATGACACCAGCACACATCCTTATTATTTAATTATACCTTCAAGAGGCTGTAAAATTAAAAAGTCCTTTGATGAAGAAACCTACATTTTTCATGCTTAAACATATGCATGGGGTTAGTCAGAAAATGAAGTCATTAATTTGTCCAACTGGCTATTTCAAAACACTCCAACAATTGTAGCAGCACATCGAGAACTTTTGTAAACTACGCCCTGGCCATATTCTTTCCTGTTTTATTAGTTTTATTACTGTTTTAAGTCTATAATAATCTCACTGGTGATTCTTCCTTCAAGATACATATGCAGGTCAGCAAAATGAGATAGGCCCATCATCAGTACAGTACTGGTACTCTTTACAGCAAATTCCTACAGTAACACCTAGCTGCTTTAGACCATTTTGCACACAAAGAAGAAGCTGGCTTATCATAGAATTTACAGTGTAGAAGAAGGCCATTCGGCCCAGCGAGTCTGCACTGGCTCTTGGAAAGAGCACCCTACCCAAGCCCACACCTCCACCCTATCCCCATAACCCAGTAACCCCACCCAACACTAAGGGCAATTTTGGACACCGAGGGCAGTTTAGCATGGCCAATCCACCTAACCTGCACATCTTTGGACTGTGGGAGGAAACCGGAGCACCCGGAGGAAACCCACGCACACACGGGGAGAACGTGCAGACTCCACACAGACTGTGACCCAAGCCGGGAATCGAACTTGGGACCCTGGAGCTGTGAAGCGATTGTGCTAACCACTGGGCTACCGTGCTGCCCAGTCGGCACTCCGTAGCAGTTAGATTTGGGGCTATGGTAATTTAACTATTTCAAACAACAATAAAGTGCATTATATAACAATTTTGATGTAGGAAAATGTTGGAAGGGAGTTCACAGGAACATCATCAAACAAAACTTGTCACAGAGCAATATAAGGTGACAATAGGACAGATCTTGGTCAAAAGGTAGGTTTTAAGGAGTGTCTTAAAGGAGGCAGAGAGGTTTAGAGAGGGGACTCCAGAGCTTAGGGGTGTTTGGACAGGAGGGGATTAATTTAAACAGCACTGATCCCTCCTCTCACTGCCCATCCATAAACAGAACGGTGCTTTCATTTTGATTTCCCCCTTTATAAGTGGTGGCGTATTTAAGACCATAAGATGTAGGAGCAGAAGTAGGCCACTCAGCCCATCGAGTCTGCTGTCATTATACGAGATCATGGCTGATCTGATCAATCCTCAACTTCACTTTCCCGCCCTATCCCACTAACCCTTGATCCCCTAACGGATTAAATATCCCAACTTCTCAGTTTTGGTGTGATCCAATTTCTATTAACAACCCCACAGCAATCTCAAGATCGGATAAATTTGGAGAGGTGGTTTATTCACATCACTCCAGAGTAAGAGGAAGGGTCAAACTCTAGCCTCCTTTTTCACTCATACAATAAAAGAAGGGGGACTAGAGATAGAAAGGGGTTCACGGGGCAACAAACACAGAATAAACAATAATTATTTCATGTGAGGTCATTGTCCAGAATCAATGTCCAAAGCTGTATACTTTCACAGAGCTGGCAGGTTGAAGTCTGATGCTGGATACTTTTCGAGCAGCAATGACTTTCACAATTGTAATGGACACGGAGAGATGAATTAGTCTTGTAAGTGCCGGTGCAGAAGTTCAGAAGGTCCAGCAGAAACAGTGTAGACGTGGCCAGGCATTTAAACCCAGAGTTCTGGTCCAGAGCTGTTGCTCGCTAGATGGAAGGTGGCAATCTGAATTTAAGAACATAAGAACTTTAGAACTAGGAGCAGGAATAGGCCATCTGGCCCCTCGAGCCTGCTCCACCATTCAATGAGATCTTGGCTGTTCTTCTGTGGACTCAGCTCCACTTTCCCGCCCGAACACCATAACCCTTGATTCTTTTCTTCTTCAAAAAACTATCTATCTTTATCTTGAAAGCATTCAATGAAGGAGCCTCAACTGCTTCACTGGGCAAGGAATTCCATAGATTCACAACCCTTTGAGTGAAGAAGTTCCTCCTAAAATCAGTCCTAAATCTACTTCCCCTTATTTTGAGGCTATGCCGCCTAGTTTGGCTTTCACCCGTAAGTGGAAACAACCTGCCCGCATCTATCCTATCTATTCCCTTCATAATTTTATATGTTTCCATAAAAACCCCTCCCGCATCCTTCTAAATTCCAACAAGTACAGTCCCAGTCTATTAAACCTCTCCCCGTAATCCAACCCTCTCAACTCTGGGATTAACCTCAGGAATCTCCTCCACACTCTCCAGCACAAGTACGTCCTTTCTCAGGTAAGGAGACCAAATCTGAACACAATACTCCAGGTGTGGCCTCACTAACACTTTATACAGTTGCAACATAAACTCGATAGTCTTCAACTCCATCCCTCTAGCAATGAAGGAAAACTCCATTCGCCTTCTCAATCGCCTGCTGCACCTGTAAACCAACTTTTTGCGACTCATGCACGAGGACCACCCCTCTGCATAGCAACATGTTTTAATATTTTATCATTTAAATAATAATTCCTTTTGCTGTTATTCCTACCAAAATGGATAACCTCAAATTTATCAACATTGTATTCTATCTGCCAGGCCCTAGCCCATTCACTTAAACTATCCAATTTCCTCTGCGGACTTCCAGTATCCTCTGCACCTTTTGCTTTACCACTCATCTTAGTGTCGCCGCAAACCTGGACACATTGCACTTGGTCCCCAGCTCAGTCATGTGACTTCCACCTCTCCACTTTGGCTTGGGAGAAGGATGTATTTTCCTCAATAAAACAGAAAATTCTGAGGGAAAAAGTGACAGATCTGGCAGCATCTGTGGAGAAAGAAACAGAGTTACTGTTTTGAGTCTGTATCACTTTCTTCACATTCTGATAAATTGCCCTTAGTGACCAAAAAGGGTTAGGAGGGGTTATTGGGTTATGTGGATAGGGTGGAAGTGGGTCGGTGCAGGCTCGATGGGCCGAATAGCCTCCTTCTGCACTAGTTCGATGTTCTATGTACATAGGATCACTGCACTTCAAAGATCATTGGCTCTGTGAAGCTATTAAAACATTTATGATTCAATGCAGTCCAACCAGATGAAGTCGCCATGCAACCAGTCGTGGCAGGGGGGGTGGGGGGTTTGGAGGTACCATGATGAAAGTGAATTTAATATGTCTAGCTGGTAAACACCAAAGTGAGATTGCAAAATGTTACTTCCTTGTTAGTACATCCACAATTGAAGACATTTTTTAAAAAATGCACTTTAACTTGAGAGGGGTGGTAACTTTGAATGTTGGTGCAAGACATGGAAATTATTGCTCAATGCCAGAAATAACTTCACATCAAGTAAAACAAGTGTAATTATGCATGCATGTGTGTAATTATATAATTAATCTTTACACGGGAAAAAGAAGAATTATAACACAGGTGTTTTTTCCCGTGTAAAGATTAATTATATAATTACGCACATGCATGCATAATTACACTTGTTTTACTTGATGTGAAGTTTATTTCAGGCATTGAGCAATAATTTCCATGTCTTGCACCAACATTCAAAGTTATCACCCCTCTCAAGTTAAAGTGCATTTTTTAAAAAATGTCTTCAATTGTGGATATACTAACAAGGAAGTAACATTTTGCGATCTCACTTTGATGTTTACCAGCTAGACATATTAAGTTCACTTTCATCATGGTACCTCCAACGCCCCCCCCCCCCCCCCCCCCCCCCCCAACCTCCCCGCCACGACTGGTTGCATGACCGACTTCATCTGGTTGGACTCGCATTGAATCATAAATGTTTTAATAGCTTCACAGAGCCAATGATCTTTGAAGTGCAGTGACCCTACGTACATAGAACGTAGAACAAGTGCAGAAGGAGGCTATTCGGCCCATCGTAACCCACGTTACCCAATAACCCCTCCTAACCTTTTTTGGTCATGAAGGGCAATTTATCATGGTTAATCCACCTAACCTGCCCGTCGTTGGACTGTGGGTAGAAACCGGAGCACCTGGAGGAAACCCACGCAGACATGGGGAGATCGTGCAGGCTCCGCACAGACAGTGATCCAGCAGGGAATCGAATCTGGGACCATGGCGCTGTGCAGCCACAGTGCTGATCACGTTTGCTGCTGTGTTGCCTCTAGGTAGGAAAAATTCAGACAGGTATACATTTTTCGGCTGGATAGCACACAATGAATTCATGAGTGCAAGTTGTATTTTTTCTGCACATTTTTGATTATCTTTTGAAATCATTCCACGGGCAATTACCTAGTCAATGGCATTATTCACAGTTAATGACGTACTTTTATGGTGTTATTGACGGTCAGAGGACATGAGCTTAAAAGAAAGGTGGCTGCATGCGTGGATCAAATGTTTTTGACTGGCTCCATTGTTGGTACATTTAAAGTGTAATGTCTTTTGCAGTAAAACGTAATGGTGAAAAACTTGCTGCCAAAATAATGGCGAAGCTCTCAACATTATTTCTCAACACCCAACATTATTTCTACACAAATGCCGCAACAACATTAGGCATGGCAAGGTGTATGCTTAATCATGAAATTACAAATACATGTTGCTCTCTGAGTTTCATCATTTCACCATTAGCTTTGCAAAAATTATATTTTTACTCTTTGCCCTGTCGGACATTGAGTTGGATATATTTGCTTTATTTGCACTATATATACTAATTATATTGGCCACTGTAAGTTCACTCCATTGTAAGAACATTTTTTATTACTTAATAGGTGTCAATCACTACGAGTCAACTAATTAGGGCGGCGTCGTAGCACAGTGGCTAGCACTGTTGCTTCACAGCACCAGGGTCTCAGGTTTGATTCCCGGCTTGGATCAAGGTATGTGCGGAGTCTGCACGTTCTCCCTGTGCCTGTGTGGGTTTCATCCATGTGCTCTGTTTTCCTCCCACAAGTCCCAAAAGACGTGCTGTTAGGTAATTGGGTCATTCTGATTCTCCCTCAGTGTACCCGAATAGGCAGTGTTAATGTAAGCCTACTAATAAAGATTATTATTATTAGTCAATAAATTATTACTAACATGGAATCTAATTTCTTCAGGTCTTAATTGTTGCAGATTTTAAAGATATAAGATTGATTTTGTAATTTAAAAAAACTTCTCCTTTGTGTCTCTTCCCTCCGCCCTGCTTAATCCAACCTTTCTTTCTCTTTCCATACGTGACCTGTAATTCAATTCATCCACCCTCAGTATAATTCCTGCCCTTCAGTTGTTAATTTCACAATCAATTAACCTTATTGGTTAAATGGATGCACAGTTATTTGCTCTGTTCACCCAGGTCCAGCATCATTGTTTCCCCCACACAAAAATTTCAGCTCACTTTCAAAATCTATGGAACAAAACTTGCAAGGGCAAGTTTAATTATCTGCAATCGCTATCAGATGCCCTGCTACAGTAAATTATGTCCTAATATATTTTTAATCTAGTGGAACTCACTTACTTTGTGTTACATTACTGGGTTTAAGTAATATATGTCGTTACTAACTGTAGATGATGTTGAAGAACACTCGAGTCTTCGAAGTAAACGGAAAGAATTTAGTAAGTAACGATAAACTAATAAATGAGTTTGACACTCCACTGAACTAACTCTAGCAATAAAGTAAGAATAAATAACTGTACAAACTGCATCTAAGCTACACCTGGTGTCTGGCTGTGACCTCACTCTGCTACACTGCTGCTATCTGGTAACTCCTGCATGGAAACGAGAGCTGGAGCCTCTGGCAGCTCAGTTATATAGTGGATCCAGTAATGCCCTCTAGTGGTCGTGTTACAGATAGGTGTTGTGATTAACCCTTTAGTTACATGTCGATCTACATATCCTTACTTTGCGCATGGTAAGCTCTATGATCGACAGTTGTATACGAACAGAAATGCAATGTGCCAGGTCCTCAACTCCAGCTCCGACAGCAGCACAGTGGGGGAGCTCATGGATACCAAAATAGACGGACCCTCATAGTGCTCACCCACATCCTCCACCAGCGCAGAGATATACATCTCAGTGGAACTTAGTTCTCGAGTAATCTTGGACTCACAATCTGGTGAACACGTCACATTCCCCACACCAGGCGGAGGCTGAGGCATCTCAGGCTGTTGACCACCCACCTCATTTGGAAAAGAGATTTGGACGTATAACAGGTCACCTGCGTGAGATAGCCTTGTTTGTTGACTGATTTAAAACATGGGGCTGGATTTTCCGTGACATTACGTCAAAATCGCGAAATGCGGTCGGCTGGAGAATCGTCGCTGATGCCGAAATCGGGCTTGATGCCGGTTTTGCACCAAATCGTCGCGATCGCAGCGCCTGCCGCGCTGCCCGGAAGTACAGTATGTATCTCATTATCTGACCTGACGACTGATTCACCGGGGCCTCAGCGATTCTACACCTCGCATGGGCCGATTTCCCGACGGCGTGTATGTCCTATAAAAAATGGCGAAGCTGGCGTGCTGGCTCAGGCGGCTTGGAGAGGAGGTAGGAGGTGGCGTGGGGGGACTGCGGGCTCCCGGATCGGACACCAGCCGTGCTTCCTGTGGGCGGGTTGGGGAACACTGCCAGGGCCGAGGGGGGGGGGAGGGGGGGGAAGAGGGGAAAGGGGGGGAACAGTCCGAGCAGCCGGGGAGCCACTGACAGGACGGGGCGGTGCCCACACACCGAGCGCCATTACGGTGGCCATTTTGCTGGCCACCCACCTGGCCCTTGGGTAGAAGCAGAGAAAACGGTCGGATGGTTGGGTGTCCCCCCCCCACAACCTCCCGGCCATCATACTCAACCGGCGACACCCACCGGAGTGACCACCCAGGGCCACATAACGGCAGCCCCCAGCGAGGGCAGTGCCATCAAACAGTATCCCTGACAGCAGGGATGGGCGCCAGGGCTGGGGGCAACATCGGGGCCGGTGTGCGGAGGGCATGCGGGGTTGGGGCACGCATTGCCAACCGGGGCCACCGTGCAGCCCATGGTACCGGGTTGGGCACGGGTGTATTCTCCATGATGACATGTTTTCATCTCACCCCCTGCAGATAAATATAGCATTCGGTCATCAATCAGTGATGTTGGCCGCCGTGGCGTCGGCCATTGCCCTGCATGCAGCACTGTGGCAGCGTGAGCGGGGGAGGCTCAGAGTGGTGGCGGAGGCTGCAGCAGAGGAGCGGACTGCAGAGGGGAGGTGACAGTCGCTCAGGCTGGAGGGCCGGCTGGGGAGGAGGAGGAGACGGTGCACATGTGCATCTGTGTAGTGACCGACACCCTGTATGTTTTTGTGGACCAGTACATCCAGTACCCTGTGGACTGCACCCACCAGGCTGCCTGGGCAGTGGGCTTCGCCGCAATCTCCGGGATGCCCCGGGTTCAGGGGGTAATAGATGGGATGCATGTCGCCTACGGCCATCGGTGGATAACAGGCCGCTGTTCACGAATAAGAAGGGGTACCACTCGATGAACGTTCAGGTGGTCTGTGACCACCAGATGCGGATCCTGCACGTCTGCACCCAATATCCGGGCAGTGTACATGACTCATTCCAATTGGCACAATCCGTGATCCCCAACATGTTCAGAGCTGGTTGCAGGGTGACAGGGGTTACCCGTTGCGGTCATGGCTAATGACGCCTTCACGGAGCCCACAGACTGATGCGGAGACTCGCTACAATGATGCCATTGTTGCGACCAGGGGTGTGGTCGAGAGGTGCTTCGGGGTCCTGAAGATGCACTTCAGGTGCCTGGACCGCTCTGGACAGTACGTCCAGTACGAGGCCAGGAGAGTCGGCCGCACAGTGTGGCCTGCTGCGTCCTCCACAATATAGCGTAGCAGAGGGGTGATCTGCTGGAGGAGGATGTGGAGTAAGGGGCTGCCTCATCAGACGAGGAGGATAAGGGGGAGGGGGACAATGGGGGCTGGCTAGGCATGGGAGGCCATACAAAGGTACCGCTAGGGCCAGTGCGCATGGGACACATTAATCGAGACATGTTTCACCAACTAGGGGGGAGGAGAGTTGCTGGGCAGGGGCACGGACACAACAATACCACACCCCTTCACCACCGACCATCCTCAACTCCCACGCCACCAAACTACCCCCATGCACACCGCCCCTCCATTTTATATACCCGTGGCACTACGAGCCGGGGCACGGGGTTGGCAGTGACAGCGGATCTGGTCCATGGGATGGAGGATGATGACAGCCCGCTCTGTGATGAGCTCCATGCTCCACATCACTAGACAATGTCTGACCCATGCTCACAGTAACATCTTCCACCTGGGTGATCCCTGCATGCGAGCTGGCCAGTCCATCACACGGTCCTATCGAATCGCTGGGGACGGAGTGATGGGTACTGTCGGGGCGGGGGGGGAGGGGGTCCACCCACTGGGCCTCACTCTCAGTGGCCAGCACTGCCCGCCCCACCCCCACACCCATCAGACAGAGCACCAAGGCTGATTTTAACGGTGTGAACATGAGTTTATTGTGAACAATTCTTTCCAGTCTGTGCCCTAGCCCCTATATCTAAGCTGTGCCCTGCACCCGTGTCAACTTAATTGGTGTCTAACTTTCTGGCCTTACGGGTCCTACCATTACGCCTCTGTGGTTCCCCAGATGGTACAACAGGAGAGGAGGCAGCCTGCTTCGACTCCTGCCCTGCGACGAGGGTCCCCGTTGCCGCACGCCTCCTGGGGCGCCCCGCATGCTCCTCGGGCATCTCGGGTGGTGTGATGCCACACTGATGTGCCCGCTGCCCAACAGATGCACCAGGGACAGGAGGGGGGAGTCCTGGGTGCTGCGGTGTTCCGGGACCTCCCCTGCAGGTGTCACCGGCACGGCCCCAGCACCGCCTCCTCCCTCGGGGTGCCCGATTGCCCCCGAGTTTCTCCATGGGATAGGGGTGTACGGAGCCATCCCCCGAGGCCCCCCCCCCGCTACCTAGCGCTGCCAGTCCTGGAGGCCCGCTCTGGTAACGGCAATGATCTGAACATTCACGGCCATGGAGCACAGGGAGTAGGCCATCTCTGTCTGTGACTGTGCCACCACCCTGAGGGTCTGTGCCACATCAGCCAGTGAGTGGGCCACCTCTCTCTGTGTCTGTGTAATTCCGGCCAGCACTGGTGTGGTAAACCACTGTATTGTATTGTACTGTTGTATTGTTACATGCCTGGGCTGGTCCCTGCTGGCTCCGAACCACTGTAGTATATAATATATGTATTGTGGTAAACTGCCACTGTATTATATGTATTATAGATATAGGACAGACGTCAGAGGTAGGTTTTTTACGCAAAGAGTGGTGAGACCGTGGAATGCCCTACCTGCAACAGTAGTGAACTCGCCAACATTGAGGGCATTTAAAAGTTTATTGGATAAGCATATGGATGATAATGGCATAGTGTAGGTTAGATGGCCTTTAGGTTTTGACTTCCCATGTCGGTGCAACATCGTGGGCCGAAGGGCCTTTACTGCGCTGTATCATTCTATGTTCTATGTTCTATGTAATGTGATAAACCACTGCCTGATGTCTCCGCCTCTCCTCAGGCTCGGTATAAAGGTAGCTGGTCTCCGCCTCCGCCCCCAATTCAGGATCAGAGGCTAGGAGGCTTTCTGTTTAGTTTTTTAAAGCCTCAGTTACGTTCACTACTCGTCTTGTGTTCATTGATGGCACATTAACTGGGCAATGCCGCCGATGCTTTCAGCAATGGACTGCTGTGACTGGGCCACGCTGAGGAACACTGCTGCAGTGTCCAGCTGGCTCCGGCACATGGTTGCCTATGAGAGGGAACGCCTGTCCTGGGGCTCGGCCCCCGCCTGCACAGAATACCCCAGGCCTTGCAACTGTTGACCCATGTCCGACACCGTAGCACCCATTGCCTCCACTACGGATGTCACCTGTGTGGTTTAGGCCTTGGTGGCATGCATGACTGGCACCACTCCCTGCTCCTGCACGTGGATGGAGTCCTCTGGTCCCTTGGTCATCTCCTCCTCTAGTCCCTGGGTCCATGCCTGCATCTGCACTGTGGGTGCAACTGGATGGTCCAGGAGCTTGGGACCCATCTGGGCGGCAGCTGGTTGCCGGGGCTGGGCTGCCCTCCAACCGTCCGGCCCCTCGGCTGCTGCTACCTCCACCTGCTGTACCGGACCGACTGTGTGGTGCGCACCAGATAGTGTCCCAGGAGTCTCTTCACTAATTTCCCCAACCAAGGTGATAGTCTCTGAGATGGTGGACAGTGTTGGAGACAGCTATGATGGAAAGTCAGTGTCCTCCTCTGACGTGAACCCCGTGGTGTCCTGGGTCTCGGGCAGAGGGCTGATGTTCCGGCTGCTCTCCCCGTCGGTGCTCGGCTTTCTGGGGGGCACCGGCTCTGGCACTGGCTGGGGGCAGGAGGCCCCGGATGGGCCGGGCCCATCCCCGGCTGGTCCTGTAAGACACAAGACAGCACGTATGGTTAGACAGCAGGATGAGGGTGAGGCATGACGTGGTGAGGACTGGCGTGAGGGGGGTTGGGGTGTGGGGTGATGGGGGGTTGCAGGGCCGGATTAAGACCCTTAGAGGTCCTAAGCACTTAAAAGATTTTGGTGCCCCCATATATATGTAATTCAAAATATAAACAATAATTAACCATAAAATAAAATTTTATTTATCGAAATTAAACAAAACTTACAGTAAGATGCAAAATAATGTTTATTTTTGTATACCTCCACTTTATTTATATTTGAAAAGTTTTCTCCTACTTTTTTTAATTGCAAAGTCTTTGATCAGATCCTCAAAACTAATCTTATGTAACACATCTGCTTCTATACTTAATAGAGATAAGGCATCCAGCCTGCCTTGTTGCATAGTTGTTCTGATGGGCTTTTTAATATACTTCAACTGAGAAAATGAACGCTCAGCTGAGCAATTTGTGACCATTAATGTTAAAAATATACGAAAGCCAATGTCTACATTTGGAAAGGCACACTCAATATTGTCTTCTACAATTATTTTATAAAGTTCAGCATGACTGAATCTTGTTTTTACATTTTTTGTTGCACTGGACTTATGGCGCACATATGAATGAAACTGCTGAAGCTCAGCTGAGAAATTACTGTTGAAGTCCTCTGGGTAAGCATCAATCAGCTTTTGACAGCACTGAGAATACCTTTCAATGTTAGTAGATGACGAAGTGACATTATGTGGCACATCACTTAGAAAAGAAAATCTCTCTGCTATTTCTTTGTATATTTCTCCTCTTCTTTTCATCTCAGTTTCAAGTTTGTCAACAATTGTGTAAAAGGTGGTGATAAGAAATTTATCTCTGGCATTCAGATATATTTCTGGTGCATCTCCGTCATTGGGTACCTTCTTTCTGATACGTGCGATCACGTGAGCCTCCGTGGACCGTGGGGCAGTTACCACATTCTAATTTTGTTGTATTCCCAAGATTAATGTATATCATTAACCTCTATCATTACACACCCCGGGGTTGGGGTATGGGGTGATGGGGGGTTGGGGTGTGGGGTGAGGGGGGTTGGGGTGTGGGGTGAGGGGGGTTGGGGTGTGGGGTGATGGAGGTTGGGGTGTGGGGTGATGGGGGTTGGGGTGTGGGGTGAGGGGGTGAGGGGGGTTGGGGTGCGGGGTGATGGGGGTTGGGGTGTGGGGTGATGGGGGTTGGGGTGTGGGGTGATGGGGGTTGGGGTGTGGGGTGAGGTGGGTTGGGGTGTGGGTTGAGGGGGGTTGGGGTGTGGGGTGATGGGGGGTTGGGGTGTGGGGTGAGGGGGGTTGGGGTGTGGGGTGAGGGGGGTTGGGGTGTGGGGTGAGGGGGGTTGGGGTGTGGGGTGAGGGGGGTTGGGGTGTGGGGTGATGGGGGGTTGGGGTGTGGGGTGAGGTGTGTTGGGGTGTGGGGTGATGGGGGTTGGGGTGTGGGGTGATGGGGGGTTGGGGTGTGGGGTGAGGTGGGTTGGGGTGTGGGGTGAGGTGGGTTGGGGTGCGGGGTGATGGGGGGTTGGGGTGTGGGGTGAGGGGGGTTGGGGTGATGGAGGTTGGGGTGTGGGCAGTTGGGGTGGACACACATTTGGCGTGGGGACCCGCCACCAGGCAGGGGGTATCAGTGCTACCACTGTGCCACCGTGCTGCCCTTCAGAGGAAGTTTTTGACTTGCATGTGTCTTAGCTCATTCCCCCTGGCCAGTTGGAACATCTTCGTCAGTTCTTCTGGTGTTGTCAGTCTGCTGTTTGTGTAGAAGTCATTAACTGTCAGTGTCCCCCCCCTTCCTGTCTCCACCTTTTAAAGGTGGCGTCCATTTTGGCTTGCGTAAACCTGTGATTGTTATCGAGAAGGATTAAGAACACTGGGACATGGGAACACCACCAGCTGCAAATTCCCCTCCAAGTTATACACCACTCTGACTTGAAATTATATTGCTGTTCTTCACTTTTGCTGCATCAGAATCTGGGATTGCCCTTTCTAACAGCACTGTTGGATTACTTCCACAATGTGGCCTGCATTGATTCAAGAAAGTAGCTCACCACCATCTTCTCAAGCTCAATTCAGGATGAGCAACAAATGTTGACCTTTGCAGTGATGCTCCCATCTCAAGAATAAATTAAATGTAAAGATAGAGCTTGTCAACTCCAACATAAATGTACATTTGTAATCAAGTCTTAATTAGTATTGTTGAAAACATAGTATTGAAGCTTTTCATAGAATCCTTACGGTGCAGAAGGAGGTCATTCGGCCCATCTGCACTTACCCTCTGAAAGAGTACCCCACTTAGGCCTGCAACCCCGTAACCCACCTAAACTTTGGATATCAAGGGGCAACTTAGCATGGCAAATCCACCTAACCTACACATTTTTGGACTGTGGGAGGATACCGGAGCACCCGGAGGAAACCTATGCAGACACGGGGAGAATGTGCAAACCACACACAGACAGTCACTCAAGACTGCAATCAAACCCGGGCCCCTGGCACTGTGAGGCAGCAGTGCTAACCACTGTTGCACCTTATGCTCAAGTGAAACTTGCCAATAAATCAGCATTCTGTGCTTATATGGAATAAATTGTTGTTCCCTTTACATTTGGTATTCTTACAAATTGTCCTAAAGAATGCAAGACAAAAGGCTGAGAAAATATGTCTTTTTACAGAAATTCTCTGTGAGAAATATGAGAATGACCAGAGCGAGGGACACATCAAGGACAGTAGCGAGAGATTGTGTATTGAGTCTGAAGAGGTAGGAAAGGTCTTGAACGAGTACTTTTCTTTAGTATTTATGAATGAGAGGGACCATATTGTTGGAGAGGACAGTGTGAAACAGACTGGTAAACTCGAGGAGATACTTGTTAGGAAGGAAGATGTGTTGGGCATTTTGAAAAACTTGAGGATAGACAAGTCCCCTAGGCCTGACGGGATATATCCAAGGATTCTATGGGAAGCAAGAGATGAAATTGCAGAGCCGTTAGCAATGATCTTTTCGTCCTCACTGTCAACAGGGGTGGTACCAGGGGATTGGAGAGTGGCGAATGTCGTGCCCCTGTTCAAAAAAGGGAATAGGGATAACCCTGGGAATTACAGGCCAGTTAGTCTTACTTCGGTGGTAGGCAAAGTAATGGAAAGGGTACTGAGGGATAGGATTTCTGAGCATCTGGAAAGACAAGGCTTGATTAGGGATAGTCAGCACGGATTTGTGAGGGGTAGGTCTTCCCTCGCAAGTCTTATTGAATTGTTTGAGGAGGTGACCAAACACATGGATGAAGGTAAAGCAGTGGATGTAGTGTACATGGATTTTAGTAAGGCATTTGATAAGGTTCCCCATGGTAGGCTTATGCAGAAAGTAAGGAGGCATGGGATAGTGGGATATTTGGCCAGTTGGATAACGAACTGGCTAACCGATAGAAGTCAGAGAGTACCGGTGGATGGCAAATATTCAGCCTGGAACCCAGTTACCAGTGACATACCACAGGGATCAGTTCTGGGTCCTCTGCTGTTTGTGATTTTCACTAATGACTTGGATGAGGGAGTTAAAGGTTGGGTCAGTAAATTTGCAGACAATGCGAAGATTGGTGGAGTTGTGGATAGTGAGGAGGGCTGTTGTCGGCTGCAAAGAGACATTGATAGGATGCAGAGCTGAGCTGAGAAGTGGCAGATAGAGTTTAACCCTGAAAAGTGTGAGGTTGTCCATTATGGAAGGACAAATATGAATGCGGAATACAGGGTTAATGGTAGGGTTCTTGGCAATGTGAGGAGCAGAAAGATCTTGGGGTCTATGTTCATAGATCTTTGAAAGTTGCCACTTAAGTGGATAGATCTGTGAAGAAGGCCTATGGTGTGCTCGTGTTCATTAGCAGAGGGATTGAATTTAAGAGCTGTGAGGTGATGATGCAGCTGTACAAAACCTTGGTAAGGCCACATTTGGAGTACTGTGTGCAGTTCTGGTCGCCTCAATTTAGGAAGGATGTGGAAGCTTTGGAAAAGGTGCAAAGGAGATTTACCAGGATGTTGCCTGGAATGGAGAATAGGTCTTACGAGGAAAGGTTGAGGGTGCTAGGCCTTTTCTCATTAGAACGGACAAGGATGAGGGGCGACTTGATAGAGGTTTATAAAATGATCAGGGGAATAGATAGAGTAGACAGTCAGAGACTTTTTCCTCAGGTGGATCAAACCATTACAAGGGGACATAAATTTAGGATGAATGGTGGAAGATATAGGGGGGATGTCAGAGGTAGGTTCTTTACCCAGAGAGTACTGGGGGCATGGAATGCACTGCCTGTGGAAGTAGTTGAGTCGGAAACGTTGCAGACCTTCAAGCGGCTACTGGATAGGTACATGGATTACGGTAGAATGCTGGGGTGTAGATTAATTTGTTCTTAATCTAGGACAAAAGTTTGGGCCGAAGGGCCTGTTCTGTGCTGTATTTTTCTATGTTCTATGTTCTACTCAAGTTCTGCACTACCAAATGACTATAAGTCTTAATTATTGCCCAACAACCTTCTGGCCCTGGTAATCAGTTTTTGAAAGTACGGGGTCTTATTTCTTCAGATGTTAATTTTTGTTGGAGCTTTTTTTAAATACTGCAGGTACTGAATACTTGAAAAAAGAGCAGAAAATATTGGGAGTACTCAACAGATCAGGCAAATTCTGTGAAGAGGAAAAAAAGAGAGACACCGGACGTTGGTGCCTGAAGAGAGATGACTATTATTCATTTTAAGCCAAGAAGGCATGAAAAAGAGGGCAAGTTTGATTTCATTATTATATGTATAATAATGGTATAAGTGGCGTAATAATAAAGGTTTCATTTGTCCAAAATGTATCTCTATTAAAATTATTTGTTTCTTGAGAATTTGTGGCCAGTCTGTCCCCCTATTTAATTTGCTTCCCCAGTTGTGGCCCTTTGACTGAAAGGTTTGCCCATTCCTGCTGTGGAGGATACAGCACTTAAAGGACTTACAAATAACAACACGTTCCGGAGCTGAATCCCACGTGAAGTCTGTGAACATTTGCAAGTATAATCAACAGCTGTCACTGCTTGTTCTCTGATAAGAGCAGAATTCAGCCCACTGTCCTGTAAAGAGCTAGTTCTTTCATTTCTGTCGCAGGAACTTCTCCCCAGATTATTGCAATGAGTCGTAGCGTCATAGAGATTTACAGCACAGAAAGAGGCCCTACGGCCCATCACGTCTGTGCTAGCCATTAAACATCTATCTATTCTCATCCCAGTTTCCAGCTCTCGGTTCATAGCCTTTAATGCTATGGCATTTGAAATGCTCATCTCAATGTTTTTTAAATGTTGTGAGGGTTCCTGCCACCACTACCCTTTCAGGCAGTGAGTTCTAGATTTCCACCACTCTCTGGGTAAATACGTTTTCCTTCAAATTCTCTCTAAATCTCCTGCCCCTTTCCTTAAATCTATCTCCCCTGCTAATTGACTGCCCTACTAAGGCAAAACATTATTTCCTATCTATCTTATCTATATCCCTCATAATTTTGTATATATCGATGAGGTCCCCTTCAGCCTTCTCTGCTCGAAATAAACAACCCCACATCCTGGTGAATCTCCTCTATGTTCTTTCGGCAACCAGATCTGCTCACAGTACTCTAGCTGTGGCCGAACAAGCGTTTTATACAGCTCCATCATAACCTCCCTGCTCTTATATTCTACGCCTTGTCTAATAAAGACAAGTATCCTATCTGCCTTCTCAACCAGCTTATCAACCTGTCCTGCTGCCTTCAGGGATCTATGGACATGCACCCCAAATTCCCTCAGGTCCTCTGTACTTCCTAGCATCCTACAGTTCATTGTCTATTCCCTTGTCCTCCAAAATACACACCTCACAGTTTTCAGGGTTAAATTACATTTGCCATTGTTCTCCCCATCTGACCAGACCATCTGCATCATTCTGTAACCTAAGGCTTTCTTCCCCTCTATTTACCACGCCACCCATTTTCATGTCACCTACAAACTTACTGATCATATCCCCCACATTCACGTCTGGATCATTAATATACACTACAAACAGAAAGGAACCCAGAACAGATCCCTGCGGTACACCACTGGACACAGGCTTTCAGTCACAAAAACAAGCATCGACCATTACCCTCTGCCTCCTGCCACTAAACCAGTTTTGGATCCAAATTTGCCAAATTTTCAAAATTTTTTTAATAATCTTTATTATCACAAGTAGGCTTACAGTAACACTGAGTTACTGTGAAAAACTTTCAGTTGCTATATTCTGGTGACTGTTTGGGTACACCAGAGGGAGAATTCAGAATATCCAATTCACCTAACAGCGCGTCTTTCGGGACTTGTGGGAGGAAACTGGAGCACCCGGAGGAAACACACGCAGACACACGGAGAATGTTTAGACTCCACATAGACAGTGACCTAAGCAGGAATCAAACCTGGGCCTGGAGATGTGAAGCAATAGTGCTACTGTGCCGCCTACAAATCGTCCTGGATCCCATGGGCTCTTACCTTCTTGATCAGTCACCCATATGGGGCCTTGTCAAAAGCTTTACTGAAGTCCATCTAAACTACATCTACTGTTCAGTCCTAATCTACAGCTAGTCACCTCCTTGAAAAAGTAAATCAAATTTTTGAGACATGATCTCGCCCAGCCAAAACCATGCTAACTATTCTTAATAAATCCTTGCTTCTCCAAGTGGAGGTTAATTCTGTCCCGCAGAATGTTTTCCAATAATTTCCTTACCATTCATGTCAGACTCACTGGCCAACAATTGCCTGGTTTTTCCTTACTTTCCTTCTTGCGTAATGGTACCACATTAGCTGTCCTCCAGTCCTCTGGCAGCTCTCCTGTGGCCAGAGAGTATTTGAAAATTATCGTCAGAACCCTTGCCTAGGATACATTTCATTTGGGCCTAGGGACTTATCACTTTTAAGCCTGCTAAAGCTGCTAACATCGCCTCCCTCTCAATGATTATCTGTTCAATTATATCACAGTCCTCTCCCTGCTTTCTGTACCTACATCGCCCTTCTCCATAGTGAACACAGATGCAAAATATTCATTTAATACCTCACCCACCTCTTTCGCCTCCACACATACGTTATTGTTTTGGTCCTAAATGGACCCTACTCTTTCCCTGATTACGTTGTTGCCCTTAGTATACTTATAAAAACACCTTGGAAGGCCTCTCCTGAGATTTAAATGCTTCAACGCCTCACAAGATCGAACGGATCTCACAAGATATTGTGATCTGGATCTCGGCGTTGCTGGGCGAGGTCCAGATTTACATATTTAAGTGAGCTATTCGGTTAATTTAAATATGTTGCTGGCCTTTTCTACAGAGGTCCTGGAATGAAAGCCTGCACCTGGGAGACCTCAGCATGGCGCCTTTTAACACAGGTCCACAAACGTGGACCAGGCATAACGGCACCTGGAAGGGTCTCCAGGCCATCGGAGGCCCTGGGTGGTTGGGCTCTGGGCAGGATGGTACCCGGGTGCTCTTGCTGCCAGCTAGACACCTTGGCACTGCTAGCCTGGCACCTTGGCAATGCCATTAAGGAACTCTGGCAGTGCCACCCAGGCACTCAGCATTGCCACCCTGGCACTTCCATGATGCCCAGGTGGCACTATCAGGCTGTCAGGGGTACTGCCAGGTTGCCAGGATGGCAATGCGAAGGTGCCCGGGTGTCAGTTTGCCCATGCCAGGGATTGGGCCAAAGGCTGACCTGCCCTGAAGAGGTGGAGTGAGGGGGCATTCAAGGATCCCCTAAGAGGTCATTTGGGGCATACATGGAGGTCTGGAGGTCACAGTGGGATTTCCGAGGTTTGAGAAATTGGGGTGGCATTTAAACATGGCACCTCAATCTCTTCCTGCACAGATGAGCTCAGGTCGTCAGCGCAGGAAGTGAGGCATGTGCGTCCCTGGCGGAGCGTGCCTTGCTGAGGTAAAAAAAAACAGAGTCCCATTTAATAGTGGGGTCATTCTGGGCGCTGTAGGCACCGGGAAACACCCCGTTCTATGCGTTCAAAATGTGGCTCTGTTTTGTGGTCATTAAATCGTACCCCTTATTTCTGATTCATCTTTGTCCTTTTCCATAACTACCTTAAACTTTACTGAATTATGGTCACTATCACCAAAATGCTTCCCCACTGACACCTCTACCACTTGCCTGGTTTCATTCTCTAAAATTAGGTTGAGTACTGCATCCTCTCCTGTATCACTTTCTACGTGCTGGCTCAAAAATCTCTCCAGAATGCACTTTAAGAACTCTGCCCCCTCGAAGCCTTCCACACTTTGCCTATCCCAATTAATATTGGGGAAATTATCCCACTACTATTACCCTATTATTTTTACATTTCTCTGAGATTCACCGACATGTCTGCTCTTCTATTTCGCTCAGACTATTTTGGGGCCTATAGTACACTCCCAACAAAGTGATTACCCCCTTTTATTTTATGTTCCATCCATAATGGCCTCCATTGAGGAGCCTCGCAAGATGCCGTCCCTCCTCACTGCCGTAATTGACTCCTTCATTTATATTGCAACGCCACCTCCTCTTTTACAACCCTCCCCCCATCTCGCCTGAAGATTCTATACCTCGGAATATTGAGCTGCCAATCCTGTTCCTCTTGTAACCATGGGCAGGATTCTCCGCTATCCGGTGGGGCGGGCAACTCCGGCGCGAAGCAGTGGCGTGACCCCTCTGGCGTCGGGCCGCCCCGAAGGTACGGAATCCACCGCACCTTCAGGGGCTGGGCCAGCGGCAGAGTGGTTTGTGCCATGCCGGCCGGCGCGGAAGGGGCTTGGCGCCACACCAGCCAGCGCCAAAGGGCCTCTGCCGGCTGGTGCGAGTTGGCGCATGCGCCAACGGCCCCCAACCAGCGCAGCGAGATTCCTGCCCCTGCCAAGTCCGGGGCGGGGACGGGATTCACGCCACCCCCGGCGTGGAGTCGGAGAATCCCGCCCTGATCTCTGTGATAGCAATAATATGCGAGATTCTCCGACCCCCCGCTGGGTCGGAGAATCGCCGGGGGGCCAACGTGTAAGAGACCCCCCCCCTGCGCATGCGCGGGGATGACGTCAGCAGCCGCTGACGCTCCTGCGCATGCGCGGACTTCTGCCGGCTGACGGAGTCCCTTCGGCTCCGGCTGGCATGGCGCCAAAGGCCTTCCACGTCAGCCGGTGGGACGGCAACCACTCCAGCGCGGACCTAGCCCCTAAAGGTGAGGGCTGGGCCCCTAAAGGTGCTGACGCCGGAGTGGGTCCCGCCACTCCATCCCGCTGGGATCCTCCACCCCTCCGGGCAGGGGAGAATCCCACCCAATATTATACTCCCATATTTCCATGTGTTAATAAATGTCCTCAGTTCATTAGCCTTTCCTGCAAGACTTCTTGCATTAAAGTTAATGCCATCGAGCCTTTCCATATTCTCAACATGTCTCTAGTTCCACTTCCTTGCAGACTGACTTGATTTTTCTTTTATATTTGGCTGTGCATGACCCCTCACTGCACCTCCACGTTGTGACCCATCCCCTGGTGACATTGATTCATTCAGTTTATCCAGTGAGATGTTGATATTCCAAGGCTGTATTCATTGAAATATTCAAAACTGGAATCAACAGATTTTTGTTCATGTTATATCTCAAATTAACACTATTGGCTGATGTAATGCCAAGAGTTATGTAATGGTGCCATCGTTCACCGTTGCACCCTGTCTGAGCAACAAACCCCTTGCACTATGTTATACGAACTTGCCATGTGCCACCTCTTGTTCTTTCTCTTTGTGGCTGCAACAACGAATATATCAGCTCGGTAAAGGAATTAAGGAACATGGAGAAATGGTTGAGTAAATGGAGTTGATATCCAGGTCAGCCATCGTCTAATAAAACGATGGCACAGATATGAGGGGCTGAATGGCCTACACATATTCTTCGGTAAGTTCCAAAACTGAGTAGCTGTACAACAGAAATCAGGAAGGTCTCAGCTCCAACCTGTGATCTATGCTGAGTGAATTAATCTCACTGAGGCAGCACTGGGGGCATTACAATAAGTGTAACATAGTAGCCTAGTTTACTAAGGGGAATATCAGCTAGGATTCATGGTGCGGTCGGCATCCTGTAACTTCTGCTGATAGGAAAAGCGGCAGTTGTTGTTTCAATTTTCACTGGTGAGTTTAAGAAATAGTGCATTGAGATGATAATGGAATGTAAATCTAAAGATCACCAACCAAGCAGCATATGTCTTGCATTTGTACACGTTAAAATATATTTTAAATATTCCATAGTAAGTAATTCACCTTCTGACCCCCAAAAGCCTGCCACCATCTACAAGGCACACGCTAGCAGTGTGATTAAATACTCGCCACTTGCCTGGATGAGTGCAGCTCCAACAACACTCAAGAAGCTTGCCATCATCCAGGACAAAACTGCCCACTTGATCAGTACTCCATTAACCAGCTAAACATTCACTCCCATCACTACCGCTGGATGCTGGCAGCAGAGTGTAAAATCTACAACATGCACTGCAGCAACTTGTCAAGCCTCCTTCACCAGAAACTTCCAAAACTGTGATCTCCTTCACTTTAGAAGAATAAGGGAAGCAGACGCATTGGAACATCACCGCATGCAAGTTTCCCTCTCAGCCACACACCATCCTGATTACTACATTACTGTTCCTTCACTGGAACTATTTTCCTAACAGCATCATGGATATGTCCACACCACATGGACTGCAGCAATTGAAGAAAGTGGCTCACCACCATTTTCTCAAGGGCAATTAGAATCAGTGGTGCTCACATCGCATGAACAAAAGAAAAAATAAGAATTGTCGAAATGAAAAACACCATATGATGAACTGGTACAAGCCAAACAATGAAAAACATGTTTTGGAACAACTATAATTATAATTTTCTATAAAAATGACATGCTCATAGATGAAGCAGTTTATGATTAACTGCGCTGTGTTCAGATGTGTTGTTCATTATAGTCTGATTCCAAGTTGAGCATTGCAGTGGAAGGAAACAGGGCACATTACTTTAAAATAAATTTCGATAGAATCCATTTTATGAGTTGAAAAATTATTAAAAACAAACCACTGACCAGAACAGCAAAAATTAATGGAAAAGGCAGATGAAGAAAACTACTTCAATGGAAAACTACTATGAGGACATGGGACAAATTTTCTTCAGAGAAAATTTAGGCCTGATGTGAACAGGTTCTTCTCTGCAATACAATGATAAAAATATAGAGAATGAACGTCTAGTTAGAGTAGCGAAGATAAAATCTTTAAATTATTTAAGGAATGACAGGATGCCATCATGGGGCGATTATAGATTGTCACTGGATGACTTGCATCCTAAACCAAAGGAAGAGGTGAATTTGGATTATTTCCAAATAAGGGAGGAGGTATCATCACAGAATCATAGAATTTACAGTGGAGAAGGAGGCCATTCGGCCCACCGAGTCCGCACCGGCTCTTTGAAAGAGCACCCTACCCAAGCTCACACCTCCACCCTATCCCATAACCCAGTCACCCCACCCAACACTAAGGGCAATTTTGAACACTAAGGGCAATTTAGCATGGCCAATCCACCTAACCTGCACATCTTTGGACTGTGGGAGGAAACCCAGCACACATGGGGAGAACGTGCAGACTCCGCACAGACAATGAACCAAGCCAGGAATCGAACCTGGGACCCTGGTGCTGTGAAGTAATTGTGCTAACCACCATGCTGCCGTGCTGTATAATGAGACTGGCGGGGGTGTAAAGGATGGGGAATTATCATCTTTGTTGGCACAGTGCTACCATGGCATCTGGGTTATGACTCTTCTGGACAGAGTTCAATGTCACTTCAAAGACATTGAGAAAGACATCACCTGTGCAGGTAACACTGAAGGACTCCTCGGAACTTGAGGAACGAGGAACTTCTATATTGTCTTCACCGCTTCTGTTAAGTATTCTATGAAATGCTGCTTAATAAATTCTACTTGATTCATAAATACTAGTTATTCATATCTTGTCAGGTAAAACACAACTGAGGGCCCTAGTGTTATAAATTAAGAATTCAGACCTTAGAGTTTTTAATTGGAAGAGTTTTATACCTTGAAACCCTAAAATCTTACATCTGTATTTGTCTCAAGTTCAGAGACAGTTCATGCAATTAATTTTTGGGATGAGACTTATCTTCTGAAGAAAGACTGAATAGATTGGGCCGATACCCATTGGAGTTGAGAAGAATGAGAGGTGATCTTATTGAAACATATAAGATCCTGAGAAGACTTGATAGGGGAGATGTTTCTCCGAGTGGGAGAGATTTGTGGGATGAACATGGTTTAAAAATAACAGGCGTGATCTAACTAAAAAATTAGAGTCCATTCTGGGCAGGATTAGCGGGGGTCGATCCCGACGCTATCTAACGACACTTTTTTTAGTGCCCCGGAGGGGAACGCCACGTGCCCACCTCATGAAGCTCCATTCAGCATAATTTCCTGAACTAAGGAGTTCAGGTGAGGGTAACTCCTCAGTGCAGGAACAGATCGGGACACCATTTCTAAATGGTGGCCTGATCTCTCAATCCCCCAAATGCTCCAACTCACCCATAAGGGGGTTGTCAGTTCCAACCCCCTCACCTCACATCACAGGGGCAAGGTATCCCCGGGTCAAATCCCAGTGTGGGCAAAGTGCCAGCCTGGCACCTTGGCCCTGCCAGCTTGAAACCCTATCAGTGCCCCAGCCAGTCTGGAAATGCCACCTGGGAACCCTGGTAGTACCAGGCTGGTACCAGGGTGGCACTGCCAGGGTGACACTGTCAATGTGCCAGGCTGGCAGTGCCAAGGTGCTTGGGTGGCATCGGCAGTGGCAGGGTGTCACCCTGCATGAAGCTGACCACACAGGGGCATCCAATTGCCCAGGATGCCCCTCACCCCCAGGTACTATAGCGCCTGAATGGGATCTAGTCAGCAAGGTTGATAGATGCTGGGTGACCGTTAGATCTGGTGCGAGCACGGCTAAGTGGGTTCGTAAACCTTTTTTGTTCATTTACGTGATGTGGTCGTTGCTGGTTAGGCCAGCATTTATTGTTCGTATCTAGTTTCCCTTCAGGTGGTGGTGAGTTGCCTCCTTGAACCGCTGCAGCTGCTGAGGTGTAGGCACACCCACTGTGCTGTTAGGGAGCGAGTTCCAGGATGTTGTCCCAGCCTCAGTGAAGGAGCGGAGATATATTTCCAAGTCAGGATGGTGAGTGACTTGGAGGGAAACCTCCAGGTGGTGGGGTTCCCAGGTCTCTGCTGCTCTTGTCCATTTAGATGGTAGTAGTCATGGGTTCAGAAGGTGCTGTCTAAGGAACCTTGGTGAGTTACTGAAGTGTATCCGGAAGATGATACATATGGCTGCCACTGTTCGTCAGTGGTGTAGTGATCATGCTTCAAGCATAGTTCTGTATTCAAAGTTACTACTTTCATAGTGTTAGGCTTCAGCCTGGTTACATGTTAGAACCAAATACTTGAACAGTTGAGTTACCTCAATAACAATTGGTCCATTAATACCATTATTGCATTTGAAGCAAAATATTTGAGTATGGTATTTCTACAATTCATTGCACATATCTTCTTCTATTATCAAAAACTCTGGTCAATATTTTATTTGACGGAATAGCGCTAAAGTCGTAATTAAACATTCTTCTCAGAGATCAAAGCTGACAGGCACTGCTTATCATATGACACCATCAAATTTTCTTTTGATGCTAGAATGTTCATGCAAAATTCTATTTTTCCAAGATTTTAATGCTCCATCCATCGGTGCAGGCAACGCGAGCCAACGGCTGAAATCAAGGGTACTGTACCTACCACTATGCTCTGCACACCCCCCCCAAACACCCCCCCCCCCCCCCCCCCCCCCCCCCCCCCCCCCGGTGACGGTAACACGATTTATGCCCTGCGTCGGCTGTGGCATGCAACACTTGCATGTGTTTGCATATTACCGGGTTTGACCCAGTATGCTCCAGGCCTCCGTGTTTCTCTGGCCCTCTCAGGTGGAAGACACGGGGGTGCAGTTTACTGCAAGTATAAAAAAATGGGGATTGGGCACCATGGCTGCTGAGAGATAATAATAATAATAATGAATAATAATAATCTTTATTGTCACAAGTAGGCTTACATTAACACTGCAACAAAGTCATTGTGAAAAGCCCCTAGTCGTCACAATCAGGCGCCTGTTCGGGTATATTGAGGGAGAATTCAGAATGTCCAAACTACCTCACAGGACATCTTTTGGGACTTGTAGGAGGAAACCGGAGCACCCGGAAGAAAACCCACGCAGTCACAGGGAGAACATGCAGACTCCGCACAGACAGTGACCTAAGAATCGATCCTGGGTCCCTGGCGCTGTGAAGCAACAGTGATAACCAGTGTGCTATCCTGCCACCCATGAACTGGCCACTATGCTCCGCATCCCTGCTGAAAGCACTTACCCCTCTTTGACGTGGTCAATATTTATAAACATTAGGTTTTCACCACTTAATGTCATGAAGGAAGATGAATGAATTAATCAAGGCTGCAGATGGTCTGTGGAAGCCGTCAATAAAAACCCACAACTAGAAAGTTATGAATGGCTTGCAGCTAATGGTTCTGTGGGGTCCAGGTGCAGGTCACAGCTGCTCGCCTTCCAGGAATGGATACATGGATCTTCAAGGTAAGCTGTAGGTCTTTTCACTGCCCTTGCCTAGGGCTTCTCTCTAGCTTTAAAGCAGGGATCTTTTTTCTGGGGGTGGGGAGGAGTGGAGGCGGTCTCTGGGGGAGAGCCCTAGAGTCAGGAGTCCCAGTGAGGGTCTCCCTAATACAGGGCTCCCTGGAGGGGTCTCCATGTTATAGGGGCCTCTGGGGTTGAGCAGGATGGGGCACCCCATACTTGGGAGAAGGATGGGTTCTCAGACAATCCGGGGGTGGGAGGCTGCTTTGCCATTTGAGGTGGAATGGCCAGCTGCGGGAGCTCTCCATCAGGCCGCCTACACAAACGTGTATGGGAAGGAATACTGAATTGCATCTCGATTTTCACTCCCAGGGGGATCGTAAAATGGGTGCAATTTTCCTCTGGCAGGAGAATTTTCCCAAATGGAGAATCCAGCACTTCATTTCTCGAACAGAGAATTCCACTCTCAGTTTCAATAATAATCCGTGGCTAACTGGATCATTTTAAATGTAGTGTAAGTAGGATTCAGAGGGCAGATATTTATGTAAGCTCAATGGTCTCAGGTTGTGGTCCTATAACATTAGAGTCACAGAGCTGTATTTCATGTGAAGGTGATGGCCCTGATCCCTGGGTGAAAGGTTGGGGATGAGACTATCAACGCCAGCCAGGGAAGCCACAACCGGATTTTATGGTCCCCTGGTAGTGAATTGCTTGGGTTAATGGCTCCTTCCATCAACCAAATGGGAAGATATACCACCTCCAAGAGCCACCGGCCCATCAGGTGGCCAGCAATTCTACTGTCCCAGCAGGTGAGGTGGCCACAGCTAGAACAATCCCCAATGAGGAATCATAGAGGAGGCTGGACTGGAAGGCATGTCAGGCAGGCCCCAGTAAGAGGCATGCAGGACTCTTGTGTGGGCATCCATTCTGCTAGCATGCACGCACATGCAGGGTGCACAACAGGAGGCTCACTCACTCCCACAAGCCCCAAAGAGCTCATCGAATTTTACCTGGCATCCTTGTTGTGTGGCTTTGGGCACCCCCGATTCTCTAAAATACCAGTGATGGTCGAAGGAGGCCATTGTGTGGCCATTAATTGGACATCAAATGACCTTGATTTAACCAACAACAAGTGGATTACCTAACACAAAACCCTGCCAGGTGACTGGCGTGGCACCTGCTCCAGGCCATTCCACCAAAGTTTATGATTCCTGACTTCCCAGCCCACTCCTGGGGGGCATAAAATTCAGGCCATAGAGTTGATATGGCATGGAAGAATGCCATTTGGTCCATCAAGTTCATGCCAGCTTTTTGTAAAACAATCTAGTCAGTCCCATTCCAGCATTCTATCCTTACAGTCCTGCATGTTTATTTCCCTCACGTGTCAGCCAAATTTCCATTGGAATTGATTGACCATTTCCACTCCCAGCATCACTCTGGCAGTGAATTCCAGATCATTACAACTCACTGCTTAAAAAAAGTTCTTCTTCACATTTCTTTTGTATCTCTTGTCCCAAACCTTTAACCTGCATCCCTTAGTTCTTGTACCATCACCTAATGGGGATAGCGTTTCTTTGTCCAACTTATCTAAAACTATCGTAATCGTGTACATCTCTATCAGGTCTCCCCTTGGCCTCCTTAGGTCCAAACAGAAAATCCCAGCTTCTCTGACCTAACTTTGAAGCTAAATTCTCTCATCCCTGGGAATATACTGGTATATCTCCTATGCACCTTCTTCAAGATCTTCACACCCTTTCTAAAGTGAGATGACCAAAACTGGTATTTAACAAAAAAGTTGTGATTTAACAAAAACTTTATAAAGGCTCAGCATACCCTCCCTGCTTTTTAACCCAATACCTCAAATTATGAAGCCTAAGGTGCCGTATGATTTGCTAACTAATCTCTCAATTTGTCCTGTCAACTTCAAACATAAATGCGCATGAACCCCCAGGTCCTACTGTTCGTCCATACTATTTAAAATATCTCTCCCTATCCTTTCTGACAAAATGCATCACCTCATGCTTCTGACTATTAAATTCCATCTGCCTCTTGTCTGTAAACAGACAAAATATTATGAGTGTATCACTGAATACAAATGTCAAACTGTTTTAGTTATTGAGAAAGCTGAGTTCCTTTCAGTTACCTAATACATATTTTATGTTGTGATAGTTGGGCTTCAATGGTTCAGTCATGAAAACAGTCAAGACAACAAGACTCCAGGGGAATTAATTTGCAGTGTACACTGCAGCTAGGTCATGCATTAAATGACAATTAAGATAAGCATGATTGGAACCAGCACTAACATATTCCCCATATTCCTACAATAAACAGGTGTAACATGAATTAAGACGCATTCCTGCATTTGCTTGTGTTTTGCATGCTAAGAAGCAATTGAAGGGATTCTTCCAAAATTCCTGATGCTTGACTTTTTGCCAAAAGGAATTATTGATACATACTCAGGATCAGAAGTTGTGTAAAGTGACCTAAAACTAATATGTGGGGTTATGGAAAAACTAAAGCAAATGTATATAATGGCATGCATTACTATTGATGTCCTTTATCATCTTGACCATGTCTTCCACGGGATGTAATCCTTGTGCATCTATACGGTGCCCCAGGTAGGTCACCTCAGTGGCTTGAATCATGCATTTTTCTTTCTTCAGGTGAGCTCCAGCCTCCTGAAATCTCTTTAACATCTCTTCCATGTTTGCTCGATGCTCACCCTTTGTCGATCAGTTATAAGGACATCATCAAGCTATACTACAACCCTTGGTATCCCCAGTAGCAGACTCTCCATTGTCCTTTGGAATATTGCACATGGTGAAGACACACCAAAAGGCTGTTATGTGTACGGGAACAAGCCTTTGTGTGTGTCTACTGTGAGAGATCCCCAGGAAGCGTAATCTAATTTGAGTTCCTAATATGTGACTCATATCCAGCATTATGTAAGATTGACCTCCTTCCAGCTTTGCATACGGGTCTTTAATTCTCAGAATTGGATATTTATCCAGTTTTGTGGCCTTATTAACTGTGAGCTTATAATCGTCACAAATGTAGATGGTCTTGTCCGGTTTCAATACAGGCACTATAGGTGCTGCCCATTCTGAGATCAGAACTGGCTAGATAATGCCTGGTTCTTCCGATCTGTTTAACTGAATATCCATTTTCACTCATAAGGTATATAGCACCAGTCTTGCCCTCATGAATCGGAGAGTCGCCTCTGGATCCACTTAAATTGTAGCTTGTAAACATATGACTTTGCTGAATCCATCACAGAAGATGCTCTTGTATTTTCTTATTAATTTGGGCATTTCCCTTCCTGAATTTAAAAAATGTCAGCCCACTTCTGCTTGATTTTTTTAAGCCAATTGTGGTTGACAGGGCTTGGTCCTTCACCCATCGCTATTATCACTGGGAGCTTAGTAGACTATTGTCCATTGCGGGGCCTTTTATTTTTATTGCTTCTCCCATATAAGTCTTAAACTTGGCAGAACTCTTCAAGTTCAATGCTTGGACTCCCTCTCTTAAGTACTGAAATGTATGCCTGTCCAACACTGTGGCTAATGCCCCTGGATCAACTTCCATCTTAAGAGTCTTCCCACTCAGCTGGAGAATTACAGTAAATCTATCTTCCCTGTTTTTAGATTAAACAGAGAGTGAATATCACAGGTGCTAAACTCTTTCAGATTGTGTACTTAGTTGATCAATTATTCGGCGATCTTGACTTAGCGCTGCACTACTTTGTCAAATATCCTCTTTTGCGATAATAAAAACACTCAACATCCTTAAACTGACACGATTCAGGAATGTGGTTACCTCCACATCAGTAACATTTCCCTTTAAGCATTACTGACTGATTGCCTATTATGTACCTTTTTGTTTTGTTGGTGGCTCAAATGGCTTCCTGCTTTGTGGCTGCTTTGGAGCCACAGCATGCTGAAGTTCCCTGCCTTAACTTGTGAATGGTGTCATTTTGTGCAATCTGCATCTCTTGTGGAACTTTTTCAGCACTTTCCATAGCTATCTCCATTGCTTCTTTAAAATTTATGTCAATTTTTGCAAGCAATCTCCATTTAATAATATTGGGCGGGATTCTCCAATAATGGGGCTATGTCCCCACGCCGGCGTGAAAACTGGTGCCAAAGACTCCAGCGTCAATGGCCCCCGAAAATGAGGAATTCTCACCTTTCTAGGGGGCTAGGTTGCCCCCAGAGTCATCCCCGCAGCTCCAGCCGGCAGGGAACAGCCCGCGCGAGTCCGCACATGTGCGGAATGGCCAGCGTATTTCCGCGCACGCGCGGGCGTTCCTTTCTCCGCGCCAGCCCCTGGGCAATATGGGGGAGCCCTACAGGGGCAAAGCGTGGAGTAAAGTAGGCCCCTACGGAACCAGCCCACCCGTCGATCGGTAGGCCCCGATCGCAGGCCAGGCCACCGTGGGGCCATCCCCTGGGCACGGATCCCCCCCCCCCCCCTTCCAGGACAGCCCCACACATTCACCTTCCAGGTCCCGTCATGTGGTAGGTGAGTAATCCATGCCGGCGGGACTCGGCCAAACTCGTCGGCCACTCGGCCCATTGGGCTCAGAGAATCGCCAGGGGGGCCACTGTCAACGGTCCCTAACCGGCATGGCGGCGATCCCGCCGGTGCCCGAAAAACGGCGCCGGAGAATGGGGAAGCCGGCGTCGGGATGTCAGGGCGGCGGGGCATGATTCCCGCGCCCTCCCTGGGGATTGTCCAACCCGGCGCCGGGTCGGAGAATCCCGGCCATTGTTCTTCATGCCACAGACTAATCTATCACATAACATGTCGTTTAGCATGGCTCCAAATTCACGATACTCTGATAATTGCTTCAGTTTAACAATGAAAGTCGTAATCGATGTGCCTGGGGCTCTTACACTCAAATTAGATTTGAATGTCTGGAGTATGACTAAATCCACAAACTCGCTAAATTATATTTTAGCCGGGTGCACTTGGGGCTGTAAGATTGTGATTAAGAGTATAGGTCTGGGTCCATGAACTCTTAGGCAAATTGCTTTGCATTTCACTTCCTTCCATTTGCTTGGAAATTCGACCCAAGGTACTCAATGTATTGTGTCCAATCCTCTGAGAAGGAGTCAAATGGGTCTTTTCGACCAACGAGCGGCAGTCTGATGAGCACTGTTTTTTTCAGACTTAGATTAAAACAGAATACTCACAGGTGCCGGGCCAGAGGCTGTATCAGGATAATTTATCCTTGTTGCTCGACGTAAAGATGCACTTTCACAAACTTCATTAGTGAACACAAAGGGTATTTATCAATAAGAATTGTACAGCAGCCACGTGGCTATAACTAGTTCGCAAAATGACTCCATGCTTATGAGCTTCTCTCGCCATGGGGTGATTCCACACTCTGACTCAATCAAAACAAATTGTAAGGTGGAATTTTTAATTTAACAAATGGTGCCTGTAAACTGGACAGGTTGATAGTTAACCAAATCTGGAGGAACTAGTTTCACTCTGTAGCTGTCAGCTTTTCTATCTCTGGTGGGGGAAGGAGGTGAGGGGAAGCCTCAGGGGTCAATGTACCTGCTTTTTTTTCTCTTCCTCATTTCACTCATACAGCATATTTGGAACCGATACTCATCTCTTTACAGTATCCCATCAAAATAAATTGAAATCAATATCATGAAATCAAGGATAAAGGAACATCTGTGCTCATGGGTGACTGTAATCTGCATATAGATTGGGTGAGTCAAATTAGTCACAGTAAAATAGAGCAGGAATTTCTGGAGTGTATACCGCATATTTTTCTGGATCAATATGTGGAGGAACCAACTAGGAACAGGCCATCTTGGACTGGGTGTTGTGCAATGAGAAAGGATTAGCTGGCAATCTAGTTGTGCAGGAACCCTTGTAGATGAATGACCGTAATATGACAGAATTCTTTATCAAGGTGGATAGTGAGTTAGTTGATTCGGAGACCAGGGTCCTGAATCTTAATAAACGTAACTATGATGGTACGAGGCATAAGCTGGATATGACAGACTGGGAAACATTACTGAAAGGAAGGACACTGGACAGACAATGGCAGGCATTCAAGGAACGAATAGGTGAATTCCAAAAGTTGTTTATTCTTATTTGGCGCAAGAGTAGAAAGGGAACTGTGACAAAACCATGGCTTACAAGGGAAATCAGAGATAGTATTAGATTCAAAGAAGAGGCATACAAATTAGCAATTTGTGGACTGGAACAGTTTAAAATTCAGCAAAGGCAGACCAAGTGATTGATTAAGAAAGGGAAAATGCAATCTGAAAGTAAGCTAGGATTGACTGTAAATGATTCCATAGGTATATAAGAGAAAAATATTGATTAAAAACTAATACAGGCCCCTTACATAACAGGGAACAAAGAAATGGTTGAGGAACTAAATTCGTATTTTGCTTCTGTCTTCACAAAGGGAAACGTGAATAATGTACCGGAAGTTCTTAGAACCACTAGTTTTAGTGAGGAGCTGAAGGAAATTAGTATTAGTCAAGAAATGGTTTTGGGGAAATAAATGGGATTGAAGTCCAACAGGGCCTGATAATCTTCATCCCAGAGTACTGAACAAATTGGCCCTAGAAATAATAGATTCATTGGTGCTCATTTTCCAAAATTCTGTAGACTCTGGAATGGTTCCTACAGATTGGAGGGCTGCTGATATAATCCTGGTGTTCACAAAGGGAGGTAGAGAAAAAATAGGGAACTATAGACCAGTGAGTCTAACGTCGGTAGTAGGGAAGTTGGTAGAGTCCTTTATCAAGGATTTCATAGCACAGTATTTGGAAATCAGTGGTGTGATGAGACAAATCAGCATGGATTTATGAAAGGAAAATCATGCTTGACAAATTTACCAGAATTCTTTGAGGATGTAGCTAGTAGAGTTGAAGAGGGAGAACTGGTGGATGTGCTTATTTAGACTTTTAGAAGGCTTTTAATAAGGTCTCACATAGCAGATTACTATGCAAAATTGAAGCACATGGGATTACAGTAGTGCCTTGAGATGGATAGAAATCTGGTTAACAAACAGGAAGGAAAAAGTTGGAATAAATGGGCAAGGATCTGTGCTATGACCAGAAGTGTTCACATTATGTATTAATGATTTGGACGAGGGAACTAAATGTATTATCTCCAAATTTGCAGATGATACAAAGTTGGGTGGGAGGGTGAGCTGTGAGGAGGATGCAGAGATGCTTCAGCGGGATTTGGACAGGCTGAGTGAGTGGGCATGTGCCTGGCAGATGCAGTATAATGTGGATAAATGTGAGGTTATCCACTTCAGTAGCAATAATCGAAGGCAGATTATATTTAAATGGGTGTATATTGAGAGAGGTGGATACTCAGAGAGACCTTAGTATCCGTGTACATCAGTTGCTGAAAGTAAGTGTGCAGGTACAGCAGGCAGCAAAGAAGGCAAATGGTATATTGGCCTTCATAGCGAGAGGATTTGAGTATAGGTATAGAGATGTTTTACTGCAATTGTCTAGGGCATTGGTAAGGCCACACTTGGAGTAATGTGTGCAGTTTTGGTGTCCTTATCTGAGGAAGGATGTTCTAGCTATGGAAACAGTGCAGCGAAGGGTTACCAGGCTGATTCCTGGAATGGCGGGACTGTCATATGAGGAGAGACTAAGTCAATTAGGATTATATTCATTGGAGCTCAGAAGAGTGAGGGGGGATCTCATAGAAACTTTAAAAATTCTAACAGGATTAGACAGGGTAGATTCAGAAAGAATGTTTCCAATGGTGGGGGCGTCCAGAACTAAAGATCATAGTTTGAGGATAAGGGGGTAGTCCTTTTAGGACTGAGGTGAGGAGAAATGCATGGTGGTTAGCATCAATGCTTCACAGCTCCAGGGTCCCAGGTTCGATTCCCGGCTGGGTCACTGTCTGTGTGGAGTCTGCACGTCCTCCCCGTGTGTGCGTGGGTTTCCTCCGGGTGCTCCGGTTTCCTCCCACAGTCCAAAGATGTGCAGGTTAGGTGGATTGGCCATGCTAAATTGCCCGTAGTGTAAGGTTAATGGGGGGATTGTTGGGTTACGGGTATACGGGTTACGTGGGTTTAAGTAGGGTGATCATTGCTCGGCACAACATCGAGGGCCGAAGGGCCTGTTCTGTGCTGTACTGTTCTATGTTCTATGTCCTAAATGTCTTCACCCAGAGAGTGGTGAATCTGTGGAATTCACTACCACAGGAAGTAGTTGAGGCCAAAATGTTGTATAATTTCAAGGAATTAGATATCACTCTTGGGGTTAAAGGGATCAAGGGATGGGGGGAAGGCGAGATCAGAACTTGATGATCAGCCGCGATCATAATGAAAGGTAGAGCAGGCTCATAGGGCCGAATGGCCTCCTCCTGCTTCTATTTTCTATGTAAGTATTGGAGAGCAAACAAAATACAAAATATTACAATGGAAAACTTCTCATTATTACTCAGAAAATCATCCAGGTCTGCATGTGAGAACTGAAGACTGATGGCACATTATTTTGTTCTTAAAGTGTAAACATTACAGAGTGAAAGACTTGGGGATCAATTTACAGGACTGCTGAACGTCAATACACCTGCTGGCAATCAATCTTCTGTCAGCGTGAAATAATTAATTTTATCACTCTGCACATCATAGGCATCCCAGTTGTGTATCAGAAAAATTGGAAAAATAAATTTACAATTTGTGACATATTAAAATGACTTTGAACTGTGCACAGGATTAGAAACTGTTGTTGCAAGCTGAGAAATATTTGACTTCTTTTTCATTTGAAGAATGCAAAGTAGTAACAAATTCGCAAAAATCATAAATATTTAAGACATACAAAAGGTTTTCTGGAATATAACTTAACTACACTGGAATTATGAACAAGAAGAAATTATGTAATTTTGCAAGAGATTAGTCAACACATGACAAGAGAAAACAGAAGTTAATATTTCAGGGAGAAACATTGGGATAGAATTTTTTTTGAACGGTAGGTTCGTGGCGGGGCTGGACTGCCCGCCCGCTTGACTTATGTAAGCTGAAGTTGCCCTAAATAACTCCTGATTTTCTTTGGCGCATTGAACTTGCTGCTCGTTGGCTTACTGCCATCAGGAAAGAAAGAAATCTATTTGTTTTAATTGTTGTAGCTGATCTAATTATATTATTCCTGTCAAGATTCATGGTGTGGGCATTCAAATGGTTACTAACGACAAGTATGTGGGCCTCAAATTATATGGAAATTTGAACTGGAGGGGACAGTGTGCAGATCTGGTGGCAATCGCACTACCTGAGAAAATTAAAATCCTTTCGAATAGCTCCTCCAATCACAAAACTCTTCTATACAGATGCTGTTGAGATTGCTGAGCTCATTGAATGTCTCCCTGGGTGACTCAATCGGGGTGCGGAGATTATTGAACCAGGCAGCAAGATTTGATGAGCAGATCTTTCTTGGTGAAATCTGCGGGCGAGGTATTTTGCTGCAAGTAGAGTGTCATAAACAATGAGAATCACCCCTTGCTTCAGTATTACTGCTGGTGGCATTCTGGGAAAAGGTTATAATCCCTCAGGTGCAGGACAAATTGATCCCTGAACTTGTTTCTGCCCTCCGCTGCAAGAACGTTTAGCAGAATAATAAAAGCAAAAACGCCGCGGATGCTGGAAATCAGAAACAAAAACAGAAAACGCTGGGTAACCTCAGCAAGTTTGGCAGCATGTGTGGGTCGGAGAATCACGGGGGTGGAGGGGGGGGGGGAAGGAGTGGGTAGCGTGAATCTCGCCCCACCGCTTTGACACCAGCTGCAGAATTTTCCGGCGCAGGTTTTCCGGCGGGGGTGGGGATTGCGCTGTGCCGGTCGGGGGCCATTGGAGCAGTCGCCCACGGAAATTCTCCGGGCCCCGATGGGCCAAGCGTCACCCGTTTTCGGCCAGTAAGCCGGTGTGAAATAGATATGGTCCATCCCGGCGGGACCTGGCTTAGAGGGCGGCTTGCGGAGTCCTCGGGGGGCAGGTGGGGGATCCGGCACTGGGGGGGGGGGCCCCCAAGGTGGCCTGACCGCGATTAGGGCCCACTGATCTGCGGGCAAGCCTGTGATGTGGGGGCACTCTTTCCCTCCGCGCCAGCTTCTGTAAGGCTCCGCCATGGCTGGCGCGGAGAAGAAACACCCGGCGCATGCGAAGGAAACACGCAGGCTGTTCTGTGCACGGGCCAAAGCATGCCGGCAGTCCTGCACATGCACCATCTCGCACTGGCCCGTAGCGGCCCTTCAGCGCCAGCGGAGGATTCCACAACCTCTGGGCAGCTCGACGCCGGAGTGGTTCGCGCTGTTCTTGGCGCCGGCTCGGGCCGCCCTGCCAATTGCGGGAGAATAACCATTCTGGTAGCAGCTACAGGAAGCACCACGGGTGAAATTCTCCGCCCCCCACGACGGGTGGGAGAATAGCGGGAGGGCCTTCCCGACATTTTTGCCGCCCTCCTGCTATTCTCCCACCCCCCCGCCGAAGTCCCGACCCGAATCGCTGCCGCCGTTTTTTTTACGGCCGGCAGCGATTCTCAGCTGTTAGATGGGCCGAAGTCCCAGCCCTTTCCGCCGTTTTCACGAACGGCAAACACACCTGGTCTTGCCGTTCGTAAAAACGGCGTCACAAACTCGCTTTTTATAACCATGGCACCGATTGGCACGGCAGTACCACGGCCGTGCCAAGGGTGCCATGGGCCCGCGATCGGTGGGCACCGATCGCGGGCAGCGGGCCCAATGCCCGCGCACTACTTGTCCTTCCGCCGCCCCGCAGTATCCATTCGCGGGGCGGCTGAGGGGCAATCCGGCCCGCGCATGCGCGGGTTTCGCGCAAAAACGCGATGACGTCACCCGCGCATGCGCGGGTTGGAGTCTTCCAAACTGCGCATGCGCGGCTGACGTCATATGACGCGTCAGCCGGCGCTAACTCCGGTAAGCGGGCTTAACGATTTTCGTTAAACCCGTCTTGCCGGAGCCTACGGCGTCGGGCTGCTAGCCCCGACCTGGGACCAGAATCGGTCCCCCGTCGGGAAGGGGCGCGCTGCCGTAAAACCCGCCCGGGTTTTACGGCAGCTTTACGATTTCTCCCGTTTTGGGAGAATCTCGCCCCACATCTTTGCTCAATAAAGCCTCGATTATTCACTACTCTCATCTTTGTAGTAATTGATAGTGCATCAATTTATTGAGCAAAGATTTTTACAACGATGGAACTTTGCATCAAGCCTGATCGCCTACAGCTGAGACCTCAAGCAGCCAGCTCTACGTCCGCTTTTGACCACTGGCTAGCCTTCTTCAAAAATTACCTCTGAACGTCTGCTGAGGAACCCTCGGACGCACAGAAGCTCCAGGTCCTTTATTCACGGGTGAGCCCTGATATTTTTCCTCTCATCCGGGATGCGCCCACTTACTCTGAAGCAATGGATCTCCTGAAAGGACATTACGTTCGGCCAGTCAACAAACTATACACCAGGCACCTCCTGTCCACGAGGCGTGCCCTGCACATCCTGGGGAGGAACTATGACTGCCAGGCAGTTTCGGCAGTCCAGCATACAGAACGTTTAATCAGAGATGCTTACGTTACGGGCATGGGGTCGGCGTATGTCCGCCAGTGCCTACTGGAAAGGGGTACGCTTGATCTTGTGGGAACCAGGCAGCTCATCAATTCGTTAACAGTGGCCTCCTGTAACGTCCAGTCGTATGCTCCCGACCGCACGGCACCCTTATGGGCATCGTGGGCCCCACCAGCTACCGACCCCAGCCCACCGCAAGCCTGTGCCGCGCATCAGCCAGCCAACCCCGGGGGGCCCAAAGGCTACTTCTGTGGGCAGAACAAACACCCCTGGCAGCGCTGCCCGGCACGGAGCGCAACCTGCAACAGAGGCGGATAGAAGGGACATTTTGCTGCTGTGTGCCAGGCCTGGTTGGCCGCTGCTGTTTCTAGGCCCAGCGTTCCAATACACCTCCACGTGCGACTCAGGGGCACAGTCATTTTCCTCCTCGCAAGCCACGTGTGGCCCTTGGGTGTCGCCATCTTCTTCTCCGCAGGCCACGTGCGGCCTGTGGGCGCCGCCATCTTTAATGCCGCCCGCCATGTGCGCCCCGTGGGCGCCGTCATCTTCGGCACCATTTTGGATGGCACCTCAGGACCCTTGCTCGTGGGGGAAGCTTGTCTAGCCGTTCATCACCTGCCACCACCGCTGACCAGCCCGGAGCCTCCCAGCATCGGCCGCAGCTTGCCTCGATCACCCTGGACCAGACCCGGCCCTACAACCTTGGAACCGCAATGACAACGCTGGAAATCAATGGGCACAAGACGTCCTGTCTTTTTGACTCTGGAAGCACGGAAAGCTTCATCCACCCCACGATGGTAAGGCGCTGCTCCCTCGCGGTACACCCCGTTACCCAGAAACTCTTCTGCCCAGTGGGCCGCCAATACACTGTATTCGAAGCATCACGTCAATCACTTCCTTCGGGTTCCCTTCGGCGTCACTAATGGGGTCTTGGTCTTCCAACGTGAGATGGACCGAATGGTTGACCGGTACGGACTGCGGGCCACCTTCCCGTACCGAGACAACGTCACCATCTGCGGCCACGATCAACAGGACCATGCCGCTAACCGTCTAAAATTTCTCCATACCGCCTAACTCCTTAATCTCACATACAATAAGGAGAACTGCGTGTTCTGCACCAACCGCTTATCCATCCTTGGCTATGTCATGGAAAATGGAATTCGAGGGCCTGACCCCAACCGCATGCGCCCCCTCATGGAACTCCCCATGGCCCACTGCCCTAAGGCCCTGAAATGATGCCTGGGGTTCTTCTCCTATTACCCCTTGTGCGTCCCGGACAAGGCCCGCCCACTTATTCAGTCCACAGTCTTTCCCCTGACTGCTGAGGCCCGCCAGACCTTTAACCGCATCAAAGCAGACATCGCCAAGGCCACGATGCACGCGGTCGATGAGTCCTTCCCCTTTCAGGTCGAGAGCGATGCACCGGACGTAGCTCTGGCTGTCACCCTCAACCAGGCAGGCAAGCCTGTGGCATTCTTTTCCAACACCCTCCATGCCTCCGAAATTCGGCACTCCTCTATCAAAAAGGAGACCCAAGCCATTGTGGAAGCTGTGAGGCATTGGAGGTATCATCTGGCCGGCAGGAGATTCACTCTCCTCACTGACCAACGGTCGGTTGCCTTCATGTTCAATAATACACAGCGGGGCAAAAACGATAAGATCTTGAGGTGGAGGATCGAGCTCTCCACCTATAATTACGAGATTTTGTATTGCCCCGGGAAGCTCAACAAGCTCCCCGATGCCCTATCCCGCGGTACATGTGCCAGCGCACAAGTGGACCGACTCCGGGCTCTACACGATGGCTTCTGTCACCCGGGGGTCACCCGGTTCTTCCACTTCATCAAGGCCCGCAGCCTGCCCTACTCCATTGAGGTGGTCAGGGCCATCACCAGAGACTGCCAGGTCTGCACGGAGTGTAAACCGCACTTCTACCGGCCAGATTGAGTGCACCTGGTGAAGGCTTCCCGCCCCTTTGAGCGCCTCAGCGTGGACTTCAAAGGGCCCCTCCCCTCCACCGACCGCACCACGTACTTTCTGTACGTGGTCGATGAGTACTTCCGGTTTCCCTTCGCCATCCCATGCCCCGATATGACCTGCCACGGTCATTAAAGCACTCCACAGTATCTTTGCCCTGTTCGGTTTCCCCACTTACATCCACAGCAATCAGGCATCCTCCTTTATGAGCGATGAGCTGCGTCAGTTCCTGCTCAGCAAGAGTATTGCCTCGAGCGGGACGGCCAGCTACAACCCCTGTGAAAATGGGCAAGTGGACAGGGAGAACGGGATGATCTGGAAGGCCGTCCTGCTGGCCCTACGGTCTAAAAATCTCCCGGTCTCCCACTGGCAGGATGTCCCCCACCCCACCCACCGACGCGCTCCACTCCATCTAATCGCTCCTCTGCACTGCAACTAACGAAACCCCCATGAACATCTCTTTACCTACCCCAGGAAGTCCACCTCCGGGGTATCGCTCCCAACATGGCTGACAGTTCCTGAACCCGTCCTCCTTCGCAAACACGTGCGGACCCATAAGTCGGACCCGTTGGTCGGAAGAGTCCACCTCCTGCACATGAATCGCAATACGCCTACATGGTGCACCCGATGGGCGCCAGGACACAGTGTCCCTCCGGGACCTGGCACCCGCTAGATCCCCACCCACAGTCCCCGACCCGACACGCCCCCTCCGGTGGCCCCATTCAACCCTGCGCCACTCCCCCTCCCCTCAGCGCACCTCACTGCAGCCCCGCCCCAGGATGTTCCGTCTTCCCACTGGTTCCACTCACGGGTGACAAAGCCGAAGACAAGGACAACACGCTCCCGGAGTCACAGGTGAATAAGTCGGCACCCACGTCACCACCAGGACTGAGGCGATCACAGCGGAGGATCAAGGCCCCCGACAGACTGAACTTGTAAAATATTTCCACCACCCCTGCCGGACTCTTTTTTTAACAGGGGGTGAATGTGGTAGTCACCACTAACAGTATTAAATGTATATTAGATGTATTACGGTAAGACTCAGATACTAGAGGTACATGGGTAAACCCCTGCCTGCTGACGCCGCCCAGTAGGCGGAGTATAAATGTGTGTGCTTGCCGGTGCTACTCCCATTCTGGTAGCAGCTACAGGAGGCACCACATCTTTGCTCAATAAAGCCTCCATTATTCACTACTCTCGTCTTTGTAGTAATTGACAGTGTATCACCCGCCCAATGTTTTGAGCCTGTATGACTCTTCTTCGGAATTCTGAAGGATAAACAACGACATCTCCTCCATGATAGTACGTGTATAAGGAGCATAGCAGCCTTGTGGGGCCCCGATATTGAGGACTATCATGGAGGAGGTGTCGTTGTTTATCCTTACTGATTGTGGTCCATAGGTCAGGAAGTTGAGGATTCAGTTGCAGAGGGAGGAGCCAAGACCTAGGTTTTGGAGTTTAGATATGAGCTTGGCTGGGATTATGGCTTTGAGGGCTGAGCTGTAGATGGAGATTGTTGACAGCTTCAAGTTCCTTGGTGTACACATCACCAACAATTCATCCTGGTCCACCCACATCAACACTACGACCAAGAAAGCACAACAGAACCTATACATCCCCAGGAAACTAAGGAAATTTGCCATGTCCACATTGACTCTTACCAATTTTTATGGATGCACCATAGAAGGCACCCTATCTGGCTGCATCATAGCTCATTTGTGAACACGGCCTAGTTCAGCACACAAACCTGCCTCCCATCCATTGACTCTGTCTACATCTCCCGCTGCCTGAGAAAGTGGACAACATAATCAAAGACCCCTCCCACACGTATTATTCTCTCTTCCAACCTCTTCATAGGGCAGAAGATACAAAATTCTGAGAAGACACAGTAACAGATGCAAAAATTCCCCACTGTCACCTGATTCCTTAATGAACCTCTTATGAACTGAACGGATCTCCCTGTGCATCTTTTCTACTGTTGTAGCACTACACTCCGTATGCTATGTTTATGTATTTACATTGTGTATTTATCGTATATCCTATGTTATTATTTTATGCATATAACAATCTGCCTGGACTGTACGTAGAACAATACTTTTTACTGTAACTCGGTACACGTGACAATAAATCTAAATCTAAATCTAATCTAAGTAGGAATGTTCGCTGATGATTTCAGTGTTCACTTCCATTAGCAATTTCACAGAAAATGAAGCTGATTTTGCTCAATTTCTCATAAACTGTGACAACATTCAGGCTTCGGTTCATAAGTAACAAGTCACATTCATGCCACACATGTGTTATACAATGACCATCTCCAGCAAGCGAGAGTTTATTCCACACCATTAATTTCAGAGGTTGGGGTCAAATAAAACTTAACTGGATCAGCGACATAAATGCTGTGGCTACAGGAGCAGGCCTGAAGATGGCAATTCTGTGGTGACTAACTCATCCCTTGCTCCTAGAGCTTTTCCATCTTCTGCGAGGCACAAATCAGGAGTGTTTTGGAATTCTCTCCACTTGCCCGGATGAGCGCAGCTACAAACAACACTCAAGAAGCTGAACACCATTCAGGGCGAAGCAGCCCGCTTGATTGGCACCGCATCCACCACTTCAAACTTTCACTTCATCCACCACTGATACACTATATGTGCAGAGTGTGCATTCCACAAGATCCAACATAAGAACTTGCTTAGGCTTTTATGACAGCAACTTGTATACAGTGACACCCTACCACCTCGAATGACGAGGGCAGCAGGCGCATGGGAATACCACCACCTACAATATTCTCATCAAGCTACACACAATGCTGGCTTGTAAATATGTAATGGTTCCTTGATTGTCACTGGGTCAAAATCCTGGTACTCCCTATCCAACAGTACGATGGGTGTACTGCGGTTCAAGAAAGTGGCTGACCACCAATTTTCCTCAGGGCAATTAGGAACAGGCAAAACCTTGACAATGGAGCCCACACCCCATGAATAAATAATAAAAAGGATGTGTTCTTTCAAAGATCCCGGACATGCATGGTGTGCCGAATGACTTCCTACTCTGCTGCATAATTCTACAGTAACGATGATCCTAATATGGGCAAAAGCAATTTGTAGTATCACTGGAGGAAGAGCAGCTTGATAAACGATCAACATTTATCTCTTAACTATCATCACCAAAATAACTGACTGGCCATTTGATCCTATTATTGTTTTTGGAGCCTTGCTACACACAGCAGTAACAATATTTCAGAATAATTAATTGAATGTGATGCGCCATGAATGTCATGGTTACATGAAAGGTGCAGTGTAAATGCAAATTTATTCTTTCTTTCTTAAACCTGCTATTTGGTGCATTTTCTCTGCTCAGTTCAGAGCCAGATTTAAGCAGCCTCTAAAATCAGCTCATTCACAGACCCCTACTCAAATGGAGAGAAGAGGCTGTAAACAGGTGTTGATGTTGTTGCGATCTGAGACAAAATCCCGAAAGTTGATTAAAATAGACAAAATTTGAAATCCCGGTTACTTATAAAGAAAACATAGTCATAAGATTCCATGGATTTAAATAAACAGGAGAGATTTTACTATTCAAGGGTCAACAAAGCAAACGGTCAATATCTTATACTTTAACATGCAGAATTAATGCTAGGCAAACATGTACGAACAGTGAAACCGTAATCAAAACACCCCACAACTGCATATTAAATGGTAGACACAACCAAGAGAGGTCCCTTGCATTTCTAAGCAACCCACCCAGATGTCCGTCATCACTATGAGTGACAAATTTCTTTAAAGTTTTGTCTTTCATAAGTAATTTCAGCTTCCCTCCTTTAAAAAGCTAGTCTGATCCCCAGCTGACGGCAGCTCTACTCCATCCAATTTCCATGGGTGCAATTCTCATCCAAAAAGCACATGATTCCAGGTCTCTGCTCCAAGGTCTTGTTCTTGGTTTTCTTTTCCTGCAGACCTGATCAGCTACTGAGCCTGCAACTCTTGTGTTGTCCTGTCTACGTGCCAGCATTTAGACACAGCATGGTCCTCGCACCTTCAGCAGCATGGCGCAAACGGCAGCAATTTAGCTGCATGGAGACAGGGCCGGCTCAAGGTACCGGCAACTCGGGCAGTCGCCCGGGGCGCCATGTGCTAGGGGGCGCCATCAAGTCTATGTCTATGTATTTGCATTATGTACTTCTGTATGTCCTATGTGTTTCATGGTACAGGTGACAATAAATCAAACTAATTAATTCAGTGGCCGAAAGGTTGTAAGATTCTAAGGACGATCTGCGCATTTGCAACATGTTGCCTCCACTTGATGGCAGCTACGCTTGCTCAGTAGCTGCCCACGCGCAGCCCGGAGTCACGTGGGGTGCTCCTTCAGCCCCGGCCCCGCCCCCTGTGCGGCCGCCATGTTGATTGGCCTCGGCCGCCTGCTGGTCCAGTTCAGCCGCTGGCGGCTGCTCAGTGTCTGTGTGAGGCAGTGGCTGCACGGAGGGTCCTCGGCGGGAGGAGGGCCGCCGAGGGCAGCAGGAAAAGGCTATCCGCAGCGGGAAAAGGTGATGGAGCGCAGCGCTGGAGGCCTTTAAAATTGGCACGTAAGGGCGCCGAAGTTCAGCTTGCCCGGGGCGCCAGCAACCCTAGGGCCGCTGCTGCATGGAGATGGCTTTTCTCTCTGTCTGCTCACAACTTATCTTATCCTACAGTCTCCTCTTTGAGCCCAAACCCCGATCATGTGTCCACTCCAACAACCACTCAGCTGCACTGCCTGTTCTCTAACGCTGAGGAAACTCTGGACTGAGCAAATGCAGTCTATCCCCTTGTCTCTTACTTGCGCTGGAACCATGTAGACACACAGACCTTGTATTAAAAGATAGCTTCCCTCACAATTCTCATACGAAAGGAACTAGGAATTATAGGATTTACAACTTGATGCGTCACACCACAGAGCCGCACATTTAGGAAGTGAGACAATTCCAGAAATTCTGGTCGTGTCGGCATCAAATTAATTGCCTCATTTTTGTCAAGGCTACCTGAAGACTTGTATATCTCTCAGAAATTGATTTAATAAAATATCTTAAATTATTTGTCAACACAAAGTATTTCAATAACAACAATCACTTTTACTGTGACAGTTCAATTGTTCTTCGCAAACAGTTCTTTCTTCTCAAGCATGTAATCATTCGTTGCAAGAATTCAATCATTTGCTGAAGGAGTTCTATTATCCTCAATCGACTTCACGATTCATCACCCTCTTGCCGAGTCCAAGCTGAAAGAAACTGATCCTTTTCCCTGCTAGATTTTTTTAATGAAGTCCAGCTATTAGGCTTTTTCTCAGCATCTTTATTCCTGCTTACGGCCATATTGTAGCTTCCATTAGCTGACCGGGAGGGACATTGGGAAGGGTAAGTTTCAACTTCAGTGGGGGTATTTGCTCATTTGCGTATTATTCATCCATAATGTTTCCTATTTATCCATATCAAATCCACTGTTGCCATCTTTCTTGCAAATAAAACTTCCCTTGACTCCTCTGTTCATTCTGCATAAGTTAATCTGCATAACCTCCCAAGGAAATGCAAACTCCTGATGCACAACTGCACAGGAGGAGAGGAGGAAGAGTGGAAGTGCTTTACTGGTAGACGGTTTCATATTTGGAGGGGGCAGAGGTGTTTCTGTGGTCACAGACTGACTCTAGTGTGGCATGATGTGTCCCTGGTTCCAGGATCAAGGATGTCACAAGGACAGCCGCAGGGCATTAATTGGGGAGAGGGTGAACAGCCAGAGGTCATAGTCCACATTGGAACTAGTGACATAGGTAGGAAAAAGGATGAGGTTTTGAAAGCAGATAATAGGGAGTTAGGAATGGAATTAAAAACAGGACCTCAGGAGCAATAACCTCAGGATTACTCCTGTGCCACATGCTAGTGAGCATAAGAATAGGAAGATGGAGCAGTTCAAAATGTGGCTGGAGAAATAGAACATACAGTGCAGAAGGAGGCCATTTGGATCATTGAGTCTACACCGGCCCATTTAAGCCCTCTCTTGCACCTTATCCCCGCAACCCAATAACTCCTCCAAACCTTTTTGGACACTAAGGGCAATTTAGCATGGCCAATCTACCTAACCTGCATGTCTTTGGACTGTGGGAGGAAACCAGAGCACCCGGAGGAAACCCACGCAGACACGGGCAGAACGTGCAGACTCCGCACAGACAGTGACCCAGCCGGGAATCGAACCTGGGACCCTGGCGCTGTGAAGCCACAGTGCTATCCACTTATGCTACTGGAAGGCGGAAGCGCTTCAGAGTTTTAATCGAGGCATAACTGGTTCTGAGACAGGTGCCACCTGTACAGGAAGGACAGTTTACTCTCCATCATCAGCAAAGTGATGGAAGGAATCATCAATAGTGGCTGACACCTCGCATCCACCCCATATTTGATCATCGTGCTTGCTTCTCAGAACCCCCGGCACCCACCAGCTCAACCTCTTCATGTCCAGATGCGATGTCCACACATGCCACCTTCTGTCAACCCACCCACCCCCTCACCCATCGAACATGCGGTTCACAATGCCCTCTCTTTGTTCCTGCAGTAGAAGCTAGCCCATAATATACGGGAAAGATCCAAGACAGGGGACAGAATGCCGCAGATTCAAGTCCTCACCCACTATGGGGAAGGGACCCTGGAAATCGTGGGGTTGCCCGAGGAGAGAGCAGTGACAGTCAGCGAGTTTGGCCTCTGCTAGAGAAGTGAGGATCCATTACCCCTTCACCCTGATGACCTGTCTCCACTAAATTGTTCATGTTAGACAAAATGATCCTTCACTCTCACTGACCACATATCTATTGTCTCACAAGATCTCCATCTAATGAGGCTGGGCCATCTGGAGCCATTCCCCTCTGCCACCCAAGAGAACACTTTGGAGGAAAGCTCTGAGGAGACCATCGGCAATGCATCAAAGTTATCACCACCCCCTTCCACGAGCGCAGAGACACACACCTCGGTGGGCAGACTTCTGGGGCACAACCTGGGAGCTCCATGCAGTTGCTGATGCACATCAGATGGAGGCAGGAGCATCCAAGGGAGACAGCAGTTGGAGGTCTGCTGGATCCATGGACGCAGCTGGATCCCAGCCAGATACCGAGCCTCTGGACAAGGTTCTTCCAGAGCTGATACAGATGATAGGACTTGGCTGTGAGATTCAGGAAGGGGTGTCAGTGACATTCCAGCGACTGCAAGGCCAATTGGAGGAGTCGCAAAGGCTGCAGGAGATGGTGCCAACAATGCATGGCATTGATGTCATCACTGCCAGGGTGGTAATTGCAGTGGAAAGCCTGGAGTATGACAAATGCATCTTGAGTGGTGGTGCCCAAGGCATTGTTCAGTCTGTGATGACCATGGCTTAGGGCCTCGACATCATGACCCAGTCACTGAGGGGCGTTTCCCTGATGCAGATGGACATGCCAAGGCACTGCAGAGCATGGCCCAATCATTGCCATCACCGAGGGCATCAACACCATGGTGCAGACAATGGGGAGCCCCCAGGACTGGCGGCACCAGATGACTCAGAGTCCTCGGAAGCTCATTTCAGTTGCCCTTCCACCTCATGCAGTCCCCCAGGACCTAACGGGTGCTGTCAGGGAGGAGGAAGAGCTCATGGCCAACCCGGGGCCTGCCACCAAGGAGACTACGGCAGTCTCCAGTTCTTATAAATTCTCCTCTCCTGACACCGGTGCATCTCAAGAGCAGCAGGCAGATCAGAGTGGTGCGGTGATGTCTGTGACACCGGTTAGGTGTTGGGTAAAGTTGGGGAATGGGGAAATTGGGGGGAGGGAGAGAAATGGAAGTGAGAGAGGGATGGGGGAAAGAAGAAAATGAGGGGGAGGAAGATAAATGGGGCGGATTGAGCCGATGGACACTGCCTCATTGCAGGAGAATTTGGAGACAATGAGGGCTTTGCTGGTCCTCCTGGCAAATCCCCTGACGCTGCCTGTCCTCCATCCTCTGGCTTCTACTCAAATTCATCCTCCATCCCTTTTGGATTGCCTCATCCTCCTCAAACAGAGCTGCATGTCCCCCCACCTCCTGCTACTCTTCCTCCTCCTCCTCCTGCTGCATGCCGCTCCGCTGTTGTGCCAGATTATGGAGGGAACACAAAAAAAAGCGGGAGATCCTCTCGGGGGAATAGTACAAGGAACTGCCAGAGCGGTCAAGGCATCGGAACCACAGTTTCAGCAGCTCTATGCACCGCTCAATGACAGCACGGGTGCCAACAAGGACCTCATTGCATCGGGTCTCTGCCTCGGTCTAAGGCCTTTGAACCAGCGTCATCAGCCATGACTTCGGCGTGCATCCCTTGTCCACCACAAGCCAACCTGTCATCCTGGGATGGTCTTCGAAGACACCAGGATGCAGCTGTCATGCACGCTGTCAGGGTAGCAGGCACACACGTGCATGATTCAGAGAGGTTGTCGAACATGATCTAAACATTCAGGGAGTGGAACCACTTCCTGTTAATATAGGGCACCCCCTGATGCCCTGGTGCTCGCAGGGTGACATGCTTTTTGTAGATCTTTCCCTAGACCTGGGGCATCCAGGTGATGGTGGCAAATACTGCAGCTCAGGCACTTTGGTGGGCCTGCTCCAGGTTGAACCAGATATAGTCTGATGCCTGGGCATATAGGGCATCCGTCACCTCCCGGATGGATGACTGTGATATACCACACAGGACCCCGCTTGAGCCCTGGAATGACCCAGGGAGATAGAAGCTTAGGGATGCAGTGACCTTCACAACCTCCAGGTCAGAGTGTCCTCTTCCTCCATGGGGTGCCATGTCCGCACCAGGTGCTGCACTGTCTCTGTTGAGACGGACTCTTATGCGGCACATGGTCTCTGTCAGCTTATTGAATGACCAACGACACCTGCAAACCTTCGGCCATTGCTGGTCTCCCCTCCTGGGACCCTCCTCAGCCTGATGGGAGCTGGGTCTTCAAGATATATGGCGGCCCCCTGCACATGGCGTGCCACCTCCAGCCTGCATTGTCACTGCTGCCTTCTACTCATCTTCCCATATTGGCTACCACAAGCAATGCGAGGTTCCATTCTTATCGATCAAATCACAACAAGAATTATCTGTATTGCCTTTTGTTCTCACTTCCACACGGTTAGCTGCATTGTTCCACCAGGATAAGCCCTTGGGTCCGTTCTATTTTACATCGACATGCTTCTCCTAGGCAACATTATCTAAAAGAAGTCTAGTCCAATTTGCGGGCTAATACTGGCCTCTATGTCGCTATCATTTCTCTTAGCTCTCTATTGTCTTTGAATAGCCACGCTGCCTGTTCAACATCCAATGCTGAATGAGCAGACATTTTCATAGAATCATCGAATTTATAGTGCAGAAGGGGGCCATTTGACCCATCGAGCCGGCACCGGCCCTTAGAAAGAACATCCGACTTAAACCTGCACCTCCAACCTATCCCCGTAACCCAGTAACCCCCTTAACCTTTTAGACACTAAGTCAAATGAGCATGGCCAATCCACCTAACCTGCACACCTTTGGACTGGTGGAGGAAACTGGAGCACCCAGAGGAAATCCACGCAGACACAGGGAGGAAGTGCAAACTCCACACAGACAGACAGTTCTCCCAGTGAGCCAGAAAAGACATAGCCAGAGTGAGGCAGCAAAGAGTGAGTTTGGGAATTCGAAGCTGGGTGGGGAGGAGGTGCTTTTTAACCCTGATAAGTGACTGGTAAGTAGTTTTTCTTTTCATTGTCTAATTTATTTATTTATTTTTTCTTTCATTTTTTGGAATTGTAGTTGTATAAGTTAACCTAAGGTTTAAGACATGGCAGGAGATCCCAGACCCATGTCAGGCCCCCCGTGTGCGATGTGGGAGCTCAGGGACACGTACATTGTCCCTGACTCCTTCACGGGCAAAAAGTGTGTCCAGCTGCAGCCCCTGTTAGACCGCTTGACATCCGTGATATTGAGGACGTCGTGGATAGCACGTTTAGTGCGTTGGGCACACCGCAGGTGAAAGTTACCGAGGGAGATAGAAAATGGGTGACCAAAAGTCCCCTGCGGTCGTCTCCCAGCAAAGCAGATATACTGTTTTGGATACTGTTGAGGGAGATGGCTCACCAGGGGAAGGCAGCAGCAGCCAGGTCGATGGCACCGTGGCTGGCTCTGCTGCGCAGCAGGGCAGGAAGAAGAATGGAAGGGCTTTAGTGATAGTGGACTCAATCGTAAGTGGAATAGACAGGCGGTTCTGCCGAAGAACAGCCAGCTGTTGTGGTGCACATAGGCTCCAACGATATAGGTAAAAAATGGGACAAGGTTCTACAAGCTGAATTCAGGGAGTTAGGAGTTAAACTAAAAAGTAGGATCTCAAAGATAGTAATCTCAGGATTGCTATCAGTGCCACGGGCTAGTCAGAGTAGGAATGTCAGGATAGATAGGATGAATGCGTGGCTCGAGAGATGGTGCAAGAGAGAGGGATTCAAATTCCTGGTGCATTGGAACCGGTTTTGGGGGAGGTGGGACCAGTACAAACCAGATGGTCTGCACCTGGGCAGGACTGGAACCGATGTCCTGGGGGGGTGTTTGCTCGAGCTATTGTGGAGGGTTTAAACTAATGTGGCAGGGGGATGGGAACCGATGCAGGAAGTCGGAAGGTAGTAAAACAGGGACAGAAACAAAAGGCAGTAAGGGGGAAAGTGTAAAGCAGAGAAGCCGCAGTCAAACATCAAAAAGGGTGACAGTACAAGGTACAGTGACTGAGGGAAGCTCAGTGAATAGGCCCAGTAATACTAAAAGGAATAAAACGGGAAGTAAAAACATAAATGGTAAGCGACGCGGTAGATTGTTACATGGGTTCAAATACAAGGAAAATTAGGAGAAAAGTTATATAACTTAGGAGAGGTTACTGATCGAGGTGGTAAGATTCAAAACAGAGGTATAAAAGCCAACATAAGTGTACTTTACCTGAATGCTCGTAGTATTCGGAATAAGGTAAACGTGTTGATGGTGCAAATGATCGTGAATGACTATCATTTAGCGGCCATTATTGAAACATAGTTAAAGGATGGTCACGACTGGGAGTTAAATATCCGAGGGTATCAAAGTATTCGGAAGGACAGAATGGATGGTAAGGGAGGTCATGTAGCTCTGTTATTTAAGGATGACATCCGGGCAATAGTAAGGGATGACATTGGTGCTATGGAGGATAAGGTTGAATCCATTTGGGTGGGAATCAGGAATAGTAAGGCGAAAAAGTCACTGATAGGAGTAGTCTATAGGCCACCAAATAGTAACATTATGGGCAAGCAATAAACAAAGAAATAACTGATGCATGTAGAAATGGTACAGCAGTTATCATGGGGGATTTTAATCTACATGTCAATTGGTTTAACCAGGTCGGTCAAGGCAGCCTTCAGGAGGAGTTTATAGAATGTATCCGCGATAGTTTCCCAGAACAGTATGTGATGGAACCTACGAGGGAACAAGCGGTCCTAGATCTGCTTCTGTGTAATGAGACAGGATTGATTAATGATCTCACAGTTAGGGATCCTCTCGGAAGGAGCGATCACAATATGGTGGAATTTAAAATACAGATGGAGGGTGAGAAGGTCAAATCAAACACTAGTGTTTTGTGCTTAAACAAAGGAGATTACAATGGGATGAGAGAAGAACTAGCTAAGGTAGACTGGGAGCAAAGACTTTATGGTGAAACAGTTGAGGAACAGTGGAGAATTTTCCAAGCGATTTTTCACAGTGCTCAACAAACGTTTATACCAACAAAAAGGAAAGACAGTAGAAAGAGGGAAAATCGACTGTGGATATCTAAGGAAATAAGGGAGAGTATCAAATTGAAGGAAAAAGCATACAAAGTGGCAAAGATTAGTGGGAGACTAGAGGACTGGGGAATCTTTAGAAGGCAACAGAAAGCTACTAAAAAAACTATAAAGAGTAAGATAGATTATGAGAGTAAACTTGCTCAGAATATGAAAACATAGTAAAAGTTTCTACAAATATATAAAACAAAAAAGAATGGCTAAGGTAAATATTGGTCCTTTAGAGGATGAGAAGGAAGATTTAATAATGGGAGATGAGGAAATGGCTGAGGAACTGAACAGGTTTTTTGGGTCGGTCTTCACAGTGGAAGACACAAATAACATGCCAGTGACTGATAGAAATGAGGCTATCACAGGTGAGGACCTTGAGATGATTGTTACCACTAAGGAGGTAGTGCTGGGCAAATTAATGGGGCTAAAGGTAGACAAGTCTCCTGGCCCTGATGGAATGCATCCCAGAGTACTAAAAAAGATGGCTAGGGAAATTGCAAATACACTAGTGATAATTTACCAAAATTCACTAGTCTCTGGGGTGGTCCCAGCGGATTGGAAATGAGCAAACGTCACACCACTGTTTAAAAAAGAAGGTAGGCAGAAAGCGGGTAATTATAGAATGAGCTTAACTTCAGTAGTAGGGAAGATGCTGGAATCTATCATCAAGGAAGAAATAGCGAGGCATCTGGATGGAAATTGTCCCATTGGGCAGACGCAACATGGGTTCATAAAGGGCAGGTCGTGCCTAACTAATTTAGTGGAATTTTTTGAGGACATTACTAGTGCGGTAGATAACGGGGAGCCAATGGATGTGGTATATCTGGATTTCCAGAAAGCCTTTGACAAGGTGCCACACAAAAGGTTGCTGCACAAGATAAAGATGCATGGCATTAAGGGTAAAGTAGTAGCATGGATAGAGGATTGGTTAATTAATAGAAAGCAAAGATTGGGGATTAATGGGTGTCTCTGGTTGGCAATCAGTAGCTAGTGGTGACCCTCAGGGATCAGTGTTGGGCCCACAATTGTTCACAATTTACATAGATGATTTGGAGTTGGGGACCAAGGGCAATGTGTCCAAGTTTGCAGACGACACTAAGATGATCGGTAGAGGATACTGGAAGTCTGCAGAAAGATTTGGATACGTTAAGTGAATGGGCTATGGTCTGGCAGATGGAATACAATGTTGACAAATATGAGGTTATCCATTTTGGTAGGAATAACAGCAAAAGGGATTATTATTTAAATGATAAAATATTAAAACATGCTGCTGTGCAGAGAGACCTACGTGTGGTAGTGCATGAGTTGCCCTGATAACAGGTTTGATTCCTGTATGGGTCACTGTCTGTGTGGAGTCTGTACATCCTCCCCGTGTGTGCGTAGGTTTCCTCCGGGTGCTCCGGTTTCCTCCCACAGTCCAAAGATGTGCAGGTTAAGTGGATTGACTATGCTAAATTGCCCTTAGTGTCCAAAATTGCCTTAGTGTTGGGTGGGGTTACTTGGTTATGGGGATACGGTGGAGGTGTAGTCCTTGGGTAGGGTGCTCTTTCCAAGAGCCGGTGCAGACTCGATGGGCCGAATGGCCTCCTTCTGCACTGTAAATTCTCTGAAAATGTTGGTTTACAGATGCAACAGGTGATCAAGAAGGCAAATGGAATTGTGTCCTTCATTGCTAGAGGGATGGAGTTTAAGACCAGGGAGGTTATGTTGCAATTGTATAAGGTGTTAGTGAGGCTACACCTGGAGTATTGTGTTCAGTTTTGGTCTCCTCACCTGAGAAAGTATGTACTGGCACTGGAGGGTGTGCAGAGGAGATTCACGAGGTAAATCCCAGAGCTGAATGGGTTGGATTACAAGGAGATGTTGAGTAGACTGGGACTGTACTTGTTTGAATTTAGAAGGATGAGGGGGGATCTTACAGAAACATATAAAATTATGAAGGGAATAGATAGGATAGATGCGGGCAGGTTGTTTCCACTGGCAGGTGAAAGCAGAACTAGGGGGCATAGCCTCAAAATACGGGGAAGCAGATTTAGGACTGAGTTTCAGGGGAACTTCTTCACCCAAAGGGTTGTGAATCTATGGAATTCCTTGCCCAGTGAAGCAGTTGAGGCTCCTTCATTAAATGTTTTTAAGATAAAGATAGATACTTTTTTGATGAATAAAGGGATTGTTATGGTGTTCAGGACGGAAAGTGGAGCTGAGTCCACAAAAGATAAGCCATAATCCCATTGAATGGCGGATCAGGCTCGAGGTGCCAGATGGCCTACTCCTGCTCCTAGTTCTTATGTTCTTATGTCACCCGAGGCCGGAATTGGAACCGGGTCTCTGGCGCTTTGAGGCAGCAGTGCTAACCACTGTGGAACCGTGCCATCCCTCTCCAATTAAATCTTGGGAAGGCTAAAGCGCATGTCTTTTGGTTACCACAGCGAATCTGTTCCCTACCCACTGCTTGCAACCTCCTTCCTCTGAACTTTTTGAAGCTGATATAAGCCCACTAGCAAGCTTGGTCTGGCCCCAAGATGAGCTTCTAACCACATATCTATCTATTGTGCTGCTGTTAGAACCCTCATGCATGCTTTAGGTAGGCTAAATTTAACTATTCCAATGTGCTCAAGACCAGAACACAATCCACCGATGTACATATAACTTGAGATCATTTAAAACTCTGCTCTCACTTTCTTAACTAGTATCAAGTCCCGTTCGCCCACCAATCCTGCTTTCTGACCTATAATCACCCCCTGGTCTGACAAAGCCTCAGCTGCCCATCGACGTGCCTGAGCGTGGCCAACGTGAGGCCAGAGGGAAGAGACCAGGCCCAGGAGTCAGAGGCAGCATGACACGCACAAAGGAGTAGAAGGCAAACAATCAGGTTTTACCCTGAGGTAAGGGTTTACCAACTGCAGCGGTCATATCTCGATACGATGGGAAACAATGCAGAAGACTGCTCGAGTTAAAACTGTTCGAGTTGGATTATAAGTGCTATGGCCCAACAACATCATGCTCTGTCAGTGGCTCTCAGGTCACTGTGGGTCTGTGGTTTAATTAAGCGGGCTCTTTCCAGGTCTCAATTCTACAAACCTCATGGCCCTCTGTGTCTGAGATGCCACATCCATTACAAAGTTAGCGTAACCCACCCCAATTCAAGGAAAGATGGCATCACTGACTACCTTGATGTATCTATGTACCCTGACTGAGGTTCTGCAGAGGTCTCCTGTTGAGAACAAAGAACACAGAAAGAACAAAGAAAAATACAGAACAGGAACAGGCCCTTCGGCCCTCCAAGCCTGCGCAAACTATGGGCAGATTGACAAATACATGACTAGGATGGGAATAGAGGGATACGGTACCCCAGAAGTGTAGAAGATTTTAGTTTAGACTGGCAGCATGGTCGGCTCAGGCTTGGAAGGCCGAAGGGCCTGTTTCTGTGCTGCACTTTTCTTTGTTCTTTGTTCTCAGTGCCCTCACCGCAGATGTCATCTCTTCTGTTCAGATTTCATATTTCCAACGTTCACTGCTTTTCACTTTTTAATGAGTCAGTTCTCTCTGGAAGGGGCATACTTCAGGATCAGCAGGCTGGAGTTTGATCTCAACAGGCAAATAATCCTTCCAAAGAAATGATTGACAGTGGTTTAATGCAACAGTGGATATGATTAATTATATCCTAAAACAGTGATGTGTAATTTAATGAAACCCATGGAGTAAAATTGATTGTTTGCCACACAGAAAGAGTTAAAGAGTCAAAAATTATGTATTTAACTCAAATTGAAAGTTAGTCCAGTAATGATGGAAACTGCAAAAAGCCAAAGATACTTCCAAAATAATATACGCCACAACCCATTCAGTTCAGAAAATCATTAAAACCTGACAGGAGCGTCTTTTTTTTAATGTTGTCATCACAATCTTTGTGTCTGTTAATTAAAATTGCATTGGTTTATAGTAAAGTGCAAAATGCACTACAGATTGACGACTGACCTTAAGGGGCCAAGTTCACCCAATGCGAGCATCAATTAAAGCTATCTTGCATGATTTATAGCCAACCTTCACCTCTTAAGGTGAAGTAAATGTTGACTGCAGTGGCTGCTGAAAGTTATTGTGAAGAATTTATGAGCAGAAGGAGTGGAAATTATTAAGCCGGCTAGAGAGCATGCCCTTGGGCTCTCCGATACAGCACTAAAGGCTTTAGTACATATTTAAGGTGGATTGAGAGCTGAGATGGTTTATTTTCTTGTTGTTAGAGTGGGAATAAAGATAGCAATTAAGGGTATTGTATTAACTATATTGGGTAGTATTGTTTAAGGGGTAATTGTAAGCTATTTTCTGGGGTTAAGTTAAAGATTTTAAAACTGTGTTAGTAATAAAGTTTGTTTTAATATACCGTATCCCTATTTCTTTGTGAAATGACTCCTGGAGACAAATATCCTCACATTCTTGCAAAATTGAAATAATATATTGGGGTTTCTGTCCAGTATCCTAGCCACTGTTGGTGTCCAGTCCGGGATCATAATCGTACACTTTGTGTTTATCAGGACACCTTTGCTAACAACCCCTTCAGGTTGGCTGTGATAATGAACATTCCAAACTACTTTCCTTTCACTTTTCTTCTCTCCAGAGTGGAGCTATGGTGAGGCACAGCTCAGTCCGCCTGTCTCAAATCGATCGACTGAAAATCAAGCAGGTTTTACAACAGAATACTGCCAGGCGGTGATTGTGAAAATTACTCACAATGCGTGTTGGGAAGTTATTGATCAGAAAAGGAACAACAACTTGTTACGGCACCCAAGGCAACTGCACTGTCAATTCCAGCCCCACGTGCCCCGGAGTCACAACACAAGTGAATTAACCCATAATTCTTACAGAAATTCCCAAAGGTTTTGGACCTTAGCTTCCTAATGATTACACCACCAGGTCTGTCAGTTGATTTATAACAAGAATAATGATGAAATATGCAGTAAACACAATGGGCTAATGACTAGCTAACCTACGACTCCCTTTGACTGTTCCACCCTCTACCCCACACACACAAGACAGACAAACATAGGGGTGGTGGAAGACACAACAAAGATAAAGATAAAGGTTATAACATTATAACATTACAACCTGCTTCCAGATCTTGGTTTGACATCAAGCCTCTTCAGTCTCCAGACAACAATGCTTCGACTTGCTGGAGAGAGAGCCATCTCCACAGTGGCCTTCTTTATTCAAAAATATATCTCATTACAGACACGTATCAAAACAGGTTACAGCAAATAAACACAACGGGAAACATACTTCCCAACGATCAACTATACAGTCGTATAGATTATTCCCCTTTCACAGTGGCCTGCTGAAGAGAGTTTAGCTAAATTGTTTGGGAAAGAGTTAGCAACAGCTTTCTGAGTATCAATCTGCAAATCCTTCCAATATATGCCAATAACTGATGGGAAGAATGGGAAGGATTGCTGGCCAGCTATGTGATGGATAGAAAATTGGTGCCAAAACATCACTATTAATGGGTTGGATGCTCCAGTTTTGGGGCTTTGTCCGGAGGATCCGTGACGTTTTACATGGGAAAATTCGACGAGGCCCCAGCAACGTTCCTCCGACCGGTGAGGTTCTAGCAGCCATGTGTAATACACACAGACTTCCCAATATAAACTCCTGGAGAATTGTCAGGTCCGTGGCCCATATTCGCACAGCGGCGACCTGCAGCGGTCGTGCTGTGGAACATGGCCGAACCGACCTGCCAGATAGTGCACCCTTAGACACCCCTTTGCCACCAGGGCCAAACCCCACCAATCCCTTCAGCCCTTTCCGAAGCCACCCCGGCGGCGGCCTGTGGCAGCGCTGGACACATTCCGGGTTCTCAACCGCTGAGACCACACATCCTCCACGCGGTCGGAACTCGGCCCATCAGGGGCGGAATATCGGAGCAGGACCTTCAGGTAACGTCCTGAGGCCGTTCAAACATCATGCGCCGTGCTCCTCGATGACGTCGTTTTGGAGGGAGTGGAGGATCCGAAAACAGGCGTTATCCCCGATTCCATCGTAAAAAGGGATTCTCCGCCGATCGCCGATTACGAAATCGGCGTCGGGGAACGGAAAATCCCGCCCCATACTTCTGGACTGTCACATGTATTTAAAAGTGCAAGTGGCCATTCGGACTGTTTCAAGACCCATTGGCTCAGTTGGCTGGAGGGTCAGTGTGGATCAGGTTGTTAGCCAACAGCATGGAATTCAATCCCTGTTCTGTCTGGGGCGGATTCGGGACCTTCCTCCTTGCCCTACCTGTGGTGGAGATCGTGGCACCATGTGTCAAACCTGCTTTCGGAGAGAGCACTGCGAAAGCTGAATTGCAAACGAAAGTCAACAAATCACCCGTGTGTATTCCTTTAGTGCATATGTGCCTTCATCTAGCCTAGTGCTCCGAAGCAGTGTTATTCCTGTGGCTGCAGCGTGGATCGTGGAATGCTGCTGACTATTGGGCCCAGCTTCGCTCTGTACCATCCTGGCAGCAGCCAAACTGACTTGCAAAGAGCACTGGCAAAGTTGGAGGACAAATGTTGTCACCTCTGAGAGAGTAATCTGCAGGAAGACAGATTGCTAGACTACACTGCTATTGCAGTCATGGTTGCAGCAGCCTGAGCTTGCATAACAGCATTCTGAGCTCGCCATGCAGCACCCAGGTGGCTTCTGTTTGTGCTGCAATTGAAACAGAAACATTGACCATCAGACACCACATCAGATGTGCTGTTAGGTAATTTGGACATTCTGAATTCTCCCCCAGTGTACCCGAACAGGTGCCGGAATGTGGCGACAAGGGGCTTTTCACAGTGACTTCATTGCAGTGTTCATGTAAGCCGACTTATGACATAGCAGAAAATGGCGCTATGTGTGGCCTTGGCCGTACATTCCCCATTGAGGCCCCCCTATCTAATCTGAGTGATGTTTGATAGCATGTGGTTTCCACCGTGAGAGTGCCGGGAAACACGCAGCTCAACATATTCACTGTGGGACTTTGTTTCCATTCAGTTAAATCACACCCATTGTAGGATAAGAAGGAAGTGGGAAGTGAAAAGGAGAATTACATCTTAGGACACTATCTTAATATTGTTAAGGTTGTTCCAGCCCCTCCAGTGGCTACACCCTCAGTTATGGCTTCTCCAATGATGTCCACTGTCTCCTCCATCAGGGTGAGAACTGTTCCCTGCTGTTTAGCTGCTATTGCCTCTGATCATGCCCTGCAGGAGAAGGGAAGTGTTGTCAGTGAGTGTCGTGCAATGTGGTTGGATAAGGAAAATCAGCAATAAGTGGGAAAGCTTATCATCAAAGGAAGAGCCTGAAGAACTTTGACTAAAGGGAGATAGTTCGTGGGTTGCTGGAAGGCTAAAAGAGTTGAGACTTCAAACTAAGATGAAAAACTTTAAATGGGATTAAAACGCTGACTCTGATTCAGTTATTTATGGTTTGGTGGCAAAGGAATGCGTAATAAATGGATAAATCAGGCAGGGTTAGGGGTGTAGCCATCTGGGATGGCCACTTACAAAGCAAACATGGATACTTGCAAAGACTCAAGGGAAATATGACCAATACAGGATTCAGCCAAACCCAGAGCCTAAATGTATATTTGCTTACAGAGAACCAGACAGTATCGAAACCCCTAGCCGATTTGCATTTTAATGGCCCATTTCTCCAGGACAAAGACGAGTACTCAGGTATCTGATACAATTCCAGACACATCAGCACCACTCCCTTCACCCAGGAAGCCCAAACAGCCAAGGTCAAGGACCGCTCAGGACACGCCCAGCCATCAAAACACCCACCCCTTTATTGGCTCAAATCAAAGGCAGTAATCGAAGTCTGCCGAACTATTGGGTCCAAATCTAAGGACCGCCCAAAAGAGTGCAAAACCCCAAAAGGATAAAGAGAGACACTGCCATGTGTTAGATCTCTTTTGGCCCTGGCACACCGGCACTCTTCGGCCCGGCCTATACTGAAGCCAACTGCAGTACCACGACCAGAAGCAAGTTCAAGATCAACGATCGCTACCAGACAAATGAGCCCAGCAGAACCAAAGTTACTTCTCCAGACCCAGATACTCCAGATCCGAACAAAGGCCTTGTTCCTCTGCCAAAGCCGGGTGCCTGAGGTTAAGTACAGGTTGTTGTAGTGTTAGGTATAATTTAGCTTGTAGTGTTTTTATGTTGCATGTGTGAGTTAATCTTGTGCGTAAATAAACTATTAGAACATAGAACATAGAACATAGAACAGTACAGCACAGAACAGGCCCTTCGGCCCTCAATGTTGTGCCGAGCCATGATCACCCTACTCAAACCCACATATCCACCCTATACCCGTAAACCAACAACCCCCCCTAACCTTACTTTTATTAGGACACTACGGGCAATTTAGCATGTCCAATCCACCTAACCCGCACATCTTTGGACTGTGGGAGGAAACCGGAGCACCCGGAGGAAACCCACGCACACAGGGGGAGGACGTGCAGACTCCACACAGACAGTGACCCAGCCGGGAATTGAACCTGGGACCCTGGAGCTGTGAAGCATTTATGTATGCTTCTTGAACTTGAACTAACTGACTGGTTGTTGTGTCTTTGATCAATATCCGGTTGAACTTTGTGGTGGTATCATTTGATACCTGACGACTCTGAAAGCAATATCCTCATTAATAACGGTCAGACTAATATCTGACTAAAGTAGATACCCTAGACTTGGCAACATTATTGGTGACGCTGGTGGGATAGTATTCCACTCATTAAAAGAGCAACATTATTGACATCTCCGGTGCGAATTGGCAAAAGGGGTATGTTAGAATTGATAAACTAAAAATAAAGCTGCATTGCAAAGTCCTGGAGATGTGTGATGTGAGAAACTGGTAGTTGAAAAGGAACTTTTCATAATATAAAGACAGAAAATGCTGGAAATATTCAGCAGGTCTGGCAGCATTTGTGCTGAGAATGACAGAGTTTCAGGTACCTGGTCTTCCATTAAAGTACAGCTGATATTTATACTGTGCATTTCAGGACATCCCAATGTCTTTGTTGCCAATTAAGTACTTTTGAAGTCACTGTTGTATTGTAGAAGTTTGTGCACAGCAAGCTCCAACAATGGTGGGGTTGGACTGGTGCCGGGGGGCAAAAATCTACCACGGATTTCAAGTTAACTGCTGTTTGCGGGAGAGAGTTCCAGACCTCTACCACCATTATTGTTCCGAACATCTCTCCTGAACGGTTTAACCCTAATTTGCAGACAGTGCCCCCTAGTTTTGGAATCTCCAACCAGGGGAAATAGTTTATCTTTATCTCCCTGTCTTTCCCTGTTAATATCTTGAAGACTTTGATCTGATCACCCCTTAACCTCCTAAATTCCAGCAAAAACAGGCCTAATTTGTGTAATCTCTCTTCATGACTTAACTCCTGGAGCAAGGTATCATTTATGTAAATCTCCAAGGCCAAAATATCCTTCCTTTTTTAAATAAATTTAGAATACACAATCTTTTCTTTCTAATTAAAGGGCAATTTAGCGTGGCCAATCCACCTGCACATCTTTGGGTGAAACCCACGCAGACACGGGGAGAATGTGCAAACTCCACACGGACAGTGACCCAGGGCTGGGATTCGAACCAGGGTCCTCAGCGACGCAGTCCCAGTGCTAACCACCGCGCCACATGCCGTTCCCAAAGTATCCTTTCTAAGGTGTGGTGCCCAGAACAGCTCACAGTACTCCAATTGGGGTCTAACCAGGGTTTTCTATAGCTGCAGCATAACTTCTGTGTTCTATACTCTAATCCTCCAGATGCAAAAGCTAGCATTCTCTTAACCTCTATTAATATTTTCTGCATTTGTTTGTGGCATTTTAAAGATCTATTAATCTGAACCCCCAAGCCTCTTTGGGCATCCACTGTGCTTAACATCTTTCCATTTAGAATGTACACTGCTCTATCTTTTTTTTGGTCCAAAATGGAAAACTTCACACTTGCTCTGCGCAAGTCGAGGAGACACAGCCGGAGTGAGACACATCCAGAGTGGGAATTTGGAACTTGGTAATTTGGTGCAGTGAGGTAATTCGGTGCAGAGTGGGAGAAGGTGCTTTTTCCCTACTGTTTTGTTCTCTCTCTTTCTTCTGGCCTGTAACTTTTAATCTGCAGGGAGAGAACCAGAGAGCATCTGATTACCCGGGAAGGTCAGTGATTTTTATTTATTTTTATTATCTTTTCAAATTGTGTGTGTGTGTGTGGGGGGGGGGGGGGGGGGGGCTGAAGTGACATCACAGTAAAGCTGTGACCTGATTGACTGGTTGGGAAGCTATACTAAATTTAAAAATTAGGCATTGTTAAACTAATTAAACATAATTACTTATTATTTAATTATAATTTAGAGGGGTATTTAAACCAGAGATTGGAGAGTACTGTATTCAGCTTTCATATTTATAGTAGAATTCTAGTGCTAGGAAACATATAGTTAACAGTAACTTTTTTTTTAACTTTTAAATTTAATTTACTAATTAATTGACGCAATGTCAATTAGAGGAGTGCAGTGCTCTGACTGTGAAATGTGGCAGGTCCGGGAGGCTTCCAGCATCCCGGATGGCTTCATCTGTAGAAAGTGCACTCAACTGGAGCTCCTCACAGACCACATGGTTCGGTTGGAGCAGCAGTTGGATGCACTTAGGAGCATGCAGGTGGCGGAAAGCATCATAGATAGCAGTTATATAAATGTGGTCACACCCAAGGTGCAGGCAGAGAAATGGGTGACGACCAGAAAGGGCAGGCAGTCAGTGCAGGAATCCCCTGTGGTTGTCCCCCTCTCGAACAGGTATACCCCTTTGGATACTGTCGGGGAGGAAAGCCGATCAGGGGAAAACAGCAGCAGCCAGAGCAGTGGCACCACGGCTGGATCTGATGTTCAGAAGGGAGGGTCAAAGTGCAGAAGAGCAATAGTCATGGCATCTCTATAGTCAGGGGCACAGATAGGCGCTTCTGTGGACATGAAAGAGACTCCAGGATGGTATGTTGCCTCCCTGGTGCCAGGGTCCAGGATGTCTCCGAACGGGTAGCGGGCATCCTGAAGGGGGAGGGCAAACAGGCAGAGGTCGTTGTACATATTGGTACTAACGACATAGGCAGGAAGGGGCATGAGGTCCTGCAGCAGGAGTTCAGGGAGCTAGGCAGAAAGTTAAAAGACAGGACCTCTCGGGTAGTAATCTCGGGATCACTCTCTGTGCAACGTGCCAGTGAGGCTAGAAATAGGAAGATAAAGCAGCTAAACACGTGGCTAAACAGCTGGTGTAGGAGGGAGGGTTTCCGTTATCCATTATCTGGACCACTGGGAGCTCTTCCGGGGCTGGTGTGACCCGTATAAGAAGGACGGGTTGCATCTAAACTGGAGAGGCATAAATATCCTGGCCGCAAGGTTTGCTAGTGTCACACAGGATGGCTAGATAAACTAGTATGGTAGGGGGATGTGCACCAGAGCAATAGGTCAGAAGGTGAAAGCATTGAGGGAGACCTAGGGAATAGGGCCAGTATGGCTCTGAGGAAGAGCAGACAGGGAGATTTTGCTGAACACAGTGGGTCTGGTGGCCTGAAGTGCATATGTTTTAATGCAAGAATACGGGTAAGGCAGATGAACTTAGAGCTTGGATTAGTACTTGGAACTATGATGTTGTTGCCATTACAGAGACCTGGTTGAGGGAAGGACAGGATTGGCAGCTAAATGTTCCAGGATTTAGATGTTTCAGGCGGGATAGAGGGGGATGTAAAAGGGGTGGCGGAGTTGCGCTACTGGTTAGGGAGAATATCACAGCTGTACTACGGGAGGACACCTCAGAGGGCAGTGAGGCTATATGGGTAGAGATCAGGAATAAGAAGAGTGCAGTCACAATGTTGGGGGTTTACTACAGGCCTCCCAACAGCCAGCAGGAGATAGAGCAGATAGGTAGACAGATTTTGGAAAAGAGTAAAAACAACAGAGTTGTTGTGATGGGAGACTTCAACTTCCCCAATATTGACTGGGACTCACTTAGTGCTAGGGGCTTAGATGGGGCAGAGTTTGTAAGGAGCATCCAGGAGGGCTTCTTAAAACAATATGTAGACAGTCCGACTAGGGAAGGGGCTATACTGAACCTGGTATTGGGGAATGAGCCCGGCCAGGTGATAGAAGTTTCAGTAGGGGAGCATTTCGGGAACAGTGACCACAATTCAGTAAGTTTTAAAGTGCTGGTGGACAAGGATAAGAGTGGTCCTAGGGTGAATGTGCTAAATTGGGGGAAGGCTAATTATAACAATATTAGGCGGGAACTGAAGAACCTGGATTGGGGGCAGCTGTTTGAGGGTAAATCAACATCTGAGTTATGGGAGGCTTTCAAGTGTCAGTTGAAAGAAATTCAGGACCGGCATGTTCCTGTGAGGAAGGAGAAATACGGCAAATTTCAGGAACCTTGGATAACGAGAGATATTGTAGGCCTTGTCAAAAAGAAAAAGGAGGCATTTGTCAGGGCTAGAAGGCTGGGAACAGACGAAGCCGGTGTGGAATATAAGGAAAGTAGGAAGGAACTTAAGCAAGGAGTCAGGAGGGCTAGAAGGGGTCACGAAAAGTCATTGGCAAACAGTGTTAAGGAAAATCAGTAGGCTTTTTACACACACATAAAAAGCAAGAGGGTGGCCAGGGAAAGGGTTGGCCCACTGAAGGATAGGCAAGAGAACCTGTGTGTGGAGCCAGAGGAAATGGGCGAGGTATGAAATGAATACTTTGCATCAGTATTCACCAAAGAGAAGTAATTGGTGGATGTTGAGTCTGGAGAAGGGTGTGCAGATAGCCTGGGTCACATTGAGATCCAAAAAGACGAGGTGTTGGGCACCTTGAAAAATATTTAGGTAGATAAGTCCCCAGGGCCTGATGGGATCTACCCCAGAATACTGAAGGAGGCTAGAGAGGAAATTGCTGAGGCCTTGTGAAGTTAAAACTCACCACTATTCTTAGAATTCCCCCTATACCAAAAGAAAAGGTTGATATTCTAAATGGTGAACTCGCGGCGCTCCCAATCGCGGGAGAAGCACCCCGTCTTGACATTTGAAACATAACTATATAATTTGGTTAATTGTCCCCCCATCCAATTGCACTAACATATATCCCCGATCTTTGTCATTTGTATGCATGTGTTGGAATTTCAAATTGTGCACCAAAATCAACACGTAAATGCCTCCATATCTCAGACCAGTGTCGATAAGAGTCTTTTTTTTTTCCTCAAGTCCAATTACCGTGAACCATAGCCATTGTTGCTCAAGAAGGTAACATAATCGCTTTCCGTGTGTTCCACTACCTCCAAAGCATTTTACTTCCTTGGGATAGCAGCACCGTAGAAGCTTCCTCATGTCCCTTAGAAACAGCACACAACTCAGTCCATCAGTAACCACAAAGGTCTTTTGTCCATCACTGGCTGTTACGTGTCCCATTTTTCCGTCATCCAAATTGCTTTTCCATTGCTGATTGGAATGGTAAATTATGATATCATGTACCACCCATTGATTCTCTTGTTTCATTAATTTAAAAGGTTCAATTGATCCTGCTTGTATTCTTAACTTCCCCATTAATGTCTAACATTGTCATGAACCATGTATGTCTGCCAACCCCTGGTTTACATGAGAGAATATCTTTCTGACAAATTTCCTTCAAATCCCTTTCATCTGTCATCATTTCCCTTACAACATGAAAGTGTATATTTTCCATTACAGCATTTGTAAAACCACATTGAACTGTCACTTTTCCAAATAAATTCTCCCTATTCTTAAATACATAGTAACAAAAATCAAGTCTTATTCCTTACCTAACCACACAAATAGACTGTGTGCTACAACTTTACATATTTGCAACTGTTATCACAATTTAAATACCAGAAATAAATTACAATATCAAAAACTCCCTTCGTGGCTTTGGGACCAATAGTCATTACATACTAAATATGGCATATAAACAACATCAATATTATTTGTAATGTTCTATGTAATTAAATCAAGAAAACACACTAAACTACCCCTCCATTAAAACATTCACACAGTTTAGAAATGTGGATCAAGTTCTTTAATGGCACACCTACCCCCCTTATTATATATATATATAGCAGTCCCTATCAATTTACATGAAATTTCTTTCTTTAATAACAATTACAGCTCTTCAATGCAATATTGTTTTGTTGCATTGGTAACAATTTTCCCGCCGTGGTATCAAGCTACTAAATTCTTAAATGATTGTCATTTATCATGTTGGGGTTCCTCGTCAGTCGCTGCTGTCTGCCGAGACCCTTACTAATTCCACCGCGTAGTACATACCCCATGGAGACCACAGATCATCCATCAGCTAATGTCCAGTTAGAGATGTCTGACCGGAGGTTTCATTGTTCAATAATAATTTGATATTTTGACTTGTTTCTAACCCGTAACGTTTTCCTCCTGGTTCTGTCATTTAATTCCCTCAAATATGTAGCCAATTGTATCATTAGTTTCCCCCCAATCCTGTCTAAAAGATTCTTCTCTGGAGTGTAGTTCTCTTCCTTCTTGTGAACTGGTTTGTTATTTATTTTTTCCATCTGAAAAATCAAATGAACAGATCAAGGGTGGAGAGGGCCCTATTCTTTAATTTGTACTTTCTATTTTCATCTGGATTATCCCAGAAGTGCCCTCTCCAGGACTTCCGGATTTCTTTTGCCACCATTTCTTTTTGAACTGGTTTACTTTCCATATCCTTGATGTACATCATACAATTAAAGCCTGTTAAGCCTCCTTCTGTCATTGCACCCCTGAGTGAGATTCGAAGAATCTCAAACTCCTCTTATGCTCACTGGGTCATGTGTTTTAATTGTGATACAATTTATTTTGCTCCAGACACCATGCTTCTCTAATTCAACTGTATGTGTCCCCAGAATCTGAATGATCTTATCTTTACATTTTACAACTTCACGGATGATTTTTCCTGCAGTTTTAATTGGTAGCTTCACCCAAACTCCCTCTGTATTATCAATTGGTTTTAATATTTTAATTTTTCTGCATCAATTTGTATTGAATCTTTTCAGGCAATCAGATACTAATTTCCTGATACTGCAATTAATTCTCCAAACTAACTTCTGGTCCAATATCTTTATTCTCTATAGCTCCTTCTTCAATGTATTTAACATTCTAAACATCATTATTTCTGCTAGTGACTGTTTGTGTACAGCGGGCACTAGGACCCTGCGGAGCCATGCAGTGTCAATTTCAACGCAGCAATTTGAAAGTCTGCAGCAGCTGACTGCTGCCCAGCACAAACTCTTTATCTGTTTATTCTGAGACCAATTTAGTTCTGAACATACTGATTCACTATCCCATAATTCTGATCACATGTCTGCCTGCCATTTATAACTTCCAATTTATGTGAAAATCGGCTTTACAAAATACAACATTTTTAAAAAATACAAACATTAACGGAAATTCACAATTCCTTATTAGACATACACACACTCATTCATCCACTCAGATCTTCGATCTTTACTCTGCAGGATTTCACAAATCCTTATTAAACACACATTTATCCACTGAGATCTTGGACCTCTATTCAGTAGGGTTTCAGTTACTCTTAACAAAATTTGAGACCCCTCCATGCTGGTAAGTTTCGCTTCTGCAGGAGTTTTTTTTGCCTCTGTTAAGCTTTTCTACTCTTGTTTCATTGTTTCAACTCTCTTGACCATGTTTCAGAGCAAGAGGATTATTCTCATTGCCATTTTTCGGAATTCAAGTTCTGTTCCTGGTTGTCCCTTTCAGTTGCACTCTGAAATTAAGGATAAGTACCCTTTCTGGGCCCTATCCAAGGCTGACTAAGGCACTATCTTCCTGTTTTAGTTAAGGGTCGATTGGTTATTGGTTTCTGAAGATTCTAAGCGTCCCTATTTTCCAGAAAATGTCCGCACAATCTGCCTTACTCTGAGGATGATTTATTTTTTGGCCTTTTTTACCAGTAACGGATGCAAGATTTTAGTGCTATCACCAAAATGTCTTGCAGACTTTTTCTCAGGGTCAGTATCTTCTAGTCTACTGATTTTCACACCCAACCTGAGCTTCAGTCCCCTCGATCCACAGAATATCCTTTCAAAAGCCAATCACACATGACTTTCCAAACTAAACTCGGCAGGTAAAGTTTGACTCACACATAGACTAGAAACTTCTAATATTCTAGCCTTTGTGCCGGTTAGAAACTTCTAATATTCCAACCGTTTCTTGGGAACTAGAAACTTCTAATATTCTAGCCCCTATTCTACTTAACTAGAAACTTCTAATATTCTAGCCTCGCTTTACCTAGAAACTTCTAATATTCTAGGCTCACTTTACCTAGAAACTTCTAATATTCTAGGCCTCCACGCTGGGCGCCATGAAGTTAAAACTCACCACTATTCTTAGAATTCCCCCTATACCAAAAAAAAGGTTGATATTCTAAATGGTGAACAGGGATTCTCACTCCCTGACTCCAATGCAGGCTTCTGTGGGTGCTATTCAGGTCAAACTATCTTTTCAAGTTATCCCCCGGTATAACCCATACCTTCACCGAAGAATTTTACCTACTTACCCCTTAATAGCATTGATGTCCTGGGTCCTGCGTTATTAAGGAAGTGAAGTAAGCTAATAACCACTTTTTCAGGTTAAGTTATTTTTATTATTATATTTTTTCTTTTAAAAGCTGCAAACACTTTCTTTACAGAAAGGTAAAAAGATCTTGCTTCTGGATGCTGCTGGTTGGTTGTAGAAACCTTCAGGCCCACGACACTCAATCTTCTTTAAATTCTGGTCTTCTTGAGTTGTATTCGCTGGTGAACTCGGTTGCTGTGTCCTGTTCTTCCCATGCACCGAGCTGTGAGAGCTGGCTCTGGCTCTGTTTAAATTCTAGTCTTCCTTAGATGTATAACTCTTTAAACTCGGCTGCTTGCCTTGTCTTTCCCATGACCGAGCTCTCTCTCTCTCTCTCTCTTTCTGAGTTCGCCTCCCCTTCTCTCCTGTTGCTGGTTTCCTCTGTCCTCTGTCCTTTGTTCTCTGGGTTTATATTCTCTTTCTGAGAGTTATTAAGTTTAACGACTTTGTTGTAAATGAGCTTGTTTCACTTTGATAGTTTAAAAGTATCTTTGATGTAAACATTTTACTACAACTAATTATTCATTTTGGGCATATTGTCTCCTCTCAGATCTGATTTAAAAATGCTATGGTTTCAATAGTTAACTTTTATTTCTGTGATTTCGAATCGCTTAATTTTCCAATTGTCCCCAGCTCATAACTTTGCCTTTGATTTTGACTTAAATGATGTTTCTCGTAGACAGGTCGTCTCCAATTTCTTTTAATTGACTTGATGTTCATAGAATTTTACACTTTAAAATTGACACCAAATTCGACTGGGCATCTTCCATCCTTTCCAGCTGTTTACTAAGAGAGTTTATTTCAATTAAGGTGTGAAACTTTGCTTTTAGCTGTATGCTAAAATTTAACTTGGTTATGACTTGAAAGACTTGCCTGTTTTAAACATTCGTCACTTAATGCAATTGAAACTCTCATCCATGCTTTTTCAGATGCTTCCTGAGATAGTTACATTCCATGAAGGTGTGAGCCATTGTTTTAGCTTACCACATGAAACCGGTGTTTGCTAAGCCTGTTTGTGAGCAAGAATCTGCATTTTACAACCCTGCTCTTTGAAGCTGCTATGAAACCTTTTGTGGGATCTTTCCCTGTACCCTCTCAAACCAGATATTGCCAGACTTCCATGTTTCAAATGACACATTTTTCTGTATTTTCAAGAACACTTGACAAAAATCTTTGGATCCTCACTGTCTTCAGGTGATGCCCCAGAGGACTGGAGAATAGCCAATGTTGTTCCTTTATTTAAGAAGGGTAGCAAGGATAATCCAGGGACCTACAGGCCGGTGAGCCTTACGTCAGTGGTAAGGAAATTACTGGAGAGAATTCTTCGAGACAGGATCTACTCACATTTGGAAGCAAATGGATGTATTAGTGAGAGGCAGCATGGTTTTGTGAAGGGGAGGTCGTGTCTCACTAACTTGATAGAGTTTTTCGAAGAGGTCACAAAGATGATTGATGCAGGTAGGACAGCGGATGTTGTCTATATGGACTTCAGTAAGGCCTTTGACAAGGTCTCTCATGGTCGACTGGTACAAAAGGTGAAGTCACACGGGATCAGGTGTGAGCTGGCAAGGTGGATACAGAACTGGCTAGGTCATAGAAGGCAGAGAGTAGCAATGGAAGGGTGCTTTTCTAATTGGAGGGCTGTGACTAGTGGTTTTCCGCAGGGATCAGTGCTGGGACCTTTGCTGTTCGTAGGATATATAAATGATTTGGAGGAAAATGTAACCGGTCTGATTAGTAAGTTTGCAGACGACACAAAGGTACGTGGAATTGCGGATAGCGATGAAGACTGTCAGAGGATACAGCATGATTTAGATCGTTTGGAGACTTGGGCGGAGAGATGGCAGATGGAATTTAATCCGGACAAATGTGAGGTAATGCATTTTGGAAGGTCTAATACAGGTAGGGAATATACAGTGAATGGTAGAACTCTAAAGAGTATTGAAAGTCAGAGAGATCTAGGTGTACAGGTCCACAGGTCACTGAAAGGGGCAACACAGGTGGAGAAGGTAAACAAGAAAGCATACGGCATGCTTGCCTTCATTGGCTGGGGTATTGAGTACAAGAATTGGCAAGTCATGTTGCAGCTGTATAGAACCTTAGTTAGGCCACACTTGGAGTATAGTGTTCAATTCTGGTCGCCACACTACCAGAAGGATGTGGAGGATTTAGAGAGGGTGCAGAAGAGATTTACCAGGATGTTGCCTGGTATGAAGGGCATTAGCTATGATGAGCGGTTGAATAAACTCGGTTTGTTCTCACTGGAACGACCGAGGTTGAAGGGTGACCTGATAGAGGTCTACAAAATTATGAGGGGCATAGACAGAATGGATAGTCAGAGGCTTTTCCCCAGGGTAGAGGGGTCAATTACTAGGGGGCATAGGTTTAAGGTGCGAGGGGCAAGATTTAGAGTAGATGTACAAAGCACGTTTTTTACACTGAGGGTAGTGGGTGCCTGGAACTCACTGCCGGAGGAGGTGGTGGAAGCAGGGACGATAGTGACATTTAAGAGGCATCTTGATAAATACATGAATAGGATGGGAATAGAGGGATATGGACCCAGGAAGTGTAGAAGATTGTAGTTTAGTTGGGCAGCATGGTCAGCACGGGCTTGGAGGGCCGAAGGGCCTGTTCCTGTGCTGTACTTTTCTTTGTTCTTTTTTGTTCTTTGCTGACATGGAATTCCATCTGCCACAGTTTTGCCCATTCACCTAGTCTGTCAAAATTTCCTTGCAATTTTATGCCATCACCTCGTTCAGCTTTTTTTCAAACTGCGGATTGCAACCAGCAGGTGGGTCAAGGGCAGGTATCGGGAGGATCACGGAGTGATCCGTCGCGGTGCTCCCAATCGCGGGAGAAGCACCCAACTGTCATGAACGGCTTTTAAGAATCTCAGCTTCCACCAGCTTTTAATTTAAGACTGCTGGCCATGATTGGCTTTAAAATGTGAATGATACAGATTCCCACCAGAAGCAGTGGCAGAGAGCAGGTCACACTGTCGGCATGTGCACTGATGTCACGCGCCCTGTGCTCTCCATGTGAAATCACAGGGAAGAGATACTTCTGTTTTCCAACTGCCAGCATGCAAAGCAACAGGGCTGTGCGAAGAACTGAAAATGGATCATTTGTTATAAGGAAGAGAGGGCCAGAGACACAAACAGGCCAGTATCTCACAAGTGGAGGAGAGAGCAGGCACTGGTGGGTCCACGGCCGGACAAAACAGTGCTGGTGTGAGCTTTTTACAGAGTTCCAGGGCCTCTGGTGAACAGCCTACTAAGAAGAACTGAGATCAGGAACAAAGCAGTCTGAAGACGATTTATTGAAGTATGGATTTATTAATGCCAATGCAAAGCCCATATGTGTTATATGCAGGGAAGTGCTGGCAAATGAAATGTTTAAAACCCTCAAAACGTCCAAGGCATTTGAAGACTAAGCATGGTGCGTTCGAGGACAGACCGCTTGATTTTTTTCAAAGAATGCAGAGAGAACATAAGTCATCAGCTGAAGTCCTTAGCAGAAATGTAACAATGAATGACAAAGCAAGTGAGATAGTGAGGACCAGGCAGGCTCACCTGCTGCATTAAAGGTAAGCGAAAATGGTATGTCCCGAAGGTCAGCCGGCATGGATTGCTAAGGTTGGCCAGATAGTAAAAGTGGGTCCCGGGAAAAAGATTTTGAAAAACACTGAGTTAGACTGTCTACATGGAGAATATAGAGAACATAGAGCATACAGTGCAGAAGGAGGCCATTCGACCCATCAAGTCTGCACCGACCCACTTAAGCCCTCACTTCCACCCAACCCCTGTAACCCAATAACCCCTCCCAACCTTTATTTTGGTCACTAAGGGCAATTTATCATGGCCAATCCACCTAACCTAACTTTAGACTGTGGGAGGAAACTGGAACACCCTGGGAGAAACCCACGCAGACATGGGGAGAACGTGCAGACTCCGCACAGACAGTGACCCAAACTGGGAATTGAACCTGGGACCCTGGTGTTGTGAAGCTGCAGTGCTATCCACTTAATGCTACCGAGCTGCCCCAATGCCGCCTAACTTTGAAACATAAATAAATTTAGATATACGACTTTCTTTTTACAAAAATGTGTTTTATTACAAACACATAATCAAAACAGGCTTCAGCAAATAAATACCCCGGGAAACATACTACCCAGCAATCAATTGTCCAGTCCGTACAGATTTTTTCCCTTCCCCCCTTCCGCTCCTGCCTCTTCCCCCCCCCCCTCCCTCCTCACCCCAGCGACGAACAGCCCCTCAAACACGGTCACAAACATCCCCCACCTTTTCTCAAACCCCTCCCCTGCAGAGCCCCTTAACCGATGTTTTATTTTCTCCAACCACAGGAAGTGGTGCAGGTCACCCAACCACGCTTCTACCTGCGGTGACGATGCCGACCGTCACTCCAGTAAAATTCGCCGCTGTGCAATCAGAGAGGCGAAGGCCACAACATCGGCCTTCCTCCTCTCCAAGAGCTCCGGTTTCTCTGAAACCCCAAATATCAGCATCAAATGGTCCGGGTCCACTCCCTCCTCCACTATCCTGGCTAAGCTCGTGAAAATTCCCACCCAGAATTTACCAATTTTTCACAACCCCAAGACATGTGCGCTTGATTCGCTGGCCCCCGCCCACACCTCTCACACTCATCTTCTACCCCCTGAAAGAACCCACTCATTCTCGCCCGAGTCATATGCACCCTGTGCGCCACCTTAAGTTGTATCAGGTTCTTCCTTGCACAAGAGGAGCTCCCATTTACCCTACCCAGTGCCTCACTCCATACTCCCCAATTCCCCAATTGATCTCCCCTTCCAACTCTGCTTCCCATTTCTCCTTGATCTTCACCACCCACTCACCTCCCCACTCCCCCAGCCACTTATATATTCTTCCCTACCCTTCCACATCCGGAAGCAGCAGTCGCTCGAGCAGGGTGTACCCCGGCAACCTAGGTAACCCCCTCCAGACCTTTTTATCATAGAATTTACAGTGCAGAAGGAGGCCATTCGGCCCATCGAATCTGCACCGGCTCTTGGAGAGAGCACCCTACCCAAGGTCAATACCTCCACCCTATCCCCATAACCCAGTAACCCCACCCAACACTAACGGCAATTTATCATGGCCAATCCACCTAACCTGCACATCTTTGGCCTGTGGGAGGAAACCGGGGCACCCGGAGGAAACCCACGCACACACGGGGAGGATGTGCAGACTCCGCACAGACAGCAACCCAAGCTGGAATCGAACCTGGGACCCTTGAGCTGTGAAGCAATTGTGCTATCCACAATGCTACCGTGCTGCCCAAAGTCCCTACATAAAGGGGCAGCACGGTAGCACAATGGTTAGCACTGTTGCATCACAGTCTGTGTGGAGTCTGCACATTCTCCCTGTGTCTGCGTGGGATTCCTCTGGGATTCCTCCAGGTGCTCCGGTTTCCTCCCACAAGTGCCGAAAGACGTGCTGTTAGGTGAATTGGATATTCGGAACTCTCCCTCTGTGTACCTGAACAGGCACCGGAATATGGTGACTAGGGGTTTTTCACGGTAACTTCTTTGCATGTTAATGTAAGCCTACTTGTGACAATAAAGATTATTATTATTAACCTGCAGATAATCACTCCCCCTCGGCAGCTCTACACTCCCTCTTAGTTCCTCCATATTGGCGAACCCTTCCTCCAAATACAGATCCCTCACCTTGACCAGCCCCACTTTCCTTAACCTCCTATATACACTATCCATCCCTCCTGGCTCAAACCCATAATTCCCGCACAGCGCCGTTAACACCGACATCCCTTCCACCCTAAAATGCCTGCTCAAATGATTTCATGAGAATGTGCAGACTCCACACAGACTGTGACCCAAGCCTGGTATCGAACCTGGGACCCTGGAGCTGTGATGCAACAGTGCTAACCATTGTGCTACCATGCTGCCCCTTTATGTAGGGACTTTGCGCAAAAGGTCTGGAGGGGGTTACCTAGGTTGCCGGGGTACACCCTGCTGGAGCGACTGCTGCTTCCGGATGTGGAAGGGTAGGGAAGAATTGGGTATATATACAAGTGGCGGGGGGAGCGGGGAGGCGGGTGAGTGGTGAAGATCAAGGAGAAATGGGAAGCGGAGTTGGAAGGGGAGATCAATGATCCACTGTGGACTGCACACCCAGGCTCCCTGAATACATACTTGGAGCCATTGGTAATGCTTCCGTCACCATAGCCCTCAAACTAGACCCCTTGTGGTGATATAACCATTGTAGTGATGTGTACTTGCAGTAGGGGGATGTATGCCTGTACCTGTAATACAGGTTCCTCTGGTAAGCCCCTGCAGGCTAGCTCCGCCCACAGGGAGCTTGTGTATAAATATGCGTGTGAGTCACTCAGACCCTAGTCTACAGTTGCAGATGGAGGAATAGCATGCACAGCAATAAAACCTTTATTGTACTACTCTCTCGTCTTTGAGTATAATTGTTAGCGCTACCCCTTACAAGATTCCTCTTGCATCCTAAACCACTCAACCCTTCTCCTTCCCCCCATTGCCGCACCATATTCACATTCGCCGCCCAATAATAATGAAGCAAGTTCGGCAATGCCAACCCCCTGCTGCCTCTGCCTCTGTAGTAGGGTCCTCCCCATCCTCGGCACCTTTCACGCCCATAAAAAGTCTGAAATGATCATGTCCACTTTCTGAAAAAAGGCCACATCACTACATTCAGCAACTGTCTTATATTACTCGCGAGCTGCCTACCCTTCACAAAGCCTATTTGATCTTCTGCAACCACCTCCATTCTCCCCACCAGTAACTTAGCCAATACTTTCACATCCATGTTAAACAGTGATATGGGCCTACATTCCACTGGGTCCTTCCCCTTTTTTGGGATTAGTGTGATTGCTGCCTGCGTCATCGTCTCCAGCATCGCCCCCTTCTCCAGCGCTTCATTAAATGCCCCAAACAGATGTGGTGTCAGGTGTGTCATAAATTCATCATAAAATTCCGCCGGGTACCCATCGGGCCCAGGGGCCTTCCCCAACTTCATACCCCTGATACTATCCAGCACCTCCCTCAGCTCCAGGGGCTCCTCCAACGCCTGCCGCTTGGACGGTCACTGGACGGTCATGTTCCTCTCTCCTTTCCCTATCCGCACAAGCCTTAAACAAAATAAATTCCCCCCGACCACTGCCTTCAGTGCTTCCCAAAAAATGGCCGTCGACACCTCCCTATTCTGATTCAATTCCGCATACTCCTTATCGTCGCCTTCACCTTATCACAAAAACCTCCATTCGCCAACAACCCCAAGTCAAACCCCCATCCCGGCCTCTGCTCTCGTCCTGATTCAAACCGAATTTCCAGCCAGTGGGGGGCATGTTCTGAGATAACTATCCCCGCATACACTGCCCCCTCCACCTCAATCAAAATCTCCTGATCCACGACACATTAATCAATCCTTGAATACACCTTATAGATGCATGAAAAGAAGAAATACTCCCTCCCCCCTGGGTTCTGAAAGCGCCATGGATCCACCATACCTATCCTCTCCATAAACACATCCCAGCTCCCTTGCCATTTGTACCCTCCCCATTGACCTGGGGCTGGACCTATCCACGCTCGGCTCCAGGGCACAGTTAAAATCTCCTCCCATGGTCAACTGGTGCGTGGCTAAATCCGGGTTCGCTGCCAGCAACCCCTTCATAAAACCCACATCATCCCAATTTGGGGCATACACATTTACCAACACTACCGGTGCCCCTTCCAATACCCCACTCACAATCACATATCTCCCACCCGGATCCCTCACCTCCTTTGTACTTACAAATCACAGTTGTTTGCTCATTAAAATCGCTACACCCACGATTTTGACTCAAACCCCAAGTGGAAAACCTGCGTGACCCGCCCGTTCCTTAACCTAACCTCGTCCTTCACTCGGAGGTGCGTCTCCTGCAGAAAGACAGCCCCCACTTTCAAGCTCCTGAGGTGTGCGAACATCCGAGACCTTTTAACCGGCCCATTCAGTCCCCGGACATTCCACATTACCATCCATACGCCGCCAATCCCCTCTACCGTCCGTCATCTTCCCCACTTAACTCCCGTCCCCTTAATTCCACCCTATACCTAGCCCATCCCAGATGGCCTCCTTCTCCGCCCCTGACCATATCACCTCTCACCCCTGCCACGTTGCAAGAACCCCCCCCCCCCCTTCCCCCTCACCCTCTTCCCCCCCAACCACCCCTCTTGGCCTTCTCCCCTTACCACCTCACTTCCGTTCACCAGCATCATCTGCTAGCACGGCAGCCCCTGCCCAAAGGCACCTCCCAATGACCTCTCCTTCCCCCCACCCCTTAGCTCATGGAGGAAGGCTGATATATGACTTTCTACACCATCATGCAAGACGCTAATGAATGATGTGAATAATTGAGGTGTCAACACTGATGCCTGTGGTGCACCACTAGTCACATCCTGCCAGTTATCCACTCTCCATCATCTGCTACTTAACCAATTTCCTAACCATGTCAATAATTTTCCCTCAACCCTGTGGGCTTCTACTTTAGTTAACAATCTCTAATGTGGGACTTTACCAAATGCCTTCTGATAGTCCATATAAATAACATTTATAGACATTCCCCTGTTCACTACCTTAAGTCATTTCTTCAAGATTTGTCAAGCACAATTTCATGCTGGCTTTCCCTGATAGACTAAAAACTTTCAAGGTCTTCAGTTACCCCATCCCTGATTATAGACTCCAGCATTTTCCCCACCTCAGATGTTCTGTAAACTGGGTTGCAGTTCCCTGATATCCCTCTTTCACCCTTCTTAAAAAGTGGAGTGACATGTGCAATTTTGCAATCCAGAGGGACTATATCTGAATCTAGAGAACCCTAAAAGATTATAGTTAAGGAATCTACAATGTGCTCTCCTATTTCCTTTACCACACTCAGATGGAAACCGTCAGTTCCTGGGAATTTGTCACTCTTTAGTTCCATTAATTTCCTAGTTTCTGATGCTTTACTTACATTAATTGTATTAAGGCCCTGTCCTCTATCACAGGCATTGTCAAACTCGGGTGGCGACCCACAGGTGGGTTGTGGGCAGGTGTCGGGAGGGTCGTGGAGCCTACCATCGCGACGCTCCCGATCGCACAAATCCGTGCGCAACAGCCGCAGCAGACGACTTTTAATAACACCGGCTGCAAGCGGCCTTCAAAATGGCCACGAACATGTAAAAAAAATGTGGCCGCACTGCGCATGCATGCCAGATCATCAGTGCGCATGTGCAAAACAATGCGCATGCGCAGTACAGCCACTTTTTAAAAAAAACGGTTGCAGCTATTTTTGTACAAGTTCGTGGGTGTACAAGTTAGACTCCATTCTAAGAGGCTTTTTGGAGATGCAGAAACAGGCAGTGGAACATCATGCAGGGGTTATAAGGTCATGCATTGACTAGACTAAAGGCTGAATTGCAATGCGGGGTGGGGTGGCCAGCCGTGGGACCTCACTTTCGGGTTGCCCTCTCGAAATGATGACCCCTTAGCGGGATTTCCTAGAGAATTCCTCGCAATCCTTGCCATGCACAAACTTGCATGGTGAAGGATTTGGAATCACAAATCACACGCAATTCAGCTCCTGTGGGAGAGCATAGTCTCCCAAACGGTGATTTTGCCCAATATATCATGTCCATGTACGAAAGAAAAAAGTTTAATGCTGAAGCGAGGAAAAAGATGACTTTTCTCAAGTTAAAAATAGTTGGCTCGGATGAAGCAATTCACATGTTATCACAGCTGGTCAAAGTTTTCAAGCCGGTCGATATTCATTGTGAGTGGATCAGAAGCTAGCAGCACACTGGGGTGACCTTGGGAGAGCTGTAAGAACTAGAGAAGTGGAAAGCAGCTCAGCAGCTGAACTGGGGTATTTAGGAAGTAGAAAGCTCAGGGCCCTTTGAGTAGAAAGCAAGGGAAATTGATCGCAGCTTGTCACCTAAAGCAGCAGTGGGATCTGGAAAGCATGTTAGGAAATGCGTGAGAGGATACTGGAGTCTGATTCAATTAAGATCACTTGTTTTTTGTTCTGTTCTGAAAGACAAATGATTAGTTTCATTTCTCATACTTACTATAATGAGGTCCAGGTCAGCACATCAGAAGGTTGAAAGTAAGACTTTTCCAGTCATACCACAGTTGAATGCAGAAATGAGCAAATACTAATGCTGGGCAGAGCCGCTAGAGAGACAGAAGAAGGTTAATGTTTCAAGTCCTGTTAATGTTCATTGAGAAAGGTCATTCCTGCAATGTTGGCCTATTTTTTTTCCAGAATGTTGATCAAGATGCTGCTTTCTGCATTTTCAATTTTTATTTTTGTTCTTCTGAATTCAATAAATTAGTCATAAATTTACCGCCATCTACCTCACAGGAACAGTGCGTGTGAATGGGGTGGAGATTGGGAGGTGATTAAAATTGGCCTCAGAAACTTAGCAGTGTTCCTAAATCTTTACACCAGTCTGGCGATTCTTTAGTCTTGCTTCAGGATAGGTGCCAACCTGAGGCAAGCAAGGACCTTTCAGAATCCATAGAATACCCATAGTGCAGAAGGAGGCCGATTTGGCCAATCAGGTCTGCACCGACCCTCTGAAAGAGCACCCTACCTTGACCAATCCCCAGCCCTATTCCCACAACCCCACCTAACCGGCACATCTTTGGACAATGGGAGGAAACCGGAGCACCTGAAGGAAACCCACGCAGGCACAGGGAGAATGTCCGCATTTACCTGAAGCCGGAACTGAATCTGTGTCTCTGGCGCTGTGAGGCAGAAGTGCAAACCACTGTGTCACTCCTTACTGTGGTAAAATGACACATTTTCACAGGTGATTAAAGTTCCACTCAGTCCTGGCCATGAATGTAAAAGCTTCTAGAAGGCGGAATCATGGGCAGTCGAAAAAGGCCCAGCTAAGTTTCACTTTTGATATTTCGAAGGTTTCCTGGCAGCTGGGGAGGAGCAGGTGTGCATCTCTTTTTTTTTTTTAATTTAGATTACCCAATTATTTTTTCCAATTAAGGGGCAATTTAGCGTGGCCAATCCACCTAACTCTGCACATCTTTGGGTTGTGGGGGCGGAACCCACGCAGACACGGGAAGAATGTGCAAACTCCACACAGACAGTGACCCAGAGCCGGGATCGAACCTGGGACCTCAGCGCCGTGAGGCGGTTGTGCTAACCACTAGGCCACCGTGCTGCCCTAGGTGTGCATCTCTTGACCCTCAAAGAACATTTGGGTCTCCCATGCCCTGTACTTACTTTATCCTCCATCAACCTCAGGATCCCAAACCTTCCCAATGATCAGATAACATAATTGGTTGGGGTCATCTCCTCAGCTCCCTGTGGTGGCCTCCTAGAACTGGAATTTCCACTCTTATCCCCTGACCGCCCTTTACTCATTAGGGCTTCATTGGTCAACCCTTTAACTGAGGTTGGGAGTTTACATTTTCTAAGCACAGGTTGCAAGGGACCAGATAGCTTGCTGCCTTTAACAGTCCTCTTCATTCCTGCCTCAAATTAAAATTAGGGTATTTGTTTTTATATGATCGATTTGCGACATGATGTTCACTTAATGCAGCCAGTGACACCTCTATCAGTCCTTTACCGTCAGAAAAAAGTATGAAAGGAGTAATTGAAAATACCATCAAGCAATAGCTACTGACAAATTACCTTCTTACCGACAATCTATGCAGTTGTTCCCCAACCACTTGCTTCCAGGCCTCCATCGTAGTCTTGATCCACATCAGCTGCCCTCAACATCAGGATAACAGTTTTTTGCACAGAGCACATGGGAACTGGAACAAAACTGGTGACCTAAGGGTTACCCTCCAATGGCTGGCTTCAAGTACAAGAATAGGAAGAAAGTCATAGTTGGCTGAAGCCAATCATTACAACAGTAAGGCATCACTCAGCAGTCCTTCAGGAGAACAACCTGGCCCAGCCATCTCAAGCTGATTCCTCAGTCACCCTCCTTCATTAATAAATCAAAGTGACAATACTTTGACAATTTCAGGGTGTTCAGAACCATTAGTCAGCTTTACCAATAATGCCAGATTTCAGTAGGCCAATCCAGTTTACAGTAAACAAACAGGTAACATTTGCACAATGTAGCTGCTTGGCAATGACCATCTCTAACAAGAGGAAAAAACCCAACAATCTCTCCCCGAATCAATGAGCACTCTACCGTCAACATCGTAGGAGTCAACGTTGACCCAAATTTTATCTGGGCCAATCATATAAAGACCAGGCAAAGGCTGTATAACCTGCAATGCATGGCTCGCATCCTGCCATCCATGTGACTTAATATTCATCACCATTTCACATATAGCTGGCTGAGAAATTCACCCCCCAATGTCGTTTAGCTACAACTACTGAACTGCCCGCTGCTTCTGGTATGGTTTATATGGTGTGCCCTCTTGAGAATGGTGCCTGCACAGGTGTGTCCAGCATGCAACAGAGGCTGTGAATCAAAGCTATCTTGAAGTCACACAGCCCAACTGGCTGATGTGGTGCCAGAATACCAAATATGGAGCATGGATGTCCAGGCAATGCATTTGGCAATCACAGATCAAACAACATACTCAGCTTAAAGATGGGCCCCGCAATAACGTTCCTTAACGGTCGAAGCAAGCAATTTGCAGCTAAGTTAATTTTTAATAAGGTTTGCTGTTTGAAAGTTTTTAAGGTCACTCTGTTGCTTCTTTGGAGACATTGTGGTGAGACCCTGACTTTGCCAGAAAGTTTTGATACATCTTCATGGGGGAGGGCAATGGAGTAGGTGACCTGTCTGCACCAAGACTGCACCAGGCATGTGGATAGCATTGACAGTGTCTCTGGATCTGCAGGACGGCAGAGAATTGGAGTTCAGACTACAGGGAGGACAAGTTTTGCACAAAGCCCTCTGTCAACATGGAGTCTGATTCCTACATGCTCCTTGCCAGAGACAACAGGCACTCTCATGTATGCCACCCTATTAAGGCCCTCTTCTCAGTTCTCTGCAGCAGAGCTAACCTGTGACTTCAACCTCCTGTGAGCTGACAAACAAGCTATCCCTCACCCGTGGCTTGACTGCGGCCCATTAATGCCCGGATGACTTACCACATTCTGGTTCCAACTCTATACTTATCTCCAGGGTAAGTGCTGTACCAGTATCTGAGCTGCTGACTGCAAGTGGCCTCTTTTGGCCTCATCCTGAATTGTTTATCTACCTGTGTTCCCTCCCTATTGCTTAGTCAGGTTTATGGAATTTCCTACTTAGCACCATCACCACAAACACTGTAATGGTCCAGGAAGAAGGGTTAAAATGAATTTCTCAGGCCAGCGACAGATGGTCATTAAATGCAGCCTTGTCAACAGTATCTATATCGTGCGAACAAAAAACAAATCAAGTAACTGATCACTTTTTAAATTCAAATGTGCACTGTATTAAATTCTAGCATTAAAATAAAAATGAATACACTGAGGACATGCTGGAAAGCTTGGTTCGAGTATGGTCAAGCCAGATAATGGAACAGAACTGGAGCATCGATATTTGGGAGGAAATTACCTCGCACTAATAACTCCTCTGTCATATACAAAGAAAACTTTCAAATCTGAACCATGTAAAGAATGCACGGTGAAAAAAAAAATTGGAAATGGTGCTAGCAATTTTTCTACTGAGTTAAGAAGCCTACAACACCCACATGTATAATTGTGGGGTGTATGACGCTCTTCAATGGTATTGTACCTCTTTGTTCCACTTTCCATGGCCTGTATTACCCCACATTCAGACAAAAACCAATATTAAACCTAATCAAATATTCAGTTTCAGTTGTACTGTGGTTAATCATTGCTCAATGCCTACATTCACAGGAAAGAGCAATAAATAAAAACAGACAAGAAGATGTCTAACACATTAAGCAGATACTATTAATGGATAGAGGACATTAATATTGTAAATGTACATATGTTGAACAAAAGTACCAAATCTTTAATATCAAAGGCACTGGGCTCACTTCTCTGCCGGTACCCCAACTCCTGCCAGTCAGGATTCATTAGCCCGCAAGGCGGGCATCACCATCCAGTTGCCCTGACCATTTGTGATGAGCGAGCAAAGCACCCTCCTGTCAGGACTCTCATTTTTGGAGAGGCTAAGGTGAGGGGAGAACCCAATGGGAGGCAAAAGGCAAGTCTAAGTGCGTGAGGGCATAGGCCGGAACCAGTCCTGTTCTGAAGATGGGAGGGAACCTGAGCTGCGAGTATGCTGTTGCTGCCGGCTGAGGCCTGGGACTGGCTACTTCCAGAAGGCCAATGGGTCAGGGGAGGTGATGATGGTCAACAGCTGCGATATCAATCAGACCCTCTCTCTGTGTCTCACCCTCTGTCTCTCTCTTTCATCCCTCGCAGGAATCTGATCGATATCGGGATGGGGCCAGTGAAGCTGTGCATCCTACTGTTAACTGCGCTGGAAGAGCATAAACCCCAGCAGCAATATGTGGTTCACACTGAGGGAAGACCCTGCAGAAGCAGATCCAGGTGCCACAGGTCAGGCTCAGAGGGTAGAGGCTGCACCAGCTGTGCATGGGGTGTGACGGTGCCGAAAGACACCAAGGGTCTACAAGGCTCGTGCGTCTGGAGCTGCCGGACAACACGTTTCGTTGAAGACTCGGCTTCATGAGGGAGACTGTACAGCACCCGTGCCATGTTCTTGTGCACTTGGCCCCACATGGTGGTGGAGGACACCTGCTCCCTATGGCCGTGAAGATCATGACAGCCCTCAAATTCTACACCATGGGGTCCTTCCAGGGTTCCATAGGTGAACTGTGTGGAATATCACAGACATCGGTCCGTAAGTGCATTTGTGAGGTCATTGATGCACTTTATGTAAGGGCTCTGGACTGCATACATTGAGATGTACCCATGTCACACTCTACACCCATGGCACCAGAGAGTCTCCTTCATAGGGGCTGGTTTAGCACAGGGCTAAATCGCTGGCTTTGTAAGCAAACCAAGGCAGGCCAGCAGCACGGTTCAATTCCCGTACCAGTCTCCCAGAACAGGCGCCGGAATGTGGCGACTAGGGGCTTTTCACAGTAACTTCATTTGAAGCCTACTTGTGACAATAAGTGATTTTCATTTCATTTCATAAAGCGGAAGGGGCTCCACTCCCTCAATGTGCAGCTAGTGTAACTAACAGATGCACTTCATGCACTTATGTGCCATTTTCCAGGGAGCATGCATGACAGCGACATCCTCAGCCAGTCGCAGATCCCTGGAATCTCCCAGGGATACCCCAGGCTGCAGTGAAGGCTCAATGGGGACAACCCATGGGTTGTAGCCGATGTAGCCAATGCAATGGCCACAGATAGTAGCGGAGGCCAAGTACAAGGAGGTGCACAGTGCGACATGACCTGCCAGTGAGCAGTGCATTGGCCTGTGAAAGATATGATTCTGCTGCTTTTACAGGCCCTACAACCCCCCCCCCGCATTATCGTGGCCTGCTATGCCCTCAACAACCTGGTCATACAGCGGGCAATGAGTAATGAGCTTCATGACGGATGACCTCAAGGAGCAGCACATGTCCTTGTGCAAGTAGGACATACGGGAGGCTGTCGAGGAAGAACTTGTTGAGGACTCACAGGAAGGAGACCTGGAGGGGGCAAGAGTGCGCAAGGGCAGCAGAGCTAATGACGCCTTCATTGCCTCTCACTTAATGGAGGAGGACTAGCTCACTGTCTGACAGAATTACCCCTCCCAACCCCCCCCCCCCCCCCCTCCCAACCCCCTGCGCCCCCTGCCAGGATGTTGTGACTTGAACACTCTTGCAGATTTGGCCTGGGGGCTGGGTGTCGCATATTTCTGGTACCACCTGCTGTGACAAGACTGTGGGACTCCTTTAATCAGTGTTGCAGTCGCAGGAGCATTGCTGACAACCTCTCCTGGTATTCCCGGCTCTGCCTTTGCATCTCAAGCAGCTGAGGGACGAAAGTGGCTGGAGGCTCGACACCTGGATGGGGCACAGCTGAGTCCTGGGTTCCAGCAGACCTCCAACTATCTGGTCCTTGAGATATTCCTGCCTTCAAATGATGTGCATCAGAAGCAGTGTGGTGTTCACCAGATAGTGACCCAGGGGCCTGCCTGCTAAGATTGCCCTTTGAGATGTGTGTCTCTGCAATGGCGGATGGTGCGAGTGATAGTCGCGATGCATCTTTGGTGTCCTCCTCAGCCATGTACTCTGAAGTCGCGTCGAGGGTTGACCGTGGTACATTCCTGATGGACTAGCCAGACTGTTTGGATGATGATCCTGCAAGAAAAAGAAGATGGTCAAGGGTTTGGAGTACACAAAACTCACTTGAGTTTGGTCATCTGGATTAAGGTGCAGTGGATCCTCACTTTTCTCTCACAGACCCACCTCACTCCAGCACAGGCCGGCTCTGCTCCTCCCCAGTGAGCTCCAAGGCTCTCTCCTCGAAAGGAGTGAGGAACCTCAGCTTGGGAATCCCACTATCTGTCTTCGCTCACGGCGTTTGTGGGGATTACATGAGATGGCCGTCTGGCGGGTCAGATTTTAGACGATTGTGGAATGTGCAGGCACTGCGTGAAAGCAGGTGGAGTTCTGAAGAGGAGTGCCTCAGGGTGGGAGGAAGCTTTTGGTTTTGGGAGGTCAGTGCTGGAGCCCTGCGATATGGCAGGTGGGATCGAGGCGACATTCCAGCGGTGATGATAAGGTGGAGTGCTGAGAGGAGACTGGGAGTAGTTGCCCAGGCAGAATGGAGTACACCATTCATTTTATTGCAACATTGCACCCCGGTCCTCTTGGTCAGGCTGCCGATACTAACCAGTGCTGTGACCGCCTCCCAGATGGGATTTGTCAACTTGCTGGAGGGTCTCCTGCCAGCTTGTGGGTATTTAGTATCCTACTTTTCCTCCACAGAGTCCAGCATATCGATGAGTGCGCCCTCCGAAAAATGAGAAGCAGGTTTCCTCTCTGCCGTCTTCCTGGTTTGAATGACAGCAAGTTCTGTAGAGCCTTTAAATGCAGCGAGGCTTCATTGAAGAGCTCAGATGACCCCCAGCGAGGGTGCATCAAATGCTTCATGTCCGAGGTGGGCAATTTTGATGTGGGGAAATTTTTTTCCCAGGTGCCTGAAAATCTTGGTCCAGATCATGCCACTGTGGCCAAAGGGAATCGTACTAATTTATCCGCTGGAAATGGGGGTACATTCCGCCCCATGTTTCTTTGAGGACTGGAAACCGCGGGGGACCGAAGGCAGTTCCAATATCTAATAATACATAATGAAGCTTGGCTGAGGGCCCAGAAATCCATTACTCTGATGAAACACCATTTTAAAATCTGCTATGATGTACATTACTCCGAGTGGGGACTGGAAAATATGAACATCTTGTTATCTCACTTTCTATCTTTCAGGGTCTTCTTAGAACCTATCCTTTCAAATATGGCTTCAAATATCCTTTCGACTTTTCTACTGTTGCTCAGTATCCATGATGCTCTTTGGGACTTTTTCAGTATCAAGCCTGCTTACAATTATGAGTTGTTATCTATCAATAATGTTTTTGTTTAATGTGCATGAAAAGCACACAACTTTTGTGAAGAATATTTGAAGTAGAATCAAGAAATGCATCTTTAAATACAAGAGGTAATTTTTTTAACTGATTTATCTGACAGGAAACTGATCAGATCAGTCACCTACTTTACATGCCTTTCTATTGATTTCATTTTCCCCTGTTGGTTTAGCCATGATACTACTGTCTTTAACCTATGATCTAAAACTTGGGCCCCAAGCAGAGGGACAGTCAAGAAAAAGGAACAGGTCCTACCTGCACAATGCTTTACAGCAACAATGTTGAACTATGTTGGAACAAGTCACAGTGAAATATCTAGTTTGACTCCTGGATTGATTTGTCTATGTCAGTGTTAGGAATTTGTGGAATATTAACGAGGTTAACATTGAACTGGAGATGAAAACAAAATAACAGACAAGTAACAAGACTAGCAGGCATCTAGATGAATAAAGAGATGCGGTTTGCCCAGTAACAAGATTAGCAGGTGTCTAGAGACATTGAGGTGCGAATGGTCATCATAAGTATTTGTTTGCCAGAGATCAGTAAGGCTATATAAATGATAACTTCTTAAGGAAAGAAATGTGAGAGATGTAGGCAGTCGAATCCACAGCATGGTATATGAAAGAGACTGAATGGCGTAACTACTGACACCCTCATTGGGGAAGGAGATTAATTCTCTATCCAACAGGCAGACATGCCAGTTGCATCTATTATCCGAGCCACAGAGGGCAGCCCAGTAGCAAAGTGGTTAGCATAGTTGCTTCACAGCTCCAGGGTCCCAGGTTCGATTCCCGACATGGGTCACTGTGTGGAGTCTGCACGTTCTCCCCATGTCTGCGTGGGTTTCCTGCGGGTACTCCAGTTTCCTCCCACAGTGCAAAGATGTGCAGGTTAGGTGGATTGGCCATGCTAAATTGTCCTTAGTGCCAAAAAGGTCAGGTGGGGTTACTGGGTTATGGGGATAGTCTAGGCTTGCGTAGGATGCTCTTTCCAAGGGCCGGTGCAGACTCAATGGGCCGAATGGCCACCTTCTGCACTGCACTGTAAATTCTATGATTCTAACAATTAGGACCATGGCAGATTTCAGATATTCTCCTCTAAAATACGTAGATTTGTGCCTTCGCTGAATCAGAGAAGGATGTTTTCTCAGAATTCATCACCTAAGCGGTATTGTATGGTCACAATTAGCTGGATTTGACCTATATAGAGTTACTAAAATTGGGTGTTGCCTGGGAAAAGGGTCTCTCAGTGAGTTCAGGAAATGTGGGTATATTTTAAGAACCAGAGGTAACTTCAGATAACACAGTGGGCAGGATTCTCATTCGGCGTCGGCGATCTGCCGGAGAATCTCCATTTGTGCTGAAATCTGGGTGGCGCCACTTTTGCAATGCTCCGCCCCTCAAAAACGGCGCAATTGAAGAGAACACCACACACCTTCGGGACGGCCTCAGGATGTCACCTGAGGTCTGTTATATTACGTTCTGTAATATCGTTTTACTCCTTTGCTCACTGCCAGAATGGTCGTATGCTTGATGTTCAGTAACACTCGAAGTCTTCAAATAAAGCAAATAATGTTTATTGAGTAATGATAATAAATTAACTGAGTTTGTTCACTTTTCAATAACTATAACTGTGGATTAGATTAATTAGATTAAATATACATGTAATGAATATTAACTACACCTCCACACTAAGCTATGTCTCTCTAACTCTCTTCACTAGTCACTCCTGATACGAAGAGGCAGGAGCTCTCTCTGAGTTTACCTTTTATACCTATATCTGGTGCTGCCATCTAGTGGTTATCTAGCACCTGCTTATGACTGTTAACCCTTTATATACATTCAGATATACAGGTCACTACGAGGCCCTCCCCCGATGCTCCGCCCCCGATGTGCCGACTCCCCAACGGTTTGGAACACTTGTGGTATTCTTTTCGTGGACCCCGCGTGGCGGCTGCGGACTGTATCCAGCGCCGCAACAGTCGGGGGGGGGGGGGGGGGGGGAGCCGTGCCGCTGGTCAAGGGGGCTTCAGCGAGGGCTGGGGTGATTGGTGGGGGTGGTCCGGGGGTGATGAGGATGTTACTGAGGGTCATTATTTGGGAGGCCGGGTCCGCGCACGGCCGGCGCCATGTTGCACGGCGTGGCTGCAAGCCCCCCAACAGTTGGTGCAGCTGTTGCGCAGGTTTTTCTGGCGTAAAACGCCACTGTTCCCACGCTGGCGTCTGCATTTAGTCTGCAAGTTGGAGAATCCAGCTCAGTGTGTTTAGTTCTGAATATACATATATTAGTCCTTTGTTTTTTTACTTTCAGAAATGTTCCTTATTAATTGTTTACATAACGACTTGTTTGATCCCTCATTAAGTTCTACATTGTTCCTCACATTATTCCAAACAAATAAACGCCACTAAGAACCGATGTTTCAAGATATCCTTCAAGGTTTTGAGACCGAGACACTCTCGCAGGTAACATCAGTGAGGTTCTTTATAATGAGTAATCGCTATTCATTTTTTGCCTCCATCAATTTTGTCTGTGCTGTAAAACCAGCAGTTGACTGGTACTACCAGTACACCGACTGTCTTGGCAGGTTAATAAAACATGTTATTAAAATTGGTTAACGTATATAAATGATTAATTTGATGCATGAAAGGTATTTCATTCGAATGAGAATTGATTTCTCACAAAACAAACAAAAAACTTTTAAAATATTAAATGGATTGGAATTGGAACGTGTTTAGCAATATGTTTCCCAGTTTCTTATGTTCAATTAATTAACATTGTTTCTTTCCCTATAATTAAACAATAAATTATTTACTGGGCTAGAGTTTACAACCAATGTTAAATGAATAATGCTCTCATGTCAATACACTTATGCTTGCACGCATACTTTCAATGGGCTGCTACACTGAGATGTGCTGGATAAAAAGTCATCCCAGAGCAGTGCTATCTATAATGGACCTGGGACTTGTCTGAATGGGGCATGAATAGTGCATCTCTCTTACCACTCAGAAGGAATGGCTAATAAGACAATTAGCAACCGTCTAGTAACTAGTGCCCCTTGCCTGACCTCGTGCCCCTGCACACTGCTACCCCAGAGTCTGCAGCCTGGCTGGAACAGGACTGTTAGATTAGAATAAGGGAGACTGCAATTAGACTAGGAGAACAACACCACAGGTCTAGCTGCAGATTGCACCATCTTGCCAGTTTGCACTGGCCAACTAACAGGTAACACCGTGGACGCTGGCACAAGATGTTGATTGCTGTTTTCCTGAGAGAGGACATTGTCACTGCCAGTCACTAAGTGCAGTGCCTCAACAATCTGAGTAATGTTTTGGAGGTCAGATTGCTGAATTTGTGTGATACCCTGCAAGACCCTTTGCACACAATAACCCAAAGCCATAATGGAAGCAGTGTGAGCTTCCAGGGAAGCAAATTAATATTACTTATAACATCCTGAGCTTACTACCACATTCTGGTGTGAGTTGGCTTCTGCTTCACCAGACCTTGCCTTACTGTTGGGTCCACAAGTGTGTGAATTGAGTTGATAGCCACGACAATGCTGAAAATGATGAGCTACAAGTTCTGTGAAAAGCCATGTGCCGCTGTGAAGTCCAGCACCTTGACATTGATCATAAGAAACGGAATTCTCCAATCGGGGATGAAGTCCCATCCCTGCAGAAGCCAGTGGGAAAACATGCAAAATCTCCCATCCCTGACCTCATTCATTCGGCAACCGGACGTTTTACGCCATATTTTGTGGCTGGGCAGGCCTGATGGCGTGCAGTCCACCATCCTAACCGGGTGCCATATTGAAATGGCATCCAACATAATTGAATCACTACTGAAGGAAGAATGTGGACCTCCTGAAAATGATGCTGGATCTCCGGGAGCACACTGAGGCTGGAAGATAGACCTCCTGAGAAAAAGGGTGGATCTCAAGGAAGAATAGAAGCTGAAAATGGAGATATTTGTCACTGACAACGGGGAAATGGCAGACATGTTGAACAATTACTTTGCCTCAGTATTTACAGTAGAAAAGAAGGGTAACTTGCCAGAAGTCCCCAAAAACATTAATAGTCGACAGAACAGGGTTTTAATACAATTAACCTAAGTAAAGTATCAGTAACTATGAAATTAATGCAACTGAAGTGTGATAAATTCCCAGGACCTGACGGTTTCCATCCGAGAGTTTTAAAGGAAGTACGGGAGCACATTGTCGATGCCCTAACTATAATCTTTCAGAGTTCCCTAGATTCAGCGAGTAGTCCTTTTGGATTGGAAAATTGCACATGTCACTCCACTTTTTAAGAAGGATGAAAGGGGGAAACCAGAGAATTACAGGCCAGTTAGCCTCACATCTGTGGGAGTCTACAAGTCTACAATCAGGGATGGGGTAACTGAACACCTCAAAGAATTTCAGTCAATCAGGGAGAGTCAACATGGATTTGTGAAGGGAAGGTCATGCCTGACTAATTTTATTGAATTATTTTGAAGAGGTAATTAAGGTAGTGGACAGGGGAAGTGCTGATGCCGACATGGGAACGGGGGAATTTTATAACCGGAACAATGGCGCAAAATGGCCACCGATGCTCCCTCTGGTGGGGGGCTAACAGGCAGCAGCGTAGAGCGCCTGGCTCTAGCTGCGGATACAACCGGAAAATTGCCAGGTCTGTGGCCGCGCATGTGCACGGCGATGGCCTGCAGACCCTGCCAAATAGTGACTCCCCTTTGGCCAGGCTCACCACCCCTGGACCACCCCCAGCAGTGCCCCCAAGCCCATCAATGCCCCCCTCCCCACGGATCGGCTCCCCCTTGACTATGGCAGCGCTGGACTTAGTCCGCAGCTGCCATGCCGAGTTCCCAAAAATAAATACCACGCACGACTAATGCCATCGGGAATTTGACCCAGCGGGGGCGTAGCAACGGGGGGAGGGCCTCAGGTAACGTCCTGAGGCCATCCCGACGGCATGCGGCATACTCCTCGAATACGCCATTTTTGAGGGGCAGAGCATCGCGAAAGCGGCGGCGCCCCCGATTTCAGTGTCAATGTGGATTCTCCGGGCGATCGCCGAACACGATTTCGGCATCGGAGACCGGAGAATCCCGCCCATGGTGTCCCGGGTTGCTGGCGCTCTCCATCCTGAACTCCCAAGGCAGACCAGTCATTGCTCAGGTGAGTCTCGACATTGACATGCCACGTTGCTCTAGACATGTTTCGCACATGCATGTTTTCCCACTGGCACCATGGAGAGCGGGCATGGGTGATTGGATCTTCCCCTTCATCCCATTAGTGGGATGCAAATTAGTTTCACACCAGTCTGTAGCAGGTTCCCCGATCCACCATGGTAGGCACCAGCATAAGATCCCTCTGTAAATTCACAACAGCATGAAACCATTTTACCGCTGAATTCTTCCCTCCCCCGCCTTCTGTGGAATTTTCCCAACCCCTCCTTCTGTGAATTTATTGGCGGTGACAAAAGGAGACTACAGCAGGAGCATAAACCCATGTTGCAATCTCCAAATGTCAGGCTAATGACAGGTTGGTCTTCCTGCTGGCTGGTGATACGAACAGCATTTACATTAATTTGCATCTAAACAGCACTCATTAAAACACTGCCACCCTATGTCATGTCAGGCCTTCCCATTTTGCATCATGCTAATGGAAAATCATGTCAGCATCAAACGTGATTGCTAAAGAGGTGAGTGCAACAAAACCACATTGCCATGGTGCTGCGCCACTCCTGATGCGCTGTTCAGCACTCTGCTGGGGTAGACTGGTTCCTGGCCTGCATTTCCAGACTGAGCTCGCCTTCATTCACAGCACCATGCTGCTGGGCACACAGACCCTCCTGTGTCACCGAATTGAATCAGTACCGAGCCTGGCGTTGGGGAGGACGATGCCACACACCAATGTCTATCCAAACAGCATTGTGTTGTGAGACTCTTGCAACCACAGCAACAAAGGCCTGATCCAACTAGGGATGGAGAGCTAGGTGAGGCAGGGAGTCAGGCCTGGCCTGACGAAGAAAAGGGGCAGCTATGTGGAAGTAGGACTGTGCGAGGATTGGAGGGGGTGACGCATGGGCTCACGATCGCAGGCAGAGGGGCAATGAGGTGGATGAAGAAGATGAGGTTGATGAAGGCAGAGAGAGACCAAGGGGAGGGAAGCTGGACCACAACAAGCCTGCATGAAAAGTTCACAGACAAGGGGATCAACGGGATATTGCATCATTTACTGGAAGGAAATGCACAAAGACTCCAAATGCAGTGATTAGAGGTTCAAGAGGGGCATGGGCACCTCACAGGTGATGCACTTGTGGGGAGGGTGGTTGAATCAAGGAACAAACTTGAACCTGCTAGCTTTCCCCCCTCTGGGTTGCTGGCATCCTGCATGCGCTGGTGAAGGCAGGCAGGCTGGAGAGAGTGAAATTGGTCTTCTGGACTGGTATTTAAATATAGTGCTGGGACCCTTGAATCTGCCAGCTGAGGGTGGGTGGCAAATCAGCTATAGTCCTGCCAGCAGATTTGAAGTGGAACTCACTTGTGCATAATTAATGAGGTTCCAAGCGGGATCCTGCTATTCTGGCCAATGGGACAGATGTTGCCGGCGCTGCCACTGCACTTAGAGCAGGATTTACCATCCACCCTGCCGGGTGTTTTTCAGTGGTGGAGGCGCCCTGCCAGCGGGATCTACAGGTCCCGCCGTTGTCAACGGGATTACTCATTGACAGCACACTTTGTTACCGGAAAACCCGTGTGCCGGTGTGGGACCTGTATTTCCCGCCGGCATGAACAGCCGGTAAATCCCATCCAATGTCTCAAAATAAGAGAGTTCCATCAAAGTAGAAAGATTTGCTTCCTGGAGGACGAGTGAAAGCAAACAGTCAGAGTAAAGAAGCAACAGCAAACATGGGACAAATCTCACTCCAAGCCATAAACTTGAATGTACAGAATTACGTGCCTGCTCTTTTTGTGTAACTTATAAATCTTTTCTGCACTTCTGTCTACTTTGGTAATATACACTTGCACATTCTCTTCTATTATAAATTTCTGTTATTTCAGTGCAATTACAGCTTCACTGTTGAACTAATTAACAGAACATGTGAGGCAAGACCGCAAGACAAAATACTCCAGTCTTGTCAATGTTAGCATGTGCCACAATAAATTAGCATGAACACCCATACATAGTGTATGTAGATTATATCACTGACCTTCCATTATCCTCTCTGAAAACACCCATATCTTTAATTTGATACATGCAGATTTACGTGATTGACTTTCTGTTTTTCTAAGACAATTGCCCCTGGTATATTTCAGCCCTGCTAATTGTGTCAAATATACTTACTCATGAGTCAGATGGACAACTAGTTTTTCAAGCTGGAGGATGGTGTTTGCACAGATGTGTCTTGAAGTCTTCTTTCCATCAACATGAAGTTAATATCGTTCTTTCATTTTTAAATCTAGGTCATTAATATAATCTCTTCCAAACCTTAACAAAGACTGTTTTTCTTCTTATTAACAGTTTTCTGGGGTGGGCAAGTTAAGGAGAAGTCATTAATTTTCATGCTGACCAGTAGTCCTATTAAATCCATAACATTGCTATTTCTACGCCACCCTTTCTAATTTAAAACCGCCACTCTAAACATTGTGGATCTATGCTGGGTTTACACCAATATTAAAACAGGATCATTTATACCGTGAATTTGCTTGTGTTGTTTATTCCTTTTATATTTTGGGGATTGGACATTTGCGAAGTGAGATCAAATTTATCTTGTTGCAAAGTGTCTGTGATGGACTTTCAACTTACTGCCCAGTGTAAAATTAGCATTACATGGTAATCAGATTTGGGTGGTTTCTATAACCAGAAGCCCATCCACAATGTGGACTTGAGGTTTGTGTCTTAAATTGAAAATCTATCCCTTGTGTTATCAGTAGGTACTGGGCTGAGAATGACAATTAACCAGTGTCATTTCCAGTAGAAAATGTATAGTTTACGGTAACATGTAAGGTGCTTGCCGAAGCTCAGTTCTAAAGATAAGGTTGGACAGTATTTGTTCCAGTAAAGCTTCACAGATATGGGGCTGGCTTCAAATGCCGAAGTCGCATTTGGTGCGGGGGAGGAGAATTAACTTTCGCGCCGAAATCGGGCCCGGTGCCGGTCCAGCGATTCTCCGGGACCTGAAAATCGGCGTGATCACGGAGTACTCCGTGTGGCTAGGGGGCCATTGTCAGAGGCCTGCCCAGCGATCCTCCGGCCGGCCGGGTTCTAACCATGTTCGGGAACCTTGCATGGCGGTTGCGGACTCAGTCCACGGCCGCCCTGGTGGGAGGCGGGGGGATCAGGCACCGGGGGTGCCTATGGGCAGCCGGGGGACAGATCACGCCAGTCAGATGCAAGGGCACGTGGCCGATCGGGGGTGCCTACGTTTTAAAGCTGCCTTCCCGGTCTGAGTCCGCCATGGCGCTCGGCGTGGCTGCTGGAGGCTGCCGCTGTGCGCATGCGTGGACTCGAAACCGGAAATGCAGGGGCCTGTATCCGCAGGTAAAGCTGCGTGAATCACTTAGGGTCCCTGATAGCCCCCTGAAGTTGAGTGAATTAGCTTTTGTTTTGAGGAAACTCCGGAGTGAAACGGCAGCATTTTTATGCCGACATGGGGGCTGTACAATAATTGGAAGGAAGAATGTAGTTTGGAACAAAATAAACAGAGTAAAGTAAACAGATAAAATTATATGTAAAGGAACATGAGGGAATATCAGAGTGCTTGCAAAAGCTTGAAAAATAGCATGTACAGACAAGGTCAAAAGTTTGATAAAATTTGAGAAAGAATAGCGGGCTTAGGAAAAGATCGTTAAGAAAGGTGCGGTTTTAAAATAGACAGGAAATAGCTATCATAGAACAGTACAGCACAGAACAGGCCCTTCGGCCCTCGATGTTGTGCCGAGCAATGATCACCCTACTTAAACCCACGTAACCCGTATACTCGTAACCCAACAATCCCCCCATTAACCTTACACTACGGGCAATTTAGCATGGCCAATCCACCTAACCCGCACATCTTTGGACTGTGGGAGGAAACCGGAGCACCCGGAGGAAACCCACGCACACACGGGGAGGACGTGCAGACTCCACACAGACAGTGACCCAGCCGGGATTCGAACCTGGGACCCTGGAGCTGTGAAGCATTGATGCTAACCACCATGCTACCGTGAGGCCCCATATCATTAATTTTAAGATGCGGAACGGTTTTTGGAACCTTCGAGAAAAAGAGGAACCAGTAATTTTGGAGACATTGCAAACTCGAACAATGAAAATCTTGGGCAAGGTGTTAAACTGCTTAAAGCTAGCAGGCATGGCAGAGGAAGTTTACAAAAAATGCGAATAGCTGAAATAGGCAAAGATAGACACGGCTTGACGTTTTTTTTAGGCTTTGAGCAGAATGCACCACGTGCTTTTGAAATGTATGGCATTCTTGGGCATGGTGAAAATCGCGGTTTTAAATGTAACACATCTATTTTGTTAAACATGAGGCAATGCTTTGTAATTGACATGCACTGGAGAGATGAATTAAAATGTATAAAATATAATTGGCAAAAGGCAGAAAGGGTAGAGAGAGAGAGAGAGGGGAAGAGGCAGGCCGAGCCATTCGGTTCAAATTTATTCTTAGATTCGATTCGAATCAGCTCATCGATCCATGGGAATCAGAGGACGCTGGAAGACCGAAGAATAAGAAGAACCACAAGCTATCAAGACAGAAGAAAAATCGTTAAATAAAGGTCCTTAAGTCTGATCAACTAAAAGAGACTTTTAAATACAAAGTAATTTGTTAAAATTTTGTAAAAGCAAATAAAAGTAAGTGTGATTTTAAATTTAAACCTGAAATAGTGGTTTATTTTAAATCTAAATCTGAAATAGTGGTTTATTAGAAATCTAAACCTGAAATAGTGGTTTACCCATAAGACTCACCTATACATCCTCAACAGACCCAGACCTTAAAGGACATTGAGTGGTAAGCAAGTTAAAATTCTTCCTTGTAGATTTGAGATCCTATTATAACTTGAAATATAGTTTGAAATAGAGTTCTGAACACATAGCTTCAACTAGTGACAGGGAATCAGATATTCCTTCAAGCATAAATGACTTGGTTTCTGAAGCACATCCTGTAAATGAACCTACGCAAAAAAATGAAAGATCAATTACTGGAATCTTCCAATATCCATCACGAGCAAAGCTAAAACAGTTTTTTACTAAATATCCACTTCAGCCACTTGATGATCTGCCATTTGATGCTCGTTTGTATGAGAGGAAAATTATGAATGACTCCGTCCCAAGAAAATGGCTAACATATAACAAAGAAAATAGATGCTTATATTGTTCATACTGCTTAGCCTTTGAGTTTCCCAACACTTGTAATCCATCACCCTTTGTACGTGACTTTAGTGACTACAGGCATATTAGCCAGAGCTTGACTTTACATGAATCGACAACAACACATGTCAGAAATGCTCAGCAATATATCAGTGTGGTTAATGATGGCATCTTAGATAAATTTTTTGCAGCATCACTAATTAAAAGGAAAGATGAAGTATTGAAGCAGAGAAGTATTGTCATGGGGATTATAGACATCATAAAGATGTTAGGCAAGCAAGCACTTCCTTTTCGAGGTCACAGAAATGAATCGGCCTACACTCTAGATAATGAGGTTCTGAATCATGCCAATTTTTAGCTACAGTGCAGTTGATGGCAAAATATGACCCCATTATGGCAGCTCACGTTTCTGCAGTGCAAAACAAGTCTAAACAAAGAATCAAACGATTAGAGCAACAAGGAAAGGCTCAAAGTAAAGGCCGTGGTGGACTTGTTACGTACCTGAGTAAAACAACTATAAACATGTTCATCAAAATTATGAAGAATATGATACAAGGAAGAATTAGTCATGAAGTTTCTCAAGCAAAATATTATTCTATTCAGGTTGATTCAACACAAGATAATTCATCCATCGATCAGTTTAGCATTATTATTCGGTATGTGCTTAAAGGTATTATCTGTGAGCGACTACTTTCCGTTGTGCCAAGTCATGATGGTACAGGGCAGGGACTTTTTGATCTATTGATTGAAACATTACAGCATCTTAAAATTGACCATGGCTATGCCTATGTCTTGAATTTGGTGATAACTGAAACAACAAAATGTTGTGTACCTGCAGTTTCTTTCTTCAATTTGCTCCAGAATATAGAAACTTTTGTGAAAGCATCAAACAAGAGAATGGCTGTATGGATAGAAGTTGTTGGAAAACATCTAGGACAAGAAAAAATGAAACGATTAAAGCTAATTGGTGAGATCAGATGGTCAGGAAAATCCAATGCAGCAACAACTATATTTGAATGTTTTGATGATGCTGCTGCCAGTACTTTCATAAATCTATTGACATGTTTATCAATGGTACAAGATTCAGAAAAGTTTGATGCAAAAACAAAACATGAAGCAAATGTTTTACTTCAAAGTCTTCTAAAGTTTGAAACCATATTGACAGCATTTACTTACTTGTATATATTTGAAACTATAACCCCGTTATCTACAGACAAGTGGTTTAGATATGTTTACTGCATGGAGTTTGGTAGATTCAGCTACAACAAAGTTGAAGGAACAGATAAGAACATTTGATAACGTTCATAGCAAGGCTTTGGAATTTGTAAATAAATGTAATGATAGGATTTCACAAATGAATATGGATGAAAATCAAACATTGGAAATTGATGCATTGGAAACAGCATTGCCAGTTAAGAGGCAGAGGAAGAAGAAAAGAATGGCAGATGAGCTTATTGATGATGAAAGAAATTCCTCAGATTCTCTAGCTGATTTTCGAGCAAATGTGTTTAACCTAATAATGGATCGCATTGTCCAGTCACTAGAATCACGCTTTGTACAACACAAACAGTTGTATAAAGATTTGTCCTGTTTGGACCCAGCAAAGTTTAAAACTATTGCAGAGAAGGGCCTTGAAGATGAAGCATTGGAAGGTATTATTAAGCTGTTTCCACAAATCAGCAAAGATCAAGTAATATTGGAATTGTTTTCTTTTGCTTCAAACTTTGATGTATTAAAGCTATTGCTTAATGATGGTGAGAATATGGATTTCAGTTGCAACAATTGTAAAATTTGCAGCACTTGCCCATCGTTTGTACTAAAACTTCTGGCATCCAACAGACTGCATGACAAGGCATATGATAACCTTTATGAACTTTCTAAAGTCATCTGCACACTATCAGTTACTCAAGTCCAATGTGAGAGGACATTTTCAAAGCTAAAGATCAAGGTTAAGAAATTTGCTGTCTGTGGAGAATTTGGAATCATACATGTTGCTATCCATTGGAAAGGAATTGTTAGATGAATTGGATGCAGAAGCAATTATTGGCAGATTCGCACAATCATCTAACGAACACAAACAATTGCTCTTAATATAGTGGACTGCATGCAATGCTCTATTGTGCTTTTGAACTATCTGTTAATGTGTAAATTGTGTAGTAAACTATTTAAAAATATCAACCAATTACTTAAAATTAAAAAAAATAAATAACAAATTCAATTATAACATTCTGTATTTACATTTGGTATCTACTGCCAGTAATATGTACAGTACATGTACACTGTAATTACTAAGAAATACACATTTTTTCCACAAAAATTTTAATTGTACCCTTTTTTCCATATGTATTTTTTGAAAATTTTATTTATTCGTTATGAAAATTAAATGATAGCATTGCAGTTGTGGTGGGCCCCCTTTGTCTCCTGGCAACCAATATTTTTAGACCCAGTCCGCCACTGGGTGTATCCACACCGTCAGGCAAGCCCTGTGTGCCCAGTCAGCACAATACATCCATTTCAATATGGATCGAGCCCACCAGCCTGTCCAGGCTGCAAGGTTCGCTGCCATTGCCCATCTGCAATGGGTTCAGGAGGTGATCGACGGGATGCATGTTACCCTACGAGCACCTGCAAATAACAAGTCGATCTTCACAAACCCAAATGGATTCCACTCAATGTACATGCAGCTGGTCTGTGACCATCAGCTGCACATCATGCACGTCTACACCCAGTACCCGGTCATTGTGCATGACGCCTTCATTCTGACACCCTTGATGGTTCCTGGCCTTTGTGGGGGTTTGTTTCTGTGAGACAGGGCTTACCCACTACGGTCGGGCTGATGATATCTATCAAGAGACCACAGACCGATGCAGAGACCCGCTACAACGACGCCCATGCCGCGACAAGGGGCGTGATTGAGTGGTTCTTCAGCCTCCTGAGGATGTAGTTCAGGTGCCTGGACCTCTCTGGAGGGGCCCTCCAGTATAGCGCCGAGAGGGTTGCCCACATCGTGGCGGGCTGCTGCATCCTCCACAACATTGCGCAGCAGAGGGGCGTCGTGCTGGAAGAGGATGCATCATCAGGAATGGAGGTGACCTGCTGCGATTTCTGCCATGTGACTTGGGTCCCCTTTGGCAGGAATCTTCTGGGGCTGCTGCTCGGGTGTCCCAGGGGGCGTGGTGCCGCCTTATGCTGCCTGCTGCCAATGTGATGCATGCGCCAAGGACAGGAGTGGGGGGAGTCCGAGGTGCTGCAGTGTTCCGACACCTCCCCTGCGGGAGTCAACGGCACAGGGCCCAATCACCTCCTCCTCCCTCTGGGTGTCCAGTGGACCCCAGGCTACTCCATGGGATGGGGCTATGAGCGGAGCTAACCCCTGAGGCTCCCCCACCAGCTGCCGCTGCCAGACTTTGAGGCCCGCTCTGGTCTCGACTAGGGTCTGCATGCTCATGGCTATGGAACACAGGCAATGGACTACCTCCATCTGGGACTGCGCTACATCACACTGCGACTGTGCCACTACCTTCTGGGTGTGTGCCACGTAGTCAGTGACTGCGCCATCTCCCTCTGGGACTGGGCCACCTCCCTCTATGTCTGTGCTACGTCATTCAGCACCTGGGAAGTGGCGCCACTCTCTGAATCAGGCCTACTCTGACTGGACCATGCTCAGGAGTGCCACTGCAATGTCCAGGTGGCTCTGGAACATGGCTGCCTGTTTTAAAGCAATCCTGCCCTGAGCCTCAGCCTGCCCCAGGCCTTGTACATGTTGATCCATGGTTGAAACTTTCACCCCAAGGCCACCACCGCAGATGCCACCTGTGCGGTGATAGCCTGGGTGGCAACATGGTCGGCACCACCTCTTGCAACTGGTTAGACTCCTGCAACTGCTCCTGCAGGTACTGGATGCTCACCGACGACCCCTCATTTAGTCCCTGGCTCTGTGTTTGCATCTCCACAATCGGTCAGAACATCCATTCAAGAAGCCCGGAACGGCAGCGAATCCCTGGGGTTGGCCCGCCCTCCGACCGTCCGCCCCATCGGGAGTGTGTACCTCCACCTGCTGTACCAGAGTATCTGTTTGATACACGGAATCATCAAATTTATAGTGCAAAAGGAGGCCATCCAGCCCATCATGTCTGCACTGGCCCTTGGAAAGTGCACCCATGCCTCCATCCTATCTCCGTAACCCAGTAATCCCACCAAACCTTTTTGACAAGGGGCAATTTAGCATGGCCAATCCACCTAACCTGCACATCTTTGGACTGTGGGAGTGTTGGTCTTTCTGGGTGAGTGTGCTTAACACTCAATTTGGCTCTGTTATACTTAGCTCTGGAGTCGCCAGGTATCGTTAAGACACCACCACAAGTTCAAGGTGAAGTTCAAAGCAATAAAACCATACATGCACACGCTAAAAGGATTAAACTTATTCCTACCGTTAAATAAACTAATACTTATCTCGAAGGAACTGCCGGGTCAGGGAACAAGGCCTCTTGCTCTGCTCTGGTCTGCAGACTTCAGGTTGGTATAAGTTAAAAGGGGTCAGGACTGTCTATCTCTGGTAGCGATCGTTGTGAGACACTTACTTGCTGGCGGCTGCTGTCCGAACCCTCTCCTCTCTCTCGTTCAAGGTCTTCTTGGCAAAAGCTGGTCGAGGTGCTGGTCCACGGAGGAGAGCTAGTCAAGAGAGAGGGGGGCTGGACGAGAAGACTGAACCATGTGTGGGACCTGTCTTTTATAGGTCTCAGGGATCCGCGCCCCTTTGGGCGGACTCCCTTACCTGCTTGGAATCGATTGGGCCTCTTCCCAATCGATATGTTTGAATCCCCCCCCCCCCCCAATACTGAGGCTGTTCATTAGCTACTGGGCAGGCTTCCAGGCTCTTTGTTTTCAAACCTTGCTGGTGCCTGAGTGTCTGGTATCCTTTACAATGTTGCAGTTGCTTCCCCAATTGTGTCCATTGTCTCTGGAATCGTTCCATTAACATGCTAATTATCCCGGTGATTGCCTCATTAGTATGCAGAATGTTCGTTTCGGTGCTGTCTGCTTTCTTAGCAGACAGAATCCACACCTGCTAGGTGCAGCCTGCTGGGGCTGCAAACATTGTCCATTTTATCCTGTATGCTTTGCGTTCCTCCATTTTGTATTTAGGGAAATGGCCAACTTCGGTGGCTACAGGAGGAAACCAGAGCACCCAGAGGAAACCCACGCAAACATGGGGAGAAAGTGCAAACTCCACACAGGCAGTCACCCGAGGCTGGGATTGAACCGGGTCCCTGGAGCTGTGAAGCAGCAGTGCTAACCACTGTGCCACTATGCTGCCCTACTGCACCAGATAGTGCCCCAGGAGCCTCTTCACTAACATGTCCAACTGAGGTGAGTGTCTCTGGGATGGTGGGGGGAATTGGAGACAGCTGTGATGGGAAATCAGTAACGTCCCTGATGGAACCATCAATTCACCAGACACGTGTTTCCGATGTGAATCTAGGCTTTAATCGACTTACTTCAGAGCCAGCCTGTTACCTGCCGATAAACTCGTAGTGAACTCAGGCTGACTCTGGACACGGGTATTTATACAGCTGCACTAGAGGGAGGAGTCGTGGGCGGAGCCAAGGGTGGAGCCCAGTACAAGTTCCTGAGTGCTCCCAGCGCTACTCCCCCTAGTGGTAGAATAGCGCTACTGCGCTTACAACGACAGTGTGAATTAACATTTATACATCTATATTACATTCACCACAGTCCCCAGACTCGAGCTCCAGGGTGTCCTGGGATGAGGGTCAAGGGCTGCCGTCTATGGCGGTATTGTGCTCATTGCTGCCCGGCACCTGGGGTTCTGGCTGTGGCTGGGGTCGGGGGCGGGGACAGCAGAAGGGCCCGCCCTATCACAAGCAGCTCCTGCAACACACAAGACAAGACGCATGATTGCATCGCGGAATAGAGGGGGAGTGGGGGTGTCTTGGGGAGGGGGGTGTTTTGGGGAGGGGGATATTTTGGGGTGCTGATGATGAAGCAGGGGTGTGGAGGTACTGTCGGGGTGGTGTTGGTGTGGGGTGGTGTGAGGGTGAGGATGGTGTCTGGGTGGTGGTGGGTATGAGGGTGAAGATGGTGTCAGGGTGGTGGTGGGTGTGCGTGTGCTGTGGGGTTGGTGGCGGGGGTTGGGGGGGGTGACACACGTGCCATGGCGAATCGCAACTTAGCGGGGTCTCACTTCCTCGCTCGATGCCGACCTCCATCCCAGCGGCTGCCCTTTCTTCGGGCCCTCTGCTCTGCTGCGGTGAGGAATTGTAGGTCCGGAGGCCCCCTCTCAGTCTTCTCCCGCTCCCGGCAGTTCTGAGAGTCCTTCTCCTGGGGGGGCGTAGAAAATGCACAGTGTTAGACAGTCTGATGCATGCAGCCCAGGGGTGGGTAGCTGGTGGCTTCAGTGGCCAGGGCACCCGGCCATGGATGGCCAATATGGGTGCTGGCATGTGGTGCAGAGTGAGGGTTCAGCCGCCCTCCGGGTGAGGGGATTACGGGTGTGTGGGATATTGTTGGTGCTCGGGACACATTACTGCCTACTCACCCTCGTCACCCTGAGGAGGTCGTGTAGTCTCCGGTATTTCTGGCCCACCCGGATGGTTTTGCCCACAGCACGACCATCTCCGCCACCTCCAACCAGGCCCGGCAACTGGCGGTGGCTGGCAGCCTCCTTCTCACCCCGGGGTACAGGGCCTCCCACCTCTCCTCCATGGCAGCTAGCAGAGTCTCCAGTTCCGCATTGGTGAACCTTGGGACCGCACATCTTGCTGCCATCTTGTTGGCTGGGGTAGTGAGTGTGGGGAGTGAGGTGTGTGTATGTGGCTGCAGCCTGTCAGCATCCTGAGTGTCAATCACGGAGCCGGCGAATCCTGCACCGTTTCTCATTGGAATGGATTGTGTTCCTCATGGTGGCGGTGCTAGTCACTTAACGGTCATTGGCTCGGTCCAGGTGCGGCGCCGGATTTCCACGAATCCTGCCCCGTTTCAACACTTGAAACGGAGAATCTGGCCACTGGTCCTTAAAGAAGAGAAGAAGGAACGTCAATCACTCAGCAGACCTCCTTCCCCAGATGATCCAAAAGATGGGATTTTAATTAAATGCATTAGTGCATTCAATTGATATTTTGAAATAAAACGGAAGGTGTCCTTTGAATCACGGTATCACTTTGACACAACTGGCAGAATTTGAAAAGATCAAGGGGTAGATTTGGTTTCATGCTAATTCAAAGAGAGCAGTGGTGCCTCAGTAACAGCAGCAAAAAGCATACTGCCCCATTTTGCTGGCATCCTCGGACCAGGCAGCTCAGGCAAGCACACAAGCTAATTTAAGGATGTGAATAAGGGTCCGGCAACATCAATAGATTTGAGTACTATTTTAGAAGACAACTGGAAACGACAGGAAAAGTCACAGGCCTGAAATAATTACACTGGGCGCAATTCTCTCAAAACATTTCTGAGTGTGGTCTCTGGCGTGAAACGAGGTGCGATTCCTGCTGGGTGGATCAACGCAATCCAGATCCCGATCAATCCCACTGAGAAATTCTTTTTGGAGCCAGGATGATTCGTTGTTGGAGCTGAAGAAGCCAGCAAGGCCAGATCCCCAGAGATTGGGATACTCTTTTTAAAGGGCGCCCCGATCTAAGAATAACACTGCAGCACCCTGCCAATCGCGGGCAAGGACCTTCCCCCCCACAATCGGAGGCAAGGCAAAGCTCCCCCCCCCTTCAGGCTCTTCCCCCCTTCAGACCTTCCACCCTCAGCAGTGCCAACTTTGCATCACCTTAAAACTATGCTCCCTGGTTATTGACCCCTCCACTAAGGGGAAATGTTCCTTTCTATTCACCCCATATATGCCCCTCATACACCTCAATCTGGTCCCCCCCCCCCCCTTGCCTTCGCTGCTCTATGGAAAACAACCCCAGCCTATCCAGTCTCTTTTCATAGCTGAAATGCTCCAACCCAGGCACCGTCCTGGCAAATCTCCCCTGTACCCTCTCTAGTGCAATCACTTCATTCCTATAATTTGGCAACCAGAACTGCACACAATACTCTAGTTGTGACCTAACCAGCATTGTATGCAGTTCCAGCACAATCTCCCTGCTCTTATATTCCACGCCTCGACTAATAAAGGCATGTTTCTCATATCCCTGCTTAACCACCTTATCAACCAGTTCTGCAGTTTTCAGGGTTCTATGGACGTGCACACAAAGGTCCCTCTGGACTCCTGTACTTCCTCAGGTCTGACCATTCATTGCATATTCCCTTGCCTTGTTAGTCCTCCCAAAATGTATTACCTCACACTTTTCAAGGTTAAATTCCATTTGCCACTGTTCTGTCCATCTAACCAGCCTGTCTAAATCATCTTAAAATTTAAGGCTTTCCTCCACACTATTTACCACACCATCAATATTTTTGTATCATATTGACATTTTGGGAGAGACATTAAAAGTTTCAAGGCTACAGTGGAAAGACCTTTACCTTCATCTGACAGACCATTGAAATTGACATGCTGGGGGAGAGTTGAAAGGCTTTCAAGGCTAATGAGGGAAGACTTACCACGCAACACCCAACCTGTGAAAGACCTCCAACTTGAGGCCCTTCAGCCCAGCCGAAGCCTCCCGACACCTACTTCCGCTAAAGGGTCCCCTTTGGCACCCTGGAGGTAAGTGTAGAGAGGGTACTCCTCTTTGCTCCTCCTTGGTGTCCCTGGTGCCTGGTCCCCGCTTTTAGGGGACCAGTAATGATTAACACCGTGGGATTTCCAGCTGGGGAGCAGACTGGAAGCATCAGTCTTCAACTGCTAATGAGATTGAAATGGGTGCTTGCCGTGTGAAAACCTGATCTCGCTGCTCTATTTTCCCTGCTCTAATGAAATGTCATTAAACTGGAAAAATGGGCGGGCTTCTCCAGTCACCTCGTGGCGGGTTTTCCCACTGTGGATGCGGCAAGCCATTGTCCGCCATGGGACCTTCCAGTCACACCAAAGTCTGTGGGCATTTTACATGCCTCCCCTGCCCCGTCCTTAGGGGATGGCGTGGGAACGCCTTTGGCAGGGCCAAGAGATGTAGGTAGATGCCAGAAATCCTGCCCGTTGACTGTCTCCCTCATCACAGAGGCTGCCTGACCTGTTGAGTATGCCCAGCAGTTTCTGTGTTTAGCTCAATATCATTGTGGGCCCAGAGACGGAGGTCTACCTGCGGTTTGCACCTTTGCCCACTGCTGGCCAAATGTTAGTAAGGAATTGCTCTCGAAATGGCCCATGCTGTTTAAAGTCTGCGCCAGGAGAACATATACAGCCACATGTATGTTCTAGTGAAGTAGAAACATAGGGCTGCAATTGAATAACAGGATGAGTAATACTTGAAAGGGAGATCATTGATCACAAGTTCACATTTTAGCATTTTCTCAACTTTAGATCAATTTCCTGGCAGTTTTTGCTTTCTGTTTGCCTTCTTTCATAAAGCTGATGTAGTTGTGACCTAAAATTGGATAGTCTGCTGTTAACCAGCAGCTAAGTCATAAATGACACCTTAAAAATGTTGAACAAATTGGTTTTTAAAATGTCGGTGTTGTAACCGCACGGGTCTTACAGGAATGGGTGATCCACTACCCAGTGGGGCTCGCAGAATATAAGCTCCCCCGATAAGGGGGAAGGGAATATTTAACACAGTTCATGTGCCTTTGTCCCAGGAGAGTCGGCCAGTCAGGCACTGACTAGAGAAGACCAGTTTAAGAGCTGTGCATTATAGTTAACATATGCAATAAGTTTTGTTTTTCTCTACAATCCGGTGTGGACTCCATTTGTTGTTCCTGACAAAAATCAGCTATTATTGCAAAATCGAATAATTAAATTAAATGCCGCCTAAATCTAACACAAAAGGATTAGGGCGCGATTCTCCGCTCCCCACGCCGGGTGGGAGAATCGCGGGAGGGCCAGACGACTCACGACACGCCGCCCTGGCACCCCCCGCAATTCTGCCATCCCCCGCTCGGATGAATCGCCGCTCACCGTTTTTCATGGCGACCGGCGATTCTCCGACCCGGATGGGCCGAGCGGCCTGACATTCCCGACCGGTTCACGATGGCGACAACCACACCTGGTCGCTGCCGTCGTGAACATGGCACTAAATGCTTGTTTGTGGTTTGTGGGGGGCGGAGAGGGGAGTGGGCACCACGGCCGTGATCGGGAGGGGACTGGCCCGCGATCGGTGCCCACAGATCGTCGGGCCGGCGTCTCCAAGAGACACACTCTTTCCCCCCGCCGCCCCGCAAGATCAAGCCGCCACATCTTGCGGGGCAGCGGAGGGGAAGACGGCAACCACGCATGCGTGGGTTGGAGCCGTCAGCCGTCATGACATCAGCCGCGCATGCGCAAGTTGGAGCCGGCAACCTGCGCATGCGCGGCTGACGTCACTTAGGCGCCGCCGTCACGTCATTCTCGGCGCGCTGCCTTGACGTAGGCGTCAAGGCCCGGCGGCCGAGATTCACGGAGCGCAGCTCCTAGCCCCCGGGGGGGGGGGGGGGGGGGGGTGAATAGGGTGCGAGGAGCGGCCTCCGAGGCCGTCATGAAACTCGGCCGAGTTCACGCCGGCCTTCCCGATGCCGTGCGGGAGCGGAGAATTCCGCCCTTAATGCTTCATTACATTGTAGGCAGCAATGTCAAAGAGAATTGTTGGAAATGAAAATGAAAAATTGAAATGAAAATCGCTTATTGTCACGAGTAGGCTTCAATGAAGTTACTGTGAAAAGCCCCTAGTCGCCACACTCCGGCGCGGCTGGTACGGGAATCGAACCGTGCTGCTGGCCTGCTTGGTCTGCTTTAAAAGCCAGCGATTTAGCTCAGTGAGCTAAACCAGCCCCTGGTTAAATAAGTAGACCCAAAATGGAACTAGTTCTGAAGCGTAGTACGGGCAATACTTATTAGCAGCAGTCACGATAGTGTTGGAAACATCTTGTACTGTTGTGATGTCTTTTATATTTGTCAATCAGACACTGAGTTGTTACAAGTTACAGAGTTTGTTCCAGGTGGCCACCATCACACATCGGAGAGTTTTTAAAAAAATTTCCCACTTGTGGATCTCTGACCCACATTGGCCATGGTTTGTGTGGGCAGGGTTAGGGTTACCCACAGATTTTGTGGAAGATCATAGCCAGCTGTTTTTGGCTTTATATGAGCTTCATTTAGTTTTCCAAGCTTCACCAGGGTGAAGATGCAATGTCAAAGGTTAAACACATGAAAGAAAGGCTTGCATTTATAATGTAGTGCTGGTTGTGGTTTTTAAGTTTACACACTTCTGCTGGAACAATAATCACCAACAAAATATTAAAAAGCATTTAAATCCTTCCACCTGGTTTTCTTCCTCTCCAATATTCGTTCAGTAACATAGTTTGAGAACAAAGTTTGAAGGAGAGAAATCTGGGGCAGAGGTAGATTGTGGGGGAAATCCCATTTTCTCTATTCCCTCTGGATTTTTCTTTAATTGTTTCTGCTCAGAACAGTTTGTGTACAAGCTTTCCTTCAGCCCTCCGTACTGCACTACAATGCCCGCTTTGTTGTGTTTAAGTCCTGGATTGGGACTTAAACCTGGAACTTTGTAAGTCAGAGCTCTACCAGCTGAGCTAAAGCTGACATTTGTATGGATTTGAAAGAGCAACATGATTTCAAACAATTTTAAGTGACATTGTGGTGCAGGTACTTATGTGATGTTTGAATGCCTCAGTTTTCTCGACTTTCTGGAGGGCTGTGTGGTATCGTGGTGAATGAATGGGGGGAGTGATGTACTATGTCGCAGGCAGCCATGCTGTTGGGGGTCAATGATACACCACATTGAAGAGTTCAAGTATGCATCAATAAATGGTGTGTATCGAGTTCTCTTTCATTCGGGATAGAAATTGTTTACTATAATTGCCTGAATTAGTTATGCATTAATTGCTTAGTAGTACAAAACGTGACAATTTCCGAAAAAAAGGAGCCATGCTGCCGAAGCTCTTCATCTTGAAAAATGACTTTGTTGTATCTGTCCTGATGTGTGTAAGAAAAAAAGTTTCAACTGCATGTCTCTTTTTTTCAGCAATCCCCAAGTTACACATTTGCATCAATCATAGAATTTTAAGGCTAATTTACTATTATCTTGAAACAGACCAAAACAATATAATTATATGTAATGAAAAGGATTTTGGATGTTTCTTTCTTAATTGAAAATGATGTATGTGATAATTGCAACTGGCTAGAAGCCAAAGTAAATAACGAAATACTGGGATAATTTGATTTGCTGAGCCTCATAAATCACTTTAATGGTTTTAACTGTAAAATTGATTGTTGTTACTTTTCTCTGATTTGGATACATTTTTTTTCAATGCTGCAGTGATCACTGTGAATAACATTGCACATAATGTTTCAAAAGTAACTTAATTATTATCTGTTTAATTAGCTCCAATTCACTTTGGCATTGTTGCCCCACACTGTGACAAGAGATTGAACGTTTGGTGTAGAATTTATATTTTGATCTTTCTTATTTAAAAATACATACCATACGGTTTGCAATGAAAGCTGACATTCTGAAACCAATATACCAAACAATTTTCATTTTTAATTTTCATTTCTGACATATCTACTCAGTTAACAATATGCACATTTTGAACATGCCCTTTTGAGTATGGGTCAGAATCCTCCAGCTGTGGGATTCTTTGTTCTCGCCCAAAGTTCAACCCTGCTCATGCCTTTGTCGGCAGCGTGGGGTGGTTTCAATGGGAAATTCCATTGACAAGTTGTGGAAGTAAAGATTCCTGCTGCCAAAGAATGGCACGCCGCCGAGAAACACATGGAGGCGGGATCCTCTCAGGTGTGGACAGCGGCGGTGAGACTCAGAGTTTTCACATCCCGGGCCAGAGAATCCACATGACCGGCGCGAATCGTGCCACACCGCCCTGATACCAGCACGTGATTCTCCACAGAGCGGAGATTTGGCGCCGTGGCAGCGGCATCGTTGGCGCGATGCCGGTCCCACCTCCGCTGTCCACACCAGCTTCCAGCTGGCGGGATGCCGGCGTTGAAGAGTCCAGGGTCTCTGTTAAGGGGGGGAGTCTTTGGTATGAGAGCGTCTTGGTTATGGGAGTCACGATTATGGGAGTCTCTGATGGGGGCTCTGATGGGCGGGTCTGGTGGGGAGTCTGGTGGTCAGGGTTTTATGGGTATGGGGTGGGCAAGATTTGCATTGGGGGCACCTACCTTAGAGGTCCACCATGCCAGGGTCAAGCTGACAAATACCTGTACCAATCCATGCCCAGGTAAATCCCAGAGGACCAGAGAATCACAGCAGCATGGAAAATCCAATGCCTGTTAACAGGATGCAAAGGGGTTAATTTGACCTGTTGGTATCTTCCTGCTGGTGTGGGGCATGAACCGGCATGCTGCTGCCAGCGGGGCTGGAGTATTGGAAATGGATTGGCACCAGGTGAGATCCCATTCTTTTGACGGTGCTGGATTCTCCACCCTTTTGCGGATCTCTTTGCCGGCAACGGGCAGCGGAGAATCCAGCCCCTGTTGTTGAAAATAAAAGATGTATTTTGGTGAACGATTGTGCTCATGAAGATGACGGCTGTCATTGCCAGAACTGCATTTCACTGGACAACAAGAGTATGAAGCCCCCAACTCTCATTAATGTTATGTTTGTTGTGAGAAATTTTTGACTTTCTCCTTTACCATCATCATCAGCCAGTTTCTTCTTTGTCATTTCAAATATATCGTGATCTCCCTTCTTAAAAGTTTCATCCACAATCCTCAGTTCTTTCCAATGAATCCAGCCCAACTTTCCTCAAATGCAAATGTGTCACAGTCACAAACGTTGATCTTGTTCCTCCCATGATTCCATGTTCTCATCCCATCCTTCAGCATTCTACCGTGACCACATCTATTTCTTTCTCAGAATCCCAAGGTGAGTAACTCACCTCCTACTCCCCCAAAGCCTGTCCACCACCTACAAGGCACAAGGCAGGAGTGTGATGGAATACTCCCCACTTGCCTGGATGAATGCAGCTCCAGCAACACTGAAGGAGCTCACCAACCATCCAGGGCAAAGTGGCCCATTTGATTGGCACTCCTTCCACAAACATTCACTCCCTCCACCAACATACAATGGCAGCAGAGTGTACCATCTCCAAAATGCACTGCAGGAACTCACCAAGGCCCCTTACATACCACCTTCCAAACCCACAACTGCTACCATCTAGAAGGACAAGCTCTTCAGACTCATGGGAACACCACAACCTAAAGGTTCCCTTCCAAGCCACTCACAATCCTGACATGGAAATATATCACCATTCCTTCACTGTCACTGGGTCAAAATCCTGAAACCCTCTCCCTAGCTGCACTGTGGGTGTACCTACACACAGGGACTGCAGTAGTTCAAGAAGGCAGCTGACCACAACCTCCACAAGGGAAGGGCAATAAATGTTGGACTAGCCAGTGATGCCCATATCCAGGCCTGACTGGATTTCGATGCCGAGGGTTAGGCCGGGGGAGAAGGGAGGGCTGGAGCTCTTAGATCACTGAGGGAAGGTCACCCAAATCTGAAGGGACCTTAAGATTGAGGCCACCAAGATCGAGAAAGTTCACCTTTTTCCATACAGCACCCGGATCCATCTGCCACATGCCAGCCTAGAATTTGAGGCTGGGAGGGAAAAGGCCATTAATAAGGGCATGGGCTGTTTCCTGTCCAAGGCCCTGTCCAAGGCCCTGACCAAGGCCCTGACCAGGCACTGTCCGCCCTATTGCAAAATTACATCTGGGTCAGGATGGGGTGGGTGGGATCCTGGAGGGAATCCTATCCATGCAAGTTTGTGTTCCCCCAATCCCCAGCCTGGGAACCCATCTAGGGGCGCAGCCTATAATTCTGGCCCCCATTTAAAAGTTTACGTTTAAACCTTCCTGCTGTAATACTGAATGTATTTTTCATTGTTTATTGTTAGGTGTGCAACAGAGGTGTTGGAAAAGCTTCCTCGGATTGGAGGTGTTGGAAAAGCTTCCTCGGATTGGAAAACAATGTTCAAATCTTAGACTTAAGTGAGGGAAACGGAGCTTCTCTAAACTTCAGCCACGGCAGACATGTGGGAATCAGCAGGCTGAGAGGCCACGATTGCCACAGGTAAAGAATAACTAGAATTTGTAGGTATAGATTCTCATGACCACATTGAGGCCATAAAGGTAGTAAAAACATAAACTGGGATTATTCGTTTGGCGACTAAATATTGCCACTAATTGGCATGTGGTTTGTGTTCCTATGAATGCCGCTATTCAGGAAGCAAGTCAGGACATGCAAATAATACAGCACTCTGCCCATGTGAATCTAGAGCAATTCCCATTCCCACTGGTGTCTGATCCCGCTGTTGGAGCCAGAATTGGTGCCGGAGAGCCTGACAAACTGGTGCTGCTTATAAGAACTCCACTCCCCACATACTCTCATTCCAGTCAAGAAGATGGCTCCAAGACCAGTGCTAAGGTTCATGGAGAGTGAGCTGGACAGAATGCTAGATTGGATGAGGAGAGATGGGACACCCTCTTCCTCAGGGTGGGCAGGAGACTAAAGCCTGTCATTATCAACTTTGGGGCAATGGTGATGGGGGTACCTTTTAGAAGGGCGGTAGGGGCGGGAGTAATCGAGAGGTAGGACAGGTCAGCAGTGCTGCCAGTGGCCAGGCATCTTAGTTGGCAAATCGGGAACCGTTGAGGCTTTCCTGTGTGAAGTGACCCTGGGACACACATTAGGCGACCTGGCCTACCAGTCTGGGATCTTCCTGGACACCTATCTCATCCTCCTCGTCAGATGATGCCTGACGCTCTTCCTCCTCCTTCATCATGTCGCCCCTATGCAGCGTGATGTTGTACAGGAGGCAGCAGCTCAGCACGATGTTCGAGACCCTCCTGGGGCTACATTGGAGAGCTCCACCAGAGTGATTCAGGCATATTGAGTATGCCCATGCACTGCTCAATGACGCTCCTGGTTGCTGCATGATCATTGTTATAACAGGTCTCTGAGTCAGTCTGGAGTCTCTGGACAGGCTTATTTAGCCAAGACCTCAGCTGGTAAACCTTGCCATCCAGGAACCTACCCCTCACCCGAAGGAGCGCCTCAAAGGTGCTGGGAACTGATGAGTGGGCCAGGATGTAGGTATCATGCATATTGCCTGGGTATCGGGTGCAGACAAGCACGATGTGGAGCTGGTGGTCACACACCAACTGCACATTCAATGAGCGGAAGCCCTTCCTATTGATGAAGGGAACCCTGATGAGTCAGTGCTCTTAGGGGGACATTAGTGCCATTGGTCACTCCCTGGACCGGGGGCATGCCAGTGAATGCTGCTGCCCGGGTGTGCCTGGTCCAGACTGAAGGTTATATAGTTGCGTGTCCGGGCACATAGGGCATCTGTCACATTGTGGATGTACTTGTGTGTGGATGTCTGAGAGATCCCAGACAGGTCCCCGCTCCGCCCCTGGAAAGACCAAGAGGCATAAATGTTCAGAGCAACCATTACGTTGATGGCCACTGACAGCGGGCGTCCTCCTCCAAACCCCCATGGTGTCAGGTATGCTACCACCTCGCACAGGTGGCACACGTCTCACTGGTTAACCAAAGTCTTCAGAGGCACAGGCAGTACAGCAGGTCCTTGAACGACAGGTGCCAACGGTATACACGTGGTCTGACGCGGCACCTCCTCCTTTTCCTGTTAAACAGCTAGCACTCGAGCCTCATTGGCAGCTCCTGCTCTTCTGGGGCAGGCTCCTCTTGTGCAGGCTCCTCCCTGAGCTGGTCTTGTTCCTCCAGCCTCCGTGTGCCCCCAATGACAGCTGTGGCCAGCCAGATAGCCAGCATTACTGGCTGTACTCCAAAATTAATTCTCTGCAGGGGGGAGAAGAGAAGACATGTTAGCAAGATGAGTATTCCCTTGCCCATCCAAAGCCAACAGGTTACATGGTGACCCTGAGTTGTATTTCAACACCACCCTCAACATGTTCCCCCCAACCCCACCCCTCAGCCGGTCCCTCCAATATGTTGCCATGCTCACTGCACTCCTGTCCCTCTCAATGAATGGCACTGGGCCTGTGATGTGGGGAGCCTTTATCCTCACCACCCGTCCCTGTCAACAGAGGTACTGGGTGGCACCACAGCCCATGTCAGTGATATGTTCTGTGGTCCCTGTCCTGTTTCCCCAGTAGGGTCTACTGTGGGTTTCCTCACTGGATGGGCCATGTATTATCCCGCCAGAAGGGTGGCACCTGATTCTGCATTTGAGAAGATCTTGTGCCACCAATCGCCTCCATGCTTCGAGGCTTGTGTTTGGGCAGTCCCTACAGATGAGGGTGAGTGAGGGAAGTGTGCGTCTGCTGGGAGTTTAGCTGCAGTGTGATGTGGTTCCTGGGTGTGACACAGAGGTTGTGACAACCTAACTGGGGCAGGGTGGATGGGAGCAGGGCGCGATGGGCAGGCAAGGCTTGGAGACAGCAGGTGATCATGCGGAATGGGCTAGCTGATACTTGCACTGGTGAGGCCTCTGCCCTGAGAGGGGCAGTGTTTCAGGAGGGTGTCAAAGGCCACGGTGTATGTGTCCTTTGTTTGGGGTGAGCTCCATGATGAGACCATCAATTCACGTGACACGTGGTTAGAAGTGAACAGTGGTGTTAATCGTCTTACAACAGAGCCTGCCTGTGACGAGATGAACTCTTGATGAACTGGCAGCAGACTCACAGCACTAATCTTTATACTTCCGGCTGGGGGAGGAGCCATGGGCGGAGCCAAGGGTGGAGCCCAGTACAAACTCCTCATCTCCCCCTATGGGCAGGGCCGCGCGATTACAAACAATCCTGTACAGAGTACAGGCTCAATACATGTGGTACTATACAGTGTGAATTACTGAGGTTTATAATTCACCACACTCCATTAATCCCCTGCATCCCCCGCAATGGGGCTTGGGGCTCCGCTTCCGATCAGTGCTCTGATGAATGCCAGCACCTGGTGTGCCACTGATTGAGCTTGGCCGCGCCCATCCCATTGATGGGTCACTGGATCTGAGGGTTTCCAGAGGAGGGGTCTGGGTGGGTTCCCAGTTGGTCGGAGGATGTGAACACTTCCAGGTCATGGTGAGCAGAGTGAACAGCCAGGGGCCTGTAAGTAGCACCAAAGTGGTATATTTAAAGCATAAACTGCAGCAATGGCAGCCTGAGCCTTATCCCACGCTAATCCCCCTGGCCCAGGCAGTCACCTCACAGCAAGCCCGACATTTTTGGTGAATTTTTAAAAGTTTCCTTACCTTCTCGCTCCCCCTCAGCAACCATGGTGCAGGGTCCTGTTTGTAAATACTTGCAACAGTTCACGGCCACATTACGTCCATCTAAGAGGGGTAGAGTATCACGGAAGGGTGGAGAATACTGTGTGTAAGCCGCAGTTTTGCATGGACCCACTGGCATGCGATCCAAACTTCAATTTCGGCGACAGGGAGGGACCAAAGCATGGCCCCCGGAATCGGCGCACAGCGCAATCCTCGATTTATGCATTATGCGCGATTCTCCGCCTGATCGTGAATCGTGCTTCCGGTGTCACGAAACAGAGAATCCAGCCCAGAATTATGATTGTATTCTGTTCTCAGCAAGGCTGTGTGATCTTCAGGAGATCTGTGGCTGGATTTTCACGTGTTTCTTGGCCGTGCGCCGTTCGCTGGTGGCGGGATTCTATATTCCCACCTCTTGTCAATGGGATTTCCTATTGAAGCCGCTGAGAAGCCCTCCGGCAGGGGAACGCTACTGGCCGGAAAAGTGAATCATAATGGCTGGAGAATTCCATCAATGATATGTGAGTACATCTTTAAAAAAAACAAGAAGCCATCTGAAAACTAAAAGGGGAACTGGGACAAAACAAATGTCTTCATCTATAAGCGGAGGCTGTGTCAAGCGCAGAAAAGGTTTTATAATGTCCTAACCCACTGTGAAATTAAATACATGTATCTGAAATCAATCAGACTCACTCAATCCAATTGAATTGGATAGTTTTTCGGTGACAGTGATAATTGTATTCATTTCTACATTTCACAGTGGGTAAAGCAATTGACTGAACATAAATGCGCTTTGCTATCAACCGCAAAACCAAATCAGCTTCCAGCTTTACAACCTGTGCAATAGTCTTCCATTCATGCTGACCAGAATGAAATTGTATGACCTATCAATGACAATGCAAAAGCAAAATGAAATTGGTGGTGGTGAACTGGGGAAGCAAAGGCTTTCTTCTATTCTCAATGAGGAAGAATGCAAATAACAGTGACCTGCTTTCAAGATGAACACGGGCTCATTTGAAAAGGAGAAATTTGTTCTTTTGAGAATTTTTTCTTGCGGACAACGGCTCTCTTTAAGAGCAGTTAATTCTGCTTCGTCACCTTTTAAGATCTGACAAAACACCAGTAAGGTTTTACATGACATCAAGAGAAGAATAAATGGAATGGGGCATTTCTTCTACACATGCAAAACAAAGGATGATTTAATAGTGTGTGGGTGTGCATGAAAGAGAGATTCCAGAGAGAAATTCATTATTTTGCCATCAACTTCAGAAGTGACATTTATAATGTAAGAGCATGTCTTAGCATTGGGCTGTCTAATCTTCCTTCTCACATCACATTTCCCCCTGATACTTTCTACTGATTTCCAAACTTCAAAGGGCAGCACGGTAGCACAGTGGATAGCATTGTGGCTTCACAGCGCCAGAGTCCTAGGTTCGATTCCCCGCTGGGTCACTGTCTGTGAGGAGTCTGCACATTCTCCCCATGTCTGTGTGGGTTTCCTTCGGGTGCTCCGGTTTCCTCCCACAGTCCAAAGACATGCAGGTTAGGTGGATTGGCTAAGCTAAATTGCCCTTAGTGTCCAAAAAGGTGATGAAGGATTATTGGATTATGGGGATAGGGTGGAAGTGAGGGCTTAAGTGGGTCGGTGCAGACTCGATGGGACGAATGGCCTCCTTATGCACTGTATATTCTACGTTCCTCTTTCTTTTCCCACTTCCCCTCTCCACAACCTTACCCTTGAGTTGTCATCTTAACAGATACCCAGGTCCTGCAATCTGGCAAGGCAGTGTTGGAAAAGCAACAGGTGGAAAGAGGAGGAAGACAGCGATGAGGAAGGAACACTCATTTGCTCTCATACTTGAAGCCACAAGTTCAGAAATTGACCTGTTGTGCACTTTAGATAGTTTAGAATTAGAGGATGCAAATCTATCCCCGTGTTGCACCCAGAGTGCCTCCCACTATTCTCAGAGAATACTGAGAGATCACCTAAACAGGGTTCGTGCTGGGCGTTATGCACCTGGCCCAAGCACCTGACGCAATCTGATTCATGCCCACGCTAGAAACGTGGAAATAGAAACCACCTCAGGGACTCAGAGGTCATTGAAGCCCCGGGTTGTCAGGGAAATGGCTGGGCGATGCCCTGACACTGCCCTGGCTCCCTTGCAGTGCCACCGCCACGTTGACACTGCCAAGGTGCAGGGCCTGAAGAGATTCCTTGAAGGGGTTCCCTGAAGGGGATGGGCCTTAGGTGACCCCATATCTGGGTGTTGTTCACTTGGGGGGAGGGGGGGGGGTTGATACCGATGCTGTTGAGGATGGATGGGGGGGGGGGGCTACTGGGTCACCCTCATGCCTCAGTGCTGTGGGGTGGGCAAGGGTTGGTGACCCCTGGACATTTAATGGGGGGGTGGGGTGAGGTTACTCCTAGGGGTCAAATGTTGGTAGTGTTCCCATGCCAGAGGATTGCGTTGGGAGTCGCGCCGGAACAGCCGGTGGGATTCTCACCGCAGTTTCCTGCTCGGAATGACCTTTAGACTGGGATTCTCCGTGGCCCCCCACCAGCAGAGGAAATGTTGATGGTCCGCTGAATGGGGCTTTGGGCCCTAAATGGAATTCACGCCGGGCAGCAAACCCATTGCGAGTCTCTCAGCCTGCCCTACTGGTGGGTATCTCGCCCCACACCGGCGGGAACGTGCAAAGTGCTCATCTGCATTCATTTGAATCATATTATCAAGTTGGAAACCCAATACAACTGAAACCTGTTATGCTCCTGCTCCCCCCAGCCAGGAGTCACGTGGGCATGGTTTGGTGCAAGTATTTTGTAGCCAGTGAAGTTGGCCATTCCCTGAATACAAAATGGAGGAACGCAAAGCATACAGGATAAAATGGACAATGTTTGCAGCCCCAGCAGGCTGCACCTAGCAGGTGTGGATTCTGTCAGCTAAGAAAGCAGACAGCACCGAAACGAACGTTCCGCATACTAATGAGGCAATCACCGGGATAATTAGCATGTTAATGGAACGATTCCAGAGACAATGGACACAATTGGGGAAGCAACTGCAACATTGTAAAGGATACCAGACACTCAGGCACCAACAGGGTTCGAAAACAAAGAGCCTGAAGGCCCGCCAAGTAGCTAAGGAACAGCCTCAGTATTTGGGAGGGGGGGATTCAAACATATCGATTGGGAAGAGACCCAATCGATTCCGAGCAGGTAAGGGAGTCCACCCAAAGGGGCGCGGATCCCTGGGACCTATAAAAGACAGGTCCCACACATGGTTCAGTCTTCTCGTCCAGCCCTCCTCTCTCTTTGATCAGCACTCCTCCGTGGACCAGCACCTCGACCAGCTTTTGCCAAGAAGACCTTGACCGAGAGAGAGGAGAGGGTTCGGACAGCAGCCGCCAGCAAGTGTCTCACAACGATCGCTACCAGAGATAGACACTCCTGACCCCTTTTAACTTATACCAACCTGAAATCTGCAGACCAGAGCAGAGCAAGAGGCCTTGTTCCCTCACCCGGCAGTTCCTTCGAGATAAGTATTAGTTTATTTAGCGGTAGGAATAAGTTTAATCCTTTTAGCGTGTGCATGGGTAGTTATTATAATTGTATTATAATAAACTGTTGTTTGGACTTACTAATTGGTGTATGGTTTTATTGCTTTGAACTTCACCTTGAACTTGTGGCAGTGTCTTAATGATACCTGGCAACTCCAGAGCTAAGTAAAGAAACAGAGCCAAATTGAGTGTTAAGCACGACCAACAATTTAAAAACAGGTTCCTGCCGCTATAGATTCTGAGGAAGAGCGAGGAGTGATTCCAAATGTATTCTGGCTTGCAGAGACGGGTTTGTCTGGTTACCTGGAGATTTTGGGGCTCGCATTCGTGAAAAAGTACTGCACTCGTGGGGGTGTCCCTCAGGATGCGTATGCCATCACTGAACCTCTTAATGTCACTGTGAAGGACTAACAACTCACTCCTAAGGTGTAACTGTCAGGCACCTGACTGGTAATGCTGTTGAATACTGTCAACTTCATTGAAGAGCTCTGCTACTCATGTAGATTTTCATGCACTCTACCCATCTGGAATTGAAATGAAAATGAAATGAAAATCGCTTATTGTCACGAGTAGGCTTCAAATGAAGTTACTGTGAAAAGCGAATTGTTCATAGTTGTGTCAGCACTCCATTCAAAGAGATGGGCATGGCCATGCTTAATCTCAGGACCACCAGGTGTTGGGACACCTCATTGGGCCTGTTAGATGCACAGCTCCACAGCGGATGAAAAGGGGATTCACAGATAGATCTTAGTTCACGCAGATGTACCAGTGGCTACTGAAATGCTCTTTGGCATACAGCCCCTGTCAGAGTAAAGACTTCATTGTTAAGTCAATCAGCTAATTTTCTCTTCTGGCTCAGACGATTTCTCCCAGCCCTGTAGGTCAATCTAGCCCTATTACTGTAGTACTACAAGTGTTAGTTAATGAATCCTGGACCTGCCCAGGAGGCCCGAACTGCTTTCTGACACAACCTATGTGTTGAACATTGGTTCCACATATCATTGCTGCGAAGATCCCAGCAAAGACACACATCTTTCAATTTGGGTGGGATTTAACTAAATGGGAACAAAGTGCCGTAGTGAGTGCAAATAACCACGAGTTTCCCAGCTCTCGCAGCGCTGAGAACTACAACGTTATATAGCGCACTTGCTTTAGATAGGGTAGCAGAGCAAGAGATCGGACACCATCTTTAAATGGCGTCTCAATCTCTGGATCTCCCAAAGCAATCCCTGGCACCCACAACCCCCACTGCACTATGGGAGGGTCCCCAGGACCCCTCCCATACACTCACCCCCAACCTGATCACCACTGTGCAAAAAAATGCCAGCTTGGTACCTAGGCAGTGCCAACCTGGCAGTGCACTTGCCAGCTTGCAATGCCTCCTGACCACCTTGGCAGCACCAGGCTGGCAACCAGGCGGCACTGCCAGGGTGCCACTCTGCCCAAAGAGCATGCACCTGGGGGCCTCCAATCCTGTGTGAGACCCCCATGAGTGCTGTTCCTTTTGGACCCGGTTTGAGGAGACCAGCACTGAACGGCACAAGCCCAAGATCTCCGAGGTAAAGGGCATAGATATCATGCCTCGGATGCCTCGGGAATCTGCACATTAAAGTGAGACCAGTTTTAGTATGCAGATTTGCCTAAAAGTGAACCAGCCCACAACAAACGGGATTTACATTGCAACGGGAATGGTGTCTCCCGGCTTCTATTGGCCACGTTGCGCCACAGTGCGCTGCTTTTCGGATGCATTGTGGCTGTTTGATAGAGTCCTAACTATCACCTTTAGGCAGTTTCCGCACCAGCTTCTTGCTGATGTGCTGGGTATACTGGGTCTGTGAGGATTGCGTTTACTGCAGCAGTGAGAGAGACAGGCTTCCAACACTTGGAGAAATGCAACTCGATTTTATTGAACTATGAGCTGTTAAATATACTTGTACTGTGGGTCGACACTATGCTGAGTTGACTGGAGACCTGAGGCTAACCTGACCAGACTATCTTACTACCACATGGTGGATCTTCTAGTTGTTGCTCACAGGTTCTGACTGTCTCAGAGGCTGCATCCCAAGAGAGCGGGAAAACTAGTGCCCTCTGGCTTTATAGGCAGCACGGTAGCATGGTAGCATGGTGGTTAGCATAAATGCTTCACTGCTCCAGGGTCCCAAGTTCGATTCCCGGCTGGGTCACTGTCTGTGCGGAGTCTGCACGTCCTCCCCGTGTGTGCGTGGGTTTCCTCCGGGTGCTCCGGTTTCCTCCCACAGTCCAAAGATGTGCGGGTTAGGTGGATTGGCTATGCTAAATTGCCCTTAGTGTCCTTAAGGTTAATGTGGGGGTTCGGGGGGGGTTACTGGTATAGGGTGGATACGTTGACTTGAGTCGGGTGATCATTGCTCGTCACAGCATCGAGGGCCGAAGGGCCTGTTCTGTGCTGTACTGTTCTATATCTATAGTGGCCGTGTCCTGTCTGGTGATGGGCTGCTGTGTTCTGTGTGTTCATTGGTCATCCTGTGTGTCAATCAATGTCTGTCTGTGCACCATCATATACTTGTGTGTATATTATGATATCTCCCCCCTTTTAAAAAATGTGTATGTCAATAAATAGTGAATGTGTGTATGAGCCTGACTATGTACAAAGTATGTGAGCATATTTACATGAGTAGGTGCCTGACTATATACAAAATACGTGAACGTATTTACATGGGAAGGTGTCTAGTGCGGATAGAGTGCATACAACAAATTAGGAAGAAACAATATGTACAGATGTGTAACCGAAGCACAAGGCAATGCAACATTCAGTCTATAAATTCAGTCTCTATGGCGGGCGACGAATTTTGGTTGACCGCCTCAAGGGAGGGTCAGGGGCCGCCTGCACTGGAATGGGCGGAGCTGCATCCAATATAGAGGGTGGCAGATCGGTGACCTCTTGGAAGGGTCTGTCCTGAGGAATCAGCAGGGAGGCGGGACATCACGTTCAGGTGGAGAGCGTGGAAGCAGCCGCAGTGCCCGCCTATTACACCGAAGAAAAGAGCCATCATGCATGCGAACGAGAAATGATCTGGGGGCCACTTGCTTGACCACCACAGCTGTGGCAGACCAGCCACCGTCAGGTAGCTGAACACGAACTCAGTCAGCAGGGACGAGAGTAGGGAGATCTGTGGCGTGGGAGTCATACGCCGACTTGCATTGCGCCTGAGACAGTTGCATTCTTTGCAGGACTGGAAAATTGTCAAGGTCCGGGATGTGGATTGCTGGCACCGTTGTCCGTAGCGTGCGGTTCATTAGCAGCTGTGTTGGGGACAGGGCAGCGGACAAAGGAGTCGCCCTGTAGTCTAGCAGCGCCAGGTTAAAATCTGAACCCGAATCAGCCGCTTTACACAGCAGGGTGTTTGACAATGTGTACCCCCTTTTCAGCTTTCCCATTTGACTGGGGGTAGTGGGGGCTCGAAGTGACATGCGTGAAAATGTACTGTCGGGCAAAATCCGTCCACTCCTGACTGAAGAAGCACGGGCCATTATCAGTCATGACTGTAAGTGGAATGCCATGACGGGCAAAGGTCTCTTTGCACGCCCTGATGACTGTTGCTGATGTGAGGTCATTCAGTCTGACCACCTCGGGGTAGTTGGCAAAATAGTCCACGATGAGGACGTAGTCCCAGCCTTTTGCGTGAAAGAGATCAATGCCAACCTTGGTCCATGGGGCCGACATCAATTCATGCGGCAGCAAAGTCTCTTTCGGCTGAGCTGGCTGGAACCACTGGCACGTTGGGCAATTGAGGACAGTATTGGCGATGTCCTGATTGATCCCAGGCCAATATACTGCCTCTCGGGCTCGCCGGTGACACTTTTCCGCCCCCAAGTGACCCTCGTGGATTTGGCCGAGGGCGAGCTCTCGCATACTCTGTGGTATTATCATCCTGTCCTGTTTCATCAGTATGCCATCGACCACTGCCAGATCATCTTTTATATTGTAGAACTGTGGGCACTGGCCGTTTTGCCAACCACCTGTGAGATGGCGCATGACCCGTTGGAGTAGAGGATCCCTGGCCATTTCATGACGAATCTGTACGACCCTTTCGTCAGTGGCTGGAAAGTTGGATGTGCAGAATTCAACATGGGCGTCGATCTGGCAGACAAATTCCGACTGCTCGCACGGCGTGGTGATGGAGTGAGAGAGTGCATCGGCCACAATGAGCTCCTTGCCCGGGGTGTAAACCAGGTCGAAATCATAGCGTCGGAGTTTGAGGAGGATGCGTTGTAGGCGTGGCATCATATTGTTGAGGTCCTTCTGAATGATGTGAACCAGTGGCCTGTGGTCCGTTTCAACCATAAACTTTGGGGAGTCCATACACGTAATCATGGAATTTGTCAATCTCCATGAGGAGGCCCAGGCACTCTTTCTCGATTTGAGCATAGCGCTGTTCAGTAGGTGTCATGGCTTTAGATGCATGTGCGACTGGGGCCCAGGAGGAGGATTCGTCATGCTGGAGGAGTACTGCCCCAATGCCAGACTGGCTCGCGTCGGTGGAGATCTTCGTCTCCTTGGCAGGGTCGATAAACGCAGTACCGGGGCCTTGGTGAGTTTCGCCCTGAGCTCACGCCACTCTCGCTCATGAGCGGGGAGCCACTGCAAGTCGGTGTTTTTTTTTACCAGATTGCGGAGAGTGAGATGCAAGGTTGGGGATAAACTTCCCAAGGAAGTTGACCATCCTCAGGAAGCGGAGGACCGTCTTCTTGTCCTCCGGTGTCTTCATAGCATTGATCGCTGACACCTTATCTGCATCTGGCTGCACACCGAACTGCAAAATATGGTCGCCGAGGAACTTTACCTCTGCTTGACCGAACGAGCATTTGGCTCTGTTGAGTCGGAGGCCATGCTCGTGGATCCTCTGGAACACTTGCTTCAGGTGATCGATGTGTTCCTGCGGAGTCGTCGACCAGACAATGATGTCATCGACGTACACTTGCACCCCCTCGATGCCCTCCATCATTTGCTCCATTATTCAGTGGAACACCTCCGAGGCGGAGATGATGCCAAAGGGCATCAGGATGTAACAATAACGACCAAACGGGGTGTTAAATGTGCAGAGCTTTCGACTGGAGCAATCCAGTTTTATCTGCCAAAACCCCTTGGAGGCATCCAGCTTTGTGAAAAACTTGGCGTGAGCCATTTCGCTGGTGAGCTCTTCGCGCTTAGGGATAGGGTAGTGTTCCCTCATGATGTTACGGTTCAAATCTTTGGTGTCGATACAAATGCGCAGTTCCTCTGACGGTTTTTGGACACAAACCATGGAGCTCACCCAGTCCGTGGGTTCCGTGACCTTAGAAATTACGCCCTGGTCCTGGAGGTCTTGCAGCTGCTGCCGGCCCCCGGCGGGGTGCATGAACCACAGGTGTGGCATTCGGTTTCAGAAGAATCTTGTATGTGTAGGGGAGTGTGTCCATACCCTCGAACACGCTGTGGTATCGTGCTATGATGTCATTTAAGTCGATTTGGAAGTTGGCAACTGGCAAGGCTGATGCCTCAGCGGGTGACATGGAGTGAACCCGCTGTACGGGATTCAGGAATTTGCAGGCCTGAGCACCGAGCGAGAAGCTTTGTTGGACCCCTCTATTTCAAAACGCAGGGTGGCTCTTAAAGAACGATGCGATACCACAAGCTGGCATGAGCCACTGGCAGCAATGGCATTGCCATTGTAGTCGAGAAGCTGGCAGGCCGATGGATTGATGTGGATGGTATCCAGGTCAGACTGTGAAATGAGGTTATCTGAAGCGCCGGTGTCCAGCCTGAAGCGTATGCGAGAGTTGTTGACTGTAAGGGTGGGACACCACTCGTCGTCCGGATCAATGCTCATCACTGGGAGTGGTTTAGCCTTTTTTGCGGAGAGCATCGTATGCTTGGTGATGATGCCCACCCAGAATGCGGATGTAAGATCCTCGGTGTCGGGATCTGGAACCATGTCGGAGTTGGAGTCTGCAACGGGTTGCTGCACTGACCGGACGTTCCTGCGCTGCTGCTGGGATCGATGTGTGGTGGGCAGTTGAGTAGATCTGCACAGGGCTGCGTAGTGGCTAAGCTTGCCACACTGGAGACAGCGTCAAGATTTCGCGGGACATTGCTGCTTTAAGTGGGAGGAGCCACAGTTGTTCACGTCATCAGGATGCTCCGTGCGCCACCGCGCATGTGCGGTGCGGCCGAACGATGTGCGCACCTGCGCAGTTCGGTCCTCGGCCTCGCCGTCCCCTCGGTCGTTGCGCGCATGCGCAGGAGCGTGGGAAAAGCACGCAAAATGGCTGCCCTCATCCAGACTCAGGCCCTGGAGCTGTTTTACGGCCTGCACCCGCTCCGCATCATGGGGGCCTTGCCGCGCCGTCTCTGCCGCCTTGATCTGGGAGTACCGGTTAGTAGCGTACTCATGTAGGACGCAAGTTTCGATGGCGATGGTGAGGGTGAGCTGCTATACTTTAAGGAGCTGCGAACGAAGGGAGTGGACCCCGAAAACGATCTGGTCGCGGATCATGGAGTCGGAAGTGGAGCCGTAGTTGCAGGATTGCGCGAGGATACGGAGATGGGTTAAGAAGGACTGAAAAGGTTCATCCTTACCCTGAAGCCTCTGCTGGAACACATAGCGTTCAAAGCTCTCGTTGACTTCGATGTCACAGTGACTGTCAAACTTCATCAGGACTATTTTTAACTTGGTCTTGCCCTCACCTTCAGCAAAGATGAGGGAGTTAAAGATGGGGATGGTGTGGTCCCCGGCTGTAGAGAGGAAGAGAGCAATCTTTCTGCCATCCGATGCGGCTTCGAGGTCGGTAGCTTCAAGATAGAGCTGGAACTTCTGCTTAAAAATCTTCCAGTTTGCACCGAGGTAGCCGGCGATGCGGAGCGGCGGGGAGGGCGGACACTGTCCATGTTATCGGATAGCTGATCGCTGGTCAAAGGCAGACTATCTCAAGGTAGGTCCGTCAAACTCTAACATCACTCACTGATACCATGATGTGTTGGCTATGCTGGGTCTGCGAGGACTGTGTTTACCACAGCAATGAGAGACAGGCTTTCAACACTTGGAGAAATGCAACTCGATTTTATTGAACTCTTAACTATCATACATGCTTTAACTGTGGGTTGACACTATGCTGAGTTGACTGGAGACCTGAGGCTAATCTGACAAGACTATCTTACCACCACATGGTGGATCTTCTAGTTGTTGCTCACGGGCTCTGGCTGTCTCAGAGGCTGGATCCCAAGAGAGCGGGAAAACTAGTGCCCTCTGGCTTTATAGTGGTCGTGTCCTGTCTGGTGATTGGATGCTGTGTTGTGTGTGTTCATTGGTCATCCTGAGTGTCAATCAATGTCTCTCTGTGCACCATCATATACTTGTGTGTATACTATGACACTTGCCACAGAGCTGCCTGCCTGCCTATGAACGACTTCCCCACATAAATAGTTGCCACAGTTCAGGCAAGAAGCAAAAAAGCACAATGATCACTGATTGAGGACCCCCCCCCCCCCCACACCCCCCCTTCCCCCCCCCCCCCTCCACCCCCACCCCCGTTAGACTCCCTGGGAGACATGGAAGACAGAGCTCAGTGCAAACATCCTTTGTTGTAGCCACTGGCTCCTTCTTTGTGTGGGAAGGATTGTGGGGATTGAAGATTCTCAGAGCAAGGGGGCGGATGCAAGTCACTGACAGGGACAGGGGGCACCAAGGTGATTTGGGTGGATGGGGAGGTGAGGGCAGGGAGATTGTTTGGTAGCGAAAGGGCTGCAAATTGTTCTTAAAGTGCCTGGTCTTTCAGTGGCTGCCCCACTGTTTGCAACGTTGCTACTTGACAGGAAGAAGGCGACGTGATGTTGGATGCTGTTTATCCACCAGGCATCCTTCCTCACAGCCCACTGTGCTAGTTGTCTACCTGACCTGATGATCAGCGCCAAGAGCGCCAGGGCCTGCCGAGGCAAGACACTACACGACAGCATCCTGCCGACAGCTCTCCTCCCCTACTCCACCCCCTTCCAGCAGCTGGTCCTGCTCCATGTTACCCCTGCTTATTCTCTCAGTCATGCTGCATTCCAAGGGGAAGGGTTAACAGATGGAAAATACTAATGAGTACTAGAATATAGAACATTACAGCGCACTACAGGCCCTTCGGGCCTCAATGTTGTGCCGACCTGTGAAACCACTCTAAAGCCCATCTACAATATTCCCTTATCATCCATAGGTTTATCCAATGACCATTTAAATGCCCTTAGTTGGCAAGTCCACTACTGTTGCAGGCAGGGCATTCCACGCCCTTACTACTCTCTGAGTATAGAACCTACCTCTGACATCTGTCCTATATCTATCTCCCCCTCAATTTAAAGCTATGTCCCCTTATGCTAGACATCACCATCTGAGGAAAAAGTCTCTCACTGTCCATCCTATCTAATCCTCTGATTATCTTGTATGCCTCAATTAAGTCACCTCTTAGCCTTCTTCTCTCTAAGAAAAACAGCCTCAAGTCCCTCAGCCTTCCCTCATAAGATCTTCCCTCCATACCAGGCAACATCCTGGTAAATCTCCTCTGCATGCTTTCCAATGCTTCCACATCCTCCCTATAATGCGGCGTACAGAATTGCACGCAATACTCCAAATGCGGCCGCACCAGAGTTTTGTAAAGCTGCAACATGACCCCATGGCTCCGAAACTCAATCCCTCTAACAATAAAAGCTAACACACCGTACGCCTTCTTAACAACCCTATCAACCTGGGTGGCAACTTTCAGGGATCTATGTACATGGACACCGAGATCTCTCTGCTCATCCACACTACCAAGAATCTTACCATTAGCTCAGTACCCTGTCTTCCTGTTATTCCTCCAGTCTTCTGGCACTATTCCTGTAGACAATGATGAAATAAAGATCAAAGCCAAAGGCTCAGCAATCTCCTCTCTAGCTTCCCAGAGAACCCTAGGATAAATCCCATCCGGCCCAGGGGACTTATCTATTTTCACACTTTCCAGAAATGCTAACACCTCCTCCTTATGAACCTCAAGCCCTGTAGTCTAGTAGTCTGTATCTCAGTATTCTCCTCGACAACTTTGTCTTTTTCCTGTGTGAATACTGATGAAAAATATTCATTTAGCACCTCTCGTATCTCCTTGGACTCCACACACAACTTCCCACTACTGTCCTTGACTGGCCCTACTCTTATCCAAGTCATTCTTTTATTCCTGACATACCTACAGAAAGCTTTAGGGTAATCCTTGATCCTACCTGCCAAAGACGTCTCATGTCACTTCCTGGCTCTTCTTAGCTCTCTCTTTAGGTCCTTCCTAGCTAACTTGTAACTCTCGAGCACCCTAACTGAACATTCACGTCTCACCTTTACACAAGCCTCCTTCTTTCCCTTGACAAGTAATTGAACTACTTTAGTAAACCACGGTTCCCTCGCTCGACCACTTCCTCCCTGCCTGACAGGTACATACTTATCAAGGACACGCAGTAGCTGTTCCTTGAACAAGCTCCATATTTCAATTGTGCCCATCTCCTGCAGTTTCCCTCCCCATCCTATGCATCCTAAGTCTTGCGTCATCGAATTGCCTTTCCCCCAGCTATAACTCTTGCCCTGCGGTATATACCTATCCCTTTCCATCGCTAAAGTAAACGTAATCGAATTGTGGTCACTATCACCAAAGTGCTCACCTACCTCCAAATCTAACACCTGTCCTGGTTCATTACCCAGTAGCAAATCCAATGTGGCCTCACCTCTCGTTGGCCTATCTACATACTGTGGCAGGAAAGCCTCCTGCACACATTGGACAAAAAAGGACCCATCTAAAGTACTCGAACTATAGCGTTTCCAGTCAATATTTGGAAAGTTAAAGTCCCCCATAACAACTACCCTGTTACTTTCGCTCCTATCCAGAATCATTGCAATCCTTTCCTCTACATCTCTGGAACTTTTCGGAGGCCTATAGAAAACTCCCAACAGGGTGGCCTCTCCTTTCCTATTTCTAACCTCAGCCCATACTACCTCAGTAGACGAGTCCTCATCAAATGTCCTTTCTGTCACCGTAATACTGTCCTTGACTAACAATGCCACCCCTCCCCCTCTTTTACCACCTTCCCTGAGCTTACTGAAATATCTAAACTCCGGCACCTGCAACAACCATTCCTCTCCCTGCTCTATCCATGTCTCCGAAATGGCCACAACATCGAAGTCCCAGGTACGAACCCATGCCGCAAGTTCACCCACTTTATTCCGGATGCTCCTGGCATTGAAGTAGACACACTTTAAACCACCTTCCTGCCTGCCGGTACACTCCTGCAACTTTGAAACCTTACTCATGACCTCACTACTTTCAACCTCCTGTATATTGGAGCTGCAATTCAGGTTCCCAACCCCCTGCTGAATTAGTTTAAACCCTCCCGAAGAGCATTAGTAAATTTCCCCCCCAGGATATTGGTACCCCTCTGGTCTAGGTGTAGACCATCCTGTTTGTAGAGGTCCCACCTACCCCAAAAAGAGCCCCAATTATCCAGGTATCTGGAACTCTCCCTCCTGCACCATCCCTGTAGCCACGTGTTCAACTGCTCTCTCCCTATTCCTCATCTCACTAGCATTATAATTGTTAGTGTAACGTAGATAGTGATGCACTATTGACATCAGTCAGTCATGTGTTAGACTCGAAAAAGGAAGGAAAGAGAAGTTGAAACACCATGCTGAGGAGCAACGTGCCTACTCTGTAACCTGTTTAGACATAGTACTGATAAACAGGTGCTAAGCAACTACCATATTATGTCCACAGTCTGTCTACTAGTTGAGTACGATGCCTAGAATCCATGGATATCAGGACAAACCTGCGTGAGTTTTTTCAGGATGTAACCAGCATTTTTTTTTATGGGTTAAAGAGGTATGGGGAACAGGCAGGGAGGATGATTGAATGGCAGAGCAGGCTTGAAGGGTTGAATTGCCTGCTTCTGCTCCTAATTGCTACGTTCCTAAATTCCATCTCAGAACAACAAATGCACGCATGTCTGGGACTAAGGGGTTTGTGCAGAATCCTTGAATTCAGTAAAAGGTCTCAAACTGCTCCCTACAGAATTTAACAACATTCAAGAACTCTAGAAACAATCAAACATTTCTACAATCGCAACAAGATCCAATAGAAATCAATCAACAACGTATCTAAAAGCAGTTACAGGTCTATTTAAAAGCATTGATGGAGTGTCCTTCTGCTACTGAATGCTTGATCATTAGCCGTCAATTGAGGTCCAAATACAGCTCTGGCATAAAATCAATGTTGCACACTGAATGCCTTCCAATCTGCTTGCTCATAACACTTCCTGTTCCCCACACTTCGCACAACACTAACATCCTCGTGAAAACTCTATCTGGTATGGTTTGTGCAAGAAGTAAGTGTGTGTGTTATAGCCATGTAAAATGGGCAACTGCAGAGGACCATGGGAATTGTGGTCAATTTGGGACACAAACAGGTACACAGCCTCTATGTATTGTGCAAAGAAACCAGACTTGGCTGAAACTTGTATCCATTAAGAGTCGATCACCATTTCCCCCAGGACAACAGTAGCAGACTAACAGGCGCCCCCCCCCCCCCCCCCCCCTTATTTGGAAAGGCCTACGCGTCTGGGACAATGATAGCTGGGACCCGCCGAGCTATCGAGGTATCCGCCCCCTAATTGGCTGAGATCGATGAGGGTGATTGAAAACCCTATCGACCGATTGGATTGGAGTAAGGGCCACGCAAAAGGGCGCGAAAGAGACAAAGGATAAAAAGCCCTGCGCACTAGAGATCTGTCACTTTTGGAACCAGCCTGTGCTTGACCAACTGCAGCAGAACGACCAAGTTCAAGGACCCACGACCATTCCTGAAGGACGAACCGAGCTGAGACGAACCTAACAACTTCCAACCGACCACGTGGACTCCGATAAAGGTCTTATCTTGCACAGTGCTGGTCACTCAAAGTCGTTAGGTGTAGATTAGTACGGAGCCGCATGTATTATTGAATAGAGATACAAGTCTTGTGTTATTAATAAACTGTGTTTTTGACCTAACATACTGGTTGTGTGGTCATTTGGTTAATATAAGAAACAGCTAGTGGTTCACATAAAGACCATAAGACCATAAGACATAGGAGTGGAAGTAAGGCCATTCGGCCCATCGAGTCTACTCCGCCATTCAATCATGGCTGATGGGCATTTCAACTCCACCTACCAGCATTCTCCCCGTAGCCCTTAATTCCTCGCGACACCAAGAATTTATCTATCTCTGCCTTGAAGCCATTTAGCGTCCCGGCCTCCACTGCACTCCGCGGCAATGAATTCCACACCACTCTCTGGCTGAAGAAATGTCTCCGCATTTCTGTTCTGAATTTACCCCCTCTAATTCTAAGGCTCTGCCCACGGGTCCTCGTCTCCTCGCCTAACGGAAACAGTTTCTTTGCGTCCACCCTTTCTAAGCCATGTATTATCTTGTAAGTTTCTATTAGATCTCCCCTTAACCTTCTAAACTCCAATGAATACAATCCCAGGATCCTCAGCCGTTCATCATATGTTAGACCCGCCATTCCAGGGATCATCCGTGTGAATCTCCGCTGGACACGCTCCAGTGCCAGTATGTCCTTCCTGAGATGTGGGGCCCAAAACTGGACACAGTACTCCAAATGGGGCCTAACCAGAGCCTTATAAAGGCTCAGTAGCACATCGCTGCTTTTATATTCCAACCCTCTTGAGATAAATTACAACATTCAATTCACTTTCTTAATCACAGATTCAACCTGCATGTTTACCTTTAGGGAATCCTCGACTAGCACTCCCAGATCCCTTTGTACTTTGGCTTTATGAATTTTCTCACCGTTTAGAAAGTAGTCTATGCTTGGATTCTTTTTTCCAAAGTGCAAGACCTCACATTTTCTCACGTTGAATTGCATCAGCCATTTCCTGCACCACTCTCCCAAACTGTCTAGATCCTTCTGCAGCCTCCCCACTTCCTCAGCACTACCTGCCTGACCACCTAACTTCGTATCATCGGCAAACTTCGCTAGAATGCCCCCAGTCCCTTCATCCAGATCATTAATATATATGGTGAACAGCTGCGGCCCCAATACTGAACCCTGTGGGACACCGCTGGCCACCGGCTGCCATTCCGAAAAAGAACCTTTTATCCCAACTCTCTGCCTTCTGTCAGACAGTCAATCCTCAACACATGCCAGTAGCTCACCTCGAACACCATGGGCCCTCACTTTACTCAGCAGCCTCGTGTGTGGCACCTTATCAAAGGCCTTTTGGAAACCTAGATAGACCACATCCACTGGGTTTCCCTGGTCTAACCTACTTGTCACCTCCTCAAAGGATAAGAAAAGGCAACATTTATTGACGACTCTCGTGGGACTCGATTAGAAGTGACTTTGTTACTCGGAGGGATCCCACAACTTTGAATTAAATTGGAGGAAAGAGAATGAACCACAAGAGTAAGTTCATATCGACCAAATAACCGAATTTCGAAGTGTGCACTAACCGCATGCGTAACTAACAGGGAAAGGGAAGGTAAACCGGTCAGACTTGGATGCAGATCTAGAGGGATTGTGAACCGGAATATAGCCGTAAGCCGTACCAGTTGTTTGATCAACTCCTTATTCCCCCTGTTCCAAATGGAAAGTATGATGTGGAGATGCCGGCGTTGGACTGGTGTGAGCACAGTAAGAGGTCTTACAACACCAGGTTAAAGTCCAACATGTTTGTTTCAAACACTTAAAATTAAAAGTAGAGAGGAGATGGCAGCGCACATGATAGAGAGAATGATGAATTCACAGCAGCAACCCGGGGTCGCAGTAGTCGACAAATCAGAGCAATGCCCCATATGGGAGGATGTGTTGAGAAAGTATTTAAAGGGGAAAGGGTGGCTCCTTTGGTTGAATATTTGTGCAAACACCGAGACAGGTCCAAGAAAGATACAACAGACTTGGTGGGAGGATTTATGTAAGGCATATAGGAAAATGCAGTTAAGTTCAGGAAGCCAATGGCAATAGTGTGCTGCTTGGTACAGTTGCAAGGCACCGAGGAGGTCGTTGAAACGCTCCGCAGACAGTTAGTAGAGAAGGAGGAAGAGAATGAGTGAAACGGTAAAGAAAGTGAGAACATTAAGTGAGAACAGGGCAGCAGGGTAGCATGGTGGTTAGCATAAATGCTTCACAGCTCCAGGGTCCCAGGTTCGATTCCCAGCTGGGTCACTGTCTGTGTGGAGTCTGCACGTCCTCCCCCTGTGTGCGTGGGTTTCCTCCGGGTGCTCCGGTTTCCTCCCACAGTCCAAAGATGTGCGGGTTAGGTGGATTGGCCATGCTAAATTGCCCGTAGTGTCCTAATAAAAGTAAAGTTAAGGGGGGGGGGGTTGTTGGGTTACGGGTATAGGGTGGATACGTGGGTTTGAGTAGGGTGATCATGGCTCGGCACAACATTGAGGGCTGAAGGGCCTGTTCTGTGCTGTACTGTTCTATGTTCTATGTTCTATTATTAAGAATGATGTGGAGATGCCGGCGTTGGACTGGGGTGAGCACAGTAAGAAGTCTTACAACACCAGGTTAAAGTCCAACAGGTTTGTTTCAAACACGAGCTTTCGGAGCACGGCTCCTTCTTCAGGATTCACCTGAAGAAGGAGCCGTGCTCCGAAAGCTCGTGTTTGAAACAAACCTGTTGGACTTTAACCTGGTGTTGTAAGACTTCTTACTATTATTAAGAAGTTAGCCGCTAAAGACAGGGAAATCGCCGATGTTAAACGCGCCCACCAGTCTTGCATTGTACACCTTAGCAGCTTCCAAACCCAGTACGACAAGGCCTATCAAGATACACAGCTCACAGGGCGGGATTCTCCCCCACCTGGCGGGGTGGGGGGTCCCAGCGGGATGGAGTGTCGTGAGCCACTCCGGCGTCGGGCCACCCCAAAGGTGCGGACATCTCCGCACCTTTAGGGGCCAAGCCCTGTCATTGAGGGGCTAGGCCCGCGCCAGAGTGGTTGGCGCCCTGCCAGCTGGTGGGAACGGCCTTTGGCGCCAGGCCAGCCGGGGCCGAAGAGACTTCGCCAGCCGGCGGAAGTCCGCGCATGCACCGGAGCATCAGCGGCTGCTGACATCATCCCCACGCATGCGCAGGGGATGGGGTCACTTCCGCCTCCGCCATGGTGAAGACTGTGTTCGCTAGGTGGCAGCGGCAGCTGGTGGGGGAGCCTCAGGGGTTAGCTCCACTCATATCCCCATCCCATGGAGTAGCCCGGGGTCCACTGGACACCCAGAGGGAGGAGGAGGTGATTGGCCCCGTGCCGTTGACTCTCGCAGGGGAGGTGTCGGAACACTGCAGCACCTCGGACTCCCCCCACTCCTGTCCTTGGCTCATGCATCACATTGGTAGCAGGCAGCATAAGGTGGCACCACGCCCCCTGGGACACCCGAGCAGCAGCCCCAGAAGATTCCTGCCAAAGGGGACCCAAGTCACATGGCAGAAATCGCAGCAGGTCACCTCCATTCCTGATGTACTGTCTGGGGATCCACCTGGACATAGCAGCAACGCCCGTAAGACCAGATCAGTCGACACCAGTTAATTTGGCACGTGTGCAGGGCGCAATTTCGCGATGGGGTGAGGGCACAAATCGGTATATATGTTTTCACATTAAACATCTGTGCACAATGTTACAATATATCGGGTGCTCTGTCAGCAGGGTGTGAGGGGTATGCTGGTCTGGGCTGGCCAGAGAGGAGGTACAGGGGATGGGGGGAGGGGTGTGGGGGGGGGGGGGGGGGGGGTGGGGGGGGGTGTGGGGGGGGGGGGGGGGGGGGGGGGAGGGGGGGGGAGCGGTGGAATGGGAAACGTTAGAAGTGGGTTTGGCCTCGGGACAAGGGTTCAGCCAATGCTCACCGCTCTGATGTGCCACCGCAGGGGTCCAATGGGACCGTGTGATGGAATGGACAGCTTGCATGCAGGGATCACCCAGGTGGACGGTGGAAAGTGCTGTCATGGGCAGGAGTCAGACATTGTCAAATGATAGAGAGCACCAGGTCTCATTGCAGGACAGGTTGTCATCATTGTCCTTCCCATGGACCATACCCACTGTGATGCCAACCCTGGGCCCGCATCCCGCAGTGCGGAAGGTATGTATCACGGAGGGGGTTGCAGGCATGAGGTGTGTGAAGTTGGGAAATGGTGTCCGTGCCCCTGGTCAGTGCCCCCCCCTCCGCCCAGTTGGTGAACATGGAAGCGATCAGAGCGTCCCGTGTGAATTTACCCTGGCGTACATGTTGTGCAGTTTCACGTGTCTGCCCGGGTTCCATGTCCTGGACATCCTCACCCTCCACCGCATCCTCCTCAGATGAGGGCTGGCATTCATCCTCTTCCAGAACGACGCCCCTCTGCTGCGCGATGTTGTGGAGGATGCAGCAGCCCGCCACGATATGGGCAACCCTCTCGGCGCTATACTGGAGGGCCCCTCCAGAGAGGTCCAGGCACCTGAACTACATCCTCAGGAGGCTGAAGAACCGCTCGATCACGCCCCTCGTCGCTGCATGGGCGTTGTTGTAGCGGGTCTCTGCATCGGTCTGTGGTCTCTTGATAGATATCATCAGCCCGACCGTAGTGGGTAAGCCCTGTCTCACAGAAACAAACCCCCACAAAGGCCAGGAACCATCAAGGGTGTCAGAATGAAGGCATCATGCACAATGACCGGGCAATGGGTGTAGACGTGCATGATGCACAGCTGATGGTCACAGACCAGCTGCATGTACATTGAGTGGAATCCATTTGGGTTTGTGAAGATCGACTTGTTATTTGCAGGTGCTCGTGGGGTAACATGCATCCCGTCGATCACCTCCTGAACCCATTGCAGATGGGCAATGGCAGCGAACCTTGCAGCCTGGACAGGCTGGTGGGCTCGATCCATATTGAAATGGATGTATTGTGCTGACTGGGCACACAGGGCTTGCCTGACGGTGTGGATACACCCAGTGGCGGACTGGGTCTAAAAATACTGGTTGCCAGGAGACAAAGGGGGCCCACCCACAACTACAATGTCCTAGATGTTTTCCAACAACTTCTATCCATACAGCCATTCTCTTGTATGATGCTTTCACAAAAGGTGCTATATTCTGGAGCAAATTGAAAGAAGAAACTGCAGGCACACAACATTTTGTTGTTTCAGTTATCACCAAATTCAAGACATGGGCATGGCACCATATATGAACATGTTGATCAGCCACATCAGCAATTTTACTTTGTAAACCATTATACTTGCCATGGTAGCTTGCAGCACCATCTGTGCTATCAGATAAACATTTTTGGGGTCAATTTTAAGATGCTGTAATGTTTCAATTAATAGATCAAAAAGTCCCTGTCCTGTACCATCATTACTTGGCACAACTGAAAGTAGTCGCTCACAGATAATACCTTTAAGCACATACCGAATAATAATGCTAAACTGATCGATGGATGAATTATCTTGTGTTGAATCAACCTGTATAGAATAATATTTTGCTTGAGAAACTTCATGACTAATTCTTTCTTGTATCATATTCTTCATAATTTTGATTAACATGTTTATAGTTGTTTTACTCAGGTATGTAATAATTCCACCACGGCCTTTACTTTGAGCCTTTCCTTGTTGCTCTAATCGTTTGATTCTTTGTTTAGACTTGTTTTGCACTGCAGAAACGTGAGCTGCCATAATGGGGTCATATTTTGCCATCACCTGCACTGTAGCTAAAAAATTGCCATGATTCAGAACCTCATTATCTAGAGTGTAGGCCGATTCATTTCTGTGACCTCGAAAAGGAAGTGCTTGCTTGCCTAACATCTTTATGATGTCTATAATCCTCATGACAATACGTCTCTGCTTCAATACTTCTTCTTTCTTTTTAATCAGTGATGCTGCAAAAAATTTATCTAAGGTGCCATCATTAACCACACTGATATATTGCTGAGCATTTCTGACATGTGTTGTTGTCGATTCATGTAAAGTCAAGCTCTGGCTAATACGCCTGTAGTCACTAAAGCCACGTACAAATGGTGATGGATTACAAGTGTTGGGAAACTCAAAGGCTAAGCAGTATGAACAATATAAGCATCTATTTTCTTTGTTATATGTTAGCCATTTTCTTGGGACTGAGTCATTCATAATTTTCCTCTCATACAAACAAGCACCAAATGGCAGATCATCAAGTGGCTGAAGTGAAAGCTAAAAACTGTTTTAGCTTTTCTCGTGATGGATATTGGAAGATTCCAATAATTGATCTTTCATTTTCTTGCGTAGGTTCATTTACAGGATGTGCTTCAGAAACCTAGTCATTTATGCTTGAAGGAATATCTGATTCCCTGTCACTAGTTGAAGCTATGTGTTCAGATGTTGCAACTACAGGCAGTACAGATACCTGAACAAGGAAGCTAGAAGAAATATTGGGCCTGGGTTGATTAGTAATGGATGCACTTGTATTTGTCTCTACATTCAAAGTAGCTCTTCTCTGTTCTTGTAACTCGCATGTCATTGCATCATCATCATGAGCATTGTTTCTTGCTTCTTGATTATTTGTTGCAGAACTGGATATTGATGTGGATTGTGCTTGTGGTATTATAAACTCTGTAATAGGCCTGCATCGCTTGGCTGATTCCTTCCTTTCTGCTTCTTTTTGTTCTTTGTGTTTTAGTGACCCAGATTTATGCTTTTTCTTTTCCATGCTGGGAGAGGTAATATTCCTGAAATAAAACTTAATTAAAAATAGCCCACATTGGGAAAAATGAATATTGATGATTGCAAGAATAACTTGAAGGAAAACCAGATAAACCCCTACTTGATAAAAAATATTAAATAACTTACTTACACTTCAATAGGCTATGTTCATTAGTCAATATTACTGTGGCCTATGCAGCTTCAGAAGAGGAGACAATCCACTGTCCAGTGTTCACACCAGCAAGCAACTCTCCGGGCCCCGGACCGATGTACCGGCTGAACCAAGACTACTGCTTGATATCCTTTGAAGTTGCCGACCATCTCAAATCACGAATTGTAACTTTATCTTTAAATTCACACACTCTTGCTGAAAACATGGAATTTCCTTAATTATGCCTGACCCGGGCCCCCCCCCCCCTATTCCACACCCTTCCACTACCTCCCCTGCTTCGTTCCTTTTCATGCACTGCTTATTTGTGTCCTGTTCTCTTTTTTTTCTTATTCCTTTTTATTACTAAAACAGTTGTCTGTGTTTGTTTCTTTATTGCATTTGTATTTGATATAGGGGGCCCACTTCATCAGGGGCCCACTTGTCATCGGGCAAGCTGACACCCTGGCCAGTCAGCCACTGCGCAGTGCATCCCCCAGGACTGCGGTGACTAGGAGGAAGGTTGAATTTACGTGACCACTGTCTGCAGGGTATGAAAGGCCGACAGGTTAGCATGGTGCATACCCTCGTGCCCAACCAGGTCCAATGGGCTACATGGTTACCCGGATTGGTGCTCCGGGCCCTGCCCCCACATGTTCCTGCTGCCAGGCATACTGTTGGCTGGCACTGTTCATGCCAGCGGTACACTCCACGGTCCCAACTGGTGACCCCCATGTTGGGGCTGCTGTATCCATGCTGCGTGATGCCCCGCCAGCAGGTGGCAGCCGGTTGAGGTGGGATGGTATGGTGAGGGTGGGGTTCAGGGGTGGGGGCTGGGGTTCAATCGTGATAGTTTGGAGGATGGGGGCTGGGGTGCAGGAGCAGTGAGATGGGAGTGCCCATGCGGCCGGTACCACTCTGAAGCACCACGTGCCATGGTGGATGGTCAGTGGTGTGCGCAACAAAATGGCTGCCTTGCAGGTCATGGCAATGACGGTCCATGCCCGGACAGCTTCTCTGTCCCGTGGATGGTCATCCCGGCCCCACATCCCATCCGCCCCATCACCCCACTCCTGCCCTGGCCCAGCCCCCCACACCCCCTCACCACCATGTGATGGCGGTGGTTCATTGAGGAGATCTTGAGGATTGTGTGTTTAAACATAAACACCTTCATTGGTAGGCTTTAACTATTTACAGTTCCAAGTATGGTTGTGCATGGAGCTGCTCGATGCAGGCATGGTGCTTACTGAGTTCAGTTCTGGACTGTTTTCTGACCATATGACTACACATATCACACGGTAGACGGTGCCACTCTCCAGTCCCATGTTAACCTTTGCTCTGCTGAGCAATTTGCATTACAATGCAGGCACATATCATCACAACTCTCTGCCTCTATTCTGTTGATCTGAAACTTATCTGGACAGGCTACACATAATTTAGCTACAGGAGAAAGCAAAAGGCTAAAAATTCACCTCCTAATTTAAAAGGTCTTTTTGCAACTGCAAGGCACAAGTCAGAAGTGTGATGGAATATTTTTCATTTGCATGGAGGCGACAGTCCTAACAATAGTCAGAAAGCTCAACAACATTCCACGCATCCATTTGATCAGCACCCCACCACCATGTTAAACTTTTTAAAAATGTATTTCATGGTAAATGAGCATCCTTGAGTCGCGTTCTTGAACCGCTACAGCCAAATGGTACAGTGGGTGGCACAATGGCACAGGGTTAGCATTGCTGCCTTACAGCGCCAGGGACCCAGGGTGGGTTTCCACCGGGTGCTCCGGTTTCCTCCCCCAGTCCAAAGATGTGCAAGTTAGGTGGATTGGCCGCGCTAAATTGCCCCTTAGTGTCCAAAGGTTAGGTGGGGCTATGGGGATAGGGCATGGGTGGGCCTAGGTAGAGTGCTCTTTTGGAGAGTTAGTGCAGATTAGGGTGTCAAAGGCCCCCTTCTGCACTGTACAGATTCTATGATTCTGCACTCTGCGGTATGAGCATTTTTGTTTGCCAAGTCAGGCTCTTGTTCTATCAACCCAGTTGTTATTAAAACCAATCCAGCTACTCTGCGTCAAGACAACCTAATTTTAACAAGTCTAAGTGATGATTTTTACACAAAGCTAATCCTTGAATCATTAAATTAAAAATAAGTCTACAGAGTATTGAATCCTCACATTTGCAAATGAAGCTTGGATATCAGCTCAAATGAATTTTGGATCCTTAAATTAATTAAATCTGCTTATATTTGCAGTTGAAAGAATTTTTTTATTCATTCATGGAATAAAATGTCATTAGCAAGGCCAGCATTTATTGCTTTTTGCTTATCCCAAGTTGCCCATGAGAGGGTAGTGGTGAGCAATTTTCCTGAAGCACTACAGCCCATCCATGTAGTGCAGTTATTCCCACATTGTTGTTCCAAAGGGAACTCTAGTTTTTTGCTGAATGCATGGCGATAAATGTCCAAGATGATGGTGTGGGAATTGGAGGAGAGCCTGGAAGCAGTGCTGTTCCAATGGGCCTGCAGCCTTTGTCCTTCTCAATGGTAGAGTTTGCAGATGTGAAAGGTGCCATCGAAGAAGCCTTGGCAAGTTGATGCAGTGCACCTTGTTGATGGTAGACAATATGCACCGGTGGTTGAAGAGACAGAGGTATTGTCACTGGATTTGTAACCCAGCAGCCCAGCTAATACTCTGTGGACACAGGTTCAAATCTCACCACACCAAACTCAAATTAATAAATCTGGAATTGACAGCTAGTCTTAACAGTGGTGCCATAAATCTATCATTGATTTGTTATAAAAACCCACCCACTAATGTCCTTTTGAGAATGAAATGCACCATTCTTACCTGGTCTGGCCTACATGTGGCTCCAGATTGACAGATTGACAGCAATGTGGTTGTCTCTGAAATGGCCTAACAAGCTATTCAGTTCAAGGGCAGCAAATACTGGCCTTGTATCTGTTTGATACAATCTCCCAGTCTTTGGGATGTATGATCAAGCTGTACTGATGGATCATACCTAACAGAACATCCCTCTGGCTGTTCACAACAAGCAAGGCGCTGCCCGTACCCAACCAAACGATGGTTGCAAAACTCAAAGCACAGTGGCCTCAACATTTACAATTTGTATAAATGACTTGAATGAAGGTACGTTTGATGAATTTGCTGATGGCACAAAGATAAGTAGGAAAGTCAATTCTGAAGAGCACATTTAAATCAATGCTTAGCAGTTAACTGTCAGTCATCATCAAATGGTGCATTCTTCATGGTACCTCCTCCACCAATCAGAGTCCACTTGCCAACCAATCAGCATCTCTTCCTATGTAGTGTAAATGTGTTGCCTCCCTTGGATTTGTCTTCTTGTGATATGTCCTGATATGTGCAAGACAAAAAACTTCGCCAAATAATGTCTCTTTTTTTAAGCAATGCTCAATAAAAGATAGATAAATAACAGCATATCTGCAAGTCCATAACCAACAGATCTAAGAACAACAATAACAGACATTCCATGTAAAGATTTGCCATGTTGTGTACATATACTCTCCCCAGATATCCTTCTAAAACAGTATCTTCTCATAGTTTTCGGCATTAAACTTTATCTGGCATTTACTTAGTCAATGTTTTAGCCCGCTTATGCTTTCCTGAAGCTGCTTACCGTTTTCTGTACATCTACGCAAATGTGTGTTGTTGAAAATTGTAATATCATTGCCCTGGACCCAAGGGTAGATCATTTATATACACATTGGGCCCGAATTTGCAGCTGAAGACCGGAATGCCATTGCAATATCCACCTTGCACATGACCTTGTATTGAAACTCAAGGGTTGAAACACACTCCTGAGGAGCCTGCGCTGTGGTCCTGCTGATCACCTTCATAAAGTGTCAGGGAACCGTTGTAAGAATTTGAGCTGAGCCCTCACGGTCAATGCTGTATTTCTTGAGGGAACTTTCCAAGTTCAGACATTTCAAGAGTTAAGTTTTGTATGAAATGAAAATTGCTTATTGTCACGAGTAGGCTTCAATGAAGTTACTGTGAAAAGCCCCTAGTCGCCACATTCCGGCGCCTGTCCAGGGAGGCTGGTACGGGAATCGAACCGTGCTGCTGGCCTGCTTGGTCTGCTTTAAAAGCCAGCGATTTAGCCCAGTGAGCTAAACTTTTCAGTACGGCTTATCAGACTTCTAGTTTCTTTAAAAAAACAAGGTTGAAGTCACTATTCACAGATCTTTAAATGTACGTGACTTTTTAATGTTTATTTGACTTTAATGTTTCATTATGAAAGACACTTTTGCAAGATTGAAGTGACTTTTAAATGAGCTTAAAATGTGTATGATTATGAAGAATATGATTTCTTTGATGTTTTAATGTAAAAGGCTCTAACAAGGTTGAAGCGACTTTAAATATATATGACATTTTATCAAGATTGATCTGACTTTTAGAAGATGTTTTAAAATCCTGCCGACATGCACATGACATTGAATGACTTCAAAATAGCTGAGGTTTTGGGTGGAGATTTCTCGTCCTGCCCGCAATGGGTTTCGTGCTGGGTGGGAGAGGAGATTTCAGAGACAGATGTCGGACCCTCACCGGCGGGAAATCAAACTGGAATTTTTCCATGGGCTGATGGCGGGTCAGGTTCATGTCATGCATCATTAACTTTATCTACATACGTGTTTGTGTAACCCACCTCTTCACTCACCGGATGAAGGAGCTGCGCTCCGAAAGCCAGTGATTCCAAATAAACCTGTTGGATTTTAACCTGGTGTTGTAAAACTTCTTACCATATCAGGAATGTAATTTGCATGAATTACCATGTTATGAATTCTCTTACAAATTCTACTCACCAGTTACATGCTATGGCAGTGGGAAATTAGACCAATTTGAATCACAGCGGGGTATAAATTGTGTGCAGCTATCTGTCCGCACTTTGCTCGCGACTTCTATATGAGTGCATCCCTGCAGCAGCGCTGCTCTGGTTTCTCAGCAATGGCAGTGTAACATAGCAACCGAGAATATAGGAGCAAGAGGAGGCCCTTCGAGTCTGCTCTGCCATTCATCACGATCATGGCTCATTGTCCACCTTAATAGCCTAATCCTGCTTTCTCCCCATTCACCTCAAGTGCCATATCTAGCCGCCGCTTGAATGTATTCAATGTCTTAGCCTCAACCACTTTGTGTGGTAATGAATTCCGCATGCTCACCACTCTTTGGGTGAAGCAATGTCTCCACATTGCTGTCCTAAATGGGGTACCCTGAATCCTCAGACTGTGACCCTTGGTTCTGGACACGCCCACTGTCGGGAACATCCTCCCTGCATCCACCCTATCTATAGAACATAGAACAGTACAGCACAGAACAGGCCCTTCGGCCCTCGATGTTGTGCCGAGCAATGATCACCCTACTCAAACCCACGTATCCACCCTATACCCGTAACCCAACAACCCCCCCCCCCCCCCTCCAACCTTACTTTTAGGACACTACGGGCAATTTAGCATGGCCAATCCACCTAACCCGCACATCTTTGGACTGTGGGAGGAAACCGGAGCACCCGGAGGAAACCCACGCACACACGGGGAGGACGTGCAGACTCTGCACAGACAGTGACCCAGTGACCCAGCCGGGAACAGAACCTGGGACCCTGGAGCTGTTAAGCATTTATGCTAACCACCATGCTACCGTGCTGCCCCGGGCATTCCCATGCTATCTAGTCCTGATAGAATTTTATAAGTCTCTATGAGCACCACATGCTAGGGGTGTGCGGTTGGCCTGCTCAGGGTGGCTGCCTCCCTACTCCTGGAGGACACTCTCAGTGTGTGCTGAGATGTCTCAAGTGGGGCTGCACTCTGAAACAGAGACCAGCATTGCGACCGGGAAGGGAGGATGAGAGACATGGGTGTCAATGGACATGTTTGGATTGTGGAAGGGGGTAACAGTTCGAGGGTGAAAAAGCTGGTGCCCAATATGGGAGGCTAGAATGCAGTCACAGAAGTGAGTGGATGAGAATCGATTGTATGAATGGGAGGGAGTGCATGCAGACTCCGGCACGAGAGAGCGCCTGTGTTTGTGTGGCACAAGAGGGATGGGGTGTCCAGAGACTCATGGTGGGGAGGGCGGTGGTGGGAAAGGAGGCTGTGTTGCGACTCATCATAAAAGAATGGAGAGCTCATTGAAAGACAGTGATAGGCCGGAATTCTCTGGCCGTTCACGCCGGTGGGATTTCCTGATCCTGCCGGCAGCGCACCCCCTGCCATGGGTTTCCTGGGGCATGGAATGACTATAATGGGAATGCCCATTGACAGCAGCAGGAGAAATCTGTCACCAGTGAATGGAGTGCTGTCTCCCTGCAGAAAGAAACACTCGGCTAGGAGGCCGGAAAATGCCACCCATAGTCCCCGGCTGGAGCCAAGAGATCGGAGTGAGAGATTAAAGGCAGCCCTGGGGTTTTGTGGACCTCATAGTTAGGGTGGGAGATTAATGGCAGTCCTTTTCTCCAAGGAAGTCCAAAGGATGTATGCTCATTTGGGATAAGGCACAGCTTGGTATGCAAGACAATTATATACACATTGGGCCAGAATTGTCTTAGAGTCGATGGTGATGGGGTTGTCATTGTTATGTGAGGGATCTGCTGCAGCCTGTAGATATGTGGTAATAAAGTGGGGGTGGGGGAGGATACTTGAAGCTGTCTTGGATGGGTTCTCCTCTGTGTGTGATCATGCAAACAGCCTAAATGGGGAGGCGAGCTCCACAAGGGGCATAGGGACATCAAAAGTGATGGGTTCAGTGGGGAGGGCTGGAATGTCCACCACAATGATAATGGGACCCAGGGTTACTAGGGGAGGTTGGAGAATAACTGGCGGGAGTTTGATTTGCACCTCGGATTCCAGGAAGATTGGAGCAACTAAATACTGATGTGGGGAGGGTCAAGCTGGTTTCAAAGTAAAAATGCAATACCACCATATTGAAGACCCAAAGTAATTGCGCAGTTTAATATCAAAACTGGTAAAGAACCTGCACAGGAGGGATCTGAGGCTGGATACTGAGGCCCTTCAAATATCAACCTCGAATTGCTTAGTCACAACATTGAAATCGAATCAGAGCTGAGGGAAAGAGGAAGATTTCCTTCAGAAAGTACAATTGGAGACATTCCCAAAAAATGGCAAAGTATCAGGTTATGACTGAAAGGCGATGCGTTCCTCTCCGGAGAAGCTGTGAGGTTTTTCTCTCCAGATCTTCTGACTCTTTGTCGAAACAAAGTATGGGAACGTGTTTTGCACCGTCACTCTTGGGGAAATGAGCCTAAAGATACCAGCAAGCTCGGCTCATAGAATGCATTGAATCCCTACAATGCAAAAGGAGGCCATTCAGCCCATCAAGTCCGCACTGACCCTTCAAATGTGCACTCTACCCATGTCCACTCCCCTATTCACCACACCATATTCTGGTAACCTAACCTACACATCCCTGGACACTAACGGGTAATTTAGCATGACCAATCCACCTAACCCGCACATCATTGGACTGTGGGAGGAAGCTGGAGCACCCGGAGGAAACCCACGCAGACACGGTGAGAAAGTGCAAACTCCACACAGACAGTGACCCAAGGCCGGTATTGAACCCGGGTCCCTGGTACTGTGAGGCAGCAGTGCTAATCACTGGGCCACCGTGTCTTCCACAGAAAATGGGGTGCCTTGCTCTCAAATTTAAGAGACAGGCACCACCCGTTGCCGCTCCCGCCCCGCCATCCATCACCACCAGCAATCTCCCCGCCTGTCCACAATCACCGGCAACTCCCCTATTAATCACCACTGGCAATCCCCCCCCCCCCCCCCCCCCGGTCGCCCCCCCCCCCCCCCCCCCCCCCCCGGTCGCCCCCCCCCCCCCCCTCCCGTCGCCCTCATGTCCTCTTGACCCTGCTCTCTTGGCCCCACCCTATGGCAGTGTCAACCCGGCAGTTCCAGTTTGGAAATGCCATGGTGCCCGGCCTTCCATGTTCCTGACCACCCTGAAATCTCCCTGCCACCATTCCCAATATAGCCCTTTCCCGAGAATTAGTGGCGAAAACGAGATTTTGTCCATGCCGGTCAGGGCCAGACAATCGTCCCATTGTATTTTGGTTTGCTTTAACAAGACACTGAAGGAGTCATTGGCTTCACAGAAGTTGCTCCATTTGATCATTAACAGAGAGGAATTTGAGAATGGAAAATGCAGACAGCCATTAAGGAAGTAGAGCTGCTGCATATCTGCCAGATCATCAATAGAAGCTCCGAATGTACTTTTTCCAATTGCCATGGATTACTGGCCAAAGAACATCCAATCATTGCTGAAGTAAAAATTGACTTTAATCAGTGTACCAGATCAGAGATTGCTGGAGTGTCTTTGGTAAGGTGGCACATTAAATAAATGTGTCCAAACCTCTAACACCCTCTGTGGGATTGAGGTGTTAAGTATCAGGGTTATTGGGGGAGGGCAGAAAACGGGGCCTGGAAGCACCACTAGCACTGGGAGAGATCATGGACAGTATCAGCTCCATGCAGACAGGGAAGGTGCTGGAACCGGATGGATTCCCAGCGGACTTCTACAAAAAATTTGCGACAGCGCTGGCCCCGCACCTGCGGGAGATGTTCACAGACTCGCTAGCTAGGGGCCCACTGCCACCCACGTTAGCACAGGCCTCTATCTCGCTGATACCTAAGAAAGATAAAGACCCAATGGAATGTGGGTCATACAGACCCATCTCACTGCTGAACGCAGACGCCAAAATCCAGCCAAAAGGCTAGAGTACTGTGTACCTGAGGTGGTCACAGAGGACCAGACGGGCTTTGTCAAAGGTAGGCAGCTTACCTCAAACATCAGGCACCTGCTGAACGTGATAATGACCCCCTCCGGGGAGAGAACACAAGAGGTGATCGTCTCCCTGGACGCAGAAAAGGCCTTCGACTGAGTCGAATGGAAATACATCATAGAGGTACTGGAGCGGTTCGGGCATGGAACAGGGTTCACCTCTTGGGTAAAGCTCCTATACAATGCTCCCATGGCGAGCGTACAGACCAACAATACCAACTCCCAATACTTCCAGCTGCACAGGGGCATCAGACAAGGATGCCCACTGTCCCCGCTGCTGTTCGCCCTAGCGATCGAACCGCTAGCTATCGCACTCAGGGCAGCAAAAAGTTGGAGGGGGATCTGAAGGGGAGGATGAGAGCACAGAGTCTCACTCTGTGCAGATGACCTGCTCCTCTACATCTCGGACCCACAGAGCAGCATGGACGGAATCATTGCGCTCCTGAAAGAGTTTGGAGCCTTCTCGGGCTACAAACTCAACATGAGCAAAAGCGAGATCTTCCCAGTACACCCGCAAGGTGGGGGGGGTGGGGCAGCACTAATGGGGCTGCTGTTCAAACAAGCCCGACACAAATTCCGCTACCTGGGGATCCAAATAGCCCATGACTGGAAAGGGATCCACAAATGTAACCTCACCAGCCTGACGGAGGAAGTATAAAAGGACCTGCAAAGATGGACCCCACTCCCACTCTCCCTCGCGGGGAGAGTCCGGACGATCAAAATGAACGTACTGCCCAGGTTCCTCTTCCTGTTTAGATCCATTCCGATCTACATCCCCAAGGCCTTTTTCAAAGCGCTGGACAAACTAATCATGGCGTTCGTATGTGGGGGGGGGGGTAAAAATGCGAGGATCCCAAAGAAGGTCCTACAAAAAACAAAATCCGGGGGGGGGCTAGCCCTCCCAAACCTACAATTCTACCACTGGGCGGCAACAGCCGAGCGAGTAAGGGGATGGATCCAGGAGCCAGAGGCCGAGTGGGTGCGTGCGGAGGAGGCCTCCTGCATGGGGACCTCCCTCCGGGCCCTCGCCACGGCAGCACTCCCATCCCCACCCAAAAAACACACCAGCAGCCCGGTGGTGACAGCCACTCTCCAATCCTGGAACCAACTGCGGCAGCAATTTGGCCTGACCAAAATGTCGGACAAAGCTCCCATCTGCAACAACCATAGGTTCACACCAGCACTGACTGATGCCACCTTCAAAAGGTGGAGGCAGGACGGAGGGACACTGAAAGTCAGGGACCTATATACGGACGGCAGGATCGCAACACTGGACGAACTGACAGAGAAATTTCGGCTAGCCAGGGGGAATGAACTAAGGTATCTGCAGCTCAAAAACTTCTTACGAAAGGAGACAAGGACGTACCCACAACCGCCACGACAGACACTACTGGAAGACCTACTGGACGCAGGTATCCTAGATAAAGGGAACTGTAGCGACATGTATGGCAAACTGGTAGAAAGGGTCAACACGCAACAAGAAAGAAATGGGAGGATGACCTGGGGATTGAGATAGGGTGGGGACTCTGGAGCGAAGCACTGCGTAGGGTCAACTCCACCTCCACGTGCGCAAGGTTCCGCCTGACGCAACTAAAAGTGGTACATAGAGCCCACTTAACAAGAACCCGTATGAGTAGGTTCTTCCCGGAGGTGGAGGACAGATGTGAACGGTGCCAAAGAGGCCCGGCCAACCACGCCCACATGTTCTGGTCTTGTCCCAGACTTGCTCGGTATTGGACAGCCTTCTTCAAGGCCATGTCCAAAGTGGTGGGGGTGAGGGTGGAGCCATGCCCGAAAGTGGTGGTCTTCGGGGTCTCGGACCAGCCAGATCTATTCCTGGGGAGGAGGGCGGACGCCCTTGCCTTTGCCTCCCTGATCGCCCGCCGTAGAATCCTGTTTGGCTGGCGGTCAGCAGCACCGCCCAGAGCTGCAGACTGGCTGTCCAACCTCTCGGAATCTCTCCAAATGGAGAAAATCAAATTCGCCATCCGAGGGTCAGACGACGGCTTCCACAGAACGTGGGAGCCATTCATGCACTTGTTCCGGGACCTGTTTGTGGCCAACGAACAAGAGGAAGAATAGCCGGGTGGCCAAGAATCAGGGGAAAATGGTCGGGAATCGGGGGAAGGTAGCCGGGGGGTTGGGGGGGGGGGTGGTTCGTTATGTGGGTTTGTTCTCATGGTTTTATGCTTATTTCTTTTTCTTTTCTTTTCTTTTCTTTTTCTTCTAAATCGCTGGCTTTTAAAGCAGACCAAGCAGGCCAGCAGCACGGTTCGATTCCCGTACCAGCCTCCCTGAACAGGCGCCGGAATGTGGCGACTAGGTGCTACAGTAGATATTTGAATTCTGAAATAAAGCTCTAAGCAGTGTATTACAGATCTCAATCACGTGCTTTGTGGAAAAGTCTTTCCCACATCACCTTTGCATCTTTTGCACACACAGCACAACTTTAAACATAGATCTGATTGACAAGGTTAAGAGTAACTGAAACACAACAGACATCAACGAGATTAACTGTCGCAGAAATTCAACCAACGTTGACAATGTTAATGGTAATGGAAAATCAGGATTAATTGACAATGGTGACTGATACTAAAGATGCATCCGATTCAGAACATTAACCCCGAAGCCGGTTTCTTCGTGTGATCATTGACTCTGTGCTTTTCATGAGCTGTGCTTGAACAGATGCATTTCCCCCTGACTGGGATGGATGAACTTCCCAAACCCACACCCGTCGCCCCAGGGCCGAGTTCAGAATGGGGCAAACGTGAATCAGCTTTGTGACAATGGACCAATTGAAAGGTGGAGAGATCCCCACAGGACACACAGGAATTATCTGCTAGATCCTGTATAAGGGAGTACTGTGGCTATGGGTTACTGACTGGGGTAATTGTGGATACATATTCCAGTCGGCAGTCACTTGGTTTTGAGTGGGAGATGGAAGCCTGGAAAAAAGAGCGCAAAGTACTGCTGGAAACAAACTTTGTGCAGGAGTATCTGCAGGAAATAAATATAAAGATAATTGATTTTTTTTCCTTTTAAACTCCTCAGTTGTAGGTGCAAGTGCAGACTAACCTGGTTGATCAGCTGCAGCAGAAGCAGGAGTGGCTGCTGGAGGCTATGTCAGTGGCGATGACTATAACAGTGATCCAGGGAGGCAAAAAATGCACAGCATTGGCCTCTACATCAGCCTCATGTGGTAATACACTGTACTGCAGCAAGAATTTACCCAGAGAGAAAATGGGAACAAGGTCAGGTGACCCTCGAGGGTCATTTTTGCAGACCTTTTGCCGACCCATTTTACATCAATGGGTCGGGTGGACCGCGACCCCCACTTTGAAAAACGCTGGTCTAGATCCAAGTCCTACTCCAGGGTTTAAGCACAAAAATCAAGGCTGACACTCTGATGAAGTACTAAAGGAGACCTGGACTGTGGCAGGTGCCATCTTTCAGATGAGACATTAATTAAAAAGTGGATGTAAAGATACTTTGGCATTGTCTCAAAGAAGAACAGAAAATTATCTGTTGTCCTGGTTGTCCTGGCCAATATTTACCCCTTTGTTGCTTGCAGAGGTTTGCTGGGTGCAATTTGGCTGCCATGTTTCCAACAACACAATAGTGATTACACTTCAAAGGGTACTTCACTGGTGCAAAGTGCTTTGAGACGTCTGGTGTTTGTGAAAAATACCATGGCCAAGATTACTCCTTCTGGCCGTCATGACAACAGCTGGGAGGGAGTGAAAAATACCCTGAGATGATAAAAGAAGATTCACGTTGTGGGAACAAGGTGTCCTATCGTCAGTTCAGCACATCAATGACGGACCGCCTTTCCTGATGCAGCAATACCATTTACATAGAATTAAATGACACTAATAATTATTAAAAAGCCTGAATGCTGGTGTCATCCTCCCACATACTGGATCAAGAGGTCACGTTATCATCAAGTTAGATCAAGCTGTTTCACAACTGCATATATGTTCCATGCACTTCCTTTGTGACTTTGATGTTTGTTGGCCTACTTTTGAACGCGCAGTGTCCCTGGCATCTTAACTCAGCGTCAAGCCTCGCAGGCACCACCACATCATTCTCAGGGGCATATCACAGCAAGGATCTATCTATCAGGCCAGCTGTAAGGCGGAAATGCTGTGGACCACAATCAAGGACTATGTAGGTGGCACGGTATCACTGTGGTTAGTCCTGTTGTTTCACAGCTCCAGGGTCCCAGGTTTGATTCCCGACTTCGGTTACGGTCGGTGGAGAGTCTGCATATTCTCCGGTGCCTGCGTGGGTTTCCTTCGGGTGCTCCGGTTTCCTCCCACATTAGAAAGATGTGCAGGTTAGGTGGGTTAGCCATGCTAAATTGCCCTGAGTGTCCAAAAATGGTTACGTGGAGTTACTGGGTTATGGGGATAGGGTGGAGGTGTGGGCTTAAGTAAAGGTGCTCTTTCCAAGGGCCGGTGCAGACTCGATGGGCCAAATGGCCTCCTTCTGCACTGTAAATTATATGGTTCTATGACTTCAGCAGGCAGAAACACTGGTTGATAGAGCTTCGAATCAGGAACATGATGGCAGTGGGAGGTGTTGGAGGGTTCTGGGGGGGGGGGGGGGGGGGGGGGAGATGAACTAAATGTCGAACTGTAAGGCCTCAAGTATGGAATCATAGCATCCCCACATGCAGAAGGAGGTCATTCGGCCCATTGAGTCTGCACCCATCCTCTGAAAGAGCACCCGACCAGGGTCCAATCACCCACCCTTCAATCTCCTCGTATCTCCTTCTGGTCACTTAAGGACAATTTAGCATGGCCAATCCACCTAACCTGAGCATCTTTGGACTCTGAGAGGAAACCAAAGCACCCAGAGGAAACCCACGCAAACATGGGGAGAATGTGCAAAATCCACACAGGCAGTCACCTGAGGTCAGAATTGAACCAGGTCCCTGGCGCTCTGAGGCAGCAGTGATAACCACTGTGTCACCGTGCTGCCCAAAGTAAGTGGTGGAAGTGAGGAGAGAGACAGACTGATGTAACTGCGGGCCCATGATGGATAACATTAGTCCCAGAGTAGAATCATTCCTGCTCAGCATCCACTCATGACACCTGGTGGCTACGAAGGCCTCGTGTGCATGTTTGCCTCATCTGGCCCATGCAATGGTGTCTTCCCCTGCACCCTCAGCTTCCTCAAAAACTTCACCCTCATCCTTTTAAATTTCCTCCTCATCAGAGGAGGCATGTAGTTCCTCCATGGAGTCATCCGTCAACACTTCTCCCATTTGCACTGCCAGGTTATGCAGCATGCAGCAAACAATGATGATCTGTGGGACCCTCTGCAGAGTGTACAGCATTGCTCCACCAGATCTGTCCAGGCATCAGAATTGCATCCTTGAACCTCCTATGGCCTTCTCCAGCAGTGTGCGGGTAGCAGTGTACACTTCATTCTGCTTCTCTCTGTTGTATTTTGTGGCCATCACACGGGTATTATCAGCCATGTTGTTTGAAAGTAATCCTTTGTCTTCAAGTATCCAAACTATCATGTGAGGCTCCTCAAATATATCCGGAATCTGAACACTCCTCAAGATGTCTGAGTTGTGGCAGCTTCCTGGGTATCTGCCGCATTTCTGGAGGAGAAGGTGCAGCTGGAGTGAAATCAAGGAGCTCCCCACTCCCCCACTTTTCACGTTGCCACTGATGGATGCCACCAAGGGTGACAGCGATGTAATGCTGTTCCTGAAACAGTGCAGAACCAATGCTCGAGACCCAATTCTCCATGGCAGCTGTCATTCTGCCAGTGGTGATCTCAGTGCATTGCCATGCCAGCGTTAGCACCCTCAGACTGTGGGGGGAGTGCGACCTAGAAATTCCTGTGACAGGGGAGGGCTGGAATTGCGTTGCCTGAAGGAGAGGGCCCAGTTTCTGGACCTCACTTTCGGACTGATGCCTCAAAATAGCCGCCTGATAACATGGGGGAACATGGGATAACATGGATTCATGGGGGAATCCCTCGCCATGTATAAATTTACATGACAAGAGATGGTGAATTGTCTCTGATTTGGGTCCCAGTGGGAGCGCAAAGCAGAATCAATTAATCTCCGGCGGGACAACATAATCTCCCAAAGGCAGAATTCTGGCCATTGACTGAAAACACACATGCACTGGGCGGAATTCTCCGTCCCGCCGCACCCGTGGTCTGATGCGCGCGCCCCGCTGGCAGCGGGATTCTCCGTCCCAGCAGCTGGCCAATGGGGTTTCCCATTGTGGGCACCAGCACGCTGTCGGGACATCCGCGGGCGTGAGTGTGCTGCCAGTGAAATGGAGGATCCCGCTGATGGAGAATCCAGCCCATTGTGTTTTCTTTAGTATTACAGTTGGATTAGAATTTTACTGGAGTCTGTAAGCGGGATGAAGCTGAAGAGGATATCAAGGTCATGATAAATTCTGAGCATTTGTGGAGTTCACTTACAGCTACTACAAGTAGTTCAGAACTGGAATACTGTTGAAAAGAGAGATGTTGTCAAAGCTTTTAATCTTGGACTCATCAGGACAAATGCAAGAATGCCAAATTTCAAATTATCACGACAATTTATACTTGCAATTTCAGTACTACCAAGTGACTATACCTGAGACAGTGGTGATACAAGGATAACATTTGAGATATCAACAATATAGTTCAATTCACAGGTAAGTTATTAACAGGCATGTTTTCTCCTGTGATATAAATTGTTGTGATCGTTCAAAATTTGAAATTTGATCTTGCCTTTTTCCTGATGCGTGCAAGCCAAAAAGCTTCAGCAACATGTCCTACTTTTCAGTGTTCACTTACATAAGGTGGTGTCCTGCTTTGTTCAGACCAACAGGGTGGCATTGAGCATTGCCCTCACTGAACCTATCACCGAGAATGAAAGCACCACAGCTAAAGGTAGGCAGGCTTCCCAAATTAAAAACTACTACAAATGCAAAATACTGTAGATGCTCATTTTGAGGGGAGACAATACCAAATAAAAAATATGGATCTAAATGACACTTTGTAAATTTGAATCCATCACAGGCCAGGGTAACAGCGACGTAGCCCACCAGTCAGAATATTTCAAACTGGTCAGAAGACACTCCACGGTTATATTCCATCCAGGTCCCATTAATCAGCACTCATTCAGTAATGGTCAATCCTTCCATGGGGATTGAACATTGGATAGAACTTTCTCTGAGATTGTAGCTAGTAGGCAACTATCAGTGTACCTTTAGTATCAAATGTTTAATAGTTAACATTCTTTCTGCTTCCTTGAACTAATATACTATGTTAAAAATAGTCTGCCGCTCATCATTGAATAAAGTCACGATGAATTATATTACTCGCCAGTGCAGAACTCCAATGCCATGAGGATATTGGAAGAATTTATCTGAATGGATGATAGTTCACGATGATCATTGAGGGCAGAAGAGGGAACAAGACAGATCTAGTAGCTACATTTAGATGATACCAACCTTGGCTTTTGAAAACATTGGATTGTAAAAGGAAGGAAAATCTGTGCATGGTAAAATATTCCATGGTTTTGGTTTTGTGTCGAAGAGTAAAGACAAAATAGACTCAAAGATCCATATTTCCCAAAATGCCTGGCTCTCAGAACTTTGACACGTCCAGGAGATGTTATTCCACTTGGTGGTCAGGGCAGGGAACTGCAGCAAAAATTAAATGCAACCTTTCAATGGGAAAACCTTTCATTCATGCACTGGGTGGTGAGCATCGCAGGGAAGGTGAGCATTTATTGCCCATCACCAATTGCCTTTGAAAGGGTGATGGTGAGGCACCTTCTTGAACAACTGTGTGGTGAATGTACTCCAACAGTATTGAACTCTCACTGGTTAGAAATAGCTGTGTAACGTCAGGTAACATTTTAAGTGGGAAAAACTATTAGGATGCGACCTAATATATCACAGGAAATTAGTAATGTGATTGTTTACAATCTTTACATTAAAAAGTCCATGAACAGATTTTAGGTGAAAGTCCATACTAATGTTTATAGTTTAACATATATATTATTAATTTTCCACACTCAATCTTAACTACCCCATTAGCAGTGCCACTTAGATTGGCTGGTGTATATTATAGATTACAACAAGTCATGTTTTTGAAGCATCTTTAATATTGGCAAATGTCCTTAGATGTTTCACAGAAACACAAACAGATAAAAACTGAAATTGAACCAAAGAACAAAATATTGGAAGGGGTAAGTAAATTGTTGGTCAAAGGGGTAGGGTTTAAGGAGAGGTTTTAAGGAAGAGGTGAAAAGGTGGGGAGATTTAGGGAAGGAATTCCCGAGCTTACAATCAAGACTGCCGAAGGCACATGCAGCAATAGAGCGGTAAAGGGATTAAGAGAGGATGTGTAAGAGATATATTGTATGCATACACATGCAGATACTGCTCTCCATTTAACCTTAATACATTGCAAACCTCAACACTGCAACATATTATACTTTGGCCCCCTCCTAAGAAAACAAAGTAAACACTACAGGAAAATAATATTTTGATGAAATCACCAAGTTATGTAACTGTTCACGAGACTACTGCTTTTCCATGATATTAAAAAAGAATTGAAGGACTTCCAGTTGCGGCCATGGAGTGAGTGGCAGCTCTAGCTCGAAGGCGATGGATTGAGTTGTTTTTACACAAAAGCGGAAGAATTTCAACAGGAAAGAGTAGCTGAAGGTGTGGAGGAGAAGTTCCCCCTGGGAGTGGCATGTCTGCTGGTTATCAGACCCGGTAGAAGGAGGTGAAAGACCCGGCCAAGGAACTGGAGGAGACCTGTGGCACAGTAGCAATTATGAACATGGCGGAGGAGGAAGGATTGTCGCATGTTGGGAAACCCCAGATGGAGCAGCTGATGAAGGTTATTAGAGAAGAGTTCCGCCAGCAACAAAAGGAGATGCAGCAAGTTCGGTTGAAGGCCATCGAGGGAGTGGTAGCACCCCCAAAAGGAGAGAGCCGAGAAATGCCTGAAGGCACAGGCGTCGCAGATCCGGAGGATGGAGAAGGATATCCGATCACAGTGATCAGGTGGTGGTACTGGAGGTGGAGGTGGGGCCCTTGTGGGATCTTTACAAGTCGCTAAGGGCAAAGGTAGAGGAACAGTAGAAAAGATCCAGAAGGCAGAACCTGCATATCGCTGGCTTGCCGGAGGGTGTGGAAGGGACCAGGGCCGGCTCAAGGCACCGGCAACTCGGGCAGTCGCCCGGGGCGCCATGTGCTAGGGGGCGCCAGAGACTTGGGTCCCGTGCATGCGCAGTTGGGCAGGTGCCAACCAGCGCATGCGCGGTGGCCGCCCTCCCCCAGGGCGGCCCCCCCGCTCGGTCCGCTCCCCCCAACCCCCCCTCGGGTCCGCCCCCCCACCCCCCCCCTCGGGTCCGCCCCCCGCCCCCCCCTCGGGTCCGCCCCCCCCGCCCCCCCCCCTCGGATCCGCCCCCCCTCGGGTCCCCCCCCCCCCTCGGGTCCACCCCCCCGCCCCCCCCCTCGGGTGCGCCCCCCCCTCGGGTGCAAGTGCAGACTAACCTGGCTGATCAGCTGCAGCAGAAGCAGGAGTGGCTGCTGGAGGCTGTGTCAGTGGCGATGACTATAACAGTGATCCAGGGAGGCAAAAAGTGCACAGCATTGGCCTCTACATCAGCCTCATGTGGTAATACACTGTACTGCAGCAAGAATTTACCCAGAGAGAAAATGGGAACAAGGTCAGGTGACCCTCGAGGGTCATTTTTGCAGACCTTTTGCCGACCCATTTTACATCAATGGGTCGGGTGGACCGCGACCCCCACTTTGAAAAACGCTGGCCTAGATCCAAGTCCTACTCCAGGGTTTAAGCACAAAAATCAAGGCTGACACTCTGATGAAGTACTAAAGGAGACCTGGACTGTGGCAGGTGCCATCTTTCAGATGAGACATTAATTAAAAAGTGGATGTAAAGATACTTTGGCATTGTCTCAAAGAAGAACAGAAAATTATCTGTTGTCCTGGTTGTCCTGGCCAATATTTACCCCTTTGTTGCTTGCAGAGGTTTGCTGGGTGCAATTTGGCTGCCATGTTTCCCACAACACAATAGTGATTACACTTCAAAGGGTACTTCACTGGTGCAAAGTGCTTTGAGACGTCTGGTGTTTGTGAAAAATACCATGGCCAAGATTACTCCTTCTGGCCGTCATGACAACAGCTGGGAGGGAGTGAAAAATACCCTGAGATGAAAAAAGAAGATTCACGTTGTGGGAACAAGGTGTCCTATCGTCAGTTCAGCACATCAATGACGGACCACCTTTCCTGATGCAGCAATACCATTTACATAGAATTAAATGACACTAATAATTATTAAAAAGCCTGAATGCTGGTGTCATCCTCCCACATACTGGATCAAGAGGTCACGTTATCATCAAGTTAGATCAAGCTGTTTCACAACTGCATATATGTTCCATGCACTTCCTTTGTGACTTTGATGTTTGTTGGCCTACTTTTGAACGCGCAGTGTCCCTGGCATCTTAACTCAGCGTCAAGCCTCGCAGGCACCACCACATCATTCTCAGGGGCATATCACAGCAAGGATCTATCTATCAGGCCAGCTGTAAGGCGGAAATGCTGTGGACCACAATCAAGGACTATGTAGGTGGCACGGTATCACTGTGGTTAGTCCTGTTGTTTCACAGCTCCAGGGTCCCAGGTTTGATTCCCGACTTCGGTTACTGTCGGTGCAGAGTCTGCATATTCTCCGGTGCCTGCGTGGGTTTCCTTCGGGTGCTCCGGTTTCCTCCCACATTAGAAAGATGTGCAGGTTAGGTGGGTTAGCCATGCTAAATTGCCCTGAGTGTCCAAAAATGGTTACGTGGAGTTACTGGGTTATGGGGATAGGGTGGAGGTGTGGGCTTAAGTAAAGGTGCTCTTTCCAAGGGCCGGTGCAGACTCGATGGGCCAAATGGCTTCCTTCTGCACTGTAAATTATATGGTTCTATGACTTCAGCAGGCAGAAACACTGGTTGATAGAGCTTCGAATCAGGAACATGATGGCAGTGGGAGGTGTTGGAGGGTTCTGGGGGGGGGGGGGGGGGGGGGGGAGATGAACTAAATGTCGAACTGTAAGGCCTCAAGTATGGAATCATAGCATCCCCACATGCAGAAGGAGGTCATTCGGCCCATTGAGTCTGCACCCATCCTCTGAAAGAGCACCCGACCAGGGTCCAATCACCCACCCTTCAATCTCCTCGTAACTCCATCAAACTTCTGGTCACTTAAGGACAATTTAGCATGGCCAATCCACCTAACCTGAGCATCTTTGGACTCTGAGAGGAAACCAAAGCACCCAGATGAAACCCACACAAACATGGGGAGAATGTGCAAAATCCACACAGGCAGTCACCTGAGGTCAGAATTGAACCAGGTCCCTGGCGCTCTGAGGCAGCAGTGATAACCACTGTGTCACCGTGCTGCCCAAAGTAAGTGGTGGAAGTGAGGAGAGAGACAGACTGATGTAACTGCGGGCCCATGATGGATAACATTAGTCCCAGAGTAGAATCATTCCTGCTCAGCATCCACCTCGTGATACCTGGTGGCTACGAAGGCCTCGTGTGCATGTTTGCCTCATCTGGCCCATGCAATGGTGCCTTCCCCTGCACCCTCAGCTTCCTCAAAAACATCACCCTCATCCTTTACATTTCCTCCTCATCAGAGGAGGCATGTAGTTCCTCCATGGAGTCATCCGTCAACACTTCTCCCATTTGCACTGCCAGGTTATGCAGCATGCAGCAAACAATGATGATCTGTGGGACCCTCTGCAGAGTGTACAGCATTGCTCCACCAGATCTGTCCAGGCATCAGAATTGCATCCTTGAACCTCCTATGGCCTTCTCCAGCAGTGTGCGGGTAGCAGTGTACACTTCATTCTGCTTCTCTCTGTTGTATTTTGTGGCCATCACACGGGTATTATCAGCCATGTTGTTTGAAAGTAATCCTTTGTCTTCAAGTATCCAAACTATCATGTGAGGCTCCTCAAATATATCCGGAATCTGAACACTCCTCAAGATGTCTGAGTTGTGGCAGCTTCCTGGGTATCTGCCGCATTTCTGGAGGAGAAGGTGCAGCTGGAGTGAAATCAAGGAGCTCCCCACTCCCCCACTTTTCACGTTGCCACTGATGGATGCCACCAAGGGTGACAGCGATGTAATGCTGTTCCTGAAACAGTGCAGGACCAATGCTGTCATTCTGCCAGTGGTGATCTCAGTGCATTGCCATGCCAGCGTTAGCACCCTCAGACTGTGGGGGGAGTGCGACCTAGAAATTCCTGTGACAGGGGAGGGCCGGAATTGCGTTGCCTGAAGGAGAGGGCCCAGTTTCTGGACCTCGCTTTCGGACTGATGCCTCAAAATAGCCGCCTGATAACATGGGGGAACATGGGATAACATGGATTCATGGGGGAATCCCTCGCCATGTATAAATTTGCATGACAAGAGATGGTGAATTGTCTCTGATTTGGGTCCCAGTGGGAGCGCAAAGCAGAATCAATTAATCGCCGGCGGGACAACATAATCTCCCAAAGGCAGAATTCTGGCCATTGACTGAAAACACACATGCACTGGGTGGAATTCTCCGTCCCGCCGCACCCGTGGTCTGATGCGCGCGCCCCGCTGGCAGCGGGATTCTCCGTCCCAGCAGCTGGCCAATGGGGTTTCCCATTGTGGGCACCAGCACGCTGTCGGGAAATCCGCGGGCGTGAGTGTGCTGCCAGTGAAATGGAGGATCCCGCTGATGGAGAATCCAGCCCATTGTGTTTTCTTTAGTATTACAGTTGGATTAGAATTTTACTGGAGTCTGTAAGCGGGATGAAGCTGAAGAGGATATCAAGGTCATGATAAAATCTGAGCATTTGTGGAGTTCACTTACAGCTACTACAAGTAGTTCAGAACTGGAATACTGTTGAAAAGAGAGATGTTGTCAAAGCTTTTAATCTTGGACTCATCAGGACAAATGCAAGAATGCCAAATTTCAAATCATCACGACAATTTATACTTGCAATTTCAGTACTACCAAGTGACTATACCTGAGACAGTGGTGACACAAGGATAACATTTGAGATATCAACAATATAGTTCAATTCACAGGTAAGTTATTAACAGGCATGTTTTCTCCTGTGATATAAATTGTTGTGATCGTTCAAAATTTGAAATTTGATCTTGCCTTTTTCCTGATGCGTGCAAGCCAAAAAGCTTCAGCAACATGTCCTACTTTTCAGTGTTCACTTACATAAGGTGGTGTCCTGCTTTGTTCAGACCAACAGGGTGGCATTGAGCATTGCCCTCACTGAACCTATCACCGAGAATGAAAGCACCACAGCTAAAGGTAGGCAGGCTTCCCAAATTAAAAACTACTACAAATGCAAAATACTGTAGATGCTCATTTTGAGGGGAGACAATACCAAATAAAAAATATGGATCTAAATGACACTTTGTAAATTTGAATCCATCACAGGCCAGGGTAACAGCGACGTAGCCCACCAGTCAGAATATTTCAAACTGGTCAGAAGACACTCCACGGTTATATTCCATCCAGGTCCCATTAATCAGCACTCATTCAGTAATGGTCAATCCTTCCATGGGGATTGAACATTGGATAGAACTTTCTCTGAGATTGTAGCTAGTAGGCAACTATCAGTGTACCTTTAGTATCAAATGTTTAATAGTTAACATTCTTTCTGCTTCCTTGAACTAATATACTATGTTAAAAATAGTCTGCCGCTCATCATTGAATAAAGTCACGATGAATTATATTACTCGCCAGTGCAGAACTCCAATGCCATGAGGATATTGGAAGAATTTATCTGAATGGATGATAGTTCACGATGATCATTGAGGGCAGAAGAGGGAACAAGACAGATCTAGTAGCTACATTTAGATGATACCAACCTTGGCTTTTGAAAACATTGGATTGTAAAAGGAAGGAAAATCTGTGCATGGTAAAATATTCCATGGTTTTGGTTTTGTGTCGAAGAGTAAAGACAAAATAGACTCAAAGATCCATATTTCCCAAAATGCCTGGCTCTCAGAACTTTGACACGTCCAGGAGATGTTATTCCACTTGGTGGTCAGGGCAGGGAACTGCAGCAAAAATTAAATGCAACCTTTCAATGGGAAAACCTTTCATTCATGCACTGGGTGGTGAGCATCGCAGGGAAGGTGAGCATTTATTGCCCATCACCAATTGCCTTTGAAAGGGTGATGGTGAGGCACCTTCTTGAACAACTGTGTGGTGAATGTACTCCAACAGTATTGAACTCTCACTGGTTAGAAATAGCTGTGTAACGTCAGGTAACATTTTAAGTGGGAAAAACTATTAGGATGCGACCTAATATATCACAGGAAATTAGTAATGTGATTGTTTACAATCTTTACATTAAAAAGTCCATGAACAGATTTTAGGTGAAAGTCCATACTAATGTTTATAGTTTAACATATATATTATTAATTTTCCACACTCAATCTTAACTACCCCATTAGCAGTGCCACTTAGATTGGCTGGTGTATATTATAGATTACAACAAGTCATGTTTTTGAAGCATCTTTAATATTGGCAAATGTCCTTAGATGTTTCACAGAAACACAAACAGATAAAAACTGAAATTGAACCAAAGAACAAAATATTGGAAGGGGTAAGTAAATTGTTGGTCAAAGGGGTAGGGTTTAAGGAGAGGTTTTAAGGAAGAGGTGAAAAGGTGGGGAGATTTAGGGAAGGAATTCCCGAGCTTACAATCAAGACTGCCGAAGGCACATGCAGCAATAGAGCGGTAAAGGGATTAAGAGAGGATGTGTAAGAGATATATTGTATGCATACACATGCAGATACTGCTCTCCATTTAACCTTAATACATTGCAAACCTCAACACTGCAACATATTATACTTTGGCCCCCTCCTAAGAAAACAAAGTAAACACTACAGGAAAATAATATTTTGATGAAATCACCAAGTTATGTAACTGTTCACGAGACTACTGCTTTTCCATGATATTAAAAAAGAATTGAAGGACTTCCAGTTGCGGCCATGGAGTGAGTGGCAGCTCTAGCTCGAAGGCGATGGATTGAGTTGTTTTTACACAAAAGCGGAAGAATTTCAACAGGAAAGAGTAGCTGAAGGTGTGGAGGAGAAGTTCCCCCTGGGAGTGGCATGTCTGCTGGTTATCAGACCCGGTAGAAGGAGGTGAAAGACCCGGCCAAGGAACTGGAGGAGACCTGTGGCACAGTAGCAATTATGAACATGGCGGAGGAGGAAGGATTGTCGCATGTTGGGAAACCCCAGATGGAGCAGCTGATGAAGGTTATTAGAGAAGAGTTCCGCCAGCAACAAAAGGAGATGCAGCAAGTTCGGTTGAAGGCCATCGAGGGAGTGGTAGCACCCCCAAAAGGAGAGAGCCGAGAAATGCCTGAAGGCACAGGCGTCGCAGATCCGGAGGATGGAGAAGGATATCCGATCACAGTGATCAGGTGGTGGTACTGGAGGTGGAGGTGGGGCCCTTGTGGGATCTTTACAAGTCGCTAAGGGCAAAGGTAGAGGAACAGTAGAAAAGATCCAGAAGGCAGAACCTGCATATCGCTGGCTTGCCGGAGGGTGTGGAAGGGACCAGGGCCGGCTCAAGGCACCGGCAACTCGGGCAGTCGCCCGGGGCGCCATGTGCTAGGGGGCGCCAGAGACTTGGGTCCCGTGCATGCGCAGTTGGGCAGGTGCCAACCAGCGCATGCGCGGTGGCCGCCCTCCCCCAGGGCGGCCCCCCCGCTCGGTCCGCTCCCCCCAACCCCCCCTCGGGTCCGCCCCCCCACCCCCCCCCTCGGGTCCGCCCCCCGCCCCCCCCTCGGGTCCGCCCCCCCCGCCCCCCCCCCCTCGGATCCGCCCCCCCTCGGGTCCCCCCCCCCCCTCGGGTCCACCCCCCCGCCCCCCCCCTCGGGTGCGCCCCCCCCTCGGGTGCAAGTGCAGACTAACCTGGCTGATCAGCTGCAGCAGAAGCAGGAGTGGCTGCTGGAGGCTGTGTCAGTGGCGATGACTATAACAGTGATCCAGGGAGGCAAAAAGTGCACAGCATTGGCCTCTACATCAGCCTCATGTGGTAATACACTGTACTGCAGCAAGAATTTACCCAGAGAGAAAATGGGAACAAGGTCAGGTGACCCTCGAGGGTCATTTTTGCAGACCTTTTGCCGACCCATTTTACATCAATGGGTCGGGTGGACCGCGACCCCCACTTTGAAAAACGCTGGCCTAGATCCAAGTCCTACTCCAGGGTTTAAGCACAAAAATCAAGGCTGACACTCTGATGAAGTACTAAAGGAGACCTGGACTGTGGCAGGTGCCATCTTTCAGATGAGACATTAATTAAAAAGTGGATGTAAAGATACTTTGGCATTGTCTCAAAGAAGAACAGAAAATTATCTGTTGTCCTGGTTGTCCTGGCCAATATTTACCCCTTTGTTGCTTGCAGAGGTTTGCTGGGTGCAATTTGGCTGCCATGTTTCCCACAACACAATAGTGATTACACTTCAAAGGGTACTTCACTGGTGCAAAGTGCTTTGAGACGTCTGGTGTTTGTGAAAAATACCATGGCCAAGATTACTCCTTCTGGCCGTCATGACAACAGCTGGGAGGGAGTGAAAAATACCCTGAGATGAAAAAAGAAGATTCACGTTGTGGGAACAAGGTGTCCTATCGTCAGTTCAGCACATCAATGACGGACCACCTTTCCTGATGCAGCAATACCATTTACATAGAATTAAATGACACTAATAATTATTAAAAAGCCTGAATGCTGGTGTCATCCTCCCACATACTGGATCAAGAGGTCACGTTATCATCAAGTTAGATCAAGCTGTTTCACAACTGCATATATGTTCCATGCACTTCCTTTGTGACTTTGATGTTTGTTGGCCTACTTTTGAACGCGCAGTGTCCCTGGCATCTTAACTCAGCGTCAAGCCTCGCAGGCACCACCACATCATTCTCAGGGGCATATCACAGCAAGGATCTATCTATCAGGCCAGCTGTAAGGCGGAAATGCTGTGGACCACAATCAAGGACTATGTAGGTGGCACGGTATCACTGTGGTTAGTCCTGTTGTTTCACAGCTCCAGGGTCCCAGGTTTGATTCCCGACTTCGGTTACTGTCGGTGCAGAGTCTGCATATTCTCCGGTGCCTGCGTGGGTTTCCTTCGGGTGCTCCGGTTTCCTCCCACATTAGAAAGATGTGCAGGTTAGGTGGGTTAGCCATGCTAAATTGCCCTGAGTGTCCAAAAATGGTTACGTGGAGTTACTGGGTTATGGGGATAGGGTGGAGGTGTGGGCTTAAGTAAAGGTGCTCTTTCCAAGGGCCGGTGCAGACTCGATGGGCCAAATGGCTTCCTTCTGCACTGTAAATTATATGGTTCTATGACTTCAGCAGGCAGAAACACTGGTTGATAGAGCTTCGAATCAGGAACATGATGGCAGTGGGAGGTGTTGGAGGGTTCTGGGGGGGGGGGGGGGGGGGGAGATGAACTAAATGTCGAACTGTAAGGCCTCAAGTATGGAATCATAGCATCCCCACATGCAGAAGGAGGTCATTCGGCCCATTGAGTCTGCACCCATCCTCTGAAAGAGCACCCGACCAGGGTCCAATCACCCACCCTTCAATCTCCTCGTAACTCCATCAAACTTCTGGTCACTTAAGGACAATTTAGCATGGCCAATCCACCTAACCTGAGCATCTTTGGACTCTGAGAGGAAACCAAAGCACCCAGATGAAACCCACACAAACATGGGGAGAATGTGCAAAATCCACACAGGCAGTCACCTGAGGTCAGAATTGAACCAGGTCCCTGGCGCTCTGAGGCAGCAGTGATAACCACTGTGTCACCGTGCTGCCCAAAGTAAGTGGTGGAAGTGAGGAGAGAGACAGACTGATGTAACTGCGGGCCCATGATGGATAACATTAGTCCCAGAGTAGAATCATTCCTGCTCAGCATCCACCTCGTGATACCTGGTGGCTACGAAGGCCTCGTGTGCATGTTTGCCTCATCTGGCCCATGCAATGGTGCCTTCCCCTGCACCCTCAGCTTCCTCAAAAACATCACCCTCATCCTTTACATTTCCTCCTCATCAGAGGAGGCATGTAGTTCCTCCATGGAGTCATCCGTCAACACTTCTCCCATTTGCACTGCCAGGTTATGCAGCATGCAGCAAACAATGATGATCTGTGGGACCCTCTGCAGAGTGTACAGCATTGCTCCACCAGATCTGTCCAGGCATCAGAATTGCATCCTTGAACCTCCTATGGCCTTCTCCAGCAGTGTGCGGGTAGCAGTGTACACTTCATTCTGCTTCTCTCTGTTGTATTTTGTGGCCATCACACGGGTATTATCAGCCATGTTGTTTGAAAGTAATCCTTTGTCTTCAAGTATCCAAACTATCATGTGAGGCTCCTCAAATATATCCGGAATCTGAACACTCCTCAAGATGTCTGAGTTGTGGCAGCTTCCTGGGTATCTGCCGCATTTCTGGAGGAGAAGGTGCAGCTGGAGTGAAATCAAGGAGCTCCCCACTCCCCCACTTTTCACGTTGCCACTGATGGATGCCACCAAGGGTGACAGCGATGTAATGCTGTTCCTGAAACAGTGCAGGACCAATGCTGTCATTCTGCCAGTGGTGATCTCAGTGCATTGCCATGCCAGCGTTAGCACCCTCAGACTGTGGGGGGAGTGCGACCTAGAAATTCCTGTGACAGGGGAGGGCCGGAATTGCGTTGCCTGAAGGAGAGGGCCCAGTTTCTGGACCTCGCTTTCGGACTGATGCCTCAAAATAGCCGCCTGATAACATGGGGGAACATGGGATAACATGGATTCATGGGGGAATCCCTCGCCATGTATAAATTTGCATGACAAGAGATGGTGAATTGTCTCTGATTTGGGTCCCAGTGGGAGCGCAAAGCAGAATCAATTAATCGCCGGCGGGACAACATAATCTCCCAAAGGCAGAATTCTGGCCATTGACTGAAAACACACATGCACTGGGTGGAATTCTCCGTCCCGCCGCACCCGTGGTCTGATGCGCGCGCCCCGCTGGCAGCGGGATTCTCCGTCCCAGCAGCTGGCCAATGGGGTTTCCCATTGTGGGCACCAGCACGCTGTCGGGAAATCCGCGGGCGTGAGTGTGCTGCCAGTGAAATGGAGGATCCCGCTGATGGAGAATCCAGCCCATTGTGTTTTCTTTAGTATTACAGTTGGATTAGAATTTTACTGGAGTCTGTAAGCGGGATGAAGCTGAAGAGGATATCAAGGTCATGATAAAATCTGAGCATTTGTGGAGTTCACTTACAGCTACTACAAGTAGTTCAGAACTGGAATACTGTTGAAAAGAGAGATGTTGTCAAAGCTTTTAATCTTGGACTCATCAGGACAAATGCAAGAATGCCAAATTTCAAATCATCACGACAATTTATACTTGCAATTTCAGTACTACCAAGTGACTATACCTGAGACAGTGGTGACACAAGGATAACATTTGAGATATCAACAATATAGTTCAATTCACAGGTAAGTTATTAACAGGCATGTTTTCTCCTGTGATATAAATTGTTGTGATCGTTCAAAATTTGAAATTTGATCTTGCCTTTTTCCTGATGCGTGCAAGCCAAAAAGCTTCAGCAACATGTCCTACTTTTCAGTGTTCACTTACATAAGGTGGTGTCCTGCTTTGTTCAGACCAACAGGGTGGCATTGAGCATTGCCCTCACTGAACCTATCACCGAGAATGAAAGCACCACAGCTAAAGGTAGGCAGGCTTCCCAAATTAAAAACTACTAAAAATGCAAAATACTGTAGATGCTCATTTTGAGGGGAGACAATACCAAATAAAAAATATGGATCTAAATGACACTTTGTAAATTTGAATCCATCACAGGCCAGGGTAACAGCGACGTAGCCCACCAGTCAGAATATTTCAAACTGGTCAGAAGACACTCCACGGTTATATTCCATCCAGGTCCCATTAATCAGCACTCATTCAGTAATGGTCAATCCTTCCATGAGGATTGAACATTGGATAGAACTTTCTCTGAGATTGTAGCTAGTAGGCAACTATCAGTGTACCTTTAGTATCAAATGTTTAATAGTTAACATTCTTTCTGCTTCCTTGAACTAATATACTATGTTAAAAATAGTCTGCCGCTCATCATTAAATAAAGTCACGATGAATTATATTACTCGCCAGTGCAGAACTCCAATGCCATGAGGATATTGGAAGAATTTATCTGAATGGATGATAGTTCACGATGATCAATGAGGGCAGAAGAGGGAACAAGACAGATCTAGTAGCTACATTTAGATGATACCAACCTTGGCTTTTGAAAACATTGGATTGTAAAAGGAAGGAAAATCTGTGCATGGTAAAATATTCCATGGTTTTGGTTTTGTGTCGAAGAGTAAAGACAAAATAGACTCAAAGATCCATATTTCCCAAAATGCCTGGCTCTCAGAACTTTGACACGTCCAGGAGATGTTATTCCACTTGGTGGTCAGGGCAGGGAACTGCAGCAAAAATTAAATGCAACCTTTCAATGGGAAAACCTTTCATTCATGCACAGGGTGTGAGCATCGCAGGGAAGGTGAGCATTTATTGCCCATCACCAATTGCCTTTGAAAGGGTGATGGTGAGGCACCTTCTTGAACAACTGTGTGGTGAATGTACTCCAACAGTATTGAACTCTCACTGGTTAGAAATAGCTGTGTAACGTCAGGTAACATTTTAAGTGGGAAACACTATTAGGATGCGACCTAATATATCACAGGAAATTAGTAATGTGATTGTTTACAATCTTTACATTAAAAAGTCCATGAACAGATTTTAGGTGAAAGTCCATACTAATGTTTATATTTTAACATATATATTATTAATTTTCCACACTCAATCTTAACTACCCCATTAGCAGTGCCACTAAGATTGGCTGGTGTATATTATAGATTACAACAAGTCATGTTTTTGAAGCATCTTTAATATTGGCAAATGTCCTTAAATGTTTCACAGAAACACAAACAGACAAAAACTGAAATTGAACCAAAGAACAAGATATTGGAAGGGGTAAGTAAATTGTTGGTCAAAGGGGTAGGGTTTAAGGAGGGGTTTTAAGGAAGAGGTGAAAAGGTGGGGAGATTTAGGGAAGGAATTCCCGAGCTTACAATCAAGACTGCCGAAGGCACATGCAGCAATAGAGCGGTAAAGGGATTAAGAGAGGATGTGTAAGAGATATATTGTATGCATACACATGCAGATACTGCTCTCCATTTAACCTTAATACATTGCAAACCTCAACACTGCAACATATTATACTTTGGCTCCCTCCTAAGAAAACAAAGTAAACACTACAGGAAAATAATATTTTGATGAAATCACCAAGTTATGTAACTGTTCACGAGACTACTGCTTTTCCATGATATTAAAAAAGAATTGAAGGACTTCCAGTTGCGGCCATGGAGTGGCAGCTCTAGCTCGAAGGCGATGGATTGAGTTGTTTTTACCCAAAAGCGGAAGAATTTCAACAGGAAAGAGTAGCTGAAGGTGTGGAGGAGAAGTTCCCCCTGGGAGTGGCATGTCTGCTGGTTATCAGACCCGGTAGAAGGAGGTGAAAGACCCGGCCAAGGAACTAGAGGAGACCTGTGGCACAGTAGCAATTATGAACATGGCGGAGGAGGAAGGATTGTCGCACGTTGGGAAACCCCAGATGGAGCAGCTGATGAAGGTTATTAGAGAAGAGTTCCGCCAGCAACGAAAGGAGATGCAGCAAGTTTGGTTGAAGGCCATCGAGGGAGTGGTAGCACCCCCAAAAGGAGAGAGCCGAGAAATGCCTGAAGGCACAGGCGTCGCAGATCCGGAGGATGGAGAAGGATATCCGATCACAGTGATCAGGTGGTGGTACTGGAGGTGGAGGTGGGGCCCTTGTGGGATCTTTACAAGTCGCTAAGGGCAAAGGTAGAGGAACAGGAGAAAAGATCCAGAAGGCAGAACCTGCATATCGCTGGCTTGCCGGAGGGTGTGGAAGGGACGAGTGTTACAAGATATATCTAAAGCACGTTATCAGGGCTAGTGGAGCGGGTGCTGAACAAGACTCCGGAGGTGGACAAGGCACACAGGTCCCTCAGGCAGACAGGTCCCTCAGGCAGATGCCGTGAGTGGAACAGCCGCCACAGGTGGTGATCATAAGGCTCCATAGGTTTGTGGAGAAGGAGAAGACCTTGCGGTGGGTCATGGAGAAGTGGAACTGTGAATGGGAGGGGAACAGGGTTCCAATCTAACAGGACATTGGAGCGGAGCTGACAAAAAGATGTGCCGGGCTCACCAAGGCCAAAGCACATCTGATTTGGAATGCTGTACCTGGCAAAACTGTGGGAGACCTTTGAAGGCTGGGAGTCCTATTTTCAAACTCCAGTGGAGGCCAATCACTTCATCAGATACCATAAACTGGGGGGAAACTGAATGTTGATGGGAGATGGAGGAGTTGGAATAACGGATATGGGAAGATGCAGGTATTGTGGGGGCCAAAGGGTGGGGGGATTTTTCTGGGATGGGGTGATTTTGCCAGTGTGATTGTTTCCCAAGGGAAAACAAATTTGTAAGGGAGGAGCAGGGTCATGGGTGGAAAAGGGGGCCTTCTGGATGAGCCTGGTTCAAGGTGAAATTAAGGGAGAATTGGAAGGGAAGGACAGTAGAGGGGGGTGGGGGCAATGTACGGGGACTGAATGGGCCGTTATGAAGGCCCAGGTCTTTGTGCTCTTGAGGAACTTGAAGTCAGGGTGATCTATCCGCAGGAGATACACCTCCGTGTGAAGGATCACATTAGGTTCAGAAAGGGAAGGGTGGGTCAGGTATGGTGGGTGGCCATCCTTCTGAGCAAAAGGAGGGGGTTTGAGGGGCTAAGGAAGTGTGGGGTGGGAGTGGGAGATACATGATAGTGAGCGGGGTTTTGGACGGGACGCCGGTGATGCTAGTGAATGTTCATATGCCAAATTGGAACAACATAGGGTGCAGTATGAATATGAAGAGAAGGCAAACCGTTTGCTAGTCCATCAGCTACGGAGGTAGGCCTTGTATAGGAAAATCCTGAGAGCGTGGACAGGGAAGGGGGAGGTAGATTTTGGAGCCGGGGAAGATTAACAAGGCATTTAGGGAATACTATGAGAGGTTATATGGGGCCGATCCGGGTGGCGGGAAAGGGATTATGGGGACGGTTTATGGATAAGCTCCCGTGGCTGGATGAGGAAACAAGGCAGGTGCTGAATGAGCCGTTAGGGCTGAGAGAGGTGATGGTTAGCATAAAAGGGATGAAGTCAGGAAGGCCTCCAGATGGTTATCCGGCAGAGTTCTCTGAGGAGTTTGCGATGGAGTTGGCACCACTATGACAACACCATTACTGAGAGAAACAACAGCAAGTCGTCTGCATACAGCAAAACCCAGGATTCCCTACCCCCCTCAATCTCCTGCCACTCTACTAACCCCCTAAGGGCCATCGCCAAGCGCTCTATTGCCAGCACAAACAGGCGACATCGGACACCCCTGCCTCAGGTGGTAACAATGAGGTGTTTAGCAAGGCGCTGGAGAAGGGGGAGCTACCAGAGACAATGACCCAGTGTCGATCACTTTCATCCTGAAGAAGGGGAAGGATATGTCATGATATGCAAACATGCAGCTAATGAACACTTAGAATAGGACACGACCAATGAGCAGTCAGAACACTCAGGGGTCGTATCTCACTATAAAAGGGATGAGGCACTCACACCCCGCCTCTTTCCACAGACCAACATCTACCGAGTGAGACAGGGTGTGTCCTCAGCATCACATCCCAGCACGTGGCTTAGAGCAAGGCTGGTTCAGTTAGACTGATTTACTACATTTAGATTAGCAGAGAGTCAAACTCATTGAGAACTGTACTAATAGTTCAATAAAACACATTGAACTCACTTCAAAGTCTGGAGCATCTTTTGCTCAAAACTGCATCAAGTGGCAGCTCGTGTTATTCCAAATTACACAACATAACAGACTCATTGGGAGTGTGGGCCATACAGGCCCATATCACTGTTAAACTCATATGTGAAAGTTTTGGCTATGTTTGTGGCGGGGAGGATGGAAAAATGAGTTCCGGGAGTGGTCGCAGAGGACCAAACATGTATTGTAAATGGTAGGCAGCTTTTCAGCAGCATTAGACTATTATTAAACGTGAGGTGGCTGAAATTTGTGACATGAGTGCATTTGTTATACGTGACTGCGGTGGCAAGTGTACAGATAAACAAGATGAGGTCACGAAGCTTCAGGTAGCATAGGGGAACGAGGCAGGGGTGTCCGATGTCGCCGTTGCTGTTCGTGCTGGCAATAGAGTGCTTGGCGATGGCACTTAGGGCGTTAGTAGAGTGGCAGGGGATTGTGAGGGGGAGTAGGAATCCTGGGCTTTGCTGTATGCAGACGGCCTGCTGTTGTTTCTCTCAGACCCATTAGGAGTATGGGAAGAATAATGGCCATATTGGAGAGGTTTGGTGTCTTCTCAGTTTATAAGCTGAATGTCGGAAAGAGTGAGGTGTTTCCGGTGAATGTGGCGGGTCAGGGAGCCAATCTGGGAGCTTTGCCATTAGGGTAGCCAAGGACAGATTGAGGTACTTGGGAGTTCAGGTGACGAGGGAGTGGCATTGATGCACAAATGGAACATAACAGAGTTGGTGGAGGAGGTAAGGGAGGACTTTAGGAGATGGGATACATTACACCTGACACTGGCGGGGAGGGTCCAGGTGGTAAAAATGAATGTTCTGCCAAGGTTCCTGTTTGTATTCCAGACCCTCCCGATTTTCATTCCGAAGACTTTTTCCGGAGACTAGACGCAGCGATTTTGGAGTTTATATGGGCAGGGAAGGTACATAGGATGAAGAGGGCACTGTTACAGAGGCTGAGGCAGAAAGGAGGGCTGGCTCTAGCAAATCTGTTGCATTATTATTGGGCAGAGAAGGTGAAGCAGTGATGGGAAGGAGAGGGGTTAGAATGGATTAGGATGGAGGAGTTCTGTAGAGGGCCCAGCAGGGGGGAGCGTAAGTGGTGTGGATTAAGGGGAAATGGGAGGAGGAGCTGGAGGGGGAGATAGGATGGGGAGTATGGAGTGAGGCAATGCGTAGGGTGAATTCGACCTCCTCCTGTGCGAGGATGAGTTTGTTCAGTTTAAGGTGGTGCGTATGACTCGGGCGAGGATGAGTGGGTTCTTCCAGGGGGTGGCAGACGAGTGTAAGAAGTGTGGGCGAGGGACAGTAAATCATGGACATATATGTTCTGGGGCAGAGAAGTGGAGAGATACTGGGAGGGGGTGTTTGGGGCGTTATCAAAGATTGTGGGGGTAGAGGCCGCGCCAAACCCTATCGTGATGATTTTTGGGGTATCGGAAATGCCGGAGCTGGTGGAGGGGAGGAAGCCAATGTGACCTTTGCCTCTCTTGTTGCTCGATGAAGGATTCAGTTGGAATGGCGGTCGATAACACCACTGGGACTGTCATCTTGTCTGGGGACCAGTACAACTTTCTCCGGTTGGAAAAGATCAAGTTCGAATTGAGGGTGATACAGGAGGCCTTTGAGACACGGTGGGGACTGTTCATTACCATGTTGGAGCAATTTTCTGTCATGGGTGGGGGTGGGGGTGGGGGTGGGGTGGGGGGGAGAGGAAAAACTTGCGCAAACTGTGAACAGTGAAGTGTGGAGAATGATTTTTTAACTTATTTATGTTTTTGTACTTTTGAATATGTTTGGAATAAAATACATGAAAAAAAAAGAATTGAACAGCAGAGAATTGCAATGTAAACGTTCGGAAAATAAATCTGAAATTTGGGTGGAGGCAAATCTATTGTTTCTGTGCCATTGAGAACAGAAATAACCCTATGTTTTCAGGTGATAAAGATGCTCTATATTTGTTAGCTTTTCGAGCCTTGGGATCAAATTGGAATCAATTATCCCAGAGAAATCAAACTTAAGGCCCTCCAACAACACAAAAGCAAAATACCACCATAGAATCCCTACACCCCCCCCCCCCCCCCCCCCCCACAGTGCAGAAAGAGGCCCTTCGGCCCACTGAGCCTGTACCAACCCTTCCAAAGAGCACCGTACCTAGGCCCACTCTCCTGCCCTATCCTCATAACCCAACCTAACCTGCATATCTTTGGATACAAAGGAGCAATTGTAGCATGGCCAATCACCTAAACTGCACATCTTTGGACTATGGGAGGAACCCAGAGCACCAGTAGGAAACCCACTCAGACAAGAGGAGAAAGTGCAGACTCCACACAGACAGTCACGTGAGGCTGGAATTGAACTCGAGTCCCTAGCACCGTGAGGCAGCAGTGCTAACCACTGTGCCACCGTGCCACTTTCTGAATGTCAGATAACTGAATCAAAACAGAAAATGCTGGAAATACTCAGCAGGTCAGGCAACACCTTTGGAGGGAGGAGATCACATTTTAGGCTGATAACCTTTCACCAGATGATGAGCCTTAAGCACCAATCATTTCTCTTTTCTGGGGGTTGAAGGTTATTGATCAGTTTTTCCTCTAAGTACAGGCTTCCCTGTCAAATTGGGCATGACTACACATAAAAATCAATTTAATCTTTATTCATGCTAGGTAAGATGACTATGGGAGAGGGAATTGCACTCAATTATATCTGAGATGCAACCAAAGAGATACAGTGATTGAGTAAGATTTCAACCCATTGGGCAGGATTCTATATCGGCCGACACTGAAATTGGGAATCACGATTGGGCGGAGAATTGGTTCCGGGACCGAAATCGTGGCGGGTGCCAATTTCTTGCCAAATCGGAATTCTCTATCGCCTCGACAACGGTGACTTGAAACCGGCGTCATGGCCAAAGGTGGAGAGAGGAAGTAGGACACGGAGAGGGGCGACTATGGGCTTCCAGGCCGGACACTGGCCGGGCTGCCTGGGGTGGGGGGAGTGGTGCTAATGGGGTAAAGTGCCGTGTGGCCGGGGTGACCCACCCTCCCTCCCCACCCCGGGGTGACATACCCCCCCTCCACACATGGACTTGTTGCTTGTTCTGGTGAGTGTGCTTTACACTCAATTGGCTCTGTTTTATTACCTTGCTCTAGAGTCGCCAGGTATCTTTATGATACCACCACGAGGTTCAAGTTCAAGTTCAGATCAATGACTCAATACACCAGTTAGTAAGGGTCAAATCAAAACACGTTTATTAATACACAGTTAATCGCTACTCATGCATACAATACTAAAAGACTAGGCTATTCCTACCACTAACAGGCCAATACTTATCTGGATAAGGCAACCCGCTGGGTCAGGGAACAATGGCCTCTTGCTCGATCCTGAGTCTGCAGGCTTCCAGCTGGTATGGACTAAGGGGTCAGGAGCATCTATCCCATAGCGTGCATTGACTGCCAGTTGGCCAGGCCTCTCCTTCTTATGGTCAAGTTCTTCGAGAGCTGCTAAGATGTTCTGCTGGGAGGGCCGGCTAAGAGAGCGAACTGAACTTGGGACCTATCTTTCATAGGTCCCGGGGCTTTGCACCCTTTTGGGCGGACCCCGAGCTTACTTCCAATCGATTGGATCCCATACCAATCGATTGGTTTGAATTCCCCAATACTGGGGCTGTTTCTCAATCGCTGGGCGGTTCTTTCTGGCTTGTTTGTCTCCTTTGTTTCGGACTCCCGTTGGCGCCGAGGAGTCTGACTTGCTATTGAGTGTCTCAAATGTAGCTAATTGTTGTAGCTAATTGTTCCCGGGGATCGCTCATCAATATGCATGGCTGCTGGTTTCAGTGCTGTCTGCTTTCTGCAGACCGAATACACTAAAGAACTCTGCAAAACTGCTTGTTTTGTTAGACTGTCCTTTTTTCCCTGCTGTCTTTGCGATTCTCCATTTTGTTTGGGGAAGTGGCCAACTCAGGTGGCTACACTCAGTGAGTTCCATGGCCTCTACACTGTCCTCAACTATGCAGGAAAATTTTACCTAACAATTTCTAGGTGGCGCTATGTTACAAGGGGACATGCATTACCAAACAACAACTGGAACCTGTAACTAGCCTCAATTTTAGCTCACTGGGCTAAATCGCTGGCTTTTAAAGCAGACCAAGCAGGCCAGCAGCACGGTTCGATTCCCGTACCAGCCTCTCCGGACAGGCGCCGGAATGTGGCGACTTGGGGCTTTTCACAGTAACTTCAATGAAGCCTACTCATGACAATAAGCAATTTTCATTTCATTCATTTCATTTCATAAACTACACTCACTCAAACATCCAAGCATACTAACTTCCTAACATTACAAAACAATAGCAGCATTCATATTTCGTTTCTCTGGCTTGGCAGTCAAGCTCAGAGTTATACAATCTTTCAGAAAACACATTTCTTTATTTACAAATGAACGACAAACGAAAAGTTCTTTATTACATTTCGAGGGGTTCAGGGGCCTGGTGGAACCCGAAAATAGGGGATCTCATCCTGTAAACCGGGGTGCGAGAGCGGTAGGCTCTCCTTCGCCATTTCTTCATACAAAGAGTCTGTACAATGCTGCAGATTATTGCCAATGCTAACAGTGATTCTACCACATAGGAAAGTGAATATCAGGTGATGAACTGGTCACACCAGGTCGGCGTGTTGCTACTTGTTACTGGGCTCTCTGTGTTCTGTGGAAGTGAAACATTACGGCTGGTGGAGTGGGGGCAAGGGGGTTTGCGTCCGCGTGCAACCACATGGATCCTATGATCCATATCACAAGGGTAGAAGATGTCATCTTCATCTTCTCTTCTCTTCTGTTCCTTTGATCCCTCCTTGGAGCATCTGAAAATCTATGGGATCAAGCATAGTGTCTGTTAGTATCTTGCTTAATATCTTGAACGTTAGCATGTCTGTCCTCTTGTGCCAAGTTTCTCTTTATGATTGGTCACTCTCTGTGGCTCCCTCATTTTTATTTTTTCTTCTTCAAAAATGAATTTTAGGACCAGACATACTCTCAAATACTGTACCACTGCGAGCCGTCTTGCAGGCTGTGTATATTACCATCCCAATGTTCGTGAATGTAAATAACATGGGGAGTTGGCAACCAAAGGGTTACCTGAAAACAAAACAAAACAAAATCAAACTTTTAAGCCAAGAGTGCCGAAATGAGTTGCATATGGGCCGTGACGGGTAAGATTTGGATGGAATCCCCGGGTAGGGCGTGCTGTGCTGTACCCGAGCTTAGCTGACCGGAGGGGGGGTCTTGCCGTTACTCCACTGCCTGAGTAACCTGACAAGAACAGGCAAGAGTGTATTCATCGTGGGGGTTGCTGTAATGGTTCTACCTTCGAGCCAGAAGAGCAATTATGAACGTGGGTCGGGCAAGCTCTCAGCGGTCTCAGCTGACAGGCATGCTGGCAAGTTCTCAAAGGTATCAGCGGACAAATGGGGCATGTGTCCGCAGAGCAGCTGTTCCTGGAAAAAGAAACAAACAAACACAAGCAAACAAACATGCAATACAAAACGTGCAGGTTCCATCAGAAAAGGACACCGTTTCACTCTGAAGCGGTTCCTCCTTTTACATCATCTGGACACTTCAATTATCATCTTCTGTGAACAGGGTCGCAAAGGGGTTCTGGTTTTGGGAGTCAGACTCATTGTCATCCTCTTCTCCCGGATGCCATACTCGCAAATGAATAATGGCTGCTAGGGCTGCATGGTGTGACCTTGGGTGCATCTCGTCATTCTGGACGAGCCTGTGCGAGTTGTCACGGTGCCAAACAGTCATGTCTAAGTTTGTGTGAATGAAGTCGGGGTCTTTATTGTGCGGCGGTGGTTCTGGGTCTGGGGCCTTAATGTATGTGATCTCAGAGGGGTCACTCGAGTCAGGTTCATTGTCGCTGTGTGTGTGGTCTGTAGTATCAGCGCAGTAGCGAGGAGTGCTGTGGCTTTCATCAGAGTCACAGTCGCTGTCGCCGCTGTAGCTGCTTGTGGGCGTGTTGGGGAGGAGTCTAAAGTAAATGGGCGGAGTCGAGGTCTAGTCTGTGGAAGTGCTGGTCTGGGAGGGGGAGGGTGGAAATGCGTATCTTGTGGGCGGGGTGTGCTGCGTCAAGCATGACGTGGTGTCCGTGGTTAGACTGCGAGCCAAATGCCTTGAGCTGGTTTATATGAAACCACGCACTCTTCCCGTTTGGATACTTTATTTTATGAACCGAGGGGCTAACATTGTCCGCAATGGAATACGGACCGAATACTTTGGTGACAGAAATGTGCTGGGGTTGTAGACAGACAGCATGACCTGCTGACCTACCTGAAACTCAGTCGCATGTACTGTCCTATCGAAACAGGCCTTGCTCTGTTTCCTTTTTGTGCCTAATTTTACCGCGGCTGCTAACTGAGCCGATTTTACATTGTCTACCGATTGTTTTACTGCAGTCTCGTGGGTGAGGGCCGTCACTTCGGGGCTGGTCAAGTCAAGTCCAAAAAGGAATTCTGTACCTTTCATGGGCCGTCCGGTCATGAGCGTGTGTGGGGTGAAACCTGTAGAAGTCGAAACAGTGTTTCTTAAAAACATTAGCGCGAATGAGAGGACTGAATCCCAAGTCGTGTTATTCTCTTGCACCATTTTCCTGAGGGTAGATTTTAGAGTCCGATTCATGCGCTCCACGATACCACTCGACTGGGGGTGGTATGCGATGTGGAATTTTTGTGTTATGCCAAATATCGTGAGGACGTTCTTCATGACACGTCCCGTAAAATGGGAACCTTGGTCCGATTCAATGCTTCGGGGGAGTCCCCATCTCGTAAAGATGTGGGGCGGAATTCTCCGCAAGGCCTGACGCCGTTGTGAAACCTGGAGAGGTTCACAACGGCGTTGGACGCCTCTCCCGGACACGTATTCTCCCCTACCCCAGGGGGATAGGCAGGCCGTACCAGGAAACTCGGCGGCCGGGCCTTGTCCCTGGCTTCAAGGCCCAGCGCGCCAAGAACGATGGCGCGGCGGCGTCTAATGATGTCAGCCACGCATGCGCGGGTTGGACAGCTCAAACCCGCGCATGCGCAGTTGCCGTCTTTCCCCTCAGCCGCCCCGCAAGACGTGGCAGCTTGATCTTGCGCCGCGGCGGAGGGGAAAGAGTGCGTCCCCTTGAGACGCCGGCCCGACGATCGGTGGGCACCAATCGTGGGCCAGTCCCCTCTCGAGCACGGTCATGGTGCTCGATCCCCGATCTGCCCCCGCCTAGACCCCACACTTACCTGGTGCGCCATGTTCACGACGGCAGCGACCAGGTGTGGTTTCCGCCGTCGTGAACAGGTCGGGAACAGCAGACCACTCGGCCCATCCGGGTCGGAGAATGGCGGCCCGCGTTTCTCCGAGCGGCGTGTCGGAAAACCGAACACGCCATTTTGAGGGGGTGAGAGAATAGCGGGAGGTGTGGGAGCGGACCTCCCTCTATTCTCCCACCCATCGTGGTTGCGGAGCCTCGCGGCCGTGGCGTGTCAAAATCTTTGCCGTGGTTTTTGCCGTATTGGTTCTAGATGGGAATGCTTCAACCCATTTAGTGAATGTGTCGATGACAACTAAAACATATTTATAACCATTCCTGCAAGGGGGCAATGGTCCTATAAAATCAATCTGGAGGTTAGTCCAGGGGCCATTAACGGGGCGAGTGTGGCTAAGCTGTGCTTTCTTTGAATATCTGTCCGGATTATTTTGGGCACAGATAAGGCAATTCTCTATGTAATGTGTAACATCGTCTTTTAAATTTGGCCACCAACAGAGCTGTCTCAGGTGGGCTGTGGTGGGGTCTATTCCCTGGTGTCCATGACTGTCATGGAACAAGCGAATCAATTGATTTCTGTCCTGTTCAGGAACCACATAAAGGTTGTCTTTGAGAACCACACCATCATGTGTGGTCAGGGCGTTTTTAAACTTGTCGTACGGGGCTGCAAACTTTCCTTTTAAAATCTCCCTGAGATTGCTGTCCTGCTTTTGAGCCTGTGCTAAATCTTCAATGTTGGTCTGTGAGACCTGAACTGCACTCACAGGGGCGCTTTCGGGGGGATTCCAAAAATGTCCATGCCTGGAACCTGCCTTAGCCAGTGCGTCGGCTTTCACATTTCCAGGGGGGGATGAACGGTGGTGACTTCTAACCTTAATTATGCCAAAAATCCTATCCTTTGCTTTCTCTAGAATATGGCGAAGCAATGGGGCTGATGGGAGGGGCTTCCCATCTGCGGAAACAAGTCCTCTTGTCTTCCACATGGGTAGGAAATCTGTTAAACTGTTGCAGACATAAAGGCTATCTGAATAGATGTCTGCCGGGCCGGGGAAGGAGTCTGGGTGCTCAACAATGTACGCAATGGCCGCGCCTAAGTGACCTGGTAATTTCAATGCCATCTCATCTAGTGCACGTCCCTGCGCGTCCTCAACGTAGATGCCGCATCCTGTAATGCGCTTACCATTTAAAACAGTGGATGAACCATCCACATAAATCCTCAAGGGTGCACACGTGTCTGTGTGCTGGGGGCTTTGGGTTGAACTTCCTATCTTTTTGGGGGGTGTCCTTGCAATAAAGGGTCCTGTATTGTGAAGTGGGGATATGATCTCACATTCATGGGGTGTTCCTGAGTACTGGAGGTTATCTGCCAAAAAAGTGTGTGTCTTTGTCCGTTTCACAGTGATGTCCCGCCCCTGCAAAAGAAAGGTCCATCTAGCTGCTCTAATTTGACTAACTGTGCCGTCCTTCAGTCGTCCATCTAACAAAAGCTGCGTGGGGGTGTGTTCGGTCAGAATTGTGATGGGGTTCGGTCCGGTTATGTAGGAAAAATATTGCACTGCCCAGAAAACTGCGAGCAGGTGCTAATCACAGGCTGAAAATCCTTGCTCCACAGGATCTAAGATTCTGGAGGCATTAGCCACTGGTCGTAGCTGCTCGTGCCGTTCCTGAAGGAGCATGGCCGAAAGGGTGTGATCCGTACTAGCTACCTCAATAGCATAGGGGAGAGTGGGTCTGGAACTTGTAGTGTGGGGGCTGCGATAAGGGCTCTTTTTAAATCGTCCACAGCATCCGTATGCTGTGGAAGCCATTCCCAAGGGGCTCCTTTCTTTAGGAGGTCTGAGAGGGGGGCTGCTTTGGTCGCGAAACCATCAATGTGGTTCCGACAGTGGCCAACCAGTCCTAAAAACGACTGGAGGGCTGGAACATTCTGGGGAAGGGGCAATTTAGCAATGAAGTCAATCCTTTTATGCTCGATCTCGCGTTTACCACGTGTGATAATTGTTTCCAAATATATCACCTTTTTGTCCAAAATTTGGGCCTTCTTGGGGTTTACAGCCAATTGTCTGTAGGAGTTCCAGAAGTTCAGACAGAAGCATGATGTGCTCTGCCTTGGTGTCTGTCTGCAGTAATAGGTCGTCCACATACTGGACCAGACATTCGGGGCGAGAGAATTTAGACAAACCATTTGCCAGCTGTCGGTGGAAAATGGAGGGGGAGTTGTGGAATCCTTGTGGAAGGCATGTCTACGTGTTCTGCTGTCCTTTAAATGTGAAGGCAAATTTGTACTGGCACGCCTTTGCCAATGGAATGGACCAGAAGCCATTACTGATATCCAAAACCGTAAAGTACTTTGAGTTGAGTCCCTGTTTGAGCATGGTCTCGGGACTTGTGGCTACCATGGGGGCTACTGCGGGGGTGACTTTATTCAGTTCCCGATAATCGATGGTCAGTCGCCATGATCCATCAGGCTTTCTCACTGGCCAAATCAGGGCATTATTAGTAGAGGCTACTGATCTAAGTACGCCCTGCTCTAATAAGCTGTCGATAACTTTTGCAATTTCTCTCTCTGCCTCTTGGGGAAATCCATATTGCCTTTGGGGTCTAGGGTCAGGTCCTGTAATTTGAACCGGTCCAGACATTCTGCCGCAGTCGTGCCTGTGACTGGCAAATGCTGATGCATTCTTTTGCATAACTGCCCTAACCTGTTTGTCCGTGCTGAGCGTGGTCGGATCAAAACAATACTCTCTGACTGCGCTAATCCTGTTTGCGTACTCACCTACTGTGAGCGTTGCGGGGACTCTTTCTGACCTTGCCATCCGCCAGACACATTAATTCACTGGATCAATTGACAGGTTGTGTGTGTTCATAAAATCTATGCCGAGAATGTGCTCGGCTGTGTGGGGCAGATCTACTAAAACAATGGGGTGTTTGGTGGTAATGGTCCCTAGCTGAATGGGTACAGGGGCTGTGATGTGTCCCTGCTGTGAGTGGCCTGTGAAGCCGCTGAGGGTGATTGTGGCTGTAGTGGGCCACGTGTCCTTTTGATACATATTGGAGGAATTAATTGTGGTGCGGGACCCTCCTGTGTCCCAGAGTAATTCAATGGGCTGTCCCCGTATCTTTGCTACAACTACCAGTCGTCCGGACGTATCCCAAAGGGTGTCACAGACCCAAGTGGGGGAGCCGGAACACTGTCAGTCCGTACTGTTCATGTCTCCTTGGTCTGAACAGGTGCTGACACTATGAATAGGCTTTGTCCAATTTCTGTTCAGAGTGCCTGTCTGTTGGCCTCTCTGTGATTTCTGTGGGGCGTTGCACTCTCGTGCAAAATGTCCTAACTAACCACATTCCTGTGGTTTCTGTGGGGGGTTGTTCTTTCCTTCATTCACCCAGGTGGGGTTTTGGTGCACTCTGACTGCCTGAATACCAGCCTCTGCCTGCTGATCTTCGGGTTTCCTAACTGCGGGTTTACTATCGACAGATTGCTCCCAAGCGCGGGACAACCTTTTTAGTACCCATTTCTCATTGTGAGCGTCTTCTTATGGGTCATAATTCGCGCACGCTTTCTGTCCTGCCTCTGTGGCATGGGAGATAAGGGTACGGGTCCATTTGGCCATGTTGTCTGGGGTCAAATGGGCGCGATCTAAGTTTCCAAACACTGCTGTGAAATGGATCCACAGCCTTCCTGCAAAAGCTGTGGGGTGCTCGGTTTTCTTTTGCCTGCACTTGTTGAGGCCTTCTACGGGGTCACCTCTATTATATCCGATCGCATCGAGGATCGATGTGTGCATCTCTTCTAGGGTGCCTCCTCCAACGTTCTGTGGGTCTGGAAGGGCTGCTACTACTGAAGTGTCTAAACGTAAAACGGTGAGCTTCACCTGCTCTCGCTCATCCAGGCCGTACATGGTCGCCTGTTGCTTTACTCTCGCGAAGAATTGGTGGGAGTCTGAGGTGGGGAGGAACGGTGTGATTTTGTCGCACGCGTCCCGTAATTAGGTCACGGTTAAGGGGGTGGTATAAGTGAAATCTGGTGCGCCGTCTGCGGATGCTTTGCGTTGGGTGGTGACTGGATTCATGGGTGCTGGTGCTATCTGCTCTGTGGTGGGTAGGGGTCCTTTCCTCTTCTGCGGTTTCTCTTGCGCACATGTTCCCTGAACGTATCTCTGTGCTGTTTCATTTAATTTCTGCCAATCGGGGCCGTTTTCCTCATCTAATTGAGTCCAAAAGGTGCTTTGGAACCCATTTTGTACGGAAAGCAGAGACTGCAGTTCTGCAATCTGATTCCGGCATTTCGCGTGGTCCACTCAGCTTTGCCTCTGCTCTGTGGTGGCAGCATGGAGTGCTCTTAAGGCTGCCTTTAAGTCGCTGCATTGCTTCTGCAATGTCTCTACCTGCTTCTCGGATTCTTCTCTTATCAAGACTGTGCGTTGCATATCCTGATCGGTCTTTTCATACTGGGTTTGGGAGCTGCTTAAGTGCGCCAGACAAGACTGGTGTGCCCTCTTGGCATCATCCACCTCTACATCTTTTGCTGCAAGTCTCCATCTCAATTCGATATTCTCTCTCTCTACATCGCTGACGTCAACCTTACTCATCCTATTTCTTTCCTCTAAATCTGCACGGAGCGTCCGAACAACCTCCTCTGTGCCTCGCAATTGTGCCAAACAGGACACGATTGTCATCGGCTTATGAGCTTTCACTAAACTCTTCTTGTGTATTTCGCTCAGGTTCTCCCACCAAGTATGTCCTATACTCCCGGGACCTGTTTCCTCATTTGAACAGAGTTCGCTCCAAAGGGGCCATCCCTTCCCTTTGAGGTACTTTCTGATCTCGACTTCCCAAACGGGACACTGTCCTACTCTGCTGCTGGTCGCTGTGACCACGAACTCTTGAGGGTTCATGAGGCGTTCCATTGCCTGCATGGCCATCTTTCCTATCTGTGCTCTCTTTAAATTTAGAATAAGGGGTACAAAGGCGGTGCTCTAGACACGGGTACGGCTTTCGCTATTTTCCGGAATATAAACTCCCAACAGTTTACGCATGCAAAAACACACTTCCGAATTATGAGGATTTATTAGAACTGCTTGAACACTTGTGATTGTTTCTGTTCCCAATTGGATTTCTAATTTCAAATTGCTGGGTTCTCTCGGAGTTGGGGGTGCCACTTCTAGTTGAGTCCCGGCGTAGTCGCCACTAAATGTTGCTCGTTCTGGTGAAGAAGTTCAAGTTCAATGACACAATACACCAATTAGTAAGGTTCAAATCAAAACACGTTTATTAATACACAGTTAATCGCTACTCATGCTACTCATGCATACAATACTAAAAGATTAGGCTATTCCTACCACTAACAGGCCAATACCTATCTGGATAAGGGAATCCGCTGGCTCAGGGAACAATGGCCTCTTGCTCGATCCTGATTCTGCAGGCTTCCAGCTGGTATGGACTAAGGGGTCAGGAGCATCTATCTCGTAGCGTGCGTTGACTAGACACTTACTTGATGGTGTAGCAGTTGGCCATGCCTCTCCTTCTTACGGTCAAGTTCTTCGAGAGCTGCTAAGATGTTCTGCTGGGAGGGCCGGCTAAGAGAGCAAACTGAACTTGGGATCTGTCTTTTATAGGTCCCAGGGGCTTCGGCCCTTTTGGGCGGACCCCGAGTTTATTTCCAATCGATTGGATCCCATACCAATCGATTGGTTTGAATTCCCCAATACTGGGGCTGTTTCTCGATCGCTGGGCGGTTCTTTCTGGCTTGTTTGTCTCCTTTGTTTCTGACTCCCGTTGGCGCCGAGGAGTTTGACTTGCTATTGAGTGTCTCAAATGTAGCTAATTGTTGCAGCTAATTGTTCCCGGGGATCGCTCATCAATATGCATGGCTGCTGGTTTCAGTGCTGTCTGCTTTCTGCAGACCGAATACACTAAAGAACTCTGCAAAACTGCTTGTTTTGTTAGACTGTCCATTTTTCCCTGCTGTCTTTGCGATTCTCCATTTTGTGTGGGGAAGTGGCCAACTCAGGTGGCTACAGACTGGGGTAGTGTCCAGGCACGGACCACCTTTGCTGTTTCATGCAATGCAGCCATTTTGTTGCGCACCCCACTGACCACCCATCTTGGTCCCTGGTTCTGCAGAATGACACCGGCCGTATGTGTGCCCCACCCCATCACACCGCACCCCACCCTCTGCCATACCACCCTCCCCATCCACGGCTGCCACCCACCAACGGGGCATCATGTGGCAAAACCCACAGTAGCCCCTACGGTGGTACTGGACAGGGGCCACGGAGCATACTGCTGGCAAGGGCAGCACCACCCGACGATACCCCTGGCAGTAGGAATGGCATCGGTCTCAGATTCCCCATGGTGCCTGACAGTCCTTATCGCTATCCGCAATTCCACCAACCTTTGTGACGTCAGCAAACTTACTAATCGGACCAGTTACATTTTCCTCCAAATCATTTATATATACTACGAGTAGGAAACTGCAGCACAGGAGCGTGCAGCAGGGGAGCGTGCAGCAGGGGAGGGAGCGTGCAGCAGGGGAGCGTGCAGCAGGGGAGCGTGCAGCAGGGGAGGGAGCGTGCAGCAGGGGAGCGTGCAGCAGGGGAGGGAGCGTGCAGCAGGGGAGCGTGCAGCAGGGGAGGGAGCGTGCAGCAGGGGAGCGTGCAGCAGGGGAGCGTGCAGCAGGGGAGGGAGAGTGCAGCAGGGGAGCGTGCAGCAGGGGAGCGTGCAGCAGGGGAGGGAGAGTGCAGCAGGGGAGCGTGCAGCAGGGGAGCGTGCAGCACAGGAGCTTGCAGCAGGGGAGCGTGCAGCAGGGGAGGGAGCGTGCAGCGGGGGAGCGTGCAGCAGGGGAGCGTGCAGCAGGGGTGGGAGCGTGCAGCAGGGGAGCGTGCAGCAGGGGAGGGAGCGTGCAGCAGGGGAGGGAGCGTGCAGCAGGGGAGCGTGCAGCAGGGGTGGGAGCGTGCAGCAGGGGAGCGTGCAGCAGGGGAGGGAGCGTGCAGCAGGGGAGGGAGCGTGCAGCAGGGGAGCATGCAGCTGGGGAACGTGCAGCGGGGGAGCGTGCAGCAGGGGTGGGAGCGTGCAGCAGGGGAGCGTGCAGCAGGGGAGGGAGCGTGCAGCAGGGGAGGGAGCGTGCAGCAGGGGAGCATGCAGCAGGGGAGCGTGCAGCAGGGGAGCGTGCAGCAGGGGAGGGAGCGTGCAGCAGGGGAGCATGCAGCAGGGGAGCGTGCAGCAGGGGAGCATGCAGCTGGGGAACGTGCAGCGGGGGAGCGTGCAGCGGGGGAGCGTGCAGCAGGGGAGCGTGCAGCAGGGGAGGGAGCGTGCAGCAGGGGAGGGAGCGTGCAGCAGGGGAGGGAGCGTGCAGCAGGGGAGGGAGCGTGCAGCAGGGGAGGGAGCATGCAGCAGGGGAGCGTGCAGCACAGGAGTGTGCAGCAGGGGAGGGAGCGTGCAGCAGGGGAGCGTGCAGCAGGGGAGCGTGCAGCAGGGGAGGGAGCGTGCAGCAGAGGACGGAGCGTGCAGCAGGGGAGCGTGCAGCAGGGGAGCGTGCAGCAGGGGAGGGAGCGTGCAGCAGGGGAGCGTGCAGCAGGGGAGGGAGCGTGCAGCAGGGGAGGGAGCGTGCAGCGGGGGAGCGTGCAGCACAGGAGCATGCAGCAGGGGAGCGTGCAGCAGGGGAGGGAGCGTGCAGCAGGGGAGCGTGCAGCAGGGGAGGGAGCGTGCAGCAGGGGAGGGAGCGTGCAGCGGGGGAGCGTGCAGCAGGGGAGGGAGCGTGCAGCAGGGGAGCGTGAAGCAGGGGAGCGAGCAGCAGGGGAGCGTGCAGCAGGGGAGCGTGCAGCAGTGAGCATGCCCCAGAAGAACAGGAGGTGGCCACCCAGGATGGACCACTGGCTGCCTAACAGGCCGAGGGGGAGGAGGTGCAAAGGACACTGTGGATGAGACCTTCCCTGTCCTTCGAGGACCTGCCAGAACGGGCATACTATCGAAGTCTCCGGCTGAGCAGGGAGACAATGCGAATTATCTCCCAGATCATGGCATCGTGGGAGGAATGGTGGAGGACACCCGCGCCTGGTGGTCGTCAAGGTGACCATTGCCCTGAACATTTACGCCGCGGGTCCTTCCAGACGCTGAGTGGAGACGTGTCTGGTATCTCACAGACCTCGGTACACGGGTGCATCCATGCCATCATGGAGGCCCTGTGTGCCCATTTGGCACAATACATCTATTTCAATGTGGACCGAACCCACCAGGATGCCTGGGCAATGGGGTTTGCTGCCTTTGCCGACATGCCCCGGGTCGAGGGGGCATGCCCCCCTACGAGCACCTGCAAATGACAAGCCACTCTACACAAACCAAAAGGGGCTCCATTCGAAGAATGTGCATCTGATATGTGACTATCAAATGCGCATCATTCACGTCTGTGTGCACGACGCCTTCATGCTGGCATACTCGACGATTCCTGGCAGGTTCGAGATGCCCCCCCCTGGTTGGGGTTGGCACCTGGGCGACAGGAGTTAACCACTGTGGCCGTGGTGATGACGCCTATCCGGAGGCCACAGACTGATGGCGAGACCTACCGCAACGACCAGGGGTGTCCCAGGTGGTGTGGTGCCACTCTGTTCTGCCCGCAGCCCCCAGATGCGCCAGGTACAGGGGGGGGGGGGGGGGGGGCTGGAGAGGTGTGTCCAATGTGCTGCAGTGTTCCAGCATCTCCACTGCAGGAATCACTGGCATGGACCCACCACCTCCTCCTCCCTCGGGGTGCCAATGGCCTCCGGCTATTCCCTGAGGCCCCCAATTGGTGCTGCCAGTCCTGTTGGCCCTCTGTAGTCTCAACCAGGGTCTGCTTTCTCGCAGTCATGGAGCATAGGGAGTGGCTCAGCACTCTCATGCACTGCGCCACATTATGCTGCGACTGTGCCACCATTTTCTGGGTCTGTGTTACATCAGCCAGCGACTGCACCATCTCTCTCTGGGACTGAGCCACTGTGTGTGTGGCATGCCGACCAGTGCCTGGGCAATGCCGCCGATATTCCCAACCATTGTCTGCTGTGACTGGGCCACGCTCAGGAGCGCTACTGCAAATTCTGGCACCTAGACGCCTGTGAGACGGCAACCCTGTCCTCGGCCTCGGCCAATGCCTACACAGAATGCTCAGGCCTTGGACATGCTGCTCCATTGCTGCAACCTTTACCCCCAAGGCCCTCATGCGGACGCCACACATGCGATGTTGGCATAGGTGGCACGCATGGTCAACATGGTCAACCTCCTGCTCCTGCATGCGATTGGACTCCTCCACCTGCAACTGCTGGTGCTGGATGCACGGCAACGACCCCTCATGCAGTCCCTGGCACTTCTTCAAGCTTCGGCAAAATGTCTCTTGAACAAACGTTAAGTTCCTCAGCCAAGAAGGAGAAGCCGCTGTCAACAGGGTTTTCCGTTATTCGCATCCTCCGCCACCAACGAGCATGCGGTGTGGGTTGAGGCGGGGGAGGGGGGACATGGTTTCCTGTCAGCACGACTGAAAGACTCAGCCAGCGGGAACGACCAGAAAATCCCGCCCAATGTTTCACGTCAATAACCTTTCATTCAAACTAGACAAAGTTGGTGTGACGTTTAATTGAATTCAAATATCACTATCTGCTATGGTGAGATTCCAACCCAGGACCCCAAAGCATTACCGAGGGTCTCTGGATTACTAATCCAGTGACAATGCCACTACCCCGCCACCTCTCCATGCACAATGAACACTCAGTACACTGTATTGAAAGAAGTACAAGTACAAATTTCATCTGGAAAGATTGTTTGAAGCCTTGGATGGTAGGAAGGACAGATATAAAATGGTAGGTGTTTCATCTCCTGCACTTATAGATACATAGATAAATACATAGAAGATAGGAGCAGGAGGAGGCCTTTTGGCCCTTCGAGCTTGCTCCACTATTTATCACGATCATGGCTGATCATCCAACTCAATAGCCTAATACTGCTTTCTCCCCATAACCTTTGATTCCCTTCTACCCAAGTGATATACCTAGCCACCTCTTGAATATATTCAATGCTTTAGCATCAACTACTTACTGTGGTAATGAATTCCACAGGCTCACCACTCTTTGGGTGAAGAAATGTCTCCTCATCTCTGTCTAAAATGGTTCCCCTGAATCCTCAGACTGTGACCCCTGGTTCTGGACCCACGCACCATCGGGAATAATCCAGTAATTATTGCTGTATCCTTGTCTCCAGTTCTGGCTTTGACCAGTTCCACGGCCACCACCTCTACCCCATCCTGTCAAGCTTCCTCTGCCTCCCCACTGCTGTTGCTGTTGGTAAGCTTCTTTAGGCTGAGCCACTTTAATTTCACACTTGCTACTTCCAACATCGTGGTACTTCTTCTCCAAAACCTTTTTCACCGTCTCTTCTTCTTTAAAAGAGATGAAACAAAATCCTCTTCTTTTGTTGGTCTTGCTATCCATTGGAAGTTCAATTGATTCCACCTCACCAAAGGTTCCAAAGTACTCTCTGATCTTATCTTCTGGAGTATCTGGATGAAGACCTCCAACAAAGATTTTCTTTACAGGTTCTTTCTTCATGGCAATTGCTCTTTTAGGATCCACTACTCTACCATCTAACTTGTGTTCCTTTAGTTCCAGTACTCTGTCCAGTACTCACTGTATCTACCCTGTCTAGTCGTGTTAGAATGTTATATGTCTCTATGAGATTCCCCATGAATGTGAATGTGCCATGGGAAGTGGAGAGGGTGTTGGGGGCGGTTAATGAGTGGAGCAGGGTGCAGCAGAGAGAATGGTCACTTTGGAATAATGAAAGGTGAGGGGAACCTGTGTTTGATAGTGATGCTAGTGCAGTGGAGTGACATTGAAGGTGTTGGGAATGTCAGAGGATGATCCATAGGATTGAGTCCTTTCAGAAATGCGTTCAGGGGAAGTGTAGTCAATATTATTGGAAGAGTCAATGGGTTTATAGTGAATATTGTTCAATTGCCTATTGCCAGAAATTGAGATAGAAGGGAAGAGTCAAAGATGTAACATGTGAAGGTGAGAGAAGAATGGGAATTTGAAATGAAGCTGGAAATAGCACTGCTATAGTCATCAATGTACCAATAAAACCCATAGAAAGGCAGACATAGCTAAGGCCCTTAAGAATTCCTGTAACATAAGCTTTTAATTGAGAGAGAGGTGAGTGGACACAAATGAGAAGTTAGTCAATGTGAGAATAAGTTCAAACAGGTAGAAGAGATTGGTGGGTGAATAGGAGCTGGTTGGTCCTCCACTAAAGGCGAAAGCAAAGGATCCTCAGATCCTGGTGGGGGATGAAGAGAGTTAGAAGGATTGGGCGCTCATGGCGAATAAAGGAGATGGTAAGACTAGGAAACTGTTGAAGTGGTGAATGGTGCTGGAAAAGTCACAAATGTAGAAGAGGTTGGGCAAGGGAGAAAAAATTGAGCCACGATTGGAAGAACTAGGTTCGATAGAGCAAGTATAGGATGAAACAATGGATCTATCAAGGTAGCCATGTTTGTGGATCTTGGGTACCAGAGGTACAAGTGAACTGTTAGGGTTTGGGGTTCTTTAAGGTCTAAAGCGATGAAGAGAATATCTCTAAAGGAGAAGATGTCAGTGACAATCTGAGAAGCAATGTCTTTATGTTTAGTGCAGAATCATAGAATGTAAATCATAGAATTTACAGTGCAGAAGAAGGCCATTCGACCCAACGAGTCTGCACCGGCCTTTGGAAAGACCACCCCACTTAAGCTCACACCTCCATCCCCATAACCCAGAAACCCCACCTAACCGTATTGGACAGTAAGGGCAATTTTGCGTGACCTGCAGATCTTTGGACTGTGGGAGGAAACTGGAGCACCCGGAGGAAACCCACGCAGACACGGGGAGAACGTACAGAATCCACACAGACAGAGACGCAAGCCGGGAATCGAACCTGGGACCCTGGAGTTGTGAAGCAACTGTGCTAATCACTGTGTTATTGTGCCGCCCAGAATCCCAGGGTGTGGTGGGTCAAGACATAGCTTCCACAAGCTAACAAAGTGATTTATGGAACAAAGGGAAGGTTAGTAAATTAACAGGCACAGGACACAATGTAACAAGTCTTAACAGTTTGGCTCCAGAGTCCACACTGCCCAGGTTTCTGTTCCCAGGGCACCACGCAAACTCCTGATTGGCTGGGGTTCACATGCTCTCGTATGATTGGCTCCAAGCAGGTCACATGGTCCGTAGATTCCACTCCCTTAAAGGGGCCGGGCTACCTCACAGGGGAAAGTAGGAAAAAGTGTTGGAGGTTCAGTATTTGATTCCCATAAGGTAGAGATTGGTTCTGTTCACGAAACAACAGCAGTAGTTCAATGATATTATTGAGGCCAGACCTGAGAGAATGGAGAGCTGCAAGTTCAGAGAGAGGTAGGTCAAAGTCAGTGAGTGGAGAGGAAAATTGATTTGTCTGTTGGAACACTGGCATATCCCAATGAAAATATCTAGCGAGGGTATAAATGCCAGGGAGAGGTGCTCAGGTGGAACCAGAACGCCGAAGATGGGAGAAAGGTTCAGCTCCGTTGTAAATACTCATGGTCAAAGAACTGGCTGTGGACACCTTTGCATGAAATGCAATTAGATAGGTAAGAGTGGAAAGCAGCAAGGAAAGTCCCACCGAGCTAGATAATGGAGGAGCTGGCAGAGAGGTTGAGGAGGATTAGAAGAGATAATGCACCACAATCATAATCACAGAGAACGCTATTTGTGACCAATGCACAATAATATTAAATAATGTAATTCCAGTAAGATAAATAGAATCCAGTCAGGTGGATTCAATCAGTAGTCCAGTTTATTGAAAAGTCAAAGGTGAATAAGTTGATGTGCCATTTTTAATTAATTTATTGATTTATTAATGTTGCTTCTTCCAAAACTTTTTGAAAAAAATAAAAGTCATTGATGGATGCCCTTTTCATTATTGCCGGTACTCTTGAGTTTATCTTTAATTATCGAATATATCGCTTTTCAGTGTCTCCCTCTCCCTTTCAGCACTAATTGGCTATTTCACCAATGCACGTTACAGATCTCCAAGACTGTCTCAGCCACCCAACCTACACTCACTGCCTGTTCAATCTGACAATCAACTTCAGACCTACTACATGTTGGCACCATCTTAGCCAATGCAGGAAAAAGGGGACAGATACAGTAAAACAGCATACAAGTATGTGTGAAAAACATAAACAGCAGATAACTGAGGCACAGGAAAGAAGAGACTGACAGAAGAAACATTGGAGGCAAAGAAATAATGATGAGAATGAATAGGTGTGGGAGCTGTGAAAGACAAAGAGCAAATCAGTAAAGGAGTGGGAGAGATGCAGAAAAGCCAGAAGGAGAGATGCTGCATTTTCGCCACTATTCTTCATGAACGACATCATGCTACATTAACTAATATGATAGACAACAAAGAATGAGAATGATCCATAATCACTTCCTGGGGAGCTTCAGACAGGAAAGAGTTCAGAGTGGAGAAATAACGGCAAACATAGATGACTGCAGTTAATAGTATTAAGACTGCATGCACTTTTACTGGATCTCGTAATTTATTTTTTCGCTTTCGTCTATATTAGTAAAATACACCTGAACATTATGGTTGACTATATTTTAAAAGCTGTGTGAAATAGTTGGATTGACTGTGCTCATTACATGAATGCTATGTTTGCCCATGCTCCAAGATGGTGTCCATGGTACATGCGTACACCTTTGGGGCAAACTGCACGGTTGCCATATTGGTGATGGCATTTGTGTGACCACTGGGATTATGTCCTTTGTATGGTTGTTTGAAGTTGCAAAAATCTACATGGAATTGTGTGGCAGATGCGGAAGGAGGAGGTTTTTCTCACACACACACACACCCATGCAAGTTATATAGTGGGAGGGTAGATTAAGCAGGGCCACGCCTGAAAATACCTACGTGAATCTCAGCTGAGAGGACTGGGGCATCACAGGGAACTGAAGAATTAATTAAATACAAATGAGTTCAAATGACCCATTTGCATCCTTCCACTGGCATGGGGTGTGCAGCTCACTGGCGCCACAGCTGGGGACCGGAGCATCAGAACGGGATCAGCCCTCGGCGCCCGGCTCTGCCGGATCGGCAAATCCGCTACCAGCGGCAGGCGACGGAGAATCCAGCCATGGTCATATAAATGGTCAGCCATCTTAGAAACTGCTGTTTGAAGTCACTGGGATGCTGCTTGTGTCTTTCAAAAACTTAGTTAGTGTTTTTCAACCAGTAAATACATCAAATCATTTTTGATATTGTTATGGGCCAGGGTTTAGAGAACCCCAAAGTGTATTATGGATTCTTAGGGTTGGTCGTAGTCTTTAGAGGTTGTATTTGAATTGATGGTTGCTAAGATGTTCACTGTATGTTTTAAAAAGGTTAACTTGAGTTCATAGAAGAAACATTGTTTTGCTTTTAAAAACTACTTTTCCATTTCTGCCGTACCACACCTCTAGAGTGGGCTGTGTGCTCCCTATACCACAACCTATTAAAAGTTGTGGGTCAGGTGAATCCATGATACACTTTGGGGTTCTCTAATCCCTGGCACATAACAAATTCGGGGCTCGTCCAGGATAAAAGTCTATCTATTGTATTGGCTTTGTGAACCTAAAGACAGTGAGGGGTGAGCATATTGTGGGTGCTTTTCAGGTGGAGCATTTTAGTTTAAGTAGGGAGTGTGTTGTGGACAATGGCTCTTTCAGAGGCTCAGACGTTTTTGGGGATGGAGACGGTCACATGCAGTACCTTACGGACAGAGACTGTGGGAGGAAACCAGAGCACCCAGAGGAAACCCACGCACACATGGGGAGAATGTGCAGACTCCGCACAGACAGTGACCCAAGCCAGGAATCGAACCTGGGACCCTGGAGCTGTGAGGCAATTGTGCGAACCACTATGCTACCGTGCTGCCCAATGAAGTGCAATTATCAGAAACGATTTTTGATCAGATGGTTGAAAAAGAACAAGAACAGGTGGAGGATGAGGTGGATATTTTTAGTTCAGGAAAATTGGCAGAGTTACAACAGAAAGATGTAAACATAAAACGGATGTATCAGAAAGCATATACGGAAGAGGAATCTGAGTGTATACCAGAGTGTTATTACCATAAAAGTAATGTCTTGATGAGAAAATGGGGACCTTTACATATGCAGGCGGATGAAAAGTGGGCAGAAGTTCATCAAGGAGTATTGCCGGTAGGGTATAGAAAGAAGGTTTTGCGAGTTGCACATGAGGTACCAGTGGGAGGTCATTTGGGAATAAGGAAAACTCAAGCTAAAATCCAGAAACATGTTATTGGCCTGGACTACATAAAGATGTAGTTACATTTTGTCAATCATGTCACACATGTTAAGTGATAGGGAAAGCTCAAGCAGTGATAAAACCAGCGCCTTTAATACCCATTCCCGTACCAGCCTCCCCAGACAGGCGCCAAAATGTGGCGACTAGGGGCTTTTCGCAGTAACTTCATTGAAGCCTACTCGTGACAATAAAGCGATTTTCATTTTCATTTCATTTCATTCCAGCATTTGAAGAACCTTTTACAAGGGTCCTAATTGATTGCGTAGCACCGCTTCCTAATACAAAAAGTGGGAATCAATATCTTTTAACTATAATAGATGTGTCTACCAGGTTTCCAGAGGCCATTCCAGTATGTAATATTACAGCTAAAACGATTGTGGAGGAATTATTAAGTTCTTTACTAGATGTGGATTACCCACAGAAATACAATCGGATCAAGAATCAAATTTTACCTCAAGGTTATTCAATGAAGTTATGGATAGCTTAGGAATAAAACAATTTAAATCAACTGCATGCCATCTAGAATCACAGGGAGCATTGGAAAGGTTCCATCAGACATTAAAGGAAATGTTGAGGGCTTATTATCAGAGGATTGGGATAAAGGAATTCCATTCATACTGTTTGCAATTAGGGATGCTCCTAATGAGTCAACCAAATTTAGTCCATTTGAACTAATTTTTGGTCATGAGGTAAGAGGACCACTTAAATTGATGAGTGAGAAATCGGAAATTACATTATTGGATTACGTGTCAAATTTTAGGGAACAATTAAATAGAGCAGGTGAATTGGCTAGACAACATTTAAAAGTTGCGCAAAATGTGGTGAAACAGGTAGTGGACAAGAAATCTAAAGTTTGTAGTTTTGCCAGTGGAGATAAAGTTTTAGTATTGTTACCAGTGGTAGGTGAACCTTTAAAAGCAAGGTTTGTGGACCTTGTCAGATTGAAAAGAAATTAAGTGAGGTGAATTATGTGGTAAAAACACCAGATAGAAGGAAGACTCACTGAGTGTGTCATGTGAATATGCTTTAAATGTACTTTGAAAGAGAAGGAGCAAAAAAGAGAGGAGGTTTTAATGATTCTAACTCAAAGTGACAAAGCAAATCCAGATGACTGTGAATTTGACATACCTCAAATTAAATTGGAAAACGAGGAGTTCTTAAAAATTGGGCTAAGTTGTTGAGTTACCTTCCAGAGGAAAAAGGATTGACCTGAAAGTTATTCATATCACATGGGCAATTTTGTGGTGATGAATTGGGAAGAACTAAAATGGCTGCACATGATGTAGATGTGGGAAAGGCTGTTCCGATCAAACAACATCCATTTAGACTTAACCCTTTAAAATTGGCACAGGTTAACAAAGAGATTGAGATTATGATTAAAAAAGGCATAATTGAAGTGTGTTACAGCCAATGGAGTTCACCCATAGTGATGGTACCAAAACCAGATGGTACCCAACGGTTGTGTGTGGACTATAGAAAGGTTAATGCTGTTACAAGAAGGACTCTTATCCTATCCCACGTTTGCAGGATTGCAGGATTGCATTGAGAAAGTGGGACGATCAGCTATTATTTCCAAACTGGATTTACTTAAAGGTTACTGGCAGGTACATTTATCCGAAAGGACAAAAGATATTTCAGCTTTTGTGACTCCAGATAATACATACCAATTCAGGGTTATGCCATTTGGCAGGCAAAACGCCCCAGCCACATTTCGACGGTTAACTAACAAAGTCGTTTCAGGATTACCCAATTGTGCGGTATACATCAACGATCTGGTAATTTTCAGCCAGATATGGAAAGAACATGTAAAACATCTGATGGAGTTATTTGATCAACTTCAAAGGACAAAACAGAAGAACACAGCAAATCGGCCCTCCCAGCCTGCGCCGATCCAGATCCTTTATCTAAACCTGTCGCCTATTTTCCAAGGATCTACTTCCCTCTGTTCCCCACCCGTTCATATATCTGTCTAGATCCATCTTAAATGATGCTATCATGCCCGTCTCTACCACCTCCGCTGGCAAAGCATCCTAGGCACCCACCACCCCCGCATAAAAAACTTTCCACGCACATCTTCCTTAAACTTTCCCCCTTTCACCTTGAAATCGTGACCCCTTGTAATTGAGACCGCCACTCTTGGAAAAAGGTTGTTGTTATCCGTCCTGTCCATACCTCTCATAATCTTGTAGACGTCAATCAAGGCCCCCTTCAACCTCCATCTTTCCAATGAAAACAATCCTAATCTGCTCAACCTTTCTTCATAGCTAGCACCCTCCATACCAGGCAACATCCTGGCGAACCTCCTCTGCACCCTCTCTAAAGCATCCACATCCTTCTGGTAATGTGGCGACCAGAACTGCATGCAGTATTCCAAATGCGGCCTGACCAAAGTCCTATACAGCTGTAATATGACCTGCCGACTTTTGTACTCAATACTCCGTCCGATGAAGGCAAGCATGCTGTATGCCTTCTTGACCATTCTATCGACCTGCGTTACCACCTTCAAGGTACAATGGACCTGAACTCCCAGATCTCTCTGTACATCAATTTTCCCCAGGACTCTTCCATTGACCGTATAGTCCGCTCTTGAATTGGATCTTCAAAAATGCATCACCTCGCATTTACCTGGATTGAACTCCATCTGCCATTTCTCTGCCCAACTCTCCAATCTATCTATATTTTGCTGTATTCTCCGACAGTCCCCCTCGCTATCTGCAACTCCACCAATCTTAGTATCATCTGCAAACTTGCTAATCAGACCACCTGTACCTTCCTCCAGATCATTTATGTATATCACAAACAACAGTGGTCCGAGTACGGATCCCTGTGGAACACCACTAGTCACCCTTCTCTATTTTGAGACACTCCCTACCACCACTACTCTCTGTCTCCTGTTGCCCAGCCAGTTCTTTATCCATCTAGCTAAGGGGAAGTGTAGACATGCAACTTCACTTGCAACTTCACTTTTTCCAGCAACCTGCCATGGGAAACTTTATCAAACGCCTTACTGAAGTCCATGTATATGACATCGACTGCCCTTCCCTCATCAATTAACTTTGTCACTTCCTCAAAGAATTCTATTAGGTTTGTAAGACATGACCTTCCCTGGACAAAACCATGCTGCCTATCACTGATAAGTCTATTTTCTTCCAAATGTGAATAGATCCTATCCCTCAGTATCTTCTCCAACAGTTGGCCTACCACTGACGTCAAGCTCACAGGTCTATAATTCCCTGGATTATCCCTGCTACCCTTCTTAAACAAAGGGACAACATTAGCAATTTTCCAGTCCTCCGGGACCTCACCCGTGCTCAAGGATGCTGCAAAGATATCTGTTAAGGCCCCTGCTATTTCGTCCCTCGCTTCCCTCAGTAACCTGGGATAGATCCCTTCCGGACCTGGGGACTTGTTTACCTTAATGCCTTTTAGATAACCCAAAACTTCCCCCTTATGCCGACATGACCTAGAGTATTCAAACATCCATCCCTAACCTCAACATCCGTCATGTCCCTCTCCTTGGTGAATACCAATGCAAAGTACTCATTAAGAATCTCACCCATTTCCTCTGACCCCACGCATAAATTCCCTCTTTTGTCTTTGAGTGGGCCAATCCTTTCTCTAGTTACCCTCTTGCTCCTTATATATGAATAAAAGGCTTTGGGATTTTCCTTAACCCTGTTAGCCAAAGATATTTCATGACCTCTTTTAGCCCTCTTTATTGCGCGTTTGAGATTTGTCCTACTTTCCCGATATTCCTCCAAAGCTTCATGAGTTTTAAGTCGCCTTGATCTTCTGTATGCTTTCTTTTTCATCTTAGCTAGTCTCACAATTCCACCCGTCATCTATGGATCCCTCATCTTGCCATTTCTATCCTTCATTTTCACAGGGACATGTCTGTCCTGCACTCTAATCAACCTTTCCTTAAAAGACTCCCACATTTTAAATGTGGATTTACCCTTAAACAGCTGCTCCCAATCCACATTCCCTAGCTCCTACCGAATTTTGTTATACATGTTCTTTCCCCAATTTAGCACTCTTCCTTTAGGACCACTCTCATCTTTGTCCATCAGTATTCTAAAACTTAAGGAATTGTGATCGCTATTCCCAAAGTTATCACTGACTGAAACTTCAACCACCTAGCCAGGATCATTCCCCAATACCAGGTCCAGTATGACCCCGAGTTGGACTATTTACATACTGCTCTAAAAAACTCTCTTGGATACTCCGTACAAACTCTGCTCCATCTACGCCTCCAATACTACATGAGTCCCATTCAATGTTGGGGAAGTTAAAATCTGCCTTCACAATCACCCTATTGCTCCTACATTTTTCGATAATCTGTCTACATATTTGTACCTCTAGTTCATGCTCGCTTTTGGGAGGCCTGTAGTAAAGTCTCTACAATGTTACTGCACCCTTCCTATTTCTTAGCTCTACCCATATTGCCTCAGTGCTCGAATCCTCCATAGTGCCCTCCTTAATCATAGCTGTGATATCATCTATAACCAGTAATGCACTCCTCCACCCCTTTTACCTCCCTCTCTATCCCTCCTGAAGCATCTATACCCTGTGATATTTAGTTGCCAATCTTGCCCTTCCCTCAATTAAGTCTCAGTAATACCAATAACATCATATTCCCAGGCACTAATCCAAGCCCTAGGTTCATCTACCTTACCTGCTACACTTCTCGCATTAAAACAAATGCACCTCAGACCACCTGTCCCTTTGCCTTCAACATCTCTTACCTGTCTACTCTTCCCCTTAGTCACAATTAGTTTATTATCTAGTGCCTTACTGGCTTTAGTTGCTGCCTCTTTACTGGCCTCTAACTTCCTAATCTGGTTTCCATTGCCCTGCCACATTAGTTTAAAACCTCCCCAATAGTGTTAGCAAAAGCACCCCCGAGGACATTGGTTCCAGGTCTGCCCAGGTGTAGACCATCCGATTTATAATTGTCCCACCGCCCCCAGAACCAGTTCCAATGTCCCAAAAGTCTGAATCCTTCCCTCCTGCACCATCTCTCAAGCCACGTATTCATTCTGGCTATTCTTGAATTTCTACTCTGACTGTATCGTGGCACTGGTAGCAATCCTGAGATTTTTTAACTTATCTCCTAACTCCCTAAATTCTGATTGTAGGACCTCATCCCGTTTTTTACCAATGCCGTTGGTGCCTATATGCACCACGACAACTGGCTGTTCACCCTCTCCCTTCAGTATGTCCTGCAGCCAATCTGAGACATCCCTGACCCGTACACACGAGAGGCAACATACCATTCGGGAGTCTCGTTTTTGACCACAGAAACGCCTGTCTACTCCCCTTACGATTGAATCCCCTATGACTATAGCCCTGCCAGTCTTTTTCCCGCCTTTCTGTGCAGCAGAGCTAGCCACGGTGCCATAAGCCTGACTACTACTGCCTTCCCCTGATGAGTCATCTCCCCCAACAGTATCCAAAACGGTGTACCTTCTTCTTCAAAGAGACTGTCAATCAGGAATGATTTCAGTTGGAGGAAAATAAACAAAAATGGACTATATTATTGAACCTGTTTTCGTGTTTTGTTTTTTTTAAGCAAAAAAGTATATTTACTGTGTGCATTTCTTAAAGGATGGTGAAAATGAGAAAACTGAAACCATGTTGAAGTTGATGATTTATTGTTTTTTCTTGGGGGTGTTGCTAGGTGTTGCTTTTATTTAATTGCTCTGTTTAATAACCTTTGCTCTAGAGTCGCCAGGTATCTTTCTGATACCACCACGAGGTTCAAAGCTGATCAATAACTCAATACACCAGTTAGTAAGTTTCAAATCAAAACACATTTATTATACACACAGTCAATCACTACTCATGCATAAAACTCTACTTACTAGACTATCACTACAACTAAAAGCCTATACTTAGCTTTCAAATGGCCCACCAGGTCAGAGGAACAATGGCCTTTGTCCGGTTCTGAATCTGATGGCTTCAAGCTGGTATGGAATAGTACCTAGGAGCATCTATCTCGTAGCGTGCGTTGACTGGAGACTTACTTGGTTGATGCAGCTGCTAGGCAGGTCTCTCCTTGTTGAAAGTCACGGTCAAGAGTTCTTTGAGAGCTGCCAAGAGAGAACTGCCAAGAGAGAACTGCCAAGAGAGCGAACTGAACTTGGGGACTCTACTTTATAGTCCCCAGGGATTTTGCGCCCTTGTGGGCGGTCCCCGGACCTGGTCCCAATTAATTGGACCATGTCCCGATCGTTTCAATCAATTTCTCCAATACTGGTGCTGTTTCCTGATCGCTGGGCGGTTCCTATGTGTCCGTTGGCCTTCCTTTGTCCTGGCTCCCGCTGGCGCCGGGGAGTCTATCTTGGTCCCGATCGCTTCAATATTTCTAATTGTTCCTGGGGATTGCTCATTAGTATGTGGATTGCTATTGGTTTCGGTTCTGTCTGGGTTCTCCATGTGCGACAATGAGGCCCGCGGAGTAACAACAGAACTAACTCGTTTGTGGACAGATCTTGATATCCATGTCTTTTGCGAATACATTTCCTCAGCCTTTCTGAAAGTTTAAGAAGGTGAAGCTTGACTTGAATTATTAAACTGCTGAGAACACAGAAAAGTGATATACTCAGTGCAAAGGTAAGATCAGAGCTTAGTTTAATTGATACAAATATATTCATACCGCAGTAAAAAGAAGATCATGGGATGCTACTACACCGCCAGAGACTTGAACAACATTCAATGCATCCACCTGATCTACAGCCCAGGAGAAAAACTATCTTCCTGCAGCCTCCTTTCTTTGTTACCTGACACATATTTTGAATCCGAACTTCCCTTTTGCTAACTGTGATTGTCAGCTTTTAATCTAAACTGACTACTGCCTGCCTCTCCATCTCCTCCCAAATCCCCGCAGCAGAGTTCTCCAGCCTGTTTTGCTGAAGCAATTAGTGTGAACTGTCATACAAATGTAAAACCATCTTCTATTAGCTGCAGGATGTTATGTTGTGACTCTAAACTGTACACATATCTGCCCATCCTGCTTTCTCGGTGATCTTAAAACAAGCTTTATTTTTAGCACGTTTCAAACTTACCCACATTCGATCCATTATGTACCGAAATAGTTAAACAATAGTTCCAAAGCCGTGACTGCAAAGGCCGAAATATTGCCTCAAAATTTCTTTAGAAATCACATAATTGATGACCATTCTCTATAGTGGATTGCTGACTTGATGCACAGCCAAAATCTGCTCCTTTAGCTGGTTTGTCATGTAACACTAACTCGCTACCACGCAGAGATTGAGGAGAAAGAAAAATGGTGGAACGTGATTATCTTTTCAAATCATAACAGCATTATTGGCAAATACAGTGGTTCAAATATTGCCATGGCAATTCTGGCCATTAACCTCCAAAGGTGCTCTTAACCTTGTCAGTCTCAGCAACAACTCCCACTGGATTTTGGTGTTTTAATTTTAAGTTTTGCTTTCATGTGTGACAAAGCTTTTAGGAGTGTGAAGAGATGCAGTGAAAAGTCTCTTTTCTATTCATTCGCAGCTTGTGGGAGTCACTGGCGAGGTCAGCATGTATTGTCTGCCTACAATCGCTCTTGAGAAGGTGGTGGTGCATTGCCTTCTTAAGCCGCAGCAGCCTGTGTGCTGAAGGTCCTTCCATAATGTTGTTGGGGAGAAAGTTCCAGGATTTTAACCTGGTGTCAATTAAGGAACAACATTTTGTTTCCAAGTTAGCATGGTGTATGACTTGAAGGTGGAGTGTTTCATGCATCTACTACCCTTGGCTTTCCAAGTTGTAAAGGTTGCTTAGGGCTTTTCACAGTAACTTCATTGAAAGCTTACTTGTGACAATAAGTGATGATGATGATGATTATTATTACTATTATTATTGGGAGCCTATCTCTACCCCCAGGAAATTTTCAGCCTTCCATATACCCAACAGTAATTTTAACCACTCCACAAGCTAGAATTCCTGAGCACAAAGTAACTGGAAGCGCATCTTCATACAATGATTATCCAGGTTGAAGTATCTTGGAGTTACCAGCACAAGAATTGTAAGATATCGGTATATCCCCTTGCACCTATTTATTATTAAACTATTTGGGTATAATAGATTTGTATTGAAAGCAATTCAGATCCCTCTAATATCAGTATCTTTTACGTGGATAACGTTAACTTTCTTTGTAAATCAAAGAAATTCCTCTGATTGCTTATTTATTTACTGTTCTCTCTTAATTTAAAATACTTTGAAGCTCCTTTGCCCTCTACAACAAATTCCCACTCGCAACAAATTCCCATTGCCACTTTGTTTAGTTTAATAGATTTGCCCAGTTTTGTTTGCCATGTTCATGAACAGATATCCTACAACTATATAACTTTTGTAAGCACAATAAATTTATTCGGGCAGTTTAATGCCAGACACAAATACTTAGTCAGGAACTCTCCTACAGATTGACTATTAACTGCTACTGATTTACATTTTAAAATTAAGAAATCTAGGTTAAATATCAGTTAAAACACACCCAATCTGGTAGCATATTAACCCAGCTCTGTGCACACTGATCAATGCTTTAGCAGATTCCCTCCAATATATTATCATGAATTGCCTCTGACCAAGTTCCCATCTTCACTCTGTTTCTCAAGTCACTCCATTTACTAGAATCACCTAGTTCTGTGTCCACAGCTATCATTGGATGACAATGAGTTTGAAAGAAAGATTTGTATAGTGTCTTAACATGACATCAGGACCTCCCAAAGTGCTTTGCAGACAAAAATCAATTGCAAGTTTAGTCACTATTGTAAGGTAGGAAATGTGGCAGCCAATCAGCGCATATCAAGATCCCACTTACAGCAATGTGATAATGACCAGATAATCTTTTTTTGTTCATTGCGGAGCAAAATTTTGACCAGGATACCGGGGATAACTTCCCAACAATCCTTTAAATAGTACATGGGACGGTTAACATCCACCTCGGAGAGTTTTTAGGGCCCTCATAGAACAGGTTTTGGCTGCATTGCTTCCAAAGACAGAATTAGAAATATCAGTTTTTTCTAATATTCTGATTGTTATTAATTGACTCCTTATTGAAGTATCCCTTCAGATGTTAGTTGAGAGCATAATTGTTGTTAGCTGTAATGCCCTCCTTCTATGGCTCAATAGCCTACCTATCCAGAGTCAGACAGGAAGAAGGGTCACTTGGAGAAGATACCAAAGAAGTACCAGGCATATTGAGCTGAATTTTCATCTTTAAAATATCAACAACAGAAATTTCAAGCACTTGAAACCTCTGTATCTTGTGTCAATAAACAATTGGTAGAATAAATCGGAGAAAAAGAGCTGTCATTCAAGCAATGTTTTCGCTGGGACGCAGCTTTTTCAACAGTGTAATGGATGCCTGGGCTCCCAGCCAAGCCTCATTCTGCCTCTTTCCAGTGTCTGTTATTGATACTTTAAAAGGTTTGAGTATTGACATTTTAACAGGGCTGTAGTAAAAGCAAATTTTATGAATGAAACAAATGTTTTGTTAAAAGACATTTGCCACATGCTATTGTGACTTAATGGGTCAGTGGTTCTGTACAAAGTGTATACCGGGTGAATGTATATGGAAGTGCCATAGGTCCAGCATGGGGGATTAGCAAGGGGGCATAGTTAAGACCTTTTGAATTTAAATTTCAGAAGATTCCCTCATTCAAATTATGGTACATGATACCTCTAAGGGGCCTTTAATACAACCCCTTGAAAAGTTGGCCTGACTCAACAAGCCTGCATTCGTATCCCATGCTGGTGAAAATTGGGGGGTGCAGGGAATGGGGATAGGAATTCAGAATCGTGTCCTGCCTTTTGTTTTTAATGGTCCATGGGGTCTCCTTGATGCTGCAAAAATCTAGCCCATTGAGCCTTCTGAGGAGCTTGCAAAGGAACTGTGCTTTACCCCTTGGGCATTGCTGCTGCCCAGTTGTACCAAATACCTCACCATGCACTGATTGCAATTCAATATTTGCCTCCAAAGTAAGTGCAGTGCCAATATCTGAGTTGATGAATGCAATTGGCAGTAAAAGTGACAGGATATCTTTATCGGTGCTGTGCTATCTTTCTTTTTTATTCTTTCATGGGATGTGATCATTGCTGGAAAGGCCATTAGGTTCTCATCTCTAATTGCTGTTGGAGGTAATGGTGAGCCTTTGCTGTGGTCCATCTGGTGTGGGTACACCCTTAATGCTCTTAGGAAGGAAATTCCAGAATGTTAACCCAACATCAACGAAGGAACAGTGATATGTTTCCAAGTCAGGATGGTGGTTATAGCTGCTGCAGTTGTTGGGTCTCAAAGAAAGGAAATTAGAAAGTGAATGTTGGTGTGAGGGAAGGGGTTTGGTGGAAAGCAAGAGGTCCATAGTCTACCACAGTATAGTTAAGAGAATGTGGGTGAACTAGGAGTTGAGAATGAGCATAATATACAGATTCCTCATCCTCAACATTCCCAATGACACTGGATGCCACGGGTTCCAATGCAATCAGCCCTACGATGCTAAGAGCTATTTCACTGTGGAATTCAGGAGATGTCGGCACTTGAAACCTCGGTATCTTGTCCTTACTGAACCTTTTCTGCACCCTTCTACCGTGTGCCACATTGTCCATTGTACAAGAAGGAGCCCAGAGTGCCAGTGATTGTTAGTTAGATTGTTGGATTGTTAGTTTGGTGGTGTGTCTGCCATACCAATTAGTTGGATTGTACCATGGGAACACATCTGCAGTATATATCTCCAATTTGATGCCACCAGTTCAGAGTCCATGCGGAGGCAGTGAGAAGTACATATAAGTCTGGCAGCATTGGTAGAAATGTAAGTGTGAGGTCAAGTAATTATTGAATTCCCCACAACTACCACATTACATTTGTACACATTACCTTTTTTGGTATATACCCACTCCAAGGGCCCACATTATGCCCGCATACCTCACAGATAACCAGTATGTCTTACCTGTTGAATAAGGTAGATTTCTGTGAGTCCTCATTCTTTAACTCAACTGGGTTCTTCTTGTTCGACACATCAACCCCATCCAGAAACTAAACCTTTCCATGATATGTGATTGAGCTCTGGAGCAAACTGTCCAGATACTGTTCTCCCTTCAGTGTATGTCAGAGTTTCTAATTCACACTGGAGCACAAGGACTCTGAGCTGGAGAGATGATCAGGGTGCAGATTTGTTCACATGGTACAATTTCATTATCCACAAAATTCCATTGTCTACATGACCTGCTCTGCCATTTGTTAGTCTAGATTTGTTTAATATTGTATATTATGATCGAATCCATGGTTTCAAAGCTTGTGGGGTTTTTTTGGATCACACCCTAGCTGAAAGAGAAGCAAAAGCTTTATGTTTCTAGGAAACTAAAATGAAAAATAAAACTGAAACGGTAACGGTAACTTAAGATTGCAAAAAGATGAAGTAGAATGCTGGATTCAGGAATGGAGACAAAGGAAAAACAAAAAGGTTACTGCCATTGCTTCAGTTACTTTAAAGGAACTGATTTGCCAGCACCAGCCATACGGTGCATAGGGTTGAGATCAGGGTGCTACTGGTTGATCCATGCCATCAGGGTTGTCATGAGCAGGACTGAGGAGGTTCTGGAAAAGTGAGCCATTGTGGTGAAGGTCGTGCTGGTGGAACTCTGGGAACTGCTGTTGGATGAGACTCAATGGTTAAATCCTCAAGGAAAGGGAGCTTCAATTTCACCTGAGGAAGTTGAAGGCTTTGAAGGATTTTATGGCTGTAATTGGCATATATGTCGAGGGGACAGCCTAGTAAATCTGTGAGAATTCTTTGTAGTGTTCGCAATTTAAATGTAATTTTTGGTTAAATTGACTGAAGTTCACCTGTTAATTCATGTTTATGCAGATTTTGATTTGATTAAGTCGAAATTTTAAAAAGTGAAATCTTATCCATTAATTTTCTCATTGGAGTTATTCGGTAAATTTAATTCATTTTGTTTGTTTGCCTCCATGGGGATGATAACAAGATCTTCCTTTTAGTTTATTAGAATCATAAGATCATATAATTTACAGTGCAGAAGGAGACCATTCGGTCCATCGAGTCTACACCAGTAACCCCACCTAACCTTTTGGACACTAAGGGACAATTTAGCATGGCTAATCCACCAAACCTGCACATCTTTGGACTGTGGGAGGAAACCGGAGCACCCGGAGAGAACGGAGAACGGAGAGAAAATGCAAACCACATTGACAGTCACCCGAGGCCGGAATTGAACGTGGCACCCTGGAACATATTGTAATTTTCTTTTTCTTTTTTGACATATTTAGTTGAACGCAATGCTAAGATGGTATAAATAACTGCCTCTATTTAAATATCTAGGTGCAAACCCACCTTTTTGCATTTTAAATGTCTGCATTAAACTAACCCTCTGAGTTCATCCTGCCTCAGTTTGTGGGGTTATCAATAGAAATGAGTTCACAGAAAAAAAAACAAGGGGCTGGGAAATACTTCACCACTTATTAAAGAGAAACAATTCAATGCACCTTTCTGTTGGACGTGCTGGTAAGGGTAAAATGTAATACTGTTTGAATGGATTCCACTCCCCTGCGCACCCTCCCAGTCTGTAACAATAGTATATGTAGTAACTTAGCCTATATACTTGTGCTAAGACCGTCCGATTCTGCTGCTTCTCTTTTTGTGTTGATTTAGGTATGCCATCACTTCTTGAATGTGCTTCCTCCACTATCTTGGCCTTTGCTTTACTGCACTGCTGTGCTACCTAGTTCATACATTGCTTTTAAATGCTCTGCTTTTCCCATGTGCCTTGCTGCACTACCAAAAGGCTAAAACTGTGGACACTAGTTGGTTTACGATGCTGGCAACATTCTGTGACTATGCTAATTCGGATATTTTTCATATAGATGTTTGACTGGGAAAAGCAACCAAACAGACATCCATTAATGTAAACCCAATAAAAGAGCACCAAATAAGAAGGGAATTGAAATGGTGGCTTTATGAAAGAAAATGTATAGGTGAAGGTCACTGCATTCAGGAAAGTGGTGGAAGATCAAAATTGAGTTGGTGAGATTTGTGTAGTGGCAAATCCAAATGAAAACAGTCTACCTGGTAAAGGGGGAAGTGCAGTGGCAGTCTTGCAATCCCTAAACTCAGCCTAGTTATGTCAATGAACTATGTTATGTACCTCATTGATTGCATTATGTAAAGTCAGTGATACAGCATTTCGGTGCTCTCCAAGATCAGATATCCTATTCAAATCTGACTAACCAGATGACAATATAACATATTAGATATTGATGGCTTTGTCAACCCAGGACAAAGAAGTGCTTCTTTGAACAACAACCGGTGATATGACAATTGGAAACATCAGTTAAAGATGAAAGTAAACTAATCTCAACAAAATTAAAAAGAACACCTATCCACAGCCTCAGAATAAAATTTGTTTTTATTACAGACAATTGTCAGTTATATGAAACTCAGTCTGACTTTGTCAATAGCCTGTCAGTGAGAATTCAATTTGTTGTGACTTCTCAGCAAATGACTACATTACTAAAGCGATCGTCATTGCATTATCAATACCCTGCAGCATTGGGAATGTTAAGAACAGGGTAGGTCATCATACTGCACGCAACTGCGTTGCCATTCAATTCAATCATGACTGATCTATTTCTGAATTCCATTTCTCCTCCTTTGACTTAAAATAATCAGATCAAAACTGTCAATTTATGACATAGTATTTCCGTACACAGGGGTAGTTCCATACTAATTATGTAGTGCATTAGATTGAGCATTGCAATCAACAATTTTATGGTGGATTTTAATTTAATTTAACTTAATATTTACCGTAAGAGCAGCATGTTTAACAATTTGAGAATTGAATAAGCTTTGAAAAACAAAATATTTGAAAGGGTGTCCTTCTGTAGTTAGGTTTCTGAAAGAGATGCTAGCAGAGTTTAAGGATACCAATTTCAGTGAAAAATTGCTTATTGTTGCAAATTCTCTTTTATTACAACCATACTTCTTTTTAAAATTAATTTTCTAGAATATGGGCATTACTGGTTAGACCAGCATTATTGACCATTCCTAGTTGCCCTTCAGAAGGTGGTGATGAGCATCCTTGAACTACTGCAATCCTTGAGGTGTAGGTATACCTACAGTGCTGTTAGGGAGGGAGTTCCAGGGTGTTGTCCCAGCGACAGTGAAGGAATGGTACTATATTTCCAAGTCAGGATGGTAAGTGACTTTATGATGGAAGGGAGGTTATTGAAGAAGCAGCTGAAGATGGGTAGGCCTAGGACACTACCTTGAAGAACTACTGCAGTGACGTCCTGGAGCTGAGATGATGAACTTCCAACCACTACAGCCATCTTCTTTTGTGCTCCAACCAGCGGAGAGTTTTCCCCCTGAATCCTATTGACTCCAGTTTAGCGAGAGCTCCTTGATGCCATACTTGATGTCAAGGGCAGTCACACTCAGCTCACCTCTGGCATTCAGTTCTCTTGTCCAAGGCTGTAATGAGGTCAGGAGCTGACTGACCCTGGCGAAACCCAAACTGAGCCTCCATGAGCAGCTTATTGCTAAGTGCCGCTTGATAGCACTGTTGATGACACTTCCATCACTTTATTGATGATGGAGGGAAGAAAGTGAAATTTTACAAGGTATAATTGAATCTTTAGGTTGGTTCCTTTGTGAAATCTTAGATATTGCACCACTCTCAGTCATTACATAAACTTCAAAGGTATCAGTTATAGAACATAACATAGAATGTAGAACAGTACAGCACAGAACAGGCCCTTCGGCACTCGATGTTGTGCCGAGCATTGTCCGAAACCAAGACCAAGCTATCCCACTCCCTGTCATTCTGGTGTGCTCCATGTGCCTATCCAATAACCGCTTGAAAGTTCCTAAAGTGTCCGACTCCACTATCACAGCAGGCAGTCTATTCCACACCCTAACCACTCTCTGAGTAAAGAACCTACCTCGGATATCCCTCCTATATCTCCCACCCTGAATCTTATAGCTATGCCCCCTTGTAACAGCTACACCCACCCGAGGAAATAGTCTCTGAACGTCCACTCTATCTATCCCCTTCATCATCTTATAAACCTCGATTAAGTCGCCTCTCATCCTCCTCCACTCTAAAGAGAAAAGCACTAGCTCCCTCAACCTTTCCTCATAAGACCTAACCTGCAAACCAGGCAGCATCCTGGTAAATCTCCTTTGCACATTTCTACTGCTTCCACATCCTTCCTATAATGAGGTGACCAGAACTGCACACAATACTCCAAATGTGGTCTCACTAGGGTCATGTATAGTTCCAGCATAACCCCGCAGCTCTTAAACTCAAGCCCCCTGTTAATAAACGCAGCAGAGCAGAGCTTCTGATTGGCTGTTCCGGGGAGATTTGCATACGTGCAGTGCGGTCAGCGTAAGTTGAAGGTGCACCTGCATCAGTGACCCGTGAGTTCGACGGAAGTCAAGCATCCAGCAGGGGGCAGCAGAGCAGAGCTTCTGACTGGCTGTTCCGGGGAGATTTGCATACGTGCAGTGCGGTCAGCATAAGTTGAAGGTGGTTTGTGAAGGGGCTGTTCTCGAGTGACAGCTTTACCCGAAACACTACTTACGTAGTGTCTCCCACCCTTCCTCCTCCTCTAACAAAAAAAAAAGTTCTGTCCGTTGGATTGCTAAACTAACAAGTTTTTTATTTTTATTTTTCAGTAGTTGGGAAGTTAGTTCAGTGGGAATGGAGGCTAGGGCAGTTGAATGTTCCTCCTGCAGAATGTGGGAGGAAAGGGTCACCTCTAGTGTCCCTTCTGACTACATCTGCGGGAAGTGCACCCAACTCCAGCTCCTCGAGAGCCGAGTTAGGGACCTGGAGCTGGAGCTGGATGAACTTCGGATCATTCAGGAGGCGGAGGAGGTTATTGAGAGGAGTTATAGGGAGGTAGTCACACCTCAGGTAAAAGAAGAAGGTAGATGGGTTACCGTCAGGGGAGGGAGAGGGAACCGGCAGGCAGTGCAGGGATCCCCTGTGGTCGTTCCCCTCTATAACAAGTATACCGTTTTGGATACTGTTGCGGGGGACGACTTACCAGGGGTAAGCAATAGGGCACAGGTATCTGGCACAGAGTCTGTCCCTGTTGCTCAGAAGGGAAGGGAGAAGAGGAACAGAGCACTTGTCATTGGGGACTCCATAGTTAGAGGAACAGACAGGAGGTTCTGTGGGAACGAAAGAGACTCACGGTTGGTGTGTTGCCTCCCAGGTGCCAGGGTTCGTGATGTCTCTGATCGTGTTTTTGGGATCCTTAAGGGGGAGGGGGAGCAACCCCAAGTCGTGGTCCACATAGGTACCAACAACATAGGTAGGAAGAGAGATGGGGATTTGAGACAGAAATTCAGGGAGCTAGGGTGGAAGCTGAGAGCTAGAACAAACAGAGTTGTTATCTCTGGGTTGTTACCCGTGCCACGTGCTAGCGAAGTGAGAAATAAGGAGAGAGAGGAGTTGAACACGTGGCTACAGGGATGGTGCAGGAGGGAGGGTTTTGGTTTCCTGGATAATTGGGGCTCATTCTGGGGTAGGTGGGGCCTCTACAAACAGGATGGTCTACACCTGAACCAGAGGGGTACCAATATCCTGGGGGGGAGATTTGCTAGTGCTCTTCGGGGGGGTTTAAACTAATTCAGCAGGGGGATGGGAACCTAAATTGTAGTCCCAGTGTACAGGATGTTGAGAGTAGTGAGGTCAGGGATAGGGTTAAAAGTTCGAAAGAGGGCACCGGCAAGCAGGACGCTGGTTTGAAGTGTGTCTACTTCAACGCCAGGAGCATCCGGAATAAGGTGGGTGAGCTTGCAGCATGGGTTGGTACCGGGGATCTCGATGTTGTGGCGATTTCAGAGACATGGGTAGAGCAGGGACAGGAATGGTTGTTGCAGGTTCCAGGATTTAGATGTTTCTGTAAGAACAGAGAAGATGGTAAAAGAGGGGGGGGGTGTGGCATTGTTAATCAAGGAAAGTATTACGGCGGTAGAAAGGACACTTGGGGGCTCGTCTACTGAGGCAGTATGGGCCGAGGTTAGGAACAGTAGAGGAGAGGTCACCCTGTTGGGAGTTGTCTATAGACCTCCGAATAGTTCCAGAGATGTAGAGGAAAGGATTGCAAAGATGATTCTCGACAGGAGCGAGAGTAACAGGGTAGTTGTTATGGGGGACTTTAACTTTCCAAATATTGACTGGAAATACTATAGTTCGAGTACTATAGATGGGTCAGTTTTTGTGCAGTGTGTGCAGGAGGGTTTTCTGACACAGTATGTAGACAGGCCAACAAGGGGCGAGGCCACATTGGATTTGGTACTGGGTAATGAACCCGGCCAGGTGTTAGATTTAGATGTAGGTGAGCACTTTGGTGCTAGTGATCACAACTCGGTTATGTTTACTTTAGCAATGGGCAGGGATAGGTATATACCGCAAGGCAAGAATTATAGCTGGGGGAAAGGCAATTATGATGCTATTCGGCAAGATTTAGGATGTATAGGATGGGGAAGGAAACTGCAGGGGATGGGTACAATCGGAATGTGGAGCTTTTTCAAGGAACAGCTACTGCGTGTCCTTGATAAGTATGTACCTGTCAGGCAGGGAGGAAGTTGTCGAGCAAGGGAACCGTGGTTTACTAAGGAATTTGAAGCACTTGTCAAGAGGAAGAAGAAGGCTTATGTTAGGATGAGACATGAAGGCTCAGTTAGGGCACTTGAGTGTTACAAGTTAGCCAGGAAGGACCTAAAGGGAGAGTTAAGAAGAGCGAGGAGAGGACACGAAAAGTCGTTGGCGGATAGGATCAAGGAAAACCCTAAGGCTTTCTATAGGTATATCAGGAACAAAAGAATGACTAGAGTAAGATTAGGGCCAATCAAGGATAGTAGTGGAAAGTTGTGTGTGGAATCAGAGGAGATAGGGGAAGCGTTAAATGGATATTTTTCGTCAGTGTTTACACTGGAGAAAGACAATGTTGTCGAGGAGAACACTCAGGTTCAGTCGACCAGGCTAGATGGAATTGAGGTTCATAAGGAGGAGGTGTTAGCAATTTTGGAAAATGTCAAAATAGATAAGTCCCCTGGGCCAGATGGGATTTATCCTAGGATTCTCTGGGAAGCCAGGGAGGAGATTGCAGAGCCTTTGTCCTTGATCTTTATGTCGTCTTTGTCGACAGGAATAGTGCCGGAAGACTGGAGGATAGCAAATGTTGTCCCCTTGTTCAAGAAGGGGAGTAGAGACAACCCTGGTAATTATAGACCTGTGAGCCTTACTTCGGTTGTGGGTAAAATGTTGGAAAAGGTTATAAGAGATAGGGTTTATAATCATCTTGAAAAGAACACGTTGATTAGCGATACTCAACACGGTTTTGTGAAGGGTAGGTCATGCCTCACAAACCTTATTGAGTTTTTTGAGAAGGTGACCAAACAGGTGGATCAGGGTAAAGCTGTTGATGTGGTGTATATGGATTTCAGTAAGGCGTTTGATAAGGTTCCCCACGGTAGGCTATTGCAGAAAATAAGGAAGTATGGAATTGAAGGTGATTTAGCGGTTTGGATCAGTAATTGGCTAGCTGAAAGAAGACAGAGGGTGGTGGTTGATGGCAAATGTTCATCCTGGAGTTCAGTCACTAGTGGTGTACCGCAAGGATCTGTTTTGGGGCCACTGCTGTTTGTCATTTTTATAAATGACCTGGAAGAGGGTGTAGAAGGATGGGTTAGTAAATTTGCAGATGACACGAAGGTCGGTGGAGTTGTGGATAGTGCTGAAGGATGTTATAGGATACAGAGGGACATAGATAGGCTGCAGAGCTGGACTGAGAGGTGGCAGATGGAGTTTAATGCGGAAAAGTGTGAGGTGGTTCACTTTGGAAGGAGTAACAGGAATGCAGAGTACTGGGCTAATGGCAAGATTCTTGGTAGTGTAAATGAACAGAGAGATCTCGGCATCCAGGTACATAAATCCCTGAAAGTTGCCACCCAGGTTAATAGGGCTGTTAAGAAGGCATATGGTGTGCTAGCCTTTATAAGCAGGGGGATTGAGTTTCGGAACCACAAGGTCATGCTGCAGCTGTACATAACTCTGGTGCTGCCGCACCTGGAGTACTGCGTGCAGTTCTGGTCACCACATTATAGGAAGGATGTGGAAGCTTTTGAAAGGGTTCAGAGGAGATTTACTAGGATGTTGCCTGGTATGGAGGGAAGGTCTTACGAGGAAAGGCTCAGGGAATTGAGGTTGTTTTCGTTAGAGAGGAGAAGGCTGAGAGGTGACTTAATAGAGACATATAAGATAGTCAGAGGGTTAGATAGGGTGGACAGTGAGAGTCTTTTTCCTCGGATGGTGATGACCAACATGAGGGGACATAGCTTTAAATTGAGGGGTGATAGATATAGGACAGATATCAGAGGCAGTTTCTTTACTCAGAGAGTAGTAGGGGTGTGGAACGCCCTGCCTGCAACAGTAGTAGACTCGCCAACTTTAAGGGCATTTAAGTGGTCACTGGATAGACATATGGATGAAAATGGAATAGTGTAGGTCAGATAGGCTTCAGATGGTTTCACAGGTCGGCGCAACATCGAGGGCCGAAGGGCCCGTACTGCGCTGTAGTGTTCTATGTTCTATGTTCTATGTTCTACACTGTAGGCCTTCTTCACAGCTCTATCCAATTGAGTGGCAACCTTCAGAGATCTGTGAACATGAACCCCAAGATCTCGCTGTTCCTCCACATTCCTCAGAACCCTGCCGTTGACCCTGTAATCCACATTCAAATTTTTTCTACCAAAATGAATCACCTCGCACTTATCAGGGTTAAACTCCATCTGCCATTTTTCGGCCCAGCTCTGCATCCTATCAATGTCTCTTTGCAGCCTACAACAGCCCTCCAACTCATCCACTACTCCACCAATCTTGGTGTCATCAGCAAATTTACTGACCCACCCTTCAGCCCCCTCCTCCAAGTCATTGATAAAAATTACAAATAGCAGAGGACCCAGCACTGATCCCTGTGGAACACCACTGGTAACTGGTCTCCAGTCTGAAAATTGTCCATCAACCACCACCCTCTGTCTTCTATGTGATAACCAATTACTTATCCAATTGGCCAGATTTCCCTCTATCCCACACCTCCTTACTTTCTTCATGATCCGACCATGAGGAACCTTATCAAACGTCTTACTAAAATCCATGTATACGACATCAACTGCTCTACCTTCATCTACACACTTAGTTACCTCCTCAAAGAATTCAATCAAATTTGTGAGGCAAGACGTACCCTTCACAAATCCGTGTTGACTACTCCGAATTAAGCTGCATCTTTCCAAATGGTCATAAATCTTTTCCTTCAGGACCTTTTCCATTAACTTACCGACCACCGAAGTAAGACTAACTGGCCTATAATTACCAGGGTCATTCCTATTCCCTTTCTTGAACAGAGGAACAACATTCGCTACTCTCCAGTCCTCTGGCACTATCCCTGTGGACAGTGAGGACCCAAAGATCAAAGCCAAATGCTCTGCAATCTCATCCCTTGCCTCCCAAAGAATCCTTGGATATATCCCATCTGGCCCAGATGACTTGTCAACCCTCAGGTTTTTCAAAATTGCTAATACATCCTTCCTCAGAACATCTACCTCCTCCAGCCTACCCGTCTGTATCACACTCTCATCCTCAAAAACATGGTCCCTCTCCTTGGTGAACCCTGAAGAAAAGTATTCATTCAACGCCTCTCCTATTTCTTCTGACTCCATGCACAAGTTCACACTACTGTCCTTGACCGGCCCTACCCTTACCCTGGTCATTCTTTTATTTCTCACATAAGAGTAAAAAGCCTTGGGGTTTTCCTTGATCCGACCTGCCAAGGACTTTTCATGCCCCCTCCTAGCTCTCCTAAGCCCTTTATTTTAGCTCATTCCTTGCTACCTTGTAATCCTCAAGCGACCCAACTGAACCTTGTTTTCTCATCCTTACATACGCTTCCTTTTTCCTCTTGACAAGACATTCAACCTCTTTTGTGAACCATGGTTCCCTCACACGGCCATTTCCTCCCTGCCTGTCAGGACATACCTATCAAGGACATGCAGTATTTGTTCCTTAAACAAGCTCCACTTTTCATTTGTGCCTTTCCCTGACAGTTTCTGTTCCCATCTAATGCTCCCTAATTCTTGCCTAATCGCATCATAATTACCCCTCCCCCAATTATAAACCTTGCCGTGCTGTATGGTCGTATCCCTCTCCATTGCAATAGTGAAAGACACTGAATTGTGGTCACTATCTCCAAAGTGCTCTCCCACAAACAAATCTAACACTTGGCCCGGTTCATTACCCAGTACCAAATCCAATATGACCCCCTCTCTTGTCGGCCTATCCACATATTGTGTCAGGAAACCCTGCTACACACACTGTACAAAAACTGCCCCATCCGAACTGTTTGACCTATAGAGGTTCCAATCAATATTTGGAAAGTTAAAGTCACCCATGGCAACTACCCTGAGACCTCCACACCTATCCACAATCTACTTTGCAATTTCTTCCTCCACATCTCTATTACTATTTGGGGGGCCTATAGAAAACTCCTAAGTATGTGACTGCTCCTTTCCTATTTCTAACTTCGGCCCAGATTACCTCAGTAGGCAGATCCCCTTCGAACTACCTTTCTACAGCTGTTAAAATATCCGTGATTAACAAGGCTAATCCTCCACCTCTTTTACCACCTTCCCTACTCTTACTGAAACATCTGTATCCCGGAACTTCCAACAACCATTCCTGTCCCTGTTCTAACCATGTCACCGTAATGGCCACAACATCATAGTTCCAAGTACCAATCCACGCTCCAAGTTCACCTACCTTATTCCAGATGCTCCTTGCATTGAAGTAGACACACTTCAACCCACCTTTCTGTCTGCTGGTACACCCCTGCGACCTTGATACCCTCCTCAGTACCTCACTACTCTCAACACTGGCTTCTGGACTACAGCTCGTTTTCCCAGCCCCCTGACAAATTAGTTTAAACCACCCCCCCCCCCCCCCCCCCCCCCGAAGAGCCGTAGCAAATTTCCCTCCCAGAATATTGGTGCCCCTCTGGTTCAGGTGCAAACCGTCTGTCTGTACAGGCCCAACCTTCCCCAGAATGTGCTCCAATTATCCACGTACCTGATATCCTCCCTCCTACACCATCCCTGCAGCCACATGTTTATCTGCACTCTCTCCCTGTTCCTCACCTCACTAGCATGTGGCACCGGCAACAAACCAGAGATGACAACATGGTTAGTCCTAACTCTCAGCTTCCACCCTAGCTCCCTAAATTCCTGTTTTAAATCCCCGTCCCTTCTCTTACCTCTGTTGTTGGTACCAATGTGTACCACAACTTTTGACTGTTCCCCCTCCCCCTCAAGGATTCTGAAAACACGGTCCAAGACGTCACGGACTCTGGCACCCAGGAGGCAATATACCATCTGTGAGTCTCTTTCGCTACCACAGAACCGTCTATCTGTCATTCTAACTATCGAGTCCCCGATAACTGTTGCTCTCCTGCTTTCCCTCCTTCACTTCTGGAGATCCGTTCACCGTGGCTTACCCCTGGTAGGTCGACCCCCTCAACAGTATCCAAAACGGTATACTTGTTACTGAGGGGAACGACCACCGAGGATCCCTGCACTGACTGCTTCCTCCCAGCCCCTCTCATCGTCACCCATCTATCTGAAGCTACTATCTATGACCGAATGATCCGAAGTTCATCCAGCTCCAGCTCCAGTTCCCTAATGCGGTTTCTGAGGAGCTGGAGATGGGTGCACTTCCCACAGGTGAAATCAGCAGGGACACTGACAGAGTCCCTCACATTAAACCTCAAGTTACGTGAAAGATCTCACAGCATTTTATTTTCCAGAACTAAATCATTGCCTGGCCAATTTATCTCCGAGGCCATTTGATTCATGTTTGTATTGCTATTATAGTACAAAAGTGTTCACCTTAGCTTAATTATATTTCAAATGAGGACTCATTTAAACTAAATAAATTCCTGTTGAAGAGTCCTAATCTAATCAAATGATTTAAGCGAAAAGACAGTGCAGTTCATAGATTATTCATGCAATTTCTATTTATGCAACACATAGATATGGTTTCATAGAATTTATAGTGCAGAAAGAGGCCATTCAGCCCATCAAGTCTGCACTGGCCCTTGGAAAGAGCACCCTACCACCCCGATCCCCGTAACCCAGTAACCGCAGCTAACCTGTTTGGACACTAAGGGCAATTTATCATGACCAATCCATCTAACTTGCATGTCTTTGGACTGTGGGAGGAAACTGGAGCCCGGAGGAAACTCACGCACACACAGACTCCGCACAGGCAGTGATCCAAGCCGTGAATTGAACCTGCGACCCTGGAGCTGTGAAGCAACTGTTCTACCGTGCTGCTCCTTTGTTAAGAATGATAATTTGATGTTAGTTCTGTGTTTAAAATGGGTTGAAACTAGCACTTTGTAACTTAACACATTTTGGTGAATCCCAGCTCAACCCGTCTGGTTTTAGATTTGATCCAAATTTGCTTATGATGCTCGTGCCTTTTTCATTGTGTTCATTGTTCTCCATCACTGACCATGACCTTCCATGATTTTTCCTTTGTGTCACAAGGAGCAGGAAGGATTTGGCATCAGAATTTAAAAGCTTGCTGCAAATTAAGTTCGACGCATGCAAAATGGAAAACTTTACATCGACTAACTTCTCTCTGGTTGCTGAGACCTGTGTGCAGGATACTAACCTTCCGTTCTTGAAGAATCAAGAATGGTCCCTGTTATGGGCCAGGGTTTAAGAACCCCAAAGTGTATCATGGAGTTCACCTGACCCACAACTTTTAATAGATTGTGGTATAGGGAGATGTAGCCATCTCAGATGGCCACCTGCAAAAGGACCATGGGCTCAGAGCTTGTGTGTGTATTTGCAACCCAGATAGCTAGACGGGATCGAAACTCCTGCTCGTTTGCATTCTAATCCAGAACAAAAGGACTGTACTCAGGTAACCGATACAGATACAGACTAAGCGGCACCACTCTCTTAGCTCAGGGAGCCTGGACAGCCAAAGTCAATGACCGCTAAGGACACACCCAGCCATCAAGGTACCTGCCCCTTTATTAGCCAAAATTGAAGGCAGCGATCGACACCTGCCGAATTATTGGGTCCAAGTTAAGGACCGCCGCAAAGAGCAAAATCCCAGAGGGAATAAAAAGAGACACAGCCATGTGCTCGGTCTCTCTTTGATCCAGCCTATGCCAACCCAAGTGCAGCATAATGACCAGACAGGCAAGTTCAAGACCAACGATCGCTACCAGACGGATACGCCCAGCAGAAACAGAGCCACTTCTTCCACCCAGCCACACAAGATCAGGACAAAGGCCTTGTCCATCTGCATAGAGCCGGTTGCCCTGAAGTTAAGTACAGGTTATTGTAGTTTTTAGATGTAGTTTAACTTGCAGTGTTTTGTGTTGCATGTCGAAGTAATCCTTGTGTGTAAATAAACCATCTTTGAACTTGAACTGACTAACTGGTTGTGTGGTCCTTTGATCGATATCTGGTAATAGATATTACCAGATATTGTGGTGGTATCATTTGATACCTGGCGACTCGAAAGAGCATCATTATCAAAAAGAGCAACAGAGCACACAGCCCACTCTACAGGTGCAGTGCAGCAGAAATTGAAAAGTATTTTTTAAAGAAAAACAATGTTTATTCTATGAACTCAAGTTAACCTTTTTAAAACATACAATGAACATCTCAGCAACCATCAATTCAAATACAACCCCCAAACAATACAGAACTAAGTAATCCTTACTTTCCTTTCAATATCCATAAGACATTAAAAAAACCTCTTAACAGAAGCACATAAGGTTTAAATTCACTATTGAGAACAGTTATCACTCTGAATTCACCAAATGATCAAGAGATGGTCTTTATATGGCAGAGAGAATGACATTACACCTTATCTGGCTGACTGCAGCTCCAACACTGACACACCCAAGCTTTTTCTCAAAGTGAAACTAAAAGCTGATAGACAGCCCAGGTCCACCCACACTCTGACATCACGGCGGTAATAAACACTCATTTCTTAAAGGTACACCCACTACATTTATATAAAAAACACTCATTTCTTAAAGGTACTCTCATATGACATCCAGTTGACCTACCCCAAGCAGAAATCAGTTAAGCCAGGTTAGAGTGCAAATAAAGCCAACTTATTTTCCCCAAGTTTGTTTTTAATGAGGAGTCCCACTGATAAGGAGGATTTAATAGAACTGACTACAGTGCTGATTTGACCTTTACCATGCCAGAGGCTGAAAGAAATTGAGAGCATTCTTGTTTACCTCTTCAACGTAAGGGCATTAGTTTTTATATAATTCGACTAGAATTTTTTTCATTAATAGTAAAGAAGCTTTGGTATTTGAATCTTCATGAAATGCCTGTAGGGCAGAAATCAGCACTGTGATGGGACTGGGTTTCTTCACTTATACATTTCAAGTGTACCTGCCTGCTTAACAGTGGCAGACAATTAAGTCTGAATGATTCCTTCTTGGTGAAGGCTATCTAACAGAAACCCAATGAATGCCTCTCCCACTTTCACTTCCATGTAGTTTTTCTTTGAAAAGGATTTGATTGAATTGGATTTGTTTTTTGTCACGTGTACCGAGGTACAGTGAAAAGTATTGTTCTGCGCACGGTTCAGACAGATCATTCCGTACATGAAAAGAAAATACACAAAATACACAAAGAAAATACATAGACACAGGCATCGGGTGAAGCAGACAGGAGTGTAGTATTAATCAGGCCAGTCCATAGGAGGGTCATTCAGAAGTCTGGTAACAGCGGGGAAGAAGCTGTTTTTGAATCTGTTCATGCGTGTTCTCAGACTTTTGTATCTCCTGCCAGATAGAAGACGTTAGAAGAGTGAATAAACCAGGAGGGAGGGGTCTTTGATTATGTTGCTCGCTTTAAGGTAAAATCACCATAGTTCCAGATGATCATAAGTTGCTTTCCCCTTTGAGGGGGAGAGCTGGCTGGTGGTGACCTAACCTGAGGATAACCACATCTCAGGCTTTGTGCAAGGTTGAGAAAGTAGGGCCCTCATGGATAACCTCAGCCGATGTGTCACAAGCCAGTTGTCCAGCCAAGTGAGCTAAACCAGACCCCCTCTTTACTTTGTAGTATTCTTTTTACAGCAGCAATGCCAATGCCCTGGAAACTTTCTCTTGCCAGTGTAGGGCCATTTGCTGGTGCATAAGCCTCATTGCATATACTACACAATTAAGGTGCACAATTTTATATTTAAAAAATTAGACCTCCCTTTCATGCCCCATAAATTCTTCATTTGTTCACTGCATAGTTATTACAGATGACTTGGGGGGGAAATTGCACAGGAATCAGTACAATTTAACAGGGTCCCTTGGTAATAGTGCACCTGCCACTGAACTAGATTGCTATCTAGTTTACAGCAAATTGAAATGGTTGGGTGTGAAATTACTGCTAATTGTCTGGAATAAACTTCAGGAGCTGGAATTTTAAACCTGTGTTGGATGCATTTTTTGCAGGTTTCATCACATAACTCTCATTTATTTTCATTGTTCATTTTGTCATTTCATTTTTCATTTTGTCATTTCCTGCCCGCTGTCCCCAAAATCTTCCTGCTTTTGGTCCCCTGACTCATCCAATCTCATCCAACCTCCCTAACTGGAAATTGAACAGGTTTTTCACCATACATGATTCATAATTGTCAAACACGTTCTAACTTTCGGCTAACCATCAAGCGTGAGATTTGGTGTAATGCCTGCTCTTATCATCTTGGATTAACTATGGGCACGATCTTCTGGCCTCGGCAGACTACTAATGTGAACATGGCATGTCATGACTGAAAAGATATAGGTAGTAACCGAAGGAAGAGACTTCATGGAATACATGGTAGGTTATTGTGTATAGTGTAAATAAACCTTGTCCTCGTAACAAATATATGCGCCGAGTACAAGCAAACCTGGGTAGGCTAGAGCACAGTAAGAAGTCTTACAACACCAGGTTAAAGTCCAACAGCTTTGTTTCAAACACGAGTTTCAAACACCTGAGGAAGGAGCAGCGCTCCAAAAGCTCGTGTTTGAAACAAAGCTGTTGGACTTTAACCTGGTGTTGTAAGACTTCTTACTGTGCTCACCCCAGTCCAACGCCGGCACCTCCACATCGGGGAGGCTAGAATCCAGGGGACACAATTTCAAAATAAGGAAAGAAATCACTTAGGACCGAGATGAGGAGAATTACTTTTTTCAGAGTTGTGAATCTTTGGAATTCTGTACCCCAGACAGTCATGGTAACTCAGTCATTGAGTATGTTTAAAACAGAGGTTGACAAATTTCTTACTACACCAATAACATAAAGGGATGGCGGGGTAGCATGAGTAAAAGGTATTGAAGTGGATGAGCCATGATCGTATTGAATCAAGGAGCGGGCTCAATGGGCTGAATGGTCTACTCCAGCCCTGTGTTTCTGTGTAAAATCAATTCGTCTGAAGAAATTGGGTCATCTTATAAACCAGACCTACTTGTATGCCATGATCTATGGTAATTTTGTAACGGAGATTGATAGATTTTGATTAGGCAAAGGTATTAAGGGTCACGCAACAAGGGAAACTATGTGGATTTAGGTAGCAGATCAGCCTTGATCCTAATGAATGATGGAACAGGCTCGAGAGACTAAATGGCCTGCTTCTGATTCGATGTCCTATTTTCTCCACCATCTCGAACACTGAGCTAATCATTACAGACTGGATCAATGAAAGTTGGTGTTAGCTTCCCTTCCTGTTACAACAAACAGATTTAGGGGATTGTACTGAGCCATTCCTATCCCAATCCCATTGGGGCCTATTAAAGAAAAAAATCTTTAGAATGGAACCGCAAGTTGCTCTGCAGTACATGTTTGTAACATTGCCTTGCTAATAGTGAATTTTCATTTGGGATTTGTCTAATCTTCGACCATAACTTCAGTTCATATGCATTGTTCCCTTTTACAGAATTTCTATGGTTCTTCCTCTGGAGATTACAGTGGACAGTTGGGAGAACTGCGTGCGGGGAAGTTCAACTAAAATTCAAAATGCCCTTAACTATCTGGGGCAACACAGTAGCATTGTGGTTAGCATAAATGCTTCACAGCTCCAGGGTCCCAAGTTCGATTCCCGGCTGGGTCACTGTCTGTGCGGAGTCTGCACGTCCTCCCTGTGTGTGCGTGGGTTTCCTCCGGGTGCTCCGGTTTCCTCCCACAGTCCAAAGATGTGCGGGTTAGGTGGATTGGCCATGCTAAATTGCCCATAGTTTCCTAAAAAGTAAGGTTAGGGGGGGGGGGGGGTTGTTGGGTTACGGGTATAGGGTGGATACGTGGGTTTGAGTAGGGTAATCATTGCTCGGCACAACATCGAGGGCCGAAGGGCCTGTTCTGTGCTGTACTGTTCTATGTTCTATCAGCAGTTAATTGGTTTTCAATGGCATTTAAAAACGTCAAGCAGTCATCACGTTTCGGAGGAAAAGATACTTTCGTCAATAACTTTCTTGGTGAGACAATCAGTGGCAGATTGCTACTCCTTGTCGAGTTGCCATAAGACATAGGAGATAGAGACAGGAGTAGACCATTCGGCCCTTCAAGCCTGCTCTGCCAGTCAATATGATCATGGCTGGTCCAACATTCCTCACGTCCACTTTCTTGCTCTGTCCCTGTAGCCCTTGATTTCTTTATTGATGAAGAATATATCGATAGCCTTAAATATACACTGATTCCACCCCCACAGCTCTCTATGGCAAGGAGTTCCAGAGATTCACAACCCCCTGAGAGAACAATATTTCCTCATCTCAGCCTTAAATTGGCACCCCTTTATTCTGAGACTATACCGTCTGGCTCTAGACTCTACCATGAGGGGAAACATCCTCTCTGCATTCACCTTGTCGAGCCCCTTAAGAATCTTATATATTTCAATGAGATCACCTCTAATTCTTCTAAATTCCACAGAAATTTCAACCTTTTTAACCTTTGCTCTCAAGACGATCCTTCCATACCAGGGATCATCTTAGTGAACCTTCTGAACCACTTCCAACGGAATAATGGACGCGATCTAACGGGAACGTCGTGCCCGACTCAAGACGCGACGCAGCTGGTAAATCTAGCAAGAGGCCTCTTGTGAGATTTATCCAGCGCCACACCTTGGGAGATCTAATGGGATCTCGCGAGACATCGCGATCTGGATCCCACTGACAACGAAGGGATGTGCAGCCTTGGCAGGGCCTTCCCATCTGAGTCCCATTCGATATCGGGGTTGTTCCTGATGCTACAAGTGCCAGGAAACACCCCGCTAAACCCGCCCACAAGAGGACTCTTTCTTTATTAAATCGCAAGCAATATCTTCCCTGAATAAGGGGTCAAAAACTGCTCAAAGCGCTCCAGATGTGTTCTCGCCAGTACCTTGTACAGTTGGAAGACTTCCCTACTCTTATACTCCAACCTGCTTGAAATTAGTGCCAGTATTCCATTAGTCTTCCTGATTACCTGCTGCAACATCTGTGTTAGCTTTCTGTGTTTCATGAACAAGTACCTCCAAGTCCCTTTGTGTTGCAGCTTTCTGCAGTTTTCTCTGTTTAAATAATACCCTGTTCTTTTGTTCTCTCTCCCAAAATGAACAGCTTCACATTTTCCCACATTATACTCCATTTGCCAACTTTTTGACAAGTGACTTAATCAATATCTCTTTGCAAACTGCTTATCTCCCTCTCACAACATGGGTGTGATTCTCCGCACCCACGCTGGGTGGGAGAATCACGGGAGGGCCGCTCTGGCATCCCCCGCGATTCTCCCACCCCCCCCCCAAATTGCGTGTTGCGTTTTGCCGTGAAAAGCGGCGACCCGCGATTCTCCGACCCGGATGGGCCGAGCGGCCTGCCGGTTCACGCCGGCGGCAACCACACCTGGTCACTGCCGGCGTGGACATGGCACCAAAAGCTGGTTTGTGGCTTGTGGGGGCGGAGAGGGGAGTGAGCACCACGACCGTGCTTGGGAGGGGACTGGCCCGCGATCAGTGCCCACCAATCGGCGGGCCGGCGTCACAAAGGGACGCACTCTTTCCCCTCCGCTGCCCCGCAAGATCAAGCTGCCATGTCTTGCGGGGCAGCGGAGGGGAAGACGGCAACCGCGCATGCGCGGGTTTGGTGTCGGCCAACCTGCGCAAGCGCAGCTGATGTCACTAGGCGCACCGGCCGTGTCATTCTTGCCGAGCCGGGCCTTGACGCCAGCGACAAGGCCCCGCCGTCGAGATTTACGGCACGGCCCTCCTAGCCCCCTGGGAGGTGGGGAGAATAGGGGGCCAGGAGCGGTCTCCGACGCTGTCGTAAACCTCTCCGGGTTTCACAACGGCGTCGGGCCTTGCGGAGAATTCCGCCCCTTATCTTTCCACCTATTTTTATGACACCTGCAAATTTGGCTTCCTTCCTCCAAGCCATTAATATATATTGTAAACAGTTGTGGTCCCAGCACTGATCCCTGGAAATCCACACATTGCCAACCTGAAAAATAACTCCTTATCGCTACTCGCTGTTTCCTACCATTAGCAATTCTGTAGCCATGCCAATATACTGCCGCCAACACCATGGGCTCTTATAACTTAACCATTTGTGAAGCACCTTGTCAAATGACTTCTGGAAGTCCAAATACAACACATCTACTGGTCCCCCTCTATCCACTCTGACTGCAACTTACTCGAAAAACTAATAACTCAGTCAGATACGATTTCCCTTTCATGAAGCCAGGCTGACTCTGCTTGATTAGATTATAATTTTCCAAATGTGCTGCTGTTACTTTCTTAATAATTGATTCCAACATTTTTCCAACAATAGGTGTTAGGCTAATCGACCTACAGTTATTTTCTATTTGCTTTTTCCCCCACCTCCCCTTTTGAATCAGGGTGTCACATCAGCAGTTTTCCAAGGATTTTTGGAAAATTTTGGAAAATGCATCCATTATCTCTGTAGCTATTTTTGTTTAAATTGTGAAGCGCCTGACTCGCCCAACCATCCTGACTCGCCCAACCATCCTGACTCGCCCAACCATCCTGACTCGCCCAACCATCCTGACTCGCCCAACCATCCTGACTCGCCCAACCATCCTGACTCGCCCAACCATCCTGACTCTCCCAACCATCCTGACTCAAGCCGGGTGTGAATCAAGCAGCAGAACATGTCCAAGCCTCTACCTCTAGTGGTGAAGTGTAAAAGGAGTGGAGCAAATGAGGCCACACTCACTTTTACAGCATTAATTTCATGAAGCAGATGAGTTTAAAGGTCCCATTGAAATAGAGAAGGTAAGTTTCTAATGTAAGTGAATATAATGCGGAGGTTGGGACATTGATGGAGGGGTGGCAGTTTCAGGGAACGGGTGGAAGGATTTGGACATCGGGGGTGGGGCGAGAGTCAGACAGTAGGGGGAATGCAGGCTGGAGCATGAGGCCGGGTCCAGAAGGTCGGGGGGGGAGGGGAGGTGGGGGCAGGGGGGGAAGGGTTGGGACCGGATGGGAGTACAGGTCGGAAGGGAGTGTTCGGTCAGGCTGGCGTGGGGTCCTGCCTGTTGGGTCGGGTTGTAGAAGTCAAGTTGAGGGAGGGGTGTAGAATCCCATGTGGGTGAGTGTGGGTGGTGTGACATCATGGATTTGGTATGGTAGCTGAAGGGTTAACAACTTCATGTAAATGCATCTAGCCACCAGATGAGAATCAAAAGCAGTCACGTAGAGCACGTGACACCCTTGATTCTGGGAGAAGGTATTTAGGCATGATAGAGAGCAATCGTGTGTTCAGGAGATCTGTAGATAGAGTTATAGCATAGTTTATTTAACAACCTTTGTATCTTAGTAAGATGTTCGAATCTAGTTATAAACAGAATTTATCAATTAGCTTTGTTAATTAACATAGCTTGATGTTCTTTGTTGAACAATACTCATCAAAGCCATCCTTATCCAGAAAGCAGAAAACATCACAGACAGTGCTTGGTTGAGGGGAGGGAGGGGGGGGGGGGGGGGGGGGGGGGGGGGGTGGTTTCCTTCCCAAACGAAATTCGGATAAACGTGATATGTAGTGCTGATTTGCTACTGTCCACTTAATGTTACTGCCAAACTCAAAGTTCTCTCCCCAGTGTCATTCTAACCACCGTAAACTTGAGATCATCCAGAACTATGCTGCCCAGGTCTTAACTTGCAGTAAGCTCTGTTCTCTTATCACCCACTGACCCACACTGGCTTCCAAACAAGCACCACATCGACTTTAAAATTCTCATTCATGATTTCAAGCCCCTTCCTATCTCTGTAATCTCCTCCAACTTCACAACTCTGCAAGATAATAAAGCTCCTCTAATTCTGTACTCTTGGAACCCCCAATTTTAATTGTTTACCGCTGTCAGCTGTGTCTTCAGTTTCCTTTGCCCCAAGCACTGACATTCCTTCTCTGGACCTCTTCACCTCACTTTCTTCCTTTAAGACACTCGTTAAATTCTATCCCGCTGACCAAGGTTTTGGTCATTTGATCTTTGGACCTTACATTAGTGAGGTTCTGATGAAAGGTCATCGACCTGAAATTTTGTGTGGGGTTTTCCAGCCCTTTTCCATCCCTGCTAAAGCCGAGCCCAACCCACCCCCACAGCAGGTTCTCCAGCAGCTTGGTGGACAATGATTCATATTTCAGCGGGACTGGACGATCTAATGGTGAGTCTGCTTTGCCATGGGAAAACAGGCCGTTGGTGGTGGTGGTGAGGTAGGAGGAGGAGTAGGGGGGGGGCGTGGTGTAATCATGGCCATTAAGTCTGTTTCTTTCGTTATAGATGTTGCCAGACATGCAGAGTGCTCCCAGCATTTTCTGTTTGTAGGTTACATAAGTGGATGCACAGCCAGGTTTATACCAAATATACAGGGTGCACTTTTTGAATTCCTGGGATAGCAGAAATGAGTGCTCCCCAACTGCCAGAGCACTATTCCTGCTGTTTTGGGGACTGAATCACAACAGCACACACTTTTGTGAAGTTGGGGGTGCCAATCTGTGAAAATTATCTGGTGTTTTCCTACCTGCTGTTGATACCCAAGAGTGGGTTATAAATGGTGACCTTAACCTAACCATCACGGTTAGGGCAGCACGGTAGCATTGTGGATAGCACAATGGCTTCACAGCTCCAGGGTCCCAGGTTCGATTCCGGCTTGGGTCACTGTCTGTGTGGAGTCTGCACATCCTCCCCGTGTGTGCGTGGGTTTCCTCCGGGTGCTCCGGTTTCCTCCCACAGTCCAAAGATGTGCAGGTTAGGTGGATTGGCCATGATAAATTGCCCTTAGTGTCCAAAATTGCCCTTAGTGTTGGGTGGGGTTACTGGGTTATGGGTATAGGCTGGAGGTATTGACCTTGGGTAGGGTGCTCTTTCCAAGAGCCGGTGCAGACTTGATGAGCCGAATGGCCTCCTTCTGCACTGTAAATTCTATGAAATCATCAGTCAGTGGGAGAGATAGAAACAGCAGGATAGAGATCAACCTAGCAACAGTCAGCATATTCAGCCTTGGAGAAACAAACTCTTACTCAATAAATTAGTCCGAACATGGACACTAACTTATATGATCTGCTGACACTTGATGGCTCTTGATTAAGTAGGTTATAGAAAAATGTAAACTTGGGTGTTATGAATTAGTGTGAGCTTCACTCAGTATTAGATAGGAATTCAAGGCAATGCCAGTCCCAGTTTGATAAGTGTATGCAAGAATAGCTATTCTTCCTTTGTTCCATCGATGTAAGAAGAAATTATGCCTATTGTCAACAATGCATTGCTTGTAAATTTATTTTTATACTTAAATTAAAATCATTAAAGTGATTGAATCGCTGACCAATTTTGTTCTTACTCCAGTAAACAACAAGAAATAGCGCCCGCTTGGTCTTTCATCTCAAAGCAACAGGAAGTAGTGGGAATAATATTGAGAGTGTAAGAGGGAGGAGGGTACTCGTGGAAACACAATGAGGCTGGGGTTGGGGGGTGTGAATGAAAGGTGAGAGGTATGAGAAGAATGAAAGGTAACTGAGAGAATTGTGAAAGTTTTCAGCCAAAACTGGGGTGGGGTTTGGGGGTGGGTTGGCAACAGGAATAGGAATGCCCACTTTTTCCAAAATGGCAACCTTCATTTAACAATAGCACAAATATTCACTTTGCACTTGCTCCCTCACCAGCCCTTGCCACATCCCACCAACCGCGCCTTGCCCACCAAACAGAAAACTTCAATGAGCTCCAGAAATGAATGGTTTCATTAACTATTTTGACACTTGAAGAACATTTTGAACATTTTGTTAATATGCTTTACTGAATGTTAAATCCTGTTAGTGTTCTGAACATTAACATTAATCTTCCAAGCCGTTTACAGTTTAGGAACAAAGGCAAACTTGCAACAATTCCCTCAGTAATTCCTTAGACAGGACAGTGGTTTGTCATTTCCCACACTGATTCCTCTCTGAGCATAGAATCCATTTATCAAAGAAAACGCATCTTGAAAAGAACATTGACACAAAAACGCAGACGCAGAGTACATTACAATTGGCAATTGGACCAGTTATACAGTTATATATTAGGGACTTCTCATATACTGCCCTGTTTTTTGACATCAATTTACATTTGGGACTCCAAAGCTGTCGCAACATCCATTTACATGCACCAATTTGATCTTGAGCCATAATTTGCTATGTGAATCTAACAACATCTACCATTAGTTGGACATGCCCTTGCATGTTTAATCTTGATGATATTTTATGCAATTGGAAGTGAAAGATGTCATGATATGCAGACATGCACATAATGAGATAGAGACAGGCAGCTAATGAACACAGAGAACAGGACATAACCAATCAGCAGGCAGAACACTTGGGGGTGGCTTTCCACTATAAAAGGCACAAGGCACTCACACTCTGCCTCTTTCCACTGGGGACATCTACAGAGTGAGTCATGGTGTAAATATCACATAACACCTCCAGCATGTGGTTAAGAGCTAGTCTGGTTCAGTCAGACAGAATAATCACACTTAGGTTAGCAGAGAATCGAACTCACAGAGAACTGTGCTAACTGTGTGACAGGTTCAATAAATCAAATTGAACTAACTTCAAGGTCTGGAGTATCTTTCAGTTAAAGCTGCATCCAGTTGCAGCCCGTGTTATCTCAGTGTGCTGAACACGACATGGTACCAGAAGACTGATATCCCTAGGTGGTTTACCTCAATCTGTTCCATGACGACCAGCAACTGTATCCCGGCACCATGGAGAAGACCCAGGCTCCTCAATAGCTGCGGACCTCCGGCAATCTCAGTACCAACTGGCGGACTTTCAAGCAGAGGTTTCTGTTGTACATCGAAGCCTCAGACCTGATGCAAGAAAGATCGCGCTTCTCCTCTCAACTGCGGACGATCAAGCCATCCAACTCTTCAACTCATTTAACTTCATCGAAGGCCAGGACAAGACAAAGTTTCAGACCATCCTGGACAAGTTTGATAGTCATTGTGAAGTGGACACCAATGAAATCTTCGAGCGCAATATACTCCAACAACGCCTACAAGATGAATTTTTCAACTCTTTCTTAACTAATCTCGGTCTACTAGCGCTGTCCTGCAACTTTGGTGATATTGCTGACTCCATGATCAGAGACCAAATCGTGTTTGGAGTGCACTCTGATCCTCTGAGAGAACAGCTTTTAAAAATCAAGCATATGACCCTGTCAGTCGCGATTGGAACATGTACAGGGCATGAGCATGCCAAAAATTGGTATTCTCAGTACAAATCGGCTGGCACAGGCCATCGACCGGATACAGCGCCTCAGCATTGATGAAAGTGGCCATTTTGCACGCTCTGCCCCACGCATGCACAATGTAAATCGTATAACGAAGCGGCCGATCACCACACTGTGCAGGTGCGAACGTCTGCCGACCGTACTGCACATGTGCGACGATGCACGGAGTGTAACAATGTTATGATGTGCCCGAACTGTGGCATCGCCCACTTAAAGAAACACTGCCCTGCAAGAGGCAGGCAATATTAAATTTGCGGAAAGCCTGGACACTATGCAGCCTTGTGCAGGTCTGCATCACCAGTTAAGGGCTAGCGCTCCCAACTCCAACGCAGGCGCGTTCAGAGGGTACAACGAGGTTTACAGGATTCTGATCCTGGCAGGCCAACGGATCCAGAGGACGATTGCCTGGAGTCGCTCTATCGTGTGGGTATCATTACCACACGTGAATATGCCTCACCAACATCATCATGAAGCCTGTCCGTCCTCACTGTGGATTCTCCGGTCGAATGCCGTGCAGTGATGCAAGTAAATCAATGCTCTATCCAGTTCAAGCTGGACACAGGGGCTTCTGCCAATCTCCTTTCACTGGCAGATTTCAACCGCATCAAGAAGCCACCCAAGCTCCTTCCAGCAGCCTGCCAGCTCCTGGACTATAACAACAACGCCATCACAGCACTGGGATCCTGAAATCTGCTTGTCTCTAATAGGAGCATTCATGCACGACTGAGGTTTGAAATCATCAAGCCAGACAGGGCCTCCCTGCTCGGTGCACAGGCATGCAAGCTGCTAAACCTTGTGCAACGGGTCTACACAATGACCTCCCCCAACGTGGATCTTCAAGCCGGTATTGATGACATCCTCGCTCAGTATCCGGATGTGTTTGACGGGATGGGCACTCTGCCATATCAGTACAAGATCCTGCTACGGCCTGATGCCATGCCTGTGGTTCACGCACCACGCCAGGTCCCGGCTCCACTGATGGAGCGCCTGAAGGCACAGCTCAAGGATGTTCAGGACCAGGGCATCATTTCCAAAGTTACAGAACCGACTGACTGGATCAGCTCGATGGTATGTGTAAAAAAGCCTTCGGGGGAGCTACGCATCTGCATTGATCCCAAAGATCTCAACCAGAATATAATGTGGGAACATTACCCCATCCTGAAGCGGGAGGAACTCACAAGTGAGACGCCACGCGCCCCTTTTTTCACAAAGTTGGATGCATCACATGGATTCTGGCAAATCCAGCTGGATGAGTCCAGCAGAAGGCTCTGAACCTTCAACACACTGTTTGGCAGGCATATAATCGTATGCCATTCAGCATTGTCTCAGCCTCGGAGATCTTCCATAGAATCATGGAGCAGATGATGGAGGGCATTGAAGGGGTTCGTGTGTATGTGGACAACGTTATCATTTGGTCCATAACCCCCGAAGAACACATCTCTCGTCTCCAGCAGGTATTCCGCCGTGTCCATGCCAATGGCCTCAAGCTGTACAGGGCCAAGTTTTGCTTTGGCATGTCGACACTTACGTTCTTAGGTGACCAGATATCTCAGCAGGGTATGAGCCCAGACACAGACAAGGTCAAGGCCATCGAAGCCATGAAGACCCCTGAAGACAAGAATGCGGTGCTGCACTTCCGAGGCATGGTAAACTTTTTGGGCAAGTTTATCCCTAACATGGCCTCACACACCACGGCCCTCAGACACCTGGTGAAAAAGTCCACTTCCTTTGAGTGGCAGGCAGCTGATCAAGCAGTGGTTGGAGCTGAAAGCCAAGCTCACCACTGCACCTGTATTGACATTTTTTGACCCTGACAGTGAAACGAAAATCTCGACAGATGTGTGCCAGAACAGCATCTGCGCGGTGTTGCTCCAGCACGATGACACCTCATCCTGGGCACCGGTTGCCTACGCATCACGGGCGATGATACCCACCGAGCAGCAGTATGCCCAAATTGAAAAGGAATGCCTGGGCCTTCTCACTGGAATTACTAAGTTCCACAATTATGTCTATGGCCTGCCGACGAGTTCACCGTCGAGATGGACCACAGGTCGCTGGTCCACATTATCCAGAAGGACCTGAACGACATGATACCCCGGCAGCAACGCATCCAGACTCAGAAGGTACGACTTTGAACTCGTGTACACACCTGGCAAGGAGCTCATTATTGCGGATGCCTTGTCCTGCTTCATAACCTTGCCTGCTGAACCGCCGGCATTCATCCAACAGATTGAATCGCAGGTGCAGCTGTGGGCCAGCAAACTCCCCACGTCGGATGAAAACGTAATTTTGATTCGCGACGAGACAGTCAAAGACCCTCTTCGGCAGCGTGTCATACGCCACCTCGTCGATGGCTGGCAGAAAGGGCAGTGCCCTCAATTCTTCAATGTAAAGGACGACCTGACGGTGATTGATGGTATCCTCCTCAAGCTGGACCGGATTATCTTTCCACTCAGTCTCCAGAGCTTGGTGCTCCAGCAAATCCATGAGGGACATCTGGGTGTCAAGATCTGCAGGCGGAGAGCCAGGCAAGCTGTCTACTGGCCTGGGATTAGTCAGGACATCTCAAATATGGTCCTCAACTGTCCAACCTGTCAATGCTTCCAGCTAGGACAGAGCAAGGAGACGCTTCAGCAGCACAAAATTATGACTGCCCCGTGGTCCAAGGTGGGCATCGACCTCTTTCATGCCAATGGTAGTGATTATGTGTTAATCATTGATTATTTTTCCAACTACCCAGAAGTCGTGAAGCTCTCGGACCTCACATCCAAGACTGTCATCAAGGCCTGTAAGGAGATGTTCTCCAGGCATGGTATTCCACTCACTGTCATGAGTGACAACGGTCCTTTCTTCAGCAGCCAAGAGTGGTCAGGATTTGCCTCGGTATATCAGTTTAATCATGTCACTTCCAGCCCACATTACCAGCAGTCCAACGGGAAGGTTGAGAAAGGGGTGCACATAGTGAAGCAGCTCATCTGCGAGGCCACGGATTCTGCTTCTGACATCAAACTTGTGCTGCTTGCGTACAGGGCTACCCTCTGTCAATTGGCATGTCAGCGGCTCAACTCCTGATGAACAGGGACCTGCGGACAACTCTTCCAGCCATACATTTGCCTGATCTAGATCATCTCCTGGTGCTGCAGAAGGTGCAGAAGCTCAGGGACCGGCAAAAGCAGGGCTATGATGCTCATGCCACCGATTTGCCTGTGCTGTCCCTGGCAGATGCTGTTCGGATGGCTACCTGATGGAGGCTGGTCAGCTCCATCTGTTGTTGTTCGACAGGCTGCTCCTTGATCGTATGTTGTGCGTATGGCTGATGGCTCTGTTGTGCGGAGTAACAATGGGCACTGCGCACAGTTGTCCGCCCCCCAACCACATTCTTTGTTGTTTACATCTGTTATTGTGCTACCTCCTGACACCTCGAGCCATGAGGCCACCAGTCAGGCTTCAATCCCGGCTATCAAAGTGCCGTCGTCCCCACCACCACCTCTCCGGCGGTCGGCCAGGATCAGGCGCAAGCCCCAGAGACTGGACTTATGAACATTTGTTTTGTTTGCTATGTTCTGTTTTCGCACATTAGACACCTGTTTTCATATGTACTCATGTTGCCATCTGCCATCTCATGCAAATCAGTTAGTTTTTCGACCTACACATGTAAATACTTTCACATAGGCTGCAGAAAAACATTTCAAAAGGGGAGATGTCATGATATGCAGACATGCACATAATGAGATGCAGACATGCAGCTAATGAACACAGAGAATAGGACATAACCAATCAGCAGGCAGAACACTTGCAGGTGATTTCCCACTCTGAAAGGCACGAGGCACTCACACTCCGCCTCTTTCCACTGGGGACATCTACAGAGTGAGTCAGGGTATATATATTACATAACACCTCCAGCACGTGGCTAAGAGCTAGTCTGGTTCAGTCAGACAGAGTAACCACACTTAGGTTAGCAGAGAGTCGAACTCACAGAGAACTGTGCTATCTGTGTGACAGGTTCAATAAATCAGATTGAACTAACTTCAAGGTCTGGAGTATCTTTCAGTTAAAGCTGCATCCAGTTGCAGCCCATGTTACCTCAGTGTGCTTAACACGACAAAAGGTAACTAATTCACAGTGAGGGAAACAGGGAATTCAGGACATGAGTGAACTGGGCAAACAACTGTTAATGAATCAGACTGATGGACTGCGATAGCATGAGGGCTGAGGAGGAAATATAAGTTGGAATTGGCAAATGTTGGGGGCAACTTAACAGTTTAATTTTAGGTGGGTTTGCTTGGGAGTTTTCCATGGCTCTGTCAGCAGGTTCCCCACCATCTAGTGCTGAAATGACTGTACTATGTTTACATACACTGATCATGTAATGAAATGAAAATCGCTTATTGTCACAAGTAGGCTTCAATGAAGCTACTGTGAAAAGCCCCCAATCACCACATTCTGGCGCCTGTCCGGGGAGGCTGGTACGGGAATCGAACCGTGCTGCTGGCCTGCTTGAAAAGCCAGTGATTTAGCCCAGTGAGCTAAATCAGCCCCTAGTATGTTGTATATTGATATCTGAATATTACTATAGTCAGCTTCGCACACATAGGCATTACTCCACATACCCCCAAGTAGCTGAGGGCCCCTCTTTTCACGACCCCTACCCTTCAACCCTCAACTTTCCGTAGGTCCCTTCATACGCGCCTTACACCCCCCATCCTTCATACCTCCCCATCCCTACTTTCATGGGCATGCCCCCTCTCGCCCTGACCCTTGGCAGTATCACCCTGGCATCTAGGCACCCTGGAGCTGCTAACCTGGCAGTACTTCCAGCCTAGTGGTGCCATCTGGGCACCTTGGCTGTCCCAGTGTGCCAGTGCCAAGGTGCCAACCTGGCAGTCCCAAAGTTCACAGGTGCCAGGGGGAGCCAAAGTGCCAACCTGTCCAGTCCTGACCACCCAGGGGTCTCCAATAACCTGGGAGACCCCCCAGGAGCTGTTCTGCCTGATCCACTATTGTGTGATGTGGAGATGCCGGCGTTGGACTGGGGTGGGCACAGTAAGACGTCTTACAACACCAGGTTATGTCCAACAGGTTTGTTTCGAATCGCTAGCTTTCGGAGCACAGCTCTTTCCTCAGGTGAATGAAGAGGTGGGTTCCAGAAACACAAGTATAGACAAAGTCAATGATGCAGGTAATTAAGTCTTTACAGGTCCAGATGGTGCGACTAGAGAGAGGGATAGACACAGGTCACGGGTTAAAGAGGTGTGAATTGTCTCAAGCCAGGACAGGTCGTAGGATTTTGCAAGCCCAGGCCAGATGGTAGGGGGTGAATGTAATGCGACATGAATCCAAGGTCTCGGTTGAGGCCGTACTCATGTGTGCGGATCTTGGTTATCAGTTTCTGCTCAGCGATTCTGCATTGTCGCGTGCCCTGAAGGCCGCCTTGGAGACCCTTTACCTGAAGATCAGAGGCTGAATGCCCTTGACTGCTGAAGTGTTCCCCGACTGGAAGGGAACATTCCTGCCTGATGATTGTCATGCGATGTCTGTTGATCCATTGTTGCAGCGTCTGCATGGTCTCGCCAATGTACCACGGCTTGGGACATCCTTTCCTGCAGCATATGAGTAGACAACATTGGCCGAGTTGTACAAGTATGTATCATTTACCTGGTGGGTGGTGTTCTCACGTGTTATGGTGGCACCCATGTCGGCGATCTGACACGTCTTGCAGAGGTTACCATGGAAGGGTTATGTGGTCTTGTGGTCGCTGTTCTGCTGAAGGCTGGGTAGTTGCTTCAAACAATGGTCTGTTTGAGGTTGCGCAGTTGTTTGAAGGCAAGTAGTGGGGATGGCCTTGGCAAGATGATCATCTTCATCGATGATGTGTTAAAAGCTGCGAAGGAGATGTCGTAGTTTCTCCGCTCCTGGGAAGTACTGGATGACGAAGGGTACTCTGTTGGTTGTGTCCCGTATTTTTCTTCTGAGGAGGTCAGTGTATTTTTTTTGCTGTCGCGCTTTGGAACTGTTGATCGATGAGTCGAGCACTATATCCCATTCATACGAGCGACATCTTTTCGCGTCTGTCGATGTCTGTTACGCTATCTTCTTCACAGCCTTCAATTACTGTGTCCACAATTGTGTGGACCAGTAAGGGGTCGCCTTGGGGAGGCCGATAGATGCTGGGAGTCGGGACATCCAACGTCAGCACAGATAAGTTAGATCTTGCAACAAGTTGGGGCAGCATGGTGGCGCAGTGGTTAGCACTGCTGCCTCACGGCCACAGGTCCCAGGTTCGATCCCGACTCTGTGGTCACAGTCCGTGTGGAGTTTGCACGTTCTCCCTGTGTTTGCATGGGTTTCGCCCCACAACCCAAAGATGTGTAGGCTGGGTGGATTGGCCATGCTAAATTGCCCCTTAATTGGAAAAAATGAATTGGGCACTCTGAATTTATTAAAAGAAAAAAAAAGATCTTGCAACACGTTACGGCCATCAGGAATCCCCGGGGACATCCCTCCCGACATTTTCGGCAGCGCCTCACTCCGAATCCAGCGGGGCCAGGGGAGACTTTGCCTAGAGTGTTATATGATTGTTATGATTGTGACGGAGAGCCCCGTCACTTGTGGCACACTTTTGTAAACCCAAGTACACTCATATACATGAATACACTAAACGTCATTGCTGACAAATCCTGATTTGTTTGGAGAGAAGAGCAGTACTTCTTCTGGGTCGACATTCCTGGAAGAGAAGTGACAGTAAGTTAAACACTGGATAAAAGCAAATTACTGCGGATGCTGCCATCTGAAACCAAAAGTGAAAATGCTGGAAAATCTCAGCAGATCTGGCAGCATTTCTAAGGAGAAAAAAGAGCTAACGTTTCGAAGCTTTGACAAAGAGTCATCCAGACTCGAAACGTTAGCTCCCTTTTTTCTCCACAGATGCTGTCAGATCTGCTGACATTGTCCGGTATTTTCTGTTTTTGATTTATCATATCAATCTCCTGAAGGACGGGAGCGAGAGAGAACTGATATCTGCAACAACCTTGATGGTGTGTCGGGTGGAAGGAGAGGATGGTTATAGTCCTGCAGGCAGAGATCCAGACAATTGGCAATCTGGATGTTATTGACCCACCTAAAGGTGAATGGAGTAGCCCCTTGGTTATTGTCCTCAAGGTCTCTGAGGATGCGCATTGACTTCAGGAAGGTGAACACCATATTCCGGTTTGATGCCTATCTGAAACCCCACGTTGATGACCTACTGGAGCGGATAGGAAATGCCAGATATAGCACACCCTTGATCTTTGCAAAGGATATTGCAGGTGCAACTGAAGGAGAGGTCCGGGGATACACTGCCTTCAGGTTACCTCGGGCTGTTCCAGTTCACTATGTTGCCATTTGGCTTACATGGAGCCCATGCTACATTCTAGAGGCTAATGGGCAAGGACTTTCAGGATGACAAAGTTCACAGTGCAGCCTACTTGGATGACATGATGATTTAGTGTTAATTGGAGCAACCTCCTCTGCAATATCCTCGGGAAGATCGATTCTGCCGGTTTGACCCTGAATTCAGCAAAATGTGTCTGGACGAAAGGGGAGAACAAGTAACTTGGCTACCAACTGAAGGAATGGCAAGGTCTGCCCAGAAGTTGACAAGGTAGAGGCACTGTGTAGAACCAGGGGCTGAGGTGAGTGGTCAGTGGGTGTGCAACAAGATGGCCACTGTAATGGCGGTCGGTCCCAGGCACTGTCCCAGTCCTGTGGAAGAGGTACCCCGGCTGCTCGGCCTGCTTCCCCCCCCCCCCCCCCCCCCCCGCCCCCGCTTCCCCCGGCCCGGGTATGCACCCCCCCTCCTCCCCCCGCTGCAGCCAGCACGGCAGGTGTCCGGCCCGGCAGCCGCAATCACTCTACGCCATCTCCTACCTCCTCTCTCTTGCTCAGCAGCCATGCCACCAGGTTCATGGCTTTTGAGAGCACAAGTGAACCACGACGCTGGGAACTCGGCCCATTGGCGGCAGTGAATCTTGGGGACCTCGGAGAATAGGGTATCAGGCCTGCTAATGATATGCCTACTTTGTATTTTTACCCCGCGCGGTGAGAGATGCATTTATGCCATTTTCGGGTTGCTGAAGCATCCTGATTTGGCATCAAACCGATGCCTACCAGAGAATAATCTTCGGATGGCGTCGGACGCTTTTCTGCGCCCAATCACATTTCATGATTTCGGCAAATGGAGAATCCCGCCCATTGTCTCAGAAACGGAGAATCTCGCTCAAGATATTCCAATGGTTTACCAGACATGAACAGGAATGGCAAGCATTACAAGAAGCATTGACAACAGCGCCAGTGCTGACATTTTTTGACCCGACAAAGAAGACAAAAATATTGACAGGTGCTTTGAAAGATGGATTGGGAGCGGTGTTATTGCAAAAAGGCAATGATGAAAATTGGCTTCCAAATTGCCTATACTTTCAAATCAATATCTGACACAGAGTGAAGGTATGCTCAGATTGAAAAAGAATGCTCGGTTTATTTAATGGTCTTACTAAGTTCCATGACTATGTCTACGGTCTCCCAATATTTTTAGTGAAAACTACCACAGACCATTGGTCACAATAGTTAAAACAAAATCTAAGAGATATGTCCCCTAGGATACAGCGCATGATGCTGAAGCTACAAAGATACGATTTCGATCTAATCTACGTGCCAGGCAAGCATCTCATCTTAACTGATGCGCTATCTCGAGCCACAGGCATGGGAGAGATACACCAGATGGATGACGATGTTCAAGTCTATGTGAATCTTGTCACTTAGTCCCTTCTGGTAGCTGTTGACAAATCAAGATTAATAAAGGAAGAAATGACCAAAGACACAGTCTGACAAAAGGTGATAAATTATCTCCCATGAGGGATGGCCGAAAGGTTCCTGCTCCAGCTATTAAAATATTAGGGCAGAATTAAGTGACGCAAATGGATTTTTGTTATGACAACAAAGGACTGTAATTCCACATTAATTAAGGTCAATGGTTATTAAAAAAAATCCATGAAGGGCACTTGGGAGTAGAAAAGTGCAAGCGAAAAGCCAGGGATACATTTTATTGGCCAGGTTAAAACCACGATATTCAAGTAATGGTGAAAAACTGCACACAGTGTAGGAAGCTTCAAACTGCCGAAAGCAGTAGTTAATCGAAGATTAGAGAGGAAACTGATCTTCCAAAAAAGAAGGCAAAAGAGATTTTATGACAAATCCACAAGAAGGCTCCAACCATTGCAAACAGATGACTGGAAGATCTAAATGGGAACGGATGGTTAAAATATGCAAAGGTAATGCAACAGGCATGTCCTCATTTGTATTTAATCATCACTGATGACGGAACAGTCTTAAAGAGAATCAGAAGAGCCTTGGTGACAGTTCAGCAGCCTTTTATTTATTTTTATTTAATAAATTTAGACTATCCAATTCATTTTTTCCAATTAAGGGGCAATTTAGCGTGGTCAATCCACCTACACTGCACATCTTTGGATTGTGCGAAACCCACGCAAACACGGGGAGAATGTGCAAACTCCACACGAACAGTGACCCAGAGCCGGGATCGAACCTGGGACCTCAGTTCTGTGAGGCAGCAGGGCTATCCCACTGCACCACCATGCTGCCTAGCAGCCTTTTATTCTGGAACCACAAGAAGACATTGTGAGCAATCCTAAGACAGTTGAAAAAGATACATTTCAGCACACAGAGCCAGAATAAAGTAAAAATGCAGAAAGTCAAAAAGAACAACAAGAAACATCTGGAACAACAAATGAAAATGAAACACAGTCACAAGTTCAACCACTGCTCAGAAGATCAACACGGCAAAGATGTAAACCTGAGAGACTGAATTTGTGATGGACTGTAAATAGTTAAATGTTCTAAAGAATTGTGCATAGCATATTGTACTGTAAAACAAAGTAATGAATGTAATTAGTTACATTTCCAGGAGATGGGGGATCTGCCTACTGAGGTAATATGGGTTGAAGTTAGAAATAGGAAAGGAGCAGTCACCTTGTTGGGAGTTTTCTATAGGCCCCCCAATAGCAGCAGAGATGTGAAGGAACAGATTGGGAAACAGATTTTGGAAAGGTGCAGAAGTCACAGGGTAGTAGTCATGGGCGACTTCAACTTCCCAAACATTGAGTGGAAACTCTTTAGATCAAATAGTTTGGATGGGGTAGTGTTTGTGCAGTGTGTCCAGGAAGCTTTTCTAACACAGTATGTAGATTGTCCGACCAGAGGGGAGGCCATATTGGATTTAGTACTTGGTAATGAACCAGGGCAGGTGATAGATTTGTTAGTGGGGGAGCATTTTGGAGGTAGTGACCACAATTCTGTGACTTTCACTTTAGTAATGGAGAGGGATAGGTGCGAGCAACAGGGCAAGGTTTATAATTGGGGGAAGGGTAAATACAATGCTGTCAGACAAGAATTGAAGTGCAGAAGTTGGGAACATAGGCTGTCAGGGAAGGACACAAGTGAAATGTGGAACTTGTTCAAGGAACAGGTACTGCGTGTCTTTGATATGTATGTCCCTGTCAGGCAGGGAAGAGATGGTCGAGTGAGGGAACCATGGTTGACAAGAGAGGTTGAATGTCTTGTTAAGAGGAAGAAGGAGACTTATGTAAGGCTGAAGAAACAAGGTTCAGACAGGGCGCTGGAGGGATACAAGATAGCCAGGAGGGAACTGAAGAAAGGGATTAGGAGAGCTAAGAGAGGGCATGAAAAATCTTTGGCGGGTAGGATCAAGGAAAACCCCAAGGCCTTTTACACATATGTGAGAAATATGAAAATGACTAGAGCGAGGGTAGGTCCGATTAAGGACAGTAGCGGGAGATTGTGTATTGAGTCTGAAGAGATAGGAGAGGTCTTGAACAAGTATTTTTCTTCAGTATTTACAAACGAGAGGGGCCATATTGTTGGAGAGGACAGCGTGAAGCAGACTGATAAGCTTGAGGAGATACTTGTCAGGAAGGAAGATGTGTTGCGCGTTTTGAAAAACTTGAGGATAGACAAGTCCCCCGGGCCTGACGGGATATATCCAAGGATTCTATGGGAAGCAAGAAATGAAATTGCAGAGCCGTTAGCAATGATCTTTTCGTCCTCGCTGTCAACAGGGGTGGTACCAGAGGATTGGAGAGTGGCGAATGTCGTGCCCCTGTTCAAAAAAGGGAATAGGGATAACCCTGGGAATTACAGGCCAGTTAGTCTTACTTCGGTGGTAGGCAAAGTAATGGAAAGGGTACTGAGGGATAGGATTTCTGAGCATCTGGAAAGGCATTGCTTGATTAGGGATAGTCAGCACGGATTTGTGAGGGGTAGGTCTTGCCTTACAACTCTTATTGAATTCTTTGAGGAGGTGACCAAGCATGTGGATGAAGGTAAAGCAGTGGATGTAGTGTACATGGATTTTAGTAAGGCATTTGATAAGGTTCCCCATGGTAGGCTTATGCAGAAAGTAAGGAGACATGGGATAGTGGGAAATTTGGCCAGTTGGATAACAAACTGGCTAACCGATAGAAGACAGAGAGTGGTGGTGGATGGCAAATATTCAGCCTGGAGCCCAGTTATCAGTGGCGTACCGCAGGGATCAGTTCTGGGTCCTCTGCTGTTTGTGATTTTCATTAACGACTAGGATGAGGGAGTTGAAGGGTGGGTCAGTAAATTTGCAGATGATACGAAGATTGGTGGAGTTGTGGATAGTGAGGAGGGCTGTTGTCGGCTTCAAAGAGACATAGATAGAATGCAGAGCTGGGCTGAGAAGTGGCAGATGGAGTTTAACCCTGACAAGTGTGAGGTTGTCCATTTTGGAAGGACAAATCTGAATGCGGAATACAGGGTTAATGGTAGGGTTCTTGGCAATGTGGAGGAGCAGAGAGATCTTGGGGTCTATGTTCATAGTTCTTTGAAAGTTGCCACTCAAGTGAATAGAGCTGTGAAGAAGGCCTATGGTGTGCTAGCGTTCATTAGCAGAGGGATTGAATTTAAGAGCCGTGAGGTGATGATGCAGCTGTACAAAATCTTGGTCAGGCCACATTTGGAGTACTGTGTGCAGTTCTGGTCACCTCATTTTAGGAAGGATGTGGAAGCTTTGGAAAAGGTGCAAAGGAGATTTACCAGGATGTTGCCTGGAATGGTGAGTAGGTCATACGAGGAAAGGTTGAGGGTGCTAGGCCTTTTCTCATTAGAACGGAGAAGGATGAGGGGCGACTTGATAGAGGTTTATAAGATGATCAGGGGAATAGATAGAGTAGACAGTCAGAGACTTTTTCCCCGGGTGGAACACACCATTACAAGGGGACATAAATTTAAGATAAATGGTGGAAGATATAGAGGGGATGTCAGAGGTAGGTTCTTTACCCAGAGAGTAGTGGGGGCATGGAATGCACTGCCTGTGGTAGTAGTTGAGTCGGAAAAGTTAGGGACCTTCAAGCGGCTATTGGATAGGTACTTGGATTAGGGTAGAATAATGGAGTGTAGGTTAACTTCTTAAGGGCAGCATGGTAGCATTGTGGATAGCACAATTTCTTCACAGCTCCAGGGTCCCAAGTTCGATTTCGACTTGGGTCACTGTCTGTGTGGAGTCTGCGCATCCTCCCCGTGACTGCGTGGGTTTCCTCCGGGTACTCCGGTTTCCTCCCACAGTCCAAAGATGTGCAGGTTGGGTGGATTGGCCATGAAAAATTGTCCAAAATTCTATGATTAACCTAGGACAAAAGTTCGGCGCAACATCGTGGGCCGAAGGGCCTGTTCTGTGCTATATTTCTCTATCTATCTATCTATGTGATGATACACATACGCAATCATGCATATAATGATGTAAACAACCTCTGATCAGCAGGTGGCAGTGTAAATCTACCTTATGACTCTGTACCTCTGAGTTGGGAGATAGTCGTGACAGTGGATAATCATACTCGCAGTAGTTCTCGGATAATTTATCAGTATTGTAGTTTGTAATATATTTCTCATGGCCATCTTTACCACGCATTTATTTTAGAATAAAATACTTGAACTAGTCAAGAACTAGATGTTCTGCTGTGCATCATGCTGGTCCAGCTCGGGGCTGGTTTAGCATAGTGGGCTAAACAGCTGGCTTGTAATATAAAACAAGGCCAGCAACGCTGGTTCAATTCCAGTACCGGTCTCTCCGAACAGGCATCAGAAGGTGGTGATTATGGGTTTTTCAGTTAATTCATTGAAGCCTTCTTGTGACAATAAGCGATTTATTGTATACCAGCCAAGCATCAGAACGTAATATCAGCAACATTCAGGCTCAGGTTAAAAAGTGGCAGGGAACATTCCTGTCACATAAATGTTAGCCAATGATTTCCCAGAAGAGAGCCTAAAACAGCATTTTCAAAGTGGGGGTCGCAGCCCGTGGATGGGTCATGGGCGAGTGTCGAGTGGGTCACGGAGCCGTCCTTTGCGGCATTTCTGATCCCGTGAATTCACGCGCAACAGCTGCAGCAGTCAGTTTTAACAATGTCGGCTGCGAGCGGCTTTGAAAATGATGGCTGCGACCATATAAGAAAATGCAGGCGCACTGCGCATGTGTGCCCGCTCATCAGTTTGCTTGCGCAGCACCCAGCGCGAAGCACCTCCTCCTCTTGAAGTCAGCGCACTGACGCAGGAGAAGATTTTTTTTCAAGTTCAATGTAAACTTCCTGCCTAAAGCAAGGCAGAGTGGCTCAGGAGAATCTACAGCAGGACAGAGCAGTGCTGGTGTGAGCTGTTCAGGAGCATCCACAACAGGACAATGCAGTGCTGCGGTGAGCTCCAGAGCCTCAGGTGAACAGCCCATTAAGAAGAAGCTGAAGTCAGGCACAAAGCAGTATAAAGACAATTTTTTAAGGTATGGATTTATTAATTGTGCCAATGTCGGGCGGCGTAAGTCGGGAATGTCGGCTGGCTTGGGTCATGAAGCTCGGCCGGCGTGGGTCGCAAAGATTGGCCGATGTGGGCCGTGAAGGTCGGCCGGCGTGGGTCGCAAAGATTGGCCGATGTGGCCCGTGAAGGTCAGCCGGCGTGGGTCGCAAAGATTGGCCGATGTGGGCCGTGAAGGTCGGCCGGCGTGGGTCGCGAAGGTCAGCCAGCGTGGGTTGCGAAGCTCGGCCGGTGTGGGTCGCAAAGTTCAACCGGCGTGGGTTGCGAAGGTTGGCCGGTTGGTAAAAATGGGACCCCAGAAAAACAGTTTGAAAAACGCTGGTCTAACAATCTTCCCTTGACGTTCTGTGCCATTACCATGGTGAATCGCCAACATCAACATCTATTTACCAGAAATATAACTATTGTGACTACAAGAGCAGGTTAGAAGCTGGGAATTCCGCAGTGAGCAACTAACTTTCTGACTCTCCAAAGCCTTTCTACCATGAACAAGGCACAAGTCAGCAATGTGATGGAAGACTGCCCACTTGCAGGGGCGAGTAACCGCCCTTTTTTAAATTTCTGATCTCAACCATTTGGCCTCATTTGATGCTTCATTTAGTACATCATCCCTCCTCGCAACTCTCATTGATTCTTTAACCAATAATGTTACACCCTCACTGTGTTTATCCCCTTCCACATCCTGTCTAAAAACTTAATATCCAGGGATGTTGGACTGCCAATTTTTCCCCTCCTTAAGCCAAGTTTCCCTTCCATCGATGGTATAATGTTGTCTCGCATCTGTGTGTGCCTCAGCTCGTTAATTTTATTCATTGTACTCTGCATTTCCAGATCTTCCTTTATTTACTGCCAAATTCCTGTGCTGTACATTGTATAATCTGTGCTGCTTCTTTCAGAATCACTCACTGATTCTCTACCCCCGGGTCCCTGCTCTCAATTTGTCCTCAGGGATCCATCCCTCTGCCGATCTAATTTAAACCACCCTTCCCTCCCGCAACAGCACTAACACAACTCCTAACTAATAAATGTAACTATCCAAATCACTGTTTATTGAGTCAGCTCACGCCTTTGTGAGAACTCACAGCGTGAGGTCAGGCACATATAGGTAGCTTTGAATGCCCCAGAGGTGAAAAGCTCCCTTTTGACATTGAAAGGGTCTCTAAAGAGTGCTCGCTGTGGGGGGGGGGGGGGGGGGCAGGCTGTATTCCTGAACGTGCCGTGTCTGGCTTGTTTGGATGTTGGAAGTGAATTATTTGTAACTTTCTCATTAAGGCAAGCAAATCTGGGAAAGTTGACTGAGCGAAGTAACACAAACTTCAAAGCGCTCTTTCATTCCCACCCTTTGCGAATCTCTTATTAAAATTAAGCTAGTCTGATGTGGCAGGTGATTTACTCTTTGAATTGAAATAAATAAATCAACTTGCAGCATGCCAATTCCACACACACACACCGCACAAGGAAGAGTTGAAAGACGGACTCCAGTCACCAAAGCTGCCAACGAATTTCCATTCTAACAGCCTCAAACACATCAGCTCATCTTCCCGGGTTCGAATCAGGAGGGAGTGTGAAGGGCAGAGCTCTGTTTAAACAGAGCGCCCAGTCAGAGCAGTCTTAGCCCGTGTCCTTCCTCATCAGCACAGCTCGCGGTTCCTGAGGCAGAATATTGCTGTTGGGAGAGAGAGGGAGTGAGTAAAAGTGGGAGAGAGTGAAAGAGGGAGAGGGAGGGAGTGAAAGAGGGAGAGGGAGGGAGTGAAAGAGGGAGAGAGTGAAAAAGAGAAAGGGAGGGAGGGGGAGGGAAGGAGGCAGGGGGAGGGAAGTAGGGAGGGAAAGAGGGAGGGAGTGAAAGAGGGAGGGAGTGAAAGAGAGGGAAAGAGGGAGGGAGGGAAAGAAAGAAAGAAAGAGGGCGGGAGGGAAAGAGGGAAAGAGGGAGGGAGGGAAAGAGGGAAAGGGAGGGAGGGAAAGAGAGGGAAAGAGAGGGAGGGAGAGGGAGGGAGGGAAAGAGGGAGGGAGGGAGGGAGAGAGGGAGGGAGGGGGAGGGAGAGGGAGGGGGAGGGAGAGGGAGGGAGGGAAAGGGGGAGGGGAGGGAGGGAAAGAGGGAGGGTGAGGGAAAGAGGGAGAAGGAGGAAAAGAGGGTGAGGAAAGGAGGAGGAGGGGCAGAGGGAGGGCGGGGAGGTAAGGAAGGAGGCAGAGAGTTGGAAGGAAGGAGAGGAGCAGGGGGAGGGAAGGGACGGGAGGCAGAGAGGGGTCACTGGGAGGGAGGGGAGGCAGTGGGAATGAGGGGGGAGGGAGGGTGAAGGAGAGGGGGGAGAGGGGAGACAGGGGGATGGAGGGGGAGAATGGGAGGGAGGGGGAGAATGGGAGGGAGGAGGGGGACGGAGATCGGGAGGGAGGTGGAGGGAAGGGATGAAGGGGGAGGAGGGAGGGGAGGGAGGGAGAGAGGTGGATAGAGTGGGAGGGAGAGATGAGGGGGGAAGGGAGGGGGAGAGGAGGGGAGGGATGGAGAGGGGGGAAGGGAGGGGGAGAGGAGGGGAGGGATGGAGAGGGGGAGAGGAGGGAGGGGGAGAGAGAGGGAGGGGAGGTGAAGGGAGAGGTCGGAAGGAGAGTGAAAGAGGGGATGGAGTAAGTGAATGTGGGAACAAGAGGGAGAGTGTGAAAGAGGGAGGGGAGAGAGAGTGAGAGGGAGGGGAGAGGGAGTGAGTGAAAGAGGGAGGGGAGAGAGAGTGAGAGGGAGTGAGTGAAAGAGGGAGGGAAGAGTGAGTGAGTGAAAGAGGGGGGAGAGGGAGAGGGAGGGAGAAGGGGAATTAAAGAAGGGAGGGAGTAAGTGGAAGAGGGAGGGGAAGTGTGAAAGAGGGAAGGGAAAGGGAGTGAGTAAAAGAGGGATTGAGGAAAAGAGGGAGGGAGAGAGTTACCGGGATGAGGGTGGGTTTTCCCTCTCCCATCAACACGTCACCTGAAGGGGATTAATAAAAAGGGCGGCACAGCAGAGCCCCAGCACAACATTCAGGTGGAGTGTTCAGACACTAAGCAGAGGCATTGCCCTGTCCACTCTGCGCATTGCTTTTGTAACTTAAAGAAACATTTTTGAATGGGATTGGTTTACTGGAGCTGCTAACACAGTTTAACACAGCTTCAAACTTTCTGCCCTGTCTGAGGTGCTGCACAGGGAAGGAGGGGGGGGGGGGGGGCGGAATATGCTGCCCACCAACCTGACTGTGAACTGCAGCGAGGGGGCTGCGGCTGGGGTGGCGTGTGGCCAGCAGGAGGCGGCCTCCCAGCCGGGCACCGCTCCACATTTCACCCTTAGCCCCACCGGCCACCTAGTGACTGCCGTGTGCCTGGGGGTCATCGGCCTGCTGGGCTTCGCCAACAATTTCCTGGTGCTGCTCCTCTTCTGCCGGTACAAGGCGCTGCGCTCGCCCATCAACCTGCTGCTCGCCAACATCTCGCTCAGCGACCTGCTCGTCTGCACCCTGGGCACCCCGTTCAGCTTCGCCGCCAGCACCCAGGGGCACTGGCTCATCGGGGACGCGGGCTGCGTCTGGTACGGATTCGCCAACGCCGTCTTCGGTGAGATTAACAGGAATAATCATTCACCACTTTTGACTTAGAAACTTGCAAAAAGATAAGGGGGTGGAGAAATGCCTGTATTGGTGTGGGAAGCATGCAGTCATTCTGAGCTCTTAATAAATGGATGAGGAGGGCAGCACGGTGGCACAATGGTTAGCACTGCTGCCTCAGGGCGCCGAGGTCCCAGGTTCGATCCCGGCTCTGGGTCACTGTCCCTGTGGAGTTTGCACATTCTCCCCGTGTCTATGTGGGTCTCACCCCCACAACCCACAGACGTGCAGGGTAGGTGGATTGGCCACGCTAAATTGCCCCTTAATTGGAAAAATGCATTGAGTACTCTAAATTTATTTTTTTAAATAAATGAATGAGGAACCTGCAGCAAGAAGTTCGAGCCACTTTGCTTCAGAGTTTCTGAGCTGAAGGCTGAACTACAAATGGAGCAGGAGGGGGAAAGTTACCTGGATTCTTTGTACCTGGAGGTAGTAACACCTCTTCGGACAGTCAGGGTCTTCTGATTTGGTCAGTGGGCAGGGCCAGGGGGCAACTATAATGGAAGCAGTTAAGAGGATTGGGAGAACATGAGCCCCAGCCTTTACAATTGTCCAACAGGTTTGAGGGTTTTTTTAATACCTTGTTTGGATGAGAGCGGGGCTGCAGGAAAGATGAGCAAACTGACCATAGTACAGGAAGCCATTCAAGTGGAGAAAGCAAAAATGAATGTAGTGCTGGTAAGGGATATTATAGGCAGAGGTGGTCACCTGGACTCAAAACGTTAGCTCTTTTCTCTCCCTACAGATGGAAATTTTCCAGCATTTTCTCTTTGGTTTCAGATTCCAGCATCCACAGTAATTTGCTTTCATTATTTGTATAGTCTGAGGGACTGATACTGTTCTCTGCATCAAAGAGCATGAGTCCAGATGCCTGGGGCATCAATTCAGGGCTGGAGAGGAAGCTGCAATGGGCAGGAGAAAGAAAGAGATTCAGCATAATTAGTATGAGGGCCTAGGCACCAAATTAAGAAGCAGAACCTCAAAGGTCATAATCTTTGGATTATTACCTGAGCCATGTGCAACCTGGCATAGGTCAAATCAGATTAGATGTGTGGCTCAGAGACTAGCCTGGAAGAAATGGGTTCCAATTCATGGGGCACTGACGCATGTACTGGGGAAAGTGCGATCTGAACCGTTGGGATGATCTACACCAGTATCATGCTGGGGCTGGTGTTCTAATGAGCTGCATAACGAGGGAAGGAGAGTGGGGTTTAAGCCAAATAGTGGGGGCAAATAGTCAAATTGGGATGATGTTACTGTTGCAGTTGTTGAAGATGGGAAGAGGGTGGCACGGTGGCACAGTTGTTGGCACCGTTACCTCACAGCACCAGGGGCCAGGGTTCGATTACGACCTTGGGTGAATGTCTGCGTGGAGTTTGCATATTCTCCCTCTGTCTGCGTGAGTTTCCTCCGGGTGCTCCGGTTTCCTCCTGCAGTCCAAAAATGTGCACGTTAGGTGGATTGGCCATGCTAAATTTAGTGTCCAAAGGTTAGGTGAGGTTACGGGTTAGCAGGGGAGTGGGCCTAGGTAGGATGCTCTTTCAGATTGTCGGTGTAGACTCGATGGGCCAAATGGCCTCCTTCTGCACGGTAAGCGTTCTGTGTAGGAAATTAAAGAGCAGAGACAAGGCAAAAGGGAAGGGTATTATGGGAAATTAAAAACAGACCTTGACAAGGGATAGAGAGCACAACTCGAAACAGTAAATCAACAGATGAGACTAAAAGTTATAATAGTACAAAGTTATAAAACTAAAAGTCCATATGGTAGGATGGAGCATAAAGGAAGAAATAATTGGAACTTTGTCAAAAAGGTCCGGAGATAAATCATGGGAGATTTTAATCTAGATGCAGACTGGAAAGTTCAGGTGGGCAAAGGTAACCTAGATGAAGAGGTAATTGAATGTTTTGGAGGTAGTTTCTCAGAATGGCATGTTCTGGAGCCAACCAGGGCACTGGCTATATTGGACCTGGTATTATGCAACATGATGTGAGTCATTAATGTTTTCATAGTGAAGTTACCCCTAGGTAGCAACGATCATAATGTGATTCAATTTTACATTCAGCTCGAGGGAGAGAGGAATCGATCTGAAATTAAGTTTTTAAAAATTTAAATGATGATGGCATGAAAACTGAGCTGTCTAAAGTGAATTGGCAAATTAGGTTGAGGGATAGGTCAATAGGGATACAGTAGCAAACATTTATGGGATATTTCAGAATCTGGGCAAAATGCAGGCAAGTGGGACTAGCTTAGTGATCAAAACTGGGCGGCATGGACCAACTGGGCCGATGGGCCTGTTTACATGCTGTCAACATCTATGACTCTATGACATCCAAGTAATATCCCAGAAGGAGCTATAAACCAGGAAGCGGGAGGGAGGAACTCAAACAAATTACAGTCACCAGAGAAATCTTACTGAGTAAATTGTTGGAGCTGGGAGCTGACAAAAGCCCAGTCCCTGATGAACTTTGCCCTTAGGAATTAACAGAAGTGTCTAGTGAGATAATTGATACATTGGTTTTAATTTTCTAAAACTCCCTAGATTTGGTGAATCATTTATCAATAATATCATGCTGAAATCCAGTGTAAAAATCCCTGCAGAATTTGGATTTCCTGGGGTAATTTCCTGCCACACTCTGCTGTATTAATAGCCAAACGCAAAGAAACTTGAGAACTGACTGTATCAGTTTGTTATGTGAATATAAGTTCTTAAATACTCCATGACTGTTTTTATTTTGCATATTTCAGAAATGCTTACAATAAGCACTGTTGAATATGCCGTTAGTTATGAGAACATAATTATCATTCTAGTATTCACTGAAATAAACCCAATGCACAGGAATTAAATGTTTGGTGTGGATAAAGATAAGAGGAGTTTGTTTTTTTAAATAAGGATACAGACTAAAGTTTGCTTTGGGAGCTTTAGAAACAAATCTAAATCACAGTCTTGTTTACATAATAAGAAGTCTTACAACACCAGGTTAAAGTCCAACAGGTTTGTTTCAAACACGAGCTTTCGGAGCACGGCTCCTTCTTCAGGTGAATGGCTTCAAACACGAGCTTTCGGAGCACGGCTCCTTCTTCACATTCACCTGAAGAAGGAGCCGTGCTCCGAAAGCTCGTGTTTGAAACAAACCTGTTGGACTTTAACCTGGTGTTGTAAGACTTCTTACTGTGCTCACCCCAGTCCAACGCCGGCATCTCCACATCTTGTTTACATAAGAAGGTGCTACTTGTCACTTTTGTTAATTAATGACATTGTGACAGCAGGTAATGAATATACAAGCCACAGAACTTCGTTAATATTGGCCCGAATTAGAGTATGTTTATTGCCCACACTCCAATGACGAACTCACACCACAGTTTGCTGGGTTTTTAAAAGAATGAGCCTAGCATTAGAGTTGGGACTACATAACCAATGATGGATACACAGCCAGGACAGAACGACAGGTCTGACATTCCTAGAATATGGGCATCTCCTGACCTGCTGCATTAGGTCAGGATGGTGCGGTGAAAACAGGATATCTGGGACCTTGGTGGTCAATGGGACATCCTTAACGAAATAAATTAAAAGATATAGAATAAAACAGCGGCAGGGTGATAGGAAGGGCGAATTAGACCGGCTGAATTCAAAACAGGCGCAGAGAATTTAAAAGAAAAGAAACGGAGATCGAGTGAAAATTTAATTTGAAAGAAGGAAGAATGATAATTACAAAAATAACAAAACACGTTTTAAAATCTCCTTAAGTGATTCATAATCTGAAGGAATGGGAGGGGCACATTTATCATTGTTACATTTCTGGACAAGAGAAGTTTATTAACTGGTAGTTATTAACACTTATCACACAGTTAACTTTCTGTGGTGAGTGTAATTGATAATGAATGTGTAAATAAAGCAACTGCATAACAATCACTGCGAGATGCTACTTTCCATGGTGTTGATGCGGAGCATGTTGCGACCATTTCCGATTCACTCGGTATCTCTGCTTGGCGCCAGATTGCTGTTTGATCTGCTGATTAGGAGCAGCGTGGGTCGTTTCAGTTCAGACACTGTCAATGTTCTTCCCCCCCAGTAATATCTGGTCCCATTTAGTGGATGAGGAGCATAGAGCTTTGCTTTGGTGGTGTGCTGGATCGCAATACCCAGCGACTGTCATTTCTAATTAGATAGCTGAATCTGGACTGAGCCAGTAAAAGCTGGCTGTATGTATGAGATTGTCCATCTGTGTGTGAGAGATTACCAGTTGTACACCCATGTTCAGCACACACAAGCTCAATCAATATTAATTTAATATAAACACACCCAGGGGTGATCTGAATGTCTGACTACCATAACATTTATTCTCTTCGTTAAATGAGGGTTAACTATGATTAAATGAATAAAATAAATCAGTAAAATGTCACTCCGGGAAGCTGCTGAGCGAACTCTTCCTCACCATTGATTTTAACCCGGGTGGAGCAATGATAATCAGTCCCGAAAGATGTGTTGTTCAGCAATTTGGACATTCTCAATTCTCCCTCTGTGTACCTGACAGGCGCCAGAATGTGGCGACGAGGGGGTTTTCACAGTAACTTTATTGCAGTGTTAATGGAAGCCTACTTGTAACAATAAAGATTATTATTATTCCCTACGAGAGAATTGTGGCCAGAGTAACTCCCAGAACTAGTGGTAAGCAGCAGCACCCTGCAGGAGTCGCTAGCCCATTTTGAAAGCTGCTTCAAAAAAAGTTTGTTTCTAATCGCAGCAGATTTGACTTTTGTTCTTTGAGACTCAAGTTGGGCTTTATAAGGAAGCCGTCATAAAATACCAATTGACTGACAGTTCACAGTTGACTGTCAAAACATTTTGCTTCAGAATGGCTTCAGATGCAGACAGCAGTAACTTGCAAATGTTGCGGACACTTCATTAGCTGGTCAATTGTTGATGTTCAACATGCTTTACAATTGGCACCCTGTTACCGACTGAAATTCAGCACTGTAAAGCATGTGATAAAAAGCAGTTCAGTTTTTTTTAAAGTACACGTGTTCCCGTACCAGCCTCCCCGGACAGGCGCAGGAATGTGGTGACTAGGGGCTTTTCACAGTAACTTCATTGAAGCCTACTCGTGACAATAAAGCGATTTTCATTTTTCATTTCCTGACAAACTACAAAGCAAAATTAGTATCGTAGTATTCGAGCTTGATTTTCGTACTCTCAACGGGAACTTCAGTGTTGGCTCATAGAAATACTTCCACACTCTGAGACAGCCCTGAGGACTTCCAGGGCTTCAACCTACACCTGCATTTCCACAGCCTCCTGCCGCTTGACTTTTATGCCCTAAATTAATAATTAATTGTAGTTTGACCATTTCCTTCCCTTTCTACCTCCTTCACATCATCGAGGTGCCCCAAACACCATCTCCCTGGTCTTACACTCAGTCCTGCAGCATCTCGACAACAAGGACTCCTACATCAGACTCCTATTTATTGACTATAGCTTCACCTTCAACACCATAATCCTAGCCAAACTCATATCAAAGCTCCAAAACCTAGGACTTAGCTCCTCACTCTGCAACTGGATCCTCGACTTCCTGACCCATAGACCACAATCAGTAAGAATGAACAACAACACCTCCTCCATGATAGTCCTCAATACCAGGGCCCCACGAGGCAGCAAACTTATCCCCTACTATAGTCCCGATACACACACACAACTGTGTGGCAAAATTTGGTTCCAACTCCATCTACAAGTTTACTGACGACACAACCATAGCGGGTCAGATCAGGAGAGAGATAGAGAACCTTTGTCTAGTGTTGTATCAAAACAATCTGTTGCTCAATGCCAGCAAAACTAAAGAGCTCTCATTGACTTCAGGAAGCAAAGCACTGTACACACCTCAGTCTGTATCAATGGGACCGAGGTGGAGAGGGTTGACAGCTTCATATTCCTAGGTGTGCACATCACCAATAATCTGTGCTGGTCCACCCACGCTGACACTATGACCAAGAAAGCATAACAGCGCCTTTACTTCCTCAGGAAACTAAGGAAATTCTAAGGAGTCCACACTGACTCTTACCAACTTTTAAAAATGCACCATAGAAAGCATCACAGCCTTGTATGGCAACTGCTCGACCCCAAGACCGTAAGAAACTTCAGTGTCATGAACACAGCCCAGTCCATCACACAAACCTGCCTCCCATCCCTCCATTGACTCTATCTACATCTCCCGCTGCCTTGGGAGGTGATAAACTCCTCCCACCCGGCTTACTCATTCATCCAACTTCTTCCATCGGGCAGGAGATACAAAAGTCTGAGAACACGCACAAACAGATTGAAAAATAATTTCTTCCCCTCTGTTACCAGACTTCTAAACGACCCTCTGATGGACTGATCTGATCAATACTTAATTCCTGTATGCTTCAGCCAATGCCGGTGTCTATGTATTTACATTGTGTATCTTGTATTGCCCTACATGATAATAAACAAATCCAAATCCAATTTTCAATATTCTGCATCAAGGTGCACACACACACACACACATCAGTAACTTTGGCTACCAATTGCAGCAAAACTGTTTTCCCCACAAGCAGACTCTTTGATGAGGTTTTCTCATGAATAAGTTTGCACATCCTGAGTTCAGGCCAGTTGACAAATGATGGGATATCATTCTTTTAGACACAAACCTTTAGTTACTGTGGTGTTCCTTGTGTTGCTAATAGAAATGAAATGAAATGAAAATGAAATGAAAATCGCTTATTGTCACGAGTAGGCTTCAATGAAGTTACTGTGAAAAGCCCTAGTTGCCACATTCCGGCGCCTGTCCGGGGAGGCTGGTACGGGAATCGAACCATGCTGCTGGCCTGCTTGGTCTGCTTTAAAAGCCAGCAATAAATTTAGGATGGTTGGCGTATTGTTGACAAAGACCACAAAATAGCTTTAAATTAGACAAAGCTATAAATTTATTAACACTACTAATTTGGATTCAACACTTACCGCTAGATAATAGACAGTTGATAATAAACATGTAATCTACAATCATCTCCTACTAATCTCTATACTATAACATTAAATATGATCTGCTCTCACAAACACTCTCATTCCTTCAGTCTGTTCTCTCGCCTTCTCCTCAACCTCTCACCCCTAAGGCTCAGCATCAATGTCTTATATACTTGTACACGTAGCTCCCTCTAGTGGTTGAGTTAGACATTTCATTAACCCTTGCAGTTCTTACATTTATGATAATGTCACAGACACAAACTTTGGCTCCTTGACTTAAGTTTCTGTGGCACTATGAGTGCCATTTTGGCTACACCTAGGCACCGAATTTCATTGAAAACTGCTCCAGACGACATTTATTTGAGGTGGTGAACCTCAGTGCAGAGCAGTGTATCAAATGCTTCTGTTTCAGTGAGGATGCCCCTACTGAAATCTGCCACTTGGTGCGCCCACAACTGCAAACCCAAAGCAAGAGTAGCACTGTTAATAGCGGCAACCCGTACCAGCCTCCCCGAACAGGCGGCGGAATGTGGCAACTGGGGGCTTTTCATGGTAACTTCATTTGAAGCCTACTTGTGACAATAAGCGATTAAAAAACAAAAAGGTGACCGTGGCCATGAACCATTCTGCCTCTGTCTCTTGCCAGGCTTGAGCAGGTGACATTTGAAACATTTCCCAAATTTTCATCTTTTGTATTATGGAACTTGCGGCCCAGAAGGGTGCCAATCAATGAGTTCAAAGGAAATTGAAAATGAAATGAAATGAAAATCGCTTATTGTCACAAGTAGGCTTCAAATGAAGTTACTGTGAAAAGCCCCTAGTCAGCACATTCTGGCACCTGTTCAGGGAGGCTGGTACGGGAATTGAACTGCGCTGCTGGCCTGCCTTGGTCTGCTTTAAAAGCCAGCTATTTAGCCCTGTGCTACCAGCCCCTAATTGGATGGGCGCCTGATGGATATCAAATTGCAGGACCATCGAGATAGAATAGGGGAATGGATTGACTGGATTACTCTGCAGGGAGCTAGCATTGACTCAATAGGCTGAAATGCCTCTTTCTTTGCCATAATGGCTCTAAAGGAGCTCATTGAGGTTCTTTATTCCAAGAGAGGTGAATGGACTTCATTGCTGCTTTCCAAAGTGAATGAGGTAGTGTGAGCATGCATGAGGCTTTCCTCTGGTACAGGATGCAATTGACTGCACACATGACTTTGTGGGCACCAGTTGTCTACTCTGGGATGAATCACAACCGAAAGGTTGTTTCATTTCCATATGCAGAAAATCATGCAGGTCATGATGCCTTCATTCTGCAGCAGTCCACTATTTTGGCTGCATTTGACCCACCATAACAAACCAAAGTGTGGTTATAGGGGGACAAGGAGTATCCATATGGCTCATGACTCTGGCACACAGCCCATGCATACATGGGCAGCATGCATACAATCAAAGCCATGCTGCCATATGAAATGTGATAGAGCAGACCATTATCATGCTGAATCCAATACTTCCACTTCCTGGACTCTTTTGAAGGAGCCCTGCAGTACTCGGTGTAATGTTCTCATTAGATGGCCTAATTTATGACCAGAACATTTGTGGTTAAGGTTACAAACTTTTTGTTAACTTTAATTGTGCGGAAACTATATACAGGACAACAGAAGCAGCGTCTCTCTTTGATTTCCTCTAGCCAGTCTGAGGGGCCAGCTGACTAACATTCACTGATATATTAGTGAGACTCTTAACTACAGGGAAGGCGGTGGAGCAGCTGAGGAAGGCGAGGGGGGTGATTTATGAATATGGAGAGAAGGCCAGCAGAATGCTTGAGCAGCAGCACAGAAAGAGGGAGGCAGCCAAGGAGATTGGGAAAGTAAGGGACGGGGATGGGAACCTGGTCGGAGATTCAGCAGGGGTTAATAAGGCGTTCAAGGAGTTTTATAGCAGGCTGTATGAGTCAGAACCCCCAGCTGGGCCGGAGGGGGTGAGGCAATTCTTAGGGAGGCTGAGGTTCCCGAAGGTGGACGAGCGGTTTGTAGAAGGGCTGGGGGCCCCGATTGGGTTGGAGGAAATAGCAGATGGGCTGAAGGCCATGCAATCGGGTAAGGCCCTGGGACCGGACGGGTCCCCAGTGGAGTTTTATTAAAATGTTCTCTGCGATACTGGGGTTGCTGCTGATGAGGACATTAAATGAGGCAAGGGAGCGAGGGGCGCTTCCCCCGACGATGTCACATACCACAAATCTCATTGATCCTGCAGTGGGACAAGGACTCGGAGCTATGCGGGTCCTACAGACCGATCACCCTGCTAAATGTAGACGCCAAACTGTTGGCCAAAATCTTGTCCTCTGGTATTGAAGACTGCATTCCGGACCTGATTGGGGAGGACCAGATGGAATTCGTTAAGGGTAGGCAGTTGGCGGACAACGTAAGAAGGTTGCTGAATGTGATCATGATTCCCCCAGAGGGTAGGGGCGTGGAGGTAGTGGTCGCAATGGAAGCAAAGAAAGCATTTGATTGGGTGGAATGGGAATATCTGTGGGATGTACTGGGGCGGTTTGGATTTGGACTGGGTCAGACTGCTGAATCAGGCTCCCGTGGCAAGCATACGGATGAACAGGTTAACATCGGGCTATTTTAGGCTGCACCGGGGGATGAGGCAGGGGTGCCCCCTCTCCCCACTGCTGTTTGCGCTGGCCATAGAGCCGCTGGCAATTGCGTTGAGAGCCTCAAGGGGCTGGAAGTGGCTAGTCCGGGGAGGGGGGTGGTGGTGGAACACAGAGTCTCGCGATACGCAGATGACCTGCTCCTATATGTTTCGGACCCACTAGAAAGGATGGAAGAAATAATGAGGATACTGGGGGAATTTGGCTAGTTTTCGTGTTATAAATTGAACATGGGGAAAAGTGAGAGGTTCATGATCCAGGCAAAGGGGCAGGAGTGGCGATTGGGGAGCTGCCGTTTAGAGTGGTAGGGGGAACTTTTCAGTACCTGGGCATCCAGGTGGCATGGGAATGGGAACGGCTACACAAGTTAAATCTGGCCCGACTCGTAGACCAAATTAAGGGAGATTTCCGAAGGTGGGACATGCTCTCGTTGTCACTAGCTGGGAGGGTACAGACAGTGAAAATGATGGTCCTCCCAAGATTCCTGTTTGTGTTTCAGTGTCTCCCCATCTTTATTCCATGGTCATTCTTTAAACGGGTCAATAAGGTGATCAATGGCTTTGTATGGGCAGGTAAGATCCCGCGAGTAAAAAAAGGGGATGCTGGAGCGCAACCGAGGGGAGAGCGGGTTGGCGCTGCCGAACTTTAGTAATTATTATTGGGCGGCGAAGGTGGTGGGGGGTTTGGTGTGGGAGCGAGTAGAGGCGGCATCATGTAGGGGCACTAGTTTTGGGGCATTGGTAACGGCACCTCTGCCGTTCCTGCCGGCATGGTACTCCACCAGTCCCGTGGTGGTAGTGGCTCTGAGAGTCTGGGGGCAATGGAAGAGACAGAGGGAGCATTGGTCTGGTCTCCAATCTGCAATAATCACCAGCTTGCCTTGGGGAGGCTAGTTGGAGGGTTCCGGAGATGGCAGTGAGCAGGGGGCAAGAGGATGGGAGATATGTTTATAAAGGGGAGCTTTTCCAGCCTGAGGGAGTTGGAGGAGAAATTTGAATTGACAGGAGGGAATGAGTTTTGGTACCTACAGGTGTGGGACTTCCTACGCAGGCAGGTCTCAACCTTCCTGCTCCTACCACCAAGGGGGTACAGGACAGGGTAGTTTCCAGAATGTGGGTGGGAGAAGGGAGGGTTTCGGATATTTATAAGGAACTCATGGGGTCAGAGGAAATGCAGACTGAGGAGCTGAAACGCAAATGGGAAGAGGAGTTAGGGGGAGAGATAGAGGATGATTTCTGGGCGGACGCGTTGAGTAGAGTCAACGTGTCCACAACATGTGCAGGCTCAGCCTGATACAGTTTAAGGTCATTCACTGGGCCCACATGACAGTGGCCCGGATGAGCAGGTTCTTTGGGGTAGTTGCTGTGAAAGTCTTCTCTGGGTTTCAAGAGTGCGTGATGATTTCTTCTTAAAACCAGCCCATACTCTGTCTGTACATTGTACGAACAAGGTGCTACCTTAAAGTACAATTGTTTTTTTTCGACCAATTGCCTGAATCTTCTATTCTCACAATGCCATCACTACTCAGAGGTGGTAAAGTTTGAGACATTTGATCATAGAACTGCTTTTGTTTCTCTTCAGTGTTTTGCATTTTCTGCAGTACCATTGCATTCTCCTCCTTTTTTGCCAAGTATGGAAGTGTGGTACATAATCTTCTATTCATGAGTAACTCCGCTGGTGAACTGCCATGTGACAATGGTGAAGGTCTGTTACTCAATAGTGTGAGATATGGATCAGATTGACTTTCCATTGCTTTCTTCAACAATTGCTTAACAATATGTACACATTTTTTCAGCTTTTCCATTGGTTTGAGGGTACAACAGACTCGACATGAGGTGATTGAAATCATATGTGACTGCGAATTGTTGCCACTCTTTACAGCTAAAACAAGGACCGTTGTCACTGACGATGACTTGCGGAATTCCGTGACTAGCAAAAATTGACTTGATATACAGTATTACACTGCTTGCCATTATGCGTGACAATAGAGCCATTTCGGGATTGTTTGAAAAATCGTCCATGATCATTAAATAATCATTCCCTCGGAGGTGACAGGGATCCATTGATACTTTCTACCATGGTGCTGGAGAGAACACAGATATTTGCCTCGGTTCTCGTGTTTGCTTGCAATGATACCTCTGGCATGTGTCACAACTGACCATCCTGTCAATATCATGGTTTATATCTGGCCAGTAAACAGAGTCACGAGCTCTCCATTTACATTTTTCAATCCCAAGATGTCCTTTGTGTATCCTCTTTAGCACATCCTTGCGAAGAGATTGAGGTATGATTATAGTGTTCAAACGAAGTACCACTTCTTTAATGTTACTGGGTTCAGATCTTATATTGTAGAACTCCATACATTGATCTCCAGGCCAGTGTGAGTTGATGTTCCTATGTTTCTCATCACCTCGTGAAGAATTTGATCCTTTCTGGCCTCTTCTTGGACCTTAAGTAGTTTTGCATCTGATACTGGTAGCCGTGTGAAAATGAGACTGACATGAGGATCTACATCCTCAGTAATCTCACCACCATTACTTTGCATCGGCTCTCTTGATAATTCATCTGCCAAGAACAAATATTTTCCTGGCATGTAGATGAGATTGAAGTCATAGAGTTGTAACTTAATCATCAACCACTGAATGCGCGGGGACATCTGGTTGAGATTTGTTTTGATGATATTAACCTAACAATGATTATCTGTCTCAACAGTGAAAGTTGGAAGCCCATAGATGTAGTTGTGGAATTTCTCTGAGCCTACAACTAAACCCAGGCATTCTTTTTGGATTTGAGCATGCCTTTGCTTGGTTGTCATCATGGATTGTGATTCATATGTGACTGATTTCCAGTCGTCATGCTCGATTTGCAGAATAAATGCTCCCAAATAGTCTTTGGATGTGTCTGTTGACACTTATACTACTCCCCTATATCAGAGAGACCAAACGCAGATTGGGTGATCGCTTTGCTGAGCACCGTCACTCTGTGCACATTCAGGAGCCTGACCTTCCTGTTGCTTGCCATTTTAACACAAGACCCTGCTCCCATGCCCACATGTCTGCCCTTGGCCTAGTGCAATGTTCCAGTGAAGCTCAATGCAAACTGGAGGAAAAACATCTCACCTTCTGGTTAGGCACATCACAGCCTTCTGGTCTCAACATCGAATTCAATAACTTCAGATGATTAGCTCTACCCCACCTCGACCCATTTGTTTTCATCCCATTTTATTTTAACTGCCTTTTACCATTCCTCTCTTTCTTGTCTTTCTTTCTATATATTTACCCCCCCCCCCCCCATCTTATCCACCTTTCCTTACCCTTTCTTCCATTTGCTTCTGCCTTCCCCTCCCCCTGCTAAGTAATGGGTTAAGAGACATTCCAATTAATTGTCTCCTTTATGTTAAGTATCCAATAATTGACACTGATATATAAAGGGGCTTCAGGTGGCCTTTGTGTCAGGTGATGTGAAGATAGCATTTTGTGTGGAGTCTGTTAAAGTGAAATTAAGGTGTTTGTGAAAAGGAGAAGAACCTTTGACTCTTTATACAACAGCAGCTAAACATCCATCAAATGGTAGCAGAGGATGGTTGCTGTGCAAATGTGAAGGGTTGAAAGATACAACATTTCCAGACCAAACCAAGGAGTGAGTGAGAAGAAAAAAAAAGATATATGGCTGAACCAAGAATAAAGATGGCCGGATATGACTACGCCCCCTTATTTTCTGAAAGGGGATTGTACGATCAATGGAGAAGTGCAGACGTTATGTGGACTAAGGTAACTGCCTTGGGAAAGAAAACAAGGTATGGGATTGGCTCTTTCTCTACCTTATGACAGTAAAATCCAAAGCAAAGTGTTTTCTGAGCTGGAGTTGGAAGAAATAGACTCAGAAGAAGGTCTGCAGACTCTATTACGTTATATGGATAAGATTTATAAGGATGACATGATAAGTGCATATGAAACATAGTTGGATTTTGATAGGTTCCAGAAAATAGAGGATTTCTCCATTGAAGACTATATAATGGAATTTGGCAGACTGTATGAAAGGCTGCAGAAACACAACCTGGAATTTCCACAGTCTGTGTTGGCCTTTAAATTACTTGACTGTGCTAGAGTGAGCCACATAGATAGGCTCCTGGTTTTGACAGGAGTTTAGTTTGTGGATGAGGATATCTTATTCGATCAGATGACAGAAACTTTAAAAAGGTTTCTGGGGAAATATTCGATTCCGATGGCTCTAATGACCCAAATAGGTCAGCCTGCAATAAAGCAGAATATGGAAGATACACTACTAACAGGATGGCGAAATTGTACGGCTACAAACAGGTTCCAAGACTATAGAAGGAGATCGGGACCCAGAAATTATGAAGACAGAAACCCAGTTAGAACCTACAATAGGAAGGTGAACCTCAGAAATACAAGGGGCATGAGAAATCAATGTTTTTGATGTGACTCTCAATACCATTATGTTTTCAACTGTCCAAAACATGTTTGAAGGGACACATGACACGGACGAGTCAGAAGAGGAAAAGGATAGTGACCAGAAAAAAGGCATTGTCCTATTAACAAGCAGTTTTACGCCGGTAATGAGGGTGATGGTTGCAGAATCCTTCAATTGTGCTGTATTGGACAGCGGATGCACATCTACTGTGTGTGGAATTGACTGGTTGAAATGTTACCTGGACTCCTTGAATGCTGAAAATCGTAACAAGGTTAAGGAATTTGAAAGTTCCACAAATTTCAGGTTTGGGGATGATAATACTCTGAAGTTGCTGAAAAAAGTGGTGCTCCCTTACAATATAGCTGGAGTGAATCATTTCATTTGCACGGATGTTGCATCATGTGAGATACCTTTGATTCTGCGCAGACCGTCGATGAAGAAAGCACAGTGAAACTGTGAACAGTTTTTGGAAAGACGGTGGACTTACAATTTACACAGTCGGGACGCTATTGTATTCCATTACTGACAAATAATATTTCAAGTACAGTTGTTAAGGATGTGTTCATGGCAATTGAAAATGAGACTTTAGCTGATAAAAAGCTTGTTGTAGTAAAACTGCATAGGTAATTTGCGCATCCGTCTCCTCGGAGGCTGAAAAATGTATTAAAGGATGCAGGGGTAAGGGATGAAGGCTATATTAAGCTAATAGAACAGGTTAGTGATCACTGTGAAGTTTGTACAGGACACCTTTGGCCAGGGATTTTAACGACATTGTGGCCATGGACCTTAAGATCTGGGATAAAGCCAATAATATATTTATTTTGCATTTTGTAGATTTGGCAACCACTTTACATCATGCAACGATTGCACGAAGTAAAGAAAAGAACGTAATTCTGGGTCAAATCATGGAAAAATGGATTGGGACAGGAATGGGCCCACCGGCAAAAGTACTTGCAAACAATGGGGGAGAATGTGCTAATCATGAGTTTGGGGATACGTGTGAAAATGTGAATATCACAGTTCTGAATACGACTGCAGAAAGCCCATTTAGTAACGGTGTGTGTGAATGAAACAATGCGATAACAGATGACGTGCTCCGGATAATTTTGGCAGATAGACCAAACTGTAAGCTAACTTCAGCTTTAGCATGGGTGGTACATGCAAATAATTCATTGCAGATGGTTGGGGGCTATAGTCCCTATCAATTAGTGTTTGGTAGAAATCCTAAAATTCCGTCCATTTTGGATGACCAGCCTCCAGCTTGGGAAGGGATTACAATTAGCTCTGCCTCTGCTGAGCATCTAAATGCATTACATAGCAGTAGAAAAGCTTTTCTGGAAGCAGAAGTCACTGAAAGAATTTGCAGAGCTTTGAGCCATAATGTACGGCCATCAAATACAGTTTTTCAGCAAGGAGACATAGTATACTCAAAGAGAGATAATTTTACTGAATGGAAAGGCCCAGGGAAGATCATAGGCATAGAAGGCAAAATAATTATTTAGTAACATGGCAATCAAACTGTTAGGAGACATTCATCAAGGATAATGGGTACAGATTACAAATTTTCAAGTTTAGACAGAGCAGAGAGACATGACGAGGAACCAGGGTCATCTGGTACGAACATGTTACAGAACTATGAGGACCAGTTAACTGATATAGACAGGGTTTCTGTAGTGGAATACAGCACTTCTGATGATTTAGAACAGGCCATTTTTCTGAAAGGACAACTCCCAAAAGTTGGTACAAAGTGACATACTTGACTGAAGGGTCTAGTCAATAGTAGGGTGACACAATTATTAGTAGAGCAGGGAAGGCCACTGGAAAGTATAAACATTGATTGAATGTACAGCATTCAGGGGAGGGAGTCAAGACAATGGATTGGGAGCACAAAGTTCAAAAATAGAGGGAACAGAGACGCAGTGTCAGTTCTGATAGCACATTGGATAGTGAGCAGGAAAAGGTCGAGAATTATTGAAAGGACATCCCACAGCAGAAGGGGAAGATCAAGCAGTAGCAGTACAGAATGAGATACCAGGCAGGAGAGGGGACCTAGTTTATCAACGTCTCAGAACACGAATAAGACTACAAATACTAATAGGAGTAGAAGCCCACATGCACGTGAGATTTAGGTGGTGTAGCCACCTGGGATGGCCACTTTCAAAGTAAACATGGATACTTGCAAAGACTCAAGGGAAATATGGCCAATACAGGATTCAGGCAAACTCAGAGCCTAAATGTATATTTGCTAACAGAGAACCAGACAGTATCGAAACCACGAGCCGATTTGCATTCTAATGGCCCATTTCCCCAGGACAAAGGACTGATACTCAGGTATCAGATACAATTCCAGACACATTGGCACCACTCCCTTCACCCAGGAAGCCCAAACAGCCAAGGTCAATGACCGCTCAGGACACGCTCAGCCATCAAGGCACCCGCCCCTTTATTGGCTCAAATCGAAGGCAGTGATCAAAGCCTGCCGAATTATTGGGTCAGCTAAGGACCGCCCAAAAGAGCGCAAAACTCCAAAGGATAAAGAGAGACACTGTCATGTGTTCGATCTCTTTTGGCCCTGGCAAACTGACGCTCTTCGGCCCGGCCTATACCTGAAGCCAACTGCAGCACCACGACCAGAAGCAAGTTCAAGATCAACGATCGATACCAGACAGATGAGCCCAGCAGAACCAAAGCTACTTCTCCAGACTCAGATAGTCCAGATCCGAACAAAGGCCTTGTTCCTCTGCCAAAGCCGGGTGCCTGAAGTTAAGTACAGGTTGTTGTAGTGTTCGGTGTAGTTTAGCTTGTAGTGTTTTTATGTTGTATGCATGAGTTAATCTTGTGTGTAAATAAACCATTATTGAACTTGAACTAACTGACTGTTTTTTGGGTCTTTGATCAATATCTGGTTGAACCGTGTGGTGGTCTCATATACCTGGCCACTCTGAAAAGCAATATTACTCAATATTAAGAAGGGCAACATTATTGCTGGCTCCGGTGCAGAATTGGCAATAGTTATTAGTGATGCTAGTGGGATAGGATTCCACTCATCAAAATTGGCAACAATGGCTCCCAATAAGTTAGATGAAAAAGTTATCAAAGATGCGAACAGCAAGAATTGCATAGTTGGAGTGAATTTGGGGTATACACAGAAGTACCGGATAGGGGCAAAGAGCTCTATCCCATAGATGGATTTGTACAGAAAAGGTTCTTCTGGATGGAACTTATAAGGCAAAGGCCAGGCTTGTGGCGAGGGGATTTGAAGAAAACTTAGAAGATCAGGATTTAAGGATAGATTCACCTACGGCAGGAAAGATCTTCGTGGCTTAATTAGCCACAAAGGCATTGCAATGCAAATCTATAGATATAAAAGCTGCCTCCTGCAGGGGCATCAGCTCCAGAGAGACATTTTTCTCCATCTTCCTAAAGAGGCAGCTAAAGAGGCAGGAGGTCGGCCAGGAGGCCCATCATCTAAAACCGGGACTCTCAAGGGGGACATACAGAGGACGGACAGCGACGACTATCATGGCTTGCATTGCCCAAAGGTCGGGCCGCGAGACAGGACAGGACGGGGTCTGTGGACCCAGAGGCACAGAGGACGGCGACGCAGTCAACGGACTTAGCCGCTGCTGAACTGTACATGGGCCGCGTGCGCCCTGCGCCGGGCCATGACTGGGACCAGGACACAACGGACATACTGATGGACGAGGACCTAGAGCTTGTGGCACTGCTGTCTCCCACACAATCCACCATCCCAGAGACACTCATCTCGGTTGGGCAATTAAGTGATGAGGCTCCTGGTTCACGGTCTGGTGTGCACCACACAGCCGAGCCGATACAGCAGGTGGAGTTCGGAGCAGCCAAGGGGCTGGACGGTCGGAGGGCAGCCCAGGCCCAGCATCCAGCTGCCGCCCAGACGGTTCCCGGGTTCCTGGATTTACTCGACCCACCCGGGCAGCCGATGCATTTTGAAACCCAGGGACACAATGACGGGATGAGGGCCGTCTTCCAGCAGCTGCAGACGCAGTTAGAGGAGTCAAATCGCGTCCAGGAGCAGGGAGTGGTGCCGCCTATCACAGCCACCCAGGCTGACACCGCACGGGTAGCGTCCGCAATCGAGGCAATGGGTGAAACGGTTTGCGGCCATGGGTCAGGTTCTGCAAGGTGTTGAGCTTCATGTGCACGCGTCATCCATGGCCCAGGAGAGGGCTGCCCTCTCACAGGCAGTCAAAACGACATTACCGGCGCGCTACGGGCCTTGGCCGAGTCTCACCGAGTCATGCTCCAGTCCCAGCATGCCATGGCACAGTCCCAGCAGTCAGTCGCGGAGAGCATCGACTGCCTGACGCATGTGCTGGATGGCGTCGCGCACTCACAGGTTGAGGCCGCACAGTCCCTGGCAGGGATGTCTCACTCCCTGGACTCCCTCTCAGCGAACATTCGGACCCTGGTCGATACCGTTGCAGGCCTCCAGGACTGCAGCGCCAGGTGTCAGTGGGGCGACGGGCACCTCCCCGCTCGCACCTCCGTCCCACAGTGAGGCCTGGGGGCCACCTGGCTCCCCGAGGGAGGAGGAGGTTCTGGGGCCCGTCCCATTAACTCCATCACAGGACGTCCCTAAAAGCTCGGCCTCCCCCGTCCTGTCCCTGGCGCGTCCAGTGGGCAGAGCAGGGTGGCACCACATCATCCGACACGCCCGCCGAGCAGCCTGGCCCAACAAGGCTGGGTCACCCAGGGAAATGAGTGTTGACGGGGAGCCATGTCGCGGGGTGAGATTCTCAGCAGTCCGCCTCCACTCCCGCTGTACCATCTGGGGATTCACTTAGACGTAGTGGTAGGGCCCGTAAGGCAAGGAAGAGGGACACATAGTAAGTTGGCACGGATGCAGGGTACAGTTTAGTTGTAGGGGCTAGGGCATCTGTATATAACATTCACTATTAAACTCACTGATGCACCTAACTTTTAAGACTCTGTGCTATGTCCGGTGCCACAGGGCTCCTGATGGTGACCGAGTGTCACTGGGGTCGACGAGCGGTGAAACTTCGGTGCCGGGTGTGCAGTCCTTTAACCCCCCCCCCCCCCTCCCACTGTCAGACACCGTAGTCCTCGGCACTCCGACGCCAGCTACCCCACACGGGAGTGTCCCTGACGAACGCAACAACCACCGAGATGGATGGTCCAGCTATTGCCATAAGTCAGACTTTGTCTAACGATTCTGAACTCACAGCTTATTGCAGATCAGTCTGTCATCATTCAACATGGCACTAATCACACCCGCTGACACTTTGATCAATGTAGTGTTATACCGTAGTGCTGCAGTGGTAAGATGATGTCGAATTGGAGCAGTGTACGCGGAGCAGGGGTGCGTGGGCGTGGGGGTTGCTGGTGGGGGTTGTGTGCTGTCCGTGTGCACCAATGTGTCACGTACCCGCTGTCAACGACGGTGCCATCGTGCAGCCTCCTGGACATTACCAGCACCCGGGTTATGTCTGTCTCCTGTGCCCTACATCCCATCCTGCTGCACGACATCCTCCTCGTCCTCATCCTTGTCCTCCTCCTCCTCGTCCTCCTACTCCTCCGTCCGCCCATCCACTTCTATATCAGTATCCGCATCCTATGCCTTCCTCAGCGTTTGGGGATTAATGTTCCCCTCGGCATCCCCCTGAACATACCGGCCATGAGCGCCTGCGGCCTGCGCGGCGACGACGGACCACTCCGTGGCCATCCCCTCTGCAGCAGCAGCTGCCGCTGCATCTACATCCACTGTGGGCTGTCGCTGTCGACGCTGCTGGATGGCCAACTGCAGTGCAGCGGCTCCAACCACTGCGGTGAACATCGCTGTCTGGTTGGCATACATGGTGACCTACAGAAGGGTGGTGGGGGGCAGAGAAACAAGATGTTAGACGGAGGTTCTTCAACACCTCGGCAGCCGGCTGCCATGGGATACCTGTGTGCCCCGGTGGCCTGGTCGCGCTGCTGACACGCGGCCAGCCTAACCCCTGCTCACTGTCTGCATCCAACAGTCAGTTAACAATGTCCTCCTCACCGGTGCGTCAGTGGGCTCTGCCCATCAGCCACACAACAACCTGCGGGCATGTCCTTGTCACCGTCCTGCCATGGCAGGGCGGCTGACATGTTGCATCCGTGAGTGGACGACCCCCTCCACTCCCTCCCTCTACCCCCTCCACTCCCTCCCTCTCCCTCCCCCCCCCCCCCCCAAGTTGGCCGCAGTGTTCTCGGGGAAGCCTTCCCCAGTCTGTGGAGACTCCATGACAGTCCACTCACCTCCTGAGCAGTCAACGTGAGCCAGCACGTCTGGCTCACGACTAAAAAAAGCAGGTGTGGATTGCGACGGCGTGAACTGGGGTCACGCCGTCGAGACTTCGGCCCATCTGGGCTGGAGAATAGCGGGGGTACTGGAGAATCGCCATTTTGGGCACTTCCGGCGATTCTCCGGCTTGCGCCGCGCACGACACAATGGGACCTTTTTCGCCGGTTGGGTTAATTGCGGGAGCGCGTCAGACCGGCGCCGCGTGAAAAAGTGGTGCGGCCCGCGATTTTCCCAACCGGTGCGGGCTCGGAGAATTGCGCCCGTGCACTCTACAAAAAGTGTGAATGAAAAAAGGTTAAGGATAGACATCGCAAGTTTGAAGCAGATGTGGGCAGAGGGGAAATAGCAAAAATTAAATGGGTTGACAGTAGCTATCAAATGTCAGACTGTTTTACAAAAAGAGGGGCTAGCTCACAGAAACTTTTGGATATTGTTAATGAAGGGTGCCTGTTTCTGCGACTGTTTTTTTTTCCAAAATGAAAAAGAAAAAAAGGGGGAAATTGTGTATGTGTTTTTGAGTTTCTTGTAATTTTGTTATCACATAATTATATTATTTTCTCCAAGGAAGGGGAGACTCGGATGTTAAGTAATGGGTTAAGAGACATTCCAATTAGTTGTCGCATTTATGTTAAGTATCCAATAATTGAGACTGATATGTAAAGGGGCTTCAGGTGGCCTTTGTGTCAGGTGATGTGATGTTAGAGTTTTGAGCAGAGTCTGCTGAAGTTTGTGGAAAAGGAGCAGAACCTTTGACTCTTTATACAACAGCAGCTAAATGTATAACACCCCCCACATCTTCATCTGTCACAGTTTACCCTCTGATGTTAGTTTCTCTGCTGTTTGGCCTTTCACACCTTTTGTTCTCTTTGGGGACTGTCATTAGCACTCTTTCCTCTTGGTTTCTGTGGCTATGACATCTTTCATTCTCACTCCACAGTGAAAATATTTCCCACTTTCTCTGTCCTTTAGCTTTGACAAAGTGTCATCTGGACTCAAAACGTTAGCCCTTTTCTCTCCCTACAGATGCTGCCAGACCTGCTGAGATTTTCCAGCATTTTCTCTTTGGTTTTATATTCCAGCATCCACAGTAATTTGCTTTTATCTGTTGACACTTTAATCTGATTAGATGAGTCAAAAAATGTGAGAACTGGCATGGTGGTTGGTGAAGTCTTGAGCTTCTTCCACTCTTGCTCATGTTGCTCAGTCCAACTGAAATCTGTTGTCTTATGCAGGAGATCACTCAGATGTATTATTTTTACTGACAGGTTTGGAATGAATTTCCCCATAAAATTGATCATACCTATCACTCTTAAGATGGATTTCTTGTAGTGTGGTTTTGGCATGTTGAGCATTGCTTGTATTTTGTCCTTGTCAAATTCAATGCCATGCGATGAGGGCTTGTCACCTAGGAATGTGACCTCAGTTACTCCAAATTGGCACTTCTGCTTGTTGAGCTTCAGCCCATTTCTCCTGACACTCGTTAGAACTTTAAGCAACCTCGTATTGTGCTCTTCTCAGGTTGAGCCCCCAAAGATGATATCATACACGAACACCTTCAATGCCTTTGATTATATGCTCCATGGCACAGTGAAAAAATTCTGACGCCGAAATTATGCCAAACGGCATTCTCAGAAAGCAGTATCGTCCAAATAGCGTGCGGTAATTTGTATGTTGTCCCTCTCACTTTAGTTGCCAGAAACCCCGTGATGCGTCAAGTTTCATAAAGAATTGTGCCCCAGGCACCTCACATGTGATTTCCGTACGCTTTGGTAATTGGCAATGTTCTCCTTTGATATTCTTGTTAAGATCTTTAGGATCCATGCATATGCGAATAGCGCCATTCTTTTTCTTTACACAAACCATGGAGTTTACCCAGTTGGTAGGTTCTGTACCACCAAAACTACTTTTAATTTTGTAATTCTATCTAGCTCCTTTTTGAGGCCATCCCTAAGAAGTGCAGGTACCCTGCTGGGTGCCTGTATCACAGGTTTTGCATCCTCTTTGAATTGTATCTTGTAGGTGAATGGTAGTGTACCAAAACCTGCGAACACATCACTGAATTTGCTGATAATGTTCTCTGAATCATTGGAGTGTTGATCCAATCCTTTGTGGATGCTGTATACCAACTGCATTAAACCTAATTCTTCACAGGACTCATCACCTAATAATGAATCCAAGTCCTCGGATACAGTACAGAATGGGTCAGAATAAACTGAGTTCTTCATCATCACACTCAGGTCACAAGCACCATGATATTTAATGCTTGAACCATTATAATCTCTGAGAAATGTATTCTGATTTCTTCTAATCGGCTGATTACTTAGATTTTTTAATATCAGTCATGTTGATTAAATTGGCTTTGGCACCAATGTCAAACTTCAATTGGACCACTTCAAGTAGCAGCCATTTGTCCTCATCAACCTCACTTATTTTAAATGGAACATCAGTTTGCATGTTTTTAAATGCTGGAGAGATTTTGATGTCTCCAAAAATGTATTCTTCTGTGTTATTCCTCCAACAAACAATGATGTTTCATCAGTGGAGACTGTGTCTTGCACTGTACTGACTGGTCTGGGGTTAAGCTTAGAGTAACAATTGTGAACAAAGTGATTTTTTTTCCTTTGCATCTGGAACAAAACTTGCCAAATGCTGGACACTGCTTTGTCCTGATCTTTGCCCTGTTCGTTAGTGCGCACGGAGCTGCAGGCTCTTTCTCACCTGTTTTCAGAGTTTCCCCGCCTTTTTGGAAAAAGGGCGACAACTGGAGATTTCTCCTCCACGAAGATGCCGCCATTACTGAGAAACATTTCAGAATGCTGTGCTGCTAGCTCATGAGCCCGACAAATCTTAAATGTTTGTTCCAAAGACAGCTCAGATTCCCTCAGCAATCGCTCCCTCAGCTTATTTTCATTCACACCAAATACAATCTGGTCTCGAATCATAGAACAGTACAGCAGCACAGCACAGAACAGGCCTTTCGGCCCTCGATGTTGTGCCGAACATTGTCCAAAACCAAGATCAAGCTATCCCACTCCCTGTCATTCTGGTGTGTTCCATGTGCCTATCCAATAACCGCATGAAAGCCCCTAAAGTGTCTGACTCCACTATCACAGCAGACAGTCCATTCCACACTCTAACCACTCCATGAGTAAAGAACCTACCTCGGACATCCCTTCTATATCTCCCACCCTGAACCTCATAGTTATGCCTTCTTGTAACAGCTACATCCACCCGAGGAAATAGTCTCTGAAAGTCCACTCTATCTATCCCCCTCATCATCTTATAAACCTCGATTAAGTCGCCTCTCATCCTCCTCCGCTCCAAAGAGAAAAGCCCTAACTCCCTCAAACTTTCCTCATAAGACCTACCCTCCAATCCAGGCAGCATCCTGGTAAATCTCCATTTCACCCTTTCCAATGCTTCCATTGAGTGAGCAAAACTGCACACAATACTCCAAATGTGGTCTCACCAGGGTCATGTACAGTTGCAGCATAACCCCGCAGCTCTTAAACTCAAGCCCCCGGTAATAAACGGTAACACACTACAGTAATCCCCCGTTATAACGCGGGTGTTGGGGTCCAAGACAGCCACCCGCGTTGCATCCGAGCCGCAAATATCCACGATGGTGATAATAGGTGAACGAGAGGAAACATTGCTGACTGTGCAAGAATGTAAGAATGGAAGGGCGTTTTAAATAAAAAACATCAAAGTTCTTTAAAGTTTTAAATTTATTAAAAAATACCACTCAAAAAAATATACAATAAAACATAAAATAGCACTTACAAGCAGATTTTTAAAAATCATTTAAATGACATGAAAAAGTCTGTGAGTTTCTTCTGGCACATACCCTTCCTCATCTTGACTTGTGCTTGTCTCTGGAGGTTCTTCAGGTGTAGTATGTATATGGGGTTGAAGTCCTGTTGCTCTGTGTATTCTATGAGCCACTTCAGGTTGGTGATGGCATCCGAGTGGCTCTTTGCTGCAACTGTGGGCTGGGGTTCTTCTTCTGCCTCTTCTTCTGCCTCCTCTTGGATGACCTGGTCGATGATCTCCTCTGTAAATGTTTCTGTGGGTGTCTTGTCTTCCTCTGCGGCTGACCACCTGTTCACCCAATCCCGGAGTGTTAGGTTCTCAAACAGGTCCTCTAGCCTCTCCTCAGCTGCCCTGGTCTCTGCTTCAGTAAAGCCTAGGAAGTCCTCTTCTTCTGGGTCGTGTTGTGGGAGTGCTGCTCCTAGGGCCTTCTTCCAGCAGTTGGCGATGGTCTTCTCTGTCACAGCTCCCCAGGCCTTCACTGCCAGATAACAGGCATCCTTGATGGTGATGGCTTTCAGGTAATCTGGGACAGTGAGAGGAGAGTCTATCATTTCCAGGATCAGTTCCTTTTTGTACACAGACTTGAAGGTCTGAATGATGCCAGCATCACATGGCTGGATCTTGCTGGTGGTGTTCTTTGGGAGATAGAGCACTTGGATCTGCCCATCCCTGGTCTTGAGAACATCTCCCTGAGGGTGGGCTGAGCAGTTGTCCAGTAGGAGTGTGACCTTCTGCGGTAAGTTGCGGGCACTAAGGTGGTCCCTGACACTGGGTACAAAGTGCTTGAAGAACCACTCCTCAAATAGGGTAGCTGTCATCCAGGCTTTGCCAGAGTTTCAGTACGTGACGGGTAGGTTCTCCATGTTGATGTGGTGAAAGCATCTAGGAGACTTGAATTTGCCCACAATCAATGGCTTCAGCTTGTGTGTTCCCGTGGCATTGCTGGCAAACAGGATGGTGAGCCTGTTCTTGGCTTGCTTGAACCCCAGAGTCTTGTGGGCATCATCCTTGACAGCTAGGGTCTTGTCAGGCAGCATCTTCCAGTAGAGCCCTGACTCATCTGCATTGTAGAGTTGCTCTGGGGTCAGCTCCTCTTGCACCATGTAGTTCTTGAGGATGTCGGGAAAGGCTGCTGCGGCTCCTGAGTCGGCGGATCTCTGTTCACCACTGATGGTAACTGCACCTATCCCATGTCTTTTCTGGAACCGATGAAGCCAACCCTTGCTGGCTACGAAATTTCTGTCCTCTGGGTGGAGCTGCTGATGGAACTTCTCAGCCTGAGTCCTGATGATAGGTCCAGATAGGGGGGTGCCACCAGACTGTTCCTGGACAAACCAGGCGAATTCAGCCTTCTCCAAGTTAATGTCACTAGCGGTCCTTGCCTTTTTCCTGGCAAGCCCTTAACTCTCAGAGACTGTCTCAACATAAATTCTCAAACTGTCCTCATCTTTCTCCCACCCACGGAGGGTTGACTCCGGTACACCAGTCTCTCTGGATAATTTTGCCTTTGTTTCGCCGTTTCGAATACGGTCTATCAAATGTATCTTTTCCTTTACTGTGTAAGACTTGCGCTTCGGCATTTGGTTTTTAGACGCTTTCATTTTAAAATGAACTGGATACTGTACTGGAAAAGGTCTCCCTTTTAAATGGTTGGGGATAGAAAACTGTTACTTTAATCACCAATCATCGCGGCTATTTATCGCGCCTAAACGGGCTAATCATCGCAGCTGATTGGCACTCGAATGAATGAAAAAAAGTTCACCGGCTTAAAAAGGTGTTGTTTGAAAAAGAGTGAAAAAAGTTGGGGTCCATAAGCACTCCCGCCGTATATCGCGAACCGCGGTATTGCGGGACGCGGTATAACGGGGGACTACTGTATAAGCCTTCTTCACGACTCTATCCACTTGAGTGGCAACCTTCAGAGTTCTGTGAACATGAACCGCAAGATCTCTCTGTTCCTCCACATTCCTCAGAACCCTGCCGCTGACCCTGTAATCCGCATTCAATTTTTTTCTCCCGAAATGAATCACCTCGCACTTATCAGGGTTAAACTCCATCTGCCATTTTTCGGGCCAGCTATGCATCCTATGATTCCACCACAGAAAAATTACTGATTTTAGCTTTTAACTTTCAATCAGTGATGAACTGATCTGTGGACTTTCCTGTCTTCTGAAAACGTGATCTAAAGACAAAGCGTTCACAAATTACGGGCGCAATTCTCCGCACTCACGACGGTGCGGAGAATAGCGGGCGGCATAAATTTTTACGGCCACACTGGTGTGACGCACTCCCGCTATTCTCCCCCCCCCCCCCCCCCACGCCCGCCTCCCGACACGAATTGCTGCCCGCCGTTTTTTTTACGGCGAGCAGCGATTCTCAGCTGGCCGATGGGCCGAATTCCAAGGCCTTTACGACCGTTTTTAGGAACGTCAAACACACCTGGTCTGACCGTTCGTAAAAACGGCCGTAAAGTCCCGATCTGGGGAACCATGGCACCGATTGGCACTGCAGTACCACGGCCGTGCCAAGGGTGCCATGGGCCCGCGATCGGTGGGCACCAATCGCGGGCAGCGGATACTTACCCCGCGCACTCTTTATCCTTCCGCCGCCCCGCTGTATCCATTCGCGGGGCGGCTGAGGGGCATACCGGCCCGCGCATGCGCGGGTTTCACGCAAATGCCTGATGACGTCATCCGCGCATACGCGGGTTGGAGTCGTCCAATCCGCGCATGCGCGGCTGACGTCATCTGACGTGTCATCCGTCGCTAACTCTGGCTAGCGGGCTTAACGAAATTCGTTATGCCCACGATGCCGGAGTTCACGGCCGCGGGATGCTAGCCCCGACCGGGGACCAGAATCGGTTCCCGGTCGGGGAGGCGGAGGCTGGCGTCAAACCCGCCTGTTTTTGACGCCAGCCTCACGATTTCTCCCGGGTGCGGAGAATCACGCCCTTCATTCTTTCTGGGGGTGCAATGTTCATCAAATCTTTGAATCACTTTGTTGAAATTTTTACTATCTTCATCGTTTGCAAATTTAAACATTATAAACACAGCAATTGCTTCAGTCCCTGCTGCTGTTTGGAGCACCGCTACCTTATGTGAATCTGATTGATCTTCTAAATGTACTGCAATAAGAAACAGATTAAATTGTTGTTTGGACACTTGCCAGTTGCTAGTTCCGTGCCAGTTCACACCACCAATCTGTGACTCTTTGGTGGCTTCAACGACTGCATGTTGTCAAATTCTGGCACACTGAAAAATCTTCAAATTACTGGGGCAGGCTAATAGTTTTTTTTCTCAGTGTTTAACAGCTTCCAGCCATGGTATCATGTAATGTTCTCGTTGGGTAGCCTGATTTATTACAAGAACACTTGTCGTTAAAGTTGTAAATGATTTATAAACTTTAACTGTGGGTAAACCATGTACAAGACAACAAATGAAATGCAATAAAATCATGCGAAACAGCTTCTCTCTTTGACATCCACTAGCCAGTCTGAGGGGTCAGTTGACTAAAATTTACTTATATACTAATGAGACTCCTAGTGGTCAATCGGTGATTACAACACAGCCATGATATTACTCAACTCGGCAGACTGCATGTCAAAATTCATTGTGGTCTGCTGTGTGCTTGTTGGAACCAACAATTCTACGGACATGTGCTTGTAGGATTAGAATAGCGGTTTTAATATACTTACAACAGAGCCAGCCTGTTAGCCGTTGAACTTTCGGTGAACTGACTGGCTGACCCTGTGGCATGGATCTTTATACAGCAGTTCCAGGGGGAGGAGTCCTGGGCGGAGCCAAGGGAGGAGCCCAGTACAAACTCTCGCGTATTCCCAGAGCTACTCCCCCTGGTGGTCAGGTAGTGCAACTGCACCTACAATATTGATACATATATACAGATTATAATACCGTGTGAATCTCATTCACCACAGTGCTGCAGACCCTCACCAACATGATGGCTAGCTCTTAACATGAGTTATATGGCAAACAGCTGAGAAGCTGGAGGAGGGGAAAGAAGAGGAGGATGCAAATAATGCAGCCACTTTCTGGTTGGACTGTCCATGATGCCGACTCTGTCTGTATGTGATACAGTAAACACAACCACAATTCCACATTTCCAAATAGTCCCACACCTTAAAGCTCTCTGTAACTGACCATTGCAATGTCTACCTGGGCACAAAGCAAAAACTAAAAGCTTTCAAAAAATATTCCACACTAAATTGATAAATCAAACTTTTTGCATATAAATGTGAATTACTCTTGAACATTCCCTCAGTATCTGGACTCCATCGCGAGAATCCCCAGGGGGCGGCGTGAATCCCGCCCCGCCGTTCTGTTGCCGGCTGCCATATTCTCCAGCGCTGGTTTTTGGGTGGGAGTGGGGATCACGTCGCACCCGTCGGGGTCCGTTGGCAGAGCCCCCCCCCCCCAGCAATTCTCCGGGCCCCGATGGACCGAGCATCCGTCGGCTACTGGCCAGTCCCGCCGGCGTGAATTGTACATGGTCCCACATGGTGGATCCTGGCTGGTAGGCTGGCAGGTGCGGTCCTCGGGAGGGGGGGGGGGGGGCGCAGGGGCTCACCGATCTGTGGGTGGGCCTGTGCTGAGGGGACACTCCTTCCTTCTGTACCGGCCTCTGTAGGGCTCAGCCATGGCCTGCGTGGAGAAGACACCCCCTGCGCATGCGCCAGAACACGCCGGTCAGTCTGCGCGTGCGCGGGACCATGTCGCCAGTTCTGCACATGCGCGGGTGCACGCCGGCCCTTTGGCACCAGTTGGTGTGGTGCCAACCTCTCCGGCGCCAGCCTTGCCCCCCGGACGTGCGGAGGATTCCGCAACTTCTGGTCGGCCCGACGCCGGAGTGGTCCGCGCCGCTTTTTACTCCGGCATCGGGACATTGCGGGGATTCAGGAGAATCCCGCTCCTTGTGTCTGTGACTTGTCCGAATATTCCAAGCAGTGTTACCCAAATGTCTGGTGGAAGGCTGTGGATTTACATTGGGGGAGACTGCAGGCGGCCTTGCAAGATGGCCTTGAGCAGCTCTGGCCGCAGAAGCCTGGCTTCAGAATGCAATATCTCTTATGAGCAGTAACAATCTAGGCTTGCTTGGCTGAAAGGTAACAGCAATGTCACCGGTAGAGTACGAGGGCTGAAAGGATGAGTATTGTCATCATGAGAGAGGATAACAGGTTCATCCGACACGAGCCATTGTCATTCAGCGGGTGGAGCTTCAGTAATCCTAGTAATCCTTTGAAGGACAGATTACTGGACTGCTGCGTTGCCCTGCAAGTCATTTGAACACTGGTATCCGCAATTTCATAGAATTTACAGTGCAGAAGGAGGTCATTCGGCCCATCGAGTCTGCACCAGCTCTTGGAAAGAGCACCCTACCCAACACCACACCTCCACCCTATCCCCATAACCCAGTAACCCCACCCAACACTAAAGGCAATTTTGGACACTAACGGCAATTTAGCACGGCCAATCCACCTAACCTGCACATCTTTGGACTATGGGAGGAAACCGGAGCACACATGGGGAGAACGTGCAGACTCCGCACAGACAGTGACCCAAGCCGGGATCGATCATGGGACCCTGGAGCTGTGAAGCAATTGTGCTAACCACTATGCTACCGTGCTGCCCTTGCCCATGGACGCAAGCCAATAAATTGGCTTGTGTGTTAGGCAGCTGACCTTGCATTACTTCAGTCTGAGCTAGTACTGCAGTACCCCGACAGTGCGTGGCTCCTGGGTGGGTTCTACAGTGGGAGTCGAGGCATCAGCCATCCCAATCCACAAAATGGTTAGGTCCTCAAATGTGCTATTAGAGTTTGGCCACTCCTTCCTTGTTGGAAAGGATGGGTTCCATGTCTGCACAAAGTTCACTGCAAAGTTAGGACTGGACTGCTCCATCCCCGTTGACATTACATGCAGACTTCCTGACAGGTCTGCCAATTCATTGTGTATGTCTTTTCTCGGCTGCCCATCAAAGTGCTGATCTGAATCCTCTTCAGCAAATACCATCTTCATCACAGGAATAAGAACATGCAACCTCCTTTGTCCCCCAATGTTTAGTTCCTGTGGCCTCTTGTTCTACATCATCATTTCCTGGAAGAAAGAGTGAAGTGGGCCAGTCAGTGTAATGTAGTCACTTAGTTGAGTATTCATGGGTCAGAAGAATTATTGAAACAAGAAATTCAGATACAGTAAAATGCAACAAATGCTTACAAAAGATTACTTTTATACAGAGGGAGTATTTTCAATATCGTATCTGATTTAAAATTTGTTAATATTCTGTTTCATTAGTCCAAAGTTGAAGTGAATATAACTCATCCTCACCAGGGATTTTTTTTTTGGTGAGGCCGATTGATTTCAAAGAATTCTGATGGAATTTCTTATATCATTTAAACATGCCTATATATTTTTCTAAACATTCAATATGTGATTGTTTTTCTTTGCAGGTACTGTATCATTAATTTCTTTGGCTATATTGTCATATGATCGTTATATTACAATCACTGGAACAACAGAAGCTGACAGAACAAACTACCGTAAAGCCTTTGCTGGGATTTCATTTTCTTGGATCTACTCATTGATTTGGACATTGCCCCCTCTATTTGGATGGAGTCGCTACGGTCCTGAGGGACCAGGAACTACATGTTCTGTGAACTGGTACTCCAAAGACACTGCCAATGTGTCTTATATTATGTGTCTCTTCACCTTCTGTCTGGTCATCCCCTTTCTGGTGATTGTCTACTGTTATGGAAAGATGCTGCTGACAGTGAAGAAGGTAAGTCGCACCATTTTCCTTTTTTTAATCTAGGACCCACGTTGATGTTACTGTAATAATAATAATCACTTATTGTTACAAGTAGGCTTCAATGAAGTTGCTGTAAAAAGCCCCTAGTCACCACATTCCGGCACCTGTTCGGGGAGGCCGGTACGGGAATTGAACCAATGCTGCTGGTCTTGTTCTGCATTACAAGCCAGCTGTTTAGCCCACTGTGCTAAACCAGCACCAGTGTACCAGCACTAAGGAATGGCCTAAGGTGGAGGGTATGCTCAATTAGGCAGTGGATCATAAGAAGGTGCTTGTGCCAGAGCTCCATTGTTGATGACTGCAGAAAAATACCTGAACTTGGGAAGAAACCATTTGGTTTGAGTAAAATATAATTGTGTTCAAGGGAAAAGTTGCACTCGGGCTGAGTAATAAGGATAGGCTTTTTCTGTTGATGGAAGGGTCGAGAAACAGAGGATACCAATTGAGGTGATTGACAAAAGAAGCAATGGGGATATGAGGAAAAACCTACTGACACAGCAAGTGATTAAGATCGGGGAATATATTGCCTGAGAGTATGGTGGAGGCAGATTCAATTGCAGTTTCCAGAAAAGGCTTTGGATAATTACCTGAAGAGAAAGATGTTACAGGGGAAAATGATGAGGGAGTGGAAATAGCTTTGCTGCTCTTGCAGAGAGCCTGCACAGACACGAATGCGAAGAATGGCCTCCTTCTGTCCTGTCGCCATTCTACGGGATGGAAGTTTTGAATGTTATAAATTCCAGTCCTTCTAATTCTGTCTGTGAATTCTCCACCCATTAAATTGAATGGGGCAACTTTGACACTCTGCAATAGTGCCAAATGGATGGTAGTGAGTTGGCAACCCCATTACCCATCTCTCTTAAGAGGCACGTGTCAGCATATTCTGGTGTAGGTGTGTGGACTTTGTGTGAGAGTGTAAAGAGGGAGACAGTAAATTGGTACCCTGCTTTGTAACAATGAAAATAGAGAGAGATGTAAAACAGACTATAAAACCTGCTAACATCCATTTATACTATTGTCCCAAATCAAAATTACCCCCTAATGTGTGCAACATAGTGGGTGAACAACTTGAGAACACTTTCCCGAAGCTACTTCCACTCCCTCATTATTTTCCCCTGTAACATCTTTCTCTCAGGTAATTATCCAAATCCTTTTCTAAAAGCTGCAATTGAACTGAAATCATTACATGTGATTGACCAGATATCCAATGTGCCAGGCAGGGGCTATCAAAATTCACAGCAAGGAAAGTTCACACCATTAGGAAACAATAACAGTGTATTCAGCCAAGAGCACATTTCCCCAGGATGAAGTGGTTCAGGATCAACACAGGCTGTTAGATAGTACCACCTGTTTGACTGAATAACAACCCCCTAAATAATCCATGTTTAAATTGCCAGAAGCTGTTTTCATGGTGTGGTGTAAGTTCAAGTAATTTAACAACTGCCTGTGGTACATGTGGTCTTGTTATAAAATGAATGGAGTTGCTCTGTAACACAATCCATCCTCCTGATCTATGCTGTGAATTGAACAGCCTTCTGTCAAGGAGATCTCAAATGGCCGATCTCGTGGCAAATATAATATTCAAAATTAAATGCAACAGTAAGAAATATTTTCCTGCCTTTTTTTGCACAGAGATGGGGAGAGTGTTTTGAACTTTCCTTCAATACATATTTATGATAATTGAAGTCAATGGGACTTGAATGAGGGCTTGAAAATCCTCGTGGAGCCTATGGTTATATTACATAACCACCTTCAAGGCTCTGACAGCCAAAGCCAGGAACCCTTAACCCACCCCACTGATGGCCAGGAGAGCAATTCGGTAAACTGTTCCCCACCTTCTGCTTATTGTTGCGTGTTGCAACTCCTACCAGGAGATCTGCGGACACGGTATGTCACACTCATTTGTCTTACTGTTCTCACGCATTCACAATAGCTTATTCTGTGGCATCCATCGCTCAATTATGCCACTTTCCGCTGCCCTCCACTTTGTCTTCCAGGAGTGATCTGTGTAGCTATTCAGCTCTGATCAAATGGTCAAAATACTGGCATTTGTTTTTCTGGATGTCACCTTTCAAGAGTTCTTTTCACTCTTGCAATTTCAAACACCTCTTCATTTGTCTTATAGTCTGTATGTGAGATTGATAGCATATGTCTTTGCATCCACATTTCAACGGTCTCTATTTTCTTCCACAGCTCTTTATTTATGGTCCAGATTACTGAGGCAGACAGGAAGGTGGAAAAGAGTCCACACTGAGCCGAACAGGTTGAGTCAAAGCAAAAAGGTTTACTGCAACAGAATAAGAGTACAGAGCAGTTACTCTACTACGCAAGCCAGAACAGAGTTCTGTCTCGAGGAGTTTATACAGGATATAGAAGGGGGTGGCCTGCCTTTCAGTGGGGGAGTGCGTATTCCTCATTTGGGAATATCAATCCCCCAGTCTCGTATGTGTCCCTTAATCTGCTTAAGGTTTCATTAGTGTCCCATGACCTGCTTAACCCCAGTTTATGACATGTAGCATCTTTTTACCTTGGATTGGATTGGATTTGATTTCATACCTGATTAAAAGCTTGAGGTTTCTTGTTAACACATCCATCATCTTCATGAAGTTACCACTGGCTATCTCTATCCTTCATCTGTCTTCAGCACCATATCTGCAACCTTCTGTTATGACTTGTCCTAAATGGACAAACTTATATACTTGTCCCAGTGTGATACCATCCACTTTCATCTTCACTCTAGTTTCTTCTAATGTATTCCCTCTGTCTATTGTTTTTGTCATTTGGCATTCATCCTCAAACCATATTTTAAACTTAGGGATTTTATTTGGTATTTTTTGGGGCCTCTTCTTCTTCTGCAAATATCATTGTGCGTCGGCATACCTCAGGTTTGTTCTGGTCTTGTCTCCAAATTTTATCACTGGAAGTTCCTCCAATTATTTGAACATTCTTATGATCCCCAGTTGATGTTACTACTGGATAAGTCGTATCCCAGAATGGAACCTGGCTTGATCGATCCTGGGCTGGATTCTCCACTGGCGGGATTCTCCATTGCGCAAGCAGTGCACCCACACCCAGGGATTTCCCGATGACATGGGGCTGCCCACAATGGGAAACCCCATTGGCCTGCTGGCGGGACGGAGAATCCCGCAGCCGGCGGGGGCGTGTCGCACCAGAAAACTAGTGGGGCGGGACAGAAAATCTTTATTCTTGCTTTGGAAAGGTGGAAGGTGGCTACTGAACAGAGTCACAGGAATCTGCTGATGAACATTTAACAAAAGAACAAAACATTTATTAGACAAGGAAAAATAACTTTATCACACTATTCCTTCACCCATAATATACATTTTTATATAGAACATAGAACAGTACAGCACAGAACAGGCCCTTCGGCCCTCGATGTTGTGCCGAGCAATGATCACCCCACTTAAACCCACGTACCCCGTATCCCAACAATCCCCCCATTAACCTTACACTACGGGCAATTTAGCATGGCCAATCCACCTAACCTGCACATCTTTGGACTGTGGGAGGAAACCGGAGCACCCGGAGGAAACCCACGCACACACGGGGAGGACGTGCAGACTCCACACAGACAGTGACCCAGCCGGGAATCGAACCTGGGACCCTGGAGCTGTGAAGCATTGATGCTAACCACCATGCTACCGTGAGGCTACTGTGTATATAGATATACACAGGTTCATAAAGATAAAACAAGTTCCAAAATCCATCTTCAACTGTAATTTTCACAATATGTATACAGTAGTCCCCCGTTATACCGCGCTCCGCAATACCGCGGTTCGCGATATACGGCGGGGGGGGGGGGGGGGGGGGGGGGGGCTTATGGACCCCAACTTACTTGACTAATTTTAAACTCTTTTTGAAACAGCACCTTTTTTAGCCGCGATGATTACCCGTGATGATTAGACCGATTAGCAGCGATGATTACCCGCGATGATTAGACCGATTAGCAGCGATGATTACCCGCGATGATTAGACCGATTAGCAGCGATGATTACCCGTGATGATTAGACCGATTAGCAGCGATGATTACCCGCGATGATTAGACCGATTAGCAGCGATGATTACCCGCGATGATTAGACCGATTAGCAGCGATGATTACCCGCGATGATTACTGTAGAACGATTAGCCGCGATGAGTAGCCGCGACCGATTAGCCCGATTACCCAGCCATGAAAGGGATACCTTTTCCAGTGCAGGTATCTTCGAGTTCAGTTACTGTCGTTCAAAATGTTTAAGCGCACGTCTTACACGGTGAAGCAAAAGATACATTTGATAGACCGGCTTCGAAACGGGGAAACAAAGGCAAAATTATCCAGAGAGACTGGTGTACCAGAGTCAACCCTCCGTGGGTGGGTGAAAGATGAGCCCAATTTAAGAACATATGTTGGGACAGTTTCTCAGAGTGAAGGGCTTACCAGGAAAAAGGCAAGGAACGCTAGTGACATTAACTTAGAGAAGGCTGTGTTCACCTGGTTTGTCCAGGAACAGTCTGGTGGCACCACCCTATCTGGACCTATCATCAGGACTCAGGCTGAGAAGTTCCATCACCAGCTCTACCCAGAGGACACCAATTTTGTAGCCAGCAAGGGTTGGCTCCATCGGATCCAGAAAAGACATGGGATAGGTGCAGTTACCATCAGTGGTGAACAGAGATTCGCCGACTCAGGAGCAGCAGCAGCCTTTCCCGACATCCTCAAGAACTACATGGTGCAAGAGGAGCTGACCCCAGAGCAACTCTACAATGCAGATGAGTCAGGGCTATACTGGAAGATGCTGCCTGACAAGACCCTAGCTGTCAAGGATGATGCCCACAAGACTCTGGGGTTCAAGCAAGCCAAGAACAGGCTCACCATCCTGTTTGCCAGCAATGCCACGGGAACACACAAGCTGAAGCCATTGATTGTGGGCAAATTCAAGTCTCCTAGATGCTTTCACCACATCAACATGGAGAACCTACCCATTACCTACCGGAACTCTGGCAAAGCCTGGATGACAGCTTCCTTATTTGAGGAGTTGTTCTTCAAGTTCTTCGTACCCAGTGTCAGGGACCACCTTAGTGCCCGCAACTTACCGCAGAAGGCCACACTCCTACTGGACAACTGCTCAGCCCACCCTCAGGGAGATGTTCTCAAGACCAGGGATGAGCAGATCCAAGTGCTCTATCTCCCAAAGAACACCACCAGCAAGATCCAGCCATGTGATGCTGGCATCATTCAGACCTTCACGTCTGTATACAAAAAGGAACTGATCCTGGAAATGATAGACTCTCCTCTCACTGTCCCAGATTACCTGAAAGCCATCACCATCAAGGATGCCTGTTATCTGGCAGGGAAGGCCTGGGGAGCTGTGACAGAGAAGACCATCGCCAACTGCTGCAACAAGGCCCTAGGAGCAGCACTCCCACGACCCCAACATTACCCGGATGAAGAGGACTTTGTAGGCTTTACTGAAGCAGAGATCAGGGCAGCTGAGGAGAGGCTAGAGGACCACCTGGATGAGAACCTAACACTCCAGGATTGGGTGAACAGGTGGGCAGCAGCAGAGGATGACATGGCACCCGCAGAAACATTCACAGAGGAGGAGATCATCGACCAGGTCACGCAAGAGGAGGCAGAAGAAGAAGAAGAACCCCAGCCCACAGTGGCAAAGAGCCACTCGGATGCCATCATGCACCTGAAGTGGCTCATAGCATACACAGAGCAACAGGACTTCGACCCGATATACATCCTCCACCTGAAGAACCTCCAGAGGCAAGCACAAGTCAAGATGAGGAAGGGGATGTGCCAGAAGAAACTCACAGACTTTTTAAAATGATTTTTAAAAATATGCTTGTAAGTACAATTTTAAGTATATTATTGTATGTATATATTATTGTATATATTTTAATAAATTTAAAACTTGATTTAAGACTTGAACGAACTTTGATGTTATTTTATTTAAAACGCCCTTCCATTCAGCAATGTTCAGCACAGTCAGCGATGTTTCCTCTCGTTCATTCATTTGGATATCCGCCATCTTGGATATCCGCGGCTCGGATACAACGTGGGTGGCTGTCTTGGACCCGAACACCCGTGGTATAACGGGGGACTACTGTACTGGCCATGTACTAATAGGCAGTGTGAATCACTCAGTCCTATGATTAAAAGGTCTTGCCATCTCTGAGTAAGAACCCAAAAATGTCACTGCAGACATGTAGGTTGGCCACACCACACTCTGAACCCAAGTGACAGATGTAAGCACCCTCTCTGGATGTCTCATCAACTCTGCCCAAGTCTGGTCACACTGTGAGCCAACTGGTCTCAGAGAAACTCAGTCTTGCAGAATTTTCTACGGAACAGTGCTTTCACTTGGAACTACTGATAATTTTAAGTAAGTTACATTTGTGTTATGAGCGTTAGAAATAAGCCATAGCTTTAAGTTTAATTTATATTTTGTATTTGTGTGTTAAGAAAGGAGTTTTTCATCAAGGATCCACCTCGAGGGTTTCCATCTTTCTTCTGATGTTCCTCTCCGCTGGATCACCATTTGCATTCAGGCTTCAGCTTCAACGCACACTCTCTCAGATACTCAGCCATACCAACAGAACACGACTGCTTCACGGGCCCATAGTCGGGAGTCACTAACTTCTGGCTGTCTCCTCTGATATTCTGGTTTCTTGCAAGTCCACTTTGCCTTGATTATATTTCCCACAACTTTCTCTCTTTAATTCAGAGTGTTTTCCTTTGCTCCTTACTTTAACTTCACTGAACAGGACCTTGTTCAGATTGCAGTCTTGTTCCTTAATCCAACTGTCTTCTTAGGCTTATTGTTTTGTCCCACTCCCTGGTTTCTGGGACTTTCTCCGGTTCTTTTGCAAAATCTGCTTTCTGCAATTCCTTCTCCTGCCTATTTCCCTCTGGCACCTGCTTCCAAGTGAACTAAAACTGTTTTCTGTTTCTCCCTGTGTCTGTGAGCTTCCTGTTGCTGGGCAACAGCACATTATTCTTTCTGCTTTTGTACTTTCTAACTTTGTAAAACCTCATTAAAATGCAGGAAGACAAACAGATCCACAGTCAGGCATTACTCTGAAGTGAAACAAAGGGTTAGGCTTCCCCTGAACACAACACAAAATGGAAGTGAAACGCAAAGCTATAGCTTATTCCTAACACCCACAATACAAATATAACTTACTTAAAACTATCCCGCGTTCCTAACAATATTTCTTCTGTGTTCAGACTGAATCATTTTGGTGACAGTACACAACCTCATCATATTCCTCTCTTCACTCTGATTGCCAATCCTCTAGCCCGATGCTCAATATAGGTCCCAATATAGATTATTGATGAATTTTCATATATTCTAGTTTCACCGTACAAAATCCAGATCCAAATATTTCAAGTAGAGACACTTGTTGCTTTATTATTTATAGTATGATTTGGATAGTATTTGTGACAGATTGGGCTTGTTTCCAAATTCTTTAAATAGTCATGGATAACATTAAATCACTTTTAGCTTCTGCTGTTTCTGAAGGCAACACTCCTAAAAATGAATGACCCACACTTGTCACTAGTGGCAGGCAATACATTACAAGTTGGTTTAATTTCTTTAACCTAGTGATAAGGTACCATTGGTCTTGCTCTTGTTATGAATAAAGGATGTAGCGAAAGTTAAAGTCGACTATAAGAAGTGCTAGGTGCTGCTGCATCACAGCTCTCATGCCCTGGGAGAAAAAAAAAAATTCTATTTCTCTTTTTATTATCTGAGCTTGTGAAAGAAAAGCAGGAAGGAACACGGCCAGCATTCATTCTCCCATTCACACTGTAAATTCTCTGCTGCATTTTTAAAGTTTAAACCTGGGATTGGACTTCAACCAGTCCATTGACCTTTCCTGGGATGTGGAATTCTTAGGTGGCCTGGAAAGATTCATTCAGAGGGTCTGGGGTTTTATAGGATGGTTAGCAGTCAAGGGGTTAATAATGATCAAGCTGTTCTGAGATTTCTGGAGGGAAATTCTGGGATTCTTAATCCGAGATGGCAAGACCTTTTGATCATAGGACTGCTGAGTCCTTTCCTGTTCACCTTGGTCATTGTGGGTTCAGTTGTTGAAACCCAGGCACTGTGATCATGCTGATTGTCAGGTGGTTGGGGTTGTTATAATGAGTTTTTGGCCCCTTTCACAAAGCCTGGTTCAATGTCTAGCTCGGGTGCGAACACGCCTGGGTTGTTACAGTTACTGTTGCTAGGCACTGTGGGTTGGCACTAAAATAGGCAGGTAACCTTCTCCCGAACATGGACAAGCTTTTCTGGGCCTTGATGTTCGGAAGACTGCCTTATGGAAGATGCCTCTCCCATACCCTACCAGCCAGGGCTACAGTGATGTAGCCTGCTGGGTTGTTACATGTCATTTTGAATGCAGTGGGCTGATCTGTCAGTTTGCCTCACAGTTCTGCATTAAGGTGGAGGAGTATGGAGTTAGTCATCTTGGAATATCTCTGCTAGTCAGTTGCATAGTAAAGGTCTCAAAGTGGGATTCACCTGTGCCTCCATGAAATCCGTTGTTAGTGCTCTGATGTTTCTTTTTTGCTTTGGGAATGAGTCTTCCTGGAGGATTGTTGCTCGTTCTACTGTTAGTGTGATTAACACGTCTCCATTTAAAGGACATGTGCTTAACACTGGTTTGGCTCTGTATCTGTATCTATGCTCAGGAGTCGCCAGGTGCCGTAACAGAGACACCGTCACAAGTTATCAAGATCAAGTTCAAAGCAATAAGTCTTAACACCGATCAGTAAGTCTAAACAATTAGTGTTTATTATAACAGATATAATAAATACTCATGCACACGCTAAAAGACTAATACTTATTTCTACTATTAAACGACTAAATACTTATCTAAGTAGGAACCAGCAAGGTCAGGGGACAAGGCCTTTGTTCCTTTCTGGACTGCACGTTCATTCACTAATAGTCGGCAAGAGTATAAGCAATGCCTGGGTCACGTAGCGATCGTTGTTTTGGCACTTACTGAAAGATGGCTGATGCTCAACGGCCGGTGATGAAAGACAGGATCTGGAGGCTGGGTTCGGAGTCAGGATGCAACAGCCTAGGCCGGAGTCTGGAAGCAACAGACCAAATCATGTGCTTGACCTTCATTTTATAGGTCCTAGAGGTCCGTGCCCCTTGGGGCGGGCTCTTTCACCTGCTAGGTATCGATTGGGTCTCGATATCATTCGAATTCCCCTATCCTGGAGTCGTTCCTCGATGGCGGGGGCGGTTCCTAGGGGTCATTGACCTGGGTTCTCTGGCGCCATTCTGGCTGGGTAGCTATAGAAAGTATCAATCGATACTTAGAATGTTTCTATTGTATCTGGGACTGGGCCGGTATCATCTCATTAGTATGCAGATCGCTTTCCTATTTGCACCTTTGGCTGAGTCTCTGCACCTGCCTTGAAACCGGTTTCTACGAGTGTCTCACTGTTGAAAGCTTCTGCAAGCTGTTTGTCCTTACTATGGCTGTTTTTCCCTGCAGTCTTAGCAGTTCTCCATTTTGTAGACTGGTGTCCATTTTAGAGGGCTACAGGATATTTAAAGTCTTTTGGAAAATAACCAGATTCTAGTCGATGGTCAAATCTTGCTGTACCTCTCTGTTGCTATCCAACTAAGTGAGGCATCACCTTCACTCTGGGTCGATTTGGGAACTTTCCTGGTCCCTATTAAAATTTGCTATAAAGAGGCTCCTTAGCTTTAGACTTAGTAATGGGTGCTCTCCTAACTTGTTTTATGTCCTCAAGTTACAGCTCCGGCTATGTGGGGCATCTCCCTCACTATCTCTTTCCCTGCTCTGGGACTTCTCTTGTCCCTATTTGATTCTGGCATTCTATTCTATTTAAATTCTATTGGCCCTTCCTGGAATTCTTTTAACTCTGACCTGACTTTGGCTTTGTTAAATACAAGCAGTTCTCGCTCCAGTGTTATGGGTTCATTTCACACTTTTGGGCCTCTGAACATTTGTCAGCACTCTTCACTCCTGCAGATTTCTCCTGGCTAACGTTAGCCTTCTCTTTTGCTAACTAACACTTTGCTGCTGTTCAAATCATTTCCGAGGAGGAAATCAATTCCTGCTACTGGTAGTTCGGGGTTGGTTCCTATTGTGACAGAGCCTGAAATGAGGGCACACTCAAGGTAGACCCTGTGGAGGGGCGCAAACACAGATCCTCTTCCCGCTCCACTAATCAGAGCTTTGGCATTCAAGGAGGACTCAAGCGGTGGGAAGTTTCCCTCCAATATTAAGGACCGAGTGGTCCCTGTATCCTAGAGCAATACAATGGATTTGCTCACATCTAGGGTGGGTACGGGGAACACTGTTCCTGATAGGAGTAAACTCCGAAAGCACTCTGCGAGTTGATTCGACTTGGACGCACCTAGTGTCATGCCCTCAAGGGACCTAGATCCAGCTGTGAGGGTCCCTTCCTGCTCTGCTGCAGTACCCATTGAGGTGTCCTTTGGGGGAGGGCAGCATGGTAGCACAGTGGTTCGCACTGTTGCTTCACTGTGTCAGTGATTCGGGTCCGATTCCCATCTTGGGTCACCGTCTGTGAGGAGTCTGCACATTTTCCCCGTGTCTGCATGGGTTTCCTCCGGGTGCTCTAGTTTCTTCCCACAAGTCTCAAAAGATGTGCTTGTTCGGTGAATTGGATATTCTGAATTCTCCCTCTGTGTACCCGAACAGGCACCGGAATGTGGTGACAAGGGGATTTTCACCGTAACTTCATTGCAGTGTTAATGTAAGCTTACTTGTGGCATTAATAAAGATTATTATTATTAATTATTCCTATGGGGCTCTGTTAGACCCACTGACTTTCCTCTCAACTTCCAGAGCTCTGGGATGGCCTTTTTTCTGCAATGGAAACACACCGGTCTCCAGCTGCCCTCCTCTCAGGTTGAAAGAGGACATCTCACACTCTTACTGGTATTTTCTTTTGTGAGCGCGGGATGAGGTGGGGTTTTTCCTACCTAGGTCGCCCTGCCCACATTTCCAAGGCTCAAGGTTTGGAGAGAGTCTTCCTGAGTTTCCAGGCCTATGGGTGAGATCACAGCTGTCAGCAGTGATGGCTGTATCCTGGGCTGTGAGGATTCTCTGCTCCTCCAAGTGTGTGCTCAGCGGTTTTAACGCCTTCAACAATACCACCTCACGTAATCCCTCATGGGTGCGCAAGATCTTTAAAGACCATGCCCATCAGTCAAACACAATTTGCTTCTGCTCTTCTAACTCCATGCAGGTTTGCATGGTTTTCGTACGAGCTTTACAGAATTGCTGGCAATATACTTCTGGGTCTGTCTCTTAGGCACTGCGGATAACAGTCTTGATCTGTTCATAATACATGGACACATCAGGAGTCAGCTTGGAATAGATCTCTTAGGGCTCCCACTGACAGCAGCCCTGGAATTAAAAATATCTGGATATCTGATGATCATTTTAGCTGTCCTGTTATTTTTTCCAAACTGGCAAAAAAATGACTCCATTTAGTCTCTTCAAATTTGGGATTAACTGGTTTTCCTCAGGGCCTCAGCGAGAGGTTCTGGGTTAGGGAGATAGGGTTGCTACCGCGGTAGTAGACAGAAAATTTCCCTCACAGCTTCTAGCTATCTGGCTTCTCTCCCTTCGTGCTCGTAGCTCCACTTCCAATTTTTGGAGATGGAAATCTCTTTCTCTCTTTCCCTTTCTTAAACATTTCCCTGTATTCTGGGCTTTTCCAGATCAAATGTGACTAGTGGAGAGGATTTGCAATCCAGGTTCAACCCTTCATCTATCTTTTCTGTCAACTGTGTGGGATCCAAAAATTCTATCAGCAACTGGATCAGTTTGCTTCTCTTCACTTTACTGTGTAATTTTAACTGTACCGACCTAGCGACTGCTTTCAGTTGCTCTGTGCTTAAGGTTGTTAATATTCTGCCGTTCAAGTTTTCTTGCATGATCAATATCTGGGCATCAAAAGTTGCCATTTTCTTATTTGTAAGTTACTGTATTTTAAAATTCATTCCAGCCACCAGGTTTTTTCTCTGAACTTCCAATTGACCCTTTTACTTCAAATTTGGTTTGTGTTTTGACTTGGACTCTGCTCAAATTCAAATAGGTGTACATTGACTGTAGCTCCCAATTTCTGTTGTGGACAGGAAGGTGTCCGTTCAGACAGCATTCATTTCCCCTCTCACCACCCAATGGCTTGTTCCTTTTTAAATAAGCGGTGGTGTATCTCCCAACCCGTCGGTTTTTGTGTGATCCAATTCCCACTAATAACCTTATAGCAAACTCGGAATTAGGATGTTAGTTTATTGCACACATTCAAAAACTGTGACACATGCATGCCCCTCTGCACAGGCACAGTAAAACATGGGATAGGGAAAAGAAGGTTTTACCATACAGAGACAACAGAGAAAATAAATATTGGTTAATGCGAGTTTCAGAGTCCAGAGTGAAAGTCCAATAAGGAATTCCTTCACGTCGGTCAGGGAACTGAAAGCTGGCGCTGTCAAATTTGCTTTTCCAGTGATGTCGATATCACAAGATGAAATAAGCACTCAGAGAAGAACTGTGAAGTAACTTCTGTTGATCTCGGACACAAAGAAAAATAACTCAGAAGCAGAGGGTCATCCACGTTAAAGGGGCGAGATTCTCCCGTACCCAGCGGGGCGGGGGGTCCCGGCGTGTTGGAGTGGCATGAACCACTCCGGCATCGGGCCACCCCAAAGGTGCGGAAGTCTCGGCCAAGCCCTAACATTGAAGGGCTAGGCCCGCACCGGAGTGGTTGGCGCCCCGCCGGCCGGCGGGAACAGCCTTTGGCGTCACGCCAGCTGGGGCCGAAGGGACTTCGCCGGCCGGCAGAAGTCCACGCATGCGCCGGAGTGTCAGTGGCTGCTGACGTCATCCCCGCGCATGCGCAGGGTAGGGGGTCACTCCCACCTCCGCCATCGTGAGTACTGTGGCAAAGGTAGAAGGAAAAGAGTGCCCCCACGGCACAGGCCGATCGCGGGCCAGGTCACCGTGGGGGCACCCCCCAGGGCCAGATCGCCCCGTGCGCCCCCCCCCCCCCCCCCCAGGACCCCGGAGTCCGCCCGCTCCACCTGCTCCCACCGGTAAGGTAGGTGGTTTGATCCATGTCGGCGGGACCAGCATGACAGCGGCGGGACTTCGGCCCATCGCGGGCCGGAGAATCGCCGGGGGGGGGGCCAGCTGACAGGCGCAGCGCGATTCCCGCCCCTGTCAAATCTCTGGTGCCGGAGACTTCGGGACACGGTGGGGGCGGGATTGATGCCGGCCCCCGATGATTCTCCGACCCAGTGGGGGGTCGGAGAATCCCGCCCCGGTCATTGTTCAGCCAAGAAGTCCAAATTAAAATTAAGACATGAGGATTTTTTTAAAAATTCGTTCAGGGGATGTGTGCCCTTGAACTAAATGGTTTGCTCGGCCATTGAAGAGTCAGAGAATTCCTGCAGTGCAGAAGGAGGCCATTCAGCCCATCATATCTGCACAAACCCTATGTAACCCCTATCCCTGCAACTCCATCTAGGGACAATTTAGCATAATCAATCCACCTAGCCTGCACATCTTTGGACTGTGGGAGGAAATCAGAGCCCCCGGAGGAAACCCACTCAGACACAAGGAGAATGTGCAAACTCCATGCAGACAGTCACCCGAGGTTGGAATCAAACCTGGGTTCCTGGTGCAGTGAAGCAGCAGTGCTAACCACTTTGGCACCATGCTGTTGGTCTGGAGTCACATGTAGGCCAATCCTGGTAAGCATGGCAGATTTCCATCCCGAAAGGGCATTAGTGAACCAGGTGGGTCTTTACAACAATCAACAGGGCAGCACGGTAGCATTGTGGATAGCACAATTGCTTCACAGCTCCAGGGTCCCAGGTTCGATTCCGGCTTGGATCACTGTCTGTGTGGAGTCTGCACATCCTCCCCGTGTGTGCGTGGGTTTCCTCCGGGTGCTCCGGTTTCCTCCCACAGTCCAAAGATGTGCAGGTTAGGTGGATTGGCCATGATAAATTGCCCTTAGTGTCCAAAATTGCCCTTAGTGTTGGGTGGAGTTACTCGGTTATGGGGATAGGGTGGAGGTGTTGACCTTGGGTAGGGTGCTCTTTCCAAGAGCCAGTGCAGATTCGATGGGCCGAATGGCCTCCTTCTGCACTGTACATTCTATGAACAATGGTTTCATGGTCATTGGACTTGTAATTCCAGATTTCTTTTTTATTGAAATTCAAATTTCACCACCTGCCTTGGTGGGATTTAAACCCAGGTTCCCAGAGCATGATACTGGTTCTCTAAATCAATAGTCCACCACCGCCACCTTACATTAAAAAAAAAATATATATATGTATATTATATATAAAGCATTATGTGTCGTTGCTTCAGAAAAGTAAATGCTTAGTCCTCCTCAATATACGTTGCGTTTAATCCTCATTCAAACACATCCAGCACAGAAAGTCATATCCTTCCTTAGAGTCAAGAGTTCCCATTCTTCCATACCCACCTCAGGCCCCCAACCATTGTCCAGGTTTGCGCCTCACTCGGCACAGTAAGCTCCCAGTGTGAACCTGATCATCAAGAGGGCTCTTGCCAGTGCAAAAAGAATTCCAGTAGTCTGCTGTGGGAATGTGACTGCAGAAGACCCAGCAAGGAACTTCAAAGCTGTGTGCAGGCCTCCAGCAAGTAAGATATTATTCTAAAGGTGGCTTCAGAATCGGAGTGGGAGGAGGGTTGGAACTGCTTGGGAAAAACCCAAAGGCAAACTGAGTGGGCTGGAATTTGTGATCGCATCACAATTGTACCAATTCATTTTGATTTCCAGGCTCTACATCTCCAATAGCATCTGTGGTGTGCACCTACAACATGCGTGCAGCTGTTCTTAAAGGGACAATCGACAAATAGAGGTTAGTTGAGTTCAGGAATGGATGGTGGACATTGAGTAAAGAGCAGCAGCTAGTTTCAATTATGCATCACTAGGGGGTAGTCAAGGGCAGGAGAGATTTACTTTTCCCAGCAATGGGAGGAACAAACCTACTGCTCTGACCAATCTGGGTGGTTAGAGGTATCTGAGGAAGTGAATGGCAGGAGTGTTGCAAAATCAGCCATGGCCCCTGCTTCTGGTTGCTACCCACTGACCTTTGGAGAGGGAATATCAGCCCCTCAACCCTCCTCCGGCTGCAACCCACCCACTGCTGTGCATGTTGTGCAGAACACAGCACACCACTGTCATTCTGTTTACACCAGCTAGTCAGTAAATCATGGTGCCCCCAGACCTATCTATTCCAATAGTTTTCCCAGTAAAATGAGCATGTGCTGTCAGGAATCACTCCTTCACCTCATAGAATCGTTGAATCCCTGCAGTGCAAAAGGAGGCCTGCATTGACCCTCCAAAAGAGCACTCCAGCTGGGCACCCCCCCCCCCCCCCCACCCAATCCATGCAACACCATAACCCCACCTAACCTTAGTGACATCTTTGGTCACTAAGGGGAAATTTAGCATGGCCAATCCACCTAACCTACACATCTTTGGACTGTGGGAAGAAACCAGAGCATCCGAAGGAAACCCACGCAGATGTGGGGAGAACGTGGAAACTCCACGCAGTCACCCAAGGCCGGAATCAAATCCGGGTCCCCGGCGCTGTGAGGCATCAGTGCTAACCACTGGGCCACCATGCCGCTCATTGGCACCATGAGCCAAGTTGGATGGGGAAAACCCTCGTCATTGATGAGTCTGCTCACTGGAAAGAAAAGACCCGGGGTGTTGGACTGCTGGGTCTTTGCTCCTGATCACTGCCAGGTGTTTCCTGCATTGGAGAGGGAGAGAGAGGAGAAATCAGCTAGGATTCCTCACTCTCACTTCCCCATTCTCTCTTCAGTATGAATGCACGATTATAGCTCTGAGGAAATCTGGTGCAGTTCTGCATGAACGTCTACTTCTGGTTGCACAGCAACTGAACACTGATGGGTGAATATCCCTTGCGGTTTATAATAACTCCCTGTTGCTGTTTTAGTGTTTGAAGTGGCTTGCCAATGGTTCACTGTACCTCTGGGGATCCAGTAAATGAGGCTAATCCAGTGTCTGCTCACTGTAGATATTCATCACTGGGACAGAAGCCATCACCAACCTGCAATACAAGCTGCTGCTGATACTGTCAGTCTGAAACCTTCAAAGTTTGAAATAAAGCTGCAGCCACACAAGAACCTCTCTGATAAACACCAGTTTCAATAGATGAGTTTTTATTTGGATCGGGCAACGACAAATTTAAATCCCACCTGAATTACCGTTCAATCTGCTTCAATGGTAATTTTTATGAGTTCAGGAAACCTGTTCCCATCAAATGAAATATGGAGGCAAGTTGAAAATAATTTTTTTTTTAAATCTCATTAATGTTTTCCAAGACTAACAGCTTCATTGATCCAGTTAGAAAATGACTGACATCAGCGTGTCTTCCACCAGAAACCAAATGCCCCTTTATTAATTCAGAAGATGCCGCATTGGAGACCGGTTGTTATACTGCAAAAAATAAAATCCACAAGTCTTGCTCCCCATCTAGCATAGAACATAGAACATACAGTGCAGAAGGAGGCCATTCGGCCCATCGAGTCTGCACCAACCCACTTAAGCCCTCACTTCCACCCTATCCCCGTAACCCAACAACTCCTCCTAACCTTTTTGATCACTAAAGGCAATTTATCATGGCCAATCCACCTAACCTGCACATCTTTGGACTGTGGGAGGAAACTCCCGGAGCACCCGGAGGAAACCCACGCAGACACGGGGAGAACGTGCAGACTCCGCACAGACAGTGACCCAGCGGAGAATCGAATCTGGGACCCTGGCGCTGTGAAGCCACAGTGCTATCCACTTGTGCTACCCTGCTGCCCTGACCAACCCAACCCAACTCTTGGGTTAAAATTCCCTCCAAAGTCTCTGTGACGAGGTAGAGAGTAGAATTCTGCAAATCCCTCTCTTCATTGGGGAACTCTGGGTCTTCTCCTCCACACCGACAGCCTGCCATTGTCTTGCATGTGACAGGAAGTGCCAGTAACACGGATGCAAAAAAAGAGGATCCAAACTCTCCACCACTGTTATTTGCATACTAAGAAGTCTTACAACACCAGGTTAAAGTCCAACAGGTTTGTTTCAAACACGAGCTTTCGGAGCACGGCTCCTTCTTCAGGTGAATGGTGATTCTTCAGGTGATTCACCTGAAGAAGGAGCCGTGCTCCGAAAGCTCGTGTTTGAAACAAACCTGTTGGACTTTAACCTGGTGTTGTAAGACTTCTTACTGTGCTCACCCCAGTCCAACGCCGGCATCTCCACATCATTTGCATACTATAGTCAACAACAGTTCTGGTTGGGGGGGGGGGGGGGGGGTGAAGGGGTGGTAGGGCTCAGCCCCCTTCATTTATCCCAACAGCATATAAACCAGGTTCTTATAGCTCTTCCACCGAAAGTACAATAAATGAGCTTCTGTATAAATTGAACCTGATATTTTTAAACTGTCCACATGCAGTGATTCTATCGCTGCCAGTATTTGAACAATCCTCTTAGTAAAACCGGGCAACTTTAGAACTGAAGCAACCACATCATAACATGTTTTGCTTTGAAATGATCAAAGTGCACCTTATTAAATGGTGGGGCAGTTGCAGTCTAAAGAATCGCATAGTTACATCACTGCTCGAGTATTGCATTTAGTTTCTTGATTGTTCAGTCAGATCCTAAGAACATGAGCCATGGACAAAAGAAATCCATTTTGTTCATCTATATTCATTTTTATATTATTCCAACTCAATCATATTATTCTCCAACTGCATCTTGCTCGCACTTGGTCCTTTCCGACCAACTCCTGAAGTGACACATTGACCAAAAATCTTTCTGGGATGCAAATCATCCAGATTCCGGATCGTTGGAGATGGGATGCAAGTTGGGAGATGTCCTGACGTACAGATATATGTGGAAATTGCCTAGGAAGGTTAAACGTCCAATGGGCTGTTTCCGCTGCCTGGGACCCTCTGTGAATGTCGCCACCCCTAAGATTAGGGCATGGATCTGGAGGACCTACCTGCATCCTTACCCTGGAAATGTTGGGAGGGTAGCACAGTGGTTAGCACTGTTGTTTCACAGCATCAAGGACCCGGGTTCGATTCCTGTCTTAGGTCACTGCCCATGTGCAGTCTGCATGTTCGCCCGTGTCTGCGTGGATATCCTTTGGGTTTCCTCCCACAAATCCCGAAAGACATGCTGTTAGGTGAGTTGGACATTCTGAATTCTCCCTCAGTGTACCCGAGCAGGCAGCGGAGTGTGGCGATTAGGGGATTTTCACAGTAACGTTATTGGAGTGTTGGTGTAAGGCTACTTGTCACACTGATAAAGATTATTATTCATACACTGCTTAATACCTGGTCTAACTTAATGGTTAGCCAGTGTAACTCAACGGCTATCACAATCCAACCCCCACAATTAAACCCCCAAGCTGACCAGACCCAACTACACTGTGACCTTCTAACCTGACCCGACTAACCCCTCCCCTCAGACCAAATGCCAACCTCTACTGGCTGATGGAAAATTGGCTGGTGGTGTGGCGACCAGAGGCTTTCCACAGTAACTTCATTGAAGCCTACTCATGACAATAAGTGAATATTTATTATTTAACCTTACCCCAACCATGTACCCACCTCAACCACAAATCTACCCTCACGCACCTAATCACTCACTCACTCTTTCACTCAGTCACTCATTGACTAACTCAGCTACTTAATTAAAGAGAGAATCTTGCCTCCAGCGAATGGCGCGGACAAATTTTCCATCCTCACTAGCTGTGGTAGTTGGGCGGAACCAAAATGGACAATCCAGTCCATTGTCTTCCACGGAATGCACAAAAGCCATGGCTTTAGATGTCAGGGTACAGTGGGGCATACTGTGCTCCGATGGACTTTAGACGCCTTCCAACTTTGTCAAAAACATTGCATCACTGTTTATTGCTACTGAACACCTTCACAGAATGAGACCTTTATGAAAAAATGAAATGAAAATCACTTATTGTCACGAGTAGGCTTCAATGAAGTTACTGTGAAAAGCCCCTAGTCGCCACATTCCGGCGCCTGTCCGGGGATGCTGGTACTGGAATCGAACCGTGCTGCTGGCCTGCTTGGTCTGCTTTAAAAGCCAGAGATTCAGCCTGGTGAGCTAAACCAGCCCCTCATTTATCGAGCCCATCATCGAGCATGGTCCCAAGTTATCTGGCTGACCCATCACCTTTTGCTAATCTTTGAAGTTGTAAAAATGCATAATTATGGGCTGGGGTCGTTGATTGTCACGGGGCCTCAGAGAAAGTAAACAATGTCTCTTTAATGTGCCTGGCTTCTGTTTAAAGGATGGAATCTTACAGAATTTGGGTGTCAGGCTCAGTCAGAAAACTGGGTTGCTATTTTACTAAAACGGAAAGAAGTCCCATAGTGAGTGCGTTTAGCCGCCTGTTTCCTGGCGATCGCCGCACCTAGAAACACAAAGCTATAAATTGGCACTTGCGTTCGACAAGGGGCCTCAGCGTGGATCACGTGGTCGAGGTGAGGCTGCACATAGTCCCATTTTGTGCGCTGAGGAGCTCCACTCGCTGGAACTCCTCAATGTAGCGGGAGATTGGGACTCCATTTTTAAATATCGTATGGCCTCCAAGACCCTCAAAGTAATCCCATACCCCTCAAAGCCCCAATGCACTGTAGGAAGGTCCCTGGGACTGGGACCCCCTGCACCTTCCCCAACACCCCCAGCCTGATCACCAGTGCATACAAAATGCCAGCTTGGCACCTTGACACTGTCAACCTGACTGTGCCAATGGGCAAGGACAGGCTGGCAGTTCCTGCAGTGTCAGGGTCCCACCCTGTCCAAAGGGCATGCACCTGGGGCCTCCGATCCCCTGGGAAACCCCCACAGGTGCCATTTCATCTAGTTTCCATTTATAGAGACCAGTACTGAACTGTGCTCGCCCAAGGTCTCTGAGGCAAAGGTGCCACGCCTCAGGTAACTCAGGAATATGCACATTAGAGTGAGACTAGCTGTCTCACTTAAAATGCAGATTTTCATTAGATCGTAGGATCATAGAATTTACAGTGCAGAAGGAGGCCATTCGGTCCATCGAGTCTGCACTGTCCCTTACAAAGAGCACCCTACTGAAGCCCACGTATCTACCCTACCCCCGTAACCCAATGGGGCTGGATTCTCCATTCCTGAGACTGTGGTGACGTCGGGGCAGGATTCATGGGCCGGGATTCTCCAACCTGGCGGCAGGTCGGAGAAGCTCGGGGGGAAGCGAGAATCACACCCCGATGCCAGCTTCCCCATTCTCCAATGCCGATTCTCGGCCCCCCCGGCAATTCTCTGGGCCCCGATGGGCCGAGTGGGCGACGAGTTTGGCCCAGTCCCGCCGGCGTGGGTTACTCAAGTAGCACACGGCGCGACCTGGAATGTGAGTCTGCAGGTGACATACTGGAGGGGGGGCGTGCGGGGGGATCTGACCCCGGGGGACGTACTGGAGGGGGGGGGGGGGGGGGTGCGGGGGGCATCTGACCCCGGGGGACATAGTGGAGGGGGGGGCGTGCGGGGGGGATCTGACCCCGGGGGACGTACTGGAGGGGGGGGGGGGGGGGGCGTGCGGGGGGCATCTGACCCCGGGGGACGTACTGGAGGGGGGGGCGTGCGGGGGGGATCTGACCCCGGGGGACGTACTGGAGGGGGGCATGCGGGGGGGGGATCTGACCCCGGGGGACGTACTGGAGGGGGGGGCGTGCGGGGGGGATCTGACCCCGGGGGACGTACTGGAGGGGGGGCATGCGGGGGGGGGATCTGACCCCGGGGGACGTACTGGAGGGGGGTGGGGGTGCAGGGGGATCTGACCCCGGGGGGTGGGGAGGGGCACGGTGGCCTGGCCCATAATCGGTCAGTGGGCAGGCTGGTTCTGTGGGGGCCTATTTTACTCCACACCGGGACCCTGTAGGGCTCCGCTGTATTGCCCTGGGGCCGGCACGAAGAAGGGCACCCCCGCGCATGTGCGGAAATACGCCGGCCGTAGCGTGCATGCGTGGAATCACGCCGATCGTTCCGTGCATGCACGAACTCGCGCCGACCGTTTCGCGCCGGCTGGAGCTGCAGGGACTACTCTGGCACCAACCTAGCCCCCAAGGAAGGGGACAGTTGGCACCGGAGTAGTTGGCACCGCTTTTCACGTCGGCATGGGGACATAGCCCCATTGTTAGAGAATCCCGCACTTGGACTATCACGACAGCAAAACTGGTGCTGAACCTGGATCGATTCAGTGACTGTGCAGGGGCTAGCACCGGTGCCACATGGAACACAATCAATTCTATCAAAAATGGTGCGGGATTCACCGGGTCCGTGATTGACACTCTGGAGGCTGACAAGCTGCAGCTGCACTTACACATTACACTCCCCCACACACAGTAATTCCAGCCAACAAGATGGCAATGGTTGTGTTGGAACGCACCCATACAGTTGATGGGTTGGCTGGAGCCAGAGGGTACTGACGGGGTTGCCTGGGGGATATCTATATGACCCATGGCACTAAGCGGCGGGCACAGCTGCATGGCTGCCTTTCCAGCTGCGGCAATGGTATTCCGTACCGTCCATCCTGACCCCACAGCCCACCTCCTGGCCACCCCCTGCTACTCCTTCTGGCCCTGGCAGAAGCCCCCCCCCCGGCCAGCGGCGCACCTGTCAGCAAACTATGGTGGTATAGGGCTGGTTTAGCTCAGTGGGCTAGACAGCTGGTTTGTAATGCAGAACAAGACCAGCAGTGTGGGTTCAATTCCCATACCAGCTGGGAATTCTGAATTCTGCCTCTGTGTACCCGAACAGACGCCAGAACGTGGCGACTAGGGGCTTTTCAAAGTAACTTCATTGCAGTGTTAATGTAAGTATACTTGTGGCAATAAAAAGATTATTATGATGTTGGGCACTTTCCGTACCACAACGGCGATTTCACAATTTTTAAAAGCACAAATGAGCCGCGCTGTCAGGAACTCAGCCCATCGGAGGCGGGAAATCTCAGAGACCCCTGAGAATAGCAGGCCTGCTGATGACATGCAAACGGTGTTTACTGTACGTGCGATCCGGACCGCACAAACGCCGCTGTCGAGGTGATGGAAAATTGCGATTTGGCGTCAAATCAGCACCCGCGTGATTTTGGCGTCGGAATCTATTCCGCGCCCAATTACGTTCTGTGATTTCGGCGTCAGCCAATGGAGAATCCCGCCCATGGTTCTTCATGCTTGGTGTTACCAGGGAATGTCTGAACAACTGAACCCTTTCAAATAAGGAATTATGAACTGAACTGAGAAGGGTCCTCCTGTGGGGAGAGAGGGTGGTCCTCCCAAACCTGGCAGGAAGTTATTATTGGAGGAAGTGGACAGTGTTAACTCTGAGATGTCCAAAATGAAAATGTTGGCTCACAGTTACGGATGGTGGCCCAGGTTAGACACAAACATAGAAAGTATAGTTTAACACTGCGATCAATGCCAGGTACAACAAAGGTTACGAGCAGCAGGCCCAGTGCACCCATGACAGTGGCCAGTAGGCCATGGATGCGACTCCATGTTGATTTTACTGGCCCATTCATAGGCACCATGTTCCTACTTCTGGTGGATGCACACTTAAAATAGCTAGACATCTATAGAATGAAGTCCACGACTTCTTTGGCAGCAGTGGAAAAGCTAAGGCAAAGCTTCACCACCTGTAGTTTGACACTACAAAGCCTGAGAGAACATTCAGTGGATGATTTGGTACACGCTACAAATTTTGGGATGAGGCACCTCCTGTTGAACTGCGTCCTTCCAAAAGGGAGAGGAAATCCCCTGACAGACTGACCTTTATCATAGAATTTACAGTGCAGAAGGAGGCCATTCGGCCCATCAAGTCTGCACCGACTCTTGGAAAGAGCACCCTACCCAAAGTCAACACCTCCACCCTATCCCCATAACCCAGTAACTCCACCCAACACTAAGGGCAATTTTGGACTCTAAGGGCAATTTATCATGGCCAATCCACCTAACCTGCACATCTTTGGACTGTGGGAGGAAACCGGAGCACCCGGAGGAAACCCACGCACACACGGGGAGGATGTGCAGACTCCGCACAGACAGTGACCCAAGCCGGAATCGAACCTGGAACCTGTGAAGCAATTGTGCTATCCACAATGCTACCGTGCTGCCCACCTTATAATGGACTGTGCTAAAGAACTCCTTTATGGTGCTGTAATTTCAATAGTTTAACTTTTATGGTATGTGTCCACGCCCATAGTTACTCTGCTTGGTAATCACCACTCCTTCCAAAATATTACACTAACAAAGTAGCATAAACTGATCTTACATTTGCAGATTAGCAGCCTGCAAATTTAACAAGTTATTTTCCATGTATATTCTTACTCGAGGAGCAACGTTTTCTCTCCACACTACAGTACGTCCTCAGTGGAAATCTGTACCTCATCATATTCTTTATGAATGTCAGCTTGCAATCTGACTGTGGTGAGCACCACTACCAACCCAATTCCTGCTCTCACATGGTAATTAGCCATCGTCCACAAAGGACCATAGAGAGGGACCATTGGATTGTATAGTTTGGGAGTCACCACTCCACAGTGTGGGCAAGGCAAGGAAGCAGGCCCCACAGCAGTTTTGGGGAATAAACCCGTGCCATTGGCATCATTCTGCATCACACCCTAGCAATAATAAGCAACTGAGGTAACGACCCCCATGTACCACTTTCAGCATATTCACACCTTACAGAAATGGTTACCTGATTAACACTTGCTGGCATGTTGCATAAGGCAGTCATTTTCCAAGTCAGGGTCGCGGGTGGGTGTCAGGTGGGTCGCGGAGCCATCCATCGCAGCGTTCCCGAACACAGGAATTAATGCACAATGGCTGCAGCACCTAGCTTTTAAAAATGCCGGCTACGACCAGCTTTAAAAATGATGGCCACGACTGGCTTTCAGAATGTGGGTGAGCTGCGCTTGCGTGCCCGCTCATCCGTGCGCAGGCCTGGAGCCCAGCAAGAAACACTACTTCTTCCTGACATCAGTGCGCTGACCCAGGAGAAGACTTTTTTTTAATACAATGCAGTCTTTCTGCCTGATGCGAGGCAGAGAATAGGTCACGTGCCCCGAACACTGAAGTCACGTGCTCTGGGCGCGATTGCAATTCCTCCATTTTGTCAGCAGCAAACAACCAATAGGACTCTAAAATTTCAAATCGAGCATTTTGTAATAAGGAAGAGAGAGCCAGAGATACAAACAGGCCAGGATCTCACAATTAATTCTGCTGGGGCGTGTGGCACAGCAGAGTCCACAACAGATCAAAGCAATGCTGGTGCGAGCTCCAGGAACTCTGATGAACAATCCATGCAGAAATGTAACATTGAATGACAAAGCAGGTGAGATTGTGGGGACCAAGCAGGCTCACCTGTCGCATAGGGCAGCACGTTAGGACAGTGGTTAGCACAGTTGCCTCACAGCTCCAGGGTCCCAGGTTCGATTCCTGACTTGGGTCACTGTCTGTGCAGAGTTTGCATGTTCTACCCCTGTCTGCGTGGGTTTCCTCCCATAGTCCAAAGGTGTGCCGGTTAGGTGGATTGACCATACTAAATTGCCCATAGTGTTCAAAAAGGTTAGGTGGGGTTAGTGGGTTGTGAGGTGCAGGTATGGGCTCAGGTGGGTTGGTCTTTCTGGTGCGGACTCGAAGGGCCCAATAGCCTTCCTCTGCACTGTAAATTCTGATACTATGATGATAATTAAAGGAAAGCGAAAATGGTGGTTCACGAAGGCCGGCCTGTGTGGGTCACGACGTTCAGCCGGCATTGGTCCTGGAGTTGGCCGGTTGATAAAAACGGGAGCCCGGAAAAAAAGTTTGAAAAACACTGGCATAAGGTTGCCCCTTATCGAGCCTAAAGCCATTGAGATGAAGATTCTGAGAATAGCCCCGGGATATAAATGTCCCTTTTCTTGATCTACCATTTCAAACACAGCAGAATCGTGACAAAGCAGATTCTAGATGAATCAAAGGGAAAGATGAAATGGTGCATTCAAATTTCATTCCATAGATCAAAATGTCAGAACAAAGTTAATGTATCAGATGTTTCAGGTTTTAATTCTCAATGATGATCAGGCCTTGTTGAAGGTGGGGAATGATCGACCAACATCATGTTTGAAATGCACAGGCCCGGATATTAAGCTGAAGGTGACTTCCACACATGTTGGAGTCAGGGAAGTGAGGTTCGGGTTTGGAATTGTGTGGGAAAATGATGGATGTCAACTCACCGATTGGAGCCTAAATTGAGTGACGCATGTCTGGAATTACTGCTAGGTGCTGTCAGCAGCAGGCAGGACATACTCATTCACATCAATGGGAAGACAAAAATGGCTGCTCTCTCCCACAGGAAAGCCTGTTTGGAAATAGCTGAGGGGATGAAGAACAGGACCAAGGCCAGCCTTGGATTGAATGCAAGCAACAGTTTACCTGCTTGAGCAGGTCAGGGAATATGCAGCACCCAGCCTTCACTTTCACCATCACCTCCCCATTTATTTTTGCAATGTGGTATATATGTTTCATGGGCACCCTCACAGAATGTGCTTCAACTATCGGCTGAATAACTCAACTTCACCCACTCGCTGGTCTACTTCGCTCCCTCTTTCAGAAGAGACAACAAAATGCGGGGAACGGAGAGGTCTGGGGATTCACAACCATATATAGTCCAGCTCACTGATGCAGAGGAGGAGACCCTTGAAGATACAAATTGATTCATGAAGCTCGCAGATAGTTTGTGACAGAGTGTCAAATGTCTCAGACCCACCTATGATGACTTAATCTCATCAAAAAATTAACTGTGAGAAGATTGAGTCTGGTCATTCTCAAGACTATGACTGGAATTCTCTGGCTGCTGGAATTCTCTTTTCCCACTGGCAGCGCATCCCCGCCCATGGGTTTCCTGGTGGCATGGGGTGGCTTCAATGGGAAATCCAAGCGGCGGGAAGAGGGAATGCCACTGAGAAACACACGGTTGGGAAACAGAGTAGACCTCCCTGCCTTTTGCCTAGCAATTCCTGCATGTGTACAGCAGGTGACAAAAACAGAAATCAAGATGATTCCTCAGAAGACCTCGTTCTCTCTGGAGATGCAGCATGACAGGATGGACAATCACACACCAAAACAAATGTTCGCTCTTCAGTGGGTCCACGTTGGGGAGTTAGTTAGGTTCGCAGCTGGTGATTTACAAATGACAGATGGACATGGGCAGTACTGATGGCAGAGCAAGCCATGTGGGAAGTCTGGATTGTGCAAGCTGCTCAGCTAGACACTGATTGCTAACCTGGGACTTTCATTGAGAAGGAGAATCCCGCCGCAAGCGAACAGCGCGCCAACGAGAAACACGCGGCTGGGGATCGGAGAATCCAGCTGTGTGTTGAAAAGGGGACATTGAAGTGGGAATTCCATTCCAAACACTTCCATTTCTCACCCCATTGCCCCCTCCCTCAGCTGGTACCCTACACACTGCTTTATGTCCCAATGCCCAGATCTGCACCTGAGCAAGTGCAGGTGGAGCAGTCTTTGGCAGGAAATCAAAAAGAATGTCAGGCGTGATCTGAGCACATTGCCTCAACCAAAGCCAACAAGCATTCACAATAAAGAAACAGTAAGAAGGATACATTCTTTCAATATTGCAATTCACCAAAGATGGGCACATAGGTGGGGAGAGCTGTCTGGTGGTGATTTAACCAGAGGATCACCACACCTCAAGTAGGCAAAGTTGAGAAGGTGGAGCCTTTATGAATAACCTCAGGAATTGAACCCATGCTGTTGGCCTTGTTCTGCATCATGAATTAGCTGTCTAGCCATGTGAGCTAAACTGGCACCTGACTTGAAAAATATATTGCTGGTCTTTCACTGTTGATCAGCCAAAAGATTTTCCTCCCCAGAGCCTACAGTCTACATTTTCTCAAGAGTAGTTAGGATGAGTGATAAATGTTGGGCTTGCTTGTGACACCTGGGGAGGGATTCTGCCATTACCGCCATTACTGGCGGGGCGGCCAACTCCGGCGGGAAGGAGTGACATGAACCACTCCTGTGTCGGGCCGCCCCAAAGGTGCACCTTCAGGTGCTAGGCGGGTCCCAGAGTAGTTTGCGCCGCGCAAGCTGGCAGGGAAGGGGCTTGGCGCCACTCCAAACAGCGCCGAAGGGCCTCAGCTGGCCGGCGTGAGTTGGCGCATGCGCAGGAGCGCCAACATGTGCTGGCGTCATCCCAGCGCATTCGCAGAGGCTTCAGCTCTGGACAGGCAATGGCGGACCGCTACAGCTGCCGGTGCGGAAGAACAGAGTGCCCCCACTGCACAGATCCGATCAGTGGGCCCCGATCGCGGGCCAGGCCACAGTGGGGGCAACTTCTGGGGCCAGACCCCCCCCCCCCCCCCACCCTCCCCTCCCTCGAGAACCCCAGAGGCCGCCTGGGCCGTCAGGTCTCACCGGTAAATACCTTGTGTAATATACGCCGGCGGGACTGTCCGAAAACGGGCGGCCACTCAGCCCAACTTGCACCGGAGTATCGCCGGGGGGGGGGGGGGGGGGGGGGGGGGGCGCTATCATCGGCCACCGACCTGTGTAGCGCGATTCCCCGCCCTCACCAAATCTCCGGCGCCGGAGAATTCGTCTCCGGCGCCGGAGAATTCGTCAGCCGGCGGGGGCTGGATTCACGCCGCCCCCCAGCAATTCTCCGACCTGGCCGGCGGGGGGGTGGGGGGGGGGGGGGGGGGGGATCGGAGAATACCGCCCATGCTTCTTCTTAATAGATATAATTTTAAGGGGCGGGATTCTCTGACCCCGTCGGGTCCCTGGGCTCCCTGAGTAAAAGGAGTGGCGCAGATTAGTCTGTATCTGTATCGGTTACATAAGTAGAGTCCTTTTGTTCTGGGGAAATGAACCATTAGAATGCAAACGAGCGGGGGTTTTGATCGCATCTAGCTATCTGGGTTGCAAATCCACACACAGTCTCTGAGTCTGTCTGAGTCCTGGGTTGGCCATAATTCCCATGGTCCTTTGCAGGTGGCCATCTGAGATGGCTACAGGGAGGAGTGGTGGGGAGGGGAGGATACCGTCTTCCAGCCCGTTAATCGCATTCTAATGAATGCATATCAGTTGTTTAGGGCAGTACGGTAGCATGGTGGTTAGCATAAATGCTTCACAGCTCCAGGGTCCCAGGTTCGATTCCCGGCTGGGTCACTGTCTGTGCGGAGTCTGCACGTCCTCCCCGTGTGTGCATGGGTTTCCTCTGGGTGCTCTGGTTTCCTCTCACAATCCAAAGATGTGCGGGTTAGGTGGATTGGCCATGCTAAATTGCCCGTAGTGTCCTAAAAAGTAAAGGTTAAGGGGGGGGGGTTGTTGGGCTACGGGTATAGGGTGATCATTGCTCGGCACAACATCGAGGGCCGAAGGGCCTGTTCTGTGCTGTACTGTTCTATGTTCTATGTTTGCAAGCTCCCGCTGGTAAGCGGCGAGGAGACAGCTAAGGCAGGTGGTGCAGGACCGGAGACTAGGGAGTCTGCACGTTCTCCCCGTGTCGGTGTGGGTTTTCTCTGGATGCTCTAGTTTCCTCCGACAAATCAATGGCAGGCCTGTGTCAAGCTCCAGCTTACTTTTAAATAGATTTTGTATTGCATCTGAACTCTTTATATCCTTCAGCTATCTTTCCCCTACATTTTGTCTCAACAGGCGAGGGGCAGCCCTTCCATAGGACATGCAAGGGAGCACAGGGTGCTGCTCATGGTGACGTTAATGGTGGTCTGCTTCCTGCTCTGCTGGTTGCCTTATGGAATTGTAGCACTCGTAGCTACCTTTGGACATCCTGGCTTGGTCTCACCAACTGCCAGTATTATCCCATCAGTCCTTGCAAAGAGCAGTACTGTCTACAACCCCATTATCTATGGATTTCTGAACAAACAGGTAAGATGCATTTGAAGATTTTAAATATATAATTGACACTTCTTTAATGCAGGTGTTACGATCCGAGTTGGCTTTTTAACTGGTCGAGAAGATCCCAGAATGGAATGCTGGCTCAAAGGAGCGGCATTTTCAGTCCTGCCAAACCCGTTTGCTGGTGTGGCATGCCCCCGCCGGCAGCAGGACCCTCCGTCCCAGCAGCCGGTCAATGGGCTTGTCCGTTGTGGGCACCCCCACGCCGTCAGCAAATCCGCAGGCGCGCTGCCAGCGAAGCGGAGGATCGCACCCAAGAATCCCGTCACGTAACTTATGTTTTATTTCATGAAACAGTAAAGTACAGAGTCACTGATAAGTTTTTTAAAATAAATTTAGAGTACCCAATTACTTTTTTCCAATTTTAGAATAATAATAACCTTTATTGTCACAGTAGGTTTTACTTAAACACTGCCAAGAAGTTACTGTGAGAAGCCCCTAGTCGCCACATTCCGGCACCTGTTCGGGTACACAGAGAGAGAATTCTGAATGTCCAAATTATCTAACAGCATGTCTATCAGGACTTGTGGGAGGAAACCGGAGGACCCGGAGGAAACCCACGCAGACAAGGGGAGAATGTGCAGACTCCACACAGACAGTGACCAAAGCCAGGAAATCAAACCTGGGACTGTGAGACTGTGAAGTAGCAGTGCTAACCACTGTGCTACTGTGCCATCCAATTAGGGGGCAAATGAGCATGACCAATTTGCCTACCCTGCACAAGGGTACTTTTCCTTCAAGATTTCTTTGTCTTAGGCGGCATGGTGGTTAGTACTGGTACCTTACGGTGCTGAGGACTTGGGTTCAATCCTGCACCTGGGTCACTGTCTGTGTGGAGATTTCACATTCTCCCCATGTCTGTGTAGGTCTCATCCTCACAACCCAATGATAGGCAGGGTAGGAGGATTGGCTACGTTAAATTGCCCCTTAATTGTAAAAAAAAGTGAATTGGGTACTGTAACTTTTTTTTTTAATTCTTTGTCTTGACTGCAGTGCCAGCTGTTCACAATTGCTTTACTCTCAATTCCCAGACTCTAAAAACAATGGCACCCAACTTTTGATTTGATTGTCTCCATTCACTTAACTTCAGTCTTCTGAAGACATTCTTTATGTTCCAATTCCCTGGTTATCTGGCTGCATCTGGTTCTTTGGAAGCCTGCCTCTTTGGAGCTCCCTGGTTCTGCACAGTGCTTTTGCTGGCAGGTTTGAGAGATGTTCACTCCCCGGTGTCTTATCTTGAACTTCAAACAAATTCAACTAAACTAAGAATAAAAAGCCTTTCTACCTTAAAGTATTGCTAAGCAATAACTGCTACTTCTGTTTACTCTTCATGTCGTAACTCTCTCTAAGCACGATAGAATCACAGTTGGAATTGAAACCAACTCCAAACATATAAACACCTTTGTCCAGCATGAATCTAACTATAGGTTTTGCCCTTCCTCCCACAGAAACATGAAATTAGTCCCACTTAAAACTATACCTTATTTCTAATGTTTACCAATACAAATGTAAACCCCTTAAAACTACCTTTGTTTTCCTAACATAGTTCTGCAGGGAAAAGTCACATTCCTGCATCCAAATTGTCAAAATTAACTTTCATACCCTGACAGCAGAATGAATTACAGACCCACAAATCAAGAGGCCAATTCTACTGTAATTACTTATAATATCAGTCTTTGCTGTGGAGTGGAAATGGGTGGATTCCAAACTGCCGTTGTGACCGTGTGCAAGGTAAAGATGCCTTCCTTTGACTGCAACTTATATCAGAATCTGACCTTTGAATAGTTTTTTTGTACCATTTTTATCTCAGGATGTGGTAATTCCAAAGCATATTTGGCTGGCTTCCCATTTCCCACCCTCCATAGATTGAAACTTTTCCAAACCTCTGCTGCCTGCATCTTAATTCACAGCATGCCCCATTCACCCATCATCTCTACACTCACTGACCTGCACTGGTTCCAGATTTTAACATTCTTATCCTTGCTTTCATGACTTTGGCATCCCTATCTCTCTAATCTCATTCAGCCCTCCAAATTCCTGGCATATTGCTCCTCTAATTCTGGCCTCCTTAACATTCCCGATTTTAATGACCCACCGTTGGCGGACATGTAAGAAGCTGCCTAGCTCCAACGGACTGGAATTCCCTCCCTAAACATCTCGCCCTCTCTTTCCTCCTTCAAGATGCTCCTTGAAACCTAACTCTTTGGCCAAACGTTTGTTCATCTGCCCTAACATCTCTTTTTGGGGCTTGGTGGGTCAGGTTTTGTTTGACACCACTCCTCTGAAGCTCCTTGGGATGTTTTGCTGCATCAAAGATGCTAGATTAATGCACATTGTTGGCTGCAGAAGTGTTTGCAATACAATCTGGACCTTTGTGTTGGCAGCAGATTGAGATTGTTACCCTGTACCCACAGCTCCAGCTGGGCCAAGTATAACAGTGTCTTTCTGCCAAAGCCCTTTCTAATTACCAATGCTGTGCCAGTGACTGGAAACCTTCATGGCTTGGAGTGGAACTGATAATTTCAGAGCATGAAATTGTATTTGAAGCTTCACTATTCCTACATCAAAGAGCATGGTGGTTCTTGGGAGCTATTAAAATATATGATTATCCCAGAGACGAGAGACTCAAGAGGGGCAGCTTAATTTAAAATGCACATATTTGTCAATATGGAGAAGATGAAACAGAGCCAATGAAACATTGTGTAATTTAATCCAGGACTGCATTAATGATAGCAAGTTATACCCCCGGATAGAGCAGTGTAATGTTAAAGATAAAAGTGTTAATATTTTGTGCATGGTAGGAAATTAAATTTTGATTTCACACTGAGGAGGCAGTCTTCTGTGGACAGCTGTTGCACACTTATAGAGGGCGGGATTTCCACTCCCCGCCATTTGGATCGTGAATCCTGCAGGAGGAGAATCCCATATCGGTCCAAAAAGGCAGACCCATCCTCAGTCTCCGGTCCCGACCCACCGGCAGGAACATGGGAACAGCTCATGTGCATTGACGGGCTGGAAGCCCAAATCTCACCCCCCCCCCAAGTTACGCTGCACCTCTCCCAGCCGGGAGTCACACGGGCTTGATTTGGTCCAAGTGCTTATATACGGGGCTCTGTCATCATGGTCTTTGAGGGGGAACAAGGAAGTAATTACCTTTTACATTGTAAATTGCTTGCTGTGGGGGTGTATACCTGGAGCTCTGGGACTAGTGGGGACTGATTTAGTGGTAAGAGTGCGGACTCAGGGTGACCTGGTGAACCTGTCATTACTGCTGTAAAGGACTAATATCTCACCTCCTAGATATTACTTACAGGCTCCTGGCTGTTTAAACTGTTGACTGATGCTAGTATCCTTGAAATGCTCTGATGTTGAGTGGCATGGACAGAGTGATAGATGCTCTTTCCTAGGGTAGGAAAGCCAAGTACAAGGGGACATAGGTTTAAAGGGACAAATTTCGAACTGATGCGAGACAAGTTTTTTTTATACATAGGGTGTGAAATATCTGGGCCGGGATTCTCCGCCGCCGTGATTCTCCGTTATGCTGGCACCCAGGGATTTGCCGACGGCATGGGACTGCCCCATTGACTAGCTGGCGTAACGGAGAATCCCACCGGCTGGTCAGGGCAGAAATGTGGCATGGCAGAGTGGAGAATCCTGCCCATGGAATGTGCTGCCTGAGGACGTGGTGGGAGTAGGTACGATAGCGGCATTTAAGGGGCATCTATACAAATATATGAATAGGGTAGGAATGGAAGTACCAGTCGGGGGCTGTTGGAACAGCCCTCCGCGACGATTCTCCGCGGTCGAACGGCTGAACTCCCGCTGCCGTGGTTTACATCTGGTACTACCCAGTGGGAGCTGGGACCCGTGGCCGCAGTGGCGGTCCTGGTGGGGGGCGGAGGGAAATCTGACTCCAGGGGGGGCCTCAGCGGTGGCCAGGCCCACGATCAGGGGCCACTGATCGGCAGGCCATTGCGATCTGGGGGGGAACCTACCTTACTACGCGTGGGCCCGCTGTGTTGCTCCGCCATGTCGGCGGCACCCGTGCCGCGGTGGGCTGCCGCACGCATGCACGGACCCGCTTGCCCCTGGAAAACGGAGAATCACCCCGGACGTTCGAGGAAAAAGTTCGAAGTGATTCTCGCTGGTTTTCCGGCGGGCACGGGGACTTAGTGCCCTTTTGGCCCATGGCTTCATTCTAGAATATCCAACAAGATAAAACATCTGCTCTATGTCTAACCTGTCAAACCTCTCTAGCATCTTGAATTAGATCTCCTTTCATTCTTCTAAACTGTAACGAGTGCAGGCCTAATCAGCTCAATCGCTCTTCATAAGACAAACAAAGATACTTTCCACATTGAAATCCGCCTGCCACAGTTTTGCCACTTATTTAATCAATGTTCCTTGGCAACTTTCTTCTCCCAGCTAAATTATTTACTATGCCTCCTCCTTCTCCTTGGATAATTCAAAATATAAAGCATAAATTTCATATATTGTACCACAAGCTTTTTCCTGGCTCACAGTTCCTTCCCCCCACTTCCTGATTACCAGATTTATTTTGGTTCAAAACAATTTGAACACGGAGGAAGCTTAAAAAATAAAATCCCTTTTCTACTTTCATCCCTTCCTCCCATCGTTAAAACTCTTTCTTACTGCTCACTACCGGAGAGTTTTTTTTAGTCCATCATTATCAACAGTGGAATAAAATATTTTTCAGCCATATTGGAATGAATGAAGGAGTGAAGGAAAGAACTGGGCTAATAAAACTGAGAGGTTGTATCACAGGGCATTAGTTACAAGTCAAGGCTAGAGAGGGAACAAAATTGTGATCTATTTCAGTCAGAAAACTGCAAGTATTAAGTTGGTTACACGCCACTGAAAGTCAATAGGGCAACGTGCAACCTCACGTTGATTAACAGGCTGATGCACTATCAATTATGCTGAGATGAGAGTAGAGAGTAATCAAAGGTTTATTAAGCAGAGATGTGTTGCCTCCTGCAGCTGCTGCCAAAATGGGGGGAAAGATATCGGAGCTCAGCCGTGTATATAAGATTTGGAGTTTCTGTGCTTCTGAGGGTTGTTCTGTCGCTGATCCGATGTCGGCTTCAAAGCAAGCTAGCGAGTGGTCGAAGGCCAACGTGGCGTTGTCTGCTTAAGGGTGCAGCTGCAGGCGATCTGGCTTGATGCGGAGGTCCATCGCTGTAAAATCTCTTCTCACTAAATTGATGCAGCTCGGTGATCACACACATTTATACTCCGCTTACTGGGCGGAGCCAGCAGGCAGGAATTTACCCCATACCTGTAGTACAGGAGCCTTACCGTATTACATCTCATATACATGATATATACAAACAGTGGTGACTACCACACAGGCTTTGTGCTCCTGCTCGAGTGAAATGTGGCCAGTGAATAACAGGAGAGGCCGAAATGAGAACCTCGACAGGCACCAAACAGTTGGTGATGCAAAGGACCCACTCCCATAGCTGAAATTGGGATCTCGCCACAGCGAGGCGAGAAAATAACTATCACCACTTCAGCCATATTTCCATACAATCAATGAGAGCCACCCCATATCCAATGGCCTCCTGTGATTCAGCGGCCTCCTCAGCAAGTGCTCACGCTTGTGCCCATTAGTACTTCTTTTGAAAATTATGAACTTGTCAGAAGGGCTTCTGTGGGGATCCAAGGAGGTGAGTAACTATCTTTGCTCAGACAAAGCCCGAGGGTTCTCGGCTTGCCACCCCAGTGCTTGGCGAAGGGTGGGGGTCCCTCGGCTGGGGGTGGGGGTCGCTCTGTAGGGGTGAGTCACTATGGGATGCTGGAGGGGAGGTGTAGACGGGCAACCAGGGGGAAACCACTTGCAGCACCACCAAGCCAACCCCTGGATTGTGTGTACTCATTCCGGGGGCAATCCTTGTCCCTGACCATCTGCTCCATTCATAACCCCCATCGACTGCTGGCCATACAGCTGAAGGCTATTGCTAATAGGGAATTGACAATCATGGTTAAGTGAGCACTTCATGCAACCCAAGTGGATTCCCGTGGGTGAATGTAGCAAGTGGGAGTCATTGCCTAGCATCCCAATCACACTTTGATGCATGGACACTGTGCTTGAACACTGCAAGAGGCAACACCACACATGCAGCGGCCAACATCCGATCACCCAGGGGATGGAACACAGCTCCAGGTACATATCCATGGCTGGAGGGTGGGTGAGTGCCACGGGGAGGGGAAGATACCTGGGGAGAAGGGCCAAGGGTTCAGAAGTCAGCCTGCATTGTGGAAGAAAGTGACAGAGTCATCATACTAGTTGTGCAAAAGGTTGCTTCCTGAGTATAACACATCACCCCTTCCCCCCACCCCCCTCCCCCGGTGCCCTCAGTGATCCTCAATGTGCTTGGCTCACCTAGCTTTACCACTACGTCGAGGTGTATCCCCAGGATGCGCATCTGAGGTGGAGGCAGCCAGCTGCTTAACTCGTCCCATGACCTTCGATGCCCCTGGTGGGCGTTCTCTGGGGGATCTGGGGCTGGAGGGCCCCGGCTCGCTTGTCGGCGGAACATGCATAACCGTGCCGCCTTGCTCCAGATGCTGACTGTGAGACACGGCCTCATCAAAGGAGTGGAACTCGGGGAAGCTGGTGGCCACCGTCGCCACTCTATAGAACGGGTCTGGGTTGGAACTTGGTGCTCCCTCCTCCCGCTCAGTGCCCATTGTGTCCTGGGGTTCACCTTGGGATGGAGGAGCAGCTGTTTCAAGCCCTGGCTACCCTGCATCATAGTGGACAGTGAAAAAAGTTATCTAGGATTGCAACGGGATCTTGACCAATTGGGCCAGTTGGCCGATTGATGGCAGATGAAGTTTAATTTAGATAAATGTGAGGTGATGCATTTTGGTAGGACGAATCGGGCCGTACCTACTCAGTTAATGGTAGGGTGTTGGGGATAGTTATAGAACAAAGAGATCTGGGAGTACAGATTCATAGCTCCTTGAAAGTGGAGTCACAGGTGGACAGGGTGATGAAGAAGGCATTCGGCATGCTTGGTTTCATTGGTCAGAACATTGAATACAGGAGTTAGGATGTCTTATTGAAGTTGTACAAGACATTAGTACGGCCACACATGGAATACTGTGTACAGTTCTGGTCACCCTAATATAGAAAGGATATTATTAAACTAGAAAGAGTGCAGAAAAGATTTACTGGGCTGTTACCAGGACTTGATGGTTTGAGAGACAGGATAGACTAGGACCTTTTTCCCTGGTGTGTAGGAGGCTTAGGGCTGATCTTAAAAAATAATGAAGGGCATAGATAAGGTAGATAGGCGACATCTTTTCCCAAAGGTAGGGGAGTCTAAAACTAGAGGGCATAGGTTTTAGGTGAACGGTGAGAGATACAAAAGGGTCCATAGGGGCAATTTTTGCACACAGAGAGCGGTAAGTGTCTGGAACGGGTTGCCAGAGGCAGTAGCAGAGGCAAGTACAATATTACATTTTAAAAAGAATTTAAACATTTATATGGATAAGGTGGGTATAGAGGGATATGGGCCAAATGCGGACAATTGGGACTAGCTTAGTGGTAAAAATTGGGCAGCAACCCCATGGACAGGTTGGGCAGAAGAGCCTGATTCCATGCTGGAAATCTCTATGACTCGATGACTCTAATTTTAAACTGGATTAAGAGCTGTATTTTTCTTTTCTTGTTGTTCAATGGGAAATTGTACTGATGTTTTAAGGGGTAATTAGAAGTTGTTATTTTTCAGATGTGAAGTTAAAAGTTTAATATTGCATTTATAATAAAGGTTTTACTTTGGAAATACGAAAGCCCATGCAATCACTCCTGGAGTGAATCATTCTTTCCGCACAGTCTTAAAAAAAACTAAAATATTGAGATTTTGGTCCAGTATCCTATTCACTGTTAGGATCTTTTCTGGGATTGCTAATATCCATGTCAGACTTCTGTGTTCAAAGTGTGGGCACGTGACCAGGCGAAAGCATGCAAAATCGCACAAGAAGATGTCAGGCGCACATTCCGGCATCATTGTCCACTCACGCATTAGTTTGATCAACGTTCACAAGTCGGATGCGTACCTACTGACAATTAAGAAACTAGTTAAACTGATTAGAGGACTAATTGAGATCAATTTTACGTTGTCCATGTGATTAGCAGGTGAGAGTTTGGTATAAGCTGATACTATAGTTTTGTGAACATTTTCATTACTTTCTTTTGAGTTTTTTGCATATTTCTGGACTTTTCAGGACCCTTTAATCTTGTAAGATCGCACTGAGAGTTTCAACCCATTGAGAGTGTAGTGATCTCTGTATGTGTTAATACATGTTTAGTTAAGGTAAAGTAAGTACAGACGGATGATCGCTAGATGGCAACACTAACAGGAGTGATATAAGGAGTTTCCCGCTCTTTCTTCAGTTAGTGTGTGTGGAGAACAGCTAGAGTGAAGACGTGAGCAGGTCAGAGTACAGTGTATCATAATTGTTAGTTGAATCTCAAATTACATATTTGTTTTACTAGTCAAAGTATTAAAGTGAAAGAACTCATGAGCATATTATTTTATTACTTAATAAATAATTTGTCATCATCTGGAATACTTTGCCTGTTTGTCGTCAGAATTCAACACAACTTGGCAAGACAAAAAAGAATAATATTTATATTACAATTCAGTAGTATAACATGGTACCAGGTAAAAACAAGCTTTAAGAACAACTAGTAAAAAGATTAAAAAGAAAAGATAAAGTTCCGATGCTGACTGTTTGACTGCGGAAGTCATCGCAGCAAACGGATCTTCGACAGCAAACCGATTAGATGGACCAAGTGCAGGCTCTCAGACATCTGAAGACTACCGGCAACTTAAATCTTAATTGGAAGTTATTTAAACAGCTCCAGTTAGAAGCTCATGACTTAAATGCAGCCTCTGAAGCTAGACGCATGGCTTTGCTTCTGTCCCAGGCAAGTCAGCAAGGTATCGAAATTTATAATTCGTTCATATTTGCTGAAGGCAAAGGTAAAAGCAAATTTGGAGTGATTGCCGCAAAATTTGATGATCATTGTAAAATGCAAATCAAATAAATTCTGGAGCGATTCATGTTTCACAAACATTTACAGAGAAGTGGAGAATCCATCACTAGCTTTATCACTGATCTTAAATTTCCAGCCCAGACTTGTAATTTTGCTGATTTACGACTGTTTAATCAGAAATCAGATTGTATATGGGCTAACGGACAAAAGTCTAAAAGAAGCTCTATTACGGCAAAATGATTTAACTCTAGAAAATTGCTGCCAAAAGGCGCATTTCAAATGAGCAAAAACCAATACTTGGAATTTTATCAATGAGAAAAAGGCGCGAAAGTCCACCACGTGGTTGAGAATGTTAAAATGGTGTCGCAGGCAGCAAAGAAGCACATTTGGGACGCAAGCTATCTTGCACACGCACATTCCAACTCGGGACATGCACAGTTCGTTCAGAAATGCGAGGCTCAACAGAAGAAGTCTGCGCATGAGCGAACGTCACTCATGATTCAGAGAGATGACGTCATGGCTGGCTACAGATGTGGTAACGGCCACTTAAAGGGGAATTGCCCTGTTCAAGGAAGACATTATTTAAAGTGTTAAAAATTAAACCACTTTGCTTCTCAATATAAATCGTCAGCAATTTGTCTCCACCGCACCAAAAAAGTATCTCCTCTTTTCTGTCTTAAATGGGTGACCCCTTACTCTGAGATTATGCCTTCTGATCCCAGACTAAATACTCAATAACTGCTCAATGCCTAAAAAAATATGTTTGACACCACAATGGAAGACATACTTGGAGGGATTTACATACATGCTGAGTATAAAGATTAACTCTGGTCTCTCTCTCCTCAGAGAGGCTCACACTCACCACTCACAGTAGCTTTGACTTAGAGCAAATGGAATGTGAAATTAAAGAAATAGTGACCACTGCTTTCTTGAAAATGAGAAGTCTGATTGCAAGATAAACTTTATATAGAGCTAATTTAACCACTGCCAAATGCCAAAAAGTGGTTGCTTTACTGCAAACTCTACTTTCTAAGCGATTAGTGGATGATTGGCAACACGTCAACTTTGTGGCTCTCACGCACAACATCTGAATAACAAAATTATATCAGCAGATTGGTGCAGCTGTTCCTTGCACCTGTGTGATTCAGTTCACATTCACTATAATAATTACATTTCGCTCCACTCTTGAAAACGACTATTGTCCTTTGTCAGTCAACTGGAGTTAAGTGAATTGTTACAGTTTTTCAGGCCGTTTACTTGTCTGATGTACAGTCGGTGTTTTGCCAATTGGAAGCAGTAATGTTGTTCAGAAGTCTGACATCCTGTTCACATTTTGTAACTCTGCTTTGTTTTCAATTATATAACGTGCAAACGTCAATATAAACAGTGCATGCGCAAGGGTAATGTGATTTGAACCATTAATAGATTCCTCTGACCGAATGCAGACAGGATGGGTGGAACGATCTTCTTCAGCACCGTGAAAATCATGTGATTCTGTTATTTACTCAGTGACATGTCATAACGGCCGTCCATTTCCTCCAGGGAGTACATGGCATTAAAAAATGGCCGTGATGCGAAATAGGGGATTGCGAGCAGCATCTCTTTGATATCCTAGAGGCTTTCCCATTTAATCCAGAGTGATGATTGAAATATAGCTGCATTAGCTACAGCAATGAAGTACATTACCATACAAAAGCAATTTCAATATTTCTTAACGTTTCTACCCCTACACCTATGTGCAAGCCCTGGCGTCTACAGCAGAGTTGGAATCAGCCTGCTAACTGCTACATCCCTACATCTGTATGTCCTTATGAACTTGGTGGACGTTCTCTGGTTCTGCACTCTGGATTTTCCCAACTTGATAAGGGTTTGCTATTCGGGAAAAATGCACCTTTCTCGGCCTGAGTAGCTGAAGTGCAAGGGGCCAGAGGCAGAGGAGATTCTGAAGACCTGGACACCCTTGGGAGTATCCTACGTGGAGGTCCCCGAGGTGTCCGGCTGAACCTCATCCCGCCCACCGACATCCTCTGTGGTGGAGTCCCAGGCCATCGACATGAGACTGGTGTGCTTTCTGGAGCTGTCTCTGGGAGAAAGCACATCCCTATGCTCGTGCATCCTTATCTAGGCCTTGAGAGCACAGGGCCATAGTGAGGTGGAGTCTTCTTCTTGTGGCTTCCTACCTTCTTTCTCTGATCTCGATACATCTCCTGAAAAGTGGCAGACTGGAGAGAATAAGATGCGTGTGCTCGGGTTGCCTGGGCCTTCAACTCCGTCAGGCAACAGCAGTGTGGACGAATCAGAGCCCAACCCGCCACGTGATTCGGAGAGAGACTGAGCTGTGCATAATTAATGAGCTGGCAAACGTTGGCTCGGATGTGACTTCCTGCCATTCCGAGCAGTGGGAAACACGTCGCAGAACCCACACACCAAACAATTAGGTTCATAAACAGAAAATCCCACCCTTAGCCTACAATGTAAAGTTCCCTTCGGGAGACCACAACGTTTAATGACAAGGAATCCATGGTAATCAGTAAAAAGAGGCTGCTGCGCTTAAATAACCCCCAGGACATATTTGTGCCTGCTTGTGGCAAGATCTAAAAAGATCTGACAGAAACCAATTGGTTACAGTTGAGTAATTAACTGGAAACAAGTACAGGAAACTATGATTTGTACTGAGTGACAAAGATAAAGCTCAGCCAGCTGATCTTCTCGTTCGACATGTATTCTAACATCAGCACAGTTGTTTTGAACTGTTGTTTGTGAATCTGAGCAGGGTATTGCAATGCTTAATTAAAGCCTCCTCTTTGCTTCCAGTGCAAGCAGTACACAGACATTTTGCTAGCTGCTGATGCTCATGCACAGCATGAGGTTTTCCTGAAGCCAGCACTAAATGTGCTGCTGTGTGGCTTGACGTTTCCTCTGGGGAGGGGGATGGTCATAGCTTTCGCAGTGCTAGCATCACTTACATCAGCCTGCAACGTCTAAAAGGGGAGGTGCATTCTGGTCAAAACGGGTGCTGTAATTGAATTATTGCACGACAGGACTGAGAGGACCTTGATGCAGTGTCACAAGAAGTTCAGCAATCTCACATGAGCGGCCAAGGTCAATTCATTCATTTTCAAATATCATATCCCACCAACTGCACCAGTCGTCTCAGGCACTGCTCAATTCATCACCCCCTTCCCCCATTACTCACCTGCCAACAGCTTCCATCAATCAGAACTCTTACCTAGCATACATAGCTCACACATTCCCCTCACACACTTAACACTGCTGCAAGTCTCTCAGTTTGCACTCATTGCCAGCTATTCAGTCATTACTGCTACATCACCCAACCACATTGCCCCAGACTCATTAACACTTTTACCCTCTTGCAGGACCAGTTGGTGTACAACAGGAGGCAACAGCATCAACCAATGGGAGGGGTGTATGGTGGCAGCTGCATACCCTTACCCTAATGGAGGAGGCAGATCCCAGCATCATTGGAGTGGCCATCTTTGACCTTGCCTTAATGGGGGAGGCAGTTCCCACCATCAATGGAGTGGCCATTGCCAAAACATTTGAAGCTGACTGAATCCTGATATCCAATCATCGTTCTCAAGTCCACTCTGCCTTCATCCCACAATCGCTTGCAGTTTATAGGCTGCAGATTTTGTACATGTGCATCTTTTGGTCCCTCCGACGCGCCCCCCCCCCCCCACCCACACCCTCTTATTCCCTTAACATACGCCTAACCTTTCACCTTTCTCCTTTCAGATAACAAGGAACTGCAAATTTTCCAGGTATGGTCCAGGAGTAAGAACTGGATGAGTAGCAAGACAGTGATGAAGAAGAAGCAATGTCACGCATTCTCACCTTCACCTCAGATACTGATCCTGTGGGTACTTTAGGGTATAGCCTTGCGGAAAGACAACTTATCTACATCCTGGATAGGGCATAATGGTATCACAGATGCCAACTTGCTGGAGGGCAAGGTTGCACATGAATGCTACTCCAATGGACTCGCATAAGGATTTCAATGGGGAAGTCCACTAAAGAAGATTGATGGGTAGGCATAATGAAATGATTGTTGCGTTAACGGGCCTGGCACAAAGGCTACAGTCATTGTCAAGAAGTCAGAGGTTTCAAGCACTAACTTTACACAGGGCCTTGCACAAAGCTGTAGCCCATTATTTTCAGCATGACAGTGTTGACCAAAATCATTTCACACTTGTGATCATAACCCTTTATGCAGTATCTGTTGGCTGATGTTGCAGCTTCAATTTCAGCTCAAGCAAATGCCATCCAATGTCTAGCTGTTCTTATGGAAGTTCAACCAGCTAACATGTAGGCTCAGCTTCCCGGTACTCCATCTCACACTGCTGCCTGCAAGTGGGCTTGCAGATTTTCTCAGCTTTCCAGCAACCTGTATCCCCACCCCGAGATTACTCGTATTGCCAAGGGCCCACCCCAAGGGAGTTCCAGAAGCCTCACTGAGCATTTGCCTGCTGTTCTCTCTTTGGATGTCAGCTTTCAGCCTCCCACCACTGACTCTCCAACAGTGCCTTTACTGTCACCACTAAAGCCATGCTGCTAACCCCCTCACCCCAAGTCTCACCACTCAGATGGTGCAGTCTAAAGTGATGCTCAAAGTCATCATCCGGCAAGGCCATCTGCAGTCCCCTCACCCCACCCACCTCCTGAAGATCAGCAGCCTTCCACCAGTCAGCCAATAATGTCCAGTAAACCAGCTACCTGCTGGTTTGTCATGGTGGCTCAAATGCAACTGGCACAGCGGACTGCCTCAGAGCAAGGGCATCATGGCTGCTGCCAGAACAGCTGGCATTGACCCACACATTACATTGAGCATGGGTGCTCACCAGCTGGCTGTTGAGGGAGTTGAATCTCTCTCAGTTGCAACTCTGTAAACCAACTGCACCATGCAAAGGGATGTGATTATGGTCGATGATTAGCTGCACCAAGGAAAAGCCTGTAATCAAAGCTGAGAAGGAATAAAATGTGTTCAGCTCTCTTGGAATACCGAGCCTCAGTGCAACAGTAGATTAAATACCACCCTTCCCAACTCCAAACAATAGAAAGGACAGAAGAACGCACCCATTAATTTTCACAGCTTGACGCAGGAGAGCTGCTTGCTGAATGCCCAGAGTGGATATGGCCTCCTACTCAGAGTCTGTCTCCCTCTCCTGCTTCCATCAGATTTCATGCTCTGCTTTGCCTCTGCTCATTCCCCCTGAAATGGAGTTATCTAAGCTCGATGCAGACTATTGCCCATGTGTCAGACAGCAAATGGTTTGTACGAGTCCTTGAAGTCCTTGTAGGTTTGGCAACTTTAAGGAACTCTGTAAACCAACCAACACTCTACAATCACAGCAAGAACTAATAGAAATTGGATTGGATTGGATTTGTTTATTGTCACGTGTACCGAGGTACAGTGAAAAGTATTTTTCTGTGAGCAACTCAACAGATCATTAAGTACATGAAATGACAAGGAAATAAAATAAAATACTTAATAGGGCAACAGAATGTACACAATGTAACTACATAAGCACCGTCATCGGATGAAGCATACGGGGGTGTAGTGTTAATGAGGTCAGTCAATAAGAGGGTTGTTTAGGAGTGTGGCAACAGTGGGGAAGAAGCTGTTTTTGAGTCTGTTCATGCGTGTTCTCAGACTTCTGAATCTCCTGCCTGATGGATGAAGTTGGAAGAGTGAGTAAGCCGGGCGGGAGGGGTCTTTGATTATGTTACCCGCTTTCCCCAGGCAGCGGGAGGTGTAGATGGAGTCAATGGATGGGAGGCAGGTTCATGTGATGGACTGTGTTCACGACTCGCCAGAAACTCACCCGTTTTGATGATCCCTTTAAATCGAACTGGTTGGGCCCCTTTCTGCATGTTCAGCTGCGCCTGCATCGAATCTGCATTACACACTGATTGCCCTCATGATCTGCCTACCATGCATACTGCCGGCAGACACAAATTGCACACATTCCAATGCTTTTAATAAAATGGCTGTGGCAAACACTAAAACTGTACACAAGTGCACAAGGGCAGCATGGTAGCATTGTGGATAGCACAATCGCTTCACAGCTCCAGGGTCCCAGGTTCGATTCCGGCTTGGGTCACTGTCTGTGCGGAGTCTGCACATCCTCCCCGTGTGTGCGTGGGTTTCCTCCGGGTGCTCCGGTTTCCTCCCGCAGTCCAAAGATGTGCAGGTTAGGTGGATTGGCCATGCTAAATTGCCCTTAGTGTCCAAAATTGCCCTTAGTGTTGGGTGGGGTTACTGGGTTATGGGGATAGGGTGGAGGTGTTGACCTTGGGTAGGATGCTCTTTCCAAGAGCCGGTGCAGACTCGATGGGCCGAATGGCCTCCTTCTGCACTGTAAATTCTATGTAAATCTATGTAAATGCCCCTTAGGAGGCAAATAATCACTCAGAGAACTGAAAGCCACATGCTATGGTGTAGAATTCATGGCCCTTGTGACTAACTTCCATTATTTCTCGACCTAAAAGCATGGGTTTTGGGCTGATCTTTACAATAGGAAATGAGCTTGATGATTGCCAGTGATTACCCTCTACAGGATGCTTTCCCATTTCACTTCATTAGAAGGGCTGGCCAGGAGCCTATCAAGGATAGAATCCAGGGCAGATGATGTTATGTTCAAAGGTTACATGAATCCAAGATAGAGACTGTTGATCTTCCCAAAAATGGGCTCGGCACCATTTGCCACACCCGTTGACATTCTCCACTCCAGCATCATTGGCCACGCACGCTACCTGCCCCTCGTTGGGGGGAGCATGCAAAAAGGCGATTTTAATAAATTTGAATCTGCTCAGCGGACTAAAATCCTGATTCTCCACCCCCACCCCCAGATATACTCCACCCTTCCCAGCCGTGAGTCACGCAGGCGTGACCTGGTGTGCTTCTTTACATCCTTTTGAGGGGAAGCAAGGAGCCAAGAAAAGTTTTCCCATTATTCTGCTTGCTGGGATGTATGCCTGGTAAAATGTTGAGGGTGATGTAGCAGTGCATCTCGGTGACAATGTAGTCTGTTGGCTTTGGATGGTCAAGGTGGAATGCTCACCTTGGTGACAGTCTACATCTCTCTCCCTCCCCTCACACAGAAATGGAATTTGGAACTCAGCAAGCAAAGCTAGCTATCTACCTGGCCACTGCTGCCATTGTGGATGCAAGGCTGTACGGGAACCAGGGCCAGTGCAGGGAAAATTCTATAGGACAGGAAGCTGCCCCAGAACAGCAGGACAAGCTGGTGAGGGCCAATTGCCATTCCCTAGACCGAGGAGGAGGTGAGAATGCGGCACCACATCAGGCAACGTTTAGACTGTTGGTGCTTGCCCTTCAAGGAGCTACCGGACCATGCACCACCTATGCTAGATGGTGGCACACATTGCACCGCGAGTTAGGAGGAGGACACCCCCCGCCCACACCACCCGGAGGCCCTAAATTTCAATGCCTCTGGCTCAAATGAGGACGTGCGGGATTTCGCAATCACCCGCTCATGGGTGATGTGACAGATGTCCTATGCGCCTGGGCAGCAAACTACAGACACTTCAGCCTGGAACAGGCCCAGGATGATACCGGGGCATTTGGATTTGCTGCCATCGCTGGCATGGGCCAGCTCCAGGGAATTATTGATGGCATGCAAGTCGCACTCAGAGCACTGGCTTGACATGTGGTGCCCTTCATTATCTAAACGTGCACTTCCGCAGCCTGGGCTGCGCTAGTGAGGCTCCAATAAAGCTCTCAGAGGGCCGCACACATTGTGCTGGCCTGCTGCACCCTGCTCAGCAGCAGGGTGACATGTTCGAGTATGGGAAAGGGCGGCAGGTCTTGTTGGACGAGGGCGGTGCCCAGGATGAGCCAGGTGAGGACCGGGAGCTGGCTCGACAGGCCATGGAATTAATCTGTCAAGGCCGTCGAACAGAGAGAATCTGATTAGCTAGCAATTCGCCGACATGGACACCAAAAGACCAGCGGCTCCATCGTCACCACTGTAGATTCTATCCTTTTATGACCTTGTCCTCTCAATCGTTGTTTCTTCCTGAAATCCTGCAATCCTCAGAGATATCTGCACTCCTCCAATTCTAGCTTCTTGCTTATGTCTGCCTTTAATTACTCCAGCATTGGAGCCCTCAGTCCCTTCTGTCCTATTGTCCTCAACCTCCACCTTCCCCCTAGACTTTCACCCCATTTTCCACTTAGCCTTTGACCCCTTCCCACGAGCACAGCAACCCCCCTCCCCCCCCCCTCCCCCACCCTCCGTGGGTCATCTCAGCATCACAACAGGCATTATCAGCAGGTCTTTGTCGGCGGGATGGAGGATGATGATGACTCGCTGTGAGGTGAGCTCTGACGTTCCTAATTGTGTGACAAAGTCTGAACTCTGTCTTTTAGCTATCATAATGTGGAGATGCCGGTGTTGTAAGACTTCTTACTATTTTATATAACATGCCACTGTCTGCTTGGATGATCCCTGGTGCGATGGGGTCTCCTTCTCATGGACCACATTATTTTGGGGGAGGGGGGGAAAGATGGATCAAGCTTTGGGGTCATAGACTGGAGCGTTTTGAGGGAAGGTATTCCAGAATGTAAGAGGCTTGCCAGCTGAAAAGCTGACCACCAATGCTGGAGTAATTAATATCTCCAGTATAGGGCATAGGGTGGATACGTGGGTTTGAGTGGGGTGATCATGGCTCGGCACAACATTGAGGGCCGAAGGGCCTGTTCTGTGCTGTACTGTTCTATGATCTATGATCTATGATCTAGATCTGAGGATTGCAGGGTTTCAGGAAGAAACAACGATTGGGAGGACAAGGTCATAAAAGGATAGAATCTGCAGTGCAGACGCAGGCCATTTAGCCCATCGAGTCTACACCGGCTCTTGCGAAGAGCATCCTCCTTAAGCCCACGCCTCCACCCTATCCCAATAACCCAGTAACCCAAATTAACCTTTCTTTTTGGACACGAAGGGCAACCTATCATGGTCAATCTACCTAACCTGCACATCTTTGGAGGGAACCGGAGCGCCTGGAGGAAACCCATGGACACCCGGGAAGAATGTGCAGACTCTGCACAGACAGTGACCCAAGCCAGGAATCGAACCTGGGACCCTGGAGCTGTGAAACAACTGTGCTAATCACTGTCCTATCGTGCCGCCCTGACTGGAAAATAATGCGTGCATTTTAAAATTAAAACTTTGGAAGCCAATATTGGGCAGCAAGATGTGTGAACAGGATTTGTTGCAAAATACAATATAGACAACAGACTTTGGATGAGGTTTTTTTTGTTCTTTTCATGGGATCTGAGCATTGTGGGAAAGGCCAACATTTGTAACCCATCCCTAACTGTCCTTGAACTAAGTGGGCTGCTAGGCCATTTTAAAGGGCAGGTAAGAGGCAATCACATTGCTGCGGCTCTGTAGTCACATGCAGGGCAGATTTCCTTCCCTAAAGCGGCACTTATAAACCAGATGGGCTTTTTTTTAAACAACAATTGGAAACAGTTGTAATGTTCTTGTCAGTTGGCCTGATGTATATTACAAGAACATTTGTAGCTAAATGATTTATTAACATTAACTGTGGGTCAAATATATACACACATCAGATGAATATCAGTAAGAACAGGCACAACCAACCTCTCTCCCAGCTCCCTAATGGCCAATCCACGTACCCTGCGCTGTTTTTTTGGGTTGTGGGGGTGAGACACATGCAGGCACAAGGAGAATGTGCAAACTCCACACAGTGCCCCGGGACCGAGATTGAACCCAGCAGCTCGGCGCTGTGAGGCAGCAGTGCTAACCATTGTGCCATCGTGCTGCCACTTAAGTCTTGTTAAGTTGCTGGTCAATGGTGACCTCCAGAATGTTGATAGTGGGGGATTCAGTAATGGTAACTCTGTTAAATGGCAAAGAGATGGTGATTGTTGAACTGCAGCATTGTCATTACCTGGTGCTTGAGTCAGACATGACACTGCAATCACCTGCGAACATCCCCGCTTCACACTATATGTTGGAGTGAAGGTTAGCAATGAAGCAATTAACAATGTTTGACCTCGGACACTCCCCTGAATAATTCCTGCAACCACTTCCTGGGGCTGGATTGATGACCATCCAACAACCACAACAATCTTCTTTTCCATGACATAGAACCCCATTGGAGAGTTTTCCTCAATTTCCATTAACATTAATTTTGCTCGATTTCGCGTATGCAAAGGTGATTCAGTCTGGCTTGATGTCAAAGGTTGTCACTTTTACCTCATTCTCGAATTTCTCTTTTCATATTTCGATCAAAGCTGAACTGAAGTACGGAGCTGAATGGTGTTGCAAACGGAGCACCGATGAGCAAGTTATTGCTATGTTAGTCACTGTTGTGTATTGAGAGTCAACTGATGGGGTGAAAATTAGTGAGATTGGATTTGTCCTGCTTTTTGTAGATAGGGGCTATTTAGGCAATTTCCACTTTGTTGGATAGATGCCAGTGTTGTAGCTGTACTAGAACATCTTGGTTAGACGCATCACTAGTTATGGAGCAGAAGTGGCAGAGCTTCAGAGAACTTTGGCCTGACCTGTTGGTCTGATTGTTTTGCTCTGTTCGTAGCAAACTGCTTCAACTGTACAGCATGCATATAGGCCTGTGTTAGCTTCACCATGTTGGCACTTCATTTTTGGGTGGTCCTGGTGATACTTGCATGCTCTCCTACATTTCCTGTTGAAGCAGAATTGTGCTCCTGCCTTCATCATAGAAGTTACAGTGCAGAAGGAGGCCATTTGGCCCATCAAGTCTGCACCGGCTCTTGGAACGAGCACCCTACCCAAGGTCAACACCTCCACCTTAACCCCATAACCCAGTAACCCCACTCAACACATGTTCATGATAATAGAAAGTGGGGTTATGCTGTGCTATGAGGTTACAGATTGCGATGAAATTCATTTCTGTTCCCGTTTCATGGAATCCCAGTTTTGAGCAGCTCGCTCTGTTTTTAATCCATTCCATTTAGCCAGTGGAGGTGCAAAACACAGTGGAGAATACTGTGATGAATGTAGGAATTTCAGATATATCGTGATATAAGTATTTGGTATAGTAAGGGTTAAAAGCCTGCGATACAGTGTGTTGACTGGTGCAGTCATGTTTTTAAAATATATCTTAGTTTGAAAGACAACTAAGTTTTAGAGCTAGAGGTGCAATCAAAACGTCATAAAAAGCTTAGGTTAATGGAATTTTATCTGGATTAAGGAGATTCCCTGTGAAGTTAATTAGATTTAATATTGGTAAGATGATGTAATTACTGGGAAGAGCAAAGGTATCAGGCATTTTCCAGAATGTTTTAGTTGAGTTCTGGGTGAAGCTGAAGCAGGAGTCAAACATTTTGCCCTCACTGCAGTTGAGTTAAATATGTCTGTCAGCAGATTAGAAGTCTTTCCAAGCAGTACAGAATGGTCTGGTTAGAAGGTGAGCTGAACATGCTGAGAAGCATCTTCTGAAGGATTACAGCCAGGGTTTCTGCTTGGTTCTGCAAGGAGTCAGGTCTTTTCTTTAAGGCAGTCTCGAAGGACCTCTCCAGCTCAAAATTCATCTCTGAGAAGCAGTTATTCCCGAGGGCTAACTATTTTGACAGAGGATTGAGAGCTGAGATGGTTTTGTTGTTGTTTGAGTGGGAATAAAGATAGCAGTTAAGGGTTACTGTATTCACTTTATTGATTAGCATTGTTTAAAAGGTAATTGTAAGATATTTTCTGGTGTGATATTAAAGATATTTTGATGCTATTGTAGTAATAAACTTTGTTTTAATACGCTATACCCCTATTTCTTCATGTAATCACTCCTGGGGCAAGGTATCCTTTCATCAGTCTTACAAAATTAATATAAAATATTTGGGTTTCTCTCCAGTATCCTATCTATTATAGGACCATAATGGTACTCATCGTGAAAATTGGACTTTGTCTCCATAAGAACAGTGCAGTGGTTATTCTACCTAATGTTGCTTTGGACTGATGCATCTGCAACAGTTAGGTTGGTCAATAACGAGGGTAGATTTGTGAGGACAACACATTTTCCATGCATTTCAATGTCATAGAATCTACAGTACAAAAGGAGGCCATTGGGCCTATCGAGTCTGCACCGGCTCTTGGAAAGAGCACCCTTCTTAAGCCCACGCCTCCACCCTATCCCCGTAACCCAACCTAACCTTTTTGGACAGTAAGGGCACTTTATCATGGCCAATTCACCTAACCTGCACATCTTTGGACTGTGGGAGGGAACTGGAGCACCTGGAGGAATACCACGCAGACATGGGGAAAATGTGCAGACTCCGCACAGCCAGTGACCCAAGCCAGGAATCAAACCTGGGACCTTGGAACTGTGATAACCACTGTGCTACCATGCTGCCCATGTTGAGGTTGTCAGTGACACTGTTTTAACAGAGCCCCTGGAATAGTTAGGTGATGCAGACAGCAACTTACTGATATCCAGACTTAACCATGCATGAACAGTTGCAAGAAGCTGTTAACAATTTACTCTATAATAGTGGGGAGCACCATTGGCCTAACCATTATTTTTATTGTAAAATCTGGACCATTATTAAGTCTGAGTGTATAAGTGATTCTTCAATAAAGTTTACATGCTTTTTGACTAATTTGGTTACAGTATGACTGCTGAGGCATTTCAAGGCTATAGTTTTTTCATGCCTAATCCTTTGAGCAGCTGACAAGTAACTGTTGCGGGTCATTAATTTCAAAATCAGCCTTGACAGTCATTTCAGCTCATCAGTATTTAATAATTTGCATTCTGACAGTAAGTGTAGCATCTTTTACAAATAGAATACTCAAACTTGGACACTCCTGCCCCTCAGAAACACGTCTCCATTATTAAAAGCAGCACTTAGCTCTGAACCTTTCTCTCAAATGATCGGCTTCAAAATAAATGGGTTACTTCCACTGAGAGCTTGTTTCATTGGGTCTGATCTGCAGGGGCAATAAGTATTCTCACAGAGAACTTTAAACTTTTATTGGAAGGTGCTGCAAAGTTCAAAAATCCCCGTAAACGACTGCCGGGCTGACGATGAGCTTCTAGAACTGGGCAGCAGGGTAGCTTAGTGGTTATCACTATGGCTTCACAGTGCCAGGGTCCCAGGTTAGATTCCCGGCTTGGGTCACTGTCTGTGCAGAGTCTGCACCTTTCCCCCGTGTCTGCGTGGGTTTTCTCTGGGTGCTCCGGTTCCTCCTCCAAGTCCTGAAAGACGTGCTGCTAGGTAATTTGGCCATTTTGAATTCTCCCTTTGTGTACCCGAACAGGCGCCGGAATGTGGCGACCAGGGGCTTTTCACAGTAACTTCATTGCAGTGTTAATGTAAGCCTGCTTGTGACAATAAAGATTATTACTATTAGAATTGGTTTTGATATGGGAATGACAAAAAGCGCAAGACAACCTGGCACAGAGAGGGGGCAGCAAGCTATTCCATCACTGCATTGGAGGCCTTAGTCCATGTGGTCAAGAGGAGGGATCTCTTATCCATTCACAGGGAACCAGAAAGTCTCAGCCAAAATTTGAGAAAGCAACATAAGCAGATGACTATGGTGATCAGCAGCAATTGCAGCAATTAGCCGGATGTAGTGCTGCAAAATGGGGTAGACTTTTCAATGTATCATATCACGCAGCACTCACAAAGTGATGTACATGCAATCAATGGCACTGTGCACCAAGAGAAACCAGCAAACCTTATAACGCTGCATGGTCATTCTATCTACTTCCCTCTGGCAAGACAGAATGAGATGTACTTAGCTCTCTTGAAGTGCAGAATTTCAATGACCTCCATTGTGCAAAAGTAGACAGTGAACTTGATGATGTAAATATCACCTGCTTCAGCCTTGAAGGAGTCAGCTGCAGAAAACGTCATGACCAAAGTCACTTTCACAGTCACTGTCTCCACTGTCCTCACCCTGCTCTGAGGTTGCAGTTGTGGTGTAGCAGGTGACAGTGAGAACATCCTCAGTGAAGTGGAAAAATTTAACGCACAAAGTTCCTCATTGAGATTTGAGACGGAGAATTGCCCATTGAATGTCCTGTGTAAAAAATAGCCTTTTTCCCTTCGTCCTCCTTCTGCCAACTTTTCGCACTCTGTTTACACTCTCCCTGTTATACTGTGACCAAAGAAGGATGCAAATTATTGCCTCCATGTCTGGGAGGAGTTGGGTTCTGTCAAATCCTTGGTCAGAACAAATTCAGACCTCAAATGCCACTCCACTCCCTGTAGACAACTCTGGAAACCAACAAACACTTCTACAATTGCAATAAGAACCAGTAGAAATTAATCCAACAATTAACCTGAAAGTAGTTGATGATCCTTTTGAATAGAACTGGTGGTCAATGCTGCTGCTAAATAGGTGGTGTTCAGCTGTGCATATTTAAGAGACGTGTTAAGGTGATAGCTGAAGTGTTTGAGCTCCAAAATGGCAGCAATGGTATCATCTCACCATTGGATGTTGATTGATCTGCTCACCCTGCATAATTCTAGCCAACTCTCCCTCTGTGTACGTTAACACCCGCACGAATGTGGCATCCAGAACTGCCAAACATGTGCATGCATCCCATCTATGTCAGTTTGAAGGCAAAATAAAGCTCCTCATGATAGGAAAACAGGTGTTCTGGAGCTGAATCTCATGGCCTTTATGTTATTGCTGAACCTTTCTACAAATTACATCAACTTTGATTCTGTCATCTTAACCTTCATAGATTTAGACGATTATGTGTTTGCTTTACTTGATGTTTGTTGCAATTTCTAATCAAGGAGCACAATAAAGTTTTTATCATTGTTCTTTTTCCAAATGAGAGCTACAACTATGGATGGTGCTTTTGGCCTATGTTATCTCTTTGCGAGGCTTGAAACCTTGGGGTAAAAGATAGACTGTACATCCACATTGTGCTACATAGCACAAGTGGATAGCACTATGGCTTCACAACACCAGGGTCCCAGGTTCAATTCCCCGCTGGGCCACTGTCTGTGCAGAGTCTGCATGTTCTCCCTGTGTCTGTGTGGGTTTCCTCAGGGTGCTCCGGTTTCCTCCCACAGTCCAAAGATGTGCAGGATAGGTGGATTGGTCATGATAAATTGCCCTTAGTGTCCAAAAAGATTAGGAGGGGTTATTGGAATAGGGTGGAAGTGAGGCCTTAAGTGGGTCAGTGCAGATTTGATGGGCCAAATGGCCTCCTTTTGCACTGTATGTTCTATTTTGAATTATGGGCAGACACAATGGGGATGAAAATAATGGAAAATCAAACGAGCATTCACTGAGAAATTACTGTTATTTATGTATAAGTTATAATGGAAAGTGCTAAAAGTTTGATCTATGCATTTACTAACATGTTAGCCTCTGTCACAGGTCTTCATATGACTGCCAAATTTGATTTATTTCATCGTCTATGCCACCACTAAAGCACTAATTTTACTAATTACTGAAGATTTACTTTAATGTTATGATCATTTATTTTAATTTGTCTAGTTCTACAGATGTTTTAAAGCACTGCTGATCTGTCAGGACCCACCCTTTGGTTCAAGCACCAAAGGTCTGTCTAAGACTACAAAGAATAATCAAAGAAAAAACACCACCAGCTCCTTCAAGGCCTCCATTGGTGAACGCACATCAGTGAATAAAAACCAGTCAGATAGCATGGAAGAAGATAAGGGCAAAGACCTTTCATGTGAAGTTTCAAAGCCACCAGTCTCTCTCGTGGTGCGTTACAATGACTAACCGTGGAAATTTATAGCAGCAGTTCGCTGGCATATTAACACTTCATTTGTGAGGAGAACATTTCCGATGGAAATTATTGTAATCAGCAGCTGGTGAAAGATAAACTGCCTGGAACAGCAGTCAGAATGAAATAGATTTTTTTGTGTGATAGTTGAAGAGTATTGAGGGCAGAAATATCCTTCTGGACTAATGAAGTCTTTGGACATTGAAAATCTGAGCTATGGCTGGCTCTCCAATTCCCCATTTAGCTTTGCTTTTTTAAACGTTGGGCAATCAAATTACAATTTATTGCCCTGTCTTTCTATAAAATAATGCATGCTATTGAATAGTCTTTTAAGAGTAGATAAATTAAAATGTCAGACTATGCACCCTCTATCAGGCTGTTCTGAAGAAGAATCATATTGGACTTAACACTGACTCCAGAGGATAATTTCTGCCCTCGTTTTCAGCAGACGGGAATGTTGTTGTGGGCAGATAATCCAATGGGGGCTTTTACGTAGGTGGGGTTTCCGGTTAACATTGTGGGCATGATTACCGGCTGTGCACACCGGCTGAAACGGGAAGTCCCGTTGACAACGACTGGATTGGTAGATCCTGCTGGTGGGCCACCTCTGCCGCCGAAAATCACACGGTGAGCTGGTCGGTAAATCCCGCCCTGTGTCTTCCCCCTCCCCCACCACTGGCGTAATGGGATATGCCCTGAATGGGCGGGAACCTCATTAGCATACATTTAAATATCATTAGAGGGCACCCCTGCTGCATTATCCCCAAATAAGGAATTCCCCCAGCCCCTCCTCCTGGCCAGTGTGAAGTCACATCGGCGAGGTTTACAACAGGTCTGGACCAACAGGGGCCCGGCGAACAGTCCCTCCTGGATGCACACAGGTAAGACCCCAGGGGGGAGAGAGTTTTTCCCAGGCAGTACCCTGGCATTGTTCGGGGGAGGGTGTTGGCTTCCATTTGGGAAGTTCAGGGGGTTCACGGTGGGGCTCCCACGACCTTGAGGGGCAGCATTATGTTTCCACGGGAGGAGATGTTTTCTTCATTTTTATTTTGTTCATATTCAAAGGGTGACCTGGTCTGTCAGGGGCTAATGCTTGAAAATCTGTCGGGAAAAACCAATAATGCAGCTGGTGGGTTGCCTTCTACTTTTCCCACCCGAGACAACACTGAGAGAAAAATGATCGTGTCCCGCCCTCTGTTTCTCTCTTCACAGAAGCTACCAAGCCTGCTGAAATGTTCCAGCATTTTCTGTTTTATTCAGATCTCCACCATCTGCAGTATTTTGCCTTTATTATAGGACCTCATCCCTAGTCTGTACAGTGGTCTCAGAGTAATCTAGAGGAACCCTTCCTGTCTCTCCATCCCATACTCATTTTATTACAAAGATACTTTATTGTGTACTCATTTCTTTAGTTTTCTCTCCCACGCCCCAAATTTCCCTGCCCACCTCAAATGGCTCATTTTTGTCTTATTTATTCATTAATCTGCTTTATTTATTTTCTGCATATCTGTTCTCATTCTTATTTTTCAATATTACCTTAACTTTTTGACTCTCTTGCATTCTCTTTATTTCCAGTTAATACTGTTCATTTTTTTCAGTTGCCACTTTAATTGTTTTTACACACTTTCTGACATACTTGGCTGTCTCTTAATTTTATTCTTCGCTCCCTCCGGCTCTAAGTCATAATCTTCAGACATATTCATCTCTTCACCGAGTCCCTCTCTGCAATCGGGTGCAGCCAAACATACAAAAGCACATGCCTGCAGGAATTACCACAATATTGTTAAATATTCACACATCAGCGTGAATCTCTAATTGTTATGTGAACTCTGAGGTTGAATTTTTACCATGATATTGGGAGTAAATGCATGGCATGTGTGCATAGAATTCCTCCATTGCTAATTCAATAGAGATATTAACTAATCAATAATAAATGTTTCAAAACCTTAATGAGAACGTCAGGCTATGGATTGCGAGAAATCAAACTGTTTTGCATTCACGCACGTTGAGATAAGTTTCTAATCATTCAAAAAGTACACGTTACAGACAGAATAACAGATAAAAGTATTTAGATATATCTGCATTGATGATAATGATCTGTATTCTTATTGGAATGATATCTTGCTGTTGTATATTCAAAGCAGAACTGATGCTGAAATCAAACAGGGCGCAACAGTGGAGTATCACATTTCCAACTTCATTGACAAAATCTGATATGTAACGCAGCACGGTGGCACAGTGGTTAGCACAGCTGCCCCACGGCGCCGAAGTCCCAGGTTCGATCCAAGCCCCACGTCATTGTCCGTATGGAGTTTGCACATTCTCCCCCTGTCTGCGTGGATCTCACCACCCTTACCCACCCCCCCACAACCCAAAGATGTGCAGGGTAGGTGGATCGGCCATGCTAAATTGCCCTTAATTGGAAAAAATATAATTCGGTACTCTAAATTTGAAAAGAAATGTGATACGTAAAGCAATGTAAATAATCAATCTTTAAACACCACAGTTACAGTCACAAGTGAAAGCTAAGTAAATCAAAAGAAAACAGAAAATATATGTGATTATAAACACTGCGAATTTAATCCATTTTGTCCTCCACTGCCTCATCTCCCTCAGCATAAATTTAAACAAGCTCCATCGATAATACATGAAACTGCAAAAAAAATCATGTTTCTGGTCAGCTGCTAATGCCTTTACATTTGCTTCTTGAATATTAAGTTAATACGCTTCGGATCAGGAGTCCTGACCTGAACATTTTCTCTCCATAGTTCCAGATTGCTGAGGATAATTTTAGCATGTCTACAATCATGCAGCTGAAATCAACAGATTTCGATCATGCCAGGGATCAAATCTGGAGTATTCCCTGACTGTCTAGCTCATTATCCCAATACACAGGTGACTCACTGAACATAATGAGGGGATGGGTTCCAGAGAAGGGCTTTGTCCAATTTTAAACATAGTAGAGATAAGGGCAGCTGCAGGTTGACCTTCGTACCATACCACCATCATTTCATTCTCTACACCTCTAGCACACAGTTAAAGTCCTGGCTTTGAGAGCCACAATTCCAGCCACATCTTCAAATAAAGACTGTGGCACAAGAAGTGGATTTACTAAATTAAGCCTAGCTGTCAATAATTCTGGTAGCCTTTCCGTAGGCGTAACCCAAGGAGCATGACCAAATTTCCCCCAAATGAGGAGGAATGGCTTCCACAAAGAACAATATCTGAAGAGGGTAGAATCCATATGTCAGGCTTGTCTGTGAGGGCTGACATTCAATCCTGCACTACTAGCACAGATCAATGGATAAAAAACAAGAATAAAATGTTGGACATTTATTCTTTCCTCCTCCCAGGGGTGTCGAGCCCAATTGTAATAGCCTTACCCCCCTAACAAAGATCTGGTAATTCAGTAAATAAACAAGAGTTGAACATAGACTATCCTGGGCTGTATACCTTAGATATTCACCGAATAAGCCACTTGTGGAGAGGAATTTCTTCTTTAGCTGGTGAAGGGTAAAGTCACCACAGCAATAGCCTAGTAATTCATTTACTGTGCTTGCAAGAAGGTTTTGTGGCACAGTGATAGTGCTCCTACTGATAGACGAGAAGCTCCAGGCTCGATGCCAACTCCAGGACTTGTTGGCCACGGAAGGTAATTCAATGCGGTACAACAATACAGGTTGATAATCAGCTCGGGAATGCTTCCACCACTTTCTTCACTATTGCCCAAATGGTAAAAAACTGTATGTGGGTATGAAGATATGCTAACAATAACTGTATTTACATACGTTACCAATTGACTGAACTTTTGAAAATAAATTTAGAGGACCCAAATTTTTTTTCCAATTAAGGGGTAATTTAGCGTGGCCAATCTACCTACCCTGCACATCTTTTTGGGTTGTGGAGATGAGATCCATGCAGACACGGGTAGAATGTGAAAACTCCACACCCACAGTGATTCGGGGCCAGGATCGAACCCGGGTCCTCAGCGCCCTGAGGTAGCAGTGCTGACCACCGCACCACTTTGTTGCCCCAACCAATTGACTAACCTAATGGCTTTACACTTTAAGATAATCAGTTGGATGTTCAAATTAGTCATCTTGTTAAAATGTGTCGAACATACCCCCCCACAAAGACCACGGGGAGATCTTCAGGGGGCCTCACGGTAGCATGGTGGTTAGCATCAATGCTTCACAGCTCCAGGGTCCCAGGTTCGATTCCCGGCTGGGTCACTGTCTGTGTGGAGTCTGTACGTCCTCCCCGTGTGCGCGTGGGTTTCCTCCGGGTGCTCCGGTTTCCTCCCACAGTCCAAAGATGTGCGGGTTAGGTGGATTGGCCATGCTAAATTGCCCGTAGTGTAAGGTTAATGGGGGGATTGTTGAGTTACGGGTATACGGGTTACGTGGGTTTAAGTGGGGTGATCATTGTTCGGCACAACATCGAGGGCCGAAGGGCCTGTTCTGTGCTGTACTGTTCTATGTTCTATGTTCTATCTCCCCATGGAACTCATGGAGTACGAGCTCCCCAGGTAGGGGGCGTAGGCCTACCACCTGAGGCTCGTTATAAGCAAAGGTTAAAAGCAGGCCCAGATCAGGGCCTGGAGAGATACGTCCTCCCAGCTAGGACTGCACTGTGAATGAGATGCTACGTTATGCAGACCCTTTGACATACTTTTGTAAATAAATCTATCATACGTTTACTGTCAACCTTCTCTGTGTCATTATAGTGTCGATGTGACAAAATGCCAGAATGAAAGCATTTGCATTTTAATGTGCTTCGTTCTTAAGACTGATTACCTGGCTTTATTAGTCCTTGTGAATTGCATGATTAAAAAATGCTTTTGATTGTTTACTGTAAAACATCTGTTCAGTAGTTTTCAAAGTGCTGTTAAATAGTATGAAATTGATTGTTTATTAATGCTAGTTTTCACAGACTTCATCTTCTGAATGCCTTTCTTAAATTAATAGCTGAATTCCAGCAATTCAAAGCTCAGATGAAAAAGAGAAGCCAACACAGCAAGTTAACAGAGAGCAGAGATTATTTTAATGCTAACTTCATACTAGATCTGAGTGTTACTACTTATTGCTGGGTTGGTTTGCATCTCAGTAAACATGTTAGGATCTGACTAATTTTCACACAGAATCAACAGAATGGCATTGACGTTCATAGCACAGTATAATTAAGTGTTACTGTCTGACCGTGGTATTAAAATGTTAAAAGTATAAACATTCATTATTGTTGTGAATTAAAGAAGTCGTAAAGGATATTTTGTCTTGTCAAGCAAATTTTACTAAAATAATGTCTGAACTGGTTTAGATTGTCACATTGATAAACTATGATAAAATTAAATATCCGAAAAGTGCAAGTCTTGATTCCGCTTACTGGCTCAATGTCAAACACTTTGATCCACTGAGAACACACAAAGGATGAGACGCAGCAAGTGTTGTGAAGCGATTGTGTTGTGAACCGAGTTTGTCCTCTGAGCAGATGTCAGATTGTATTTTGTAGCTGACACAATGCTGATCTCTCTCATGAGATGGTAACACCGCCAAAATGTAGCAATTTATGCCTCACATTGCATCTGTTTTTTTTATAAATTTGGAGAACCCAATTAATTTTTTCCAATTAAGGGGCAATTTAGCATGGCCAATCCACTTACTCTGCACATCTTTGGATTGTGGGGGCGAAACCCACGCAGACACAGGGAGAATGTGCAAACTCCACAGGGACAGTGACCCAGAGCCAGGATCGAACCTGGGACCTCGGCGCCGTGAGACTGCAGGGCTAACCCACTGTGCCACTGTGCTGCTCCTCACATTGCATCTTAATAGTTGCTCTGGAGGTGTGCAATTCATAGTAACTCAAGAACACAAATGTTTCGGGAGGTGGGGCTGTTGGATGCGCAGATGGACGAGCAAAGTGTGTACTAGGAGAATGCAATTCTGTGGTAATGTTACTGGACTCGAAATTCATACACGAAGGCTGATTAATGCCTAGGGGCCACTTGTTCAAACCCCACCTTGGCAACTGGTGTAATAAATCTGGAATTTTAAGTTCGCCTCAGTCATGGTGATTATGGAGCCATTGTTGAATGTTGTAAAAATCCATCTTGTTCACTAATGTCCTTTAGGGAAGGAAATCTGCCGTCCTTACCTAGTCTGGCTTACATGTGACTCCTGATCCCCAGCAATGTGGTTAACCCTTAAAGTACACTCTGATGTGAGCCAGCAAACCATTCAGCTGTACGAAACTGCTACAAATCCTAAAGGGAATGAAACTGGACAGACCACCCTGCATCAACCTAGGCAGCTGAAATTACAGCGGCAAACACCGCTCTATTTATCCTTCTAAGTTCCCCCTTACTAATCTAAGGGTGTGAGCCAAAATTTGGAAAACTGTCTCAAAGGCTAGTTAAAAGACAGCCTGACATAGTCGTACACATAGAATCATACCTTAACAGACAATACCCGGATGTCACCATCAACATCCCTGGGAATGGCTTGTCAGACTGGCCGGACAGATCCACCAAAGATGGCAGCATGGTGGCATGCAGTGGGAGAGAATTTACCTAGAAGTCATCAATATTGACTCCAGGTCAATTGTGGACCAGGAAACCTCCTGCTGATTACCACCTACCACCACCAGCCCTCACGCAATGATGAATCAGTACTCTTCCATGTTGAACAACATTTGAAAGAAGCACTGAGGGTGGCAAGAGCATACAATGTATCCTGGGTGAGGGACTTTATTTCCATCACCAAGAGAGGCTCAGCACCACCACTACAGACTGAGTTGGCTGAATCCTGAAGGATAAAGCTGCTAGATTGAGTCTGCGGCAGGGATCAAACAAGAGAAAAAAAACTTACCTGATTTGGTCCCCACCAATCTACTTGTCATAGATGCATCTGTCCACGACAGTATTGATCAAAGTGACTACCACACAGTCCTGGTGGAGACAAAGTCCCATCTTCACATTGAGGATACCCTCCATCAGATTATGTAGCTGTGCCACTGTGCCAAATGGGACAGACTTCAAACAGATCAAGCAACTCAATCTGGGCATCCATGAGGTGCTGTAAACCATCAGGAGTTACAGAATTATATTAAGCTGTAATCTGTAACCTCCTGGTCTGGCGTATTTCCCTCCTCAACATTACCTTCAAGCTGGAGGATCAACCCTAGTTCAATAAGGAGTTTAGGAGGGGCATATCAGGAGAATTATCAGACAAATCTTAAAAATGAAGTGAAGCTACAGCTTACATGCTAAGCAGCAGAAGCAGTATGCAAACTTCTTTTCTCTGAAGAGAACAATTCCAGTTTCTCCAACCTAACCTTGTGGCTAAATTCCCTCAACACTAGAACTGTTCTGATAAATCTCCTCTGGGTATTCGCATCCTTTCTAAACTGTGGTGACCAGAATTGGACACAATGCTCTAATGTGAGGCCTCACCAGAGTTAAATAAAGGTTCAGCTACTTCCTTGCTCATTAAAACGTAGGCAAAATAGGAGCAGGAGTTGGCCATTCGGGCCTTATAGCCTGCTCCGCTATTCATTATGATCATGGCTGATCATCCAACTCAATAGCCTAATCCTGCTTTCCCCCATATCCTTTGATCCCCTCGCCCTAAGTGCTAACTGCTTTTTGAAACCAAAGAATGTTTTGGCCTCAACTTCTTCCTGTGGTAACAAATTCCACAGGCTCACCACTCTCTGGATGATGAAAGTTCTCCTCATCTCTGACTTAAATACTTACCCCGTATCCACAGACTGTGCCCCCTGGTTCTGGACACCCACCATCGGGAACATGCTTCCTGCATCTACCCTGTCCAGTCCTGTTAGAATTTTATAGGTTTCTCTGATCCCCCCTTATTCTTCTGAAATCCAGTGAATACAATCCTAACCAGTTCAATCTCTCTTCATACATCAATCCTGCCATCCCAGGAATCAGTCTGGTAAACCTTGGCTACACTCCCTCTATAGATTGAAAATCCTTCCTCAGGTAAAGTGACCAAAGCTGCACACAATATTCCAGATGTGGCCTCACCAAGACCCAGTATAATTCCTGCAAGACATCCCTGCTCTTGCACTCGAAACCTCTTATGTACTCAATGCCTCTATTTAAGAAGCCCAAGATCCCAAATGCTTTCCTAACGACTCTCTCAATATATCCTGTCACCTTCAAAGATCCATGCACTGGATCCGAAATCCCTCTGCCCCTTTGCACTCTTTAGAACTTTACCATTAAGTAGATGTGCAGGTTAGGTGGATTGGTCATGATAAATTGCCCCTTCGGGTGGGGTTGCAGGAATATGACGGGGGATTGGGCCTGGGTGGTGTAATCATTAGTCAGTGCAGACTCGATGGGCCAAATGGCCCACTTCTGCACTATAGAAATTCTATGAGATTGTATCTGCCTCTTTCTGCCCATTCTGTTCAGCTATCTATGTCCTATTGCAGTTGCTTTTATCATCTATAACCATATAAGGCGGTATTAGGGCAGATGACCAAAGGTTCGATCAAAGAGGTAGGTTTGAAGGTATGTCTTAAAGAAGGACAGGGAGGTAGAGAGGTTCCAAAACACACAGCCAGTAGCTGAAGGGCATAGCCACCAATAGTGTAGTGATTAAAATCCGAGGTGTGCAGGAAGCTGGAATTGGGCAGCATCCACTATCTTCGAAACCTGTAGGGCTGTAGAGATTACAGAGATAGAGGTGCAAATCCAAATAAATATCCATTGCAACCCGAAAGCAATCCTTACAGCACATATTCTAAAATATTTCATATTCTTTTGATCTTTAGCCATAGCATGCAAATTTGATCTGATAAAACTAAACATTATCTCTTTGATTTAATGACTTTCCAGCATGATGGGTCCTGAATATTACCATTATTCCCCAACAGTTGGATGCCTCTGTCTCTCACAGTGCTCCAATTGGCAAAGATCCTGAGGATCCAAAATTATCAGATGGCACTGAATTTAGAGCCTGACTGGGTTGAATCTCAAATCAAATGAATGAAGTCAGGCAGAAATTTGATCAATTTGGCTCCACAACATGAAAAAATTAAATGAAATGAAAATCGCTTATTGTCACTAGTAGGCTTCAATGAAGTTACTGTGAAAAGCCCCTAGTCGCCACATTCCGGCGCCTGTCCAGGGAGGCTGGTACGGGAATCAAACCGTGATGCTGGCCTGCTTGGTCTGCTTTAAAAGCCAGCGATTTAGCCCAGTGAGCTAACCAACATGCTGTCTGTTTCAATGCAGCATAAGAACACAATTTCTACTGTTGCCCAAGTAAGGTAGAGCTATCAGTGTTTCATTTTTAAGTTCCCGAGGGGAATACTTAATGGGAAGCATAAAATGTTAAAATGTGTTTTCTATTCACCTCCTCCCCGGAAATTTGATCCATACATAAAATGAAAGAGAGTTGACATATTCTCCCACATAAGGAAGTATGGGATTGAAGGTGATTTAGCGGTTTGGATCAGTAATTGGCTAGCTGAAAGAAGACAGAGGGTGGTGGTTGATGGCAAATGTTCATCCTGGAGTTCAGTTACTAGTGGTGTACCGTAAGGATCTGTTTTGGGGCCACTGCTGTTTGTCATTTTTATAAATGACCTGGAAGAGGGTGTAGAAGGATGGGTTAGTAAATTTGCAGATGACATGAAGGTCGGTGGAGTTGTGGATAATGCTGAAGGATGTTATAGGATACAGAGGGACATAGATAAGCTGCAGAGCTGGACTGAGAGGTGGCAGATGGAGTTTAATGCGGAAAAGTGTGAGGTGGTTCACTTTGGAAGGAATAACAGGAATGCAGAGTACTGGGCTAATGGCAAGATTCTTGGTAGTGTAAATGAACAGAGAGATCTCGGCATCCAGGTACATAAATCCCTGAAAGTTGCCACCCAGGTTAATAGGGCTGTTAAGAAGGCATACGGTGTGCTAACCTTTATCAGTAGGGGGATTGAGTTTTGGAGCCACAAGGTCATGCTGCAGCTGTACATAACTCTGGTGCGGCCGCTCCTGGAGTACTGCGTGCAGTTCTGGTCACCACATTATAGGAAGGATGTGGAAGCTTTGGAAAGGGTTCAGAGGAGATTTACTAGGATGTTGCCTGGTATGGAGGGAAGGTCTTACGAGGAAAGGCTCAGGGACTTGAGGTTGTTTTCGTTAAAGAGGAGAAGGCTGAGAGGTGACTTAATAGAGACATATAAGATAGTCAGAGGGTTAGATAGGGTGGACAGTGAGAGTCTCTTTCCTCGGATGGTGATGACCAACACGAGGGGGACATAGCTTTAAATTGAGGGGTGGTAGATATAGGACAGATGTCAGAGGCAGTTTCTTTACTCAGAGAGTAGTAGGGGTGTGGGACGCCCTGCCTGCAACAGTAGTAGACTCACCAACTTTAAGGGCTTTTAAGTGGTCACTGGATAGACATATGGATGAAAATGGAATAGTGTAGGTCAGATAGGCTTCAGATGGTTTCACAGGTCGGCGCAACATCGAGGGCCGAAGGGCCCGTACTGCGCTGTAATGTTCTATGTTCTATGTTCTAAATCCCAAAGGAAAAGATAATACTTCATTAAAAATAAGCCAAGTCAACAAAACTGTGAAACAGTCAATGTGCTGTGAAACTTAAGAGCAGCATCTAGCAACCTCAATGCGGAAACCCAGAAGTGTTATCAGTAATGTTCCTCTCCTCCATGTGGTGCACTGTGGATGTCGTCCTCGATAGAAATCTCAGACATATTGAATTAATATGAATTTTCAATTATACACGGGTAGTCTCATTGTGAAAGCATTCGAAAAAGTTCATAGAATTTACAGTGCAGAAGAGGCCATTTGCCCATCAGATCTACATCGTATGGATTAAATGTCCAGGGAGGAGGTGAATAGAAAACACTGTGCCATCATGCCGCCCCCTAGTTATATCTTGTTGAGTAAATGAAACGGGACCTTTAATGTTGTACTAAGGTACAATTGCTGCTGAACAACCCCTCTGGCCCTGAAAAACGAATGATATAATTAGGGCAGGATTTTCCGAACAGAAATTTCCGCCCAAGGTCAATGGACCTTGAAACGGTGCATTAAATTGGCTGTCCCATCTGTGACAATTTCTGCAGCCGGCAGGAATATTTACCCGTTAGTGTTAATTTCTCCCATTATGATGAAAACAATCCAGAGATTTATTTAAATAGTCAATAATGTGATTATGCACAGAAAGAAGCCATTCAGCCCATCAATTCCAGTTTGTTTATGATATTCCAGTTGCTACCTTAATCCTATATGTATATCTCTGTAAAGTGTTTAAAATGTGAATCACAGAGTCACAAATTATTATGGTGCAGAAATAGGCAATTTGGCCCTTCAGCTGAATGAACAGTCCAAATAGATGGAGACAGGGTGTGATATAGCCTGGATTATGGAGACATGACTACAGGGTGACCAGGGATGGGAACTGAACATCCAGAGGTATTCAGTACTTAGGAAGGACAGACAAAAAGTAAAGGGCAGTGGAGTTGCATTGCTGGTTAAATAGGAAATTAATGCAATAGTGAGGAAGGATATTCATTCCAGCAATGTAGAATCTGTAGGGGTAGAGCTGAGGAATACCAAAGGCAAAAAACATTAGTGGGGGTTGTATATAGACATTAAATAGGAAATTAGAGATGCATGTGATAAAGGAACATCTGTAATTATGGGTGAGTTTAATCTGCATATAGATTGGGCAAGTCAAATTATTAACAATGCCATAGAGGAGAAATTCCTCCTGTGTGTACGGGATGGTGTTCTGGGCTAATACTCCGAGGGGGCAGAGAGTCAGAGAGTGGCCCAACCCCAGAGACTAGCTGCTGTCCAGACAGGTCTGGAACTTCTAGAAAGGGTGATCCCATCAATGTTGGAGATGCAGACGCAGAGCTGGATGTTAGGAACCATCCAGCACCTGTCGATGCAGTTGGGGGAGTCCAACCACCTGCAGGAGCAGGAGGTGGTGCCAACCATGCCTGCCACCTAGGCAAACACTGCATGGGTGGCGTCCGCGGTGGAGGCCTTGGGTGTGAAGCTATCGGCCATGGGCTAAGATGTCCAGGGCCTGGGGCACACTGTGTGAACAGTGGCCAATGCACCGGACAGGCTGGCCATGGCATAGGCAGCCATGTGCCAGGGCTACATGGACATTGCAACGGCACTCCAGCGTTGTGCCCAGCCACAACGGATCATAGGCTGTAGGCGTCGAGGGGTAACATAAGACTTTCCCTGAGTGATGTGGCACAGTCCCAGGGCAACGTGGCACACTCCACGTACTCCATGTCTGCGAGCATTGAGACACTGGTCGAGTCGAGAACAGACCACAAAGACTGGCAGGGGACGGGGGAGACCCAGGGGCGCGCTCTGGCCACACCCCCATCCTAAGGAGTAGTCCGGGGGACATTCGGCACTGGTGACTCCCACTGAGGAGGTGCTGGAATAACTCAGTACTTTTGAATACCTCCCACCTGGCCCTGACATATCCGATGGACAGGGACCAGAGCAGGGTGGCACCAGTGGGCAGTCAGCCAAGTGCGCAGCCAAATGGTTGCCTTGCAGGCTGTGACAATTTGTCCATGCCCAGACATTCCAACCTCCCACCGGTCTCTGGCATATCCGATAGACAGGGGCCAGAGCAGGGTGGCACTAGTGGGCAGTTAGCCAAGTGATCAGCCAAATGGTTGCCTTGCAGGCTATGACAATTTGTCCATGCCCAGACATTCCAATCCCAGAGCACACCCTGACCCCATGGCCCATCCCCTGATTGCCCCCTGCTGTGCTCCTCACAGCCAATGGCACAATTGCCCGCACACTGGTGCGCTTTTTGAAACTTTTATTACCTCCTCTCCCTCCTTCAGCAACTACGGCACTTGTTTCCCGATTTTAAAGACAAGTGAACTTGCCGTCAGTACCTCCGCCTGGCAGGGATGGAGCAAAGTGGGAGGCCGGTGACTACTCGATCAGGCTGGTTAACGAGATATTAATGTATGCTAAGTTATGGTTTGCATGCCCATGCCGGCACACGACATGGACCTCATTCATGCCGCCATTGAGGCTCCATTTGGCACCTGGCACCAACCTCAATTTTTGGCAGACGCTATATTCTCTGCCCGATCATGTTCCGGCGTCAGCCAACGGAGAATCCTGTCCTGTATGTTTTCAAGAAGGAGTTCAATGTGGCTCTTGGGTCTAAAGAGACCAAAGGATATGGGAGGTAAGCGGGATCAGGTTACGGAGCGGGATGACCAGACATGATCATAATGAATGGCAGAGCAGGCTCGAAAGCCCAAATGATCCACTCCTGCTCCTATTTTCTATGTTTCAATGTCTGCACCAGCTCTCCAAATGAGCATCATGGCTTTGTGCTATTCCTCTGCCTTGCACATTGTTTGGAATCAAGTAACCATCCAATGCCTTTTTGAATGCATCGATTCAAGCTGCCTCCACTTAACTTCCAGGCAGTGCATTCCAGACCTGAATCACTTCGCTGTGTGAAAAAGTTTCTCTCACATCATATTTGCTTCTTTTGCAAATTGCTTCAAATCTGTGCCCTTTCATTCTTGATCCTTTTGCGAGCGGTAACAGTTTCCCCCTATCTACTCTGTCCAGACCCCTTCATGATTTTGATTATCTCTTTCAAATCCCCTCTTTGCCTTTTTCTCTCCAAGGAGAACAGTTCCATTCTCTGGGAAGGCAGTGGCATATTGGTATTGTCACTGGACTAGTAATCCAGAGACCCAGGGTCATGCTCTGAGGACCCGGGTTTGAATCCTGCCATGGCAGATGGTGAAATCTGAATTCAATATAAAATAAAATCTGGAATTAAAAGTCTAAAGATGACCATGAAACCATTGATGATTGTTGGAAAAACCCACCTGGTTCACTAATGTCCTTTACTGAAGGAAGTCTGTTGTCCTTACCTGGTCTGGCCTACATGTGATTTCAGATCCACAGCAATATGGTTGACTCTTAAATGCCCTTGGGGATGGGCAATAAATGCTATCCAGCCAGCGACGACACATCCTGTGCACTAATTTTAAAAAAAATTCCCGATCCATCCTCATAACTGAAGTTTCTCATCCGTGGAACCACTCTTGTGGATCTTTTCTGCACTCTCTCCAAAGCGAAGGATGATCTGTAAACTTTATTTCCTGGTTTTTGCTCTGAGAATTCTTCAACGTGATTGGCAATTTAGTCTGCCTGATGGCATCACTGTTGCTGGATGGTGAAGATCCTATAAGAATAATCTTTATTAGTGTCACAAGTAGGCTTACATTAACACTGCAATGAAGTTACTGTGAAAATCCCCCAGTCGCCTGTTTGAGTACACAGAGGGAGAATTCAGAATGTCCTATTCACTTGACAAGCCCATCTTTCGGGACTTGTGGGAGGAAATCGGAGCACCCGGAGGAAACCCACACAGACACAGGGAGAACGTGCAGACTCCGCACAGTGACTTAAATCGGGAAACAAACCCAGGTCCCTGCCACTTTGAAGCAACAGTGTTAACCTCTGTGCTACGGTTCGGCCCATGAATCAAAGTGGAGAACTTGGGCATATAGTTGTGGCAGAATGTAATTAACATTGACAAAGGTGAAATCCCGTCGCAGAGCTTGCTATATTTTCGGAGGACAGTTTTCTTTGAGGTCAATATCAAACACAATTACTATTTTCCTGGCCACATGTTTCAGGCCAATAATTGCTGTTTAAGTGCAGGAGTATCAAGTTTGTTATATTAGCAGCAACAATAACTTTTTTTAAAAACAAATTTAGATTACCCAATTATTTTTTCCAATTAAGGGGCAATTTAGCGTGGCCAATCCACCTACTCTGCACATTTTTGGGTTGTGGGGGTGAAACCCATGCAGACACGGGGAGAATGTGCAAACTCCACACGGACAGTGACCCAGAGCCGGGATCGAACCTGGGACCTCAGCGCCGTGAGGCGGTTGTGCTAACCACTAGGCCACCGTGCTGCCCACAGCAACAATAACTTAACCGGTGTTATAACCTGCCTGCTTACCATTGGCTGGGGACTAATGACAATCCCACAATCCTGTGGGCGTATGAGCTTCCCCAATGAGGGGGGCGGAGAAATTATTAGCAGACTCCCTGCATAAATAGAGCTGGCCAGTTTGGAACCGGGGAGAGAGGAGTTTGGCAGCAAAAGAAGTTGTTGCTGCTGTTGTGTATATATATATATGTTAATTTGTAAGTAAATGTTATTTTTTTGTATCCTGAAAACTCGTACTGGATTCTTCGTGGCCCTCACAAAAACCGGTGAACCATATGTATAGCTATCCAAGAGAAAACTGACACATAACAGGAGATTTTTGTGAATGATTGAACATTCTTCCACAGTAGCAATAGTCAGTTGAAATATAAATCTTGACACTAAACTATTAATTGCTGGCCCAGTGTAACAAGCAGCAATTCTTGCATTGCTGGAATCTAAAACAAAATCAAAAAAACTCTGAAAGTCAAAACGTTAGCTCCATTCTCTCTCCACAGATGCTGTCACACCTACTGAGATTGTCCAGTATTTTCTCTTTTTTGTCCTAGCTTCTGAGCTCAATGTTATTTGGCAATAGCTATAGCTCGTAACCGACAAAGTACTTTGCCAAGATATCAGCAGAACTGATGGGGGAGGGTAAAGAACCCTCTCAATATTCAGGTGATAGGGCAGGGAAGTTGCTGGTGGTTCCAGATCAGATTAATAGGGTGTTTGAGACATTTTATGAGAGATTGTATGGGTCAGAGCCACCTGGGGAGGATCGGGAGATGCAGGAATTCCTGGATGGTTTGGAATACCCAAGGTTGGGGGAGGGGGACAGGGCCATATTGGAGGGGGTGCAGGAGATAAAAGTTGTGATTGGGAGGATGCAGTCGGGGAAGATAGCAAGGTCAGATCGGTTTCCCGTGCAGTATTACAAGAAATTTAAAGATAAGTTGTCGCCATTAATGGTGGGGATGTTTGAGGAGGCGATTGGGAAGGGGGTGTTGCCGCAGACTTTGGGGAAGGCATCGATCTCCCTGTTCCTCAAGAAGGATAAGAATCAGACAGAATGTGGGTTGCATATGCCCATATCACTTTTGAATGTAGACGCAAAGGTGTTTGCGAAGGTATTGGCGGGTAGGTTGGAGGAGTGCCTCCCGAAGGTGATAGGGGAAGATCATACAGGGTTAGTGAAGGGGAGGCAGCTCTTTACAAACATTAGGAGGGTATTGAATATGGTTGTGGGACCGGCAGAGAGGTGGGAAACAGGTGACTGTGACATTGAACGCCGAGAAGGTGTTTGACCGTGTAGAGTGGGGGTATTTTTTGGCGGTTCGAGAGCGGTTTGGGATTGGGCCACGATTTATAGATTGGGTAAGGCTGCTGTACAGGGAGCCAAGGGTGAGTGTCCACACGAATAACGTGAATTCGGCATATTTTGTTCTGCACTGTGCGCCCAGGCAGGGTTGTCCTATATCCCCCCTGTTGATTGCACTGGCAATTGGCCATTACGTTGAGGAGTTTGGAGGTGTGGAAAGGGATAGTGCGAGGGGGGGGGGGGGGGGGGGGGGGGTTTAGAGAATCTTTGTATGTGGATGACTCCTTGTTGTATGTATCAGAACTGAGTGTGTCGATGGGTGGCTGCTTCGGGTGATTGCGTCTTTTTCAGGATATAAAATAAATTTAGATAAAAGTGAATATTTTGTGGTGTCTCGGCCAGGGATGGGGGCAGGGGTGGGGTGGGGTGGGGTGCTACCATTCCGTAAGGCAGAGACTCACTTTAGATATCTGGGGATGCAGGTGGCACGGGATTGGGGCGATTCCATAGGTATAACATGACTAGTCTGGTGGGGAGGGTGAAAGCGGATTTGACGATGTGAGATGGTCTCCCACTGTTGCTGGCAGGTCGGGTACAAGCAATTAAAATGAATGTGTCCCCGCAATTCGTGTTTATTTTTCAGTGCCTGCCGATCTTCCTGCCAAAGGCATTTTTCAAGGAGGTTGAGAAGATGATTACCTCATTTATATGGGGGGAGGGGGGGGGGGGGGGGGGGGGGGGGGGGGGGAGGGAAAGTGGCTAGGATTAGGAAGGAGTTGCAGAGCGGACGGCAGTCAGGGAGGTTGGGTCTTCCGAATGTACTATATTATTGCTGGACAGCGAACGCGGAGAAGGTGAGGAGCTGGATTAGAGGGGGGTCCCAGGTGGTCAGAATGGAGGAGAATCTGGGGGTTGGGGCTGAGTGCCTTAGCAACAGTGCTGTTCCCGATGGCCCCGGGGAAATACTCAGGGGGTCCAGCAGTAGTAGCGACATTGAAATCTGGAGGCAGTTGCGCCAGTTCTTTAGGTTGGGTGCGGGGTCAAGGGTAATGCCGATTCAGGGGAATCACAGATTTGAGCCAGGGAAGTGGGATGTGAGTTTTCGGAGTTGGGAGGAGAAGGGAGGCAGGGCATTAAAGGATTTGTTTCTAGGCGGCCGGTTTGCGGTATTGAAGGATCTGGGGAAATATGGGTTGGAGCAGGGGGAAATGTTTAGCTATATGCAGGTCAGAGATTTCACTAAGGAGATACCGAGCTTTTTGGTGGCACCGGCCTCCACACTGTTGGAGGAGGTTCTGACAACAGGGGGAATGGAGAAGGGGATGGTGTCGGCGATTTATGGAGTGATTCCGGGAGAAGAGAAGACACAGCTGGAGGAGATTAAGGCAAAGTGCGAGGAAGAGTTGGGAGAGGGCATGGAGGAGGGGTTGTGGTGTGAGGTGCTCCGGAGGGAGAATGCCTCAAATTCATGCGCGAAGTTGCGGCTGATACAGCTGAAGGTGATGTATAGGGCGCACCTCACCAAGGAGAGGATGAGCCGACTCTATGAGGGGGTAGAAGATGTTTGTGAATGTTGAGGGGGGGGGGGGGGGGTGCACAAACCATGTTCATATGTTTTGATCCTATCCAAAGCTGGAGGGGTATTGGAGGGAGGTGTTCAGGGTCATTTCGAAGGTGGTACATGTGAGACTTGAGTCGGGTCCTCTGGAGACCATATTCTGGGTATCGGATCGGCCGGGGTTGGAGGCGGGTGCGAAGTCAGATGCTTTAGCCTTCACCTTGTTGATCGCCCGAAGGCGGATCCTGTTGGGGTGCAGGTCAGTTTCTGGAGGAGTTGGGCTGGGGGGGGGGGTTTTGGACGATGCATGTTGTTGATGACCATGTATGGGTGGATGGTGGATTCCTGATTCCTTTTCTTTGATGTTTGTACTTAAAATGTTGAGGGTTGTTTGGGTGTTGGTGGGAAGAGGAACTGTTGGCCGGGGACTGACATTGGATGAAAATGCGAAAAAGGAGAATAAAAATATTGTTTTTAAAAATTCATGTGGCTTTTATTTGATTCACATAATGTGGCAACATATAAAGGGGGAATTATGTATAATTTGTAACTGTATACATAGCAACAAATTATTTTCCTCAATGATGACAAGACAATATACATGTCACCCACTAAATGAGAGCATTATTTGTGTCATAGCACATACAAACATCCAGAGCTCGCAGGTTGGAAAAGTTTCAATTTTGTAGAAGCCTTGTAAATGTTTGAAGATATCCCTTTTATCAAACTATGTCACATTAGATCACTGAACGATCTGATAATGACCATTTGCCTAAAGACCACGTGATGGTGTCATAATTTCTGGCTCCACCAAATGACGTTGAATAATTCATCATTTCCTTCCATGCTTGAAATGGATGTTAACCACGGTTGAGACATGAAGAAATATATATATTTTTACCTTGTAAAATCATCTTTTATTCAATGCTTTTCAAAATGAAAATTGCTGAGCTGGCAAGATGGCTCCAGATAGTCACATATTGGCTTACACAGGTTTGTGAACTGTTCCAAAGTTCATAGAATTTACAGTGCAGACGGAGGCCATTTGGCCCATTGAGTCTGTACTGGCCCTTGGAAAGAGCACCCCACTCAAGCTGACACATCCATCCGATCCTTGTAACCCAGTAACCCTATCTAACTTTGTGGATACTAAGGGCAATTTAGCATGGCCAGTCCACTTAACCTGCACATCTTTGGACTGTGAGAGGAAACCGGAGCACCTGGAGGAAACCCACGCAGACACGAGGAGAACGTGCAGACTCCGCACAGTCAGTGACACAAACCGGAATTGAACCTGGGACCATGGAACTGTGAAGCCACAGTGCTAACCACTGTGCTACCGTGCCGCCCAAAGTTACAAAGGCTAACATCTCAAACATCTGGAATGTAACTTTGTGCATTGCATAAACATTCCAGCCAAGATAACACATTGGACGTGATCTTCCAGTCTCGTTACACTCGCGGCCAAGTGTAACATGGCCGGTGAATAGCGGGAGAGGCCAAAAACGAGAGCCAGGTCAGGCACTAAACAGTTTGCGATGCAACCGGCCTGCTCCTGAAGGCAAATTCGGAATCTCACTGCAGCGTCATGAGAAACCAATTATCACCACTTAAGCCCCATTTTCATACAATTAACGAGAGATACCTGTCTTCTAACGGCCTCCTGTCATTCAGCGGCCTCCCCAGCAAGTGCTCACGATAGCACCGATTGGTACTCCATTTTAAAAACGTGAACCTGATGGAAGGGTTTCAGTGGGGAGCTGAGGAGGGGAGTAGCCATTTGTGCACACAGGGAAAGAGACCGGGGGGTGCTGGCCTTCCCACCCCAGTGCTCGGCCGGAAGTATGGGGGACCCTTGGCTGGGAATGGGGGACCCTTCGCAGGGGTGGGCCGCCATGGAAGGGTGGGGGTAGGCATTGGGGGTGCAACTAGGGGGGTATTCGCTCACGGCACCTCAATACCAATCCTTGGATCCCAACCTAGTGCCCCACCGATCACCCATAACCCACACTGACTGCTGAGGCCTCTGGCTGCACGGCTGAAGGCAATCGCTAATAGGGAATTGGCAATTTTGGTGAATGAGCACTTGCCACATGGCAAGTAGGTTCCCGTGGCTAGGCGGGACATGTGGCATGTGGGAGTCAGTGCAAAGCATTCCAATCAAATCTTGATGCCTGGACACTGTGGGGGTCAACACCACACATGCAGCAGCCAACATGTAAATACCCAGGGGATGGGAGACCGCAACCCGGGAGACGTGTGGGTTAATGCCACAGGGAGGGGAAGTTGCCTTGAGAGACAGGCAAAGTATCCGGGAGTCAGCCCGCATTGCGAAAGAACCTCCAACCTTACCCCCTCCCCTTTACCCCAGAGCCCTCAGTGATGCTCAACGTGCTTGGCCCTCCTAGATCTACAACAACATCTTGGTGTTTCCCTCTGATGCACATCTTAGGTGGCGGCAACCAGCTGCTTACCTTGTCCCTTGACCTTAAATGCCCCTGGCAGGCATCCTCTGTGGGGCTCTGGGGTCGGAGGGCCCTGGCTGACTTGTCGGTGGCATATGTACAGCCGTGCCACCCTGTTCCACATGAGACGTGGCCTCATGAATGAAATGAAATGAAAATGGCTTATTGTCACAAGTAGGCTTCAATGAAGTTACTGTGAAAAGTACCGAGTCGCCACATTCCGGCGCCTGTCCGGGGAGGCTGGTACGGGAATTGAAACATGCTGCTGGCCTGCCTTGGTCTGCTTTAAAAGCCAGCGATTTAGCCCAGTGTGCTAAACCAGCCCCTGCTGGTAGCCACCCTTGATGCCCCATGGGATGGGTCCGCGTTGGCACTCAGTGTCCCTTCCTCCCGTTGGGTGCCCATAGGTCCCTGGAGTTCACCACGGGGTAGAGGGGCAGCTGGTTCGGGCCCCGGCTGCCCATGCATCATCTGGCTCTGCCAGCCCTGGTAGTTCCCCATAGTGCCGATGCCTTCGATAATGCTCATCTGTGACTGGGACACATCCCCAAGTGACCGGGCATGCTGGGCAGTGCCTTAGCCATGCCCACTTTTATGACTGGGACAAATTCCGCAGCGTCTCATATCCTGCAGAACCCCATTAAGGTTGGCCTGGTACTAGGTGACATATCCCAGTGTGACAGACATACTGCCGAGACCCTCAGCCATGACCGTCGCTGGCTGCGCGACAACTTGGGCACCTTCACTCATGGTACCAACATTGTGCAATGTGCTCTCCACTGCGGTCGCCACCCGAGCAGCATTGGCCTCAGCGCCACTCATTGCCAGCCCCATCTCCTGCTCTGCTGCCTCACAGCACCAGGGACCTGCCGTGCGGGAACCCGGTGGGGCGGCTGTGGACTGTGTTTTATGTGGCGCGGATGCTAGCCCCTCACCAAGAGCAAGATCAGTGAAGGGGCGCCGCCGATTCTTTTCCACGTAAAACATGACAGATCGTCCACACAGCCTCAGAATCAGAGAATCTGGCCGCAGGTCTGACCCTCCAGCTTCTTGATCAAACCATAACACTCACAAGCTCGACGGAGAGGAAATGCTGGCTGCTCTGTTGACCTGGAGTGAACCCCAGCCGAGGTGTTTGAGAGAGTTCTACCCATTTTAGGGAGAGAGAGAAAACTCCAAGGAGCTTCCTCAACTCTGAGTTCGAACTGAAACTAAAAACTCCTGATTCACCCTGCAGCCCTTGGGACTGCCGCTACCCGATTACCCATCCCTGATTCGCTGCAGCCCCTGGCATTGCCACTGCCTAGGTACCCATCCCTGAGTCAGTGCCTCACCCTCCAGCCCCTGGGGCCGGCGCAGCCCAATTACCCATCCCTGAGTCAGTGCCTCACCCTCCAGCCCCTGGGGCTGGCGCAGCCCAATTACCCATCCCTGAGTCGGTGCCTCACTCTGCAGCCCCTGGCATTACCACTGCCCAATTACCCATCCCTGAGTCGGTGCCTCACCCTCCAGCCCCTGGGACTGGGGCAGCCCAATTACCCATCCCTGAGTCGGTGCCTCACTCTGCAGCCCCTGGGGCTGGCGCAGCCCAATTACCCATCCCTGAGTCGGTGCCTCACCCTCCAGCCCCTGGCATTACCACTGCCCAATTACCCATCCCTGAGTCAGTGCCTCACCCTTCTGCCCCTGGCATTACCACTGCCCAATTACCCATCCCTGAGTCAGTGCCTCACCCTCCAGCCCCTGGGACTGGCGCAGCCCAATTATCCATCCTGAGTTGGAGTCTCATCCAGCAGCAAACTGTACCTTCCTGTCCTCTTCAACCTCCCCATCCCATCACCCCCGAGAATGAAGTGTTGTTGGCAGTTGAGCCTGATGAAGATTCCTCAGTGCCGGGAGCGTTGTGCAAGATTGGAGAATGAACCTCCGATCCCGAGTGGAGTCCAATTTATGAGCTTATGTCGAATTGTGAAAGACATCAGCTTGAAATCATAGCCTGTTGATTTAGCGTGGGGGGATGATTGCGACAGACATCTCTTTTTTAAGGAGTGAGCATGACTTTTAAATTTATTCTAACGACATTCCCAAATTTGCACGACAGGAAATGTGGTACGCCATTGAGGCTTGGCGGCACCATTACAAAATGGTTTTATAACATTGTGAGACTGATGCTCGCACTGTCACGATATTCTCTGCTCCTATCCGCCATGATGCCCACTACAGAGAGGAGTTGAATATTTCGCCTTTGTCTTCTTCCATCTTCCGTGCCAACTTTAAACTTTAAATTGAAGCAAGGATTATGACATGAGACTTCCTCCCTCTGTCCCCACAGGATGCTTTATTTACAGTAGATCAAAGTGAATCATTGCATGTGTGCTGCTTCATAACTTCACTGTGAAGTTAATAATTTAAATCCATCAATGAACATGCCAACACCACAACTCTCTTGGCAATCGGCTTGCTGCAGCCTACAAAAGCTCTTCTGTGGGCGATTAGCTGGTTTACATTTGAAACATTGTCTTAATTGTGTGAAGTTGTTAGCATTAACACTCAGCTGGGAATAACCTGGATGTCATCCTGAAAAGGCACTGTCATTATTTGCTTCTTTGTCTCAACAGAATATCTTATTTGGACATAATTTGTTGGTCAAATGTACAATTGGTGTCTTCTTTTGTTCTTCGTTTCATTCTTTAAATTAAAAATAAACTTTGTGAACAAAGATCCAAATGAAAAACTTGCCTGTTTTAAGAAGCCAAAGGATCATAGGATGATAAAATGATAGAGTTCCTAATTCATCATCTGCATTGCTCTACTGGGATTAAGAGACAAACTAAGGAGGGAAGAGTAGGGGAGAGGGAATGCCAAGACCCTGACAGTTTTAATATTATTCTGAGTATCTGTACTGTGCAGGTGGATTTAATTAGACACCAACCTCCTGCCACTTTCACACCCGATGCTTCATAATATTACACTCTTCCACTGATCAACAGGTGCAATATATTCTCCAGTGGTGTCATTGCTCATAATTTGATTATGGTTAATTGGGTATGAAATTCAATCACCCTGAATTTGGTCTACCTCATCTGCGTGCGTTTAGCCGCGGAATATATTCCTCCAGAGCTGGCCTCCTCAACACTACCAGCATATATTGCACTTGGTAGGTGGAACTTGGGCACTGCTAGTTCTGGAGCACAAATCCTCAGTACTATAGCCAGCATGTTAACAGGATTCATAGCCTGTAAGCATTCAATGCCTTCATCTGTTTCTTGTTGCCACGTGGAATGAATCTAATTGTTTGAAGACTGGCATCTGTGATGCTGGGAACCTCTGAGCAATGCTGAGATGGATTATCCACTTGGCACTTCTGGCTGAATATAGTTGCAAATGTTCAGCCTTGACTTTTGTACTGATGTGCTAGGCTCTCCCCATCACTGAGGGTGGGAATGCCTGTCCTCTTTCTGTTATTTGTTTAATTGACCACTACTATTTCTGACTGGAAGTGTGGGGCTCTAGATCTTTGATCTGATCCATTTGTTGTGGGATTACTTCACTCCATCTATCACAGGGGTGGGCAAACTACGGCCCGCGGGCCGCATGCGGCCCGCCAAAGGTCTTTATGCGGTTTAAATTTTTTATTTATTTTTTTTAAGGTTAATGGGGGGGGCTGTTGGGTTACTTACTGGTATAGGGTGGATACGTTGACTTGAGTAGGGTGATCATTGCTCGGCACAACGTCGAGGGCCGAAGGGCCTGTTCTGTGCTGTACTGTTCTATGTCCTATATGAGGCGCCCAGAATCATAACCGGGTGAAGTAATTATTTTACTTAATATACTATGCGGCCCTTTAAAATTGTGAATTTCTGAATGTGGCCCTTGCACGGAAAAGTTTGTCCACCCCTGATCTATCACATTCTGCTTCCATTGTTTGACATGCAAGTCACCTTGTAACTTTACAGTTGACACCTCCTTTTTATACATGCCTGGTGCTGCTCTGATATGCTCCTCCTGTACATTTCATTAAACCAGGGTTTGGTGGTCATGGTAGAGTGGGGTATATTGTTATGGGCCAGAGTTTAAAGAACCCCAAAGTGTATCATGGAATTCACCTGACCAACAACATTTAATAGATTGTGGTATGGGGAGCACACGGCCCACTCTACAGGTGTGGTACAGCAGAAATGGAAAAGTAATTTTGAAAGCAACCTTTTTGAAAAATACAGTGAACATCTTAGCAACCATCTATCCAAATACAACCCCAAAGAATACAACACTAAGTAATTCTTAATAACTTCCCAAACAACATCCACAAGACAGAAGAATCACCTTTTAACAGAAGCACATCAGGTTTACATTCACTACTGAAAACATTTATAATTCTGAATTCACCAAATGATCAAGAGATAGTCTTTTGATGGCAGAGAGAACAGCAGTACACCTGCTTGGTCTGGCTTCAACTCCAACACTCTCAAAACGAAACTAAAATACACCCTGCAGCAAACAGCCTAAAACAAAAGTAAAAAACTGACAGACAGCCCAGCTCCACCCACACTCTGACATCACTGATAAACACTCATTTCTTAAAGGTACATTTCTTAAACACCCATTTCTTAAAGGTACTCTCACATGACAATATGTTGGGCCATGAGGTTACAGATTGTAGTTGAATACAGTTTGGCTGCTGCTGATGGCTCACAGCGCCTCATGGATGCCCAGTTTTGAGGTACTATATGTGTTCTGAATCAATCCCGTTTAGCACAAAGGCAGTGCCACACAACACAGTGGAGGGTATCCTCAAAAGTACAGGTGACTCCACAAGGAGTGTATTGTGATCACTGGCGACATTGTCATGGATAGATGCATTTGCAATCTGGTGGATACTTCCTTCAGAACTCGGTCAGCTTGCTCAGTAATGGAGCTACTGAACCACTCTTGGTGATGGATATTGAAATTCTACACCCAGAATATACTCTGTGCCATTACCACACTTGCATGCTTTCTCCAAGAAATATTTAGCATGGAGGAGTACTGATCTATCTGATGAGCGAGGGCAATAGGTGGTAATCAACAGGTGATTTCCCGGCCCAATGTTTGACCTAATATTTGATTTCATGGAATCTGGAGTTGATGTTCCTCCTGATTATATACCACTGTGCCACCACCTCGGCTAGTCTGAGCTGTTAGTGGGACAGGGCATACCCAGCGATTGAGATGATGGTGGCTGGGACATTGACTGTAAGGGATGATGAGTTGTGTATGCCTGTGTCATGCTCCTACTTAATGAATCTGTGGGACAACTCTCCCAATTTTAACACAACACCCCAAATGTTAAAATGAGGTGACTTTGAGGGTTGATAGGGCTGTGAGTGCCGTTGCCTTTTCCAATCCCTAAGTCAATGCCAAGTGATCCAACTGGTTTTATTCCTTTTTAATTTTTCTGCAGCAGTTTGCTACAACTGAGTGGTGTCGTTTTTACCTCACCGCTATCCTTAGAATTCCCCCTGTACCAAAAAAGGGTCAATTTATTCTAAATGGTGAGCAGGGATTCTCACTCCCTGACTCCAATGCAGACCTAGGCGGGTGCTATTCGGGTCAAACTAGTATTTCAAGTTACCCCCGGCATAACCCATATCTTCATAGAAGAATTTTATTTACTTACCACTTAGTAACTTACACAAGTGTCCAGCTTGCTAAGTGAAGTAAAGTAAATTGTCTAAAGAAAATAATGAGAACCACTCTTTCAGGTTATCAATTTGAACGTAACTTTATTTTCAAGTTAAAAGAGAATAACTACTTTTACAGAAAGGTAAAAAGATCTTTTCTTGTTCGGACCAGTTGCAGACTTTCAAGTCTCTCTTGACAACCAGTTTTCTTTAACTTTTGGTCTTCTGCTCACTTCTCTGGGCTGCTCGGTCTTCCAGTGTTGCTTGTCCCATCACCGAGGAAGATTCTCTGATTATCTGCTCATTTTCCCCAGGTTTTATAGCAATTTGGGACCCCTTAACCTCTGCACCTGGCACCCTTCAAACTGCCTGCTAGGTTTTATCAGTTTAGAAGCGTGGTGCTACTTTAACAGCGACAGCGCGGCTTCATCCTCACCAGCTCGCCATTCCTTACTGGAATTGTCGCACTTTGCTTGACATGTAATTAATTTGTCTGTGTCCACTTTTTTGGATTTATGTCTTTTTTAATGAGTTTTCTCAGTTTCGGCCCGAGTCATCTTTGGGTTGAGGATGTCATATTAGGGTTATCCCCTCTTACTCTAACTTTATCTGCTTCGGCCATCTTCTAAAAGGTTTTAATGTCAAAATGGTGTATGTTATAATGTAACTGTTGGAACCAACAAGTCTATGGACACGTGCTTGTAGGATTAGAATAGCGGTTTTAATATACTCACAACAGAGCCAGCTAGTTAGCCATTGAACTTTCGGTGAACTGGCCGGCTGACCATGTGGCACTGATCTTTATACAGCAGCTCCAGGGGGAGGAGTCCTGGGCGGAACCAAGGGAGAAGCCCAGTACAATTCTCGAGCATTCCCAGAGCTACTCCCCCTGGTGGTCAGGTAGTGCAACTGCACTTACAATATAGGCACATGTATATAGATTATAATCCGGTGTGAATCACTTTCACCACAGTAACCCTGTCACCTTCTAGTTTTCTTAATTTGTAAATCAATTGTTTCACTTTATTACCAGTGTCAGCAACTTTTCACACTTAACAGTTGTTCCTAATCTTAAACTTTAGATTCTGGCTGCTTTTCTTAATTGTTCAATAAAATAATTTATTGCTTAAAGATTTGTGAAATACTGTTCCCTTTCCTATACCGTTAAGAGGTTAAGTCTATCAAATAACTCTTCTAACTTGTATATTAAAATGAAGCTCATATCTGTTTTCTTCCTTGTCTGTGAAGCTGTCTGCTTTCAAAGCAGGCTTCTGCTGTTAACCCGTTGTGGGACTTCTCCCTTTTATTAAAAGTCTCAGGCATTCTCAGTGTTACTTTCATGTTTCAAATGTCATATTCGTCCGAGTTTTCACAACAGTGGCGTGCCAGGTTATTTTGGAGGGCAATTCAAAATCAAGCACATTGTTGTGGGTCTGGAGTCACATGTAGGCCAGACCAGGTAAGAATGGCAGATTTCCTTCTCTTAAGGATATAAATATTATAAAATTAGCGCCAGGTAGTTTTTCACTATAATAATAATAATTTTTATTAGTGTCACAAGTAGGCTTCCAATAACACTGCAATGAAGTTACTGTGAAAATCCCCTAGATGCCACACTCAGGCTTTCGGGTACACTGAGGGAGAATTCAGAATGTCCAATTCACCTAACAAGCATGTCTTTCAGGACTTGTTGAAGAAAACCGGAGGATACCCACGCAGACTCAGGGAGAACGTGCAGACAGTGACCCAAGCCGGGAATCAAACTCGGGTCCCTAGCGCTATGAAGCAACAGTGCTAACCACTGTGCTACCGTGCCACACATTAATCAATGTTAGTTTCTTGGCACAATTATTGAGACGGGTTTTCAATTCTAGTTATTTTATTAATCAATTGAATTGATAATTTGAATTTAAATATCATCAAATGCCGGGGCATTAGAGCCTGTGTCCCTCCGAGCGTTAGCTTGTGCCTCTGGAAGAGTGCCCAGTCACATGGGGAGAATAAACATTAACATGGGCTGGGTGGGGTGTCACTTCTGTTGAAATAAAAGCAATTGCAAATGAAAGAAAATCTGTGGCGCAACAGACTGTGCATGATTACATTTTACAGAGAATCAATCTCAAAATTGGATGACACGTCTTAAAGACTTAAAGGTAGGTTAATGGTTGATTTGCGAGTTCAAAGAGAAATACGTATGATCGGTTTCCAGATAATTTTTTTAATTGCTCCAGAGACCATAAGATGCTATTCATAATAATAACATTTAACTGTCATCTCTCCTGGTGAGAAATCTGCATTAGATTGGGACTCCAAGACAAGAGGGAGAATTGAACAGAATATATTGATGAAACATTGAGCTCATCAGCATCAGCTGTTTGAGCGTTGTGAGTGTTTTAAAGCTCTAAAGTGAAAGCTTCAGCATGCATGTACACTTGTGGGCTAAATTGTGCTGAATGCCATATTGGCCCAGCCATTAGTAAGCATGGAATGAACAAAGCCAGAAGTATAAAGAGCAAGAGGATCAAGAAATCAATCAGCATGCAACAGTGATTTGACGGCAAGAGTGCCATTTCTGACTAACTGCCCTCTCTGATCTTTGGCATGAAAGAACGCTCAGCAGCAGGAGGGACCCAAGAGTGCCAATGTTATTGAAAGGGATCATCAGCTATTTAGAGGAGGGCTGGCTTCCTCTGGCTGTCGCTTTGATTCTGTAAGTGGTGCTTTCTATAGTTGTTTACAGTTGCAAAAATCGAGAGGGAGTGGTGTGGCAGGTTCTGAACTTCAAGGCTTCTGAACAAACCAGTTGCATAGGTGCACAAGTGGACATTCCCTTGGAATATGGCATGACTTAGACATTGAAGAGAGGTCACGTTGGACAAGCTGCTGGAAGAGGGACGAGGAGGGAATGGAAGGCTCAGCAGTGGACCATAACCATTCAAATGTTCAAGGAATAATTCTTCCACCTGAACCTCAGTGAGGAGCATTATCTGAGACCACTGCACTTGCGCAATGTTGGCCCAAATGAAGTCTTTCACCAGCTGCAGGCGGAACTGCAACTTCAGAGCAGGATACGGATCGCATTGATGATGATTGTGGAGGTGACAGTGAGGATGACATTTTAATCAGCTGGCTCCTTTGGGAGTGGAGATATTTGCACCATCTTTTTGTTGCATGAGGGAGATCACTGAAGCTCTCTATTTAATATGACTTAATTGTGTTACATTCTCCCTTGGCAGATCCAAGCAGGCAGAGTAAACGTGCACTTCTCTGGGTTTGCCAGAGTAGCCAGACTGAATTGCTAACTTGTAAAAGGAGCTGAACTCTCCGGCAACACCAGCCCCTCAGAGATCAAGGCACCATTTTGAGGAATCGAGTCGCACTAATCAAATATGGGGATAACAAGCTACGGGCTCAACAGACAATGGATGCGATTCTCCCAAAAGATTTCTCAGGGCGTTATTCTCTGGCCGTGCCCACCCGGTGACCGGAAATTCCCGCCTGAGGTCAATGGTTATTTTCATGGTTATTTCTTTGGCCGTTGGAATTTTCTCCTCGGTCCAGTCGCGCTTAGAAATTCTTGCAACAGTGGGGAGCTGAACTCGGCGGCAACACCAGCTCTTCAGAGATCGAGGCGCCATTTTGAAAGGGTACCCAATCTCTAAATGAGCTTGAGGTTCCCCTACACCCCCCACCTATGGACGATGCCACCACCCACAAACATGGGAATTACCTCCCCCTCAAGTAAGGGCATCCAGCTATGAGATTGCTGAGGACCCCCATGTTTAGGCCCTCCATTCCACTTTCAGGCTCCTTCCTTTCAGGACCCCCATAACCTTTATGAGGCCCCTTCATACCCCCCCATTCTCCTCCTGGTACCTGAGCATCATGACACAGCCAGCCTGGCATATGGGCAGTGCTCCCGGCACCCTGGCAGTGTTGTTGCTCGTTCTGAGTAAGTGTGTTTAACACTCCTCCAGCAGAGGAAGTATGCTTAACACTCGCTTGGCTCTGTTTCTCGTTTCTATGCTCTGGAGTCGCCAGGTGCCGTAAGAGACACCGTCTCAAGTATCAAGGTCAAGTTCAAAGCAATAAAGCTATACACCAATTAGTAAGTCCAAACAGTTAGAGTTTATTATAACAATTATAATAAATACTCATGCACACACTAATGACTAACTTACTTCTACCATTAAACGACTAATACTTATCTGAGAAGGAACAGGCAAGGTCAGGGAACAAGGCCTTCATTCCGTTCTGGTCTGCAACTTCTTGTTACTACTGGTCGGCACGGGTATAAGTACTGCCTGGGTCAAGGTAGCGATCGTCGTTTGGCACTTATCGATGGCTGCTGCTCGACGGCTAGTGTAAAAGACAGGAGTCTGGAGGCCGGAGACCGGAGACCGAACCATGTGAGGGACCTTCTTTTATAGGTCCCAGGAGGTCCGTGCACCTTGGGGCGGGCTTCCTCACCTGCTGGGGATCGATTGGGCCTTTTCCCAATCGATATGATTTGAACCCCCCTATCCTAGGGTCGTTCTTTGATGGCTGGGGCGGTTCTTAGGACTCATTGTCCTGATTTCGCTGGCTCCATCGTGTCTGCTTCGCTATTGAAAGTATCGATTGATACTTGAGTGTATCTATTGTGCCCGGGACTGTCCCGGTATCACCTCATTAGTATGTAAACTGTTTTCCCATTTACAGTGCTGCCTGGACTCTGCAGCTGTCGGGAAACCGGTTTTTTGCAAGTGTCTCAATGCTGAAAGCTTCTGCAAGCTGTTTGCTCTTTACTATGTCCGTTTTTCCCTGCACTCTTTGCAGTCCTCCATTTTGTGTTACTGGTGTCCATCTTAGATGGCTAGAGTGTCAACAGTTGGTACTACCCTGCCCTGTCCCCGACTAGAGGGGGGGGGCTCCAACACCCTCCAATACCCCCGAATGGCCACCACACTGGTTTCTGCATATGGAGACCAGTACTAATGGGCATCTGGTTGAGGCATTGCCAGTGTGGCTGATGACTCCCGGGTGTCGGGTGAATGCTGCTTCGGCATATTTAAATGAGCCGGGATAGGGGCAGCATGGTGGTGCAGTGGTTAGCATTGCTGCCTCACGGCGCCAAGGACCAGGTTCAATCCTAGCTCTGGATCACTGTCCATGTGGTTTGCACATTCTCCCTGTGTTTGCGTGGGTTTTGCCCCCACAACCCAAAGCTGTGCAGGGTAGGTAGACCACACTAAATTGCCCCTTAATTGGAAAAAATTAATTGGGTGCTCCAAATTTATAAAAAAAGACATAAATATATTATTACCTGGATAACACCCAGCCAGGAAATTATCCTGATCGCTCCTGTCACCACAAATCGAGTGACTCGCGTGAGGTTTTGAGCCTGGCCTGAAGCCTGATTTGGGCCTCTCCCGCGATACACCCGTTGAGCCGAGCGAGGAACTTGAGGGACCCCACTGCCCCCACCCATGGACAATGCAGGCTGCCCTCCGCTTTTCACACCCAAGACTACACTTTGAAAAAAGAATCTAAAATTCCACTCCCTGTCCACTCTCATTCAGGTGCCATTTAAATGCATTTTAATACTTAATTGAAGCTCTCTTTTGCCTTTCGGAAGGACCACTTTGTGCAGATGGGTTGCTTGAAAATTGTGCTGTGCACTTATCCAGCCGTAATGATGCAAGCCTGAGTGTTTGACCCTCTGCACAGGTTGCACACTAGCCTACTTCTTCCTCAACAGTAAAGTACGCTTTTGGATATCATTAAATTATCATTCACAAAGCATCTAGTCAACATCTGCCATCCAAGGATTATATTAATTTGTCTTCTCAGGACACCCAAGGTTGGAACTGTTGATTCAGCTACTGTGTAAATGAAACAAGGACATACATGCAAATATGTGGCTTTTGTACTTAATTGAATAGGTGCAATACCAGAGCTGTTAAAAGTCCACTGACAAGTATTAACCAGTATGGAGGGTCACAGAGCAATGCAGTGAATAAAAATAGGTATGTATGATATTCAATCAAGCTTCCAGTACACCAGTGATTTAATTTGTCGAATGACATGAATTTAAAAAAAATTCTTAGTTGTGAAGGCAGTATGAAATAAAACCTTTAGAAACTTGCACCTATAGAAAAAAGCCTATTGCAACTTCAATACTTCCCAAAGTACTCCCAATTTCTTGTTGAAACACACAACTGCCAACTTGATTCAGTTCTTTCCCTCCTCACATGTCCTCAAGGCAGTGATTTATTGCTGTAATGCATTGCCTTCCCACGTGGCCATTTATCACATCATAGAATCATAGAATCCTTACAGTGCAGAAGGAGGCCTTACAGTGCAGAAGGAGGCCATTCAGTCCATCGAGTCTGCACTGACCCTCTGAAAGAGCACCTCATCCAGGCCCACTCCCTCACCTTATCCACAACCCAGTCACCCCACCTAACCTTTAGGCACTAAGGGGCAATTAAGCATGCTGCACATCTTTGGACTGTTGGAGGTAATCGTAGGAAACCCATGCAGACACTGGGAGAATGTGCAAACTCCACACAGTTACCCAAGGTGGGAATCGATGCTGTGATGCAGCAGTGTTAACCACTGTGCCAGCTTGTCACCCAATGTGGCACTCATGCAGCAGCCTCTATAGCGAGTGCTATCATGCTATTCAGCTGCAGAGGGCTTGACCTTCAGATCCATTCCCAGTCACAGCCAACACCATTCTACATCCTGCAGCAGTTACTGTTTACTGACAACATCACGGAGGTGGAATTCTTGGAAACTGTGAAGAATGCCACTGTCCTGCATGGAAGATGGATCCTCCTCTCTAGTGAGGCTAAGAAGAAGACAGAACTTTCCACTCACCAGCAGCAGGAATTGTGGCAGGTAGGAGAGCAATATTTAATGGGAGGTCAAAGATCAGTTTCCCAATGTTGGGCAATTAAGTAGGAATTTTGTTCCCCTGACTTTCATGGCATCTTAAAAGCAGGTCGAGTGTCCCCGGATCTAGGTCAGGAATCCTATTTGCATCTCATGAATGCTCATTAACTATGGTGCTGAGGACCCGGATTCGAATCCCGGCCCTGGGTCACTGTCCGTGTGGAGTTTGCACGTTCTCCCCGTGTCTGCGTGGGTTTCACCCTCACAACCCAAAGATGTGCAGGTTAGGTGGATTGGCCACGCTAAATTGCCCCTTAATTGGAAAAAATAATTGGGTACTCTAAATTTTAAAATAAGAATGCTCATTAAAAACCCACATTTCGGCGTCTTGTTCTCCCCTCCAAATTAAGTGCCCTGAAAACAGGGATGTAGAATATTCTGTTCATTGACTGTACATAAGTGACATGCACCTAGCGAGGTAGCCTTCTTCCTGGAATTTCACATTATTGGACTCTGCTTTTACCTCTGTCACAGACGCTGTGTCGCGGCTGGCCATGGAGGTGGTGAGGAGACCACACTAACACTGGGGAGCGGAGGGGATGACGAGGAGTCAAGAATGAGAGTGGAAGAATGAATGACTGTCTAGGTGACATTTAAATATGGTACACGGACATTGGTGCCTTTGAGGTGATGGTGGGGTGGCTCTCTTCCTCCCCATCACATCCAATCACAAGATTTGATGCACTCCTCACGGTTGCATAGTTAACGAGCTGAACAGCACATGATCTCATGTGTTCAACTGCCTAGTTCCGAGCGGGAGTCATTCGGAGTTTTGTTCACCAGTCCCAGGGCTCGTTTCTGACACCCCCCACGCCACCCCCCACCCCCACCCCGTTGTGCCTGTTATTTCCATAGAATAGCGGGAGAACACCTAAACGGGGTTCTGTGCCAAATGCCAGAGGAGCTCAAGGCTCCCGCCGCGTGACACCCGTCGTTGGGCGAGAACCAAGGTGGCCATATTTAAATTAGTCCTTCAATTCATTTAAATAAGCTCAGCCGGTTCAAAACCAGAGTTTACTGGATCCAGAGATTCTCCACCTCAGCCAACACAGCCGGAGGCCATGGGGAATCGGTCGTCACGAGCAGGATACCCAGGCGTCCCAGCCACGTGTTTCTCGGTGGCGGAGGATGGCGTGCCATTTTCTGGCAGTGGAATCCCCATTGAAGCCACCACGTCGCCAGGAAACCAGGGGAGAGAATTCCACTGGTGTGAATGGCCAGAGAATTCATTTCGGTCAAGGCAGCTGAGGACATTCCGCAGGTAGGCATCTAACCAGAGATGACTGAATCCTCATTAACATCACACTCTCAGGGATGCTGGTCTGCTTTTATCCTCACCTTACTCGGCATATGGACCACCTGAGGATGACGATGTTCAATCTCTTGCATGCCAGGCCTCCTCTTCAAGACCCACATTGTGCCCTTATGGTCAGCGTTGGCCACCGCAAACTCCAAAATGTCAGACGTCAAGAATCAAGGTGACGAGTCCTTGATAATAAACAGCAGACTCCAGCTTCAGTACATCCTCGCTTCTAACCCATTGCTCCCCTTAACATTGCCTGAAGCTATGATGTACACTTCCAGAGCATGCTCAAAGGCTCTACTGACCACCAAAAATAATCCTTTAGCGATTAGCATCACATTTCTCAGCTGGTGCTTTGGTGATGGGACACACAGCAATGCACGCCAACATTGTGACCAAAGGCTTCTGGCTGCAATACAGACACAATACAGGTTGAGAAACACTCAAGGTTGGAGGTTTGAACACCAAGGCAATAATGTGGCTGAGAGGGGCAAAGCTATGGCAGCTTGAAGAGGCAAGATCCTCGTTATTGGTCAGCTTAGCAGATGTTTACCCGGAAAGTCGGAAAAGTAGTTGACAGACAATGCTCACGTGCTCTGAGGATAAACTCATAGCATGAAAACCCTGCCTGATGACAGAAAGCACAGGGTGTTGCATGATATGTGAACCAGTGGACAGCACGGCAGCACAGTGCTTAGCACAGTTGCTTCTCAGCTCCAGGGTCCCAGGTGAGATTCCCGGCTTGGGTCACTGTCTGGTTTCCTCCCACAGTCCAAAGATGTGCAGGTTAGGTGGATTGATCACTCTAAATAGCCCTTAATGTCAAAAATGGTTAGGTAGGGTTACTGGGTTACGACGATTTGGGGGTGGGGGGGGGGGGGGGGGGCTTAAGTAGGATGCGCTTTCCGAGTGTTGTAGACACAATGGGCCGAATGGCCTCCTTCTGCATTGTAAATTCTATGATTCTATGATCTCCAGGTGTAAACACATCTCTCCTTATTTGGAGAACACCTCTGCCTCTATTTTCACAGCCAAAGATAAACATGATGGGCGTATTTCTCAGTTTTGAGACTAACTTCCGTGGCAGGCAGATCCGGCGGCACCTCTCCTGTCGACCGGAATAGTGCGATCCCTCGGCTTGGAACCTCATTAATTATGCAAATGAACATTCCCCTCTGAGTCACCTGGCAGGCTGGCAGCTAATTCATCCACCTGCCGTCAGCTGGAGGGATCAGAGGTCCTGGCGCCATATTTAAATACTAGTCCAGCACATTCATATCACTCAAGAACCCAGAGGATAAATTGAAGTTTACAAATAGCCTCGAGAAGAAGTCTGTTTCTCGATTTCACCAGCGTCCCTCCAAGCCCATCACCTGCGAGGTGCCCATGCCCCACTTGGACCTCTACCCATCGCATTGGGAGTCTTCATCCATCCCCTTCTTGTGAATGATGTAGTATCTCTTTGACCCCCTTGTTTGTGAGCTTTTCATGCAGCCTTGTTTGGGTTCAGCTACCCCACCTCTTCCCTCAGCCTTTGAATGTTTGTCATCCTCTTCCACCTCCTTGCCCCTCTGCCTGCCATTGTGAACCCACCCTTCCTCTTTGCACAGCCCTTCTTCCACATTACCTCAGCCTTGTCAAGCCACTTTCCACAACCATCCCAATTCCACCACCTCACCCTCTGGCCTCACCTCGCACTCCACCCTCCACTCCAGTTCAATTTGGGACCTGTGTCGCATGTGGCTGTGTGAGCTCTACAGTACAGTGCTGTACAGATAGATACTGCCATGTGCTGCCTCGGGCAAGGCGATCCCTATACTCCCCAATCCTATGTGCTGTATCGATCGCACTTGGTGACACAGGAGGGTCCATGGGTCCAGCAGCTTGGTGCTGTCCATGAAGACCAGTTCAGCCTGGAGATAGAGGGCAGGAATTGGCCTATGCCGCAGAGTGGTGAGCAGCCCCTCAGGAGCAGGGTAACACTATGACGGAATGTTGTTACGCTCACCTCAAAGTTCTCTGGCAAGCTGAGGACTGCCTGATTAGCAATTGGATATGATGCCGATGTAATTTCCTGCTGTTGTGGCACAGGATCGGGAGGCCTGATGGAATGCCAACAGCCAGCTATTTTAATGAGCATTCATGAGATGTAAATGAATGCAAATAGCATTTGCACCACCTGCCAGCAAGGATTAAGAGAATTGCAATATGATTTTAGGCCAATGTGTTTCTGACATTTTGCCTTCTTCCAGATTCTCTCTGCCAGCCCACCACCAAACCAATCGTGTGTGAGTTGGGAGAATTCTGCCTGCCCTGCAAAGCTAGTGAATGAGGTTCCTTCCACAAGTACAGTTAACATTAAGGTTGAGGCATGACTCACATCAAGAATGAAAAGGAACCACCAGGGTGAGGAATACCCTGGGTGGAGTGCTTTGTGGTGGCGCAGGATTCCCCATGGAGTCGGGTGTGTCGGGGAGGTACAGGACTCGGTCTGGCTGTTTAAATGTTACACTGAAAGTGGAAGTGGTTTTGTTTCTTCTAATTCTTTCAGAGTACCTATTATTCTGATCCGAAGTTAGCAATTGAAATTGCTTTGTTGGAATGCTTCGCAGCGCAATTGTCCAGAAGTTGGCACTGCTGGACAATTGTCACTTAAACCCTTAGCTGGGAACCTCCGAGCGGTATCCGCCAGATCATCTCGGGGGTAGTCCCCAAATCTGAAACTGGGGAGCCAGGAAGTTACGGGCTGTTGTTTTCACCTTTCAGATGACTCCTGGATTGAGATTCTATTGAACTCCAAGAATCAGGATTTCTCAGGAAGCAATTTACTGCCAAAATATAGAGAAAAGTCCTGAACTCCCTCTTTATAAATGCCCTCTTCTTTTAAGACTAATGCTATTGCTAAATACCACTCGTGACAAGAACATTTGTGGCTCCTTTTAATCACACGGAGGTTAGGAAGGCTTCACAATTGGTGGTCTAGGATATATGAAATAATGACACAGACTAAAATATTTCATGAGGTGGTTTTTATTAACCCATCACATTTAATCAGTTGTTAAATGCTTTTGTTGAATATCTTCTAGAAAAAATGTCAACTGATACAAAATCTGGCAGACATTTTTTTACCACAAGTTAGCTCCCCATTAAACCAATAGCGCTACTTCACATGCACTGGTAAGGATACTTCACTAATGAAGAATTCACTTAAAACTGCACCTAAGAAGCTATTAATTTATTTTTCCATGTCTACTGTAAGGTGCACTAGAGGCAAAATAAATCATATTTACAGTTGGAGATTCAAAGTGCCTAAACAAAAAATATTGCTACCCTAATATCAGTCCATTATTTTTCAATGCGTCTTCAATGTCCTGGTGGAATTTTGCGGCTGTTCCCACTAGTGCGATCTTCCAGCCCCGCCACTGGAGGACTGCGGCGGGGGAGGGGGGGGGGGGGGGGGGGGTTTCGGGCGGAGGGGGTGCATACAACAGGAAACCCCGTTGACAGTGGCGGGACCAGTCAGCCAATGGCGGGCCACTTCCGCCGTCATAAAACACACCGTGGGTGGTACGATAAACCTATCCAGGCTCACAATGTCAAATGGTTTAAAGTCACGACCCAGGTCGCACATCGCATAGATTTTATCCTAACATAACGCAAACAAACGTCTTTCACTGAGATTAGGTTACAGTTTGAAAATACAACAGACTATAACAGATCACATAGCCTGGTGGTTTACATCTGTCTCATATTTTTAGATTTACAAATGATAGATTACCAATTAAAATTCAATGGAATAAAAACTCAAGGCTATGAATTCGGTTAAATTTCAAAACCTCTGCTGTTTAAATCTCCAGGATAAATTTAGAACACAGATTATAGACAACATGGAAGCAATTCTTTCCTAGGTTTTGGTTTATTCTTTCAGGCCGATTTCTTGCGCTGGTGCCTGTGGGGTTAGATGCTGTAACCGTGGTTTGTAAAAGGCGTCACAAACAATCATGTATAAAACTGATAGTAGTCAAATGCTCGCTGGTTAATTGGCAGAAGCAATCAGTGCAAGTGGGACAGTGGTAAAAGTGTCTTCCGATTGGGTCCTGGGAAAGTTGTGCAAAATGGGTAATGGTAAGATCTTTTCCAACTGAATCAAATTTCCCACACATCAATCAGAAAAATGTACCAAACTTTCTCAAGTCACAGTGCTTAGAATAAGAGAACTCACAAGCACAGGATGCACTTAAGTGGAAGCTTGGTAAACATAAGTTGGAGATGGAAATAGAAGGCTCTTCTCTTACGTTTAAGAAAGAGAGCTGATGATAGAGGCTCATGGACGGCATAAAAATAGGACTTCCCAGTACATGAGTCAGAAGGCAACAATCTCCATCTCTTGGTGCAACTATATATTTCCCAATATTTTTAATGTGGAACATTGGACGGTCTGTTTCTGTGCTGTACATCCTACATAATTCACATTTCAAATTTGAGATTAACTATATACAAGGCTTTCCACACAGAATTCAGATAGTTTACTACCATGATGGGATCACTTTCACACACATTTATTGGTATAATCAGAATTATATATCCTTGTTATTTTGCTTCAGATTCTTTCGGCATAATTCTAATTTAAAAAAAAAATTCAATCCTGGGATGTGGGCGTCGTTGGCTGGGCCAGCAATTATAGCTCATTTAAGAGTTAACCACATTCCTGCGATGTGGAGTCACATATAGGCCAGACCTATGAAATAATGTTCAGTTCAACAGGCAATATTCTGACTGCAGGCATGAAACTGTATAGAACAATGGACTGATGGTGTTTCTTGTGGTTCACACAGAGTCCAAATGATTGTGGAAACATGGGGGCTAAATTCTTCGCCACCTGTAGCGGATTTCCCTGAAAGGTGGAGAATAGTGTATTTTCTGGGGGCTTCCTGACAGGGGTCTCTTTTCTGGGGGGCTTAACAGAGGTCTATTTTCTGGGTGGTTTCATGACCGTGGGCTTTTCTGGAGGCTGATGACATGGGTCTCTTTGCTGAGGAGTCTGTGTGGAGGGGGTCTCTTTATGTAGGGGTCTGTGGGAGGGTCTATTATTTTGGGGCCACTGTGTGTGGGGGGGGGGGGGGGGGGTTGCAGGTCGGGTCACCCCCATACTGGTGGGGAGGGGTGGGGGGGAACCCAGTAAATATCTGGGGGTGGGGAGGCTGCATAGTGATGCAGGTGGTGGGGGGGTCTGAATTACAACGTGGGGAGGGGACCGGCCAACTGCTGGGCCTCGCTTTCGGACCACTTGCTCGTAATGGCGGTCTTAAAGCAGGGTTCCCTAGAGAATACCTAGTAATCCTTGCCATGCATAAATATGTACACAAAGGATTGGGAATTGCCTCCAGATTTGTGCTCACGTGCAATTCAGCTCCGTCAAGTGAACATAGTCTCGCAAACGGAAAATGTGACCCATGCAGGGGCTGGTTTAGTACAGAGGGCTAAACAGCTGGCTTGTAATGCAGAACAATGCCAACAGCACGGGTTCAATTCCTGTACCGACCTCCCCGAACAGGAGCCCGAATGTGGTGACTAGAGGCTTTTCACAGTAACTTCATTGAAGCCTACTTGCGACAATAAGCTATTATTATTATGCACTTTTACATGCGTGATATGGTCAGGAACTATGGATGGTGATGGTTGAGGCATCACATGGCTGACCAGGACCAGAATTCCCCCCTCCCCCCTCTAGAGGCAGGTTCTGAGGCAGTGGGTGTGAAATTTAATGGAGACGATTCCCTCTTGGATTCCCCCTCCCTTGAACAGATGGTAGGTGAGCCCTGCATGGGACCCTTGCCAGTTACCTGTTTTTTAGCTGAGAAATATTTGGCTGCTAGTTGAAAATGCCCCCCCCCCCCCCCCCCCTCCCCCCCCACAGGAGCCATTAAAGAATTCCAACAGCCATTTTCTGACACTGTATGATCTAGGGCAGATCATGGAAAGTCTTTGCTTACTACCTACAAACTGCTTGCAGACCCAAACTGTTTCCTCAGCAAGTAACTCCTGGCAATACAATTTATTTAATCCACCAGGGTACCATGTTTTTCTTAAACTGAACACAAAGGATTGGGAATTGCCTCCTGATTTGTGCTCACGTGCACAAGAGTTCAAGAGTTTAGATTCCAGTTCGGAGGCTGCTAATTCAATTGTGGTAAAGCATGAATTGTAAACTTTTATCTTTAATTCATTTTTGAACTTTTAGGTTGGTAATTTTCAATGTATCCAGCCGAGTGATAACCAGGTGAAGTGGATTGCTCGCTCATTATAAAGCTTGCTCAATTTTCATTAATGTGCAGAAAACTGGGTAGGTCCTGTAACAAGCGAGCAATGCACTTTGCCAGGTTAACACATGCCTGATATGTTGAAATTACCCTTTAATGTGTCTAGATCCAAAAATGATTTGCTGCATATTAAAGGTGACAAATAGCACGTCAAACTGACGTTTGCGTGATAACAAAACACACTGACAGCTCATGTCGCAGGACACTCAAATGTTCTGAATCCTGGCAACGTCACTTTGCCTTTTAAATAGATCTCCTCATCTGGACCCTGGTTTATACGTTTCACCAGGTTTTTTTCAAACATCAATGGGTGGTAAGCACCCATTGTACAGGCCTGGTCTTGGAACCTTTCGTAATAATGGCAGAGATCTGTTTTTCTCTTTGAGGGCAGAAACTCATAAACATCCGTTTGGTCACAAAAGGTCATCATCAATAGGATACCTGTGAATGAAAAAAAGACATTATCTGATGGTGAATGTGCAAGTAGGAGAGGTAGAAACCAACAGGTGAGCATATGCTTTTCGAAGAAGAACCAAGCAATAATATATACTGGGTGTGACGAGTGTAAACATGGAGAGGTATGTTCGACACAACTCTACATCCTTTCTGAAATCTTTTGTGGATGTTGGTTTTAAATCCGATTTATTACCGATAAGCAGGATGTCTTGTGTAAAGGGTGTCCTGCTGCGAGCTCCTGACTACCATAACAAATGAAAGGAACTTCTGCTCAATTGATCAGATTTGTCAGTGGGCACTGATACACTGTGGCCGATTTTTGTCTTTGTTGCCTTGGGCAGTAATCAAGTTGAGCAGGCCAGATCCCTTTGTAGAGGTCACCCAATTTTATTCCATTGTTTTTGTGCCATAGTTAAAAACACCCAATAATATGCTTGCAACAGAACATGTGCAACAGGTTATTACACTGCCAAATGCATGTCCTGACGGTCATGTTTCATGCCAACTGATGAGAGGGTGCTTTCTCTGTAGCGATCAGACACGTTAGGAAGTACGGAATGCATAATACTTCCTGCTTTCAGCTGCAAATGACAGAGAGCTATTCTTAGCTCAGTATTGACAACACTGACAATCCACTTCTAACATTGTATTTTCTAATCCTCACAGTACACAAAGGAAATTGAGACATGCAGAAAGTTACTTTATTTAAATATTCACTGAGGCTCACAAGCAGTTCCGTAAAAAATCGGCAAAAGATTTCAGGCGTTGAAATCAAAAGGTAAATTATGGGCAAGAGGTAATGTTCCCCATTGATGATCTTGCCTGAGTTTAACTACAGTTACATCAATGGCTGGAAAACTTATTGATATTCATAATATAAAATGTTCAAATTACAACATAGAATCCCTGTAGTGCATGAGGAAGCTATTTGGCCCATCGAGTCTGCACCGGCCCTCCAAAAGAGCACCCTACCCAGGTCCAATCTCCTGCCCTATCCCCACAACCCCACCTTCACATCCCTGGACACTAAGGTGCAATTTAGCATGTCCGATCCACCTAACCTGCACGTCTTTGGAATGCGGGAGGAAACCGGAGCACCCAGAGGCAAGCCACACAGACACGGGGAAAACATGCAAACTCCACACAGAGAGTCATGCAAGGCTGGAATCGAACACGGGTCCCCTGCGCTGCGAGGCAGCAGTGCTAACCACTGTGCCATCGTGCCGCCCTGATAAACATAAAACTTCAAAATATTTCAATTTTGTAAAACTCCTGAATCGCTGATGGAATCATTCATGAGGCACCTGGAGCGATGTATTACACTGGCAAAATAAATGCATATCCACTTTAAATTCACTTAATTTTTCACTGTACTTTGGTAGACGGAGGAAATCAGTCATCTGACCACCCAAATAAGTGTGTAGGTTATTGAAATCAAAACTCAATAAACTATCATCTGATTAGCAGTAAACCTAACCTTTGAAGGCAGTCCGAATCAGCGACTGAACTCAGGAGATGAAACTCCCAGCTCCGGCATGGATGGTGAGATGCTCGAAACATATATGGGGTTTCTTCACCATGTTTTAAAATGAGGAGGTCTAGTTACAATCAAAGGTATTGATGAACTTGAGAAGTTTTGTAGGCCACAAACAAATTGAGTTGGTAAAAAGGAAACTTGGTTCATTGCAAAGCAATTATATTTATAACATACATCAGATCCCAGCCGGGTCTCATCTGTCGGTTTCATATCTGGCCAACTTTATACTGAATAGAGTTCAATCATGAATTTCCTGGGCTCTCCGCCTCCTTAGCGGGAGAGCTTGTATTCGGGGAGACTCAAGGGAAGACTGATTGCTCCAATCCCGTAGGTCTTGTGCAGGTTTCAACATACAGCTCACATGTGTGGCCATAGTGCAAGGATTGAGATATGACAATACTGATCGATCCGGAATAAACTGCTCTTGCATTAAAAGCTTCGCTAGTTCTGCAAAGCAATACGACTACCATTAAAATAAATTATCCGTGCTCTGTTATATTCAATGATCGGTCAATGTGACATTAAATGAAATACAAAATGTTATTATTTTGTCAGTTTTAAAAAATTGACTTTCTGCTGAATGAAAAAAGATGGCTGCTACAAATGATATGACTACAGGGTCGACCCCTCATTCTCAAAGTTACCAACAGGAGTTACAAGGACAAATAAATTCCTCCCTCAGCCTGTGGAATCTCACACCTCATTGTACAGATCCTTTATAATCAAGAAAAACAGAATGAGTGTAGATGAACTGGCTCCTCCACCCTGAGTTATCACAAATGAGAAAGATCAAAACTTGTTATAACAGAAGAGATATTATTAACCGCCTAAGGGGGTCTCTCTCCTAAGGGAGGAGCAATGGGTTCTGGCCAGAAGAACAGAAACTGATTGTTAAGCTGTAATTTAGGGCAGCACGGTAGCATGGTGGTTAGCATCAATGCTTCACAGCTCCAGGGTCCCAGGTTTGATTCCCGGCTGGGTCACTGTCTGTGCGGAGTCTGCACGTCCTCCCCGTGTGTGCGTGGGTTTCCTCCGGGTGCTCCGGTTTCCTCCCACAGTCCAAAGATGCGCGGGTTAGGTGGATTGGCCAGACTAAATTGCCCTTAGTGTCCTAAAAAAAAATAATGTTAATGGGGGTTGTTGGGTTACTGGTATAGGGTGGATACGTGGGCTTGAGTAGGGTGATCATTGCTCGGCACAACATTGAGGGCCGAAGGGCCTGTTCTGTGCTGTACTGTTCTAATTCTAATTCTAATTAACCCATTAATGATCAATGTTACATGACCCTAACCTTTGGCCTTTTGGACAATTTTTACAATACAGCTTTGGCCTCACAGGCAGTCAGCTGTTTAATATCCAACCAGTGAACACCAAGAAGCAGAACCCCAGGCTGAACAACAAACTGCTCCTCAAAACTTGTCTCTGCTGGAAGATTTCCTACCAATGCCTGCACAATTGACCCAGGCTCTGTGTACCTACTTCATCTTGTGGCATCAGCACTAACTGTTAAGCAAACTCGACAACTCCAGCCTACAGCCAGCTGAACTCCAGCTCATCTGTAAAATATTTCCTCATTGAGTTCTGATTCTTGAAATTAAGTGAATTAATTTTCATTTCTGTGGCTCTTATACTGTTGCTATCTACAGTTGTAAAAGGTACTTTCTACACCCTGTGCCCTTTTACTATTTGTGTGTGTTTGGTGGAGTGAGAAGTTGTGAATGCTCTTTTCCCTGGGTTCTTAATATGAAATGAACTAACTTTCTGAGTGCATCACAACACGCGTTTGCTGCAAGTAATTAGTAAATTGGATCACGAAACCTAGGGTTTGGGAACACACGCCACACATACTTGAAAAATAATTTAAAACACCTTCTGTTTATAGATGAGAGGAAAGAAATCCAATTTTGTCGGTCTCGCTCCTGTCCGTGACATCAGATTATATAATTAATAATCTTATAGACAAGCTATGAAAATGAAATCAATAAATAGGTCATTGTTTCCTTATTCAAATATGTATATATACGCATCTGATGTTGAGCATAAATCTTTTGTACAGGTGAGTAGGATGCAGCTGCAGTGATGCTGCCAGCACTGGCAGGATATTCATGTTGAATATAAATGAAAGGAAGGAATTACTGGGCGAATGGAGAGTGCTGAATCTCTGCAGTTAATCATTCCATTAGCCTGCTTGCCCAAATTAAAATAGGAATGATTTGCTGCTCATTAACAACTGCAACAGTCCATTAAACCCATTAGCTAGTAAATCGATGATTGAGATTGCTGCTTGTTCAAAATTAATCGTTGAAAAGTTGATTTGCAGATAACGCTGTTTCGCTGTAATTGCATTCACAGGGGACATGAGAGAGCTCGGTGCATATCTACGCACACACATATATGGGAATCTATTCTCAACACAGTGCATCAAATTGGTCTACATGCACTTCAGTAAGGCTTTTGACAAAGTCCCATATGAGAGACTGATCGTGCATGGGATCCAGGGAAATTTGTAAAATGGGATTCAAAATTAGTTTAATGGAAGGAGGCAGAGGGTCTTGGTCGGAGGTGGCTTTTGTGTCCAGTGGTGTACCGCAGGGGTCGGTGCTGGTCCCTTGCCGTTTGTCGTACACATTGACGGGAATGTGGCATATGATCAGTAAGCTCACAGTTGACACAAAAATTGGTAGTGTGGTAAATAGTGAGGAGGAAAGCCTTAGATTGCAGGGTGATATAGATGGGCTGGTCAGATGGGCAGAACAATGGGAAATGGAATTTAACCCTGAAAGTGTGACGTGATGCATTTTGGGAGGTGTAATAAGGCAAAGGAATACATAATGAACAGTAGGGAGCTAGAAAGTACAGAGGACCAGAGGGACCTTGGGGTGCATGTCCATAGGTCCCTGAAGGCAGCAGGACAGGTAGATAAGGTGGTTAAAAAGGCAGATAGGATACTTGTCTTTATTAGCCAAGGCTTAGAATATAAGAGCTGTATAAAATGCTCGTCAGTCCACAGCTAGACTAATGTGTGCAGTTCTTGTCGCCACACTATAGGAATGATGTGATTGCATTAGAACTGCAGAGGAGGTTCATCAGGATATTGACCGGACTGGAGCATTTCACATCCCGGGACTATACAAAGGCAATTTCCGCATTGCCTTTTGTTCATCTCTGGATAAGAACAATGGCTCCGATACACCCATGGTCAAGTCAATGCTCACCATTGCAGTGGACCCTATTTGCCAGCATCTTGGCCTTCCTGAGGCCCTGCTGTCTCTTGCTGCTCAGGCTCTTGTTCCTCCTGGCCTTGTGCCAACCTGCAATAGGCCTCCTTCCCCTCATCTGAATGAGAGCCAAGGCAAGGTTGCCTGGAGACTGCATCACCAACACCTCAATGGATGTGTGAACAGGTTTCCCTCCATCTCAAAGCCAAGATGCAAATGCTAAACCCTTTACGTGGCCTGGGTCTAGAAATACCCCAAACTTTCCAGGCAAAGCACATGCTGGAAGACCAAGGCATTCCTCCCATCCATACATGAATGCAGATGGAGACATCGCTGTTTGATCAGGGTAATGAGAGTCAAGTCCCTGGGCCCTTTCTCCACCCTTCACCATAAGCCTGCCTTCTTGGTCCATCCTTTGCTCCATCATTCCACCCTAACTGCTCACCCATTCTGCTTTTGCCTGCCATACTTCTCCAGACTTAGCACAGCTTTGCTAACAGCTCTTGAGAAAAGTTACACGAGGTCCCCATGAAGGAGAATGCAATATCTACGGACCTCAGAGTCATGAAAGCAGTGTGCCAGGTGCATGCCACTTAGAAACAGTCGTAAAACTGAGCGTTCTATATTCTCGCTGATGGGGCGTCTACTTTGGAAGATGAGCTTAATTCCAAGCCACGTGGTCTTTTAATGAGCATGGAGCATGCATGAGATGCTAATGCACTGTTCATGGGGAAGCTTGGCAGGCTTTTTACCCACCCTGAAAATCAGGAGAATAGAATTCCAACAGTTTATCCTACTGTTGGAAACAGGTCAATTCCCTCCCGCCACATTTAGTGCCCTTGATCACGATGATTCCTGCTGCTCATTCTATGAGGGTAAGTACAAGTGATCCCTGAATACCGTTATCAAGTGGTCACTCAGCGGCTGCCAACAGTAGAGTTTAATAACAATCAGAACAACATATTCTACAGGAGAAAAGGGTGTTTATTGGTTGGCAAGCCAACCCTGATTGACAAAATGTTGCCATGGAGAAAGCAACAGGGAACTACAGGCTCCCCAAGCTCCTGGGTAATTCAAAAAGACGCAAGACCTGAACATATTCCTTTTGTTTGCAGAGAACTTGCCCCTGATCTGAATGTATGTCACTTCTAAGAAATATAAATGAGCCGCTTACTCAACTGATTATCTTAAATTGGTTGTTAGTGTATCTACTAGTGAACTCAGGATTAGTTAGCAAGTGCTGTACATTAGCAGAACCACATCTAACAGTAGATGCTTTGCTTTAGGCTTTGGAAGCACATGTTGGTTGAGTACAGCCATATACTCTGCTTATTACGAACAGCCAAAGGATTAGGTTGTTTAATTCAATTAGCCAATAACTGGGGCATTTGACCTACATACTGGCATTGGACAAACACTGAAATTCATGCATGATGTTGCCCAATTGTGTGGTAGGCAGAATGTCTTTTTGGACCAAGGCAGAATCTGCTAGTGGAAAATACCACTCGGGTAGCTACTTCATAGTAGCGCCATACAATAGCTTGCTTAACATGCTCCTCAAATGTTTGAGATGATTTGCCTTTGCAGGATAACATACCCACTACCTGCATGAAAAGGGATCAGATTTGAGTGGGAGTATTTGTGGGAGGTGTTGGAGAGGTTTGGGTTTGGGGAGGGGTTTATCCGGTGGGTGAGGCTGCTCTACGAGGCCCCGATGGCGAGTGTAGCCACAAATAGGAGGAGGTCGGAGTACTTTCGGCTGTACCGGGGGACGAGACAGGGGTGCACCCTGTCCCCCTTGCTCTTCGGGTTGGCAATTGAGCCCCTGGCCATGGCACTGAGGGAGTCAGGGAACTGGAGGGGCCTGGTGCGTGGTGGGGAGGAGCGTCGAGTGTCGCTGTACGCGGACGACCTGTTGCTGTATGTGGCAGACCCGGTGGGGGGGATACCGGAGGTGATGAGGATTCTTAGTGAATTCGGGGGTTTCTCGGGGTACAAGTTGAACCTGGGCAAGAGTGAGGTGTTTGTGGTGCATCCGGGGGATCAAGAGGAGGGGATTGGTAGGCTCCCATTGAAGCAGGCAGGGAAGAGCTTCAGGTACCTAGGGGTCCAGGTGGCGGGGAGTTGGGGGGCCCTGCACAAGCTCAACCTCACAAGGTTGGTGGAGCAGATGGAGGAGGAGTTTAAGAGGTGGGATATGTTACCACTGTCACTGGCGGGGAGGGTGCAGTCCATTAAGATGACGGTGCTCCCGAGGTTTTTGTTCCTTTTGTTCCAGTGCCTTCCCATCCTTATCCCGAAGGCCTTTTTTAGGAGGGTCAACAGGAGTATCACGGGATTTGTGTGGGCGCATGGGACTCCGAGGGTTAGAAGAGTATTCCTGGAACGAGGCAGGGATAGGGGGAGGCTGGCGTTGCCCAACCTCTGTGGGTACTATTGGGCTGCCAATGCAGCGATGGTGCGTAAGTGGGTAATGGACGAAGAGGGGGCAGCATGGAAGAGGATGGAGGCGGCGTCTTGTGTGGGCACGAGCTTGGAGGCGCTAGTAACGGCACCGTTGCCGCTCCCTCCAACAAGGTATACCACGAGCCCGGTGGTGGCGGCTACCATCAAAATTTGGGGGCAATGGAGACGGCACAGGGGAGAAATGGGGGGCTCGATGGAGGCCCCGATACGGGGGAACCATCGGTTTGTCCCAGGGAGCATTGATGGTGGATTTCTGGGCTGGCACAGGGCAGGGGTTAGGAGGTTGAGGGACCTATTTGTGGAGGGGAGGTTCGCGAGCTTGGGGGGGTTAGAGGGAAAGTTTGGGCTCCCCCCGGGGAACATGTTTCGGTACATGCAGGTTAGGGCGTTTGCCAGGCAGCAGATGGAGGGGTTCCCCCTGTTGCCCCCACGTGGGGTACGGAACAGGGTGCTCTCGGGGGTGTGGGTTGGAGGAGGGAGGATTGCGGACATGTACCGGGTAATGCAGGAGGTAGACGAGGCCTCGGTGGAGGAACTGAAGGGTAAATGGGAAGAGGAGCTGGGTGAGGAGATTGAGAAGGGGACATGGGCGGATGCCCTGGAGAGAGTGAATTCCTCCTCTTCCTGTGCGAGGCTTAGCCTCATACAGTTCAAGGTGCTGCATAGGGCCCACATGACTGGGTCGAGGATGAGTAGGTTTTTCGGGAGCGAGGACAGGTGTGCTAGGTGCTCGGGGAGCCCAGCGAATCACGCCCATATGTTTTGGGTGTGCCCAGCGTTGGGGGAGTTTTGGAAGGGGGTAGCAAGGACGGTGTCGAGGGTGGTGGGATCCAGGGTCGAGCCAGGCTGGGGACTCGCAATTTTTGAGGTGGCAGTGGAGCCGGGAGTGCAGGAGGCGATAGAGGCCAGTGTTCTGGCCTTTGCGTCCCTAGTAGCCCGGCGGAGGATCTTGCTCCAGTGGAAAGATGCGAGGCCCCCAAGCGTGGAGTCCTGGATCAATGATATGGCGGGGTTCATTAAATTGGAGAGGGTGAAATTTGCCCTGAGGGGATCAGTACAAGGGTTTTTCAGGCGGTGGCAGCCTTTCCTGGACTTCCTGGCGGAACGGTAGGGAAATAGGCCGACAGCAGCAGCAACCCGGGGGGGGGGGGGGGGGGGGGGGGGGTCTGGATTGGGGGGAGGAAGAACTGTGTACATGGGTCTGCGGGATGTGGCGGGTGCTATCTCTTTCCCTTTTGTTGTTTGGGTGCTCTTTTGTTTTTCTTTTCCTTTTTCCTTTTGTTTGAAGTTGCTTTTGAAGTTGGGGGGGGTATTGTTCTTGGGGTGTGACCGCGGTTGTTTGTTAATAGAGTTAAGATGTTTATATTTTGTAACAATTTCAATAAAAATTATTTTAAAAAAAAAGAAAAGGGATCAGATACATTTCCATCCCGTACAGTCACTCTTTCACTTTGAATGACAAGCTTTAGCCATTAGGAACACATATTAGGAAATCACAAACATACTCTGAATGATTTTCTGCCCTTTGAAAATTAGTAAATCTAAATCAAAAGGAGCTGTCCTCAGCTTTCCTGAGGGCAGCATGGTAGCAGGGTGGCACGGTAGCACACTGCTTAGCACTGTTGCTTCACAGAGCCAGGGTCCCAGGTTCGATTCCCGGCTTGGGTCACTGTCTGTTTGGAGTCTGCATGCTCTCCCAGTGTCTGTGTGGGTTTCCTCCAGGTACTCCGGTTTCCTCCCACAAGTCCTAAAAGACATGCTTGTTAGGTGAATTGGACATTCTGAATTCTCCCTCAGTGTACCCGAACAGGCACCGAGTGTCCCGACTGGGGGATTTTCACAGTAACTTCATTGCAGTGTTAATGTAAGGCTACTTGTGACCCCAATAAAGATTATTATTATGAATGTGCTGAGTGGATCAGGTTCCTTATTGCAGGGATGCCTCTGTATTATTAGTCCTAGGATATTTTATTCAATCCCCAGCCTCCACCTTAAGCTTGGTAAAGAACTGGAGAAATGTACCTACTTGTTCTCTCAACCGGATCGTGATGCGTTATTTGGGTAGGATTAACTTTCAATATATGAGGAAGAACAAGAAGAGTGGACAGCAAGCACTGATTGCAACTTGGTTAAAAATATCTGTGATATTCAATCTCTGTTGAAAACCTGTATGCTTTTGGTCCAAAGTCTTTTTTACCTATAGTTCAATACTTCCACCTGCTGGTCAGAAATTAAAATGAATTTTAAGATAAGTTCATTTGCATTTAATTGGGATGTTTTTTATGAACCAATGTTCTTTGTAAGAGACCATAATCCAGGAATCAGGCATGGGTCAGGGATGGGGCTATAACGTTTTTTTAAATTATTCATTCTGATGGTGTGGGCACTGCCTATCCCTATTTCCCCTCAGAAGGTGATTATGGGCCTTCTTTTATTTGATATAGTGTAGCAGCCAACCAACAGCTTTCTGGGGTTGTTAAGAGCCAATCATGTTGGTGTGGGAGTCCCATAGAAGCCAGGACAACAACATCGATTGTGTATGTATAATACATCTTTAATATAATAGAACACCACAAGGCATTTCACAGGAGCATTTAAAAGCCAAGTTATGGACCGAGCCACATAAAAGATATTAGTGCACGTAGCCAAAGGCTCAGTCATTGTGGTAGGTTTTGGGAAGTGTCTTAAAGAAAGAAAAGGAGGTCGAGAGGTTTAGGAAGGCAATTTCAGAGCTTAAGGTTGAGGCAGCTGAAGATGAGGCCGCCAATGGTGGAGTGGTTCAAATCGGGAATGCTCAACGGATTCGGTTAATGGGAAACACATCATTTCAGAGGGTTATCGGGCTGAAGGAGGGTACAGTGATAGGGAGCGACAAGGCCACGGAGCAATTTGAAACCAAGGATGAGAATTTTTCTTTTGAGGCAATGCTTAACTGGGATCCAGTGCAGGTCAGTGATGGGTGAACAGGAGGTGGTGTGAGTTGAGACATGGGCAGGCGTGGCTTAGATGAGCTCAGATTAATAGAAGGCGAAATGTGAGAGACTGTCTAAGAATGCCTGGAATAGTCAGTTCTGCAGGTAACAAAGCTATTAATGAAGGTTTCAGCAGCAGACGAGATGAGGTGGGATGAGTTTGAGAAAGAAAGGTTTCCTTACCTAAGGATATTAGTGAACTAGTTGTTTTCGTGAGGAAGTGGGAGATTCATGGCGGCTTTTATGAATAGCAATATTACAATGCACTAACTTTGCCGATAACACTAGTGTCCTGAATCTCAGGCTAGTGTTCAATACTAGGAAGGTACATTGACAGCAGAACTTCGTAAATTTGGCAATTTACTTTTAGCAATCATTTGAGCAATCTTTTCCATCATACCTACTTTGAGATCAAAGAGTGACATCTCCTTGGACATTGCCAATGAGGCTTAGAAGAGCACCAATGTGGATTTGCATTTTTTTTCATGTGAAATTTGTTTGGTGATATTCCATTCAAAAGAAAAAAGTGGCATGTTGATCTTTTAAACGTGCTCATTCATATCTGTGGCTTTACCCAGCAGTTCTTGAGGTCGAAATGCTTCAAGACAATTTGGTCAAACATGCCGATACGTGATGTGCAGATCACTTGCATTGATCATTTCGTTGCCTGGAGCTGTTTGGTCATGGAGGTTCAATTTTACTGTGATTTTTCTTCTTTATTTTGTCCCATTTACTGGAAAGGTTCAATCCTTTTTCCTCGCCTCAAATTTCATTTCGAGGATTATCCTGCAGAAATCTATTCCATTCTTTGTTGCTGCATTGTTTTGATTTTTCCAATTCCATTTGATCAGGTCATTAACCTTTGGTTCTTTCTCATATCTCTTTTCAGCCCTGTTTCTCTCATCCATCAATGTGACTGTGAATAATTTCAGATTATAACAGTGCAGAAGGAGGCCATTCAGCCCTTCGTGTCTGCACCGACCCTCTGAAAGAGCATCATGCCTAGGCCCACACACTGCTCTATCCCCATGATCCTACCTAACTTGCATATCTTTGAACACTAAGGATGCGATTCCCCCAGCCCCGCGCCGGGCCGGAGAATCACCGCTCTGCACCAACACACTGAAAGGGCACCCTACCTAGGCTCGCAAACCCTCTCTATCCCCGTAACCCCACATAATCTTTTGGACACTAAGTAGCAAATTAGCATAGCCAATCCACCTAATCTGTACATTTTGGAGCATGAGAAGTAACCGGAGTACCCGGAGGAAACCCATGCAGACATGGGGAGAAAGTGCACACTCCACAAAGTCATCCAAGGCTGCAATTGAACTCAGGCCTCTGGCTCTGTGAGGCAGCAGTGCTAACCACTGTGCCACCATGTAGCCCATAGTATTGGGATGTCTGGGGTAGATAAAAATGACAGGCATATTTAGTCTACTGTTACAAACCACCCATCATTTCCCGCCATCGAAGAGCTACGAATTAAGTTATATAGCTGTATACTTGTGTCTCTAATTCAGTGGGTTATGGATTCAAGATCCAGTTCAGGGTTGACCTTGAAGTGCAGTACTGATGGAGTACTGATTTTCAGAGTAACACTAGTTTTGATATGACATTAAATTAAGGCCCCCATCTCCCTGCTCAGGTGGATGAAAAAGATCCCACGACACAGTTCAAAGGCAAGCAGGGGGTTCTCCCAATGTTCTGAATAACAATTAACTCTCAAACAACATCATTAGCAATAGAACAATTGGTCATTTATCTCGCTTTCTGTTTGTATGATTTGATTGTCAGATTTTCCCTCAAAACCCTGCCTTTATTTCGAAAGGAATCCACTGGTTGTGGAGTGTTTATGGATAGCTATGGAACAGGATAAGAAGGAAGTTCTCCTTCCTTCCTATGAATCTAGGACTAAACCTCCTGACACTAATGCATTTCGTCCTTTTTGTAATTCTGCCACTGTTTTCTGCTCCACCAACACTACTAGTTATCAAATCCAAAATTCTGGTTCCACATTTATCTTTTTAGAAACTAAATTTCCTATTTTGTTACATTTAAAACAAATGCCCAAGAGAACTTTCCTGACTCCAGATATTGCACAGCTATGAAAATACACAATTTCTTTATCAAGTGCCCACTCTTCCTCTGCTTGTATAAGAGAATCCATTCCCAGGTTAGATAATCTTTCCTAATAAATCTGGCTTCTAAAATCAGATTTTCTTCGATATCCTTCCAGTCTTTCCTGTACTACAGAAGTGAAAACTGAAGGTTACACTTTAAACTTCAACATCATGGGCAGGATTCTCCTCCGATCCTGGGGCTAGGTGTTGACGCCGACGTAAATGCCAGAGCGTTTCACGACGGCGTCACCTGACCCCTAGGACCAGCAATCCTGCTCCGCACAGGAGGTCAGCACGGCACTGGAGTGACTCACGCTGCTCCAGCTGCCGAAACCGGCGTCAGCACAACCGGCGCGGGTCCGCGCATGCGCGCTACGGCCGGTGCGAATTCACGCATGCGTGTGAGTTGCCTTCTCCGTGCCGGCCCCGATGCAACATGGCGGAGACCTACAGGGGCCCGGAGCAGAGGAACATAGGCCCCCACCGGAATTATCCCGCCTGCCGATCGGTAGGTCCCGATCGCGGGCCAGGCCACCGTGGAGGACCAGCCCCAGGGGTTGGACATCCCTCCCCCCCACCAGGCAGCCCCCGCGCAACATGAACGGCGAGGTCCTGCCGGGTAGGACATATGAGAATGACGCTGGCAGGACTCGGCGGGCACTCAGCCCACCGCGTCGGGAGAATCGCCAGGGTGGCCGCTCTGGCACCGCGCCGATGCCAATGGCGGTGATTCTCCGGCATTGGAGCGGCGTTGCGTGATTCGCGACCCCCCCCCCCCCCCCCCCCCCCCCCCCCCGGCGATTCTCCGACCTGGCGTGGGGTCGAAGAATCCCACCCTACCTCTCAAACATCCTCAGACCTACATCCCGGGCGTGATTCTCCGCCCGGCCACATTACTGCCCCGACCGTCCGGTGGGCTTCTCCGTTACGTCGGCCGGTTAATGGGGTTTCCCATTGTGGGGCAGACCCACGCCGTTGGGAAACCTCCGGGTGCCGGCATAATGGAGAATCCTGCCGGCGGAGAATCCGGACCCCCATATTTCAGTTGCTTTTCTCAGCAAGCATATTGCTGTTTAATTGATGTTTGTTTGCCATTCTAAAATGTTGAGACTGCCTTTTAGTTTCCAACATTTATACCTCCTTCAACAATTAGTCCTAAAAGCGATCTAAACTGGGTTCAATTTATTCCAATGTTCATTACTCTGGATGAAAAGTGGCAAACACCAAAGTAGGTCAATCGTCATCTTACACTGATATATTGTATATATACATATAATAGATAAATAGCAACCTACCGCTGAAAAGAAAAGGTTATATTTCTTCACAAAGAATAACATGGCACAGACAGGAAAACGATCTCCTATAACCAATAGCAATTACAAAACAGAGTTGAGGAGAAACTACTTCTCCCAAAGGGTTGTGAATCTGTGGAATTCGCTAACCCCACAGTGTGGTCGATGCTGGGACAGTGAGTAAATTTAAGGAGGAATAAGACAGATTTTAAATTGGTAATGAGTGGAAGGGTTATGGAGAACGGGCATTATGGCGGAATTAAGGCCAGAATGAGGGGCTGGTTTAGCACAGGGCTAAATAGCTGGCTTTTAAAGTAGACCAAGGCAGGCCAGCAGTGCGGGTTCAATTCCCATACCAGCCTCCCCGAACAGGCACCGGAATGTGGCGACTAGGGGCTTTTTACAGCGATTTTCATTTCATTTTTTCCTTTTCAGAATGAGATCAGCCACGTTGGAATGGCAGAGCAGACTCAATGGGCCAAATAGCCCAATTCTGCTCCGATACCTTATGAACTTATGGCCTTATTACTGAAGCACACAAAGTCAGCCCCGTTGCTGGAGACTGGTCACTCACCCATTAAACCAGAGGAGGGAGGATTGCGTTGGATTTCTTCAGCTGTGTTCTCCTGCAAGATGTTCCAAAGTTGCCACTGCATCTTGGGATTTATTATGTAGAAGGGCTGGTCTGGATTACTTTTACGATACCTTTTGTAATTATCAAAGAAATTATAGTCTGGATGCTTGAACCACTGGAAGAAAATAGAAATAATGAATACCATAATGTAGGGTAGCACTGTTTCCCTCTCCTTCACTGACAAAACTATTGTTGCAATTTTCAAAAATTGACTTGTGACATTCCGAAGTACATTCACTGAAATTGCACCATCGCTGAGTGTTCTGTTAAATTAGAGCAGATAAATCCATTATGTAGTTGACATAAGTAAGCAGCTACTTAACTTTCAACTACAAAGAAACGTGAGTGACACTTTAAAAGCTGGAATAAAGGGCTGGATTCTTCGTTTCAGCGGCTAAGTGCTGACTCAAACAGAGGATCCGTGGGAGGTTTACCCGAAAAAAATCGGTGCGAATCTCTCACCGATTCCGGTACTGGTGAGGGGCTAGCAGTGGCACTAGTTGGCGCTGGGTGAAACTCCCAGCTCCCGCGCCGTAAAAGTCCGGAGAATGGCTGGGTCCCTGGCCGCGCACGACTGAGGACCTACAGTGATCGCGCCGTAGAACATGGCGCAGACCTGTCCCGCCATCCGCGACTCCACAGGCCACCCCGCACCAGTTCTCCCAACGCTCCCGGAAGCCCCCTGGCTAGCGGCACGGATCCCAGCTGTCTGTGGCGGTGCTGGACACAGTCTGCAGCCGCCAGGCTGGGTTCCCGACCGCTGAAACCACATGTGTCCCGCGCCGTCGGGAACTCGGTCCATGGGGGGTGGAGCATTGTGGGAGAGTCCGTCAATGATGCGCCATTGACGCGATGATGCCATTTCTGAGGGGGCGGAGCATAGCTGGCCGGCGCAAACCGCTGCCAACCCCGGTATGGCCATCGGAGTTGATTCTCTGCTCGATTTCCGATTATAATATCGGCGTCGGGCAACGGAGAATGCTGCCCAAAGTGTGAGTTGGATCATATCAAGTGTCTTCATGCAAAATCATTGGCTGTTATCTCCCCTTTGCACAATTGATAGTCACAATGCCAACAATAATGAGAGGTTTACAAGAATGATTCCAGGAATGAGAGACTTCCGTTATGGAGATAGATTGGAGAGCTTCAGACTATTCTCTTTGGAGAGAAGAGGGCTCAGAGGCGATTTGATAGTGATGTTCAATATGATGAGAGGGCTGTACAGAGTAGACAGGGAGAAACTGTTCCCGCTCATAAAAGGATCAAGAACAAGAGGGCACAGATTTTGAGTGATTTGCACAATAAGAAAATGTGATGTGAGAAAAAAGCTTTTCACACTGAGTAATTGGTGTCTGAAATACTCTGTGTGTAAGTGTGACAGAGACAGGAACAATCGAGGCACTCAAGAGGGCACTAGGTAATCATCTAAACAGAAATAATGTGCAGGGAAAAGGCAGAGTCATGATGCTCGTTTGGAGGGCCGGTGCTGACACAATGGGCCAAAGGGCCTCCTTCTGCACTGTAACAATTCTGTGATTCTGTGAATAATAGATAATGATTGGGAAACCAGTACTAATCCAAATTAATCTGAGCAGAGTGAAAGTGTAAATCTAACCTATCCTTGGACAGCAGACTGAAATATTGAGAACCACCACGCAAGCAAATATGTTCCATAAATGCATCTTTCTATAGACATGCTGATGAAACACACCCTCTTTGTAACCATGCCTGTCTTTGAGAAGATGCTTATAACATTAACACAAATGGGAATTAAAAATTATCAAATGGCCTCATCAATAATTTGTGTTTTGGCATACCCATCAAAAAGAGCTAGTTGTTAATTCAGCGACCCGTTTTGCACTTCTTATTTTTGCTCTAGCATTCATTGCTTCTATTCAGTTTGAATAATAGTTTGAAGTGCAAGGAAGTGTCCTAGTTTGGCATGGTGGCACAGGAGTTGTTTAGGGGCATAGCTTGACTTGAGGTGTTGGGGCATGAGGAGCCTGAGGGAGGTGTTGGGGCAGTACATCTTGGCATAGAGGTTTTTTGAGAGATATCTGAGGAGCATGAGGTGGATGAGACATGGGGAGTGTGGCGGAAGGTAGTGAGGGGTTGGTGAGGGCTGGAGCGCCTTTCTTGTTTTATTTTAACCTGGATGAAGTTCCTCTGCACTGAGATGGGTCTTTTAAATAGCCCGCCTTGCACCCAGTACCTTTGGCTGCAGCCTGCATCCATCCTCCAGAATGAAAATGTTGTCTTTCCTGAGGTAGGCCTGCTGATGCCCAGAGTTTCCCCAACTCTCACTAGCCATCTCGAGGATGAAAATCCAGCCCTATGATGTGATATTGTTGCCATATTATTTTGTAGCTGCCTTTGTAACATTTAATTTCCACACTTATTTATTTTGAGCATTGAGGCAAGTCCATGTGGACTGTAATATCCTTTTCGGGACTTGAACATTCCTATTTTCTAATCATTGCTGTGGAATAGTATCTGTGGTCCTGTGATGTTATGTTCAGTCTGTGGAAGTGGTTTTGCAAATGTGATTAGCCAGTTTGGCGATTCGTGCACTTACTATCAGGGAAAAGTTATGCCAGCATCATTTTGCAGGAATGCTTTTATTTTGGATTGGATTAAATCATAAAGAAAACAAGAACTTTATTTAATCTCCACCGTATAGTATTTAGTGATAACAGAACGTTCGACATTTATGTGCATATTTAAATTTTTATTCATAACCTTCCTCCAAAATTGAAAGTAATTTGGTCCTGCCAGCACCTGCTTAATACTCTTGTGAATCCAATTTGTTTTTGAGTGTCAAGATAAATTAACAAAACTAAAACAATGTAGCTATCCTAAGAGTTTAGCAACAGATAAAGACCAGCTCGCAGTCGTCCTTGTCAGATTCCCTTCCCAGTCAACGGTTTTCTCCTCAGCCTTTGGTCAACTCCCTTACAAATACAACTGAGTGGGATGAGTGCTTGGACTTGCTGTACATCATTTCTGCTTTAAAACTCACCAAAAAAAGTGAAAGAACTGTTTTTGAAGTTTTAAATTGAAAAAAATATCGAATTACCTTCAATATATCTACAATCATTTATCAGCAAGGTTCAGGAGCGCAGAGTGCAATGTCACTTGTGTATAGTCATTCCTGACCTGTTCTGTGAATGGTCTGATACTGTCAATCATAAAACAAACTTCATGTTGTCGGCACAAATGTATACTTCGTGGGAACCGTAAGCAATAATATGTGAAACATCTTTATTGGAGAGTGATGGCTTCAGAAATCCCCATTCACTGATGACTGGGACTTGTCACACAGCACAGGCTTCAAACAGAACATAATGTTGGAGACATTTTGAAAAATAGGAAATAATATAGCTACATTGAGCTATTTTCTCCTAAATACCCTGGGCTGGAATCTCCATTATTGAGACTATGTCCCCATGCCGGCGCCAAAACAATTTTACACTTGAAATTCCTGCAAAAAAGAGAAACGAGTTCCCAGCCCTGCAGGGGACTAGCAGGGACCCGGAGTCTCGCAGCTTTTACTGCAGATATGGGCCCCCGCACTTCCGGGTTAGAGGCTGCGTATGGCGGCGGCCTCCAGCGGCCACACCGTGCTCCATGGTGGACTGATAGAGCGAGATTCTCTTGCCTCCCCGCAGGGTGGTTCTTGGTGATGGGAGATGACCCGCCCTTGGCCGGTGGCGGGGTCTGCTGGTCCCACCGCTGTCAATGGGATTTGCTATTGAATCTACCTCATGTCGTTGGGAAACCCAAGGCGGGGGGTTATCGCCAGGGGGATCAGAAGATCCCACTGGTGTAAACAGCTGGAAGATCTCACCCATTGAAATGAGTTGATCTAAATGCATCATCAAGGCTCAGAACAGCTCAACAGGGCATCTTGAAAGTACTGAATGAAGAATACAAGAGATAATTGTTGGAATGTATGATTTATATTGGTACCGAAAAGTCCTGATGAATGCTTACAAGAGCCTAACTACAGCCCTTCAAGACACAGCGCAAGTAATGAAGAGCACTTTGGTCTTTCATCTTGTGTACAGTTTTGGTCTATTGTCATGAAAATGTCGCTTTAAGAAATATTTGGCTGCTCATGTTACTGCAGTGATGTCAGAGTGGAGCTAAGCTCTGGCTCTGTTTTTTAGTTTCACTTTGAGAAAAGCTTGGGTGTGTCTGTGTTTTTTTGGTTTCGTTTTCAGTGTTGGAGCTGAAGCCAGACAAAGCAGATGTACTGTTGCACTCTCTGCCATGAAAAGACTATCTCTTGATCATTTGGTGAATTCGGAATTATAAATGTTTTCAGTAGTGAATGTAAACCTGATGTGCTTCTGTTAAAAGGTGTTTCTTTTGTCTTCTGGATGTTGTTTGGGAAGCTATTAAGGATTACTTAGTGTTATATTATTTGGGGGTTGTATTTGAATTGATGGTTGCTGAGATGTTCACTGTATGTTTTAAAAAGGTTAACTTGAGTTCATAGAATAAACATTGTTTTGCTTTAAAAAATACTTTTTCATTTCTGCTGTGCCACACCTGTAGAGTGGGCCGTGTGCTCCCCATACCACAATCTATTAAAAGTTGTGGGTCAGGTGAACTCCATGATACACTTTGGGGTTCTCTAAACCCTGGCCCATAACACTATTTACTTAGGGAGGGATATAATTGTCTTGGAAGAAGTTCATAGAAAGTTCACTGGGCTGATTCCTGAGATGCCACCTGGGTGCAAGCCTGGCACTGCCAAGGTGCCCAAGTTGCATTACCACCTAGCATGGGCAATGCCAGGGTGTCAGGTTAGCATTGCCAAGATGCCAAATTGTTATTTTTTGCACCCGCGCCGTCGGGTGGTGCCCTGCGTGGGCGCTGGGTGAGGTGCAGTGTGGCGGGGACCCTCCCATGGTGCATTCATGCTGGGGGGGCGCGGAGATTGCTTCTGGGCCTCGGAGATTGGGTAGCTATTTAAAAATGCTGTACCTATCTCTCGCTACACTGGGGAATTCCTGCGGTCGGAGCTCACAGTATTCAAAATGGGGATAAGTGCTGTCTCTGCCCTGCATTCCCCACTGATGCCCCTAAAAAAAAGGGGTGGCATGGTAGCACAGTGGTTGGCACTTCTGCCTCACAGTGCCTTGGACCCGGGTTTGATTCTGACCTCGGGTAACTGTCTGGAGTTTGCACATTCTCCTCGTGTCTGCATGAATTTCCTCCGGGTGCTCCAGTTTCCTCCCACAGTCCAGAGATGTGCAGGTTAGATGGATTGGCCATGCTACATTGCCCCTTAGAGTGGCGTTGCAGGAATAGGGTAGGGGAATGGGCCTAGGTAGGATACAGGGTCATTGCAGACTCAATGGGTTTAATGGCCTCCTTCTGCACTGTAGGGATTCTCTGAAGGGTTTGTTTTATGAGGAAATGTTGGACCTACGCTCAGTGGAGTTTAGAAGAATGAATGATGATCTCACTGAAATATTAAAGATTCTGAGGAAGCTTCACAAGGTAGATGTTGTGTGGATGCTTTCCCTCTTGGGGAAATCTAGAATTAGGAGACACAGTTTACAAATAAAGGCTCTCCTATTTCAGACAGAGATGCGGAGGAATATGTTCTCTCAGTTTGTAATTAATCTTTGAATTTGCCACCTCAGAGAACAATGAAAGTTGGGCCAGTAGAGATGTTCACAGCTGCGTTAGACAGATTTTTGATCTATGTGGCAGTCAAGTAATATGGGGAAGTGCAGGTAGGAAAGTGGAGTTATGATCACAATCAAAATTAACCATGATCTTATTTAATGGCGGAGCAGGCTTGAGGGGAGCAATAGTCTACTACTGCTTTCTTCTTTTCTTAAGGTTCCAAATGCAGGATTACGTTTGTGGCTCATAGGATATAAATCTCTAAATAGAGCTTCTTCATTGTTTGGGACTCCTAGGCACATTAAAGAAGAAATGGCCTGGTCCACATTTAGACTAGGATAATATTACGTGCTCAATTTGCAGCAGAGTTTGATCCAGGTTCATCTATGGCCCATGGAAAAGTGATAAATTAGCAAAGTGATTCAATGTCAATTAATCAAAATACATTTTAATGTTCTTCCAATGAGAACGAATTAGGCAAAATATAAGTTAAGCTTTGAATAACATATTTTTGAAGTTTTAAAGCAAAAGCAAATCTGCTACCACAGTACTTTAGGGGGATCTTCTGAGGTGAATTAAAGCGCATTACTAAAGTATTTGCACTCTTCCAGGTAATCGGATTGCTTGATTCAAATATTGATTATAAAAATATTTTCTTCGTTTTAACATACATCATCCTTCTATTTGATGAGCTGAAGATGAAATGTAAACATATTTTGGTAGCAATTTTCTTCTCTAGGCCCAGCGGTTTGAGGAGTATAGGTGTGTTTCATGCCTGTCCCTGGCTACTTCACTACTGGTATTCAAGGTTTTCTGACTACTTTTGGAGAGTAAAAGCCAGCAGTCCCCACAGCCTGAAGACTATACTGGGCAGGAGCAGTAATAGGTCACAACTTTTCTAATCTCAGATCATTGGGCTGGACGCCAGGACCCCCACAGGTCCTCCATTAACATGAAGAGTCATGGTGCAAGCTCCACCACCAAGTTTATTGGGATATCCCTAAATCTAGCAATGCCGCCATCCACCTCATAATTAACTATTCTGGGCATGCACCTACTCTGGTTTGGAGGAATCCTGAAAATCCCAGAGTATTGTTGGGAGGGCAAAGACATAGCAAAGTCAGTTTATTACACAATTTCTTACTGGAACTGACTTCCCCAAATATACCTCGTGGAAAATATGTGGGTATTGTGAAATGGGCATCTCTACCCTTCTTCCTGAAAGTATAACTTGCATTAGAAATGCAAATAGGCTAACTTAATTGTTTTAAATGATTTTCTCATTTTTGATTTCTGAATCATGCCAGTGTATTTTTCACCGACAGCCTCCATTGTCTTGTTAATATGGCCTGTATAAGACACCAATTAGGCCCCATGAGAAGCATTGCATCAAGTTCTGGGTGCCATAGTTGAGGAAGGATGTACAGAAGTGATCCATAAGAATGATTCCAAGGACAAAGAGCTGTGACTACGAGGAGAGATGAGAGGAGCTGGGTCTGATTTCCTTGGAGAAAAGAAGGCTGAGAGGAGACTTGATAGAGGGATTCAAGATCCTAAGGGATATGGACAGGGTAAGAAGTGAGAAGCTGTTCCCACTCAAGAGAGCGTCAAGAACTAGAGGGTACAGGTTCAAAATAATTGGCAAAAAGAGTAATAGTGTGTGAGGAACAACTTTCATTCAGAGGGTCTTTGGATTGTAGAAGAGATTTCCTAAGAGGGTGGTGGAGGCTGGTTCTATTGAAGTATTCAAAGGGGAATCAGATTGCTATCTGTAAAGAAATAATGTGCAAGGTTATGGGGATAAGGCAAGGGAGTGACATGGTCCTTCAGAAAGGTAGTGCAGATCGATGAACCGAATGGTCTCCTTCTGCATTGTAAAGATTCTGTCTTGATGTGCGAGGCTGGACTATGAGCGTTAGCGGGGTCTCTCTTTGTGGACATCATCATTGGCAAGCCCAATGCTCCCCTCACTGAACAACCACATACGCACAGTCACTGGGTAGTGATCAGGAGCTGGAATCTTGGATGATTTTATATTTAGTGTAACTAACACAAAGCTCCTACCATTTGCAGCTAACAATGTTTTCAATTATGTTAAGGGTAGGCGAGTAAACATTTTGATCTGTGACCACAGCTGAGGGCAGGGTACAAAGGTCGCATTTCTTAACGTCATAACATTCAAGGCTATGGGCCAAGTGGTCCAAAGATGTGCGGGTTAGGTGGATTGGCCATGCTAAATTGCCCGTAGTGTAAGGTTAATGGGGGGATTGTTGGGTTACGGGTGTACGGGTTACGTGGGGTGATCATTGTTCGGCACAACATCGAGGGCCGAAGGGCCTGTTCTGTGCTGTACTGTTCTATGTTCTATGTTCTATGGTGGCTAATGGGATTAGGTAGGCAGGTCAGGTGTTTTTCATGTGTCGGTGCATACTCGATGGGCTGAAGGGCCTCTTCTGTGCTGCATTTTTCTGTGATTCTTGCAATTCCTCCAGAAGGTGAGGGCGTACTCTAGCACGCTTAATAAGATCATACCTCAGTTAGATTAGCTGAATACGGTGCTGGATCCCACACTAATAAGACACCTGTTCTGTATAAATCGTTATCATGAAACTTGAGCTCTTGTCTTGAGATGACCTGGGAGGAAAAGGTCTGGTTTAGTATGAGGGAAGAGCAAAATAGATTGTTATATCCTCAATACATACACTGAGTTCATCAATTCTAATGGAGCAGTCACAATCTACACTGCTTCACAAAGGAAACTTTAAAATAATATCACCATGTAAGTGCTTATAATTGACCTTTGGGAAGTAGCTGGAGCCTTTTCAGTGTCTCTCACTAGAAAGCACCACAGAAATACAGACCAACAAAATACATAGTTCAACAAAAGATTATTTTGTATTTTTATAAAATGAAATTTAAAGCTGCAGTGCCCCATAACAATTATTGCAGTGTTAATGTAAGCCTACTTGTGACAATAAAGATTATTATTATTAAGAGTGCCTTTCTTTTAATGCCACAGTCTGCATCACTGAACCAGTAACTTAACGTGCCTAATTTTCCCTGTTCCCAAAACTTCCACATGTGACATAAAGACACACTGGGCCGGATTCTCTGCTTACCGACGCTGGAATCGTATTCGGCGATCAGGCAGAGAATCCCTTTTGACGCCGAAATTGGGTGCGCTGCCTGTTTTTGGATGCTCTGCCCTTTTTTCATCATCAAGGCTAGACACTTCCTCCAGGTGTAGCCTCAAAATTGGAGAATCCAGCGCACTGACAATCCCCAAACCATCAATGTATCACAGAAAATACTCTCCTACTCCTATACCTATAACCATATCAATCACCAGTCATAACAATCTCCATTTATATACTGCTTTCTTCACATTTTTAAAGAAAAATTGAAACCACAGTGTAATCAAAAATATGGAAGAAAGGGAATGCAAAATATCATGAATGGATGAATTCTCACCCAAAATCCAATGATACTACAAGGGTCATTGGAAACAAACCACAAGCCAGATCCACTTAATTGTTTGCAAATGCAGATTCTGGTCCCTTCACAGTTGCAATGGGGCACTGCAGCTTTCAAAGCAACTTTTTGCAACAACAAATGTCATTAGAAAAGTCAAATTCACCAACTTCTATCATTGAAGAGTCTGAGGTGGAAATATATGCATGTTATGGATGATTTTTACCTCAACCAGCTGCTGGTTGCCTGGAGCATGTAAGGCTAAATAGGTGCCCTGCAGATGTGTCAGCTTCTTAGAAGCGCTTGGCTTTTTAACTTTAGAACCTCAAATTTAATAGGGGCAGAAATAGCAGCTGTGGTGGACACCCATCTTTTGCTTGGCTCTATATTCAGGTAAGTAAGACATTTTGGAATCAATCTTTTGGTGGCAGCCTCCAGGATCCCTTTAAGAAACAGATGGTCTGGCTGCTTCTGTGTGACAAAATTAACAACATCACCAATGTCATATGCTGTACTCAGCCACGTAGGCAAATAACAGACATCTGTTAAAGGCACTGACTAATCAATGAAGCATATCATTCAAAAATACATACTAGTAACAGCCCTAGATTTACACAAATCATTATTAAAACATCAGTTCATTGAGGGCAGTACGGTAGCACAAGTGGATAGCACTGTGGCTTCACAGCGCCAGGTTCGATTCCCCGCTGTGTCACTGTGCGGACTCTGCAAGTTCTCCCCGTGTCTGCGTGGGTTTCCTCCGGGTGCTCCGGTTTCCTCCCACAGTCCAAAGACTTTAGGTGGTTAGGTTAGGCGGATTGGCCATGATAAATTGCCCTTCGAGTCCAAAAAGGTTAGGGGTTGTTGGGTTATGGGGATAGGGTAGAAGTGAGGACTTAATGTGGGTCGGTGCAGACTCGATGGGCCGAATGGCCTCCTTCTGCACTGTATGTTCTATGTTCTATGATGCTTGGGGTGGTTTATCCTAAAAAGATAAATGCTTTTTTTAACATTGCCACTGAGCATATATTATTTAAACAATAATGTATAGCTGAAGTCACTGGAACAATATCAAATGTTGGATAAATTAATCCAAAAATTGCTCAAGCACAAAAGAGCTTGGAGAGATTGTATTGGGAAACCATCAATACCTCAACTAATGATAGTTATATCTATGTAGCCCATATTGCCATACATATGCATTTTCTGAATATATTAGAATGAGCCTTTGATACAAAAGCTTCCAAAAGAGGCTGGTTTAGCAAACTGGGCTAAAGCGCTGGCTTTTAAAGCAGACCAAGGCAGGCCAGCAGCACGGTTCAATTCCCGTACCAGCCTCCCTAAACAGGCGCCGGAATGTGGCGACTAGGGGCTTTTCACAGTAACTTCATTGAAGCCTACTTGTGACAATAAGCGATTTTAATTTCATTTCATAACCCATTTGTCTCCAGCATTTTTCAAATTGTTTCATTGATGGACTCATGTTTGGGGCTAATAATCAAATGTTTGGCATCCAAAACTCTGATGTGCGTTGGATGCCATCTCCCCTATTGTGGTCAGCTGGGCTAGATCATGCTGCGCCATACAGTTGGTTAAGGCCCCAGAATGGTTGCACATCAGAGGAATGCACCAGAATGTGGCTGGAGCACCTGAGCAGCATTCCAGAGGCATAGCACCAGTTCGGAATAATAAGAAATAGGAGCAAACGTATGCCATTTGGTGCATTGAGCATGGTCTGCCAATCAATAAGTTCATGGCTGATCAGATTGTGGCCTTAACTCCTTCTTCCAGACTTCCCTCCGTGCCCTTGGATCTCTTGTAGATCATGTAGAATGAGTGATAAAGGGGAGGCTGACAAAAATAAATACTTTTGTTCACCTCTAGGATGCTTCCAATGTGGCCTTTCCTCTTCCTCACCCTTGCTTCCGCAACCACCAATAGCAAAATGAGCAAAGGAATTGTTCAACTCTGAACGCGTTTCATTGGCCATGTAGGAGCTCTTGACTGGTCACTGGTACCTGACCATACCACCACTCACCAGTCCACCCACCCCTTCAATCCTGGGACATCAACTATTTTTACCAGGAATGCTGTCAAATTATGTAAATGAGCTCATTTAGGTGTGATCACGGACAGCACCTCAGGAGCAATAGTCCCAGGATAGTGCCCTCACACGTTGTTAGCACCAATATTTCCTTTGTAAGCACATGGTCAGGGATACAAGAATATTAATCCCTAGATTTTGAAAGGCTCATTTTTAGAAAATGGTAATAGAAGAGATCCTAGGGGCCGGCATGGAGAGGTTAGCACTGCTGCCTCATGATGTAGTGGTTCGCACTGCTACCTCATGATGCCAAGGACCCGGGTTTGATCCCGGCCCCGGGTCACTGTCCATGTGGAGTTTGCACATTCTCCCCATGTCTGAGTGTGTCTCCCCCCCACGACCCAAAGATGTGCAGGGTAGGTGGATAGGCCATGCTAAATTGCCCCTTAATTGGAAAAAAATTGTTTTCCATTCTAGGCATCAGTTTAGTGACATACACCCCACAGAATTTAGATAGTGTATTCCAAATATACCTTTATGCTTGTATTTTGTTTTCCTTTGCTGTCCAGGGGCTTGAAAGGCTATCATTTATTGTCCATCCTTTGAGAAGGTGGTGGTGAACCACCTACTTATCTACTGCAGGTCATGTAGTGATACACCCTCTGTGCTGTAAGGGAGGGAGTTCTGTGTGTAATGTTGCAGAATTATTTTTGAATCATTCTGAATGAAATTTTGAAATATCTGCTCTCCGTTATATATTTTCTACTCCCCAATTATTGTGCAAACCACTCCCAAACAAGAGGGTAGACCACAGGTTGTTCCAAGGCCACTATCATTGCTACTCTTGAACCAACATCAAGGAGATACTCAAGAAGAAGCTTCGATTGACTTGTGGGAAAAAGGTTCCTCCTTGTGGGAATGTGTCTCCTGTTTGCTCACTCCGTCCCCCACCCCAGGTGTGGAAGGTGGGTGTGAACCAGCATGTTAGCATTCTGTAATGCAGCACCACATCACAACAGCAATCTGCCACTTTTCCAGGCTGCACGTTTATGATCGTTCTTCTGCAGTGCCACTCCTGTGACACTGACCCCTTGTGGCGCCTTGACAATCCTGTAAAATACAATTGTAACGTACAACTTTGCTGTCGAACCCTAGATTTTTTCCATGTCGCAGTCAATCTTGCTTGACATTACCTGTGAATTAACTATCCGAATTGTTGTGCGTCTCCCCACATCAGACTCAAATCCGATGGTAGGTGCCCCATTGAACCTCAGAACAGCGTCATGGGCATCTGATAATAAGAGAAAGTGACAAGTATATTCCAAATATTTATTTCTGTTTAGACCTTTATTATCTATTTGTAAATCCAGAGGGATATCTAGGGAAATTCTCAAAGTGCATGAAGTTGTGTGCAATCCAATAAATAGTTTAATGTTGGAACTGACCTGATGAAACATGAGAGCTGAAGAATTAAAGAAAATACATTTCATAGCATTATGAGTGAGATTGCTAAATCTTAGCAGGCCAATAATCCAATGGCCAGACATGTTCAAAATTGTGTAAATTTAGAAAATGTTGATTGTGTAATTAAGCGACAGAGTGGATTGTAGTAGAGTTAGATGGTAATACAGTCCCATCTTCCCATGTGTCCTGGCAGACTGACTTTCCATATGTATTGGAGCTATATTCATGGTTTACGCAGCTTGTTGGAGATGGGATTCAATAATGCCCCGTCCATTCACCTGTTTTCCAGGAACTGAATGTACTGGAATGTTCTTAAAAAGGAGTGTCCCAGTCTCCAGAGTATAAGGGGAAGTCTGACCTGGCAACTCACCAGGATGAGCTGATTGAAAACACAAAGATAAGCATCTAAGGAACTATTTGAATATTTCTCCATCCCATTTGAAGTCTGCTGGGGCATTCCTGAATCGCACTTCAGGACCACTAACACTGAGTTGGGCTGACGAGGCCATGAAGGCGTCTATTCTCAATGAATACTGCTCAGAAGCCATTGCATTTTCTATTTCTCAGACAATGAGGAAAAGTCCAAACCCCATGGGTTGTATTCCCCCCCCCCCCCCCCCCCCCCCCGCTGGGAACTGTGCGGGAACGCTGGGGGGGGGGGCTGTGAGGGGGGCTCCTTCACCGGGGGGGGGGTTTCCAATGGGGTCTGGCCCACGATCGGGGCCCACCAGTAGGCGGGCCGGGCCGCCCCCCCCTCCTTCCGTGGCCGGCCCCCCTCCTTCCGTGGCCGGCCCCAGAACACCGCCGACATGTTGGTGAGGGGCCGGCGCGGGTAAGAAGTTTCCTGCGCATGCGCAGGATGGCGCAGCCCAACTGCACATGCGCAGGATTGAGCTGCCCCAAATGCGTATGCGTGGGTTGGCGCGGCGTAGGGACGCTGGAGTGGCGTGAACCACTCCAGGGCTGTGCTGGTCCCCTGTGGAGAATACCGCCCCATTATTTGTTATGAGAAAAAAAGCAGTGGAGAGTCAAGTAATGACAACAACCTCTACCTGTATACTGTAGTGCTGCGAAGGTGGGAAAATGTCCCAATGTGTTTCACAGACGCACAAAAATGCACGACAAGCCAAAGAAGAAGATATTAGGAAGGGTGGCCAAAAGGAAAAGCAAGAACAGACAGCAGGAAAGAGAGATTGAGATGAGAAACAGACAGGGAGGGATTAAGGGGATGAAACGGAGAGCATGAAATTAAGAGTGAGAGAACAAGAGAATAAAAGGGCAAAATAGAAGAGATGAAATATAAGAATGAGAGGAATAAATGAAAGAAAATGAGACAGATAGTCAGGGGCAGAGATGAGCAGAAAAATATGCCAGGAATCAGCAAAGGAAACAAGGTGGTGAAAACAAAATCTGGGAATCGTTCTACTAAACTTTAAAGAAAATCAGTGTACTATTCAAGATGGAATGGGGAATTGTAAGGAATAAATCAATGTGTTGATTCTAATTAAAAGAATATCCAAGAAATTGTTAACAAGCACCAGGATCTCCCAGTTTTTTTAACCAATGCCGACTTTGTTTTCCAACCATGGTGCCACTATAACAGTACTGTATGAATCTGGGTATAAGCCAATTAATGCGGATGCTGGAATCTGAAACAAAAACAGAAAATGCTGTGAAATCTCAGCAGGTCAAACAGCATCTGTGGAAAGAGAATGGAGCTAACATTTCAAGTCTGGATGAGTCTTCGTCAAAGATGGAAATAAATGGAAGTAGATTAGATTTATATTGTGTGTGGTGGGGGGGTCGCATGGACCAGTGGGCTGGATAGAGCAAAGGGTTCCAACCAGTTGACATGAAGGCCCCACAGGTTTTCCACAAAATAAGTTTCAAAATGATTACACATTAATATCAATAAACTAAATCTATTCTTCGTTTTTAGCTCCATGGTTGGCATCTCCAAATCCCAATGGGCCTCCTACAGCTGGGAATGGGCCGCACACCGTTTGGAATTTTTAACATTGGTCATGCTCATGGGCCTAACTGATGTAAAAAATTAGTTTGCAGCCTTACCTGCCAGCGCATTCTCGTTTTGCATTACCAACATAAGACATTCCGATCTGCGCATGTGCAGCCCTTTCCTGGTTGACGCACTCACACACACTCACGAGATCCAAGGTTCTTTGGGAATTGGAGATGCCGATCACAAAGTTGAAAACAAAAGCCCCGTGTGCCAGTGCAAAAACACAAAAAAGGTCACAATAGCCTAGCAGAAGCAAGGGAGACAGGGAGAGGTTGAAAACAAGGAGAAAAGACAGGGTTAAGTAAAAAAAATGATGTTGCCAAAAAGTGAGAAGACAGAGGTAAGAAAGAGGAACCAATAAAGTTAAGAAAAGAAGAAACAGGCTCCAAATTACATTTGACATGCAAGTTAAGAAAGCTAAGGCTTTCATTGTAAACTTCTTAAGCTAATGAAAATTGTATTAAATGGTGGCTTGACATGTTTTTAGGAGGTTTCACCTAGGCTTTTGTGATAGGGCAGTTCAGTTGGAGAAAATAGGTGTGCCTCAAAATTTTTATATTTAAAAAGTGTGCCAAGATGTAAAAAAGGTTGGAACCATTGGGATAGAGGACCAGTGATAGGTGGAGGTTAGGGAGAGATTGATGATGTCATGGATAAAAAGACAAACGTCAAAGAAGGCTGCTGATGGTGGCACATTAAGATATTATAATGTGTTAATGGCAGAACAAAGATAAGCAGTGTATCAAAGGACCACCTGTACAGGGAACAGATGGCTCTAGTGGGGTGGGATGGGGTGGAAGGAGGGGAAACAGTGGTAAGAGAAAACAGATCAATTGAAGAAATTAAAATACATTCGTGGAAATAAAAATAGGGTGAAGGAGAGAGCTGACAGTCTGAAGTTGCTGAACTCAATGTTAAGTCCAGAAGGCTGTAATATGCCGTAATCGCAAGATGAGATGCTGTTCTTTCAGTTTGTGTTGGGCTTCAGTGGAACATTGCAGCAGGCCAAGGAGGGACACGTGGACATGAGAGCCTTGGTGTGCTGAAATGGCAATGACAGGAAAGTCTGAGTACTGTTTGCGAACGGACCAAAGGTGTTCTTTGGGACCAGTCGCCTGTTCAGCCCCTCAAATGTGAGTAGACCACATTGGGAGCAGTGGATACAAAAGACCAGATTGAAGGAGGTGCACGTGAAGCACTGCTTCACCTGAAAAGAGTGCTTAGGCCCTTGGGTGGTGAGCAGGGAGGAGATAAAGGGGCAGGTGTTACACCTTCTGCGATTGCATGGGAAGATGCCGTGGGAAGAGGCTGACATGTTGGGGGTAATGGAGGAGTGGATCAGGGTATCTCGAAGGGAACGATCCCTGTGGAATGCTGACAGGGGGAGTGAGGGGATGATGATTTTGGAGGTGTCATCATGCCGTAGTTGACAGAACAGGCGGAGCATGATCGTTTGACTGCGGAGGCTGTGAGATGAAAAGTGAGGACAAGAGGGGTCTTATCCTGGTTCTGGAAGGGAAGGAAGGGATGAGAGAAGAGGTCCGGGAGATAGGTTAGACAGGGTTGAGAGTCCCATCAACCACAGTGGGTGCGAAACCATAATTAAGGAAGAAGGAAGACATGTCAGCTGCACCGTTTTGGAAAGTGGCATCATTAATACAGATGCGACAGAAACAGAGGAACTGGGAGAATGGGTTGGAGTTCTTACAGGATGTGGGGTGTGAAGAGCTGTAGACAAGGCAGCGGTGGGAGCTGATGGGCTTGTAATAGATACTAGTGGACTGTCTAGCCGCAGAAATTCAGATAGAGAGGTCAAGGAGAGGAAGGGAAGTGTCGGAGATGCTGTATAAATCTGGTAGTGTTTAGATTGCATAGGAATGTCGAAGAGGCAAGCACAGGTCATCTGGTAGATGGCAACGTTTGCAAAGAGCTATACACATCTCTTTCTAGAACATTTCTCGGACAAATATTTGTCCAGTTCAATCCCCCAAATGAAATTTTGGCCACTGTCTCAGTGAATGATTGAGATAGTGCCCAAGACTCACAGATGGATTAGCTCAGCTGGGAGGCAGGCTGAAGTGGAGTGTTTGCTCTGAATAAGTGATATCATTCTGATGTTTCAATAAGCCATTCTTTTCAGAACCATTTTCAATTTCAATATCTGTATATTTATTTGGGCAAGATTAAGAGGTGTGACGTGAGGTAAAGCTTCTGATATTGAGATTATATTGGTCTGACTGACTGACATATTCATACGGTTGAAAGAGTAAGAGCTTTTTTTCAAAATATGTTTGAATGCTTTTTTTAATGCTTATATTTCCTGCTCTCCCGCTGAGGTCTCAGAAGAGGGCTTAAAAGGAAAGCCTGCTATCCTGGTGAAGCCTGGAGAAGCACACTGTGCCTGCTTTTCTCTGGTCAGAGCGAATGCAATTTACTCTACTGGCATAAAGAATATCAGTGATGGTCCTTTTACAGCAGCGCCTGGAAAACTGGAGCTGGTATGGATGTTGCTTGAAAGGATATCGATATGTAGAAGGTCAAGGTCACAGTCAGCCTCACAGCCAGTGGCAGGGCTATATTCACCCGTCTCTGAGGCTGCAAGTCTGCCCTCTTCAGGTGGCAGATTTCAGTGAACAGACTCATTATAAAGTGAAGGTGGTGCACACACTGTTCCTTGAGGGAAGAAACTGTTCCCTGAAACCTCGAATGGATAAGATCTCCTACTGAGAACTAACCTCTTTGCTCTCTGTGAGTAGCATGATCTGCTCCCTTCTTTCTCTGCTCAGTAACCCTGACATGCTGCAGATCAAGGTGGATGGTAACTATAAAATTTGCAATCGGGAGCAACTAATCTGCTCGGAAGTGTTGAAGTTGGACCCAAGCCTTCACCACATTAACACAATACCTTGCTGATTTTCCAAACTTTAATGAGCATTAAAAAATTCACAGTACTTCATCAAACTCAGAGACAGCAGAAAACAATCAGCAGTTCATCTGAAAGGTGTTGACGATGCTGGTGTTCTTTCTGTTGCTTAGCACATTCATTAGCTGCAACTTTCTGGTCAGAAGAGCCACAGGTTAGTACTAATTCAGCGTTAACCACTGACTGGTTTCACAACCTGCTACTGAGCATACTTCATGTACATGCCCCTCACAGCTGTGCTAAACCCAAAATATCCAGTGCAGACTGTGCCAGAACTGTGTGGGTGCGATGCTAACACCATTTTGCACTCAGCAGCATTAAATATTTGAAATGTTCTGCTGCTCCACATGACTGCTGTGCTGAGACAGACAGAGTGGCAGATAAGTATGGGTCAGGAATGCACTGGTGAGTGGGATGAAAAATTTCACTCTCTCCCTCTCACAAACACACCGATAACAATACCTTTGTATAAAGTCCTGTTCCTGTGCTGTAATTTATAAGACTTTCTAAATTCTAAAACAATTCCCTTGATCAATTTTAAATTTCAGACAAATGGTGGACAAATTAAGGAGCACAGCGCCTTAAGGTAACACGAAGAATCAATTTGAACTGAGATGCGCACTAGAGGATTATTTGTGTAACAGGCTAATGGACAGTACAAGTGTACTGATCAGTGGCCCATATCCATTTAATATTTGACCTTTAATATTTTCAAAAGGCAGCTGTGGCATGAACCGGCAATGGGCATGAACAACTGGTGAATCAGCTTCCTTCATAATGAATTCCTTTGATATGAGGCAAAATGTCCCAGATTTTGCTGCAATGGCGCCACTGATTATTTACATTGTACATTTTGTTGGGTCAAGCCTGCCAATCTTGTAGTTGTTGTTTTCCACATTTTCCTGCATTTCTCATTGGAACACTCCCACGAATGGCCCAGAAACCTTTATCGTACTGTAAATCATGACGTAACTGTCAGACTTTCCCTGAAAATTGCGCCAGAATATTGATACACCACCATGTTTGCAAGCTTCCTGGAAAATCTGGGTGATCACTGTGACCAAATGGAGGGGCAACTCAGCTCTTTGCTCACCACAGCATTAGTTAAGGAGGGTTTGTGTCTCTTACTGGATGTCACTTTGCAAGGTAAAGTAAAGCATTAGTGGCCTAAGATATCTCATTAGAATGAACAAAACCATGAGGTAATGCAGTAAGGATATTGATCTGAAACCAGATCAAGATGTCAGTATGCCCAGGAAATCAAGGATAGAATATTAACCTAAGGGGAATTTTCTCCAGCTGGCACTTTGGATTTTAAGCAGCTTCAAAGGGGGGAAATCAGGGTTGTCCATCAGGAATCTCTATATGATTGTACCTGTCTGGACAAAAATGGATATGGGCCACTGATCAGTACACTTGTACTGTCCATTTAAAAGTGTCTAAGTAATTTCGCATGGCCACAATTTCACAATGCCAAGCCAACTTGTACATCTTTAAAACTTGATTGGCTGAAAATATGGCCATTGAGTGAAAGGGTGTATTTTTTGTATTTAACGGATGACCCCAACGTGCAAACTGACACTGCAGACCAGAAAGTAGATATAACATGTGAGCAAAGCACTCCAGACTTTTCAAAATAGGAAAAGAGAAGCCATAAATATTTTTATATCAGCCGGGAAAAGATAAAGGATGGGATTTTCCGCACCACCCCACAGACCCGACCGACATGTTTTCTGATGGAGGAGGCGCCTCCCCATTGACTAACGATGGGGGATCTTCTGTCCCCGCTGATGCCGACGGCATTTTGCGTGGCTCACAAGTGCCGCCATCGGCGAACCGGAACCAGGGACCACCATTGGCGGGACCAGAAGATCTCACTGGCGGTAAGGGGCACAACATTCTGCCCAAAGTTAATCTCAAAAGAATAGAGATGTACGGACAGGGTGATTTTTACTGAATTTGTAAAAAGCAAATCCATTTACACTTTGAGTTCAGAAAAGGCAAATTTCATGACACAACTTGACCAAAATCAGAAAAAGAAATATGAACAGTGCACAAATTGTGTAAGTCTGAGGTGACTCAAATGTGCACGCTGGGGTCTGACAAAGACATCAAATAATTGAGTGGTTGACCTTGATGAACTTCAGAAATGTTATTAGAGTTCACATGGGGTTGACTGTGGCGCAGAATCAATGCAACTAATGTAGGCCCCGATAATGTGTTGCCCCATACAAATGGAAAATGATTTATTTTTATTCTCATTAAAAGTGTGTTTCTATATTTTATATATGTATACATAATTTAGAGCTGACACCGCTGTAATATAACGTTTCTGGATATCTAAGCAGTTGTTCTAATCTAATGAAGGTACTCATTTCAATTACGTAAGAGTAAAGGCTTTGAAAAACAGGTTGGACTACGGAGGTTGAAGTTTGCCTGGATGGACAGACAGTGGGCAGGATTCTCCAGATTCACAGCCGCGTGTTTCTCAGCAGCACACCATTCGCTGATGGCGGCATCCTCTGCTTCCACGCTGTCAATGGGAATTCCCATTGAAGCCACTCCAAGCCGGCGAAATTCCTGCCAGCGGGGGTTCACTGCTGGTAGGACCAGAGAATCCTACTGCCAGCAAACGTCCGGTCAATTCTGGCCAGTATAAGGGTTAACCGATCCATCAAGACTCTACACATGATGGTCTGGATTTTCTGTTCTGGAGGCTAGGTTCACCCGCCGGCAGAGAATCACTACACTTCTCCATTGGCACTAGGAAGGGCACCCAGGTGCGAGTCTCTCTCCTTCACCGTGTACATTTATGCATGGGCAGAGCTTGCTGTATTCCGTCGGAATCCAGGTATCGAGCCGCCATTTTGAGTGGACGGCCTGATACCGAAGTCCGGGTATCTCCCCCTCACCCCGCCCCGGGAATAACTGGTCCCCTCCCCCCAATACCACACACATATGAGGGTGACCCACAATGTTAACAAACACCTATGCAATGATGAACAGTTCCTCTCCATATCAAAAGGAGCTAAGTGCTTTCACTTTCTCTTTTTCACAGCAGAAAGCATTTAGCTCCTTTTGATGTGGTTACAAACTGGCAATCATAGCAAGACTATTTATAAAAATTGTGGTTAACATCAAAGCAAGGTTACATGCATCTGTCTCTGGATTAATAAAACTGTCATTCACTGGCTAGTGCAATGTATTACTGAGTGAAGTTGAATGGAAGATTTGCATTTCAAAGGCTAACAAATGATTTGAAGCTCTTTGAAGTATACTTGGCTTTCAAGGAAGCCTCTGACACTTGTAACAGCTGCTGCTTGAAACACTTTTGTCTGAGGCAGCAGATGTTAGGGAAGGGTAAGTGAAAAACAGTGATTATTCATTCTATTGCCTGGACTGTTCTTCAGCTGTTGGGAGTCTCTGGGAGAGCGTCTGATGGAGATTCTGACGGGAGTCACTGATGGATGTTTTGATGGGGGACTCTGATGGGGACGGGCTGGGTCACCTTCATGTGTACATGCTGTGTGGGGTGACCCATTATTACTGTGGTGTGGCGGGGGGGGGGGGGGGGGGGGGGGAGGGGAAGATGCCCTTACTTTTAAGCAGGAGGCTAGGATTTGTTTTGTGGGGGCCTTCCGATGGACTTTGGGGGGCACCTCAGTTAGGCACTGATCCCCTTGACCCACTGCGGTGTCCACCGCATCAGGGCCACATTTGGGCCCACCTGGTGGATTTCCCGCTGTGGGGTGTCGGTGCATAAGGTCGAGGAGGGGTGGAGGTAGGAGACATAGGCGACCAGCTTGTTAATTAAATGGTGATTTTCAACCTCCCACCAGCATGGGACGGTAGTGGGCTGAGGTTGCTGGCGGGGGTTCGGAGCTGCCACCAGCTAGTAAGACAGTAGACTCAACAATAAACAGAAATTGTGATCAAAAGAGCCAGCTTGACACCACTTGGGGCTGGTTTAGCTCACCAGGCTAAATTGCAGGCTTTTAAAGCAGGCCAGCAGCACGGTTCGATTCCCGTACCAGCCTCCCCGGACAGGCGCCGGAATGTGGCGACTAGGGGCTTTTCACAGTAACTTCATTGAAGCCTACTTGTGACAATAAGCGATTTTCATTTTTTTTCATTTCACTTCCACCTTTGACTACAGCTGCAGCTGCCCACAAAACACAAGATGGAGGTCAGAAGGTGGTGAGTTTTAGCCACCGGAGGAAGCACAGTAAGTTGCACTGTGCTATGCGTCTGAAAAACCTCTATTATCTGATCTCCTTGTAGCTGCAGGTCCTGCAATGAATTTGTCTGTCACCATTGTCTGTTGCTGCCTTTCATTCCCGATGCTTCCCCTTGTAAGATATGGCTGCAAAATAGACAATCTTCCAGATTTCCCCCCCTCTACCACTACCACTCCCCCAAGCCCCAGACCCAACTGTCTTCCCACATTGGGGTAAACTGTCAGTAAAGAGCATCCGCAGGATTCTCCTCCCGCCAGCCCCGTTTTCCGGCGTTTCCCCGCTGGCAGTGGGATTCTCCGTTCCAAAAGCCGGCCAATGGGGGTTCCTAGTGAACAAATGTGCGCTGGGGCGGCCATCAAAAATGGTGCTCCAATCTGTGACGGACTAGTTTGCTGGTGGGGTGGGATCTGCGGCATGCAACTCTGTATGTTTTTTTACACTAAGTCTGGGATGATACAATGGAGAATGCCGCCACTGCTGTCGGCAGCTTCAACGCTGCTTTCCCCGGCCTGCTTTAGGCCTTTGCTGATATCGGGTGAAATTCAACCCCAAGTTTGGTGTTTCGCCTAGTACAGAACTCCCTCACATAAACGTGCAACATGCAGTCAACTATTTCTCAATGCACGTGTGCCAATAAGCTACTGCTGGACATTGCTCCCATTCTGAGGAAGACTTGGCGACACAAAGCTTTTAGAACTGGTTCATAATTTTTCATTGCAATTGTAGAGATTGTTTCTTAGTTAAATTGACCTGAACTGGGTTCAATTTACTTGAGTTCTTCTCCGATGTGTGATCGTGTGACCATTTATTTAGTTGCTAAGAACAAAGTGAGACACAGAATAACAAGCTACGTACGATGGCTTCAGAAAACCTTATCAAACTCTTACTAATGTTTCCTCTCCCAGTTTATGATTAAAGGACAAATGTCTGAACCTACAACATTTTGTCCCGTTTTAACCTCATTAAACAGGTGATTGGGCATCTGTCTAGTGCTTTTCAACAGCCGATCTTATGCAAAGATGAGAATAAGGGAGGTCTGTATCTCGTCCTTGCAGGAACCAACATGCTGACAGTTAAAGTTGTGCCAGGTATATAAAAGAAGGGAGAGGAAGATCAAATTCAGTTCAGCAGCAGGATTGCAATCAGGTTTCACCTTTTGACTTTGTGACTCAACGGAATTGCTACCCCGTCAAACCAAGCTGAAAAATATGCCTTTTTATTTTCCTGATAAGACAAGCCATAAATCCTGACAATTGCGAGATCAAATTGGAGGAAGAAGCATTGAAATTAACCTTCAAAGCATAATCGCCCCACATCTCTTTTCCCCTTCAGACATAAAACAAACTTTCGGGGGTAACACTGCCACATCCCAGCCCACCCAGAATGTGTTGCAGTTCCACAGCATCGCTGTACCTGTGAAACCACAAGTATCAGATTAGATAGCAAGTCTGCTGAGCGTTATTTGACCTTGGGAGCCCTCGCTCTGCCTTAATGTTACTGACCTGGGAAAATGCAAGTCCTAATTGTTTTGGAAGGCACTTTCCCTGCCAATTGAATGCCCTTGAGTTAAAAAACCTTTTGAGCCAACGGAAAGTTATGGTGCAGAAAGAGGCCATCCAGCCCATCGTGTCCATGCCGGCCAAAAAAAAAAGAAAAAAGAAACTTGCTGCTCATTTTAATCCTATTTTACAGTACCTGGCTTGTAGCCTTGCAGGATTCAGAACTTCAAAAGCAGACCCCAGATAGTTTTTAAATGAGTTACGCATTTCAAGCCTCAAGCACCAACTTAGGCAATGAATTCCAGAAGCATGCCACCCAAAAAATCTTTTCCTCATGTCCCCTCTGATTCTTCTACCAATCATCTTCGATCTGTGCCCTCTGGTAATAGACCCCTCACAATTTTCTGCATCTTTTTCTGTAACCCCAAGCAACTGCTGTCCTGCTGACATGTACAGTTAATCAATATCTCAGCATAATGGGATTCAGTCTGTACCTTGTCATCCTAATTGCTAGTCTTCAGCCTCTGAAGTTTATTTTTCTAGTAAGAAGTCTTACAACACCAGGTTAAAGTCCAACAGGTTTGTTTCAAACACGAGCTTTCGGAGCGCAGCTCCTTCCTCAGCTGAGGAAGGAGCAGTGCTCCGAAAGCTTGTGTTTGAAACAAACCTGTTGGACTTTAACCTGGTGTTGTAAGACGTCTTACTGTGTTCACCCCAGTCCAACGCTGGCATCTCCACATCATATTTTTCTAGTGGGAAAGAAAGCTTCACAAAACATTAACATGGAATTGCTGCAGTCAGAGGTTTATGCTGAAACTCACCTATTTCCATTCCCAGCCTCGATCGGAGGATAGAGCCAGCTGAGGCCACAACAGCACACGTCTTGAATGGGCCCAGTGCTTGGGTAAGATTTTTGTTTGGTATGCACTCTCGCCAGTCAGAGGTCGTGAAGGACTCATCTCCGTACTCAATGGACACCACCTGGACTCTCTGTTTCAGTTCACATAACAGTTCTTTGCTGTTGAGCTTCTTCAGCTTCTTTGTCCCGGTGAAGTTCACAGCATATTTATTCATAGAGACATAATTGTTTTTGACAGTCTGCAGGCGCCGGTTGAGGTTGTTCGACGAGCTTTCATCATTCCAAATCATCCACGAGTTCCACTGATTTTTGAAATTGAGCTTCACCTTATTGGATTTCGCTGCTGTGTTGGAAAAGATGCTGGATAAGTCCCCATTAACCACAGATGTGGGCGGGCGATTCTTTGAAACAGTTGTTTTTTTAAACCGAAGCTCTGATTTGCTGGACCCGTTCACTCTGCTGTTGTTTGTCCTCAAACTAATTCTGGAACTTAACAAATGGTTTTGTGCTGCCTCAAAGGTTTTCCAAAAGGAAGCCGGGGTGGCAAATGCATGATTTGGCTGAAGTATATCCTCTTTACCTCGCAATACCTCCTGTACGGCCCACTGAATGAAATTATATTGGAGGCCCTTGGCCTCTGTGCTGTTCAATCTATTTCTGAGCAGCAGGTTTCCTTTTTGACAGCACATTTTATAAAATACCATGTAGAGGCAGAGAACTGTGATGCTTGTAAAGAAGAAAACTTTCTTCATGGTCCAAAGTCTACGTCGAGCCATATTAATCCACAGTTCAATTCAACCTATCACTTGCCGGACAGTTTGGAAACCTGCAAGCAAAACAAAAGTCACATTTTAAGAGCTTCTTTCTGCTCATTTCAGCTGTCGGTCTTTGGCAGTTTGACAATAGCTTGCAGCTGGCTGCCTGAAACCTGCTTCCTGAAATAAGTAACACAAATACTACTCTGACACCAAACGATAAGAGCCGTTAGAGAAATGAATTAGCACAATTATTTATGGAAGAGCTAACTAAGTATTTGTCACATTGGTTTGGCTCAACTAATCTCACCGTCTTCTGAGTCATGAAGGTTCTGTAGGTATATTCGGAATTCAGATAAGTGAAAAAAAGACTTGAACTAGCAGTATGGAATGAAAAAAAGTTGGACTTGCTTTAATAATCTGCCTTGTTTAAAGAAAGAAGTGGTTAAAGATTCTTCAGGTGGGGATTTAATAATCGACCGACAAACCGAAATATAATGCTTTCATTCTGTTTCACAGAATTTCACTCCCTCATAACCCACACCAAATTCTCAGAGCACAGAGTGTAGGGGAAGAATGGGTTTCAAATGACACCAAACAGATTTTTTAAGAAAGTCCCACTGCTTCATACAGGGGAAAGCACTGGTAAAATGCAGAGAAACGAGTACAAAAAAGACAACTTCAGAAACATTTCCATGAGTCCCGTTAAATGGAGATATATCATTAACAGTATTACTAAATAACACGCTCTCCACCTCCCCCCCCCCCCCCCCCCCCTCCAGACATAAAGCACTTCATGAAGTAGCTCCTCTGGAAGATGAGGAACATTACCTTCATTGGAATCCTTCACCTTCACTACAGAGGATGATCTGCTGAACACCATTGTCCTTTTCGAACTACACTCACCTTCATTGCCTCTTTATTTTCCTCGACCGTAGCTAAACACCCTTGTGGTTTCGCTGCATCCTCTTCCTGTGCTCACACAAAACTCTAGTTTGCTTTTGCCAGTTTGAACAACATTCTTGATATAAATATCATTCTAAATATGTTTGTATTTGGTTGAGGGCAGATAACCACCTGGGAGTTAAAACCTCTTGAGTCACACATTACTATGGTCAGTGTAGGGTTAGTATAGCCTCACAGCTTTCCCACCACCCTTCCATCCGATTTTCATTTCTTTAGAGCCACAGTTTCTGGAACCTCAGCTTCCTCTTTCCTCAGGATTCCAGTGAATGCACAGGGCGCCCTGGGAACTTCAAATTTCCTTTTCCTTAGTAAAGACCAAGGCCAAATACTTGGCAAATGCTTTCTTTGTGATCATCACATATAAATTGACAATTTGTGACACTCACTTTTAATAATTATTGGGCCAGATTTTCCAGCCATTTCCCCCCTCGGTGGGTGAACAGTGCACCAGGAGCACTGTGACACTGTTGTACTCAGTCTCTGGTAAACTGTGGAGGACCGCCTTGTGCACAACACTCTTAGTAGTCGGATTTGACGCCGATGTGATTAACCGCTGGACTGATGCAAGACTGGAGGGCCTGACGAGACAGCAGCGGCCAGCTGTTTTAATGAGCTTCATGAGATGCAAATGGCATTTATGCCACCTGCCAGCAGGAAGATCAGCTTGGCATTATCCCGCCATTGAGAGAAATGCAATGCAGTTATACATCAATGGGTTTCTGACTTTTGTCTTTCCCAAGTCAGTCCTAACCCAATCCATTGTTCTAGTTTCTTTTCCTTCCTGGTAGGATCTTAAACCTCTGCCAGGGTTGGCCGTACAGGTGGGTCAGTGCTCAGGATGCTGTGGTCGAGGAAGGAGTTGGAGTTAGGGTGCAGGATGACATGGTGGGAACTGACGGAAGACTAAAGATAAAAGGCGACACAGTAATCTTTCACTTTTGCCACAACTAGTAAGTGGCAGTTTGAGCAATCAATTGTTTGGGATTAAACTGAGCAGAACTTCCCTCAACGAGCCCCCCCCCCCCCCCCCCCCCCCCCTCCCCCCCCCCCCCCCCCCTCTCCCACCCCACCAAATCTTTCATTAGAGTTCCAAGATTGTGCTGTTAGTTTGTCTGATCAATAATATGGACAGAAGAATCAGTGCTCCCATCGGGAAAGTGGATTGGGTGAGTAAATGAATACTGGATTTGTTAATGGTTTGTTGATTATGGTTTTAAGATACATAGATGATGGGCATTGTTTGATTATGGGCTGGGATCAGTTATAAAGAGCAGGCTCATCCTGGGTACAACAAGCTCAAGGTCTTTTGTTGCTGTTGGATGCAGCAGAGTCTGAGGTGCATCATTGGGCCCCTCCGGTCCCCCAGAAGCCTGTTTCTCGGCTGCGCGTTCGGTGGTGGCGGGATTCTATCTTCCCGCTGCTTGTCAATGGTATTTCCCATTGAAACCACCCAACAACGCCGCGAAACCCACTGGCTTCCACCGGAAAGAGTGAATCCCGATGTCTGGAGAATTCCGGCCGTGGTTGTAGTTTTTTCAGTTTCTGTTAAGATTGTGTCCTTTGGCATAGTGCTCCTTAAAGGGACTGGTGACTTCATTGAGGACAGTGCCTACAGAGGAGCCCTGAGAGTGGTGTCACGATCACCAGATGAACCCACAGTTGCCAAGGTTAATGGTGAGCACCAAGGTAAGTTTAGACAGGTTTCTAATTAAATGAATGAATCTATAAAGTAGAAAAATCTCTGTTTAATGCAGACTTTTACAAAAGAGGGGAGTTGATTTTTTAAATATTTACATATGTAGTGGTTGGGAATGGCACTCTGTTTATGCTAATTGTCAAGTGAAATTTGTTTGGAGAATGCAAATCCTTTGGCAGGTTGATATTGTTGATAACGATGAAAAAGGTTTTGGATATTTAAATGTGAAACTTTTATCATTACCACAAATGTTGGCAAAATGCAAGTTCACCCAGTTGCCAACCCTCCAGGTTTGACCTTGAGACTCCAGGTACTGAAGATCAATCTATCCGACAACGCCCTGAGCCACCCATTTGGTAATCAAGGGTCTTTTTTTGCTTTCCAGTTGGCGTAGAAAAGCAGCCCTACGCAAGGATGGACTGGCCGGGCAACCCATGGTGAGCGAGTGGAGGTGTGCAGTTAGGAAGGGCAGAAGAGATCATGTGATGAATTCTCCAGGATAACGTTCAACTGGAATTGGCAACCCTGTCATTGTGCCGTTTTCCCTCAGGCTAGCCTTGAACTTCCCATGGTGGTCACAACTCCCAAGATGCTCAGACACATTTAGCCTTGCTCTATCTCAGAAGTCATAGCAGGATCTCGCAACATTATGATCGGCAGAATTAATGACACATGGGAAAAAGCGGGGACAGTGCTGGAAAATGAAAACCATTGCCAGATAAGGCGGAGAAATATTCCAGTTGTAAATTCTAATATTATTATTGTCACAGTAATTAAAAGGCACCTTCCTCCTTTTCATTGGGAGTTTTCTTTAATCCAGTTTGTATCTCTCTATTCAGCATCATTGCCTAATTTGTTTTAAATGACTCCCTGTCTCTCTGATTTCCTGCTCCTGTTTCCATCCAACGCCTGCAGGCTCTCCGTGATTTGCTGCTCTTTTAAAATCATGGAAAATCTTGTGCGCAGGTTTTGTTGCTGCCACATCACCAGGGGACATGAAGTAATTCATGCATGAGTCTGGCAGACAGTTCAGGAAATTTAAGTCTTATTAGTGTGTCACCTAAAAGCCAGGCTGCACATGGAGGAATAAACTGCAGTCACAGTCAAGTCTTCAGCAAGCTAAAACATTGTGAGGAACTATATTCTCCAGGCAAATATTTCATTTCCAGCGTTCCTCCACTTTTAACATGGACAAGTGAATTACTGAAATGTGACGCATGATGGTGGAACCAAAGACGTTTACAACACTGAGGTGGCCATTGTGTTTGTGTCAGCTCCTGATTAGAGTAACCCAATACTAACCTTCCTGCCCATGCTCTCCCCAAGCCAGGTATCTCTCCCGGCTTCAAATATTCATTTGTTTTCAAGAAGCAATAGTCTCTGTTTCAACCACAATCTGTGGCCCCAGGTACAGGAATTATCCCAAACTGTTTTCCTTACTGTGAGATTATTTAAAATCTATCATCCTTCGATACTGATTTCACTCCACCCATCCCCCCCTCCCCCCCTCCCTACCAAACAAAGGAAATTGTTCTTGATTATTCACACTATCAAAATTCTTCACAATTTTAATGACCTGAGGACACCGGGGAGAGGGGAGGGGTTAGGTCGGGGATGGGGGGGGGGGTTGGGAGCTGGGGGGGGGCTAGGGAGGCGGCATTATCGGGAATGTGTACAGCACATTGAACAATCTTTTGCACAAACATTGAGATGCCTCTGTCGCTTTCTTCCGCAATGCGGGCTGGCCCCCGGATCCTTTGCCTATCTCTCCAGGCACCCACCCCTCCCCGTGGCACCTACCCACCCTCCAGCCGTGGTCATGTCCCGGGAGCTGTGTCCCTTCTCCTGTGTGTTCAGATGTTGGCTGCTGTGTGTGTGGTGTTGACTCCCACACAGTGTCCAGGCATCAAGGTGCAAACGGAATGATAGGCAATGACTCCCACATGCTACATGACCCGCCTACCCATGGGAACTCGCTTGGCACGTGTCAAGTGCTTACTTAACCACGATTGCCAATTCCCTATCAGCGATAGAATTCTGCCGCGCAGCCAGAGGCCTCAGCAATCGGTGGGGGTTATGGGTGATCGGTGGGGTAGACGGGCAGGGACGGGTTGCCCCCGGAATGGGATCGGGATCCAGCATGGTGGTGCCGTGAGCGACTGCCCCCAGTTGCCCCCGCCCTCCCTCCCCAGTGTTCCCCCCAACCTCCCACGGCGGCCCACCCTTGTGGAGGGTCCCCCACCCCCCGATGAGCACTGGGGTGGCAAGCCCAGTGCCCCCATTCTCTTTCCTTGTTAACAAAGATTGCTACTCACCTCGGCTCCCCATGGAAGCACTTCCGCCAGATTCACATTTTTCAGAAGGAGTACTAATCGGTGCCAGTGTGAGCATTTGTTGGGGAGGCCGTACAATGGCAGGAGGCCGTTGGATGACAGGCGGCTCTCGTTAATTGAATGGAAATGGGATGTAAGTGGTGATAATTGGTTTCTCGCCACGCTATGCTGGGATTCTGATTTTGCCTACGGGAGCAGGCCAGTTGCATCGCAAACTGTTTGGCACTTGGCGCGGTTCGTGTTTTTGGCCTCTCTCGCTATTCACCGTCCTCGGGATGCTTCTGTGGGAAAGCAACAAGGCCGGAAGATCGCGCCCAGTATCTTTCCTTAAATAAAGGAACCAAAACTGCTGACAGTAATCCAGATGTGGTCTCACCAGTATCTTGTGCAGTTGCAAAATGATTTCTCTACTCTTCTGCTCCAACCCCCTTGAAATAAGGGCCGACATTCCATTACTGTACTGACTACTTGCTGCACCTGTGTGCTAGCTTTCTGCATTTTGTGCTAAGCGCCCCAACTCTGTTCTGATATACTTGTCGAAAGATTTTTAACTATTGCGAACCTTTCTGGCCAGTTAACTCAAATTATTTATTATCTCAGTGAACCTTTCAGGTCCAAAACATGCCCTTTTTCTGTTTTCTCGTTGAACCTTGCTGTAGCGTGGTCACCATTTCACCTACTCTGACAGTCCCTTCATCTCTCATACAGCAGATAATACATCACACGTACAGTTTGTCAGGCACAGCACCTGTTTCAGCTGTGCCTGATCATTCTGACAACCAGCGGTTCATTGATTTACCAAATTGGTTCCGGATACATTTGAGCAGAATGCAAGAGGCAAGAACGAGGCGCCAATTTTACATGAGCCATTGGACAGAAATTTTGAGCAATTCTTTATCATATACATTTGGTAAACTAAAGCAGTATCTTTAGTGAACACACAAGATTATTGGGTTACAGAATGATCGTCTCTTGACTACTGCAACTGAAGTTCAATTGCACTACATAAGCCTCTCCATAACTGTGACAAATCTACACTACCTCTTCAGCAATGAGTGGGAAAGGTGTTGTAGTGAGCCAAAAAATCAGAAATGATTTTAAGAATTCTCTGGCATTTTCTTTCTCTCATGAACAAAATTCTGGGACTGGATTCTCCACACCCTGATGCCAAAATCGTGTTCGGTGACAAGGCGGAGAATCGTTTTCCCGAAAGAAATCTGGACCGGCGTCGGTTCCACGATTCCCTCCCCCCCCCCCCCCCCCCCCCCCGAAAAGTGAGGCGGCTGCGGACCGATCGGAGGGCAGGGGGGGCCTCATTCAGGACTGGGGGCTATGTGTGCGGGTGGTCCGGGTCGGGCGAGCGGCCGATCTGGGGCACCATTTCGGTGGTCTTGGCCCACTAGAGGTCGCCGCTGTGTGCATGCGCGGCCTCTCACCTGGAAGTGTGGGCAGCTGGAGCTGAGAGCTCCACAACAGCTGCCTGCTAGCCCCTTGCAAGGCTGTGAATCTGTGGCCTTTTGACACCAGTTTTCCCGGCATAAAAGACCACAGTTTGAATGACTGCATGGCGACATAGTCCCCAAAATGGAGAATTCAGCCCCCGAGCTCATTGGTAAACTCAGATAGGGAGCTGGATCCTCCGCGTGCGGGATGGTCCATTTTGCCTGCAGCCCGGGGGTTTCCCGACGGCAGGGACTGCCCACAATGAGAAACCCCATTGACCGGCCGGCGTAACGGAGCATCCCGCTGGCGTGCTGAAATAGAAATGTGGCGCACCGGGGCGGAGAATCCAGCCCAGGGTTTCAGATGTACTCCAGGAAGGTCGCAGTAGTGAGCAGAGCACTTGCGGAAATTCCAGCAAGTTATGGCCAACGACATTAGTCACTGGGAAATCCACACTTCTCTGACACTCGCCATATGCTGTCTAGTGACCTTGGGGCAGGGCTCTCTGTTTGGGAAACATAGATTCTTCCGGCGCAGTAAAATCGCTCATGTCTGCGCTGGCGCTAGGAGCAGCGCCCAGGAGTGATTCACTCTCCTCGTTGAGATCTCCCCCTGTTTGCGAGATAAAGACCCCCACCGTATCAGAGACCCCTCCCACTTTGTAATGTGTTTTGGCTTTCTATGAAGTAACAGCTGCTTTCTGTACTTCTGTCTGAGGCAGCAGATGAAAGGGACGATTAAGTGAAAAAGCAGTGATTTTTTTTCACTGATTCTGCCCGGTCTGCTCTTTAGCTTCCAGGCAGTGGTGACTGATGGGGGGTGTCTGATACAGGGAGGAGTCTCTGATTGGGTTGGGTTCTCTGATGAGTGAGGTGTCTGAAATGGGGTGTTTCTTCAATGCAGGGGTCTCTGATATGTGGTGGGCTAGGGTGGGCAGGATTTCTGTTGTGGAGGGAGGGGGCACTCTGATGGACTTTGGGGGCACCTACGTTACATACCTACCCCCTTGGCCTACTGTGAGGTCCACTGCGTCAAGGCCATGCTTAACAATGCTTGCACCAATCCACGTTTAAGGTGAATCTCGGGCGAGAGGACTGGGGCACCACGGAGGCATGGAGAATCGGGCTTCCAGCCCATTAATCGGATGCAAATGGGTTAAAATTACATATTTACATCCTCCAACCGGGGGTGTGTGTAGCCTGCTACTGCCAGTCCCATTTTTTGCCTGATGCGCAATTTACCGTTGCACCGGGAACTTCATTACCAGCGGCAGGCAGCGGTGAATCCACCCTATGCTTCATACAAGTAGTCATTTTCATGAACGAACCTAACATGTATTAGGAGGTATGAAAGGCCTCAAGTTAGTCCTCTCCTATTTTGAATAAATCAAATAAACTGAGGGACAAATTAAAGAGGCAGCTCCTTCAAGGGATACTGTCTGAAACAAAAGCAAATCACAAATAAACTTAAAACACTGAAACAAAACCTGATTAAGAGGGTCAATAAGGTACCCCAGTCCCCTGGTGCCCACCAAACATGGAAGGTCTTGACGGTGCTGGTCGGCACAAGGGACACCTCACCATGAATGTAGTCACAGTAGATGACAAACAGTCAGGTCAACACTCTCCTCTGACTGAATACCCAATGCATATGTATGCTTCCAGGAAGGAGTATGGATAGCAATTGGTTGTGAGATCCATTGGGTGTCATGGCTAATAGCCTTTTTAACTATATAAATAGGATTTCCAAGCTGTGTTACTTCCCTAACCCATGCCATATTTCACCCACACACCAAAAGGAATAGCAAGGCTTGGGGAGTAAAAAGGGATGTTATCCTCAAATTAATAATGATTACGTTAATGTTGTTGGAGAAGCTGGTTAAATAGCCACTAAACTCTCAGCTTGTTCTGTGAACTGATATTAATATAAATGTAACCATTTGCTGTAAGTTTGTTACATTGTACTCTCTCTTGTAATCTGAGGTCACGTGATTTGATCAAATTGGTCACACCAAGGGCAAGCACAGTGTTACACGAGGGAGATATTAAGAAATTGGGTCCAGAAATGAGACTCCAACGTAGCAGGCAATTTAGGGGTTAAACAGAATTGGGAAAAAAAACCTGTTAGCACAGAGTCAAAGGGGTGCACCCTCACCTGATTGAGATACATTGTCCCAGTCAGACTGAAACCCATTAGTGGAAATGCACATGATGACCCAGATCCATTGTTCTTCGGGACACTCCTGCCTGACCAGCTATTAGCCCATTGCAGGGTCTGTTGGCCTCTTTATCTGTCAACGGGATTAGTTGCATATCAATAACCTGGCTCTGTCCTTTAATATAAAAGGGAGTGGGCAATTAAACAGCCAAGATAATGGAAAAACCCAGCAGAGAACTTTCGTTGAGGTGATGTGGGGAGCTTAGGGAGAGAGGGGAGAGAGAAAGAGAGAAAGGAATGCTGTTTTGAAGAGTTACAGAAAGAAGTCTTTGGAAATCGACTGAGCAGGTCATGAAAGTTGCCACGAGGCATGTTTTGGAAAAAGGGTTAAAAAAAAGTCACTACCAGAAGAAAAAATGCTACATAAATACATGTATTGCCTTTGTCTGTCTGTGAAAGTGGCTGCATGTTCTGTTACAGTGGTATTTAATGGGAACTAGTGTGATAAGATTAAGAAACTGTATGTAATCTGTTATTGTTAGAGCTTAAGTTTAAAAGTTTAAATATGGTTTTCTTTAGTTTTAGTAAAGTTTGTTTGTAAAATAAATAAGCTCTCTTGGTTACGGGGAACAGGAAGAAAATTGCGGAATTGAGGCCAAGATCTGATCAACTGTGATTTTATTGGATCAGACCCAAGGGTAAGTTGGTCTATTCGTCTAACTTATGCTCTTATTGTATAATAAAGGAAACAACTGAGTCAAAACAAATTGTAACTCATGCATAATTAGGGTTTGATATCTGAATAGAAAATGGAGGATGCGAGATATAGAGCGCAAATGAACAGAAATGAAACAAGAGTCCCGTATCGGGCGCATTTAGCCAGGTGTTTCCCAACGCTGGCAGTGCCAAAGAATGACCCCGCTATTAAACAGGACTCTGCTTCATTTCTGGGCCTTGGTGAGGATCGCCCTGCCAAGGCTGCACTTAGACTCACTTCCTGCACTAACGAGCTCTGCTCATCAGTAAAGGAAAAGATTTTTAAATGGTGCCCCAATCTCCAAACACGGTCTTCATACTCCCCCCGAAGCTCCAACTTACTAATTTAGGGGGTCATCGAGCCCCTTGCACCCCACCTCATAAGGGAAGGGCATCCCTGGGTTTGACCCCTGGCATGGGCAAGATGCCACCTGGCACCCAGGCAGTGCCATCTGGGCTCCTGGCAGTGCCACCTGGGTGCCACCCTGGAAATGCCTGGGTGTCCAGATGGCATTGCCGCTGTGCCCAGATGGCATTGAAGGTGCCAGGATACCATGCTGCCCAGATCCCAAACTTCCAAGGGCCCCCTACTGCCTGGAAACACCACCCCCTCTCAAAGTGCCAGTATACCTGGTCCACATTTGTGGAGACCAGTGCTAAACGGTGCCACGCGAGGTCTTCCAGGCTGTGTAGATCCGATGTCGACTTATTGAGACTAACTGCTCACTTGAATGTGAAAATCTGGATCCTGGCCTCAATGGGCAGGATCCAGGTTGCACTGGTAAATCTTACGAGAGGCCGCGCTTGAGATTTACCAGTCTTGTCACATCCCGAATCGGGTGCGACGTGACCGACAGATCGCACCCGTAATCTCAAAAGATTTTCAGTTAATATTTCTACATCCATACATTCTCAGAAAAGCTGCATTAGGGAGCATATGGGAGCCACAGTGGAGACATCTGTTCTGTCCCCGTCTCCCACTGTGACTTCAGCAAACTGGCAATTCTCAGATGTGGTACAAGCTCTGATACATTGCAATTTCTCTTTCCTTTCAAGTGAAAAATAATGTTTCAAAACTCTCAGTAAACAAACTTCCACTTGTATATAAAGTTGAATCTTGAAAAGCATCTCGAGATACTCGATAGAGGTTTAAGCAAAATATATACCGAGTCAAAATAGAAATTCGGGGTTGTACTTTCCTCACGGAGGTGGAATACAGGAGCTAGGCCTGTCTTTTCCCACCTCTGCTGAGAGTTTAACTGGGCGCGCCTTTAATTGATATGAAGACAGTTTCACGTCCACCTATTAAGAGTCAGCTAGGAGGGGGTGGCGGGGCAAGAATGGAGGTCAGTCGCATGAGGTGTAAGTCTCATTTTGGCACCCCATGACAGCCATTACTGAGGCTGCTGGTTATCCTGAGAGAGATCTAGGATTTGTGCCAAAGCTTTCCACTTCATCAGAGGGAAGCGAGCTGTCACAAGAGAGAAGGGGGCCAGGCACACTGGGGAGGACAGACTCTTATTTCCTTGATGCTGACCTGGATTTCATTCCAGAGGCCTCCGTCAGTGGCCCCACAGAGGGGTGAGTAGCCATCTTTTCAAGGGATTTTTTCTCTGATCCTGCTCCTATAGAATTTATCCAGGCAGTCTAAAGGGTTGGAGTGAAGATCTGAAGTAACCTGGACTGCTGAAGGATGAAAGAGGATGGAAGCAGCCAGGAAAACAGGTGCACATTTCGTAGATCATAAGACCATAAGACGAAGGAGTAAAAGTAAGTCATTCGGCACCTCGAGTCTGCTCCACCATTCAATGAGATAATGACTGATCTGATATGATATTCCTCAACTCCATTTTCCCACCTTATCTCCATAACCCTCGATTCTATTACTGATTAAAAATCTGTCTATCTTAGCCTTGAACATTCTTAACGATCCAGCCGCTACAGCCCGCTGCGGTAAAGAATTCCACAGATTCACTACCCTCTGAGAGAAGAAATTCCTCCTCATCCCTGTCGTGAATAGGGTTAATCTTAAAATTCCTAAATGGGCTGTTCTCGTTGTGGTTGCAGACAAGTTGAATATTGAAGTAATAGAATCCCTTCTCATTAATTAATCTCACCTGCCGGCCATTTGGTACGCTGACGCAATCAACAATGTTCTGTAATTGGTGGGATCCAATAATGGCAGCAAAACCCTACGGTTACTGAAACTGCCATATTTGATATTGTGAAGTTGTGATATTTGATATGTTGTGAAGCCTTGGCGAAGAGAGCATTTGTCAACTGGGCGGGGTAGAGGTGTACAGCTGTCTTTGAGATGCCGCAGACGTCAGCAGCTAACACTTGGAAGGATCCAGCAGCATGATAATTCAAAGTGGGGGAATGAGGTTAAGCTCTTAACAAGCCGCAATCTCAATTGGTGCTGAGGGCAGAATGTTCGCAGACTCACTCTCTGCTGTCACAAAAATGTCCAACCTGGCGAATGGAGGCAGCAGGCAGGACGTCAGCGCAGTTCCATTTTCCTCCATTCAGACTCGATCCCAGTAGTGACCGTCCGACCGTAGGAGGCAGGGCCAAAGAAATTAGTCGAACGGGATGGGTCTCAAAGACGCTCTTCAAAGATCAGAGGAAGGTGGAAAGATGAAAGAGTTGAAGACGTGCCTACCGATCACGGGGAATGCAAAACAGACCAGAGGAATGGAGAATTCCAAAAGGGACTGGAGAAGGCCACAGTGATGGGAGGAACGTAAACAGAAGAATGAGAATTTTAAATGTGAGGTGTTGGGAGTAAGTGGAATGAGAATGGGAATAGAATTCGGTGATGTCTGGGCAGTGGACTGCAATGGGGTCGGCTGCCTATTGCTATGAACAGATGCCTTGCATTTTGGTGTTGCAACCTCATTTAAATCTGGCTGGTGAGCTATGGGACATCAAACAGCCATCCTAGCGCAGCTTGGCCGATCGGTGAGGTCTAATGGTGAGGGCCCTTTCTAAATGAAGCGAACTGCAACGCTGTGATTATGGAAAAATATGGCTACCATTTTGAGGATGTTACTGCCACATGAATGGCAGACAAAAGGATCAGTATCAACCCTGGTGCATTATGCCATGCTTTCATAGATCGCCTTATAGAAAATCGATAATGTTAGCCTAAATGATAAAACAGAAGTAACTATTCAAATAATGCTTATACCTAAGTAATAATGGCCTGTCAAATGTAACAATAATATTACATTCATAGAATTTGCAGTACAGAAGGAGGCTATTCGGCCCATCGAGTCTGCACTGGCTCTTGGAAAGAACCCCCCACCTAAGCCCAGGCCTCCACCCAATCCCCGTAACCCCGCCTAACCTTTTTTAGACACTAAGTGCAATTTATCATGGCCAATGCACCTGGGCTGCACATCTTTGGGTTGTGGGAGGAAACCCACTGTTTGAAAAAATAGATTTAAAACGCTTTGAGAAGTTCACATACAGATATATGAGACACCATACGCGGGATTCTTTGTTCTGCCAGACCCATTTTCTGGTGCGGTGCGGCACCGCCCCTCCCGCCAGCAGCGGGATACCCTGTTCTGGCAACTGCTTATTATAATAATCTTTGTTATTGTCACAGTAGGTTTGCATTAACACTGCAATGAAGTTATTGGACAAAGCCCCTAGTCGCCACACTCCAGCGCCTGTTCGGGTACACAGAGGGAGAATTCAGAATGTCCAATTCACCTAACAGCACGTCTTTCAGGACCTGTGGGAGGAAACCCACGCAGACATGGGGAGAATGTGCAGACTCCGCACAGACAGTAACTCAAGCAGGAATCAAAACCAGGACCCTAGTTCTGTGAAGCAACAGTGCTACCACTGCTACCGTGTCGCCCATGTGGCCAACCCCGACGCTGTCGGGAAATTCACGGGCGCAAGTGTGCTGCCGACAAAGCAGAGGACCTTGCCGACGGAGAATCCCGCCCATGTGTCCAATACAGTTCTGGGGAAAGTTCCTAACAAAATGTTAATTCAGTTTTCTCGATCAGCTGCTGGCTAAATTACGCATTACCAGCTTTCTTTCGTTGCATGGAATATATTTTCAGTAGTCGATGGTTGACAGTTTTGCATTGGCTTTCACTGAAAATTGGCCAGATTACAACAAAGTGCTGTGTCAAGCATGCTGCTAATGCTGAGGTAAGTGGATTGTTCAAAATTTATTGTAAGAGCGATTTGTTGCTTTGACCTGAATTACAGGCATGTTTCCTCTCAATGTTTCATGGCTCATTCAGAATTCTGGCCTTTCTTTTTCTATTGAAAACTAAATCTTGAGTGCTTGCTTTTCCTTTGAGTGAGCATCACGCTGTACCTGTTTGTGTAGAATGTGAGCTGATGGTCCTTACGGTGCTGTTTCAAGCAATTGTCACTCTTTATCCTCACTCTCAGCTTAGGTCTACATTTTAGATTTTCTATGAGCTGAATCAATCTCATACAAGCAAAAAAAAGTCTTGATTTCGAAAAGCACTTTGGAAAAATAAGTCCCTTTCTCTCTACTGACCTAATTCTCATTCTTTCCTTTTACTTGTTGACTTTTATTTTCCATACTTTAAAATTACAACTTGAATTTTTTTCTCCAAACCCTTTATTCCTAAAAATTAAAAAAACGGAGAAACTATTTTTTCATCCCTCATTCGCCATTCAGTAGGAGCATCTTTTTTCAATAAAAATATTCTTTAGTTGGCTTGAAGTCAAAGTCGTTCTTTGCAATTTAAACCCCAATAGCTGCAGGTTGACAAAGCCAAAATCTAACATGGAAAATCACCTCACTCTTCAAACACTTTCACAACCGGTGTTCATTGGACAGCATTTGTATCAAATAACATTCGTGGGTTCAACTAAAGGGCTTGCAACTTGTGGTAAGATTGGTCAAATAATGCGATCTAACCAAAATAAAAGAGAGTGCTTTTCTGGGCGGGATTAGCAGGGTCATTTCCGGCACTCGTAGCTGGAAATACCCCGCTATCTAACGGCAATCTGTCTTGTTTACATGCCCCGATGGGGTATGGCCACCTGAAGCAACACTCAGTGTCATTTCCTGAACTGAGGATCTCCAACAAGCGGAGCTCCTCAGTGCACAAAGGGATTGGGCACTCCCTGATCTCACAACCCTCCGATGCAAATCCCGGGCCCATCCAATACCCCAACTCACCTGTCGGGGTGTCCTCGGACACCCGCACCCCACCATATATGGGCAGCGCATCTCCAGACCCGATTCCCAGCACGGGCACAATTCCAACTCGGTACCTTGGCATTGCCAGCCTGGCACTGCGACCCGGGCACCCTGGCAGTGCCAGACTGGAATCCAGGTGACATTGCCAGGGTGCACAAGTGAAACCAGGTGGGCAATGTCAAGGTGCCCGGGCGGCACCAGCAATGCGAGGGTGCCAATCTGCCAGGAGGTTGACCACCTGGGAGCCTCCAATCACCTGGGAGACACCCCGCCTACCGTCCTGCCTGGTTCCTGTTTGTGGGGACCAGTACTGAATGGCACCCATCTGGGGTCTCCTCTGTAAGGACGATAGATGCCGGTTTGATCTGGCCAAGGCAGAGGTAAGTCACCTTCTAAGCCAACTTCACTCTGTAAGACTGGATCAGTGTGGGTGGGATCAAGATCGTGACGTCTCGTGAGATCTGGTTAGATCTCGTGAGGCGTAATGGCCATCAGGAAGCCCGGGGGAGCCCATTCCGGACATCTACTGGTCACGTTGTGCTCCTGTTCAGTGCCCCGATGCCCCCAAGAATGGTTGGGTGTGGGGTTCTGCTAACTTTTATTGATTGCGGGGGGGAAGGCTGCCCCACTGGGGTTGAGGAGGTTGCCATGTCGGCGGGAGGTCGCATTGTCCATCCGTGGGTGTGTGCGCGGGGGGGGGGGGGGGGGGGGGGGGGGAGGGGGGGGGGGGGAGGGGGGGGGTGGACACTCAAGCTTATTTTGTGATTGGATCTTCATTTCAAAATGGCGCCCTGATCACTGAGGACCTGGTCAGGCCAACGTGTTTAATTCTCTGCTGCCAAAATAAATTCTGGACGGGAATACCCGACCAACCCAACGCGTGTTTTTCAGCAGTAAAGGCGGCTCGCCAGCAGGATTTACCAACCCCGCCATTGTCAATGGGATTTCCCGGTGAATGCATCCCTCATCGCCGGGAAACCCAGAATATTCCACCGGCGACAACAACGAGTAGATCACGCCCTAGTGTGGGCTAGGCCAGAGAAAACACCTCTAGCCCCCAAAAAATAAAGGGCGGGATTCTCTGGCCACGTCCACCCGGTGATCGGACAATCGCGCCATGGTCAATTGATTTCTCCATTGTCGGCGTCTCACCTGTGGAGTTCTTGCAGAGAGCAGGGTGGAAGAATGCCACCTGAAGATGTGGGTGAACCCAAGTCTGGCTCTCACCCAAAAAGCCGGCGGGAAACACCTAGCCAAATTTACTCAAAATGACAATCAGGGTGCGATCCAATGACCACACTGCGCCCGAAAAGCAACTCGCCGCGGCACAGCTTTCTGATAAAAGTCAGGAGACCCCACTCCCAGGATCTACCCGGCTCATGAGATACAATGCAATCTTGCAAGACGTTACGATGTAAATCCCGCCCATTGTGGGCAGGATCACTTTTTGATTCATCTGCATATTAGAGCGAGACAGTTAGCCTCACTAATGTGCATCTTCCCAGGTGCCTGAGGCTTTGGGATTCATCCCCTTTGACTCGGAGTCCACAGGTAAGTGCCGGTCAGCACTGGTCCCCACAAACAGAGACCAGACGGAACTGCAATCGTAGAAGTCTCCCAGGGGATCAGAGGCCACCAGCTCTATGCCCTTTGGGCAGGATGGAGCCTTGGCATTTCTGGTGCCAAGTACTGAAGTACCAGCATCCTGGAAGTGCCACCTGGGTGTCAGCCTAGCACTGCCATGGTGCCCAGGTGGCATTGCCAGCGGCATGGCACTGCCAAGCTGGGATTGTTTGTGCGCGCATGATTGGGCCGCAGGTGCCCTATGTGGATGTTGGGGACGTGCAGGGGCAGGCCAGGGACCCTCCCATAGTGCGTTTGGGCTGGGAGGTTGTTGGGGATTGCTTCGGGTGCCTCAGAGATTGGGCCACCATTTAAAAATGGCGTCCTGATCTCACGCTACACTGGGGTGTTCCGGCGAGTGGAGTTCTCCAGTATACAAAAATGTGCTGTGTGGCCTCGACCACCTTTCCCACTGAGGTCCCTTTTGCGTTGTATAACCGTGTTTCTCGCCGCTGAGAACGCCTGGAAACATGCGGCTAAATACGCTCACTGTGGGCCTTTGTTCCCATTGAGGTGAATCGAGCCCGCAGTCATTTTTCTGGGTGAATTGCACCCAAAATGAAGTTTTTTTTTCGACTGTAGATTATGGTACTCACCAGGGGCTCTGATCAACTGGTTTGAGCTGGGTATGTTTTGTTCCTGTCAGCAAGCAATCAGCCCACAGAAAATAAACAGGCAACATCCAAAATGCTCTCTTTCATTTGCTGCACTAAACGGGTGTTCAACACTTTGATGCACAATTTGCCTGGGATTGACTATTTATTACAAAGTTACGGTTTATCGCTCTCTCGCTCTCTCCCTCCCCATATTCTCATCCACAAATTTTCTGAGCCTCATCCATTGGACATTCCCATCCTGACCCCACACCTGTAGCCCCTGGTTCTCCCAAACCCCACCAACATAAACATTCCTCACCGTGAAGAGAGAGAGGAAAAAAGAATCATCACAATAAAGCAAAAAGAGACTAACATCCACCATAAAAACAACTGAACGGACCCGCAGCAGTCTCTGCGCGGATCCTTCAAAATATTTATAATTTTATTTGTCTTCTGTCAAGGTATACCGGGCATACTTTCTCTGCATCTCTGCCACACTATATTGAGTGCATTTTATGTTCTTTGGCTACTTCCCCCAACTTAATAACCAAAGATCTGCATTCCACATCTCCAGGACGCGCACACCAAAGCAAAACCAAATCCTGCATTCTTCTCCTCAAATATCCACATACATCTAGTACTGGTAGAGATTACTGGATATAAATTTGAAGCATGAGCCCTGGGTGGAATTTCCCACCCCTGCCTCCCCTCCATCATCTGAGCAGCATGCAAATGGCCAGGTGAATCCGTCATTACCAAGGCTGCTTGTGTGCCAGGTGAGTGTGCAAAATGAAAAGTATATTATCCAAATGGTAAGAGTTTGCAGAGCTCCGATATGCAGAGGGATCTGGGTGTCCGAGTACATGAATCACAAAAGTCTACAACAACTAATTAGGGAAGCTAACAGAATGTTATAATTATTGTGAAGAGAATTGAATGCAAAGTAGGGAGTTTATGCTTCGGTCGTACAGGGCACTGGTGAGACCACATCAGGAGTGCTACATAATGTATTTAAGGAAGGATGGAAATACATTGGAAGAAGTTCAGAGAGAGTTTAGAAGAGGAAGAGAGAACTTGATTGAAACAATGTGATCCTTGGGGGTCTTGACAGGGAGAATATGGAGAGGATGTTTCCTCTTGTGGGAGAGTCTAATACTAGGTGTAAGTGTCCTTCCTGTTGATTACCTTAGATCCCCTTTTGTATATTTTGGCTGTTATGATTTTGATCCATGGGTATAATGGGCATGTATCTTTAGGTCAAGCAGCAGAGAGAATGAGGAATTCAAGAAGTTGCAAAACAGTATAGTTCTCGTTTTCAAGCAGCAGAACTCAAAATCTGTGGCACCCAGGAAATGGGCAGGGACTCAGTTCGATTGGTTGGCTGGTCACCAATGAATTGGCCAAAAGGCCGAGTTCTGCCCGGCAACAGGTGGTGTTTGGATCCTGCCGGAGTAGGATGATTTCCGGAGACATAAGGTTGGATACCTAAATGATGAGAATCAAGGACTTGCTCTCTCTTGCTCTTTCTCTCTCTCTTCCTCCCTTATTTTTCTCCTTGATTTCAGAAACTGCAGAGACCTGAAAGAATCTACAGTGCAAACTATTACAGACTGGAAAGCAGAACTCTGGACCCGAAAGCCTGCTTTGAATGAAGGTCTGCTTGAAGACAACCATCTGAAAAAAAAACTCTTTATCATTTATTTATTAATTTGTCTCCCTCTCTTCCCCTTTGTGTTTGTTTGTCTTGTGAGTAGAGAGTGAGGGCAAGTTAAAGTGGGGGGTTAGGAATTAGATAATAGTTAACCAGTTTATTTTGACTGATTTTCATTATAGTTCTTGTTAACAAAAAAGTAATTGTGTTTAAATTTATAAACCTGGTGACTGTAATTATTGGGCAGTCAAGGGCCAAAGACTTCAGGAGTTAGATTCACTGCTCCCCAACGGCGAAATCACTTTTCGATTTGGTGTCGAAATCGGGATTGGCATCGGTTTCTCCACTCCCTGAAAATTGGCGTACCCGAGAAATACGCCGCACCGAGTATACACCGCCTCAGGCCTGAGGCCCCCCCAGCAATGCTCCATTGCCGACTGGCCGAATTCCCGGTGGCATGGCTTATGTGTGCTCACACCGTCTGGGATCCCTCGCGTGGCGGCTGCGGACTCAGTCCGGGGCCGCCACAGTCGGGGGAGGGCCTATCGGCGGGCAGGAGGGGGCTTCATTCGGGGCTGGGGGTAATGTGGGTGGGCGGTCTGGGGTGCGCGAGCGACCGATGCAGGGCACTACTTTGCCAGTCCAGGTCCATGGGCTGCGTCTGCCATGGAGCACGGTGCGGCTGCTGCAGGCCACCGCCGTGCGCATGCGAGGCCACTGAACCGGAAGTGCTTGGGGCCGTATCGGCAGCTGGAGCTGCGAGCTCTACAGCGGCTCCCTGCTAGCCCCCAGCAGAATGGGGAATCTGTGGCCTTTTGACGGCGGTTTTCCTAGCGTAAAAGACCACAGTTTTCACAACGGCGTCAGCACTTAGTCTCAAAATCGGAGAACCTAGCCACAGGTATTTTTCTAAGAAGTACTGGTTAATTCAAGTGTGTTACGGTGCCGTGTCAAGGGGTGGCTGGAATTGACTATGCCTTAGCCCAGGGTACCAAAGAGGCTAATTTCAAATTCTCCGCACTCACGACGGTGCGGAGATTAGCGGAGTTCGTAAAATTTTACGGCCACGCTAGCCTGACGCCCTCCCGCTATTCTCCCCCCCCCCCCCCCACGCCCGACTCCCGATACGAATCGCCGCCGCCGTTTTTTTACGGCCAGCAGCGATTCTCAGCTGGCCGATGGGCCGAGTTCCAAGCCTGGTCTGGCCATTCGTAAAAACGGCCGGAAAGTGCCGATTTTTAAAACCATGGCATCGATTGGCACGGCAGTACCACGGCCGTGCCAAGGGTGCCATGGGCCCGCGATCGGTGGGCACCGATCGCGGGCAGCGGGTCCGATACCCGCGCACTCTTTGTCCTTCCGCCGCCCCGCTGTATCACTTCACGGGGCGGCTGAGGGGCATCCCGGCCCGCGCATGGTTTCGCGCAAATGCGCGATGACGTCATTCGCGCATGCGTGGGCTGGAGTCTTCCAATCCGCGCATGCGCGGCTGACGTCATGTGACGCGTCAGCTGGCGCAAACTCTGGCAAGCGGGCTTAACGAAATTCGTTAAGCCCACGATGCCGGAGTTTACGGCGGAGGCATGCTAGCCCCGACCGGGGACCAGAATCGGTTCCCGGTCGGGGAGGGGGAGGCTGGCGTCAAACCCGCCCGGATTTGACGCCAGCCTTACGATTTCTCCCTCTCTGGGAGAAACGCGCCCAAGGTGTCGCTCATTTAAGACCAAGATGAGGAGTAATCTTTTCTCTGAGGGTTGAGAGTCTTTGGAACTCTTTTCCTGAAAAGGGGATGGAAGAAGAGTCTCTGAATATTTTTACAGCAGAGGAGGATAGATTCTTGCTAAGCAAGATGGTGAAAGGGTATCATGAATAGGCGGGAATGTAGAGTCGAGTTTACAATCAGCTCGGTCAGATCTAAGTAAATGGCTAACAGGCTTGAAGGGCTGAGTGGCCTACCTTTGTTCCCAATTCAAATGTTCACATAGGCTTCTAAATAAACAAATTAATCCATGAAATAGTAACTCTTGTGTTTAATGGAAAAATGTCACAGATCCTTGTTGAATACAGTTGATTTTTAATATTTAAATATTTAAATAGAATTGTGCAGCACTGGCCTATGCTGGTTCTTTGGGGGTTGGCATTGCCATGGCCAGCACCTGCGAAGCTCCATGTAGTGTTCTCCAGGAATAGGGGCACACAGCTGCACCTCCCATGTGCACCTGAGCAAATGTAGCTGGGGTTACGCTAATGTGACGCCAACATTGCAAATTTTGAGAATGTAGGTCCTGTGCTGTCGACTCCTTGGGGAAAAAACAGACGCATGGGGCTGGATTCTCCACAGCCCCCTGCCGAAATCGCATCCGGCGCGAGGGCGGAGAATCCACTTTTAATCCCGGAATCGGACCCGGCGCCAGTCTGGCAATTCTCCGGGCCCCGAAAATCAGCGTGACCGCGGAGTACACCGCGTGGCTGGGGGCCCATTGCCAGAGGCCTGCTCAGCAAACCTCCGCTCCCGACCGGCCGAGTTCCCGACGGCGTGGAACTAACCACCTATTGCCGATCGGGATGCTGGCGTAGCCCTGGTCGGGAGCGTTGTTCTTATAGGTGGCCGGGGATTAGATCCGCAGATGTTAGATGCTCGGGCGTGTTTCCTTTCTGAGTGTGGCTCCACGGTTCAGGTCCAAAGTGGAGCTCAGCGCAGCCGCTGGAGGCTGCCATGCGTATGCACAGACTCCGATCCGGAAGTGCAGGGACCTGTATCCGCAGCTAAAGCTGCAAGATTTACTCCGGGTCCCTGCTAGCCCCTTGCAGGGCATTGAATTAGGTCAACTTTGTTATCGTAATTTTGGGAGTAAAACTCCACCGTTTTTACGCCAGCGTGGGGACATGGTCCCATTTTTGGAGAATCCAGGCCATGAAATATCAAGATGGACCCTGCAAGCATGTTAGCCTCCAGCCACTTTGATTGCAGCTAAGTTACGCTTTTGGAACATTTTGTATTATAAAGTATCAGATTCGGGCAGCACGGTGGCCTAGTGGTTAGCACAACCGCCTCACGGCGCTGAGGTCCCAGGTTCGATCCCGGCTCTGGGTCACTGTCCGTGTGGAGTTTGCACATTCTCCCCGTGTCTGTGTGGGTTTCGCCCCCACAACCCAAAAATGTGCAGAGTAGGTGGATTGGCCACGCTAAATTACCCCTTAATTGGAAAAAATAATTGGGTAATCTAAATTTATAAAAAAAAATAAAAAAAAAATAAAAAAATAAAGTATCAGATTCTCCAGTGCTTTCCTTTTTTCTGGGTGTTTACCAGAGAGTGTCACTGCTTCCTCACAGGGATGTCAAGGATGTAACCTGCACACAGTAGTATGGTTGCACAGCAGCACAGCAAAGAGTTAGATCAGACAATGCAGAGAGTGCAACCTCTGCACCATGTCCTGTGCCACGGTGGAACTGGATTGGTCCATTTCTCTTCACAGCAATGGAAGACTGTATGGCAGGCCTGCTAACACACCCAGCAGCTCATTGCTAATGACCAGTGCATGCGGTTACTCTCTCCCCCTCTTCTTCCTGCGGCTACTCTGACTGTGCAAGTAGCAGCGTTTGTGTTGAAGAACAGGAAATCAGAAGGGTAAGGGGGTTGGGATACGAAACAAGTGGCCCAGATCTTGAGCAGCTTGTTTATCATGTCAGATAGCAGGGTGAGGGGGTGCTGGGATTTAGAAGGGGCATAAGGTAGGATGATTCCTCTTTCTCAATGTTCTCAATGATGCTGCATTCTGGAGCATTGCAGCCATAAGACATAGGAGTAGGCTGTCCTGATGTTGAGAGCTCTCTCTTCCTTTGGGCTGAGGAGATACCCGTGTCCTTGTCACCCATCACCTCTCCAAACCCTTCTGCCCCTTTCTATCACCTGCCATCTTTTCGTGCAAAGAGAGGGCAGAATGCCTGATTGTTGATGTTCCTACCACAGCTGAATAGTTGGAGGTACATGAGTCCAGGGTATGAAGGCCCTAGCATTGGAAAGTGTGTGAGGGTGAGGCGATGTATCTTGATGTTAGATTTAAGTCTTTGAGTGCCGGAGATCTACTGGGTGAATGATGGGGGTGTGATGCATTCAGCAGCGTGAGAGGTTAGTGATGTGCTGGATAAGAGATGTCGTGTGAAGATTCATTCACTGACGTTGACCATCACAGATCATATCCTTGTAGCACTGCTGCCTGTTTCCGGGATGCAAACCCCATGAGTTGACCTTCTTGGCTCCCTCCCTCTTCCGAACGTGATCTCTGAGGCTCTCCCAGCTCCTCACAAGACTGTGATGTTTCTCACTATTCCTAACTGTATCACTAATGCCTCCAATGCCACATATATATGTTTGGATCCTTCTGTGTGCCCTGATTCTCAGTTTCTAAGAATTTCCACTGCAATTATCTTCATTTAAAGGCATCCTGCTATGTTTCGAGCTCAACAGCAGCGTTAAAAAGGAGAAAGTAACACAAGAAACACTGAAACCTGAGTAGAAATCATTCAAGTGAAGTGATTAGGTAGAAAATGTTGTGCCCAGAAATGAGGGTTAAAGGACTTTGCTCCTACAGCGGTTAGCGCCACTCTGATTACCATTAGTCATCGGTGATAATTGCCTGGGTGATGACAATTTATTGACATGCTGCCTTTGTTTATAATGGAGGCAAGTTGGTTCAGGCATCTCAGAGATGTTTCCTCTCATGAATACGAGTGCATAACGAAAGGGTGCTAAAATACATGTTCATCGAGGGCACCATGTATCATAAGACTGCCCTGGGTTTTTCTATTTACTGGTTAATCTCATTGAACATTTGTGAGAATTACCCTTTTGTTTTCTCCTTATTGCAGTATGGAAGGTCAGAAGCAGTTGAGACAAAGATAAAGGACTTACACACAAAACAAGGTCATTTGGCATTTCTGGTACATGCCGGAACTTGCTGAACTGCTGTTGTCGAACTGTTGTCTGTAATGGTGGGATTAGTCTTCACCTTCGACACGACCTGACGCTTAGGGACTCCAAAGCCAAAACCTGAAAGAATAAGGAACATTTGACTCAAAAAACAATAATCAGGTTGATCAAGCATACATGATTCATATACCTAGTTAGTTGTTTTAAAAGCACTGTAGTATTTAGTTATCTCGTTCAAGGGAACATTTATGCACTTAGGGACTTAACAGCAGCTAGTGCTGAGCATTATTGAGAGAATCTGAAAAATCCTTACCACTGACGGTAAAGCATGATCATCAAATCCCTTCAGTGCAGAAGGAAGCCATTCTGACCATCTAGTCTGCACCGACACTTCGAAAGAGCACTCTACCCATGCCCACTCACCTATTCACCCAGCCCTATCCAGATAACCTAACCTGGACACGAAAGGGCAATTTATCATGGCTAATCCACCTAACAAGTACATCTTTGGACTGCGGGAGAAAACCAGAGCACCCGGAGGAAATCCACGCAGACACAGTGGGGAACATACAAACTCCACACAGACAGTGACCCGAGGCCGGAATTGAACCCGAGTTTCCTGCGCTGTGAGGCAGCAGTGCTAACGACTGTGCTGACCCCATGCTGATGATAAAACTAGGTTTATGTGAAAATGAAAATCGCTTATTGTCACGAGTAGGCTTCAAATGAAGTTACTGTGAAAAGCCCCTAGTCGCCACATTCCGGCGCCTGTTCGGGGAGGCTGTTACGGGAATCGAACCGTGCTGCTGGCTTGCCTTGTTCTGCTTTCAAAGCCAGTGATTAGCCCTGTGAGCCCCTGTGAGCTAATGCAGACCAGAAGAGAATCTGATCCTCGTCCATTTTTCTTTAGCTTCTCTCTTAGAATTTTATCTCCTGTTGCTATTTCTATAATAATTCTACATTGCAATCAGCAGTTTTTCCTGTTTTGTATTCCATGTTCACCCTCTCCATGAACACTTCTAATTTCAATGACATTTTGAATCCCTCTGCATTAACGTTATCCACACTGCAGGTTGTAGATTTTGAAAGAATTAGAGAACCGATTCCCGAATCCATCCTGGCAGGATGTTGCTGACTCCAATGTCAGAGAGTGCTCCCCTAGTGCTGCAAGAGTCAATCACTTTGGTGTGGGGCTAGAGTAACACATTAGGCAGTCCAAAAAAATATATAACGAGACTGACGTCTCCAAAAGGTGTTAGTGAGCCAACTGGGATTTTATGATATTCTGAATGCTTCACAATCACTTTATCTGAATCCAAATTCTCAGAACAGCCAATGTGGGATTTGGAATTGTGCTTTCTGGATTATAGGTCCCGTCCTCAAGATTACTACCCCAGCAACACAATCTTACCGTGTCCAAAATAGGAATGGGCTTGAAAATCAAGCCATTTGTTCAATGGGCAGGCAATCCACGCACAGTTTCATGCCTGGTAAAGCAGTCGAAACTGCCTTCAAATGTTGCCAAATATGGTGAGTTAAATGTTACTGCGGTAAAAAAGGATCAACCACTGAAAACATTTCCACTGGCAGAAATTTGGGAAATGTGGGCTTGAAAACATAACATTTACAAATCTGTTGGCTTCCTGCTTATTTACCACAGCACATTACATTTCGAGCTGTCTGCTGGCAATCTTCAGTTACACAGAATTATAGATACATATGGAAATCACATGAGGAAATAATGAGATGGTCCATCAGAGTTACCCGTCTTCCTGCCTCTTTCAATACTAAGCTACACCATTTAAAATAGACATTGAAGGTCAGTGATATTCTCACTAGTCAGTAAAGCATCTGCTCCAACTGTACTGCTCATCTCCTTTTCCTACCATTCTGTTGAAATCTATGAAGATTGGTTTCTGAGCTGCCTTCCAGCTGGATTTTACTGGTGTGGCAAAGAACGAATGCTGAGAGATCGGAGAGTGCCAGGATCAAACCACCCACCCTCACACCAGTTATTAACCACAGGTCCTAGCCCTTCTGTCAAGTATCCGTGTCTTTCTCACAGGTACTTCTTCGGTCCCTTTTAAACCAAACCAATTAACACTAGATGAGATGAGGTTGAATCCAAATCATTAAGCTGCTCTAGTTCCCAGCTAGATAAATAATGCGGAGCAGGAACTAATGATCACAGTCATTGAATCCAATAGGGTTTATCTTCATATTCTGGTGCAAATCGATAAACATTGGCCAGGATTTTACCACCATCCCCCCCCCCCCCCCCCCTCAACCCCCCAACGGCTGCCAGCAGGATCTTCTGGTCCTGCTGAAGTCTGTGGCTCACCTGCCCCGCTGCTGGGAAACCCACTGTGGGGGGCCGCCGGAATATCTAATCCACTATATACATTCCCCTATTAACGGTAGCACAGTGGTTGGCACTGTTGTTTCACAGTGCCAGGGACCCGGGTCCAATTCCCGGCTCGGATCACTGTCTGTGCGGAGTCTGCACGTTCTCCCCGTGTCTGCGTTGTATTTCCTCCGGGTGCTCCGGATTCCTCTCACAAGTCCCAAAAGACATGCTTGCTAGGTGAACTGGACATTCTGAATTCTCCCCCAGTGTACCCGAACAGGCCCCGGGGTGTGGCGATTAGGGGATCTTCACAGTAACTTCACTGCAGTGTTAACGTAAGCCCACATGTGACACTAATAAAGATTATTATTATAATGGTGGGCTTACCTGTCTTAAAGAAAATAGCTCATTGGTATTCTGAAATTCAATGCAGGGCCAAAACACTATTCTCCTTGCACATTTATGTTTGTTTTTAGCTCCCTCACTCTCCACCTGATTCCAGTGCCATCTTTTAGCCACACAGCCTGTCCTCTCTCCGCATCCAAGAAAATCCACGAGGCTGACTTGGCAATGACCTCTGCTGAGTTCAGATAAATATAGTTCAGCAGCAGCACCGCATGTGATTCATTATGAGAATGTGAAACGATCTTTCATTCTGCCCAAAGTGCTGAATTAGATGCTTCTTTTTTTAAAAATGTATTTTATCACAACAAATTAGATTCTTCATGAATGCAACCTCCTGACAGCAAACTTTGTTCAATCGCAACATTCTTAACGTATATTAAAGGGTGCCCAGCAGCACATCCGAAATCCACCAGGATGAAACGCTTTAAGAGAACAAGTCATTTCAGAATTCTAATTGTTTGGCTGGGCTTTTCCTGTACCACCCATGGTGGGAATCATCGTAGGAGCAGGGGGAAAGGAAACATAAAATTTGGAGAGCAGACAAAGGGCTGGAAAATCCCATCCTTTATCTCCAACAAAACAGCTCATGATAATTAACTTTCCAGGATGGAAACGATATCAGAACGGCTGCCCTTCATTTTCTTTTGTATCAAGGCGTCTGGATGAGGGCAATTGGGCACCATTCCAATATCTCCCATTCAATACAATCTGCAAAAGTTTATGTGATCTCCTTGCCTGGTGTAAAGAAAATTCAAGGTTAGGAATTTCATAAACAATCAGACGTACAGTATTGAAGTTTCAAATGAATTCAAAACTGTTCCAGATGTGCAGCTTGTGACAGTGAATCGTGAGAACGTGTTGAATGGAACCCCTAAAAGATGTAACGGTAAGCATTGAAAGGAACAGGTAAGTTGGAAGACGCTGGCTGAAGTTTTCCGGCCGTTCCTGCCAGCTGGGTCTTCCAGTCGAGCCGACACGAGACATCATCATGGGCCCCGGACGGTGGACAGTGCGACCAACAGAAAACCTCATTGACAGTTGGAAGATCCCGCCGCCAGACAATGGTGGGCAAAACACACCATGGGGGTAGGGGCGAAAAATCCCACACACAAGGTATGATTAAAAGGGGTAGGCAGAATGTGGAGTTGAGGTCATATTAAGACCAACCATCATCTTATTGGATGGCGGAACAGATTCAAGGCATTGAATGGCCTACACATGCTCCACATTCATATGTAAATTGATCGCAAGAATTCATCTACACAGTTGACAACTGGGTAAGTAAAGATGTGGTAAAAGGCTTGTCAGGAAGAATACTAAGGAGTTTATTGATTGGGAATCTCTTGCTCAGGTCCTCATAAAGCTGATGATAACACATGGAATTGAAAAGGCATAACTCTGCACCAATATAAAATCTTTCAGAGTTCTCATCACCTGCAATTGATGAGGGAAAAAACATTATATTGGAATTAGTTTCAAAAGCTTATCCAGTCAGCACTGAAGGGGTCAAACACTTCTATATCGATCTGCATTACACACACAAGCTTTTAGCTGAAGTTGCAAATTGTAAGTAGACACTCGGGACACAATCAGCCTGGGCTCCTTCTCAAACAGAAACTCCACAGTTAGCTCTCAAGGCCTGTCATAACAATGTGCAATATTCTATCATTTGCCCTGGGCTATAGTGTCTAGAGATAAAGGAAGGGAGTCCGCGATCACCTGGAGCTGCTTGTCTACTACAGCATCCAGTCCTCAAGAGGAGCCATTAAACAGCAGGGATTCTTGACAAAGAGGGTGATTGGTAGCCATATACCAGATATCACACCACCGATATAAATAAATGCAAGACAACATCCATATATGTGTTCCTTTGCACCGATAGGGTAATATAATTAAACATGCGAATACTTGATGTGAGTGGTTAATTATTCTCATATACTATGCATGATGTAAACCTAATCTATAGTCATGATTGGACATAGATAACTAGTAACTAGTGATTGTTATATGCTAATTTCCTGTAACTTAATTTGAAGTATAACTGTCTGCACATTGCTGATATCAGGGCAGTCAGGTGTGCTAGCTGCAAATGCCACCAGCCCAATTAGAACAGCAATAAAGGTTTTGTTCATAACTCCAAGAGTCTTCATCTGGCCTCTCATGAGAGAGGGTGAAGTACACTTTGAATAGCTGTACAATTTTCCTCACTACATCAACCAATTTCACTCATGGCTAATTTGTCTACATGCGTGTTTGCTCACAGAAGCCAATGTGCAGTTAAGAACAGGAAGAGAGAAAGCATCTGTCTGGAGCTGTGAACATAGAGGGCATTAAGAATCAACAATGAGAGTGAATCCCAAGCTTGAACTGAGGAATTCACAGTTCTGAGGTCTTAAAGGAAAGCTGTAGGGCCATTTAGCCAAAAGCCAATGGAAGGATCCCTTTAAAATTGTGTACCTCGGAGAATAGCTGGAATACTGTGGGGAATAAAACGGAATTCTAGAGAGCTGTAGCAGACCTTTGATTTGGTCCCAGATGGAAAAGTAAATGAACTTTCAAGGTATCAAAGGTGCTGACTTTGTTTAATATTTATATACATATATAAGTCTGTTTTTATTTTAAAATGTGACATCTTGTATTGCTGTTCTTTCAGTTAATCGTTGCATGTTTGAATTTCTTTTCAAATATCAACAGCCTGGAATGGGGTCAAAATGTTATGAATTCTGATTTTCAATAATGTATCATATAAACAATTGGTTCATCTTTCCTGGAACATTTGGAAGTTACCACGTCTTTCGAAATCTCTCCAGCTCCTGAGGATTACATAGAAGACTCCCTGAGTCACGGAAGAATCTGCAGCAGCCACAGACCTGACTATTTTAATCTATGATATGGATTAATAAGATCTGCAAACTTAATTGAAACTCTGCCAACAAACTGAATGAGAATAAAATAAATCTTGAGAAGAAATATTTTAATCATTAACTTTAAGATGAACTAATATTAATAATAATAAATCTTTTATTGTCACAAGTATGAAATTACTGTGAAAAGCCCCTAGTCGCCACATTCCGGCGCCTGTTCGGGTAAGCTGGTACGGGAATTGAATCCGCGCTGCCTGTCTTGTTTTGAATAACAAATCAGCTGTCTAGCCTACTGAGCTAAACCAGCCCATATTAGATAATATTAGAACCCTCTAGAGATGAAGCAATACATAAATTGTCTTCTTCTACTGATGACCAAGACACCCAGCTATTTATTTTAGCCAAGGTTATCAGTGGCAGCTCTTTGAAGTGATGGCAGCACTTGATTTTACATGGTACTATCACTTTGGCCTGGACAATTACTGGACCCACCAACACCACTCTGCAAAACCATCAGGAAATAGTTAACGGCCTTAACCATTTTAAAATGAGGAAGGCCTTCCTCAGGTAGTGTCCTCAGCCCAAACATCTTCAGCTGCTTCATCAATAAAGTTCCCTCCATCATAAAGTCGGAAGTGGGATGTTCACTGATGATTGCCCTGTGTTTGTCCTATTCGTAACTTATCAGATGATGAGGAAGCCATGCCCACACTCTGCTAGATGCAGACAACATACAGGCTTGGATTAATAATTGGCAAGTAACATTCATGGCACACAAGTGTAAGGTATTATCGACCTCCAACAAAAGACAGTCAAATTACTTCCCCTCAGCATTCAACGGTATACTATCACTGAATCCTCCACCATGAATATCCTGCAATTATTGCTGACCAGAAACTGAGCTGGATCAGCCACAGAAATACTGTGGCCACATAGGCAGATCAGATCCTGAGAAGAAGTGCCAATGATACCCACAGCCCAATAACAAATAAAATACATTTTTAGTACAGTAGATTTCTAGTTATGCAGATATCCTGCCCTAAAATATTTAAATTAGGCTTCCATATTGCATTTTGGAACCCCATTTAAATTTAACAATTGTCAACAGGGTTTTCTAGGACTAGAGAAATGCTGTAGCAATAGCAGATGAGCGATGCCATCTCCAGAATATAAATGCCCTTTACAGCAGTTCTTGTGGGCCAAGTGGAGTAGACGTAATCTACTGGACACTCCAGGATACCATTAACCATTCTTCTGGCAACTTGGACCTTTCTCTTCCAACTAGTCCAATCTCCCCACTTCAAGCCTTGATCTTTCTTCGGCAATCAATTCTACTTTTCCCCACTCTCCAATTACTTGGTGAAACCCTCTTTCAATAGGTAGGTTGTCACGGCTGCCAGCTGGATAGCCTGCCAGCTTAGCCAGGTGCTGGGCGGGAAATGGGAGAAAGGTAAATAAATTTGGCTGCACTGTTAAATGTGACAGGCTCACCACATCTCCACTTTCCAGGTTTTTCCTCATCCTATCAAATGCCCTTACAACCTCCCAGTTTCTCATAAATATCAAGCTTAGATCAGATTGAAATCATCTCTCAAGCACCAAAACATATTTTATCAATTTATTCTGACTGCCGGCATAGCTGGCAATTCTACATTAATTATCAATTCACCAAGCCTCCTCCATTAACTCCTTCCAAACCATCAACCTCAACCATCTAGGAGGTCAAGAGCAGCAGACACATGGGAACCACCTCATGGAATTTCCCCTCCAAGACACTCACTGTATTGACTCGGAACTAGATCGCCGTTTGTTCACCATCACTTGGTCAAAATCCTGGAACTCCCTTCCTAACAGCACTGTGCGTATACATACATCACATGGACTGCACCAGTTCAAGAAGGCAAATAAGGATGGGTAATATAAATGCTGAGACTAGCCAGTGATGCCACATCCCGTGACCTAATTTTATAAATTAATTGCCCTGAATAACTGAGCTCATGCACTCGGTCACATGAGGGCATAACAGTTATTAATGCAGGGGAGCTCTCACTCCTTACAATCTTGAGTATTTTCACATGCCATTATATCTAGGGCTATACTCTGGCTCCCCACTGGTGGCAGGATCAGGGTTCGTGCCCAGGCCCACTGAAACTGCAATGTTTACAAACATCAACATCCACATTCTCCGTGCCCTCAGGATTCACTGGGCCAAGAATCACGTGTATATGGATAAAAACAGGTATCACCAAATGTGAACCTGACGTGGTGGTCCTTGTGATGGGCCAAGGGGCTAATTCCTGAAGGGAGTTTCCCCCAAAGTCCACAACAGCACCCCCCCCCCCCTGCCACATGCATGCCTCGCCTAACCCTCTCCTCCCAGACCCCTCCCAGCTGCACGCCCACCCAGAGACCCCCTAAAATGGAAGACGACTCCAGGGACCCCTAACTAAAGGAACCTGCCACAAGGACCCCCTAACTAGAAGGACCACCCCATAGGTACCCCCTAACTAAAGGAACCCCCCCCAACAGGAAATCCCTAACTGAAGGGACCCCCCCCCCACAGGATCCCCTAACCAGAGTGACCCCCCCCCCCCCACCCCAGGGACCCCCAGAAATGATATCCCTGTCTGGAAGTTAGAGAGAAGTCCAGAAGGGGGCAGTTTAAAAAAATACAGGTGTAGCACTGTCCATTCCTGGAAAGAAAACAGCTGTGACCTGTATTTAAATCCCTCAGATACATTAACTGCTAGCCATTCACTCATTTCTGATAGTGGGCTGTGATTGACAGCTTCCACAAACTAGCTGTTAACATTGCTTCATTCATATTCTTCATGAAGTGCTGAAATTACAATATTTACAAACATCAACCACATCAAAGAGAGTTAAGTGCTGTCAATTTCCAGCTCAGTGCTTCAAAATCACTGATGATTGCACAATGTTTAATACCATTCATGACTCCTCAGACACTGAAGCAGCCCATGTGCAAATGCAGCAAGATCTGGACAATATTCAAGCTTGAGCTGACAGTTGGCAAGTACCATTCACACCACACAAATGCCAGGCAATAGCCATCTCCAACAAAAGAGAATCAAACCAACACCCCTTGACATTCAATGGCATCACCATCACTGAATCAATAACTCAACATTCTGGAGGTTACCATTGACTGGAAACTGAACTGGACTATCCACATAAATACGGTTGCTACAGGTGCAGGTCAGAAGCTAGGAATCCTGTGGTGAGTAACTCACATCCTGACACCCCAAAGCCTATCCACCACCTACAAGGCACAAATCAGACGTGTGATGGAATACTCATTTGCCTGGATGAGTGCAGCTCCAACAACACTCAAAAAGCTTGAAACCATCCAGGAAAAAGCAACCCGCCTGACTGGCACCCCTTCCACAAACATTCACTCCCTCCACCATCAATGCACAGTAGCAGAAGTGTGTACCATCGACAAGATGCACTGCAGGAACTCACCGAGGTTCCTTATGCAGCACCTTTCAAACCCGGCAGACACATGGAAATACTACCTGGAAGTTGCCCTCTTGAATCACTCAACATGCAATTTGGAAATATATTACCGTTCCTTCATTGTCGCTGGGTCAAAATCATGGAACCCCCCCCCCCTCCCAAACAGCGCAGTGGGTGTACCTACACCGCATGGACTGCAGCAGTTTAAGGAGGCAGCTCCCCACAACCTTTTCAAGGGCAATTAGGGATGGGCAACAAATGTTGGCCTCGCCAGCGAAGGCCACATCCCGTAAAAATGAATTTAAAAAGACCAGGCGTTATACCTGATCTCAAGTTTGACCTTACACTTGTCCAGATTTCCCACTTGGAGGAGGAGGCTGGAGGGCTGGAGGGTCACGGCACCTCAATTATTGTATCAGACCCCCTCAAATTGAACACACCTGACTGCATTTGTAGCTGATTCTCTACCTCCCCTTCACGATTCTTTCCACCAAATTGGCAATGCAGCCCATATGTTTGTGCTGCTTCATTATTAAGTAACAGCGTTTGTCATCTTGCAGACAGCCTGCTGTGTGCATGGGTGAGAAAGGTTACCACCTGAAAAGGTTAGCGTTTCTTGTGAGCATTGTACAAAACAAAACATATTTCCTCATTTTGCTACTTGGCAGCAATGTGTGAAATGCAAAACATGAAAAGAAATATCTTGCCCGACCCCCTCTGTGATAGATTGCGCATGTTGGACTGACAAGCATTGAAACTGAGGAGGAATAAAGTAAGCTCAAAACTTTACATTTTTAAAACAATTTTGTGCTGAGATACAAACCACAATCAATTTTCTTACTGTGAGACATGTTGAGCAATCCTCCCTCATAAACTTTACACTTTTTTAAAATGAGAAATATGTGAGAGACGATATTGTTGAATGAAAGATAGATTGCAAAGCAAAATGAGGCAAAGTCAAAAGGGTAGTTTAAGGAGCATTTTTACAGCAGTTAGAGTGGCCAGATTGTGCAACAGGTCAGAATTAGGGACTACAGAGGCTCTGAAAGTTGGAGGTAACAAAGATGGCGGAGGGTATGACTATGGAGAGATTTGAAATCAAAAATGAAAATTTTAAAATAGAGGCATTGCCTACTCTACTGTTTCCAGAAAAACATTAGAAAATAGAGCAGAAAGTTTCCCTTTCATCAAGCAGCAGATCCCTCACCAACTAATTCATTAGACGATTTTATGCTGTCCTTATCTATTATTCTGACAGCGAACAAGAAGATGAAGACCAGTAATATTTCTAAAACTGATGTTTGCTTTTGTCTCAGTTCAAGTTAGATTGGAAATTTCTACAATCAGAATGAGAGATGACAGATTTGTGGTTTAATTCGCTGTGCTTACTTGCATTTCTCAGGCAAGCTTAAAAACATGCACAAAGATCAAACATGGGTTAATGTTCTTCCCCTTCTGACATCAACGTTGTGAAATTCTAGCCCATACTGATTGAAGTTACTCAAATTTATTTCTTACAGATAATTCACATCAGTATGGGCTAGAATTTCACAACGTTGATGTCAGAAGGGGAAGAACATTAACCCATGTTTGATCTTTGTGCATGTTTTTAAGCTTGCCTGAGAAATGCAAGTAAGCACAGCGAATTAAACCAAAAATCTGTCATCTCTCATTCTGATTGTAGAAATTTCCAATCTAACTTGAACTGAGACAAAAGCAAACATCAGTTTTAGAAATATTACTGGTCTTCATCTTCATCAAGAACTCCAGTGCTTCATTCAATAAGTGAGAAGTCTTTGAAATTTCTCCTTGATCTTATTGATTGTCTGCAGCCAACGTATGACAAAGTATGTTGCATGAAATTTCTTAGCACGTTGGCTGCGGACAATCAATAAGATCAAGGAGAAACTTCAAAGACTTCTCACTTATTGAATGAAGCACTGGAGTTCTTGATGAAGGAGGTTGGCAGGTGAAAGAATGTCATCATTCCACCAAGAAACAGGACCATATCATGACAAGCTGTTCAGTGATAATGTCTGAAGCATTAGTGGTGATGCAAGAAAATATTTAATAATTTGACCCCTGTGCTGATCTACATTGGTTGCTGGTCTAGCAACAGCTACATTGGAAATGTTCAACCTTGATTTAAAAGCTCTCCACAAGCTTAGCTCACCCCACTCCATAATCTCATCCAGTCCTACAACACTCCACGATCTCTGCCACCGTCCAATTCTGGCCCCTTGCCCACTTTTGTGATTTGTGGCACGGTAGCACAGTGGTTAGCATTGTTGTTCCACAGCGCCAGGGTCCCAGGTTCGATTCCTGGCATGGCTCACTATTTGTGCGGAGTCTGCACTTCTCCCCGTGTCTGCGTGGGTTTCCTCTGGGCGCTCCGGTTTCCTCCCACAAGTCCCGAAAGACGTGCTGTTAGGTGAATTGGACATTTTGAATTCTCCCTCTGTGGATCCGAACAGGCGCCGGAGTGTGGCAACTGGGGGATTTTGACAGTAACGTCATTTTAGTGTAATGTAAGCCTACTTGTGACAAGAATAAAGATTATTATTAATTGTCCCACCACTGGTGATCATGACTGGGCCAGAGAACTCCCTCTCTGCAAGTCTACCTTAATATGCTCCTTAAACCTACCTCATTGACCTTTTCTAATATCTCATTATCGGCTTCAGCATCAAGCTTTTGATAGAACACGTATGAAATGTCTTGGGATGTTTTCCACTGGTAAAGGTCCTGCATAAATGAGATGTTGATGTTGTCTTGACTCATAACTGTAAAGTCACATCGCTCTCTGGATAAACCTGCACTACCTGAAGCCCCATCCACAATTCCTCTTTCCCCCTCCCCCACCCCACCCAATGTTTTGCACCCATTCACTCCATTCTCTCCTCCTACTCTGATACTCTGCACCTGCTATAATCAAAGCAAAATTCTGTGGAGACTGGATTCTGGAGAAAAGAAAATTCCGGGAAAACTCAGCAGGCAGCATCTGTGGAGATAGAAAATAGAGTTACCGCTTCGAGTCCATATGACTCTCCCTCAGAGTTAAAGAGAAGTAGAAATGTGATAGCTTATGTGCTGTGTGGGGGGGGGGGGGGGGGGGGGGGATAGCTTATGTGCTGTGTGTGGGGAGGGGGGGGGGGTTGCGTGCAGCAGGTCGAACAGAGTAGAAGGTCAGTGGTGGGAGGGAGCAGAGATTGCAACAAAGGTGTGCAGATCACGAGCCAGAGGCAGCGCCTTCTACTCTGTTTGCATCTTCACACCTCCGAGACACTACACAAATGGGCAACACTATTCTGCATTAATATGCACATCCGCAAAGCATCTCACGTGGTTTTCCCTTTCTTCCGAGTCAAGCTCATAAGCAATTGTAAGAATGTGCAGCAGAACCTGTAGGTCACATAATGAAGGGTTATTGTGTTGGGTGAAGTGAGTTCTGTTGTTGGGACTTAGTATTTTTGAAGTAAATTTCGAGTACCCAATCCATTTTTTCCAATTAAGGGGCAATTTACGTGGCCACTCCAGCAACTCTGCACATCTTTTTGGGGGTTATTGGGACGAAACCCACGCAAACATGGGGGAGAATGTGCAAACTCCACGCGGATAGTGGGAATCAGTATTTCAGTACAAATGATTAATGGAATATTTGAAAACACAACATAAAATTGTAGCTGGAGGTGCTGGCCTGAGTTTTCAGAACAGTGGAGGCATTGCCTCTGCCATCCAAAAAGTCAGCTGGGAACACGGCCCCGATGCCATTTCATGCACTAACTCAGGAGGCAGACCCACCTGAGAAAGCTGTTGGCCTGTCTCTCCAGAAACAGCGCTTTAGTGTCCGGAAGAAGAACTGCACCAACCCACCCCCCCCCCCCCCACCACCCCTCGGAAGACCAGGTGAGTGAACGGCCCAGGACGGAGATCGTAGGGAAGGCTAGGGGAGGAGGGTGGAAAGAAGTCAGGTGGACACCAGGCCTTCACATGGAGAATCATCAGTCAGAAGGAGGTTTTCTGGTGAAGGCACCCCCACCCCAGTCTAAAAACTTGAGGTTGGTCGGAAACCATCAATGGGCCTTAATTGGGGCATGGGGTGGACTTTCCATTCGCGGTTTTGCTCTCCCCATCGTAAAGTTCCTGCGGGGTCAGGGTGGTTCAGGAAGGGGAATCCCTTATGAGCAATTTCACGTTCCATCCTACGCCGCAGAACCCGTCTGCGAGGGAGCTTAAATCTCCGGCCACTGAAGCACTGAATCTTCACAGTATAAAGGGGGAATTTAAACTAAGATTAAGTCCCCAGTGTTGCATGGGAATATTCTGGAGTGAATAAACCTAAAGCAGGATCTTTTTAGTATTCGCCTTATTTCAATGGTCACAACCACTCCTCGGTGTCATTAGGTTGTTGTCGGCGACAATTTCGTTTCTCCCTCCAACTGCCGCACAGCAGCTGTCCTCATGTTTGCTGTGAATAACTTTTTAGCTCGATAGCCACAGTGGGCAACATAAAGAATGAAGTTGATGCGAAACAGTTACGCTTTATGCACATATATATATTATAAATATTTTTTGTTCATGAGATGTGGGCCTCACCGGCTGGGCTAGCATTTATGGACTATCCCTGAGGGCATATTTATTTTTTATTTTTTAAAATTTTCCAATTAAGGGGCAATTTAGCGTGGCCAATCCACCTAGCTTGCACATCTTTGGGTTGTGGGGGCGAAACCCACGCAGACACAGGGAGAACGTGCAAACTCCACACGGACAGTGGCCCAGGGCCGGGATTCGAACCCAGGTCCTCAGCGCCGTAGGCAGCAATGCTAACCACTGTGCCTCCGTGCTGCCCCTGAGGGCATATTTAAGAGTCAACATTCGTGTGGAGCTGGAGTCACATGCAGGCCAGACATGGAAAGGACAGCTAATTTTGTTCCCAAAAGGACATTAGTGAACCACATGTTTTTCTACGACAACAGCTTCATGGTCATCACTACACTTCCACTGCATAGGGTCAACTCCACCTCCACGTGCGCAAGGCTCAGCCTGACGCAACTAAAAGTGGTACATAGAGTCCACTTAACGAGAAACCGTATGAGTAGGTTCTTCCCGGAGGTGGAGGACAGATGTGAACGGTGCCAAAGAGGCCCGGCCAACCACGCCGACATGTTCTGGTCTTGCCCCAGACTTGTGGAGTACTGGACAGCCTTCTTCGAGGCTATGTCCAAAGTGGTGGGGGTGAGGGTGGAGCAATGCCCGATTGTGGCGGTCTTCGGGGTTTCAGACCAGCCAGATCTATTCCTGGGGAGGAGGGCAGACGCCCTTGCCTTTGCCTCCCTGATCGCCCGCCGTAGAATCCTGTTTGGCTGGCGGTCAGCAGCACCACCCAGAGCTGCAGACTGGCTGTCCGACCTCTCGGAATCTCTCCAAATGGAGAAAATCAAATTCGCCATCCGAGGGTCAGACGACGGCTTCCACAGAACGTGGGAGCCATTCATGCAATTGTTCCGGGACCTGTTTGTGGCCAACGAACAAGAGGAAGAATAGTCGGGCGGCCAAGAATCAGGGGAAAATGGATGGGAATCGGGGGAAGGTTGCCGGGGGGGGGGGGGGGGGGGGGGGGGCTACGGGTTCGTTATGGGGGTTTGATGGCTAGCTAAGGCCCAAAACCAAACTGTAAATAAATGCCAATAAACATGTGCCTCGGCCATATTGGGGAATGTAAAATATGTATGCCGGCTAAAGGGGGGAGGCCACAGTTATTATTACGAAGATGCTTACCTGTAAATATATATGTTAATTTTTGCGTGTTTTTTTTTTTCTCTCTCTAACAATTTGTAATTTGTTCAATATAAAACATGAAAACTGAATAAAAAACATTTATAAAAAAAAATCACTACACTTTTAAATCCAGATTTTTATTTAATTCAAATTTCACCATCTGCCCTAGTGGGATTTGAACTCAGGTCCCCAGATCATTATCCTGAGCCTCTCAATTACTAATCTATTGACAATACCACAGCACCACTGTCTCCCCCATTGCTAAGGTGGCAGCCTTGTTGCAATAAGAGCGCTCTCATCTTTAATCTTTAGACAATCACAGATTCTACGTTGTCAAAGGAAAAATTTTTCAGTTGAGCTGTTAAACTGAGGCTGTCCGTTCCTGAACATAAAAGATCCCACGGAACAATTCTATGAAAAATAAAGAGTTCCTGGTGTCCTCACTAATGCTTATCACTCAATCAATGTCACCAAAAGGATTGTCTAGTGCTAGATTGCATGCAAGCTGAATGCTGCATTCACTTACATTTAAACAACGCCTGCTTTCATTGGTCGTGAAGTTCTTTGGGATGTCCTTGATTGCCAAAGTTGCATTACAACTGCAAGTTCTTTCTTTTACCAGTTTGTGGTGAAAATAAGAGAAAAATATATACAGCAGCTCAAAGTATTGAAAAAGGATTCTGAAAATAATACTGAGAAAAAGGATAGTAGAAAATAGTAGGGCCCACAATAAGGTATTGTTTAGTTATGTTAAGACCTCAACTAGACATGTAAGTCCTGATCATAAACAAAGATAACTATATGGTTAATAAGTTAAATAGATGCTTTAAATTTATTTTCACTTTTCAGGAGAATAAGTTTCTAGGATAGCCAATTTGATAAATTGGTCCAATCTAAGATAAATTTGGCACTTTTTTGCCGCCAAGATGAATGCTTTATTTTTGGCTACAGTACACAGGTTCTACTCAGTTGTTGCGAGTGAAAGTGAGTTCCTTGTGAGTGATGTTGGGAAAGATTAGCTCAGCTGGGATGTGGAACCAGGAGATAATGAGTGGGATTCTCTGGTCCTCCAGCCGTGTGTTTCTTGGCGCGCCACTCGCTGGCGGCGGGATTCTCTCTCCCCGCCGCTTGTCAATGGGATTTTCCATCGAAGCCACCCCACATCGCCGGGAAACCCGTGGGTGGGGTTGTGCTGTCAGTGGAAAAAGGAAATCCCAATAGCCGGAGAATTCCAGCCCAAATCAGAGAGAAATACCAAGATACACGAAATATTGGGAAAGATAAATTGCACTAGGGTAGGGAATAGTAAGTTAATAAAAGGCTTCAGAATAAACGAGAAAGCAAGAGGGTGGGATTTTGCACCCCCAACCCCGCCCCTCCTCGGCGAGCTTTGTGGTGCCAGAGGTGGCCAGCCATTGTCCGGTGGCAGGATCTTCCAGGACAGTCCAGAGTAAGAATAATTAACCAATGGAGAGCCAACTTCAACTGGGTAAGAATAGATCTGGGTCAAATAATTTGGAATGAAAGGTTGGCAGGAAAAATAGTAGCTGATCAATAGCCTACCTTCGAAGCAGAGATCATTTTGACTTAGCCAAGGGATATTCCCTCAAAAGGGAAAAGCAAACAAATCCAGAGCTCCGCAAATGACAAGGAAGGCAGAAATTAAGATAAAGAGGAAAAAGTGTGCTTATGGCAGGCAGTAGGCAAAAACTACAACTGAGAATATACAAGGTTCAGACATGGGGTAGAGAAACAAAGAGGGAGTATAAAAAGACGGTAGCTAATGCAAAACAGAATCCCAAAGTCAAAGTTATCTATCGATACGTAAAAAGTAAAAGGTTGATGAAAGAAGTAGGGCTGATGAGAGACCAAAAACAGGGAATCTATATATGGAAGAAGAAGGCATTACTTAGGTATAAAATGAATACTTTGCATCTGTCTTTACAAAGGAAGAAAATTCCACCTTGGCCACAGTAAAAGATGAAGTAATTCAGACACTAGAAGGGTCTAAAATTGAAAAGGAGGTGGTACTGGAAAGGTTACCTGTGTAATGAGGCACCAGGACTGGATGAGATGCACCCAGGGATATTGAGGGGAGTGAGTGGAAAGTATAGTGTCCATGGTCATTATTTTGTAATCTTCCTTAGACTCAAGCGTAGTGGCAGAAGACTGGAAGATTGCAAACATTGCACCCGTGTTCAAAGAAAGGTGTAAGGAGTAGCCCAGCAAGTGCAGGCCAGACAGTTTTACTTAATAATAATAATCTTTATTGTGACAGAGTAGGCATACATTAACACTGCAATGATGTTATTGGGAAAAGCCCCTAGTCGCCACATTCCTGCACACAGAGGGAGAATTCAGAATGTCCAAATTACCTGGACATTTGGGACGAGTGGGAGGAAATCAGAGCACCTGGAGGACACCCACGCAGACATGGGGATAATGTGCAGGCTCCACATAGGCAGTGACCCAAGCCAGGAATCGAACCTGGGACTCTGAAGCTGTGAAGCAACAGTGCTACCCACTGTGCTAATGTGTTCCCATTCAGCAGTGGGGGGGGGGGGGGGGGGGGCAGGGGGGGGTGCTGCTTCTAACTTGGGACAATGTTAATGGTCACATGGACAATTGTGACTTAATTAAGGAAGGCCAGCATGAATTTCTTAAGGAAAATCATGGTTCGCTAACTTGCTGGAGCTTTTTGAAGAGGTAACAGAGAGGGTTGATGAGGGTTTACATGGATTTGCAAAGGCGTTTGTAACAATTCTGCACAACTGATTTGTGAGAAAAGTTATAGCTCATGGATTAAAAGGAAGAGTAGCAACATGGATATGGAATTGGTTGAGTGACAGGAAACAGAGAATAGTGTTAATGGATGTTTTTCAGGTTGAAGGAAACTTTGTAGTGGAGTTCCCCAGGAGGTCAGTGTTGTGTCCCTGGTCCATATTAATGACCTAGACCTTGGTGTACAGGACAACAATTTAAAGTTTGCAGCTAGTAAAAAGCTTGCAAATACTTTGAACTGTGATGAAGATAGTGTGGAACTTCAAAAAGACATAGACAAGTTGGTGGGGTGGGCGGACAACTAGCAGATGAAATTCAATGTAGAGAAATGGGAAATGATCTGGAAAAGGGAACTGAGGGCATTGTTGCTATGTTTGCTGATGATACAAAGCTATGTAGAGGGACAGGTTGTTTTGAGGAAGCAAGGAGGCTGCAGAAGGACCCGGACAGGCTCGGAGAGTGGGCAAAGAAGTGGCAAATGAAATCTAATGTGGAAAGGTGTGAGGTTATGCACTTTGGTAGGAGGAATAGAGTCTTAGACTATTTTCTAAATGAAAAAAGGCTTCGGAAATCAGAAACACAAAGGGACTCAGGAGTCCTAGTTCAGGATTCTCTTAAGGTTAACCTCAGGTACAGTTGGCAGTTAGGAAGGCAAATGCAATGTTAGCATTCATGTTGAGAGGGCTAGAATACAAGAGCAGGGGTGTACTGTTGAGGATGTATAAGGCTTTGGTCAGACCTCATTTGGAATATTGTGAGCAGTTTAGGGCCCGTATCTAAGGAAGGATGTGCTGACCTTGGAAAGGGTCCGGGGAGGTTCACAAGAATGATCCCCAGAACCAAGGACTTGTCATATGAGGAGCAGTTGAGGACAGTACTCGATGGAGTTTAGAAGGATGATGGGGTAATTCATTGAATCTTCCAGAATACTGAGAGGTCTAGATAGAGTGAATGTGGAGAGGATGTTTCCACTAGTAGGAGGAACTAAAACCCAAGGGCACAGCCTCAGACTAAAGGGACAATCCTTTAAAACATAGATGAGGAGGAATTTCTTCAGCCAGATGCAGGTGAATCTGTGGAACACTGCCGCAGAAAGCAGTGGAGGCCAAGTCACTAAGTGTCTTTAAGACAGAGATAGATAGGTTTTTGATTAATAAGGGGTCAGGAGTTATGGGGAGAAGGCAGGAGAATGGGGATGAGAAATACATTAGCCATGACTGAATGGCAGAGTAGATTCGATGAACCAAATGGCCCAATTCTGCTCCTATGTCGTATTGTCTTATGATTCATTTTGGTTGAAAAAAATGGAGAGACCTTATAAAATAGGGGATACAATTCTAAATTCCGAGAAACCTGGGTATATATGTGCATAAGTCATTGAAGGTGGCAGGAAAGGTTGAGAGCGCAGTTAATAAAACATACAGTATTCTAGGCTTTATTATTAGGGGCAGTGTACAAGAGCAAGGAGGTTACATTGAGCTTGTATATGTCACTAGTTCGGTTTCAGCGAGAGAATTGCCCCCCATTCTGGGCACCACACTTTAAGAAAAATGTGAAGGCATTTTGAAAGTGCAGAAAAGATTCATGAAAATGGTTCCAGCAATGAGGAACTTCAGTGATGAAGGAAGTTTGGAGAAGTCAGAACTGTTTTCCTTCGAGAAGAGAAAGCTGAAAGGAAATTCAATCGAGGTATTCAAAATCATGAGGGCATCTGGACAGGGTAGATAGGGAGAAACTGTTCCCATTTGTGGAAAGATTGAGAAAGGTACAGATTTAAAGTGATACGAGGGGAAAACAATTCACATGGCGAGTGATTAGGATTTGTAATGCTTTGTCTGAGATGAGATGGAGAAAGGTTCGATTGAAACATTCGGAAGGAAATTAAATTATTATTTGCAAAGAAAGAATGTGTGCTGGGGAGAAAACGGGAAAATGGAATTAGGTGAGTTGCTCAATCAGAGAATCAGTGCAGACACAATGGGCCTAGTAATCTCCTTTCGCGCCGTAACAATTCTGTGAAATTTTCAAGCTGGCAGAACATAGATTACAGAACGGGGGACATCAAGTGTGTTATTTCTCAGAAGCTCTACTTAACATCCTTCTACATAAAAATCATCCCATTCAATTAAGTCTAGCTCGACAAGTACAGACGAGCTGGCTAAAAGATATCTTTGAACTTTACCATAGTCATATATATTTATGTTGACAAACATTTCTTAGAAATAACAACCTGCAAATGACTGTTACTCTAGTCTAGTTATGAGACGAGCAGTTGTCTACTTGTTTCAGTACATCGTCAAAAGATTTTAAATGATACACATGCCTTTGTCCCAGTCAGCAGTCAGCCCAAGTCTGGCACAGACACTGAGCTAAGTGGCTCCATTGTAGCCTCCCGCTTTACAGCAAGGGAGTGACTGTGTTTTAACAATCAAGTTTACACTGAGATAGTAACCGACGAAAATCCTTTATTATCTTAATCCTGAGAACAGCAGTGCTTGCAATTATCGTAAATATACTCAATTATTGAATAGTGTTTATTTATCATTTAGTGGAGGTCTTGTGACACAGTGGACAGTATTCCTGTTTCTCAACCCAAAACTCTGGGTTTCAATCCCAGAGGCCAAACAGATTGAGTATTAACTTGCAAATCCTTCCAGCACACATCAATGTCAGGAGGTAAAAGTGGGAGACACTCCTGGTCAGCCACGCGATGGAAAGTACACTGGAGCCTCTATCTTCACTATCCCATAGCTCCGGACTACAATATGCAATTAAAAGTGCATGTTTCTACAGTAACTCGGACTCCCTGTGCGACCTGCAATGCAACACCCATTTAACAACATTGTATAAACATACCTCTGTTAGTTTATAGCAAGAATCCTGTGACGTATTCCATTAAGTCAGAACATCTCACATCATTTACCTAGAAATTGGGATGGTAAAGGCACAGAATGGCCCGTAAGGAATGTGAGGTCTACTATTGGGGGCAGTCAGTAACTTTGAACTCAACTAAAATATCCGGTGTGAGAACCCAAAAAATGGAGGAGCGACATTTAACCTGTTATCAGCAAATGGTAATGAATTTAAGTCAGATCGCTGCTGCAGGATCGAAATTGCAATATCCAGAAGGAAATTAAGTCATGGTTGAGTAGCTGATTGATAATTTCCTTCCATTTAAAATAATTCTTGTGAATTGAATGATGGCTTGTGTTATTTAAACTCAGCAGGTCAGGCAGCATCTCGCAGAGAGGGAAAAAAGAGTTAACGTTTCAGGTCTGCGAGCTTTAATCAGGACTGGGAGCAAAGTTAGATACGTAATAGATTTTGAACGAGTGAAAGGAGGGGAGAAGGACAAAAGGAAAGGAAGGTCTGCAATCGGGTGGAGGCAGGAATAGAAACCTTTTAATATGGCATCAACATATTTAGTTTAAACCAGTTAACACTGACATTAAAGTAATGCCAGCCAGATAATCTATGCATATATCTTCCACCCCTTACTTTTGCAATCGGCATACAATTAATCTGAACCTGTTTTCTTGGGATGTTGATAACCTATGTACTAGCCAGGCAGGATGTGCCAATCTCAAGACTATTCTGAAAGTGAGAGTACCAATATACTGGGCATTACAACCTAAATTGTTTTTAACCTCCTTGCTAACCCCTAGCATATCGCCGTACCTTCACTGTCGCTGGGTCAAAATCCTGGACCTCTCTCCCTAACAGCACTCTCTCCCTAACAGCACTGTGGGGTGTACCTACACCTCACAAACTGCAGCGGCTCAAGAAGGCAACTTACCACCACCTTCAGAAAGGCAACTAGGGATGGGCAATAAATGCTGGCTATACCAGCGACACCCACATCCCGTAAATCATTTAAAAAATACATGGATAGCTTATCTTGTTGATATCTGACGGTACTATTCGCTCAAGTTTGGGTCAAGGTACCTTGCCCAGGTTTAAAAAGCTCCTGTTTGGTGTGAAAACCACATTAAACACATCTGTTCACATCTAAATCTTGACGAAATGAAAAAATAACCCTTTTGGAACTAATTTTCAGCTAAGCAGAAGCCAATACTTTCAGTGTTGGTTGCAACATCAATCTGGAGAACAGAAAGAATTGCAAGTACATTGGTTTATTGTTAAAAATAGAACACATAATTGGATTATATCAGACTGGATTCAAAAATTATTACACAAAATAGATAAAAAGTAATAGTGAAAGGAAGGAGAGAAAATAAGTTGAAAATGTTTTTTAAATTTTTTATCAGAAGTTGTTAGCTTTAATATTTCATACAGTTTAAAAGAATCAAAACTATTCCTGACCACCATACAGCCTTACTAATATGTTCAGTGCAAAACTGTGTGAAATGAACAGCCAGTCCAGGCATACTGGAATCTCCCAGCAGTTAATGGATTAATTAGGATATTATTAAAACATTTACTTTGGAATGGGTTTTTCACATTGCTTTGGTGTGGCTGCAATAGCTAACTCACGCAGAAAGGATCTACTGTATTCCACAAAGCAGATGGTTACGGATCAGTATAGGGATGAAGGATTTGAGGATGGGCCCACATGCGGAATGCTACCTTTTCTTTACTCTCCTCCCACTGCTACCTGACCTGCTGAGCGTTTGCAACATATCTGATTTGGTATTCAACAGTGACGGCCATTTCTACTGTGGCAGCACACATTACATGTTTTTCTTCACAGGATCACAATGTGCGTGGCATACAACAGCAAAGTGCTTTTTACACAAGCCATACTCTGAGGCGAGGTCAAATTTGTAGGATACGGAAAACAGGCATTAATATCCAACGAATTGAAGTCGACAAGAAGTAAAATAATGCTGAGCATATGGTGGGCAACTAAACCTTATCTGCCCATTCAATGGCCTTTATACATTGAATTTTACCCTCCTTCGCAAATGAAAAAATAAATTAGTTTTACAGGACAGCGTTGCTTGTCTAAACGCATTAACCACACAATCTTTAGAAATACAGCTGATTTACTACAACTTCTGCAATGTAGAAGAGAATTTGCAATATGTTCATAATCCACAAATAGCAATATCACAATTCTTTCTCCATGGCATTAAAAAAAAATAATGTTCTGCAGATTGCAGGAGGAAAATGTTTCCATAACAGCACACTTAGTCTCACACATTGTTCCGTACCTTGTGTACTTGAGAAGAGGAGCTCTGGCTTCATGCATGGTCCCTGTCATTGATGTTGTTTAACTCCCCAGACGGCCTATAAGTCTACAGGAATCTCTTTAATTACATCCCCAGACGCAGTTGCACGCTGGACAGCAAATCAGCAATAACTTGAAGCAGCAGAGAAAATGGCTTGCAGGATGTTCCTCGTATAATAATAGATACCCATGAATCATCAGCTCCAGTTACGATGGTGTGGGAGGGGGGCGGGGGGCTTGCTAGTTGGGGCTGCAGAGAGGAAATGGACAGGGAAATTACAGATTGAGCAAAATCAATTGGAAGCGGTAAATGTCCTTCACAGCACCCATTGTTTGTATCTAGAACGCAGGATAGAATCTTAACCTGGGGACTGCTAGCAAAGCCACTACGAATGGAGCCTAAAAATCTGCATGCAGACAAAGTGTGCCAGTGTTTACACTATGCTGTTCACTTGCAAATGTAGAATCTCAAGGATGGCCGTAAGGATGTTTGCTATACTACACAGGGAGATCTGAAAATAGATTCAAACAGAAAGAAACGTAGACACAGCTCATTTCTATTCAATGGAATAACAAAGGACTGAATCACATTATGGCTTTTTCCCGTTTCAGGGTGTAACACTGCCTCATCTCCCTCAGCTGAACTGAAATGTGAACTGACTTCAGAAAATGGTGACGTTTGTATTTTCTTTTTCAAACTTTCTCCAGGAGAGCTGAAGGTTTAGGTGTTCTAATGCAGGCAAATGATAAAATGATTTAATCGCAAGTGATCACGGGCCGGATTCTCCTACCCCCCACCAGGTGGGAGAATCGTTGGGGGTCAGCGTGAATCCCGCCCCCGCTGTCCTCCAAATTCTCCAGCCCTCCAAAAAACGGCCTGCGTGAATCGCGCCGCCCGCCAATGGCGGGGACCGGTGCAACTCAATGGGCCCTGGGGCTGCCCAAATTTTCTGGCCCGCGATGGGCCGAAGTCCCGCCCATTTTTTGCCAGTCCGGCTGGTGTAAATTGGAGTAGGTCTTTACCGGCGGGACCTGGTGGCGCGGGCTGCCTCCGGGGTTCTTGGGAGGGGGCGGAGGGATCTGGCCCCGGGAGGTGCCCCCACGGTGGCCTGGCCCGTGATCGGGGCCCACCGATCCACCGGCGGGCCTGTGCCGTGGGGGTATTCTATTGTTCCGCACCGGCGGCTGTAGCAGTCCGCCATTTGCCGGTGCAGAAACAAAGCCATCTGCGCATGCGCAGGGATAATGGCAGCACACGCTGGCGCTCCCACGCATGCGCCAACTCGCGCTGGCCGGCGGAGGCCCTTCGGCGCCGGTTGGCGTGTCATCAAGCCCCTTTCCCGCCAGAGTGCAAACCACTCCAGGACGGGCCTAGCCCCTGAAGGTGCAGAGGATTCCGCACCTTTGGGGTGCCCGACGCCGGAGTGGTTCACGCCACTCCGCCCCGCCGGAGTTGCCCACCCCGCTGATTACGGCAGAATCCCGCCCCACATCTTTGATAGACTTGAAGAGGGAAATACGCAGAGCTTTTGGCTGGATGTTGTTATTCGAAGTGTCTGTTTGACACATACAAAAGGAGAATAGTGCATGAGATTGAGAGGAGCTCTGAAGCATTTGTTAGCAATAGCAAAATCTAATTATTTCACGAGCAAACCTTGGTGAACGTATGCTATTACAATTCACCACTCCTGTGTTGTATTATGTTGAGGCCCTTATTGCTCCATCTGTAGCTACACCCCCTCGGGGGTGGTATATAAACCTGTAGGCGGCACTCTGTACAGAGCAGTTGCAGGCAGGCATAGATCTAGTTTATTAAAACCACTGTTCACTTCTACTAATCGTCTCGTGTGAATTGATGGCCGCATCAATTTAATACGCTAAGATATCGCAATGGAAGCTGCCCTCAAACCTGATTGACTGGAACTCGACCCACAGGCAGCTGAAGCCAAGGGAATATTTTTGCACTGGCTCCGCTGCCTTGAGGCCTACCTCGCCGCCTCCTCCTCGCCCGCCGTCACCGAGGCACAGAAGCTGAATCTCCTCCACGCCTGGGTGAACCACAGAATCTCCGTACTAATCGAGGAAGTGACCAGTGCGCAGACGCGGTCGCGATCCTGAAAAGACATTGCGTGAGGCCGGTGAACGAAGTGTTCACGCGGCATCTCCTCACCACTCGTTGTCAACACCCCGGGGAATCGCTGGAGGAATGTCAACGCGACCTGAGGGTACTCGCTCAAAACTGCAATTACAAGGACGTCACGGCCTCGCAGCATATGGAACTCGCCATCCGGGACACCTATGTGGCTGGAGTCCGGTCCAACTATGTCGGAAAGCACCTGCTCGAAAAGCGTGCCCCCGACCTTGAAGAGACGGTAAAACTATCCCCCTCCTTAGAAGTAACTTTCCAGAGCCTAAATGCTTTCCCCTCCGACCATGCGATTCCCCGACCTGAGGATGTCCCAGGCCTGTGCCGTGCGGCTGCCCGCCCAACCCAGGGGGCTGCCCTACTATTTCTGCGGTCAGAACTAGAACCCCAGGCAGCATTGCCCGGCTCGGAACACGACCTGCAGCGATTGCGGCAAGAAAGGACATTTTGCCAAAGTCTGCTTGGCCCGACCCAAAGCTCCTAAATCGCAAGCCCGACTCACAGGCCCGCAGACCCCGCAGCGTGGCTGTGTGTCTGCTGGTACTGTCCCCTTCTGACGCGTCATCTGCATCGTGCTATCCATGGGGGCCACCATCTGTAATCTTACCCGACACGGGTGACTTATGGGGGTCGCCATCTTCAACGCCATCTTCAACGCCACCCGACACGTGCGATCGACGGGGGCCGCCGTCTTGGGACCACCCCGCTACCTCCGACCACACCAGCTACCCGCAGCTCGGCGCTGTCAACCTCGACCAGTCACGGCCCAAGCACCTCAAGAACTCAATGATGACCATCCGAGTAAATGGGCACGAAATGACCTGGCTGTTTGACTCTGGGAGCACGGAGAGCTTCATACATCCAGACACGGTAAGGCACTGTTCTCTCCAAATTTCCCCCACAAACAATCTCCCTCGCTTCCGGATCACTTTCAGTGCAGATCCGGGGGTACTATGTCGCGAACCTCGTGATACAGGGCGCCAAGTACGCCGAGTACGCCAATTTTAAACTCTCTGTCCTTCCCCATCTCTGCACTCCTCTCCTTTTAGGACTGGACTTCCAGTGCAATCTCAGAAGCCTGACCCTGAAGTTCGGCGGGTCCCTATGCCCTTCTCACCGTATGTAGCCTCACGACCCTTAAGGTTGCCCCTCCATCGCTCTTCGTGAACCTCACCGCCGACTGTAAACCCGTCGCCACCAGGAGCAGGCAGTACAGTGCCCAGGACAGGACTTTTATCAAGTCAGAGGTCCAGCGTCTCTTGAAGGAGTGGATCAGAGAGGCCAGTAATAGCCCCTGGAAAGCCCAATTGGTAGTCGTCAGGACCAGGGAAAAGAACCAGATGGTTGTAGACTATAGTCAAACCATAAATCGGTACACGCAACGCGATGCGTACCCCCTTCCCCATATAGCGGACACAGTGAATCAGATTGCACACTACCGGCTTTTCTCCACGGTAGATCTGAAGTCCGCATACCACCAGCTTCCAATCCGCCCGGAAGATCACCACTACATGACCTTTGAGGCAGACGGCCGCCTCTTCCACTTCCTCAGGGTCCCCAACAGTATCACCAACCTCGGTCTTCCAAAGAACGATGGACCGAATGGTGGACCAGTACGGGCTGCGGGCCACATTTCCGTACTTGGATAACGTCACCATCTGTGCCCATGATCAGCAGGACCACGACGCCGACCTTCAGAAGTTCCTCCAAACCGCCCAAACCCTCAACCTCACCTACAACAAGGAGAAATGCGTTTTCCGCACAACCTGACTAGCCATCCTCGGCTATGTCGTGGAAAATGGTGTTCTCGGGCCCGACCCCGACCGCATGCGCCCCCTCCTGCACTCCCCCTTCCCCACTGCCCCAAGGCCCTGAGAAGATGCCTCGGATTCTTTTAATATTATGCCCAGTGGGTCCCCAACTAAGCGGACAGAGCCCGCCCACTTATCAAAGCCACCATCTTCCCCCTGACGACTGAGGTCCGTCTGGCCTTTAGCTGCATCAAGGCAGACATTACCAAGGCTGCGATGCACGCGATGGATGAGTCCATCCCCTTCCAGGTGGAGAGCGACATGTCAGATGTCACCCTGGCCGCTACCCTTAATCAGGCAGGCTCGTGGCCTTTTTTTCCCGTACCCTCAATGCCTCTGAGATTCGACACTCCTCGGTCGAAAAGGAAGCTCAAGCCATTGTGGAAGCTGGGCAGCATTGGAAGCACAACCTCACCGACCAACGGTCAGTAGCCTTAATGTTCAACAACACACAGCGGGGCAAGATCAAGAATGATAAAATATTGAGGTGGAGAATCAAACTCTCCACCTATAATTACGATATTATGTATAGTCCGGGGAAGCTCAATGAGCCCCCAGGTGCCCTGTCCCGCAGCACATTCGCCAGCGCGCAAGATGACCGACTTTGGGCGATCCACAATGATCTCTGTCACCCGAGGGTCACCCGGCTTCTCCACTTCATCAAGGCCCGCAACTTGCCCTACTCCACCTAGGAGGTCAGGGCCATGACCAGGGAGTGCCAAGTCTACGCGGAGTGCAAGCCGCACTTCTATCGGCCAGACAAGGCCCAACTGGTGAAGGCATCTTGCCCCTTTGAGCGCCTCAGCATTGATTTCAAAGGGCCCCTCCCCTCCACTGACCCCAACGTGTATTTTCTTAACATCGTTGACGAGTACTCCCGTTTCCCCTTTGCCATCCCATGCCCCGACATGACCATAGCCACTGTCATTAAGGCCCTGCACAGTATCTTCACCCTGTTCGGTTTCCCCACTTATGTCCACAGTGACCGGGGCTTCTCGTTTATGAGCAACAAGCTGCATCAGTACCTACTCGGTAAGGGCATTGCCTCGAGCAGGACTACAGCTGCAACCCCGGGGAAACGGACAGGTGGAGAGGGAGAACGTAACGGTATGGAAGGCCGTCCTTCTCGTCCTACGGTCTGAATGTCTCCCAGTTTTCCGCTGGCAGGAGGTCCTCCCCGATGCGCTCTACTCCATTAGGTCGCTCCTCTGCACAGCCACGAACGAGACCCCTCATGACCGCCTATTTGTCATCCCCAGGAAATCCACCTCCGGTGTCTCGCTTCCATCCTGGCTGACAACACTGTGGGGCCTGTCCTCCTCCAAAAGCATGTGAGGAGCTACAAGTCCGACCCCATGATCGAGAGGGTCCAGCTCCTTCATGCCAACCCTCAGTATGCCTACGTGGCGCACCACAACGGCCGACAAGATACAATCTCCCTCCGGGATCTGTCACCCGCCGGTTCCCCTGTGACCATCATCTACCCCCTTCCCCCCACCCTACACTGAACACCGCCCCCGCCCCTACATGGCCTACACCTCCCTCCCCCCATCGCCGACCTACAGGGATGAAGCTCCAGGCGACACCCTCCCGGAGTCAACGGGCCCAACACCCGTGCCCACAGCGACGAGTTTAACATCCATGCCCGCAGTGAAGCCGGAGCTGAAGTGTTCACGGAGAACGATCAAGGCGCCGGTCAGACTCGATCTGTGAACCCACTTCACCCCTGCTGGACATCAATTTTTTTAACAGGGGGTGAATGTGGTGAACGTATGCTATTACAATTCACCACTGTACTCTGTTGTATTATGTTAAAGTGCTTGTGGGCTCCGGCTGTGACTCCGACCCCTCAGGAGTGGTATATAAACCTGCAGCCTGTAGGCGGCACTCAGTACAGAGCAGTCGCAGGCAGGCACAGATCTAGCTTATTAAATCCACTGTTCACTTCTACTCATCGTCTCATGTGAATTGATGGTTCATCACACTCATTCGTGTAAATCAAATTTTTTTTTTTAATTAGGAAAACTTAGGGAACAAATGAGTTGCCAAGCTGCATGGAGGCCAGAGATAGGAGATGGGTTAAGGGCGGAAGTGGCAGGGATAGGATGTGTAGGCTATCCAAGGAAGAAAGACAGGCTGTCCGGAGCATGGATGGAGGCAGCAAGAGAATGGGAGGGTGCAGAGACGACCGGTGGAGGGATGGACCTTGCTTGTTGGGTCTGTGGGTCCTGTGATTGGGTAGTGGGGGTAGGGTGGCTGGATAGCCAGTTTGTGATGCAGAACGAGGCCAACAACACGGGTTCAATTCCTGTACTGGCTGAGGTTATTCAGGAAGCCCCCCCCCCCTTCTCAACCTTACCCCATGCCTGAGGTGTGGTGATCCTCTAGTTAAATCACCAACAGTGAGATCTCTCCCTCAAAGGGGAAGGCAACCTATGGTGATCTGGGACTAGGATAACTTTAAAAAAAAAATCTATTGTCACAAGTAGGCTTACATTAACATTGCAATGAAATTACTGCGAAAAGCCCCTAGTGGCCACATTCCGGCGCCTGTTCGGGTACACAGAGGGAAAATTCAGAAATCTCAGCTGTTACGGGAATTGACCCTGTGCTGCTGGCCTTGTTCTGCATCACAAACCAGCTGTCTAGCCCATTGAGTTAAACCAGCCCCCTTTTACTTTTAGTGGATGGTGTCTCTGAGGAGGAATGGTATAAGAGAGATGTCCTACAAAGCAGGGACAATGCTGTCTATGGTGTGGTCCTGGGTGTTTAATTGAGGGCGGCAGACAGAGGTCAGAGTGAGAGGGAGGAATGGGGTATGGCTGGGTGGTAGATCCGAGGTGATAGTTGGGTAACTAAAGGTTTCATGGGTTTTTTGGGGGGTGGGGGCGATCATGCAAATCGACAAAACATATAGCTAGGATAGAGGGAAGGGGCAGGGTCATGCATAATAATAATCTTTATTGTCACAAGAGGCTCACATTTACACTGCAATGAAGTTACTGTGAAAAGCCCCTAGTCGCTGCATGGGGACATTCTTAGGTGTCGGCTCAGAGGGGAGAAAAGGTGGGTGATGGTTGAAGGTACAAAGGTTTGGGGAAGGTTCACGTGTGACAGAGGGCAGAGGAATGGTTATATTGGGTGAGTCAAGGGTGATGGGCAAGCTGGGTGGGGGAGAGCAGAAGGAGATGGAGCAAGTCTCGAATGTCACATGCACTATTTTTGGATTACAAGCTATGCAACGCTGTTGCTCGCCCTTAAAGTGGAAGGAGGGTGTTTTTGGGTGAGTGGAATTAAAGGTTAGTGCAATTGACCAACTAAAGTAATCGTGAGGCAACTGGATGCGAACCCAGCTCAGCTGTGTTCTCTCTATAGTGAAGCCCACATAGCAGCAGGTTTGTTCCCAACTAATGGGTCTCATAATATCGAGATCCCAGCAAATTATGGAGCTGCGGTTCATTCTGTACAATTTGACATCTGCTGTCAGCAGTAGGGATGAAGAGTGAGGTAGGGGAAGGCATTGCGGCGGAGGTGAATGCCCCCAAGAGAAATGAGTGGTGGACAGCAGCAAACTCTTGGCTTCAAACCTCCATCCTCCACAATGAATAGTCATGGCTTACAAGGGATCATGTGATAAGCCTTTTTATGCTGCCATGGCAATGATCTCTCTTTGAGTCTTGAGGTTAATGCAAACAAGCTGAATAGTGTCAGAATGAGGCTCCTCGCAAAGGCTGTCACCGTCACCGTCAAAGATAAATGTCTCCATGCACAGTCGTGCATGAACAAACACTTATCCCTGTCCCTCTAGGACGTCCTTCAACTGGAACAGGTGGCACGTGGATGCTATGTCTAGAGAGATGCCAGGCACAGAGCCTTGCACTGACTTGGTGGCTCTGAGATGGGGATAAACCTGAATGGAATATGCTCCCGAGATTGATTATTGCACTTTTCTCACACATCCACTGAGGCTTGGATGATGCAGGCTCCACGTATACCTGCCTTTCTACTGGTTCTCATCCAGATCACAGATGAGGAGGGATTGGCACAGATTGTCTATCTACAAATGAGCAAAAGGCAATGCTGGAGGCACTTTAAAATGTCCCGGAATGTGATTGCTCTCATCTGCCATCTTCTCCATGAGTACCTGGGCTGCAAGAGGAGGCAATCCCATGCCAGTGGCATTAAAGGTCTCTGCTACCTTAAACTTCTCTGTCAGTGGCTCCTGCCAGGGTTCCACCGGGGACCTATGAAGCATCTCCCAGTCAGCATTACACAGGTGTATCCTGGAAGTATCTGATGCGCTGATCAGGTGAGCATACCAATTTGTCCAATGGATTCCAAAAGCAAGGCTGCAAGTGTTTGGTTTTGCTACAAGTGCAAGGAGCTATTGACTGCACACGTACAGCACTGAAAGGTCTCCGGCAACAGCCAGTTACATTCATCAATAGGAATAGTTTCCACTTTCGATATCTCTGATATGTGATCACACAGACAAGTCCTGCATGTCTGTGCTCTGTTTCTAGGGAGCTCTCACAATGCCTACAATCTGAACCATTCCCAGGTGCCACATGGTTGTGAAGGAGCTTGTCGATTGTGGGGCTGGCTCCTTGGAGACACGGGAAAGACCTAACTGATGACGCCTGTTCGATGTCTGCAGAGTGCTGCTGAGCTGAGGGACAATGCCGCATATGCCTCCACCAGTTTGAGCATATGATAGGTCTAAAGATGAGGTTCAGATGTTTGGATCACTCAGGCAGGGCTCTCCAATAGTCACCCCAGAGTGTCCCAGTTCATCATTATCTGCTATCTCCTTCACAACCTCATGTCATAAAGCAAAGATGTCTGGCTGACAAATTTCTCCTCTGGTATTGAGGATGGTGAGAGATGGTGATGACAAAGGCCAGGATGGCACAAAGCCACAGGCAGAGGCCATTGCAACAGTGTGATGCAGTTGAGAGACCTGTGACAATATGATAGCTAACAGATTCTAGGCAGAGCAAACTGCGGAGATTTTCCTTGACTATTTTGTTTACTATCCTCTGCTGGTTGGAAGGCTCCAGCTTCGTTTTGGTTACAGACATTGTACTTTATCGAAGATACAGTGATTCATTCTAGCTGAAATAAATGGCACAACTTAACACCTGCCTGCTCGTGATCTGATCCTTTGCTAAACTGTTGATATATAGAGCCCTGGCATTAAATGTGCAAATTAGAACCTGCACCACTCTATTTTCCCACAACCTTGGACATCTGCAAGTAGAATTGAGAATTTTCCCATGTCCTTATAAAGTCCATATCCATGGCAATTTGGAAGAATATCAAATGGAACCTCAGCAGAGATGCACTCACGTCGCTTTCACACCTGTTCTCAATGGGTGCCAGATCTTCAGGGAGCTCTTTCAAGCAGAACCAGAAAGATGGGTCCACAGGAGAAGCAGCAAGAGAACACCATTTGGCCCCTCAAAATCACTCCTCAATGCAGACTGATCAGGAAAGATCATGTTCCTGTTCAACAATCACCACTCGCCCACGGACAGTACGGTGACAGAGTGGTTAGCACTGCTGCCTCAGAGCGCTAGGGAATGAGATTCAATTCCAGCCTTCGGTCACTATCTGTGTGAAGTCTCTACGTTCTCCCCATGTCTGTGTGGGTTTCCTCCGGGTGCTTCAGTTTTCTCCCACAGTCCAAAGATGTAAAGGTTAAGTGGTTTGGCCATGATAAATTGCCCCTCAGTGCCAGGGATGTGCGGGCTAGGTTTTGGGGTTACGGGGATAGTGCTGGGTGGATGTGTGAGTGGACATGGGTAGAGCGGGTATGATTCTATGAGTCATAATAAACACATGTCCTTTGACATATTTATCATGCCAAAAGGTTTTGAGGTTACTTTGGAGTCTACTAACAGAGTATGCCTCACTTGCACTTTAGGTTGCTGAGTAGCAACGACTCTAGACTCTCCAATCTCAGAGACTCCTACAAGTTCTAGATGGCCCTACTATTAGTGCAAGACTGTTATTATGGACACCCCAGCCAAGGTAAACATCTTTCCTGCATGGATCCTACAGAGTCCTGTTAGAGCTGCTGATGTTTCGCATGGGTAGCCTCATAGTCCTTGGCATGGTCCAACACACAGACCAATACACCTCATACATTAAAGTCCTGGGGCGGGATTCTCTGTTCTGTCGGCAGAGCGCCCACCCCCGTGGGTTTCTCAGTGGTGAGGGGTGGCCACACTGGGGAATCCCATTGGCAAGTGGCGGGAACGGAGAATCCTGCTGCAGGCGCGCTGCCCAGGAAAACGCGACTGGCGGACCGGAGAATCTCGCCCCAAGTCCTTGAATGTCCGATGTGCTATGGTTGCAAATCCTGTCTGCGAGGTCTATTGTCATCCCTGATAAGGAGATGAGAAGGCCAAACAGATCTCCATGTGAAGTTTGACAAAGGCTTCAGTCAACTGCATATCCTACACTCAATCCCTCTTGCAGTCGAAGCTAACTTGCCTTTTGCCTCCTTACTTGTTGCCTTCACCTGCATGTTAGGTCAAAATGATGATCACCAAAGAAGGTGATTAATGATTGGACGGGCCCACCACATCATTCTCCTAACATTTCGGGACACCTCTGGTGTTCTACTGTTTTAAAAAAAATTTAGAGTACCCAATTCATTTTTTCCAATTAAGGGGCAATTTAGCATAGCCAATCCACCTACCCTGCACATCTTTGGATTGCGGGGGCGAAACCCACGTAAACACAGGGAGAATATGCAAACTACACACGGACAGTGCCCCAGAGCCTGGATCGAACCTGGGACCTCGGCACCGTGAGGCCGCAGTGCTAACCCACTGCGCCATTGCGCTGCCCCTGGTTTTCTACTGTCAACACTCTCTCAGCCCTGAAACTGCATGTACAGTGTTCCTTGCTGCTCACATAGCAGGTTTAACTTCCCTTGACTACTCGTGGCATCCATCCACATCTGACATCAGGGCAACAGCACCGGGAGCTGCAATAACCTTGCTGAACGCATTTTCAGAAATCAGAACTTAGTGGCTCTAAGTAAAGGCTTGCAGAATGTACGCCGAGGCCACACACTGACAACTGATAGCCAATACTCAATCATGAACATGTGGGATTATTGAGTAATCTCAAGATTGATAATATGGATCTATAAGAGTTAATTATCGGACTCTGATGGGGCCCACATTCCACACCCCTAAATGCTTGCTCTCATTGAAGCGACCTGGTGCAACATGGCATGCAGGACACTTCTAAGCAGTGCACGTGAACCTATATTCACAAGTGCCAAAAGTATGTGCAATGATTGTACATGTGTGCCACCTGTTTGCCTTCAAAACGTATTTATCTTACTTCTATGACAATGTCTACTTGCAGACCTGACATCCATGGTTGAGGTGGAGGTAGCCTACTGACTGCTATACCCTGTTGGCTGTGATGACCTTAACAGGCATCCTGTACGGTTCGAAATCGCTTATTGTCACGAGTAGGCTTCAATGAAGTTACTGTGAAAAGCCCCTAGTCGCCACATTCCGGCGCCTGTCCGGGGAGGCTGGTACGGGAATCGAACCGTGGTGCTGGCCTGCTTGGTAAGCCAACGATTTAGCCTTGTGAGCTAAACCAGCCCCTGTAGCATCACCCTCGGCCTGACCTGCTGGATGCTATGGGGTCACTAGCAGAGGAGAGGTGGAGAGTCAGGGCACCATGGGAGTGTGCTTGGATGAAGACCGGGGGGTGCGTAGCTGGTGCTCATCTTTATTCGTGCTCAGTGGAACCTCCCTGACTCCCTGGAGCTCAACAAGAGCCTGGTCTCCAGCAGTCCTCCAAGTGTTGGAGACCTCAGCTGTCACCTCTTCTGCCAGCTGTAGGCCTGTGTCTGCCATGTGCTCACCAGGTTGTGACCCATGGGCCTACTCTAGAATGTGCACCCGCCAAGGTGTCTGTATCTCCATTGGTGGAGGGTTGTGTGAATGCTATGATGGTACATCCTTCCAAGACCTCTCAGATATTCTTCTCAGAGGGAGGGTTGTAGATGGAGCTTTGACTCATCCGTGTTGTGGGCCGCCCCTTTTCTTGATGGTATCTGGAATGGAGAAAATAAATATTTAGTGGGTCCTACACATGTTACTTTATTAAACCAACTTGTTACTATTTGGGCGAAGAATTGAAATAACTCAACTTGGGTGTGGTTTATTAGAATATATGACTGGCTTCCTGGAGCAGTCTTATTTTATCTTCAGCACAGCTACAGTCCTACTCCTCCCTCGGAATCTTGGTGGCCTGTCTCTCAAAAGGGGTGAGGACTCAAATGTCCAGAATGTCACCTGCTGTCTTGGTCCACACCCTCTTATTGTAGTTCTTTCTGTCCTGCAGACAGACAGAAGGATTGACTATCATGCCAGTGTTTGCACGAGCAGTTCAGGGGTGTGCATACCCATGCCAGCTGCTAAGCCTTCCCCAGTAAGTGATTAACAAACAGGATATCCTGCAATCGACAGAACATTGTGAACATGAAGCACTTGCCACGTTTTTAGTGCAGATGTCCCATCTCCTGCTGAGTCCTGCAACCCAAACTTCTGTCTGACACCCCTGTGCACTTGTACACTTAAGACCGCCTATTGCCCATTCTGAGTGTCAGTTTGCCATGAGTAGACGGTGTATTTACCTTGGGGGAACGCGGAAGAATGTTCATCGTCTTCCTGCACTGCTGGGCAATTCCTTGGTGGGCCCCGCAGGTGCTAACCTCCACTGTGACCGTCGTAGAAGTCTCTGGGGTCAGACGGAAGCAGCACCTGCTGCCAACCTGGTGAAACTTTACCTCGCACCTTTCCTGGATGCCCTGGAGGAGAGTCTCCAGGGAGGCTCTGCTGAACTTTGGGGCCACACTGTTAGGAATTGGGGGAAATTAAGATTAAAAAACAAAGTAAAACAGGGAGTTGATTAGAGGCAGACGTCTGGAGAAACGATGAGATGCAAATTTGCCTACCAGTGGTGGTGACTTCAATGTGGAGAAATAGGGAAATTGACGTGTACCTGCCAAAAGCCAACTCCAGAGGGTGAAAAACATCAAAGGGAAAGAAATGGTGTAACTAAGGGAAACAGAGAGACAATGAACATCAGGAGTGCAGCAGTTGCAGATGTAAGCTCTCGACAGAAAGCAGCCATTTTCTACTTTCATTGAGAATGAAGACCATTTCCCAGACCTGATCATCTTAACCTAGTTGTGGTAATTACTTGCTGGATTTAGCTCATTGGGTTACTTAATATTGGATGTTGTTTGGGAAAAGGGGTGTCTCAGAGTGGAGATAAATTAGGTTTGGGGACCAAGGGATAGTTTCATGTAAAATTATGTGTATAGTCATCAGTCTACTTAAGTGTTATAGTGTATTATACTCTTCCTGTTGTGTGAGTTTTATCTTTCTTTTAAGTTAGTCAGTTTGTTTATAATGGTTCACACAACGACTGGACTATTCCTCATTGGGTTCTACATCATTCCTCACATTATACCAAAAAGATACCCTACACCACTCTAAACCATTGTTCCAAGTTACCTTCCTTGGTTTTGGAATACCCTTGCATTTAACATCAGCATGGTTCGTAACAATACATGGTCTGCTCTGGAACATTTCGGACTGATAGTCTGGTATTAAGAGAATGTCTGGGTGCCGATCAGATATGGTGCTTGGATCTTCGACCCCATGAAGTCTTGGCGGAAATGGCGACCTGTCCCCACGAGATTCGCCGAGCTCCTCATGGATGCAAAAGTAATGAGCTGAACATTGTAAGTGTATGATCAGGCATCCAAACCCCCCAGTGGAAATCACTCCCACCTCTGCTCCCGCCACGCAACCTGGACTCCAGAATGGAGGATTCCAGCCCAGAAACGGGGATATTCGCTTTTGATTGCACAGTTTTTAGTCCCATTCACAACTCCTCAGATAATGCCACATGCAGCAGGACCTGGACAATACTCACGCTTGGGCTGATTAGTGGTAAGTGATATTTACACCACACAAGTACCCGGTAATGATATTTCCAACAAGGGAGAATCTAACCATCATCCTTCGGCTTTCAATGGCATTATCATCACTGAATCTCCCACTATCAGCATTCTGCGGATTGACCAGAACTTTAATTGAATCAGCTATATAAATACTGTGGCTACAACAGTTGGTCAAGACTGGAAATTCCGTGGTGAGCAACTCACCTCCTGACTCCCCAAAGCCGGTCGATCATCTACAAGGCTCAAGTCAGGATTGTGTCGAAAAACTCTGCACTTGTCTGATGAGTGCAGCTCCAACAACACTCAAGAAGCTCGAAACCATCATAACAAAGCATCCACTTGATTAACACACTTTCCAACACCTTACACATTCACTCTCTCCACCATAGGTGCACATAGGCACCTTCCACCTAATGCAATTCAGCAACACGCCAAAGTTTCTTTGAAAGCACTTTCCAAATTCACAGCGTCTACCTCTTGGACAGAAAAGGCAGCAGGCTCATGGGAACACTACCACATGCACATTCCCCTCAGAACCACACACAATACTGACTTCAACCTACATCATAGTTATTTCACCGTGACTGGATTAAAATCCTGAAACTCCCTCCCTCACAAACCTTTTGGTACATCAAACATAAAGGTGGCTCACCTTCACTTTATCAGCAGAATATAGGGATGAACGGGGACTTCCGGTGACGGCGGGCAGGAGGCAGCCGCACACTGGAGCGCTCCTGCTCGGGGATAGAAATTTTGGAGTTTTAACGCCCAGTCCCAGGGGCAACGGAGGCTGAAAAAGCTACAAGAAGACGCAGGGCGGAGAAATGTCCAAGCTTGAGAAAAAAACGGCCGTGAAAAAGGGGGTTAATGCAAGTCCGCCGGTGAGTGGAAAAGTCAGCGCAGGAACTGTAAGGAAAGCGGAGGCTGGAGTACCAGGGGAGGCCATATCGCTCACAGCAGAAGAAATGACCAAAGTGATGGTTGTGGAACTTGAAAAACAGTTCACAAAGCACATGGAAGCGATGATGAAGAAATGAGGCGGAGAGAAGGAGAAAGTGCTAGTGGAGGAGGCGATTGCCCCGGTGAGGGCGGCGGTATCAAGCGCAGCGGCGGAGGTGCGGGAGCAAGGTGAGACACTGAAGGAAGTGGAAGAGGTATTACTGCAGCACAGTGATCAACTCACCTTGATGGGGAAGGAGTTGCGGAAGGTTACAGAGACCAACAAGAGTCTGCGAGCCAAAATTCAAGACCTGGAAAACAGATCCAGGCTGCAGAATCTGAGGGTCGTGGGTCTGCCGAAGGGGTGGAGGCCCGAGGCTGACGGAGTATTTTGCCATGATGTTGGCAGAGCTGTTGAGGGAGGGGAACGCTCCCTTGCGATACAAACTGGATCGGGCTCATCGGTCGTGGAGGCCTATACCAAAGGCGAGTGAGCCGCCAAGAGTAGTAACTGTGTGTTTCCGTAGGTACAGCATGAAGGAGAAGGTCCTGCGCTGGGCAAAGCAGAAGCGGGTCGTGCAGTGGGCTGGAGCTGGTATATGCGTATACCAGGACTTTATGGTGGAGCTGGCGAGGAGGCGGGCTGCCTTCAGCCGGTGAAGAAGGCACAGTACATTAGCAAGGTGCAGTGTGGCATCGTATATCCAACTAAGTTGAGGGTGACCTAAAAATCCAAGGACTTTTATTTTGGGACGGCGGAAGCGGCGGAGGAGTTTGCGAAGGCAGAAGGACTGTGGCAGAATTGAGAAATGGGACTGAGAGCGGGTCATGTACCGATGTAGCCTCATGTAACTTTATTTTTTTACTCCGTGTTGGTGTATGTACTAAATGAGTCGATGCTGTATATTTGGACAAGGTGAGAGTTGAGACTTTCATTTGCAATGATGGTTCTTTGGGGCTTGGCTGTGTATGCTGGAGCTGTGTGCTGAAGGGAATTTCTTGGTTTTCCTGGGACCGGGCAAGGGGGAAGGGGACCCGGGCGGGGCCTCCACACTGGCCGGCCAGTGAATGGGAGTGAGGTGGGGGGAGGGACTGCGGTCATCATAGCCTGATAGAACAGGTTTTGGTGAGTCGAGCCATGGTGAAAAGTTGGGGGAAGGAACCAAGGTTGGGGGGAGGAGTTTACAAGAGGTAGTGGAGGGGAGGAGTCTGGGGGGTCGTCCAAAATTCATGGGTGTCATTCACGGTACTCTTTCGGGGATTGGATGGCATTGAATATTAGAGGGGGGGGGGTTGGACTATATGTGTCAACAGTGACCAGGGCCGATTCCTGATTCATTTTTCTTTTTTCCTCCTTGGGAGGTTTTGTTTTATTTGATGCTTATATCGTCAGATGGGCCGTTATTTGGGGGGGGTGGGGGGGGGGGGGGGGGGGGGTGGGAGGATGGGATCGTTGTTGTTGGTAGGGTGATTGACATTGTTTTCATTACCATTTACTGTTTGTTGGTGGGGGGGTAAATTCTGAAGAAGAAGTGAAAATGGGGAATAAAAATATTTTTTCAAAAAAAGAATTTCGGGATGAACATTTACTGCTAACCTTGACGGTGATGCCTACAGGCCATGGAAAACAATCAACTTTGTGGTGTAATCAAATTTAAGTTTATTCTTGGATTGTGGTATGGGGCAAAATTCTCCCCTGACGGCGGGGCAGGGGGTCCCGGCGTAGCGGAGTGGCGCCAACCATTCCGGCGACGGGCCTCCCCAAAGGTGCGGAATTCTCCGCACCTTTAGGGGCTAGGCCCGCGCCAGAGTGGCTCCCGCTCCGCTGACTGGCGCAAACGGCCTTTGGCGCCATGCCGCCCGGCCTCAGGGTTGGCCGAAAGGCGTTCGCCGGTCGGCGTGAGTCCGCGCATTCGCCGGAGCGTCAGCGGTCGCTGACGTCACCACCGGTGCATGCCCGGTGGAGGGGGTCTCTTCCGCCTCCGCCATGGTGGAGGCCGTGGTGGCGGCGGAAGAAAAAGTGTGCCCCCACAGCACAGGCTTGCCCGCCGATCGGTGGGCCCCGATCGCGGGCAAGGCCACCGTTGGGGCACCCCCTGGGGTCCGATCACCCGGCGCCCCCCCCAGGACCCGGGGGCCCGCTCGCGGCACCTGCTCCCGCCGGCACAGAGGTGGTTTAAACCAAGTCGGCGGGAGAGGCCTGACAGTGGCGGGACTTCGGCCCATCGCGGGCCGGAGAATCGCCCAGTTGGCGGAAAATTACGGCCATGGCGGGGGCGGGATTTACACTGGCCCCAGGCGATTCCCCGACCCTGCGGGGGGTCGGAGAATTCCGCCCATGTTCTTAATGAGGAACAACAACCTGTGAAAAAGTGCAACCAAGTTGTTTCTTGTGCAAGAGATGTGGTCAAGCAACTTCCAATTCTGGAACTGAATATCTCAAACAGTTTCAAACAATGACACACATAATGCATTTAAGCTGTAAGTGTGAAGTAAACACAGGAAATACTGGAAATATCTAATGGTCAGTCTGTATCAGAATGAGAATGCTAGACTACTGTTTTGAACAGAGGTTAAAATGGAAGCTAAGAATGGCTGTTTCAACATCGGCATTTTAAGGCTTTTAATGTGATTGTTGCTGCAGTACTAACTGGTGCTTGATTTGATATGGTTTTTACTGTGATCCCATCCTCAAAAAACTCTTTCATCCTCCAAGAGGATTTATATCATCAATATGAACTCTATTTGCACGCAAGGTCCAAATTTAAGAGTGAGTGTCTATCCAATAAATCCTAATCTCACAAACATTTCTAGGTGCTTAGCAAGACAGTACTAGTTTATTGTTTGAGGCAGTTCTTTTAAGTGAAGTTGCATTTATTGTTGGTGCTTATGTTGCAGATCACTGAACATATTAAAAGTTAATTTAGTTGCATGAGTTCCCAGGACTGGAAAGAATTTGCTCTGAGGAAAGATTGGATAGGCTGAGGTTGTTTTTTTTGGAACGCTGAGAAGAAATTTAACTGAGGCATTATAAAATTATGAGTGGCCTACACAGAGTGGATAAGAATGGTCTGTTTTCCTGAGCAGGGAGATCAATAACCAGTGGGGCACGAATTAGATGGTAACAGGATAAGAGAAAAGTTGAGGTGAATTTCTTTCACTCAGAATGGTGGGGTTCTGAAATTCACTATCTGAATGAGCAGTGCAAGGAGAAACACTCAATCACATTTAAAAAGGTATTTGATTGTGTATTTGGTGTAACGTCTACTGCAGCTCTGGATTAAGAGTTGGAAAGTGAGGTTAAGGTGGATAGACCATTGTCGACTGAGACAGGGACAATGGGCTGAATGGCCTCCTCCATGCAGGGCAGCCCGGTAGCATTGTGGATAGCGCAATTGCTTCACAGCTCCAGGGTCCCAGGTTTGATTCCGGATTGGGCCACTGTTTGTGCGGAGTCTACACGTTCTCCCCGTGTGTGCGTGGGTTTCCTCCAGGTGCTCCGGTTTCCTCCCACAGTTCAAAGATGTGCAGGTTAGGTGGATTGGCCATGATAAATTGCCTTTAGTGTCCAAAATTGCCCTTAGTGTTGGGAGGGGTTACTGGGTTATGGGGATAGGGTGGAGGCGTTGACCTCGGGTAGGGTGCTCTTTCCAAGAGCCGGTGCAGACTTGATGGGCCGAGTGGCCTCCTTCTGCAATGTAAATGCTATGAAATCCATGAAATGCCACACATTTCAATGATTCCATGGTGAAACTACTGACCAATACAGATGTGTCTATCAACGTTGTGTATCAAGTGCTCAAAAGCAAAATCCAACACTTAAATTCTATTGTTGTCGAGAATTGTAGAATGGTGAGAAAACCGAAGGAGACAATTTAGGCACATACTTGTTGTTTCTGTCTCTCTTCAGAAAAAACATTCTTAGCAGCCAGGTGCTGAGGCAAAACAAAAGCGTGCACATTCCAGTACTGATAGCAATCTTCTGGAGCCTTGTGTATGTATCCATTTATCCGTACGAATGTCTAGCAAGGGAAATGAAATGACCCTCAACATGAGGTGAACTAAAAAGTGATCTTGACGTAAGTGATGGCAATGGGAGAGAGGTGACCATCTTGACATTGTGAGTACTTGACCTGTATCCATTAGAAGGGAAGGTTCAAAGAAGCGATTGACAGAAACCTATCAACCCCTAGAGGTAAAGGGCAGGATTTCCAGCCGTTCTGACCAACAGGATTTTCCGGTCCCACCGACAGAGAGTCTCCGCCACACAGGAATCTCTGTTGATAGCGACAGGACTGGAAGATCCCACCATCAGCCAATGGCAGGCCACCTTGGGGTGGGGCAAGGGGTGTTCGGAAAAATCCCGCCCAAAGTATATTACCAAGTGGTTGGCGACAGGGGGCAGTCTTCGTCAGGCAGCTGACTTCTTCAGCTTGGCCATAAACCAGGGAGGATGGAGGAAGAACGACAAAGAGTTCCCTAATGTTACAGCTAGAGAGCTGAATGCTGCCATCACAGGTTACTGAGATCAACACGTGCTATGCCAAATGTTGGTTCAGCCTCTGGGATCAGTGAACTATTCTTAAATTTAAATTGTATACTTTTCCTGTCAAGATCTGTATACTTGTCCCATCTATGGAGCTAATGCATCATATTTAAATTGGTGCTTCTTAATAGACTTAATAAACTACCTTCAAGTTATTTATCAGTACTAGACTGCCTATTTTTTTTTAAATTTAGAGTAGCCAATTCATTTTTTAGAATGTGCTAGACTGCCTATCTTAGCTATCTATGGCTCCTGAACCCAAATTCTTCCAGATTAGTGTCAGAGGCAGGATCCACAGTAGTTGAGCTGCCACTAGCTTGGAATTTGAGAAGCTCCAGTCTTAGACTGTAGTTAAATGCACATTCAGTGGCTATTTAGCAAAAGCCCGGAGTCAGAATTGCACTGGCATATGCTAAGAAGTAACTGATAGATTGCCTAACTGAGAAAACAGTTGCAACTCGAGTGATAAATATCCTCTTATCTGTAGAAGATTGCGGCGGAGATTGCGAGTATTTCTTTAATGAATTTTTGATGAGGCTCCGAAAGGAAAGATTGGGTAGAATTTTCCATCCTGTCCCACCAAAGTCAATGGACGTTTAAATAGTTCACCACACTTTCTGGCCCTGCCCTGCTGCAACTGGGCCACAAAATTCCACCCATTAAGTTGAGAAAAGGCCAGAATAAGTTGGCCTATGGTGCACTTGTGTTTGTCTTCCAGCTTAATAAAAAGTACAAGGCATTAAAGGAATAGGTCAATAGGTTGCAAAAGGAAAGTGACAGCTAGCAGTGAAGTTGTTTTTTTACACAATCAGCTGCACTGGGAACAAGAATCGTATGATAGAGCACTTTATGCAATAAAAAACTGGATCAAAATTTGGGACCCGTGAGAGCTGAAAGTGACTCGGGAGAAATCATTTGAGTCAAAGGAGGCCAAGACCAGGCCAGCTGAGTTAAAAAGGATTATAATAGAATCCAACAGTTAAAGGAGCCAAAACCAGACCATTAGAATTAAACTGGGTCAAGGAAGGCCCCACGGGATTTTTAAAAAGATTATCATAGAATTTACAGCGCAGAAGGAGGCCATTCAGCCCATCGAGTCTGCACCGGCTCTTGGAAAGAGCACCCTACCCAAGGTCAACACTTCCACCCTATCCCAGTAACCCCACCCAACACTAAGGGCAATTTTGGACTATGGGCAATTTATCATGGCCAATCCACCTAACCTGCACATCTTTGGACTGTGGGAGGAAACCGGAGCACCCAGAGGAAACCCATGCACACACGGGGAGGATGTGCAGACTCCGCACAGACAGTGACCCAAGCCGGAATCGAACCTGGGACCCTGGAGCTGTGAAGCAATTGTGCTATCCACAATGCTACCATGTTGCCCTTGATGAAGCGTCTGATCCAGATATTGGGTTGACAGACTTTTTCTTTTCTGAGTTAAATAGGGACTGGGGAGTCCCAAAACAGACAAAGGGTGGGACTCTCCAGTCACGTCCATGGTGGGACCCGTTGCAAGCGAGAATGGAAAAACTGGCATTCCAGCCAAAAACTCCATTCCCTTTCAGCAGCACTGGAAAACCCCAACCGAGAAAGAGGGCGGAATATTTCGGCCAAACAGATAGTGAGGGAGATTCCTCACCTAGTTGAAGAGCCACAGGGCAGGGCAGCAGAAGCTAGCCAGCCACCTATGAACAGTGGTATCCTGAAGGACATAGGACAGACTGGGGACCAACCCATTTCGACTCTCGCCAAATTGGGGAAACCATTACCCCTTAAGCAAAACCACACTTGTTAAAGCCTAAAAGGAATTGAAGTGCTGCAGGCGCCTATCTTACTTTCAACACCAAGTAACTGTTAAAACAGGGTGTTTGTGTGAACTGAAATGTACTTGTATAGTTGTAACAAGGCTCTTCTGCATATTGTTTTGCATGATATGAAGATAAGCCTGATGTCTTGAAGTTTGGCAGAAATCAAATTTGGACTTTTCAAAACATTCTTACCGGAGTTGAAGAAAACCTACTAAAATTCTAATTAAAGATGTGTTTTATAGACTATTTCTTTAAAATTTGGTCAGGTGGCGAATATCACAACTTGAAAATTGCTGTAAAGGAGAAATAGGAAAGATTCTGTTCCTTTTCGACAGTTAGTGTGCAGTTTTACTGTTTCCTTTTTAAGAAGGCGGTGCCTCTTTAACTCTGTTTAGTCTCCAATCGTAATTGTACCAAACAATCTTGGGGGAGAAGACCATAAGAATTAGGCCATTCGGCCCATCGAGTCGGCTCTGCCATCTTACAAAATATTAAAAGGTTTTCAAACAATTGGAAATTAATCTAAAATTTGAAGAAAATATAATTTAAAAATATTTACAGTGGAGTTTGTTTCTTTTTGATCAGGGAAGATTTTAAAAAACAATTACATGCCAAAACTTCCATCAAGTAGCAGTCGGCATCAGATTGCCGCCCTGCACCGATTTATCCACACTTACATTCCAAAGTACCTGTCTCACCTGACCTTCCTGACCCAGGTTGGGTGAGAGTCAGGCATCCCAGAATGTTCATGGCTCCAGCAACAAAGTGCAAAATAAGCAGATCTAAGCAGAGTACATCTCTTTATTACAACGCTAGCTGCTATAAAGCAGGCGAGTTTAAATGTCCCATTGAAAATAACAGACCAGGAAGAAGGTAAGTGAATGGGATGTGGGAGGTGGAGGTACAGACATCGGGGGTGGGGGGGGGCAAGGAGTCAGATATGGGGATGGGGGAGTCTGACATCAGCGGGCATGGGGGAGAGTCGGACATTGGGGAGGAGGGAAAGTTGGACATTGGTGGGGGGGTATAGATCAGCTGGGGGGGAAGCTGGATATCAAGGGGAAATTGGACATCTGGGATGGGTCGGGCTGGTTGGGGGTCAGGTCTGGTCGGGTTAGGGTGGGTGGGAATCCCATACGGGTAGTGAATTCTTTGTGCGGGTGGGGGGGGGGGGCTTAGTTGGCAGGATGGTCTCCTGGGGGCCTGGGGTGTGGGTGCACCCCATGCAGGCTTGGTCTGGGTCTTTATAATAGTTACACTGTAGTTAGGAATGCTTTTAGTTCTTCCAATTCTTTCAGATTAACTGTTAGCATGACACTGGCAAAACTATCTGAAGTTGGTGATTTAAATCGCTTTGTCGGATGGTTTCCAATGCATTGCCCAGGGGACGCTAGTGCTTCTGGAAAGTCCAACAGGGATTCCACAGCACATCTATGGGGTGTAGTGTGTACCATCTGCAAGATGCAGCATTCATACATAACATTAATGTGCTTCACATCGCACTCACATACACTACCTGGTGCAAGCCTCTCACAGCTTGAATACACACTGCTATTCAAAGATAACAACTGCATCACCCAAACATTTCACGCAAAGCTCACTGACAAATTTCCCTCTCACTTGCAGGATGAGATAGGCGGCACATGGCCAGACGCAGTAGCACCTAATCAAAGTGGAGACGTGTGCCTGAATGTCCTGACGCCATGGAGGAGATAGTGCTGGCCATCACTGCTTAGTCTGTGGCCAATGGCAGAGCGGGAGTCATTGAGAACGATGACATCTTCATACTAATTCTGCTTTTCTCATTCTACTTCCCCGTCATCTCACAATACCTTCTTTTTAGCATGCACCTCATTCTTTATCCCCCTCCCGTGCACCAGTACATTAGCCTTTTGCATTTAACATTCAGATACTCAAGAGGGGAAACCTGGCCAGGTAGTGGAGGAATACCAAGGTGAGGGTGATGATAAAGACCCACAAATCACTTGATTTCACACATGCAGCCACCAGCTCAGATACAAATCCCACGTCGACAAATCGACACGTCGACGCTATCACCAAGAAAGCACAACAGCGCCTATACTTCCTCAGGAAGCTAAGGAAATTCGGCATGTCCACATTAACCCTTACCAACTTTTACAGATGCACTATAGAAAGCATCCTATCGGGCTGTATCACAGCCTGGTATGGCAACTGCTCGGCCCAGGACCGCAAGGAACTTCAGAGAGTCGTGAATACCGCCCAGTCCATCACACGAACCTGCTTCCCATCCATGGACTCCATCTACACCTCCCGCTGCCGGGGGAAAGCGGGCAGCATAATCAAGGATCCCTCCCACCCGGCTTACTCACTTTTCCAACTTCTTCCACCGGGCAGGAGATTCAGAAGTCTGAGAACACGTGCGAACAGACTCCAAAACAGCTTCTTCCCCACTGTCACCAGACTCCTAAATGACCCTCTTATTGACTGACCTCATTAACACTACACCCTGCATGTTTCATCCGATGCCAATGCTTATGTAATTACATTGTATATCTTGTGTTGCCCTATTATGTATTTTCATGTATTTTCTTGAATTTTGTTTAATTCTCTTTTCTTCCATGTACTGAATGATCTGTTGAGCTGCTTGCAGAAAAATACTTTTCACTGTACCTCGGTACACGTGACAATAAACAAATCCAATCCAATCCAATCCTGAAAGACAGTTTAGATCTATGACCTAACCTACACATCTTTGAACATTAAGGGGCAATTTAGTATGGCCAACCCACCTAACCTGCACATCTTTGGACTTTAGATAAGGAGGATTCCCTATGTTCCCTGAATAATTAACTTCTTCTGAGCATTCCCCTTACTGCACTTCTCTGCAGCTACTAATATTTGGGAATAAAGTAGAAAATAGGGTTGAATGAGTGATTGTGTTTTAGTTAGTTGTGAGGTATTATTGTCCCACTGAGATACTGGATGCAGCCTGTGTTTCCCATGTGATAGATGTACACAGTTACACAGAGTTTGCTCAAGGGTTCGCGGTGGGGGTTACTGGTGCTGTGCAGTGATAAGGGAAGATACGCCTGTTGCTCCTATCTACCTAAGGTCAGATCAAAAGGACTATAATGGAGTGCAAACTCCAGCCGGGAGAGGGGGTGGGGGCAAACAGTCGAGGGCAATTTGCTTTTACCAACGTCATTTTCACCTTCCTTTTTCTTTCAAATGTATAAAAAATGGCATTGTGTTGGTTCCCCACGGTAACGTTTTTTTTTTCTTGAAGGGGGTCAGAATAAATGATAAAAAATGGCAATTCAGCGGACGATCAGTCAGCGGCAGCAATTAAAACAAGAAGAAAGCGAAAACCCGCCCCCCGGGGAGGGAGATCAAACGAGGAGAAACTGGGTGGAGGGAAAAGCTGCAGTTTAAAGCCAAGTTTATACCTACAGCGTCGAGAGACCGGCTGTAAACTATACCAAATACACTGGTGAAATTTGAGCCAGTGGTTTTAATTCTGAAATGGCCGAAGTGGCTTTCTTTTAAAACAGCACAGTAGGAAACCGGTATCAGCACCGCTCTCAGTCTGAAGGAACAAGCGGTGGTAGTAGCATCTTGGCAACCGGGCAGCGATCCCCCATTGAAACTGGCCAAGTACTTACTTTAGAAACTGCTCCTCCATGTATTTCTGAAGATTGCTTCTGAATAGTATCCTCACTATCATTCTGCAAGCGGCAATGCAGTTGCAGAATGAGTGCGCTGAACTCAAGAAACGATTGGCAGACTGTAAACCAGACCACAGCTGGTCTGGGGGAACATTTAACGTCAGAATAGAGCAACAAAGAGATGTGGTGGTGGGGAAAAAAAACTATGCGTTTCTCGCAGAGCCGTCCTCTAAAAGGTTTGAAGTGGGTGGGAGGAGAAAAAATAAAGTTGCTGCGGGAGAGCCAATTGAATTTAGATCCGGACGAGGAGCATTTTTGGTGTTACTGTCAAAAGGTGGAAGTGCCAGGAATAAATTTTATGGCAGCATTTTTCAAACTTTTTTGGCCGACCTTCGTGACCCACATTGGCTGACCTTCGGGACATATCATTTTTGCTTGCCTTTAATGGGACAGGTGGGCCTGCTTGGTCCTCGCGATCTCACTTGCTTTGTCATTTAATGTTACATTTCTGCTGAGAACTTCAGCTGACAATTTAAGTTCGCTCTGCATCCTTTAAAAAAAAATCAAGAGGCTTGTCCTCCAAATGGCCATGTTTGGTCTTCAAATGTCTTTGAAGTTTTGAGAGTTTTAAACTCGCATTTGCCAGTACGTCCTTGCATATAACACACACATTCTGATTTGGTTGGCCAAATGAACAATGCCACAGCACTCAAAATCACCTTTACATTGCTTTGTTCTCGATTTCAGTTGCTTCTTAATTGTTTGTTCACTAGAGGCCCTGGAGCTCTGGATACAGCTCACACCAGCACTGCTTTGTCCTGCCGTGGACTCTCCTGCTAAGCTCTCTCCAGCATGATTCATTGTGAGATCCTGGCCTGTTTGTGTCTCTGGCCCTCTCTCTTCCTTTATTACAAAATGATCCATCTTTAGTTGTTCACAGGTCCTGTTGTTTGCTTGCTGGCATCTACAAAATGGAGGATGCTCTCCTCTTTGATAGAACACTTGATGTCAGTGTAAGGGGCGCGTGACCTGCTCTCTGACGCCAATCCTGACAGGAAGCTCCATCAATTTATTTTAAAAATCTAATCTTAGCACAACGCACTGATATCAGGAGAGGCAGTCTGTCCTGTTGAGCTTTGGGTCTGCGAACTGATGGACCCACCTGAGGGGGCACCCATGTGTGGGACCGCCGCCATGCTTGAAAACCGGTCGCAGCTGTTGGGCACTTCCCATGATTGGGAAAGCCACAACAGATCGCTCCGCAAGCCCCATAACTCTCGCCCGCAACTCACCCGCGCGTCACGACCCTGAGTTTGAAAATGACTGTTTTATAATGTGATGGGATAAGAAAAATACATTAGCTCAAAAATGTTGTGGTAACCAGTGGGGCTTTGGATTGGATATCTTTCTTCAATTGAAGGCTGGTACACCAGCTCTTGCTATTGCTTTTCTAATTAATTTCACATTTTGTGCACCAGGGAGACTGGTTTGTTTTATTTTCTTCCTTCCAGTCCAGGCGACACTGAATACTGGGTTATAGTTCAATGGGCACAGGTTGCCTCCCTGTACCTAAAGTCAAGTGGCCATTATTTGCGCATGAGTCTTAACAGCGTGTTGTCCGACTAGTGAACCTTGGGGGTATTATAGCTGAAATTAAGTGTCTGCCCACATACACTCACACACACACACATAGGTTGAGGCTAATTTAATTTCATTCACAATAACCAAATTTACAACATGCTTAGTTGTGGGAGATACATCATATTGGTGTCTTTGGAAAACAATTCCGTAAATTTAGAATCTAAATGACCTGTTACGGATTCAGGTCTGTCACATCAATAGCTTTTCTGGTTCATGGATGCTCATTGCTTCATCAAGTTTGGCATTTATAGATGTTGATTCAAAGTGACCTTTATCTATTTGCACAGTACTACAATGTGATAGTGCAATCACAGTCTTGTTTTGTGATCTGGACCAGATATTTGGGGCTGGTTTAGCACAGGGCTAAATAGCTGGCTTTTAAAGCAGACTAAAGCAGGCCAGCAGCGCCAGTTCAATTCCCGTATCAGCCTTCCCGAATAGGCACCGGAATATGGCGACTAGGGGCTTTTCACAGTAACGTCATTTGAAGCCTACTTGTGACAATAAGTGATTTTCATTCATTTGTGTCTTTAGATATACTGCTTCAGTGTCACCAGGGGACGGAGCAAAGACTTGCTGAAGTGAGACCAGGTGTTGTAGCGTCACAGAGTTTTTACAGCATGGAAAGAGGCCCTTCGGCCCATCATGTCCGTGCCGACCATCCAGCGCCTATTTACACTAATCTCATTGTCCAGCACTAGGCCTGTCGCCTTGTGTGCTGTGGAATTTCAAGTGCTCATCTAAATGCTTCTTAAATGTTGTGAGGGGTCCTGCCTCGACCACCTTTTCAGGCAGTGAGGTCCAGATTCCCACCACCCTCTGTGTGAAAAGGTTTCTCTTCACATATCTTAAACCTCCCTCCTGCCATTGGCTTAAATCTATGCCCCCGATGATTGACCCTTCTGCTGAGGGGAAAAGCTCTTTCCTATCCATCTTATCTATGCCCCTTATAATTTTTTACACCTTAATCAGGTCCCCCCCCCCCTCAGCCTTCTCAGCTCCAAGGAAAACCAGCCAGCCTATCCAGTCTCTCTTGATAGCAGACATGCTCCAGCCCAGGCAACATCATGGTGAGCCTCCTCTGTCCCCTTTCTAGTACATTCACTTCCTTGCTGCAGTCTGGTAACCAGAACAGCACACTACTACAGCTTTGACCTAACCAGTAAGTTGATAAGTTGTTTTATGACATAATAGGTATGTCACAGGATGGCTTTTATGATTGGCATTGTGCCCGTTGAAGGCAGTCCTGTTAATACCGTTATACGGCTGCAATCAGTATATAATCTTCTGGAACTGCCTTATATTTCAAAATGGACACCAGCAAGGCTGCTAAGATGGCTGCCAAGGGAGAAGTGACCTCTGCACAAGACTACCTCAAGTCCCCAAAAAGACCCTGAGCGCGGTCTAGCTGAATTGCAACAAGTCCCGTGTCAAGCACATTTAGCCGAGTGTTTCCCGGCACTTGCAGAGCCAAGAAAGACCATGCTATTGAACATGAATTTATTGCAATTTGGATCCTCAGAGGGGAATACCCTGTCAAGGCAGTACTTTGTCACGTTTCTTGCACTGAGGAGCTCCGCTTGCCAGAACTCTCGCAGGTGGAGATCGGGACACCACTTTTAAATTCATCTTAATCTCTCGACACCCCCTCTCCGACCCAATACCGGACCCCCATAAAGCCCCAACTCACTTAAAAGGGCAACCCCACCTGACATGGGCAGGGCACCCTTGGGTCCGATCCACAGAAAATTGTTTCCACCGGGTGCTCCCCACAGTTCCTTCCACAGTCCAAAGATGTGCAGGTTAGGTGGATTGACCATATTAAATTGCCCCTAGGGTCCAGTGATGTGCAGGTTAGGTTACCTGGATAGGGCAGGGGTTGTGGACCTGGGTAGGGTGAAGGCTCAATGAGCTGATTAGCCTCCTTCTGCACTGTAGTGATTCCATGAACATCATCTATTATTGTGCAGGAGGCAAAAGCAAGCGGTTTCCTTTCAGCTCCGATTTAATGGCCTGCTTCTTTAGTTGTTCCCTTTTTATTCATCCGTGTCACATTCGAGCACAACAATATACCATAAGTATTTTGCTATGCAAGCATTGTTCGACCTGTATCTTTCCAGCAGCATTCATACATTTTATTCTCTTTTTATTTCTCCTGGTGTTCTACCAAAAGCAGCCATTGTGCCTGGCGTCACCTAAGACCATCTATTATTCACTTCACCTGTCACAAGTAACAGTATATATACCTCTTTTAGAGACCTAAACCTGTCACGTCTTGTCCCATTCATGAGTCGTTCTGTACAGATGTATCTTAAAGGGAGAACCACACTATAAAATGCCTGCGATCTAATACTGTGGATGCATGTCTCCATTATCAGCTACCGTGTTTTGGTGTTTGGAGATCAGATATGAGGAGGTTACTGCCAGGGGCTGATAGTTATTCCTCCAACTTCCACACTCCAGGATAACTTCAAGTTAACCTTAAATAATCTTTTAGATCTTGTTACCTACCCTGCTGCTGCAACAGCAGGGGACAAAAGTGGATCACTGAACAAAGTCCTTGTCTGGCAAGTATAAAGTCAGCAACAAATACTTGCTCCCAGTTACACCCACTGAGCTAAAGTGTCAGCCTTGGCCCAGAGCAGCATTCCCTTGGTTGAGCCATATAGTTGTGTGTTCAAGCTCCACTCCAGGGACTTGAACAGTAAGACAATAAGCCCATAAGATTATTCAGTAGGCCATTCGGCCCATCAGGTCTAATTGGCCATTCAATGAGATCATAACTGATCTGACATGATAATCCTCAACTCCACTTTCCCACCTTATTCCATTAACCCTTTCTGGTAACTTGAGACCATCGGCGCAATTTAACAGAAAAAAACATGGCGCATTTAGCAAATGGTTTTGTGGCGCTGGCAACGACCTCGCCATTCAATGGTACTCTGTTCTTTTTTTCAGCCGTCGGCGAGGAAGGCCCCACCAAGGCTGCACTCCCCTTCATTTCCTGCATTGAGGAGCTCCGCTGACCAGTACAGGAAGGGATCGGTGTGCCATTTCTAAATAGCGTCCTGATCTCTCGATTCCCCCAACGCAACTCTCAGAAACCCCCCAGCGCCCCAACTTGCCAATTAGTGGGTCCTCAAGCCCCCTCACCTCGCCTCATAAGGGCAGGGCAACCCTCAGCCAAATACCAGCAATGGCAGTGTGCCACCTGGGCACCCTCAGCCTTGCACCCTGGCACTGCCAACTGGGCATCTGGCATCCACATGGTGGTACTTGGGTGGCATTGCCAAGGTACCCAGGTGCCATCAGCAGTGCCAGGGTACCACCCTGCGGAGAGGCCAACCACCTGGGCTCCTCCAATCAACTGAGAGACTCCCAATGCGGTTCCACCTGGTCCATGTTTGTGGAGACCAGTGATAAACGGCACCCAGCCAGGGTCTCCAAACTTAAGGAGATTCAATCCTAGGCGCTGGGTAGATCTGGTTTAAGCACATTCAAGTAAGCCTAACTGCTCGTATGAATTTGCAAATTTAGATTCGGCCCATTGTGGATAGGATCCAGATTGCGACATCTCGCAAGATCTCATTAAATCTTGTGGGGCGTGACAAGCCAGGTAACTCTGACAAGAGCTCTCTCACGAGATATCCCAACCGCATTACGTCCCAAGCCAGGTCGTTAGATCCCCATGAAGGAGGTAGTCAAATGCATTGTTTGCAAGAAATGACTTTTTGAGAAAAATAAAAAGCAAAGTTTACCAATAAAAGTCAGCAGATAAGTGATAACAGTAATAACTATGCAAACAGGAGCAGTAGTAAAACAGGTCTTGCTTACAGGTCACCCCGTCACAGACTGAAAAGCCCACCCAGGATCAGGACCGTCAACAGATGCCAATAAAGCAACTACATAGGAGAAAGGCTTATAAGGACACTGTACTAAAAATGACTATCTAGAACACCTTCCCCCTCCCCCTTAGAAGAAAATAGCAAGTAAGGAAAATAAAGTTTTCCAATGTTCAGCGTGGTGACACATGGGTGCATTCAGTGGGCGGCTAGTTTACATCATGGTTTTATTCGATGGAATTTCAAGTCACCAGCACCATGGCTATGTTTGGGACAGAGGTAAGTTCAATAAGAGAAGCGAGAACTGTGCTGAATACATGGAGAGACTGCAGCACTTCATTTTTGCAAATGGAATGAAAGATGAGGCAAGATGTGGAGATGCCGGCATTTGACTGGGGTGAGCACAGTAAGAAGTCTTACAACACCAGGTTAAAGTCCAACAGGTTTGTTTTGAATCACTAGCTTTCGGAGCACAGCTCCTTCGAAGCCCGAAAGCTAGTGATTCGAAACAAACATGTTGGAGATTAACCTGGTGTTGTAAGACTTCGTACTAAGATGAGGCAAAACAGCGTTTGATTCTCCTGAGTCTGTGTGAGGCGAAGATTTATAACTTGATGAGGAATTTGGCCATTCCACGAAATTCAGAGGAGATTTCATTTGCAGTTTTAGTTGCCCTGTTGAGAATCATCATATCCTGAAGCCCTCGGTCATTGTTCAAAGATTAAACTTTCATAACCATTTTCAAAAAACAGGTCAATTGGTAGCTAACTTTGTGGCAGAATTATGCCAGCTTTCAGAACACTGTGATTTTGGAGCAGTTTTAGAAGATATGTTCAGAGATGGGCTGGTCTGCAGCATTAAAAAGGACAATGTTCAACATCAGTTGTTGAGTGAAGCCATATTGACTTTTAAGATGGCTCTGGAAACTTCGCAAGGCATGGAAATGGCTGTCAGTAACGCTAAAGATTAAGGTTAATGTTGGTGCCCAGGTAGGGGCATTGCATTCAATGATGAAAGGGACTGCAAGTAAAAAAATGAAAGCAGTGAAATGTTTTAGGTGTGGGGCCAAACTGTATGAATTATTACAAAGTTATGGATGCTACTTGTCGCAGGTGCAACAAAAAGGGCACTTCATGGAGAAATTCAGGGGTGCAAAATGCAAGACAAGAAAATTTAAATTCGATAAAATTATACACCACGTGGAAAGCTCGTAGCAGGCAGAAGAGTATTCTCACATGTTTAATGTGAATGAGGCACAAGCAGATTTGTACTACAGTGGTAGTCGATGCTCAGCAAATCCAAATGGATCGTCCACATCCGTAATTAGTGAAGAGAGCTACAAGTCGATGTGGGGCTCTAACTGAGCACCAGCACTTACTCCAGCAGAAGTTAATCTTCGGACATACACCGGAGAGTCCATAACTTTGCTCAGGATATTGGCAGGGCATGCCTCCTTGCGGTAAAGGGGAAGGTGCTGGGTTTGCTAGGGTGATACGGGCTCAGCAAGATTGCATTGAAGTGGAGTAAGATTGAGCACACAAAAGTGACTGAGGATGGTGTTAAGAAGGACGTGTTCAAGGAATCACTGGGTACATTGTATGGTAATATTGTGAAGTTATATGTCGATTCTCAGGTTACTCCTTGCTTTTTCAAGCCCAGAACAGTAGCCTACACCATGAGAATGAAATGAAAAAATGAAAATCACTTATTGTCACGAGTAGGCTTCAAATTAAGTTACTGTGAAAAGTCTCTAGTCGCCACATTCCAGCGCCTGTTCGGGGAGGCTGTTACGGGAATCGAACCGTGCTGCTGGCTTGCCTTGGTCTGCTTTCAAAGCCAGCGATTTAGCCCAGTGAGCTAAACAAATGGAAGTGGAGGAAGAGTTGGAATGGTTGCAAAGGCTTGGAATCATTGAGCCTATTCATTCTTCTCATTGGGCAGCTCCAATCATTCCTGTCCTTATAAATGATAGTACAAAGTCTCATCTGGATTTACTTCATCCAGATCTCAGAGTGAAAGTGAGCATGAGACAACAAAGGCAAAAGGAGGGACATGACTACCACTCCAGAGAGAGGCAGTTCAAAAAGCACAGGTTTACATTTATAGCTACCACAGGTGGTAGCTATAAATAGTTTTAAACAAAATGGTCCAGTACCTTGGGGCATGAGACTGCATCACAGAAGAGTTGTTCGCAGACCCCAAGACCATATTGCAAAGTTAGCAACTATTACAGATAATGGGCGGAATTTTACCGGAATTTGGCAAAGTGTCAGGCTCAGGGAGAAAACTGGTGTGGAACTCTCAGTTGCATAGACCTTTTCTCACCAAATCCTGAGCCTATTCGTCAAAGAAAAGATGAGTGGCCGTGGTTTACACCATCGCTTTGGTGGGCTGGGGCCTCATTGAGCTGGCAATGGCCTCCAAAGAGATCTTCAAATGGCGTCCAAATCAACACTGTTACTTAACGCCCCCCCAGACCCCACCCCCTCCCAACAATCCTCTCAAGCATTCCGTTCCCTCCTCCACATCCCCACATCCGCTGCCAGCATTGAACACCCCATCTGAAAGCAGAACCAGCATTCCCCTGCAGCACACATCAGTGCACCCCCACTCATGGGGCTCGCACGAGGGCCTGCCATGTTGGCATGACCATGCTGGTACGGTACCAACCTGACAGTGCCAACCTGTGCTGAGGAGCAGTGCCAGGGCACTGCCTCAGCATGACCCTCTTTCCCTCCGCCCCTCAGAGTCTATATTTACCTCTGCACTCCTGGAAGGTTTCCCCTCAACTGCCTCACATCTGGCCAAACCTCTTGGAAACCTTGACGATATGCCATCACAGAATTTAAGAGGCGGCATAATTTTTAATCTAAAACATAATTTTTTTCAGTAAGTGTATAGGGACAAAATGGCCTGTGATCACCCCGTGAAATACACCACCGAGTATGTTCCTTAAACACTTGCATTTTCACCTTGGGGATTTCATGTACTTGTGAACTTTTTTTTCTGCCTTTAAGGTACAAGCTGCATAAAACGGCTTGTTTTGGCATACGTGTCAAAGTCATTGTTGAGTTGTCAGTTATTTAGGAATTACCAGTGATATGCTATTTTTCTAGCCTAGCGTGCATGCTTTTTTTACATATTTGATTTCTCATTATAACTGAGGAGCCTTACTGATCATGTATTTACAAACTTGATGAACAAACACCAGAACTATGCCTTGAAGTATAGCATTTTCTGGATCGAATAGGATGAAACTGGCATCTGAATGCTTGACTCATTCATGTGGAATTCTTTTCCATTTTTCTTTCGACAGTGGTGTTAACGGTAATAAAGTACATGGACCTTTGTGCAAACATTGTTTTTTTGACATCTTGTTTGTGTTTTACAAAACTGTATCCCATTAACCAACCACCACCCGTGTGTGATTGTCACAAGGCAGCCAGCACTTAAGTGCATAATGTTGTTTTGCAAATTTGAAAGGCTGTGAGTTTGTTCAAAATCAACTTGTCTAGTTCAATCAGATAGAATTTCCTGTTGAAGGAAATAGCTGCCGTATTGCGAATCAAAGCTTAAACTTATTTGACTGAACCTTTAATTTTGCAACTCAGTTGGCCTCAAAGGGCAGGAATAGTTCAAGTCAACTCTTGGATCTGTTACAGAATTGCACTGCACCAAATCCTATTCACCTCCAACCCCCTCCCCCGCTCCTTTCACCCATATAAATTATACACATTTTCTATAAAAGGGAGTTTTGTTTAAAATGTGCCATCAACTCAGCAGCTTTTGCTGCAAAACAAAAATCAATATATAAACATTTAGCCTTTATTTAATGTGGAAAGTTGTATTGACAACAATTGCTGAACGGTTTAGAGAAATGTCCATCCTCTCACGACATTTTAAAACTTACCAAGGGAGGTATTTTCCATTCTCTGCATAGGGTGATTGGTTGAGGTGAGAAAAATATCACGCAGGCAGTGCAGAGGCCAGAAAAAGCTGGGGGCAGCACCGGGGTGTCACGCCAGAGGCTACAGCAATTCCAGGACACTGCTCGGGCAAGTCCTTCTCCAACCCCCCTCCCAGGGGGCAATGTTTACCTGTACGCTCCTGGCGAATTCTCTTCAACTGGTTCATTAAAAAAAAAAGCCATTGTGATCCTCGCTGACATGATGCCATGTCCGTGAGGTTGGGGGGGGGGGGGGGGGATTCCAAATGTGGGGGAACGATCCGGAGGGGAAGCCCACTAATTAGATTTAAATTTATTGAGGCACGGAGAACCAGAGAATGAGATTTCGCCGGCAGAATCTCATTTTCCATGTCTCGCAATATTGTTCACCGGCATTATGGTTTGCGCTCATGGCAAACGGGGGTGCGAAATCATGGCCACAATGTAATACTGAAACGAGCAGTGATAAAGCTACCAAACGTTTCAGAGTAGCTTTAATGCTGTTATTTGAAGCCTAAATTAGAAATACCTCGAGCAGGAAATATCATTAAATTTGCTCTCCTTCAGCAATTTTGCCCTCTAGAACTCTCTTCCGAGACAATTGGCCTTTATTCAACATGTTGCTGTTCGCCTGCCTGTTTGTCTCTCTCACTTTCTCACACTCCTCTGACCTGACTTCAAAAGCTTCCAAACAATTCATCTCTTACGCTATCGGTCCGTTCTTTTACATTCCCTCACTTCCACATACAGCTCTTTAGTATTTGAAACGTGTGGCATTGCATTGGGCTACAGGTGGCGATGGAAATACAAGTTATTGTGTTTATTTTCTGTTCAGTTTTTATTTTAGACTTTTAATTCTGACTTGGGTCTTGAACCACAAGCTTGTCTGGAAGTAGCTTTATCAGACACTCCTCAACACTACTGTGCTATACTGCTTTAAATTCTCTCTGTATTCTTGTAATGTTAGTCTTTTAATGTATTTGCTATGCAGGAAAATATGATTGAATATTCAAGTCGTGAGCACTGAATTTTTGAACTGATGACACTGCAGGAATGATTAGATTCAGCAGAAAGAAATCATCTCCAAAATGAGGAAGCTTATTAAAGCTAAGTTCAGGGGAAATGTCATATTGTTTATCGCAGCAAGCACATTGGCTGCTTCTGCAAAGGTAAAACATCTGGGTAAACATTGGGCTGGATTCTCTGTTTAGAAGATTATGTCCAAAGTTGTGCAGGTTAGGTGGATTGGCCAAGCTAAATTGCCCCTTAGTGTCAGGGATATACAGGTTAGGTGAGGAGTGGCCTAGGTAGGATATTCTTTCAGAGGATTGGTGCAGTTCGATGGGCTGAAAGGTCTCCTTCTGCACTGCAGGAGTTCTATGATTCTTTGCTCTGCTACTGGATCAGCTCCAGTTTACTTCTGGTCACTTCTGGTTTATGCTGGCACTAGCCTCCATTTTGAGTCTGTTCTGCTCCCTTTTGGAATGCAAATCTTGCTGCTGCATCCCCCCCACCCCCATAAAGCAGGAGTCATCTTAGTTAGAAGAACAAATTACAGAAATTAAGTGCATCCTCGTGCAGTGTTATGCTAATAATGTAACTGACAGATATAAAGCCTTCACACCATTTGAAAAACAGGCTAGTTTAAAGGAATTGAGCTCTCAATCTGTTAGAGGGCATTTTCTGATACTGGACTATGATATAAATTTTAGGTGGCCCTGTAACTACATTTGTGCTCCTATATTAGGAGACAAAAGGTACTCATTGGCTTAGATGCCTGTTTAGAAGAGGAAATTTGTAGAAATAGATAGTGTATCCACAATGCTGTTAATATCAGAAAAGGCACAAAATGGCTGAACAAGCCACATTCCCTGTAAACTGGCTCATGAGAGCCAACCGTGTGTTTGTATAGGGAGTATCCCAACAGCCGCTGATAACAACTTCACAGAACAAGACGTGCAATGTATCCATGATAAAGCTTTAGGTCCACAGCTGTGGACAGGACATATCCTTGTGTTAGTTTTGAATGACTTCTGTATGAAGTTAGGGGCGGGTAAGACAACACCCACTTTAACCATATTTGTGATAACTGGGATGCTAAGAAAATTGATTGACTGCATGTAATAAAGTGTGACACGAATATAGTTGATTGATTGTATGTAAGTAAGAATCGACCCTTGAATCTATATATTAACCCGTGTGAGCCTTAGCTCAAGTGAGAAAAGATGCTGTCAATAGGCTGCGGAGTCGCAGGCCTTCTCTCCCAGAATTCTGACATAATAAACTGCTTTTTTTACTTACACAGGCCTTCGTGTGAATATTTTCACCTCTAACAGTAAACATTGGGCTGGATTCTCTGTTTAGAAGATTATGTCCAAAGTTGTGCAGGTTAGGTGGATTGGCCAAGCTAAATTGCCCCTTAGTGTCCAGGGATATACAGGTTAGGTGGGGAGTGGCCTAGGTAGGGAGTTCTTTCAGAGGATTGGTGGAGTTCGATGGGCTGAAAGGTCTCCACTGCAGGAGTTCTATGATTCTATGCTCTGCTACTGGAGCTGAATCACTTCTGGTTTATGCTGGCGCTAGCCACCATTTTGAGTCTGTTTCCGCTCCCTTTTGGAATGCAAATCCTGCCCCTGCTTTCGCTTCCCCCCCCCTCCCCCGTCGTGCTGAAACACAGGGGCATCGTCCCCTTTCCGCTACAAGGGAATTTCTTGATCTCACTCCGCCACAGAGCCCATGCATGAGGGTGACCCAACATCCTCACTGACTCCCCACCAGAGACCCATCCCCACCAGAGACCCACCCCCAAAAGCACCCCAATGTTAGAGACCCCATACAGAGAGCCCCCTCCTTATCAGAGACCCCATATTATATTTTAATACATCTCAAGTACCCTGCTGTGAACCTAACCACAATGTTTATAAACATCTAGGAGTTAAGTGCTTTCACTTCCTCTTTTTATGAGCAGAAAGCACTTAACTGCATTTGATGTGGTTAGGAGCTGTCAACCATAGATGTCTATAACTATTGCAGCTAGGTTCACATCAGGGTACGTGAGATACATTCAAGCGTGATGGAATATTAAAATAAACAATCTTGTCATCTGGCTGCAAGCTATAACCCTGTCAATTGCAGCCTACTAAAATCTAATTCTCTTTGAAAGTGAGTGGAAGCCTTGCATATCAAGAAATCTGAGTGGGTTTATGGCCTTGTGATGTTTTTTGAGTATCTAACAACTGCTGCTTTCCAGATATCTGTCTGAGGCAACAGGAGTAAGGGTCAGGCACATGAAAGAGCAGAGATTCTTCACTGTTTTTGCCTGGACTGCCTTTAAGATTCCTGTAATGATATGTATATGTGTGGATAACTAAAAGGTTAATTATTACATCTCAGTGTAACACAACCACTAGAGGGCACCACTGGATCCCACTATAAATAAGATCACCTTGAGAACCTTGGTCTCTCTCTTCCAACCAGGAGTGACTAGACAGTAGAGTGTAAGGTAGATCACAGCATAGTTTAGCACATGTAGTTTGAATTAGTTAATACTTTAATATAAATTACTTGATTACTAATCATAGTTCTGTGGAGTGTGCAAACTCAATATTAATCAATATTTACTCGATAAATTAGTTTGCTTCAAGTTGAAGACTCGTGGTTTATTCAGAATCACACCATCAGACCATTCTGGATAAGAAGCAAAAAGTAACAAGATATATTACCAAAAGAGTAATGTAACAATTCCAGGCAGGGGTGACTGATGGGGGAGGGGGAGGGGTGCTCTGATATGGGGTGGGGAGGGGGGGTTCTCTGACAGAGGGATCTATAATGGGGAGGGTCTCTGATATGGGGGTTCTCTGTTGTGTGGGTCTCTATTCTGGGGATCTCTAATATAGGGGTCCCAGTTATGGGTTGCTAATATGGATGGGTCTCTGATATGGGGGCTCTTGGCTATCGGGGCTCTCTGCTGTGGGGTTCTCTGATTTGGGGAGGTTCTCTTATGGGGGGGTCTCTGATCTGAGAGGGTTCTCTGTATGAGGTGGGTCTCTGTTATGGGAGATTGTCTGATGGAGGGTCTGGTGGGGTGTCTGATGGGATGGTCTCTGATAGGAGTCTGTGGGAGTCTGCTGGAGGTCTCTTATGGGGGGCTGGAGGGTTGGGTTGGGCAGGATATGCATCGTGGGTGAGGGGCCCTCCAATGGTCTTTGGGGGCATCTACTTAAATCCTTACCCCCTTGGCCCAATATGAAGTCCATACATCAGGGTCATGCTGGCAAATACTTGCACCAATCCCAGCCCAGAGGACCAGAGCATCATGACAATCGGAGGACCCATTTGCATCCTCCCACCAGTGGGGGCGCGGACCCCGATGCTGGCACCTACAGGGGGACTGGAGCATCACAAAGGTGCCAATCCCATTTTTTCACTTGACACAAGATTCGCTGCCGCATCAGGAACACCACTACTGGTGGCGGGCGATGTACAATATGGCTCATTATCTTTTTGACTGCATGTACTATTGTATATACTGGATACAAATCTGTCTCACCTCCATGTCTCAGAGCCTCATTGAGTAGATAGAATATCTAATTGTGAATTAAAATTCCCTATCGCATTCTAATCAAAAACATTTTGTTCTCTGAGTAACAGCCAAATCCCATAAAAGCTCCCATTGTCTTGTGAAAATCCAACCAGTTCAGTCATGACCTTCTGGAAGGGACCTGCTGTCCCCACCCAGTCCTATCTAATTCTGACTTTAGATTCACAACTATGGGTTTGACTCTAAATGGCAAAAGTTCAAATGAGCAGATATCGGCAGAATTTGAGGCAACCAGTAAAAGCAAGAAATTAAATCAACACAAGATAGTTCTCCCAATGTAGTGCCTGGCTCAATGAGATGCACATCAAGGGTTAGTTTCATCAAGGGACGATTGCAAAATCTAGTATAGATTAGAAAGCAGATTTAACAGCTTCTGCAACTGTCCCCTTTTGATTATAGTCAGCTGAAGCAAATGTGAAGGTTTATACATGGTATCTCTGAATCCACTGATGTCAGATCAATCTTCTCACACAGTCAGACTCTGCGCCATATTTCACAGAACTGGGTCAACTCCAGGAAGCCTTAGGGCAGCACGGTGGCCTAGTGGTTAGCACAACCGCCTCACGGCGCTGAGGTCCCAGGTTCGATCCCGGCTCTGGGTCACTGTCCGTGTGGAGTTTGCACATTCTCCCCGTGTCTGCGTGGGTTTCGCCCCCACAACCCAAAAATGTGCAGAGTAGGTGGATTGGCCATGCTAAATTGCCCCTTAATAGAAAAAATAATTGGGTAATCTAAATTTATAAAAAAAAAACTCCAGGAAGCCTTTAAAAATGGCGGGCGCGACCTGGTTGCAGGAGTCCCGCTCCCATTTTCAGCAGATTCAATATTAGCTGACAGCAGGAGAGGGCAAGTGTGAATCACATAGACAGGAAAACTAAACGCAACATGCCAGTTGAAATTAGTGGTGAGTTCAAACAAACCCCATTTTCACTGTTTCAAGGGCTTTAACCCACAATGTAGGAATTACGAAGTGATGGAGGAGATCAAGGAGAGGATAAGGTCCATCAAGTGTAATGATCAAAAATTATTTGAATTCCAAGCCCTTCAAACATGAAAGAAACAAGATACAGCTGTCAATTAGACTAAAATATATCCTCTGCTGAAGTGGATTGATTGATAGGCCTTCCGATATTGCTAAGAAAAAACATCCACCGTTAGTTCCAGTAGTTTCAATAAAGCTCATTGTTCATATTTCTCAATGGCTGTTATTAGAGCTGAGCCCGTGTATGCTTGGCTAGGTTTTAAAAGTGCTTATCTCGGCCGGGGATATGGCTGACGTCACATTTTAATTGACAGCTTTAAGAAGTTACTAAAGGGATAGCTGTCTTTGTGGGTATTGAATACAGGTTTGTTTTTATAATGGATGGACCATATGAGATGACTCAAAATTTTTGAGTGGGTTTCATGAAAGAGCTTTTTTTGTATCAAATGTGTATGAATGCGAGTTCTCTGATTGTTAGAAGTTTAAAATGTTTACCTTCACAGGTTTACCTTCACAGGTCTGCCTATCGTAAGTAGACACTGGGTAATTGATGGCGGTGGCATGGGCGTATGAGAAGGCATGGTAAACAAGGCTGTGAGGACCAGAGGGCTCAGCAGCAGCTTTTAAAACAACTGCAACCAGAAAACCAAGGCAGGCCTGCTAAACAGCCACCCTCGGCACTCACGCCTACCTGTGGCAGCTTCCAATCTCATTCTTGGATCAGCAAATTCTGTTGGATGGGGCATTTTTCAATATTGAGGTGTGTCCCAATTTGGGACATTTCCCAATTTGAGCCCCCCCCCCCCCAAGTAGTGAAAACCCAGCCCTCAGGATTAGACAATCGTTCACAATTATTGAGAAGATCTGTATCATTCTAAACATCGAACAATTATTGAAATGGGAAAAAGGGCCAATAACTAAAAATATACTTTATACCGTGATAATTGCAAATCAAGAATATAAATTTTTGTATTCAATGAGCATTGCTGTAGTTATACTGTAATATCAGACAGAGCAGAATAGAAGATGAATACTGATGGTATCAATAAATAAAGGTCATCTATATTTGGATTTAGAAGAAGAGGTGAGATGAGCTGAAATTTTGTTCATATTCAGCTGAACAGTGCCAGTGACCTGTAAAAACAAAACAAACTTGCGAACTCTGACCTGCAATTATAAAATCACTGCAACCCTGCAGATTCCAGGGGGGTGATTGGCACTTTATTCTTTATTTCGTTGGGTGTATGTGGCTACCAAAACTCCACAATATCAGGAATCAGTGTACGTCGAAAGGACCAAATGTCAGAACTCTCACATTCATCGAGATGCTGTCAATCAAGTCTGTCCCTATACTACCCACAAACAATTGTCGTGTTTTCCAGAAATATTCGCCTGGATCTTTACAAGATGTACTTTTATCACATGAAACGTTAAATCAAAGAAGGAAATTAGCACTTAAGAGCTAGGAGCTTTTCATTATTTTTGCACTTTATGGCTTAGTGCTCCATTCTTGACCTGGTATCCTTGAGCAGCTTCACAATCACCTGCATTGATCAGCTTCTTTAATTTGGAGAGGTCATACACACCCATCCTTTGCTTCCATCTATCTTCCGTCCAGATTCACTGCAGCAATTTTTGGTGAAGGAGGAAGTTGACGATGAAGGTGAAAAGAATGTTATGAACCTGGCTCCCACAGCAGTCACAGCTACCTTTATTGTATTCTCCAAAGAGATTAATGTGTGCCAGATTTCCTGCCTTCCTTCTCAGAGAGCCAAACCAATGCAGCATGCGATACACAGCCAGGTTACTGAAGATCAACTTTCAGATATGTGGACTGCAACAGCAACAAACAACTAAAACAGGCTGCCATTTGATAAGAGCCATTTCATTCTCATAATCCGGATGTACAACCGGCATCATAATTTTAAAATTCATTTATGGGAAATAGGTTTCGCAGGCTAGGCCAGCATTTTTACCCATCCCTAATTGCCCTTGAGAAGGTGATGGTGAACTGCCTTCTTGAACTGCTGCAGTCCATGTGGTGTAGGTGCACCTATAGTGATTTTAGGGAGGGAGTTCCAGGATTTTGCCCAGCGACAGGAAAGGAACAGCAAAATATTTCAAAGACAGGATGTGAGTGCCTTGGAGGGGAGCCTCCAGGTACTGGCATTCCCATATATCTGCTGCCCTTGTCCTTCAAGGTGGAAGAGGTCATGGGTTTGAAAGGTGCTGCCGAAGGAGCCTTGGTCAGTTTCTGCAGTGCATCTTGCAGATAATACACACTGCTGCCACTGTGCGTCGGTTGTAGAGGGAGTGAATGTTTGTGGAAGCTTCTGGGTTGTTGGAGCTGCACCCATCCTGCAAGGGGAGATAATCCCATTGCACTCCTGACTTGTGTCTTGTAGATGGTGGACAGCCTTGGGGAGTCAGGTGGGTGAGTTGCTTGCTGTAAGACTCCTAGCCTCTGATCTGCTATTGTATCCACAGCATTAACATGGCTAGTCCAAGGGTGGCACGGTGGTACAGTGGTTAGCACTGTTGCCTCCAGACGGCGAGGTCCCAGGTTCAACCCCGGCCCGGATCACTGTCTGTGTGGAGTTTGCACATTCTCCCCGTGTCTGCATTGGTCTCACCCCCAAAACCCAAAGGCAGTGGCGGACTGGCCAGGGTGTCAGCTTGCCCTATGGTAAGTGGGCCCCTGATGAAGTGGGCCCCCTATATCAAATAAAAATGCAATAAAGAAACAAACACAGACAACTGTTTTAGTAATAAAAGGAATAAGAAAAAAAGAGAACAGGACACAAATAAGCAGTGCATGAAAAGGAACGAAGCAGGGGAGGTAGTGGAAGGGTGTGGAATAGGGGGGCCCGGGTCGGGCATAATTAAGGAAATTCCATGTTTTCAGCAAGAGTGTGCGAATTTAAAGATAAAGTTACAATTCGTGATTTGATATGGTCGGCAACTTCAAAGGATATCAAGCAGTAGTCTTGGTTCAGCCGGTACATTGGTCCGGGGCCGATAGCCAAGAAGGGGCCCGTGAATCTCTGAAGGGCCCTTAAAAATTATAATTAATTAGATAAATAAATCTCCAACTTCTTTCCTGAGATTTGTATTCTACCGTAATAAAATATAATTGTTTTTAAAAAGGACAATACCAAATAAAAATGCAATAAAGAAACAAACAAATAATCACTCAGTGTATGAAGGAACGAAGCAGTGCTAAACGGATGTGAAAAGGAGTGGAGGGGGGGGGGGGGGGGGGTTCACCCGGGTCGGACATAATTGGAAATCCATGTTTTCAGCAAGAGTGTGTGAATTTAAAGATCAAGTTACAGTTCGTGATTTGAGATGTTCGGCAATTTGAAACGATATCAAGCAGTACATAGGGTCATGAGGTCATTGAAAAGGAGAAGCGGTCAAAGATATTGGAGTGATAAGCCATGATCGGTAAACTCAAAGGGTTGCGACTTGTAACACTACATTGGTATCAAACTGGACATGTTAACTTTCGTCGTGGGACCATTCTTAATGTCTTACTATAGTCGGACCAAACTTCTAAGTTTCAACAGTTGTCTCAGTTGCTTGCTGGTGTGAACACTGGACAGTGGATTGTCTCCTCTTCTGAAGCTGCATCGGCCACAGTAGTATTGACTAATGAACATAGCCTATTGAAGTGTAAGTAAGTTATTTTATATTTTTTATCAAGTAGGGGTTTATCTGGCGTTCCTTCAAGTTATTCTTGCAATCATCAATATTCATTTTTCCCAATGTGGGCTATTTTTAATTAAGTTTTTATTTCAGGAATATTACCCCTACCAGCATGGAAAAGAAAAAGCATAAATCTGGGTCACTAAAACACAAAGAACAAAAAGAAGCAGAAAGGAAGGAATCAGCCAAGCGATGCAGGCCTATTATTAAGTTTATAATACCACAAGCACAATCCACATCAATATCCAGTTCTGCAACAAATAATCATGAAGCAAGAAACAATGCTCATGGTGATAATGCAATGACATGCGAGTTACAAGAACAGAGAAGAGCTACTTTGAATGTATAGACAAATACAAGTGCATCCATTACTAATCAACCCAGGCCCAATATTTCTTCTGGCTTCCTTGTTCCGGTATCTATACTGCCTGTAGTTGCAACATCTGAACACATAGCTTCAACTAGTGACAGGGAATCATATTCCTTCAAGGATAAATGACTTGGTTTCTGAAGCACATCCTGTAAATGAACATACGCAAGAAAATGAAAGATCAATTACTGGAATCTTTCAATATCCATCAAGAGCAAAGCTAAAACAGTTTTTTGCTGAACATCCACTTCAGCCATTTGATGATCTGCCATTTGATGCTCGTTTGTATGAGAGGAAAATTATGAATGACTCAGTCCCAAGAAAATGGCTAACATATAACAAAGAAAATAGATGCTTATATTGTTCATACTGCTTAGCCTTTGAGTTTCCCAACACTTGCAATCCATCACCCTTTGTACGTGGCTTTAGTGACTACAGGCGTATTAGCCAGAGCTTGACTTTACACGAATTGACAACAACACATGTCAGAAATGCTCAGCAATATATCAGTGTGGTTAATGATGGCACCTTAGATACATTTTTTGCAGCATCACTAATTAAAAGGAAAGAAGAAGTATTGAAGCAGAGAAGTATTGTCATGAGGATTATAGACATCATAAAGATGTTAGGCAAGCAAGCACTTCATTTTCGAGGTCACAGAAATGAATCGGCCTACACTCTAGATAATGAGGTTCTGAATCATGGCAATTTTTTAGCTACAGTGCAGTTGATGGCAAAATATGACCCCATTGTGGCAGCTCATGTTTCTGCAGTGCAAAACAAGTCTAAACAAAGAATCAAACGATTAGAGCAACAAGGAAAGGCTCAAAGTAAAGGCTGTGGTGAACTTGTTACATACCTGAGTAAAACAACTGTAAACATGTTAATCAAAATTATGAAGAATATGATACAAGAAAGAATTAGTCATGAAGTTTCTCAAGCAAAATATTATTCTATTCAGGTTGATTCAACACAAGATAATTCATCCATCGATCAGTTTAGCATTATTATTCGGTATGTGCTTAAAGGTATTATCTGTGAGCGACTACTTTCAGTTGTGCCAAGTAATGATGGTACAGGACAGGGACTTTTTGATCTATTGATTGAAACATTACAGCATCTTAAAATTGACCCCCAAAAATGTTTATCTGATAGCACAGATGGTGCTGCAAGCTACCATGGCCAGTATAATGGTTTACAAAGTAAAATTGCTGATGTGGCTGATCAACATGTTCATATATGGTGCTATGCCCATGTCTTGAATTTGGTGATAACTGAAACAACAAAATGTTGTGTGCCTGCAGTTTCTTTTTTCAATTTGCTCCAGAATATAGCAACTTTTGTGAAAGCATCATACAAGAGAATGGCTGTATGGATAGAAGTTGTTGGAAAACATCTAGGACAAGAAAAAATGAAACGATTAAAGCTAATTGGTGAGACCAGATGGTCAGGAAAATCCAATGCAGCAACAACTATATTTGGACGTTTTGATGATGCCGCTGCCAGTACTTTCGTAAATCTATTGACATGCTTATCAATGATACAAGATTCAGAAAAGTTTGATGCAAAAACAAAACATGAAGCAAATGTTTTACTTCAAAGTCTTCTAAAGTTTGAAACCATATTGACAGCATTTACTTACTTGTATATTTGAAACTACAACCCAGTTATCATGTTATCTACAGACAAGTGGTTTAGATATGTTTACTGCATGGAGTGTGGTAGATTCAGCTACAACAAAGTTGAAGGAACAGACAAGAACATTTGATAACGTTCACAGCAAGGCTTTGGAATTTGTAAATATATGTAATGACAGGATTTCACAGATGAATATGGATGAAAATCAAACATTGGAAATTGATGCGTTGGAAACAGCATTGCCAGTTAAGAGGCAGAGGAAGAAGAAAAGAATGGCAGATGAGCTTATTGATGATGAAAGAAATTCCTCAGATTCTCTAGCTGATTTTCGAGTAAATGTGTTTAGCCTAATAATGGATTGCATTGTCCAGTCACTAGAATCACGCTTTGTACAACACAAACAGTTGTATAAAGATTTGTCCTGCTTGGACCCAGCAAAGTTTAAAACTATTGCAGAGAAGGGCCTTGAAGATGAAGGATTGGAAGGTATTATTAAGCTGTTTCCACAAATCAGCAAAGATCAAGTAATATTGGAATTGTTTTCTTTTGCTTCAAACTTTGATGTATTAAAGCTATTGCTTAATGATGGTGAGAATATGGATTCCAGTTGCAACAATTGTAAAATTTGCAGCACTTGCCCATCGTGTGTACTAAAAATTCTGGCATCCAACAGACTTCATGACAAGGCATATGATATACTTTATTAACTATACAAAGTCATTTGCACACTATCAGTTACTCAAGTCCAACGTGAGAGGACATTTTCAAAGCTAAAGATCATAAAGACAAGGTTAAGAAATTCGCTGTCTGAGGAGAATTTGGAATCATACATGTTGCTATCCATTGAAACGGAATTGTTAGATGAATTGGATGCAGAAGCAATTATTGGCAGATTCGCACAATCATCTAGCGAACACAAACAATTGCTCTTAATATAGCGGACTGCATGCAATGCTCTATTGTGCTTTTGAACTATCTGTTAATGTGTAAATTGTGCAGTAAACTATTTAAAAATATCAACCAATTACTTAAAATTAAAAAAAATAAATAAAAAATTCAATTATAACATTCTGTATTTACATTTGGTATCTACTGCCAGTAATATGTACAGTACATGTACACTGTAATTACTAAGAAATACACTTTTTCCACAAAAATTTTAATTGTACCCTTTTGTCCATATGTATTTTTTGAAAATTTTATTTATTCGTTATGAAAACTAAATGATAGCATTGCAGTTGTGGGTGGGCCCCCTTTGTCTCCTGGCAACCAATATTTTTAGACCCAGTCCGCCACTGCCCAAAGGTATGTAGAGTCGGTGGATTAGCCACGCTAAATTGGAAAATTCCCCTTAATTGGAAAAATTTTGAAAAATGTGGCGAGTCCAGTTCAGTTCTGATCAATGGTAACCCCAGAATGTTGATAGTGGGGGATTCAGCGATGCCATTGAATGTCAAGATGCGATGGTTAAATTCTCCCTTGGTGGAGATGGTCATTGCGGTGCACTTGTATGGCACAGTTATTTGCCAATTATCAGCCTAGGCATAGATACCGTTCAGGTCTTGGACATGGACTGCTTTTGCTATAATCTCTTCCTTCAGGTAGTACTTAGTAAAAGTACTAGCAGATGTGATAGAAAGGCAGACATATGAGCATCCAAGAAAAGCAGGCATTAGGAAAGAATATGGGCCATTTGCAATTATTGCTTTAAAGTAGACTGCACAGACAAAGCAATTTGTTATTCGTGGGGATTACAAGAAAGGTTGGCTCATTAGGGTTTCATGATCAGGAGACCCACTACCACCTTAGCTGTATGAAATCACATTGTGCCATCGAATTTGAGGGCAGTAGTCAGCTTCATAACCACTGAGGGGGCAGCCTGAACAGACATGCATGGTTGCAGCTCTTCAGAAAACAGTTCATGATGCATCGTTGCCTCTTTGTTTAGGGTGCACTTCTCATTCATTGTTCCTCAAAGAAATCAAGGTATGAAATTGCTTGATTTTTGACTTAATTCTCAGTTCTCTGCATCAGGGACTAGTTTTCTAAGCTGCCTATCAGAACTTCATCCCTGAATGTAAAATATTTCCCACGAAGGGAGAATCTTTGGTAACTATTTGGTAAGTATGTAGCTAAGTACTTGCTAAGCCTATTTCTGGACATCTCTGAATAAAATCATTCAGGCATTAAAGATATGCACCTCTTTAAGATGTGTTGGATTACTTCCATTTTTGCAACCTGAGCTAGTTTGTGAGAATGCACAACTGTAATTTAGCTGGTTATCTGGTATTTGAAATAATTTGCCCCAAGCAGCATAGGCCCAGATATTGCAGCCCAGATATTGCAGCCCAATTGTAACAAATTCCAAAATGTTCACCACTATTGAGGGCACAAAGGCACCCCAACATTTGAGGTTTGCACTTGCACCAAGTTAGGGTGCACCTCAGTGGATTCCAATGGATTAAAGGCCAATAGTCCCCCGTGTACAGTAGTAGGGATCGGTGACTGGGCAATTGGGCTGATTGCTTACCAGTTAACCTCATTTAACAATTTTTTTTTTAGGGCTGATAGCAGGCGAATAGTCTGCTTAGGAGTCCAGCTGCCATTGGGAAGTCACTGGAAGCAGCATTGTTGTTGAGGGTCATATTGGATCCAGTTTTTCTACATTAGCTTAATGATAAAATTTTGCTGCAATTTTCAGCAACCATATCACTGCTGTGGATGACAGTGTGTAAGACAACCTTTGAAACCTCCCAGAACTTCTTCCATAAACGGGGACCGATTTATATACCGAGTATATAATGTGAATTGTCGATGTGGGTGGTTGCCAATTCGAAATGTGAAACACAGCATAACAGCAAATCATACTGAATTGGCATGGTTCATTGAATAAATTAATTGTAGAAAGATACCTTTAATCACAATGAAAGCATTTTAAAACTGCCAAATTCATTGGGCGCGATTCTCCACTCCCCATGCCGGGTGGGAGAATTGCGGGAGGGCCGGGTGCATCATGCCACGTCGCCCTGGCACCCCCCGCGATTCTCCCACCCCCTCAAAATGGCGCGTCGCGTTTTGCGACAGGCCGCTCAGAGAATCGGCGCTCGCCGTTTCTCACGGCGACCGGCGATTCTCTGGCCCGGATGGCCCGAGCGGCCTGCCGAACCCGACTAGTTCACACCGGCGCCAACCACACCTAGTCGCTGCCGGCGTGAACAGCGCGCGTCCGCTGCGTGTGGGGCCTGTGGGGGGCGGAGGGAGAATTGAGCACTCCGGCGTCGGCTGTTTGTCTCCCGATGGATTGTCTTCCGTATTTGATTGCAAAGAGTTAATCAAATTCATTCTCAGTCATTTTGGCTATGGTACGTTCAGAAGGATCCCACTCTGTGTCAGATGTGGTGCTTCATTTTCAGAATCATCTCTCCACAACCAATCATCTTCCTCTCCATCCATTGAATTAGACATTCTGCATTTTCTTTAATGATCTGATGGCACTTTGTGCATTGCTAGCATCCCATAACTTGGTGACAAATCCACACAAACCATCACGTGGGCAGCACACATACTTCCACTCTTTGTGAAGGTTTTTTCCATCAACCATGCACCTATCCTATTCAGCGCAAACATGATGATGTCTGAATGGCTTGTTGAGACACACATCCAAAAGTTGAACGACGGATGCTGGACCTCCTGGTATAACTACAATTTATAGGATGGGATCCTAACATGCCCCACATTAATGAGTTGCATTCTTTACCTGAGCCATTGGGATGCCAAAATCACACGTTATCGATTCGCAGCTTCACTCCATTCTCACCCATTCAACCATTGTCGTGGCCATGAACAAAAACTCCTGGAGAGAACCTGATTCTTGCCATGGTTTAATGTTTGTAAATTACCATAGGCTTTAATTTTTTTTTTACTTGTTCATGGGACGTGGGTGTCATAGGCTGTTCAGCATTTATTGCCCATCCATAATTGCCCCGGAAGGGGCAGTTAAGAGTCAACCACATTGCCATGGGTCTGGAGTCACATGTAGGCCAGACCAGGTAAGGACAGCAGATTTCCTTCTCTAAAGGACATTAGTGAACCAGATGGGTTTCTATGTCAATCAACAATGGTTTCATAGTCATCATTGGACTTTTAATTCCAGATTTTTTTATTGAATTCAATTTCACCATTTTCAGTGGCGGAATTTGAACCTGGGTCCCCAGAGCATTACTCTGGGTCACTGGTTAACTAGTCTAGTGAGAATACCACTCTGCCCCCGCCTCCTCCTGTTGGCCATTCAGGCCGTCCCTGTGAGTCTTGCCTTCTCATACCCTGTGGCTTTTGCTGGAACTGTTTTCACATCCTGCCATTCCACAATTCAGTTGCTGGGAATATTGAAGTTCATGAATGTTTTATGCACATTACCAATGTGGCAGAATGGGAAAGTGTGTTTATGCCACTGTCTGACGATGAATCGCTGGGAACTGGTCATTTTGGCACCGAGGTCTTGTAGGAGTCTCTGCTTGGTCTTCTGCTGCAATAAAGGGCGTTACACCAATTAGCTTTGCTTGGAGGTCTTTGTTGGCCTCTGGATTTGATTTGGCCCACTTACATTCATTTATACGCATTGCATTTCTGGTGAAGATGAAACCATTTGGATGATTTTTAAGGACCTTTTTGGATGCGTGTTTCTCAAGATTAGCAAGTGTTCTCATTGTTCACATGGCTCATTCGGGCTGAGGCATTTTCTTCACGTCAGATTCTTTCTTCTTCCAATCTCAAATCGTTCTTCACTAGCATTGAATCCTCTTGCTGCAGCACAATTATTTGAAGAGCTGCATTTGTTTTGTTCAAAGACTCATTTTTCTTTCTCATTTGCCACACTCATTGTGGGCGAGTCTTACACTTCTGCACATCTTCGCAACACAGCCCGCATCGCCTGTTTGATCAGTTGCATTAAGAGCGTAAACATGCATGCGTGGATGAAAAATTGAGTAGCACGGTGGCGCAGTGGTTCACACTGTTGCCTCATGGCGCTGAGGACCTGGGTTCAATCCTGGATGCAGGTTACTGCCCGTGTGGAGTTTACACATTGTCCCCGTGTCTGCAGGGGTCTCACCCCCACAACCCAAAGATGTGCAGCATAGGTGGATTGGCCACACTAAATTGCCCCTTAATTAAAAAAAAACTTTAAGAAAAATTGAGCGGACTACTTATGCGAGTGTAGCATGTCATGGCTGAAAAGTGGGGGCTGGGATTGACTTGTACACCAGGGGCGGGATTGTCCGAGCCTCCGCTCTGAAATCGCGATCGGCCCGGGGTCGGAGAATGAGCGTTGATGCCGAAAACCGACGTGACGCCATTCCCGCAATTCTCCGGTCGCCGCAAATCACGCGCGCGTGGTTTACGTGGCGTGGGTAGGGGGCCATTGACAGAGTCCCCCCCCCGTGATTCACCGAAAAAACTGGCCAAGTTGCCGAAGGCATGGTTCTCACCACGTTTTGCCTATCGGGAACGGTTGGCGGCGACTGCGGACTCAGTCTCACCCTGGTGGGGGGGCGGGGGGATCTTTCACCGGGGGGGGGGGGGCTCAGGCTAGCGATCAGGGGCCATTGATCCGCGGACATGCATCTTGGGGGGGGCGATATTGTCGGGACTGCTTTGCATTGTGAGTCCGCCATGCCGCACAGGGCGGCCGCCGAAGGCTGCCGTTATGTGCATGCGCGGACTCCCGACCAGAAGTGTAGGGCCCCATATCGGCAGGCAGAACTGCATGGAGTACGCCCATTCGCCGCCCCACGCCGATCTTCAAGAAAGTCCTGAGTGAAACACCCGTCTTTTGATGCTGGAGTGGGGACACAGCCCCATTATTGGAGAATCACGCCCCAGGTGTTTGCAAGAAAACCATAGAACATAGAACAGTACAGCACAGAACAGGCCCTTCGGCCCTCAATGTTGTGCCGAGCCATGATCACCCTACTCAAACCCACGTATCCACCCTATACCTGTAACCCAACAACCCCCCCCTTAACCTTACTTTTATTAGGACACTACGGGCAATTTACCATGGCCAATCCACCTAACCCGCACATCTTTGGACTGTGGGAGGAAACTGGAGCACCCGGAGGAAACCCACGCACACAGGGGGAGGACGTGCAGACTCCACACAGACAGTGACCCAGCCGGGAATCGAACCTGGGACCCTGGAGCTGTGAAGCATTTATGCTAACCACCATGCTACCCTGCTGCCCCTATGAGGTGGGATTCTCCATTACTGAGACAATTGGTGGGATTCTCCATTGCCCGACGTCGAAATCGGGAGCGGCGCCTGTTTTCAGATGCCCTGCATGCGTCAAAACAAATTATTCAGACAGCCTAATTGTTGTCTTTAAAAAGATTAAAAGACCGACTTTTCCCAACTAGTCAGAGCAAGAAGCTGGGCCGTCCTCTCAGATAACTAACACACAGAGAAAGAGCGCTGTAAGCAGTGTGGCTGTTTTGCGTGGAGGATGATGCAGGCAAGGAATGTAGTTTATACTTTCCAAAGTAGCGAATGCAGAATTGTCTTTGGGCGGCTTAAAATGCTCATGTTAAACCATTTAGAGTTAATCAAGCACATTAACAAAGTCATGGGATAATCCAAACAAATAAACTTCAGAGACATTTCTGGCCCTCTATGAAAATGATTGCCCTGGGGCTGCTCTCGCTGAGGATGCTTTGACAAAGAGTCATCCAGGCTCAAAACGTTAGCTTCCTTCTCTCTCCACAGAAGCTTTCAGACATGTTGCGATTGTCCAGTATTTTCTGTTTTTATTCACTCCTGCATCATTTCGTATAACCTGCCTTTCTGACTCGCAAAATCCTAAACAAGACCAAAAAAACTGCAAAGAATTATGAATTGCAATTGCATTCTTTGATGGAAAATTGTTGTATCATTACTTGAGGGCATAGAAAAGCATCGCCTGTTTACTGTTGGCTTCATTTTCCTCCTTCAGGCATCATACCCTTAAGATTGGTCCATGATTATTCTTTGAAGAGTACTGCAGTGGTTTTCCATTGCCTTTTGCAATACGGTCAACCAGGCAACTCTCCCACTCTTAACACCTGCCATCATTGGAAGGATTTATGGGCTGTTTTGCCACATTATGAACACACTTTCTGTGGCCAGCAGATCCAGGAGTGGGACTTGAACCCAGAGCTCCTGGCGCAATGGTGGGAATGGTACACATTTCGCTCCAAGACCTACGATAGCTTGTCCAAGATGTTCCTCAGGGACAAACACTGGACATTCAAATTTTGTTAAAGTATTTACGTGGCACAGTAGCATAGTGATTAGCACTGTTGCCTCACAGCGCCAGCGACCTGGGTTTGATTCTCGGCTTGGTTCACTCTCTGCACGTTCTTCCCGTGTCTGCGTGGGTTTCCTCCAGGCGCTTCAGTTTCCTCCCACAAGTCTCGAAAGACGTGCTTGTTAGGTGAATTAGACATTCTGAATTCTCCCTCAATGTACCTGAATAGGCGCTGGAATGTGGCGACTAGGAGCTTTTCACAGTTATTTTATGCAGTGTTAATGTAAGCCTACTTGTGACACTAATAAAGATTATGATAAGTCTATAAAAATGATTTAAGGTATGTTTTTAAAGTATAATGTATTTCGTAGTGTTTAAAGTCATATCAAACAACTCATCTGCCTTTAAGTTGAAGACTGATTTCAAGGGAGGTATTTGTAATAGGAGTGTGGGGTTTCATTGGCAATGCGCCTCGCTACCCAGTCTTGGCTTTGGAACATGCTACAGTACAAAGTGGAAATTCTCGCTGCAGCCGACGAACAGCTAAGTTTGTATTTTTTTGTGCAGTCCTTTGTGAAACAAATCTAACTTCACAACAATTTTGAAATGAAAATTATGACTCCCAGACCAAATTAAGAAAAATGTTGGAAAATTCCACCACCACCTCCCCTCATTTCCCTTCCACAAGCGGGCCTCACCACAGATGCTGCTGCAGTGGCATTAGCGTTCTGATCCATTACATCTGTTGCCAAAGACTCGGGGACCAAAATTGGATAGTCCCTGGAAACAGGTCAGGGTGGCAAAGTGTAATTAATCCACACCTGTTGCAAGCTAATTATAAGGATAGCATCATGAAGCCCAGAGCTGTTGCATAGCCCCATGTTTCAGCAGGGGGCTTAGGTTTTTGTAGGGCTATAAGAACCATTTGAGGCTAGCACGTTCGACTTAAAATGAGCCATCACCTCTTAAAGGCAAAATGTATTTTGGCTATATCAGCGGGAAGAAGAGTTGCAGAAAGAACGCTGAGAAACTTGGTGCAACAGGCCGAGAGCGTGTCCCAAAATCCTCTGATGCAATACCAGAGGACTTGCAGCAGGAGATGAAAATGAGGAGGTCCTCTTTCTTCAGGAGGCCCTCCAGGAAACGGATACCAGCAGTGCGGGCAGGTTGCCATCTTAGTCAATGCCAGCAATCTAGCTCCAAGGACATGGATACAGTGTCACAAGTAGTTCAATGTTCGCACTTGAATCTTCAAAGTCAGGGGATTCAACTTTGAATTTCACATAACAGACTTGCCTCACACACTGTTCCATGCACCACATCTCCGTCACTCAACTTCCAACAATGTCCACCAATCACAACTCATATTCATAGTCTCACCTCACCCTTACACACTTATCGCTGCTGCAAACCGTACAGCTTGTACACTGCCAGCCATTCAACAGTGATGGACATATCGCACACTCACCCATATACCTCTATTTCTCTTACAGGACAAGTTTGCCTATATACAGTGGCAGCACCAAACCAGTGGGCAACAGGCATGGTTACATATCCTCACTGCCCTCCCCCCATCCCCCTCCAATGTGGGGACATGGTGTTGACGTCAGAAATTTGGGCAAGACTAAGGGTATGGCCAGCTGCAGGGTTGAAAGCGTGGAAAATGACAACCTGTTTCTACCTAATCCACCTTCTCACGTTCCACCTCTTCTCATCCTGTTATTTTTTTAATGCTTTACAAGCTGCAGATGATGTCAGCACGCACCACCTTGCTTCCCCCACCCCAACCCCTTCCTCACCCTAACCCTACTCTAGTGTCTTCATGTGCCAAGACCTACCACCTGGACAGCCAGTGCTGTGAGAACCTGAAGGTGAAGAGAAATAGGAGACTGATTAAGAATCATCATCAGTTAATCTCACCACTGCAGCCAGACGTTTAGGTACAAGCATTACTGCAAACTTTAAAGGGCAACATGAGGATGAGAACAAGTGGACTGCAGCCAGGCCAGGTGATAACACAAGTGAAAGCTCCCCAGAGGCTCAGGTTGCACATGGGTTCTGCTGCAGAGGACTTGGGCGAGGATTTCCATTGGGCAATGCATAGAGAAAAGCTGATGGAATTGCACGCAGAAATGTTTAGTGCATTGGCAGACTTACCAGAAAACCTTCTGTCACTGTCTAGGATCGTGGAGGACTCCAATGTGGCACAGTGCATCAAATAAATTGTTGAGCCTCATTCCCTCCAGCCTGGAAGTGGTGGCCAATTGCACAAGCACAATTGTAAACCTAACCATGATGCAGTTTCTAAAGGATGTTTCAGCTTCCGTTGCAATGTCGGCAAAAGACATCCAACATCTCACCTTGCTACCATGCCTAACTAGACAACAATGTTCAAAGGTGGTTTCAGGAACTTGCAGCAGTCTAGCAGCCTATGTTGTGATAGATTACTCGGATTGCTGAAACATTGCTGGGCTGGTTTAGCTCACTCAGCTAAATCGCTGGCTTTAAAAGCAGACCAAGCAGGCCAGCAGCACGGTTCGATTCCCGTACCAGCCTCCCGGACAGGCGCCGGAATGTGGCGACTAGGGGCTTTTCACAGTGACTTCATTGAAGCCTACTCGTGACAATAAGCGATTTTCATTTCATTTTCATTTCATTCATTTCATTTTCATTTCATTCATTGCCCCGCCCCGGCGGAGAGTATCTGAGTGGAACGAAAACCTGCTGTTCTTTCTCAGGGTGCCAACATTCATGCTCAAAGCACTGCCATTCTGCCAATGTCCCTGCTGGAGCCACAGGCTGCTGCCACCCATTCGATGCTGGTGCAATTCAAAGCGGGGCCTTCAAGGTCAAAAGCTGCTCGACGGACAAAAAAACATTGGCTCTCCTAGTTAAAGGTTGACAGCATTTCACCAGCTATGCTGGAGCCACTGGGGTAGCATTGTGTACAAGCACTAAGTCAGGCAAAGGGACACGGAAGACAGACATCAAGGGTGAATAGCTGACTTTTAGATGGAATATTTGTCTGGAATGGTTGTTTTGTCATGTCTTTTATTTCAGGAATGTGTTCAAGGGGACTCTGTGATGGTCTGGAACAGAGGGATGGCAATATATAGAACTGTTATTCAATAGGAGCCTGTGTTTATATTCCTGGGAACTGAAGTCACATGTAGCCCATCTGGAATATGGACATTCTAGTGGCCTCCTTCTCTTCCTGAGTGGTTCACCAATCACTTGGTGGCAAAGGCTGTGCCCGCCAAATGACCATGTGGTGGATGATACAGCGAACGATCACAAATTAGGATAGCAGCTCCAGTGAGCACTGAAAGGGTCGTCCAGCATGCTCAAAGTAGTTGTTGGTCTGTGGGCTGCTCCATAAAGTCTCACATCCAGAATACCCTCATTGTCCACTCACTGACCATATGAAGCTGGCTAGCTGAATGGAATCATAAAACATGATGTGTTAGGTGCTCTGGATCCGTAGAACACATACAGGCCACCAACACTTAAAATAGTATAACACTATTTTATTAAACTATAAACTGTTGAACATACTATTACTGTGGGTTAACACAATGTTAGATTAACTAAAGATCTGTGCCTATCCTAACCAGTCTAATCACTCAGCACATGGTGAGGGTCTGTGCTGTAAGCTGTAAACTCTGTACTTCTGAAAGGCTGCATCCCGAATGAGTGGGAAAACTGATGCCCTCTGTCTTTATAGTGAGTGTGCTCTAACTGGTGATTGGCTGCGGTGTTATGCATGTTGATTGGTCCTACTGTATGTCCATCAGTGTGTGTGTCTGCACCATGATATACTGCTGTATATTATAACATCCCCCCTTTTTTTTAAAAATGTATGTTTGTGGCAATAAATAGTGTGTGTTGATAATGTTCCTAACTACGTGTGGGGTGCGAAGACATATTTACAGGACTATGTATATGAAAACAAAGCTATATACACAAGGGAAGGTGCCTGGTGCAGAGAAATAGTATGCAACAAGAAGAACGAGAACAACATTATATACAAACCAGGAAAATGATCAAACAAGGCAACAAAACAATTCAGAGAGTCCGTAAATTTGTAAAGTTCATAAATTCAGTCTCTGAGGTGGGTGACGAATTCTGGTTGACCGCCTCAAGGGTGGGTCGAGAGCCGCCGGTTTAGGAGCGGGTTGGACTGCATCACAGTCAGGGGGAGGCAGAGTGATAGGAAGCTCTGCATTGTCCATGGCAGGGTCAGCAGGGGAGCGAGGCAACACCGGAGGATTACGTGACAATCGTGGAACGAGGCGAAAGGCGATTGTGGCGCAGAATAGAGCTATCTGGTAGCCTGACCAGGAACAAGCGGGGTGCTACCTGCTTAAGGACAACAGCGGTTGCAGACCAGCCACCATCTGGGAGATGGACGCAAACATTGTCATCTGGAGTGAGAGCGGGGAGATCAGCAGCACGGGAGTCATGAGCCGCCTTGTGCTGCGCACGAGACATCTGCATTTTGCGAAGAACCGGAACATGGTCGAGATCTGGTACATGGATGGACGGCACCGTCGTCCTCAGGGTTCGATTCATGAGTAGTTGGACTGGCGACAGGCCAGTGGATAGTGGGGCGGAGCGATAGGCCAGCAAGGCAGGATAGAATTCAGACCCAGCATCGGCAGCCTTGCATAGGAGCCTCTTGACGATGTGTACTCCCCTCTCCGCTTTGCCGTTGGATTGGGGGTACAGGGGACTGGACGTCACATGGGCAAAATTGTACCGCCGGGCAAAGCTGGACAATTCCTGGCTGGTGAAGCAGGGGCCATTGTCCGACATCACCGTGAGTGGGATGCCGTGCCGAGCAAATGTTTCTTTGCCCGAATGACTGCGGACAAAGTGAGGTCGTGCAACCGTATCACTTCCGGGTAATTTGAAAAGTAATCCATGGTGAGGACATAGTCTTTACCCAGCGCGTGGAACAGGTCGATGCCCACCTTAGTCCAAGGCGACGTGACCAACTCATGGGGCTGCAGTGTCTCTCGTGGTTGGGCCGGCTGAAAGTGCTGACAGGTGGGGCAATTGAGCACTGTGTTGGCGATGTCGTCATTGATACCGGGCCAGTACACGGCCTCACGGGCCCAACGGCGACACTTCTATACGCCCAGATGGCCTCGTGTAACTTTTCCAGGACAAGCTGGCGCATGCTATGCGGGATGACAATGCGGTCCAGTTTCAGAAGAACCCCATCAACTACTGCCAAATCATCCCTGACGTTATAGAGCTGAGGGCATTGGCCCTTGAGCCACCCGTCCATCAGGTGGCGCATGACACGCTATAGCAGGGCGTCAGCCGCCGTTTCGCGGTGAATTTGGACCAGGCGTTCATCTGAGGCAGGTAGATTGGAGGCTGCGAACGCTACCTGGGCGTCAACCTGGCAGACAAACCCCTCTGGGTCATTTGGAGTGTTGTCTGACCTGGAGAGAGTGTCCGCAACAATAAGGTCCTTGCCTGGGGTGTACACCAGCTGGAAATCGTATCGCCGGAGCTTGAGCAGAATACGCTGGAGGCGAGGCGTCATGTCGTTCAAGTCCTTCTGTATTATATTGACCAGCAGGCAATGGTCGGTCTTGACGGTGAATTTGGGAAGCCCATAGACATAGTCGTGAAATTTCACAACACCGGTCAGAAGGCCCAGGCACTCCATTTCTATCTGCGGGTAGCGCTGCTCCGTGGGGGTCATCACCCGCGACCTATACGTGATGGGGGCCCATGACGCGGCCTCATCACATTGCAAGAGCATGGCTCCAATTCCGGACTGACTGGCATCTGTCGAAATTTTGGTCTCCTTTGCTGGAGCAAAGAAAGCCAGGACCGGGGCCGTGGTTAGTTTAGCTTTGAGTTCCATCCATTCATGTTCGTGGGCAGGGAGATAACTGGAAGTCTGTTGTCTTCCTAACCAGGTTCCTGAGAGCCATGGTATGAGAGGCGAGGTTAGGGATGAACTTCCCTAAAAAATTCATCATCCCCAAAAACCGGATGGCCTCCTTCTTGTCTTCTGGCATTCTCATTGCTGTGATAGCAGCTACCTTGTCCGCATCCGGCTGCACACCCAATTGGGAGATGTGGTCCCCTAGGAACTTGATGTCTGTCTGACCGAAAGAGCACTTGGCTCTGATTGAGCCGGAGGCCATGTTCATGTATGCGTCTGAAGACGCGCTGGAGGCGATTAACGTGCTCCTGTGGGGTGGTGGACCAGATGATCATGTCATCGACATAGATGTGAACACCTTCAATCCCTTCCATCATTTGTTCCATGATCCGATGAAACACTTCTGACACCGAGATGATCCCAAATGGCATCCAGTTGTAGCAATGGGCGGAATTCTCCCAAAGGCCCGACGCCGTCGTGAAACCCGGGGAGGTTCACGACTGCATCGAAGGCCTCTCCTGGCCCCCTATTCTCCCCCCACTGGGGTGCTAGGCGTCAAGGCCCAGCGCGCCGAGAATGACGCAGCTGACGCGCCTAATGATGTCAGCCGCGCATGCGCAGGTGTGGCAGCTTGATCTTGCGGGGCGGCGAAGGGGAAAGAGAGCGTCCCATTGAAACGCCGGCCCGATGATCGGTGGGCACAAATCGCGGGCCTGTCCCCTCCTGAGCACGGTCATGGTGCTCAGTCCCCTCTAGGCCCCCCACAAGCCGCAAACGGGCATCTCATGCCGTGTTCACGACGGCAGCGACCAGGTGTGGTTGCCGCCATTGTGAAGCGGTCGCGAACGGCAAGCCGCTCGGCCCATCTGGGTCGGAGAACCGCGGGTCGCCATGAAAAACGAGACACGCCATTTTGGGGTGGTGTGGGAGAATCGCGGGAGGTCCGCTCTCGCACCTCCCCCGATTCTCCCCCCCGGCGTGAGGAGCGGAGAATTCCGCCCAATATCTTCCAAAGTGGGTATGGAACATGCAGAGTTTCCTGCTAGATTCATCAAGCTGGATTTGCCAGAATCCTTTTGAGGCGTCGAGTTTCGTAAAGAGCTTGGCATGAGCCATTTCACATGTGAGCCCTTCGCGCTTGGGAATTGGATGGTGCTCCCTCATGATATTGCGATTAATGGCGTCGAGTTGCGCCCTTAAGCTGGTGTCCGGAAAGGCAGACGCATCAGCAGGAGCGAGAGAGTGAACCCTCTGAACTAGGTTCAATAGCTTGCATGCCTGCACGCCAAGCAGGGAGGCTTTCGAGGAACCTACGATTTCAAAGGAAAGATGGCTTTGTCTGACCGGTGCGTCACTTCCAGTTGGCATGAGCCGCTGGCAGTAATGGCATTGCCATTGTAATCTAGTAGTTGGCATGCTGATGGCAGGATGGCTGGTTTGACACAAAGTCTTTGGAGGTCAGACCACGCAATGAGATTGGCGGAGGCACCGGTGTCCAGGCGGAATCGTATTTGGGACCGGTTGACCGTAAGGGTGGCACACCACTCATCATCCGGATCGATGCTGTGTATCGGTAGAGGCTGGATTCTGTGCTTCGGGGTCACCCTGTTTTTTGTTATGATGCCAACTTGAAAAGGCGCCTTTGGGTCCTCGGTGTCAAAATCAGGGGACAGGTCTGAATCAGACTCGGTGACTGTGGGTTGAATGGCCCGGACATCCCTGCGAGGCTGGCTGGAGCGGCGAAAGCTGGCATGTTGAGTTGATCTGCATAAAGCAGCATAGTGGCCAAGTTTGCCACATTGCAGGCATCGTCGAATTTGGCAGGACACTGCTGCTTTAAATGGGCGGAGCCACAGTTGCCGCACGCCTTTGCGTCAGTGCATTTGTTGCGCCACCGCGCATGCGCAGTGCGATCATGCGTGGTGCGCATTACGTTCATCGGCGTCGCCGTCCCCTCGTTCGGTGTGCCCTAGCGTGGGAGTCCGTGAAAAGCACGCGAAATGGCCGCCCTCATCCAGGCTGAGGTTGGAGTTGTTTGATTGCTTGGACGCGTTCTGCCTCGTTGGGAGCTTGCCGTGCCTTTTCAGCCGCTTGGATGTGGGAATACCGACTAGTGGCATGTTCATGGAGCACGCAGGTCTCGATGGCAATCGCTAGGGTGAGCTGCTTGACCTTGAGGAGCTGCTGGCGAAGGGGGTCCTACTGAACACCGAAAACGATCTGGTCGCGTATCAGGGAGTCGGAGGTGGACCCCTAGTTATGGACTGCGCAAGGATGCGGAGGTGGGTGAGAAAGGACTGGAAAGGTTCATCCTTACCCTGAAAACGCTGTTGGAAGTTATAGCGCTCAAAACTTTCATTCACCTCAACGTCGCAGTGACTGTGAAACTTGAGGAGGACCGTCTTGAATTTAGATTTATCTTCACCATTGGCGAAGGTGAGAGAAATAAAGATGTGGATGGCGTGATCCCTGCCGTGGAGAGGAAGAGAGCAATCTTCCTGGCATCTGAAGCAGTTTCCAGGTCTGTAGCTTCGAGGTGGAGCTGGAATCGTTGTTTGAAGATCTTCCAGTTGGACCCTAGGCTGCCAGTGATGCGGAGCGGCGGCGGCGGGCGGACGCTGCCCATGTTGCAGGATGGCTGTAGACTGGTGGAAGGCAGATCACTTGTAGGTAGGTCCAAGAAGTTCTAACATCCCTCAACTACTGGTACCATGATGTGTTGGGTGCTCTGGATCCGTGGAACACATACAGGCCACCAACACTTAAAATAGTATAACACTATTTTATTAAACTATCAACTGTTGAACATACTCTTACTGTGGTTTAACACGATGTTAGATTAACTAAAGACCTGTGCCTATCCTAACCAGTCTGATCACTCAGCACATGGTGAGGGTCTGTGCTGTAAGCTGTAAACTCTGTACTTCTGAAAGGCTGCATCCCGAATGAGTGGGAAAACTGATGCCCTCTGTCTTTATAGTGAGTGTGATCTAACTGGTGATTGGCTGCGGTGTTATGCATGTTGATTGGTCCTACTATATGTCCATCAGTGTGTGTGTCTGCACCATGATATACTGATGTATATTATGACAAAACATATAGCACTTTTCACCCAGAAACCATTTTCTGGTTTTGTGACTGAAAGATTGTTGGAATAGTAGACTACTGAGGCATGAGCACACCATAATAGCAGGCATTCACCAAAATGATGTCCTGGGCATGGTCACATACCAGCTGCACTTTCTGCAAGTGCTGGTCTTTACCGTTGCAGTACATCTCAGTATCGAGATGCAGCGCCTGCAAAGCAATATGTCTGCAGTCCATGGAATCCTGTACCATGAGGAATCCCACTGTCCTAGCAAAGACCCATAGACACTGCCTACTTTTCACTGTTCAGGGAGGATGGATTAAGCTCCTGCCACAAAGAACATCCGCCACCTCTCTAATGCAGCTGTGGACATTAAACTGGGAGATGTTGGACACAAGCGTCTGCTCAAGCCAAGACATTTAGGACCACAGCCACCTCCACAGTCACAGGTAGCACCATCCTCCATTTCCACCAATGTTACATGTGTGGTTCTAAGAGTGGCAGAGTTTCTTGAGCTTGAATCATAGATGATATAATCAGTGCTCCTGGCTTAGATGAGAGGAAGAGACATGTTCCTGAAAGACCCCAAGTAAATAAGATTTTATGACTAGATATGTTTTAAACTGTCTCCTTAATTTAAGGCAAAATTAAATAACGAAAAGGGCATCTAACTTGCTTCTTATTCTATCTGATTATCAGCCTGTCTGACATGGTTACCAAGAGGACAGTGGGCGCAAGCCAAGTGTTATTGAAATTCATGTGCCAGGTTTAACATCTAAAAACAAAGGACAAAGCAGCTGGCATTGCCATGGGTAGCTTTACAAGTTGTCAGGCAGTCTGATTTAAAAACCCTGGAGAGAGAGGGGGGGGGGGGGGGGGGGAGGGGGTGCGGGGGGGGGGGGGGGGGGGGGGGGAAGGGGTGCGGGGGGGGGCTGCGGAGGGGGGGGGGCTGCGGGGGGGGGGGGAGGGGGAATTACAACCATTGTAGACATCAGGAGAAATAACTGTTCCATGATAGCTACCAGGCAGAATAGAGGTGGGGACCTATACTCTGGTTGAAAAGATGGAGTCCATGGAAGATTATCCCTGGCATGTCCGGGAGAAGGATCGCTGGAGTGGGTATTACTGGTGGAAGTTTGTTCTGGATTCTCAGAAGACTGAAGGAAATTACTTCTGACTTCCAACTCAGTGAAACAGGAATAATTTTCCATTGGGAGCAGAGAGTAACTTTGGGCTAGTTTCTGTAAAGACTATGGCTGAGATTTTCCATGTGGCTATGACAGCTAGTCGAAAGTCCATTGATCTTCAGCAGGACTGGACGATCCCAGTGGTGGGCAACGCTGGAAAATCCTGTCCTATAATTCTGCGGAATGTGACACGTAATGTACAAATGCCTTTTTTTAATTTACGGGATGTGTGCTTAACTGTGGTCAGGGGTTATTGGTAAAATCAAGAAACTATTATGATTATTTTCTATGGTTTAGAGTATTAGTTGCTGACTAAGTGATGTTCAGTTAATGGTGATTTTTAATTTGTTCCAGTGAATGTTTTAATTATTGAAACCTTGTCATATAATTACTTTAAGTCAGTCATTGAGTTCTTATTTCTTGTTAAAAGTTATTGGTCTCTACAGGAATTTTAGCAAAGGCTTCCTGCTGAGAGACCTTCTCCCCATACTTCTCCTTCAATAAGGAGCTCATCTTCTTACTTGCTGTCTCTAATCATCTCCCTCTCATGCTGAAATCTAAGGGAGATGACTATTATAGGACCCATGACTGAAAGTAAGTGCTCAGTGGCCTAGCCCTTGCAATCACAACCAATGCAGCACGGTGATACAGTGGTTAGCACTGCTGCCTCACAGTGCCAGGGACCTACGTTAAGTGACTGTCTGTGTGGAGTTTGCACATACTCTGCGTGGGTTTCCTCCTGGTGCTCCGGAGTTTTTTCCCATGGACCAAAGATGCGCAGGTTATGTGGATTGGCCATGCTAAAATTGCTCCTTAGTGTCCAGGGATGTGCAGATTAGATGGGGTAATGGGTATGGGGGAGGTGGGGGGGGGGGGGGGGGGGGGGGTGTTTGGGTAGGGGAATTGATCTTCAGCAGGAAGAGTGCTCCTTTGAAGGCTTGGTGCAGATTTGATGGGCTGAATAGGATCCTTCTGCACTCTAACGATTCTAAGCTTCTATGAATGCCTGTAAGGGCGTCGGGTGAAAGGCTGAGGAGAGACGATTGGAGGAAGAGGTGAAAGGAGGTGGCTGATGATGACGAACAATGGAAGGCAAGAAAGACTGAGGGGAGGGAAGCTGGACACTGGCATCGCTACAGGAAGCACACACAAAAACGCAGGTCAAAGGGATACCATATTGTTTATGGAAGAGAATGTGCTGGGTAGAGATCTACATGGGACATGGGCACCTCACAGCTCTCCGGCTCGGCGGGGGGGGAAGATGGTCAAATCGAGGTACAGACTTCTTGAGGCTACTAGCCTTTTGCCTCTGAGATTGGGGCATTGTGTACGGCCTCATGAGGAAAGGTGGGCTGGAGAGAGTGACATGAGTTTAATGGAGTGGTATTTAAATAGAGCATCAGGAACTTCAAACCTGACAGGTGAATGTAGGTGGATGAATCACCTGCCTGGAGATTTGAAGGGAAACTCGCCTGTGCATAATTAATGAGGGTTCAAGTGCAGAATCTAGCATGGGATCCCACCATTCTGGGCAGTGTGAAACAGGCCCCATAGCCGCCTGCTACTGCACTTTTGTCTCAAAAACGCAGAAGCGGTCACCCGGCTGCGTGTTTTCTGATGGTGGAAGGTGGCACGCCATTCGCTGGCTGCGGGATTCTCAGTTCACACCACTGTGAATGGGAATTTCCATTGAAGCCACCATTGGAGCAGGATTGGCACACATCAGGCCCATGCTACTAAATACTTGCACCAGTTCATGCCCACATGAATCCCGGCCCAGAGCGACGGAGCATCATGGAGGCATGGCGAATCCGGTGTCCAGCCCTTGCAAGTGGGTCATCCCGTTTTTCCCCAACATGGGATTCTCTGACACATTGGGAGCTCCGGTACCTGCGGCGGGCAGTGGAGATTCCAGCCCTTTATCTTACCTACCAGTTAATGGCTTACAGAGTCCACCCTTTATTGGGGTTTCTTTGCTGGAGATGAGGAAAGTTGGACAATATATTCACACATACGTTAAAATATTACAGATATGCTCGAAATACCTCAGACAAGCAAATTTATGTTACCTCAATTATTTTTAAGCCAAATATTTACCTTTTGTCAAAAGATCATTTTTAAATTCCAGCCTTGGTCCCTTACCATTAAATAGCCACTTTCCTTTAAATAGCTGCGACAGTGCTTGACATCACTTCAGCCACACTCAAACTCTAACACCCTCATAGCGTCAACTCTCACGCATGTTCCAGGCTAAATATTAATATTAGCACGATGTACATGACTAACCAAGCTTATCTCAGGCACAATCAGACTACATAATGTTCTAACTGCCTTCAAAAAAATTCCACAAACCTTTTCAGAATTGTCTGTTTATTTTATATTCTGCTGTCTGCTCAGTAACCAAGGGAATAGATTATACCACCACCTGCAAACCCGCAGGTGGGCGGGCAACGCCGGCGGTAGGAAAAGAGGATCCCAATGGCTGGTGAATGCCAACCATCAAATATAAGGCTTCATTCCTCCTACTTCAATCCAGAGTTACACTGGTCCAATTGAGTCACTGAATAGCGGAAACAATTTCACAGCGCCTCAAGATCTATTATGGAAGTGTAGCTGCATCCAAATGTTGAGTAATAGGTATTAGTCTGGATCTTCCACTCAGCTGTTGTGCTATGATCCCCACCTTCAGGAATGAGCTCTAGACCTCTGAACAATTTTCCGAAAGTGATGTGCAATTTTCCAGACAGCATACCCAACTAATGCCATTAGTCTGCCTGGCTGTAACAGGCATCAGGTGTTACTGCAGTATTATTGTGCTGACAGCCTCTGTGTTACTGGCTTAGAAGGGAGGAGGGAGGTTTAAAATGTTTAAAAAGATCGGCTAAGGCTATTTAACCAATTGCTTATGTGGTGTATTTCTACCATGTCTGCAGCATTTATGTCTGCAGTGTTTGAATGGACGCAATTCAACTAATTGGGAACAAAGTCCTATAGCGAGTGCGTTTAACCATGCGTTTCCTGGCACACAAGGGGCCGAAGCAAGGAATGCACCACCGAGGTGGTTTAACAAATGCCAGCTTGGCACCACCAACCTGGCAATGCCCATGTCAGCTGGCAGTGCCATCTGGGAACCTTGGCAGTGCCAGGCTGCCATTCAAAGGGCATGCAGCGGTGGGCCTTCAATCCTCTGAGATAGCCCCACATGGGGTCCCCGTTTATGGAGTACCAAACAGCACTTACCCAAGGTCCCTGAGGTGAAGGAGATAAATCCCAAAGCCGCAGGTACCTCGGGAATCTAGACATTAAAGTGAGACTAACTGTCTTGCTTTAATATGCAGATTTATCAAAAAGTCATCCCGTCCACAAAGGGTGGAATTTACTTTTTTTAGAATATTGTTATTGGCATTTTCCAATTTTTACAGTGTGAGAGTTTAACATATAGTGCAGCTGATATTTACAAGGTATGATGTTTCTTATTTACAAATTTTACATACATTCTCTCCGTCTGCCCCCCCCCCCCCCCCCCCGCCCCCCCCCTCCTTGCATCCCTCCTCCCCCTCCCGTTGGCATCTAGCTCTTTCCTGGCACCACCGTTCGCCCTGGGTATGGTATTACTGTGCTCTGCTCCTCTCATCTGTGGTTCCTATCGTCTTTGTGGTTCGGTTGAGGGAGGACTTCTTTCCCCCCTCCCCTCCACCTTTTTCCCCCCTTTTTTTCTCTGTGACTCTCCTGAGTTCTCTCCTTGCTTCCCCTCCCCTTCCCCCTTCTGCTCCTCTCCATTGTGTGTGCTCTTGTTTGCTCTACTTAGTCCCCCCTTCCCCCCTCTCTATTGGTCATATATAGTCACTATTGGCCTCGACCAGGTCTTGGAACAGGCTGATGAATAGCCTCCACACTTTGTGGAAGCCCCCGGCCCTTGGATGTTGTGCTTGATCTTCTCCAGGTGGAGAAATTCAAACAGGTCTGCCAGCCCATCTACAGTTGTGGGTGGTGCTGCTGATCGCCAGCTGAGCAGGATTCTCCGGCAAGCGATTAAGGAAGCAAAAGCCATGGTGCCGCCCTCTTCATCATGAATAGTTCTGGCTGATCCGATATCCTGAAAACTGCCACTCTTAGGCATAGTCCCATCCTCACCCCCAGAACCTTGGACATCGCCTCAAAGAAGGCTGTCCAGACCCGACAAGACAGGGGCAGGCACAGAACATGTGGGCGTGGTTGGCTGGGCCTCCCTGGCACCGTTCACATTTATCCTCCACATTCGGGTTCTGATTAGGTGAGCTCTGTGCACCATTTTAAACTGCCTGAGTCGTAACCTTGCACAGGAGTAGGTGGAGTTTGGCCCTACTTAGTGCTTCGCTCCAGAGTCCCCAACCCACTCCCATCCTGAGTTCGTCCTCCTTGTTTTGTCTAGTTCCTTCCAGTGGTGGCCTTGCCCTTTCCAGAAGTTGTCCATAGATGTCCCCACAGTTCCCCTCTCCTTACTGTCCGTGTTTATTAGCTGTGGTAGTATGACTAGAGGTACTACGGTACCTGGGAGTGTGAGCTGCTATTGGTGGAGAAGGCTCGCTGCTCATTGGCCCAAGTGCTGCTTTCTGATTGGTCAAGACGAAGGCAGCTCCGCCCAATGAGGCGGGGTATAAGAACCCGTGTTTCCCAGCAGCCATCGTTCTTTCTGTACTCGAGCTGCTGGGGAAACATCTTGTAGATTAAAGCCTTCGGTTCGGACTACTCCTTCATTTCTGTTGTTATTGATTGCGCATCATTAGCTCCTCCAGTAAAGTGTCTTTCAGGGCCCTCGGGTACCTCATTGTCTCCTTGAGGAGGAAGTTTTTGGTTTGAAGGTGCTGGAGTTCCTGTCTCGTCGGTAGCTCCAGTTCTTCCGTTAGTTCGTCCAGGGTCGTGAGTCTGTCCCCTCTATAAAAGTCCCTGACCGCTGGCATACCGCCTGTGCTGAATGAGATTCACACGGTGTTATAAGTTACCAATGTCACTCAGTTCCCATTGCATATATGTACCGATATTGTAAGTGCAGTTGTACTACCTGATCACCAGGGGGAGTAGCTCTGGGAGTACTCGAGAGTTTGTACTGGGCTCCCCCCTTGGCTCCACCCAGAACTCCTCCCCCTGGAGCTGCTGTATAAAGATCCGTGCCACAGGGCCAGCCAGCCAGTTCATCGAAAGTTCAACGGCTAACAGGCTGGCTCTGTTGTAAGTATATTAAAACCGCTATTCTAATCCTACAAGCACGTGTCCGTAGAATTGATGGTTCCATCACTGCCGTCCTGACTCCATTTTTTAAAGGTGGTGTCGAGTATGGCTGGTAGGAATTTGTGGTTACCACAAATGGGGGCCATGGATGATATCCCGGTTAGACCAAAATGCTGCCTCATTTGGTTCCATGTCCTCAATGTGGATACCACCACTGAGCAGAATGTGCATTTTGCCGGGGGAGGAGGAGGGTAAGTGGAGATGGGAGTGCTGCCGCGGCAAGGGATCGGAGGGTTGTTCCTTTGCAGGAGGACTCCTCCAGCCTCACCCATTCCATGTTGGGTTCTCGTATCCATCCCCTCACCCTCCCGGTTGTGGCTGCCCTGAGGTAGTATTGCAGGTTCGGTAGGCCAGGCCACCCATATTTTTCCTCCTTTGAAGTGTTGACTTGGGGATCCTTGGGTTCTTTCCCCGCCACACAAACGCCATGATCATTTTATCTATCCCTTAGAAAAAATCTTTGGGGATGAAGTTTGGTATGGATCTGAACAGGACAAGAAACCTTGGGCAGGATTCTCTCAACCTGGGGCCGGGCCAGAGAATCCCTGCAACCGGCGCTAATTGTGCCATGGCGCCCCGATGCCGGCACGCGATTTTGATGCCGGCATGGTTGGCGAGGCGCTGGTCGCGGGCCAAGTGGCCGTCGTAAAAAAGCCGAGTCCCGCCGGCGCCGTCCACACCTGCTCTCAGCCGGCGGGAACTCGGCGATGAAGGGTCAGGGGGCCACCTGTGGGGGGGTGGGGGAGGGGGTGTCTGACCCCGGAGGTGGTCTCTGATGTGGCCTGGCCCGTCATCTGGCAGGCCTCTCTGGCTGGGGGCCTTGTTTCTTCCGCGCCAGCCCCTGTAGTCCTGCGCCATGTTGCGTCGGGGCGGGCGCATTGAAGGAAGCCACTGAGCATGCGCGGATCCTGCGGCACCTATTTGATGCCGGGATCAGCGGTTGAAGCAGCATGAACCACTCCAGTGCCATGCTGGCCCCCTGTAGGGGCCAGAATTGCTGATCCTAAGGCCGTGTTGATGCCGTCGAGAAACACGATGACGTTTCCGAAGGCATCAACACTTAGCCTCAAGATCACAGAATCCCGCCCCTTGGTAGCACGTTCACCTTGATCACCTGCACCCTCGCTGCCAGGGAGAGCAGGATTGCATCCCACCTCTCTAAGTCCTTTTTTACTTCCTCCGCCAGACTGGTCAGGTTCCACTTGTGGATCTGTGTCCAGTCATGGGCTATCTGGATCCCGAGGTAGCGGAATTTGCTTTGGGCTAGTTTGAATGGTAGACCTCCCAGCTCTGTCCCTCCCCCGCTTGGGTTCACTGGGAATGCCTCACTATTGCCCAGGTTAAGTTCCTAACCCGAGAAGGCCTAAAACACTTCCAGGAGCTTCATGTTTACTTTCAGACCATTCTGTAGGTCTGAGATGTAGAGGAGCAGGCCATCCGCATAGAGTGAGACTCTGTGCTCTCAGCCTACTCTTCCGATGCCCTTCCATTCCTTCGCATCCTGCAGGGCAATTGGCAGGGTTTCGATTACCAGGGTGAAAAAGTGCAGGGATAGTGGGTATCACTGCTTTGTGCCTCTGTGCAGCTGGAAGTATTCAGAGCTGGTGGTGTTCATTGAATTCATGAAATTTACAGTGCAGAAGGAGGCCATTTGGCCCATCAGGTCTGCACGGCCCTTGGAAAGAGCACCCTACTTAATCCCACATCTCCACCCTTCCCAGTAACCGCACCTAACCTTTTTGGACACTCAGGGCAATTTGGCATGGTCAATTCTCCTAACCTGCACATCTTTGGACTGTGGGAGGAAACCGGAGCACCTAGAGGAAACCCACGCAGGCACGGGGAGAAGGTGCAGACTCCATAGAGACAGCAACCCAAGCCGGGAATCGAGTGTCGGTCTAAATGCTCGCCTTGTGGGTGTTGTACAGCAGTTTCACCAACGAGGTGAACCCCGTCCCTAGCCCAAACCGCTCCAGTACCTCAATTACTTCCATTTGACTCGGTCGACGGCCTTGTCTGCATCTAGGGAGACGATCACCTTTGGTGTTCTCTCTCCGAATGGGGTCATTATTACATTTAGCAGTTCCCTGTTGGCCGCAGTTAGCTGTCTACTATTGACAAAGGGCGTCTGGTCCTCTGCAACCACCTCTGGTACGCAGTTATCCGGTCTCTTAGCCAGAACTTTCCCGAGTATCTTCGCGGCCACATTGAGCAGCAGAATGTGTCTATATGATCCGCATTCCGTCTGGTCTTTATCTTTTTTGGATATCAGCAAAATCATGGCCTGTTTTAGCATTGGAGGTAGGGTGTCCCTTGCTAGCTTGTTAGGTGACATTTCCCGTAGGTGTGGGGCCAGGTTTGGGGCAAATCTTTTGTCGAACTCCACCGGGTACCCATCGAGTCCCGGCAGCTTCCCCGCCTGCATGGAGCTGATGCTCTCCATAATCTCTTCCAGTCCTATTCGTGCTTCCAACTCCCCTCACCTATTGTCCCCCACGACTGGTATGTCCAGCCCATCGAGGAACCGATTCATCCCCGCGTCCCAAGAATGGCTAGGCGGGTTGTGCGTAAAATGCATTTTTCCTTATTATAGGTAAGGTTAAGGAGTTTAGCGGTATGGAGGAATTTCTGGAGATTCGCGTTGTGGTCCTGCTGGTCGTGGCCGCAGATGGTGACGTTATCCAGATACGGGAACGTGGTCCGCAGCCCATACTGGTCAACCATTCGGTCCAACTCTCGCTGGAAGACTTAGACCCCATTGGTGATGCCGAAGGGAACCCTAAGGAAATGTTAGAGGCGGCCATCTGCTTCGAGTGCAGTGTATTGGCGGTCCTCCGGGCGGATAGGGAGCTGGTGGTACGCCACGTCAACAGTGGAGAAGATTCGATACTGTGCAATCTGGTTGACCATGTCAGATATGCGGGGAAGGGGGTACGCATCGAGGTGCATGTACCGGATGATTATCTGACTATAGTCGATGATCATCCGATGCTTCTCCCCAGTTTTAACGACCACCACTTGAGCTCTCCAGAAGCTGGTACTGGCCTCAATGACCTCCTCCCGCAGAAGGCGCTGGACCTCCGACCTGATAAAGGTCCTGTCCTGTACCGTCTGCTCCTCGTGGCGACGGGCTTACAGTCGGGGGTGAGATTCGCAAAGAGCGAGGGTGGATCGACCTTAAGGGTCGTGAGGCCACAGACGGTGAGGGGGGAGCAGGAGTCCGCCGAACTTCAGGGTGAGGCTCTGGAGGTGGCACTGGAAGTCGTGACCCAGTAACAGGGCAGCACAGAGATGGGGGAGGACATAGAGTCTGAAGTTACTGTACTCTACGCCCTGTACCGAGAGGGTCGCGACACAGTACCCCCGGATCTGTACGGAATGGGATCTGGCGGCCAGGGAGATTTTCTGGGTCACGGGAGGAACCAGGAGGGAGCAACACCTTACCGTAGTTGGGTGTATGAAACTCTCCGTGCTCCCGGAATCGAAGAGGTAGGTCGTCTTGTGCCCATTGATCCAGACGGTTGTTGTAGCCGTCGTGAGGTTGCGAGGCTGAGACTGGTCGAGGGTGACGGAGACGAGCTGCGGAAGGTGGTGGGAGGACCGGTCGGTGGTGATGGAGGTATCGGCGGCCAGCGTACAGCTGGGCGAGCAGGGGTCCTGGGGTGCGTTACAAGATGGTGCCAAAGATGGCGGCGCACATGGCGGGCCACATCCAAGATGGCAGCGGCAACAGGCTGCACGTGGTGGGCGGCGAAGATGGTGGCGCCCCTGTATCGCACATGGGGGGGATGTTGCGTTAGCGATGCTGGACCTAGAAATGGCAGCGACTGATCGGGCCTGGCAAACGGTGACGAAGTGGCCCTTCTTGCCACACCTGTTGCAGGTCGCGCTCCGCGCTGGGCAGCGTTGTCTGGGGTGCTTGTTCTGGCCACAAAAGTAGCATTTGGTGCCTCCGGAGTTAGCTGGCTGCTGTGCGGCACAGGCGTGCAGTGCACCCGGGTCGGGTGATGCCGGGGCCCATGACGCCCACGAGGGTGCCAAGGGGTCGGAGGTGTAGGACTCCAGGTTGAGGGAGACCACTTCTAAGGTGTTTGCGAGCTGTACTGTCTCTGTAAGGCCAAGTGTACCCCCTTCTAATAATCATTGGTGGATGTAGTTGGACTTAATGCCCGTGTTGGGCTGCCGACACCGCCTGGCAATTACAGTTTCTGCCAAGTAGCTGCAAGGTACGCAGGAAATCGTCCTGAGACTCTCCCGGGAGTTGCCGTCTCGAGGCCAGGAGGTGCCTGGCGAACACATGATTTACAGTCCTGATATACTGTCCTTTCAGTAGTTCTATCACCTCTGTGTAGATGGGAGCGTCCCGAATGAGGAGGAAGACTTGTGGGCTCACCCGTGCGCAGAGTAGTTGGAGTTTCTGTGGGTCTGAGAAGACTTTGGTGGATGCTCCAAGATATCCTTCAAAGCAGGCTAGCCAGTGCTCGAAAGTCGCTGTGGCGTCAGCTACGTGAGGGTTCAGCTCCAGGCGATCCGGCTTGAGTAAAACGTTCATCTTCAAATTTCTAGCACAATAAATTGATGTACCATTAATGACCACGCAACGAATGGTGAACAATTGTGGCTTTATAGTGCTAGATATAAAGCCTCCTGCAGCTGGACGCAAGAATGGGGGCAGTGCAGGAGAGCATACACTTTTATACAGAGCCTTCTGGGTGGAGCCAGCAGGCCGGGATTTACCGTAATAACTGGAGTACAATGGCAGTGTACCATAATACATGTAATGTATGTTCAGTGGTTTACCACAGGCTGGCCCCCTGCACTATGGGGCATCTCTTTGTCCAACGTGTCCCCAAACTGTGTGCAACGGGTCTCCTGTTTTTTAGGGATCTTCCAAAGTGGCTGCTTGCAGCACCATCTTGTTCCCACAACTTGCACCTTACCTGCCAAAGCCAATCTATACACCAACCGTTTCTTCCCTTCGTGTTCCCTTTGTGTTCCTTCCCTGCGCCCCCCTCTCCCCTCCCCCCCCCCCCATAAAACACACAGGCGCTCCCTGCAAGAAGGTGCGCTACAGCTAGCTATCCTTGCTAGTGTGGTGGCCCCTCCCCTGGGGCTGATCTTACCCCTGACTATGCCCACTGACTATCTGCTCCCTCTGCCTGTACCTGCATTCCTCTGCCCTCGCCCTTCCCTGTGACCCGGTCTTTATGATCAGAGTGAGGCATTACATTCCCGCGCAAACATATCATGTGTCCAAGAGTCTATATCTCTTTCTCTTTCCTCCTCTGCTCCGCCTTCATCGATGCCTTGCCTGCCTCTTGTTCAGGCCGTTTGATTTCACAAATTCGTCTGCCTCCGCCGGGGTGTTTAAGTCAGGCTTCTTGTTCTGGAACGTGACCCAGAGCCTCTGCCTGGGAACGGCATTCCAAATCTTATAATAATAATTTTTATTATTGTCACAAGTAGGTTTACATTAACACTGCAATGAAGTTACTGTGAAAATCCCCTAGTCGCCACATTCCGGCGCCTGTTCGGGTACACGGAGGGAGAATTCAGAATGTCCAATTCATCTAACAAGCACGTCTTTCAGGACTTGTGTGAGGAAACAAGAGCACCCATAGGAAACCCATGCAGACACGGGGAGAACGTGCAGACTCCACACAGTGATCCAAGCTGGGAATCAAACCCGGGTCCCTGGCGCTGTGAAGCAACAGTGCTAACCACTGTGCTACTGTGTTGCCTGACCCCTTTCTTGTACAGGGCCGATTTTGCCTGATTAAATTCGGTCCTGCATTTTGCCACGTTCGCCCCAATGTCCTGATATACCTCGCCTTGGTCTGTCTCCCCCACCTCAGGATCCTCTCATGACCCTGGTATTGATGTAGATTTGCGATGACCGCCCTCAGTTGTTCCCCCGCCATGGGTTTTGGCCTGAGTGACCTGTGCGCTCTGTCGATCTCCGGGGGGTTGGGAAAGCTGTCTCTCCCCACTAGGTTGCCCAGCATTTGTGCGGCGAAGCCCGTTGGGTCCCTGCCCTCGATCCCCTCTGGTAAGCCCATGATTCAAATGTTCTGGCATCGGACCTTTTCTCTTGGTCCTTGACTTTCCCTTGTAAGTTCCCTTGGGCTGTCACCAACCTTTTGACTACTGCCTCCAAGGTGACGATCCTGTCGCTCTGGTCTGTTGATGCTTTCTCCAATTCAGAGATCGTTTTTTTTCTTGCACTTTCACCTTCTTTCATTGATCCAATCCTTCGATCACTTTTTTTACGGTAACAATCGCCTCTGTCACCGCCACCTTGACCGCCACTTGGATTTCGACCTTTATTGCCTCTCTCATTGGGGCCTGTTCCTTCATAAGGAATGCTTGCCATCCATCTCCAGGTGGTGGTGGTGGAAGCTGATGCTCTGGTTGTCAGCCTCCCTCTCTCTTGGGGCTTGTGGGAGGAAACCGGAGCACATGGAGGAAACCCACGCAGACACGGGGAGAACATGCAGACTCCGCACAGACAGTGACCCAAGCCGGGAATGGAACGGGGAGAAAGTGCAAACTGCACACAGACAGTGACCCAGCGGGGAATTGAACCTGGGACCCTGGCGTTGTGAAGCCATAGCGTTAACCACTGTGCTACCGTGCTGCCCATCTCCACTCTATCCCCGTAACTCAGTAACCCTACCATATCCTTTTTGGACACTAAGGGCAATTTTGCATGATCAATTCCCTCAAACCGGCACATATTTGGACTGTGGGAGGAAACCGGAGCACCCGGAGGAAACTCACACAGACACGGGGAGAAAGTGCAAACTGCACACAGACAGTGACCCAGCGGGGAATTGAGCCTGGAGCGGTGAAGCAACAGTCCTAACCACTGTGCTATTTTTCTGTCCAAATTAGTTTGTTGGAAGTGTTGAATTTATGAAAATGTATTTCAGCAGCTGCCACACCACGCCACTTAGACATCTCAAACTTGGAAACAACTATGGAAAGCACCAGACATGTGTAAAACAGTAGCAACGAACAGCAACCTGTCAGCAATCAATGATTTCTTTAGTGCTGATGGGGGGAGGGCTCTTCATGCTGCTTCACATTCGTTCAGCTTTGTGAGGTTAAGTTTAGGCATTGAGTGAAACCTGGAACAGAGTTTGCTATAATTTAAGTTTGTGTTTGTGGCCATTAGTTGCACTACGCAGCAGTGCAGCCACACTTGTGGCATCTCAAAGGGAACTCTGGTTGTGCTGGCCTGTTTGTTCCCTGTGTTGTATATTCCAGATTGTTGCATGGCTGCACATCCATATATCTTATGAAAAATTGGTAAGTGGAACTCCACAATGGCATCAAATCAACAATGCACACAATTAGCATCATACCTGCCTGTTCTCTAAACTCCCAGTGCACTTGAAGTGCACGCGCATTAATGCATTCACCAAGGTGCCACCTGCCAAACATCATGTCAGATTTGTGTGTGCGAGCCACGTATGTCATTTCATCCCTGCTACTTATTTCCACCATTACAGTGAAACTCTTTTGTGGGCATTAGAACCACAATATCAAGTTAGGCTTTTACACACTTCAAAAGGCACCCAGTCTTAAAAGGATACCCTAACTAGCCATTAGTCATAAGCCGGGAATTGCCTTCAAAAGAAAAAGTACGAAAGAGCCAGGCACCTACCTATATGTATAAAGCTTACTTAAAATAAAACAACTCATTGCATTTTAAGACCAAGCAAACCATATAGTTTGCAAGCAGACATTTCAAAAAGGAAAAGCAAGTTACAGCTTGAATGTTTTTATAAGCATTCCCATGGGAATATACCTGCATTGCTAAATGCTTGCCCACTGTGTGCTGCACATACTTAACCTCTGACACCCTCCTTTCTTTGAAAATTAATCCTCAGTTAAAGGTTTTCTACACAGACCCCAGAAGAAAAACATTGCATTACAAGGAAAGTGAAGCAGATGTGCTTCACTGCCTTCAGTCAATGGAATCCTCACTGGAGTTCACAAGCTCACTCAGAATGGCTCCCATAGAAATACTCCTTTTACACAATGATCGCAAGCAGCCTTTATCTTTCCCTGGTTGGGTTTTTTTATTCCCTGATCTGTCCTTGTGCAAAATGATTTCCATCATCGAATACAAAGTCGACTCTTTATCCCAGCCAATACAACAGCTGAGAAACTTTTCAATATGCGTGTAAAACAGGCATCGCGGATTGACTGCTTATCAGATTGCATTCAGTTGAAATAAAAAGTGGGCTGATTCTAAAATGGGTGACTGACACCCAAATAAAAACAGAAGATGCTGAAAAGCTCCAGCATGTTCGGCAGCATCTGTGGAGAGAGAAAAAGATTTAAGGTTTTGAGTCCAATGGACTCTTCAAAATCATAAAATTAAAACAATTACAGTGACGAGGAGGCCATTCAGCCCATCGAGTCTGCATCGGCCCTTGGAAAGAACACTCTACTTAAGCCCACGCCGCCATCCTATCCCCGTAACCCAAAAACCCCAACTAACCTTTTGGACACTAAGGGGCAATTTAGCATAACCAATCCACCTAACCTGCACATCTTTGGACTGTGGGAGGAAACCAGAGCACCCGGAGAAAACCCACGCCAACACGGGGAGAAAGTGAAAACTCCACATAGACAGTGACCCGAGGCTGGAATTGAACCCGGGTCCCGAGAGCTGTGGGGCAGCTGTGCTAACCACTGAGCCACCATGCTGTCCTATCGGGCTCACAACGCTAGTTTTAAATTCAGCCAGCAGGTTAAAACTCTATCCCCAGTATTGTAAACATGTCAACTCTCTTTTTAGTTCAAGTATCCTAAAAATTCCAGAATGGTTTATTAAAATGAGCTACACATCAAATCTTGTGGAAGCTGCCATTGCAAACAGAATCTATTACTGACTGAAAAGTGACAGAGCCAATCTCAGTGGCAGTAACTTTACCTACGACTGATTCAAAATCTCACTGCACCTTCACTTTCAGGTATGCTATTGTTCAAAGCAGATTATTAGAAAATTCCTATTCCGACTCTAAGCTCCCGGAATCCCCATGGCAACAAATGCTGGAAGAGGTTGAAGGCTCTTGTGAACTCTTTAATGCTACACCTGGGCAATAGCTTCAGGGTTGAAGGAGCTGCAAAGAAGCCAGCATTATTGTTCCTGATCTCCCCTACCCCCCCCCCCCCCCCCCCCCCCATAACCAACCACCCGCGGCATGCGTCTGCACATGAAGGAGCACAGGAATGTCTTTGGCTGTAGTGGGTTCTTCGTCTTCTCACTGCTGCTTTCATTCAAAAGCTTGCAACACCATGCACACGCATGAGGAATGGTTACTTGGGAATTAAAGCAACCGGAACACAACCAACACGCTTGAATACCGTGCGCGAAGAATTTTCTCAGGCAAGGAAAGTGTTTTTTTTTTAAACGGTGGTGTAATCCTTTGGCACTCACTTCTTACCATTAGCTGGTGCAGCCGTCAGCGCCACCGTGACACACTGACTTCAGAAAAAGTGAGAAATGTCACATGATTTCTTTCCCCTTTCTGACATCATATATAAAATTGCAAGTATTATTTCTTTTGCCATTACACATCGTGAAGTAGTGCAGACTACCCGTACATTAGTTATTTCCAGTAATGTCATGGCCAAGTATAAAATTTGAACAGGTAATTGGAACAAGTCAAATGTAAAAGCACAATAAATGAACTCATTTTTAAAAATGTGCCAGCAGTTCTAAAATTATTAACTTGAAATCGTTGTTCGGCTCATTAAGCAGCAAATGTGTTTGTACAAAGTACAAGATGAACTGAACAGACCTGTGGCAGGATGGGGTAACTGGAGTACTAGTCCATTCTGTCTACACTTTTGACTGTATTATCTGAATTATATGTTGGGTCAATGCATCCGTTTCATGGATTTTACCACATCTTTGTAAAGGATGCTTCAGAGCTCTCCATGACAACATTCACTTCTTAAAGTCAAGATAAGACATTTAGTAAGTATTGAAAACAAGGTCATAATTGAAGGCGAAGAGCAGAAATTATAGTATAATTTGAGTTTCCCAGGCACTAAGATTATGTAATGCAATACAGTAAAACATGGAATTAAGAAACAGGAGACGTCATCTTTCCACGCTGTACTTTATTTCATTAAATGATCAAGAGTGCCTGTGGAACTCTAGTGAAAGACTAAAATTACCTTGTGCTAAAGTACTGTCGATCACTGCTGCAGATTGCTGTTGTAACTTGTCTTTCGCTCCTTGCACGTTTACATATTCAGTTCCAGTTGCTCAGGAGTAAACTTCAGAAGCCACAGAGCTCATTGGTCACGCAGACCATGAGGTTTCTGATTTCACCTTCAGTTCAAGAAGGCAAAAACTTGTGAATTGGTGGGTTTTGTAAGCTCTGTTATTGAACTCCTCCCACAATATTGTCATGATATGCAAACATGCAGCTAATGAACACATAGAATAGGACACGACCAATGAGCAGTCAGGGCACTCAGGAGTGGTATCACTATAAAAGGGATGAGACACTCACACCCCGCCTCTTTCCACAGACCAACATCTGCAGAGTGAGACAGGGTGTAACCTCAGCATCACACCCCAGCACGTGGCTTAGAGCAAGGCTGGTTCAGTTAGACTGAGTTACTACATTTAGATTAGCAGAGAGTCAAACTCATTGAGAACTGTGCTAATAGTTCAATAAAACACATTGAACTCACTTCAAAGTCTGGAGCATCTTTTACTCAAAGCTGCATCAAGTGGCAGCTTGTGTTATTCCAAATTACATAACACAACAAACATCACCCCCATTCCTCCATCCCCATCCCTAACCTCAGAGCTCCTTCCATTAGCATCATAATATGCACTACCCTGCAGCAAAGCACTTTCTGTATTGCACAGTATGTTGACATGTTGCTCAGTCAGTTCACTTATCCTGACAAGAACAGGCTGTGAGTTCCCTGTGCGAGACCTTCTGAAGCAAACTGAAAGTGTGTTTATCAAATACTTACAGTGGGGAGGGAGAATCTGAACCAAAGGATTAAACCAGTATGCTCAAGCTCGAAAATGTATGGGCCAGAATTGTTGCCAAAGTAATGGTGAGTTTAATGGTGCATGTCATTTCAATGAATAAATTAATCTAGCAACTTCAGCAAGGAAGAGATATTCAATGCATTAAAACTTGCTTTGAGTCACTGGACAGTTAACATAGTGACAACAGGCAGCTCACTTTCAATCTCCCGGTGAATTTCAAGATATTGCTGGAATTACACATTAGTTGCCAAAGAAATATACTGTGGAAGGCTGGGCCAGAAAATTAACAGTTCAGTGTACAAATACCTTTTGAATGAGGAGGTTACATTTCTATATAACTCAAATAAGAAATGGTTGAAACTGTGGAGTATCATTCCTATAGATGGCAAATTAGTTCCAGAGGTCCTTAAAATAAAAACTTTAAAAGTAATCTTTCATGTATTCTGTCTCTTTTTTCTCTTAATTCCCTCTTTTCACTTTTCATTCCACCTGTTTGTCCTAATTGCCTTTTTTCCTTATTTGTCATCTTCTGTTTCTATCTCAATCCTTGCACCTCATTGTTTAAGGATAGACTGTTGGTCCCACCATTCACTAAAATCCATGATGCCCCATTGCCCATTATCAGCTCACGTTTACAGCAATTTACAGACAGGATTGTTCAAGTTGAAGGGTTATCAATAAATTCCAACTGATCATCATTCCTGCCATAGCCAGGGAAGCAGGTACCAGAATGGTGCACATCATCTGCAGTTAGATCAATCAAACAACCAGAGAAATGGGGAGGTTGGATAAAGAGCTTTCTCCCCGAGCATCAGAAAATGAACGAAGAGGTCCAATAAACTTTTTCTATAAAGTGCTTAAGGACATTCTGAGGTCATGAAAGGCTTTATAAATGTGAATCTTTCTTCAGTAAAAAGTCAACTGATCTGCTGGATCTTTGCCAGGATTTAAAATGTTAAGAAAGTGCTGTGTAAAATTGTCAAAGTTGCCGGATGACCCCCTGTAGCTTCGTCAAGTAGCCACCCTTCATTTCGGAATCTAGAGGTTGATTATGGGTCAGCTATTTGACTGTGAAAAGGGGTCACATCCACTTGACCTGAAGCTCACTCAAATCTCTCGCATATGCGTTCACCCACCAGAAGAGATCACCTAACAAGTCTGGAAATTGAAAGCTTCACTCATGCCAACGTCACCTACCATTTTTGGAGGAGTAAGAATAGGCGGCAGGTCATGATTCATGGATGTGCGTTTTATAGAAGCAGTTGCACATTTAAATCAGCAGCTGTCTTCACTCCTGTGTGATCGTAATGAAGTAGGAGTGTGAAACACTAATGTGCGCAGGTTAGATCTGCTGAGAGCAATTCTGAGCGTGTGAATTTTTTTGGGTAACCACTGCACCTTTCTCAAGAGGTGAAGGGACTCCTTTGGATTTTTCTGCCCCCGAAGTGGCAAAGACACAATACTAACTCTCTGAGGGGATGGTGGACCTGGCAGGGTTATATTTGCCCTTACTGCCTCATATAATCAGGTGCCAAAAGCTTGAGAATGGTGCATTTTGCTTTATGAGACGGATAATACTCACTTGTATATGTCGTATCAGCCAGTCAGGCCAGAGGGAGAGCACGAAGATCAAGAAGCAGAGGCAACACCATGCACAGCAGGCAGGAGGAGAGTCAGGACAACCTGGTATTAACCTGGGGGATGGGTGTAGAGACCAAGGACATCCTACCACAATATGACGAATGACCAGTGTCAAAAGTGCCTGAGATTAAACTGTGAAGTGGAGGCAAATGTATGCTGCCCCCAGCAGCAACTCAGGCCACACACTATTGATTCCTACACCATGCAAGTGGCTGTAAATCATGGCTATCAATTTTTATGCCTCAAACTTTTCTCTTTTCTCTGAGTCCTCTTTCCAGGGCTCAGCAGAAGATCAGCCTGTGCATCCCACTCAGCAGCACACAGCTCCATTAAGGCTGCAACTAATTCCCTGTTTCCTTGCATGGGGGAGTACGTTAATTTCCCTGTTGATTTGGTGTCTTAGACACAGAGTGCCACAGCCTTTGCCCAATTAGCTGGCTTCCCTCGGGTACAGGGTGCGAAAGATTGTACTCGAGTTGCCATAAAGGCCCCCATTCAAACTGCAGACACCTCTGTCAGCTCAATGTCCAGCAGGCAGTCTTTGACCACACCGAGGTCTTCTTCCGGAAAGGTGTGATGGAGAGAATGACTCTGCAAAAATGCTTGGTGCCATGTATGTTGTGGCTGTGACTCCACGTTAGCCTGCTGCGCCCTACAACCACTTACTGCCCCACTGCTTTACTCCCTCTTAATCACACTGTTCTGGCATGACAATGTGAGGGACCTGGTAAAAGCTCAACCATGTGGCTGCATGTGAATAGATGAGTGACAAGATGCAACTGGATGGGATAATGACTGTGATACTGTTCATCATTCATCCGCTGAGCATTGGCAGCTAATGACAAGACTGAAGAATTTCTTTAGTAGATAGGGTTGCCAAGGGTAAGGACACCACCCCAACCACACACACCCCACCATGGCTGTGACTTGTGAATTCAATACTTCAGTACAGGAGGGACGTGATTCTCTGGAACGATTTCTAAGTGTGGCAGCGAGCGGAAATTGCCACGGGTTTCCCAGCTCTCGGCCCAGGGAGGCCGGCAACGCTACTCAACGTTAGTTGGTCCACTTAACGAGGCCTCACTGCTCAAATGAAGGCTCTCAACTGATTCGGCGGCACAACACTCGCCAGTCCCCCTCTAACAAGATCGAGCAGCAGCTAAGCTGCACTTGCTCAGCCAACCCCAGCTAGCTTGCAACAATGGCGCCGAGGAGGCCAACCCCAGGATTCCGGGACGCTGACCTGGAAGGTTGCTAGATGCTGTGGAGGCCAGGAGGGATGTCCTGTTTCCCCGAGGGCCTGGGAGGGTCAGTCAAAGGGCAGCCAGTGCTGCCTGGGGCAAGGTGGCAGCGGCTGTAAGCCTGGAGAGTGTGACCAGGCCTCCAGTGAAGGAAGAAGGTCAACGACCTACACCGGGCAGCATGAGTGAACAGACAGCAACACCCATCCCCTCTCCCATAACCCCCCACCCTCCCCCATGGGAATGTCTACATCCTTCCCCCTCAACCTCCCCCAACCTTTCCTCCACATCATTCCCCCCTCCAATCCCTCCTTCACACACTCCCCTCCCACCATTGTGAACCATGCATGTAGTAACGATGCCCCCTCTGTGTCTCAGGAAAAGTGCTCCCACAACCGTCATGTCGTGTGCCAGACATCAGGATCCTCACCACCTTTGAGGAGCATGCCTTGGAGTTGACTGGGCTGGCCGAGGTCAGGGTGGTCACCAATGCGGAGGCTGGCGGATGCAGCAGAGGTGAAGAACCACCGGCTCTACCTGAAGGACCTGTCAAATGTGAATAGTGATTGCCTTACTGACTGACCCATCCCTCCCACTGATCACATGTCCACTCTCCCACGGGTTTTCCAGCCAGTGGCGCTGGCCCAACCCAGGCTGCCTCCTCTCCAACCTCCCAGGAGAATACCTCGGAGTAGAGCTCCAAGGATGCCACCATAATAGTCATATCACAGTTGTCATTGCCACCCTCCATCAGCACAGATGCACACACCTCAGTGGGAAATTTTAGTGGTCAGGCCTCTGGAGTACAATCTGGTGAGCGTCACACCAGATGTACATTAGGTGGAGGCAGGAACCCCCAGACGAGACGGCAGTCGGAGATCCCAGAACCCAACTGGGTTTCAGCATGATCCTGAGCCTGTGGAAGAGGTAATCCTGGAGCTGATGAAGACAATAGGGTGTGGCCGGCACAATCAGAGAGAGGTGTCAGCAACACTGCAGCAAATCCATAGCCATTTGGAGGAGTCATAGGTTCATAGAAATTACAGTGCAGAAGGAGGCTATTCGGCCCATCGAGTCTGCACCGGCCCTTGGAAAGAGCACCCGACACAAGCCCACATGTCAACCCTATCCCCGTATCCCAGTAACGCTACCCAACCTTTTTGGACACTAAGGGCAATTTATCATGGCCAATCCGCTTAACCGGCACATCTTTGGACTGTGGGAAGAAACCGGAACACCCGGAGAAAACCCATGCAGACACTGGGAGAACGTGCAGACTATGCACAGACAGTGACCCAAGCCGGGAATCGAACCTGGGACCCTGGAGCTGTGAATCAACTGTGCTAACCTCTGTGCTACCACGCTGCCCCCAGAGTCCCAGAGGTAATGGGTGCTCGAACTTTCACCGCCAATGCTTGTCACTGAGGTCAACACTGCTAGGATGGCGACTGCAGTGGAGAGTCTGATGCATGTCGTTGGCACAATTAGTGAAGGTTTCCAAGGCGTTGTGCAGATGGCGACTGCCATGGTTGAGAGTTTTGACAGAATGTCCGCCTTGCTGAGGATTGTCACCCAGTACCAGGCTGACCTTGATGAGGTTCTGCGGGACATGTCCCGCTTTCAGATGAGAATGGCTGAGGCGCTGCGGAGCTTGTCCCTGTCGCAGGTGGGCATTGCCGAGGCCCTGCAGAGCATGTCCCAGTCACTGAGGAGCATCACTGAGGGCATCAACACAATGGTGCGGCCATGGGGAACTGCCAGGGCTGGTAGAGCCAGACGATGCAGGGGCAGTCGGGGTCAAACCAGCTGCCCCGTCATCCCAAGGTGAACCCCAGGACTCTATGGGCACCGAGTGGGACGAGGGAGGTGTTGAGTGCCAACCCAGACCCTTCCTATGGAGTGGCGAAATGGCCATCAGCTTCCCTGCATTCCACCCCTCTGATGAGGCCGTGCCTCACAGCCAACACATGGGGCAGGAAGGCACGGCTGTGCATGTGCCATCGACAACTGAGCCAGGGCCCTCCGGCCTCAGAGCCCTTAGAGAACACATGCCAGGGGCACCAAAGGCCACTGGACGGGGTAAGCAGCTGGCTGCCTCCACCTCAGATGTGCATCTTTGGGACACACCTAGGCGTAGTGGTAGAGCTAGGAGGGCCAAGCACATCAAGGATCACTGAGGGCACTGGGGGTGGGAATGGGGAGAGGTCAGCACCATCGGGAGGTTGGGGAATTGTTAACACAACGAACACCTTTGTGCACAACCATTATGATGCCCCATCACCTTCTTCTGCAGAGCGGGCCGACCTCCGAACCCTTGGCCCATCTCTTCAGGCATCTCCCCTCTCCGTGGCACTCCCCCACACTCCAACCATGGACATGTCCCCGGAGCTATATTCTATCCCCTGGGTGTTTGGATGTTGGCTGCTGTGTGTGCTGTTGCCTACCACAGTGTTCAAGCACAGTGTCCATGAATCAAGGTATGATCGGGATGTTAGGCAATGACTCTCACATGCCACATGGTCCACATATCCACGGGATCAATTTGGGTTTGTGAAGTGCTCACTTAACCACAATAACCAATTCCCTATCAGCAATAACCTTCAGCCATGGGCCTCAGCAATCAGTGGGGGGTATGGGTGATCTGTGGGGCAGACATGCAGGGACAAGGGTTGCCCCAGGAATGGGTTCACACGATCCAGGGGTGGACATGGTGGCGCTGTGAGCAGTTGCCTCCCGGTTGCCCCCCCCCAGCAACCTCCCCCAACCCTCCCATGACGACCCATCCCTGCGGAGGGTTCCGCATCCCCAGCCGAGAGTCCCTCGAGCACTGGTGTGGCAAGCCCAGCACACCTGGGCTCTTTGCCTGTGAGCAAAGATGGCTGCTCACCTCCTCAGCTCCCCACTGAAGCCCTTCCGCCAGATTAATATTTTTCAAAAGGAGTACTAATCGGCGCCAAAGTGACCTCTTGCTGGGTAGACCGTTGAATGATTGGAGGCCGTTGAATGACATCTCCGTTGGTGGCTCTCGTTAATTGTATGAAATGGGGCTTAAGTGGTCATAATTGGTTTCTTGCCTCACTACGGTGAGATTCCGAATTCACCTAGGGGGCTGGTTGCATCGCAAACTGTTTGGCCCCTGGCCCGGTTCTCGTTTATGGTCTCTCCCGCTATTCACCAGCCTCGTTTCGCTTGAGCGAGAGCATAAGGGGGCTGGAGAATCGCGGCCTATACTTTGACTAGGCAGCAACAATGACAGTTCCCCCCCCCATCTCACAAGAAAGGCCAAAGTGCCATCGATCCAGGGACAGCTAACAGTTGGACAGCATTTACAGAGTTCGCCACTCTCCTCAGAAGTCAATGACCTTGCATTCAAAGCACAGGGACTTTACCATCATTTTACAACGTTTCAATTGGGCATTATTGTATAGCATCTTTTTATCTGTACCTGAGTCACCCAGCCCAGGCTGGGCCCACCTCTTGACTTCTCACTACTTAAGGAGTCACCCAAATATAGCCAGACGCCAAATACAGCCCGCAAGGGCTGGAAATCATACGCTTGGGGCCACATTTATAAAAGTTGGGTTTGTGGAGCAGGGGATTCTCCCAACTCCACACCAGATGCACAGTCAAAAATCCAGGCCTTCATCCTTCTCTTTTCAGAAATGCTGTCTCCGGTGTTTTCTGTTTAGTACTCACGTAGGCGACACAGTGGCACAGTGGTTAGCCCTGTTGCTTCACAGCTCCAGGGTCCCAGGTTCGGTTCCTGGCTTGGGTCATTGTCTGTGCGGAGTCTGCACGTTCTTCCCGTGTCCGCGTGGGTTTCCTCCGGGTGCTCCAGTTTCCTCCCACAATCCAAAGATGTGCAGGCCAGGTGGGTTGGCCATGTTAAATTGTCCCGTCGTGTCCAAAAAGGTCAGGTGGGGTTACTGGGTAATGGGGATAGAGTGGAGGTGTGCGCTTAAGTAGGGCCCACTTTCCAAGGGCCGGTACAGACTTGATGGGCCGAATGGCCTCCTTCTGCACTGTAAATTCTATGATTTATCTGAATTTATTTTGTCCTCCAGAAGTCAGGTCATTAGGCTCTGTCTGATTAGCATTATTCTGGATCTGCATAATCGCAACTTCAAAACAAAGTCAATAAACAGATATTCCACAACTGAAGGGTTGTCTGTGGTTTTACAAAAGGCGTATTTACTAATGCATAAATTGTGCTATCCTGTTGACTGAAAACTTTCCTGGTGGGTTGTCTCTTCGAAAATCAAATAAATCGTTTCAAAAGAGACAGCCCTGAGGCAATCTGTTTCATGTAAAACAACCGGAACAGCGTTTTACAAAAAAAACCTGCAATAACTTTTAACAGTGTGTAGACAGAAATGAAACTTTTACATTAAACAGGACTTTGCTGCACAACAAGTTTTTATAAGCGGCCACAATATGTCTCTGCGATATGCTCGCATGTTATTGAAAAACATGATGTCTTTAAGGAGGAAGGAAGTGAGTTCAGCCTAAAGTTTATCGGAGCAACACGTTTTCAACTTTTCTGGTCCAGCTGCAACGGATTGAAGTGCAGGAACCAAACAAGTCTGCATTAATGACCAGCACTTGCTATTACCTGATCAAACAGGCTAAATTACTACATAGAAAACAGAGCACCAGGGATCAAAGGGGAAACCTAGGGATAGGAAATGGTCAAGAACCAAATTAAAAGCCAATTCAAATGAAAGCCAGCCTGGAGGAGGATTCTCTCCCGCTTCTTTTTGAAAGGCAGAAAGATGGGATGTTAAGTTAACCATGAGCAATATTGCCTCTCGCCACTCTGTGAGGATAAAGGTTAAAGGCACAGTTCAAAGGTAAACTTGGAATGAAGTGATGCTTGCCAGACGTTGGTCTGCATAGCAAAGGTGAACTTCCCCCTTTGAACAAAAACAGAAGTACTATGATCCACAGTTCGTGACGCTTGTGTGTGATTTCTGGGACTTTAGCTGCAGTGTTCTGTGGAGCCTGGGTCTTAAACACAGGTTGTGACATGGACATGTTTCCTGACCAGAGGGGGGAATGGATGGGATCAGGGGCACTGAGGACAGGCAGGACTTAGAGACATCTCGTGATCCTCAGGGATGGGCTAGCTGATAATGTCACTGGTGAGGCTTTTAGTCTGAGAGAGGCAGTGTTCCAGGGAGGCTTCAGTGACCACGGTGCATGTGTTCTTTGTTTGGGGTAAGCTCTGCCAATCCTCTGCTTCCTCTTTGTGGGGCTGCGCTTCTGAGGCATGCACTGAGGAATGCCAACCTGCTGGGCCCGAGAATGAGGGTTCTTGGATAGGTGGACTGGGTGGGAGGGTTTCCACATGGCCAGAAGTCTGCAGAGTATTTTGCAGGATACTGACAGCAGTCTCAACAGTCAGAAGTCTGTAAGTTGCATCTAGGGGGTGAGTTTAAATGAAATTGTGCAGCTATGGGGGTCTCAGCTAGGAAACCCCAATTACAAGGGGGACACCCCCAATCTACACAATTTCCAACAAGTCATTGCCCATTACTCCCTGAAGTCCAGGCATGCACCCTTCAGCAAGACCGGAAAGTTTGAAACCTTTGCTTACTCCTTGCCCCTCCCCCCTCAACGGCATGGTGCCCTGGCCCCACTGGTCATTCACGCCTGGGTGATTCCTGACTGAGAGTGCTGGAGCACCACGGGGCTGGGGATTCAGACTTCCAGGCCACTAATCAGATGCAAATTGGTGCAAATTACTGATTTGGAGCTGCCCACCAGCATGGGCCGTGTAGTTCATACACCGTAGTGTTTCCCAAATAGCTACAATAAGCCTCTACTGACTATCATTGTGGGGTTAGTGGGCAGGAGGTAAGCAGGATCTTCCTGAGATCAAGGTAGCTCTAAATTGACACAACTGGCAATAGAAGTTCAAATCCAACTCGACCCTCTGTGGGAGATTCAGTAACACGAGTCCACAGTATTCTGTTAATAGCCGGAATTCTCCAGCTGTTTACCGGCGGCAGGATTCTGTTGTCCAGCCAGCAACGCACCCCTGTCCTGCAGGTTTCACGGCAACATGGGGTGGCTTCAGTTCGAATTCCCATTGATGGCGGCAAGAACAGAATCCCACCACCAGGGAACGGGGCAGCACCTCCCACCGACAAGATACACGTGGCTGAAAGGCCGGAGACTCCTGCCCAATGATTGCTCAGCTTAGACCGACGCAAGCCAATACCAGATGGATTTGGATGGTCCTAGTTGCACTTTGCTTTATTAGCCTCCACAAGGACTCTTACACACACACTTGGGGTTCCCAAAGCATCAGCTTCACCAACTTACACCTACGTTTCCAACAGTGCAGCCTCGGTAACCCAAATGCAAGATCTGCACCTGGATCTCCCTCTCAATTTCTATTCTTATTGAAATTTCCTTATTGGTCATGCACCTTAATTTATGCCGTGGGGAATATTAACAGCTCAACTGGGGAATTTTCCTTACGCAGCCAAAACATGCTCAACAATTGATTGCGGATGTTTAAAACAAGGTTCAATATAATGCAATTCTCATTCATCAAAGATTACTTATTCTTATGTTCTTATTACAGCAAATACCAAATAGGCATGAGAGGCATCTTTGCACACATTGCTTAGAAAACATTAATATTTCTGTCCATATATTTTGCAATAACAGCGTGTGATTATTTCTGCATTACATAGGATTTTAAAAAGTAGTAACTTAAGGAACAAAATATTGAATGCATATGTATTTCCCTGAACAGGCGCCGGAATGTGGCGACTAGGGGCTTTTCACAGTAACTTAATTGAAGCCTACTTGTGACAATAAGTGATTATTATTATTATTTCCATCTTCCTAAATATTTCATTCAAATGTATTTACAATGCACACAGCAACACTGCTATCAATATTTAGTCTGCACATTTTCTTGGTTGTAAAAATTACCTGTGGCGAGTTATGTTATGTTTATAAGAACACAGTGATCTAAACACTTATCTTAACTCTCATCACATAAAGTCATATCAATGGCATTTAAGGTTTATTTAGAGAAGGTGCAATATGGTTTGTTTACCTTACACCAGTTGTGATGTACAATGAATAAAATTAAAGTAATAGTGGAATTAATGAGCTACAGGAAATACCGACTGGATGCATTAAAAGACAATGAGCTTGAAGTAAATTGAATGTTTCAAGGAATTTAATAAAAATATATAAGGCATTTAGAACTATAATAGGTTAGGGGTGAACCCAAGCACTGTGCAGTTCAATTATAACTTACAGGGCCAGAATTTGCATAAAAAATAACTGTGTGAACAATTATAGGAACTTCTTTATTAATATGAAAGTTGTTGAGCAACATATGGTGAGGATGACATAACACATGAATTGCATTTTGTGAAAATGATATGCCACACTTAACCTCCCCACATGTTTCCTGAAGTTGCTATTGTTGAATGTTAAACTGTTATTAACAGCTATTAAACTCCCCATATGAAGTTGCATTTAGTGATTAAATGTGTAAGTACACTTTTAATGTCATGATAATTGTTAATGGCTGCCAATCAACCACTCTGAATCAGTAAGTGAACACTTAAATGGAGTCTCAATCCTTCAGCTGATGAATTGCTGTTCGAGATTATAAGCATCATTTCTAGTGAAACCTTGTCCTATTCAGAACCTTAAACATTGACTGTGCTCGTCTGGAAGCTTCTGGAACTGTTTTTTTAATGAATGCTCTCAAGTAATCTAAGGTGGCTGCCGTGGGTCAGGTGACTTTTGAAACTTCAACACAGTGTTGTCTGGATAATTCAGACACTTTGACCAATTTATCGCCCTTATTGGCGAGATGAACAAAGGACAGATGCAAGTTTACAATTCAACCCAGGTTTATTTTCAAACATGATAAAACAGTTTATCGCCAAATTATCCCAACTATAATATGTCTAAGATTCTTAATACCACCCATGTCGATGAACTGGATCGAGCTGCGGGTCTAATCCTCCGGGTCTCGGTCATCTCAGGGCTGTTGTCTGCGAAGATGGGTTTCGCACACTGCTTTCATCTGTCCTCTGGTCTGCTGTTAAGTCTTCTCCGATCGAGCCTTCGCTGGGGAGGGTCTCTGGATGCCTCCTTATCCCTCTCTTCGCACCCTTCCAGAAGCTTCTCTGGCCCTCAGCCAATGAGATCACTGGGCAGGGGTTGCAACACCAATGGAGTTGCGAATTGCTATGCTGCAGGACCGCCCCCCCCCCCCCCCCCCCCCCCCGGAGGTCCATCTACAGATGCATTTTCTGAAAGTAATTTTATCCCGTATATGGTGATCTAGGTGTCAGAAAGTCATCTGGGCAATCCACAACAATCGATCCACTAGAATGGGGCCATTTATCTACTGATGTTCTGTTTACAGGACATTCCCAGACTTGCCTCTTCTGTCTGTCTCTGACAGTATATTTGAGTTTGGCTTTTTGACTTCCCATCAGGCCCGTCTGTGGTTCTGACTATGGGTTTGATTTAAAATGTCCAATTCTTAATTTAATGTGTCCAATTGTATGTCGGACCTAAAATTCAGGCCGTTGGCCATTTTACCTCAGCGGGCTATTTTAAACTTCCAGAAATTTCCTATTTGCTTCACCCTGGGTGGTGTCCTCCCCCTGGAATGGACATATCAAGACAAATACTATCTGTGGAATTCACATTTGCCATATTGTTTGGGGATGTACCCAAGACACAAGTCTGATTCCATGGGTGGAATTTCCTGAATAAATGGCAAAGTCTCATTTTTGTCATGAAAAACAGTTCCCACCATGCCCGGCAGTGCAATTCGGATCACAGAATGTTTATTTGCCTCACGTGAAAAACACCATGCCTGAGGCGCGGAGACTAATTCGCCCGCCCTGGGGGTCATCTGAGCACTTCAGTCAAGGGGGTACTGCATTTAAACATCTCCATTGCCGTTGCTCACAGTCAGACCAGGCGGATAGCAGCTAGAAAACCAGCTCACAGATTTTTGGAGGGCGCCCTGACTCGATTGCTAGATGCTGTGGAGGAGAGGCGGGCCATAATTTACCCATGGGTTGGCAGGAGTGTCTCCAGCAAGGTCACCACTCCCACCTGGTCAGTGTCAGTGACATCACCAAGAGGATGGGGATTCAATGCAAAAAAAAATTAAATTAACTATTACAATCCGCAAGGGTAAGTGTCCCCTATTTCCCCTTGGCTCTCCACCCTTCCATCAGTCCCTTGAATGCCACCTTGAACACACGTGCCGCCACCTTGCAGGTCCTCAGAACCCTATCTCTCACCAGCATCCTCAAATCCCCACCCCCCAACCACTCATCATCAGAACCCTTCCCTGCCGAAGCGCAGTGACCACACATGCCAGTTGTTGTCAACCTGTGACCCGTCAGGAGTCTGGCTCACATTATCATCTGTGGTTCCACAACCACAGAGAGAGAGAAGGTGGGCGGTGGAAGGCCCAAACTGAGGATCTTGACTCCTTTCTAGGAGATGAACTCACAGGGAAGGACGAGGACCAGGGGTGGGCCTACACAGAGAGCGAGGGTAGTCTATGACAGAAAAGTGACAGCAGCTACATCCAGATGACCTATCTCAAGTAAGTTTTTTGTTGTCCAAACCCTTGACCAGGCCATGTACTAAAACGATTTTTCCTTTCCTTGCAGGAACATCAACCAAAAAGCCTGGTCCATCTACCAGCAGTGCCACCCCCACCGACCACTCTCGACACCACCTCAGAGGAGATCTCTGAGGAGGACACAGATGATACATCTTGGTTATCACCATCATCATCCACCATCCCAGAGACAAGCATATCAGTGGGCATGCTTAGCAGGCACGCTTCGGGGTCACTATCTAGTGAGCACCACAATGTTTCTGAAGCATATTAGGCGAAGGCAAGAATGTGCTCAACCAGGGGCTGTGCCATTGGATATGTTCATCCCTTTAGCAGAACTAGGGGTCATAGCCTCAAAATAAGAGGAAATTGATTTAGGACTGAGCTGAGGAGGAACTTCTTCACCCAAAGGGTTGTGAATCTATGGAATTCCCTGCCCAGTGAAACAGTTGAGGCTCCTTCATTAAATGTTTTCAAGCTAAAGATAGATAGTTTTTTGAGGAATAAAGGAGTAAAGGGTTATGGTGTTCGGGCGGGAAAGTGGAACTGAGTCCACAAAAGATCAGCCATGATCTCATTGAATGGTGCAGCAGGATCGAAGGGCCAGATGGCCTACTCCTGCTCCTAGTTCTTAAGTTCTTATGTTCTTATGTTCCTTGCTGCTGGAGATGCAAAGGTAGAGCTGGGAATACCAGGAGGGGTTGTCAATGACATTCCAGCGGCTGCAAGGCCAAATAGAGGAGTCACAAAACCTTCTTTTACAGGACATTGGACCAACGTTGCTTGGCAACCAGGTCAACACAGCAAGCATGGCATCCGCAGTGGAAAGCCTGGGGCAAGACATCAGAGCCATGACTGGCGAACTCCAAAGCTTGGCTCAGTCCCTGAGGACCATGGCTGAGAGGGTCTGACACCATGGTGCAGACACTGGTGGACCTCCAGGACTGGCAGTGTCAGATGACGTTGAAGCTTCTGAAGCTCACTCCAGCTCACCCTGTGTCCCATGGAGTAATCCAAGCGCTAAAAGCACCTGGAGGGAGGAGGAAGAACGGAAGCACCTTGTGGGGCCTTCCACTCACGAGAGCCTGGGAGAGACCAGCTCTTTTGAATTCCCCCTTCCTGATACTGGCACACCTCAGGGTCAGTGGGCAACATCGGTACCACCAAAGAATAGCCTGGGGCCCTCCAGGTCCCAGCACTCGAGAGGACTCCCGCCAAGGGCATCTCAGTCAACAGGGCACTTCTGATGTGCATCTTGAGACCAGGATGGGCACAGATGAAGTTAGGCACAGTTGTTGGGGATCGTAATGAAATTCCACAATTACACGTCACAGCTTTTTAAAATCTCTTGTTGTTACCAACCTTCAGGCCACACTCTCTTTGACCTTCCCCCACTGGGAAAGGTCTTCATCCCATCTGGACACAGCTTTTCTCACAGGCCCTCAATATACGGAAAATTGATAGGCCCACTCCAACAGAGAGTAACATACATCCTAGAAGGACTCTGGCATTAATCAGTGAACACTAGACCTTTGACCCTAATCCCCCCTCTAGTGCTACAAGATTAAAGCCTGAACCTCACTCGTACATGAGCCGGGGAGTCAGTGTGCTGGCAGCAGAGAGACAGGAGTCAGACATGAGCAAAAGCTGAGAAGCACAGATCTTTCCTCCTGCATTGATAGGGTAAACAGACACAAAGCTCCCCAGCCCAGAAGATGGTTTCAAGTGGACCTCCTGCCTTTGGTTGTGGAGGGGTCATGAGGCTCTTGTGGGTGGAGAGCAGAGGTGGTGGTTGTAATGGTTGTTGGACAAAATTATAGTGTTATTGTGTGAAGCGGGACGCGATGTGGACCATCCCTGGTCCTCCTGCCCATGTGGGCAGCACGGTAGCAGTGGGCAGCACGGTATCATGGTGGTTAGCATAAATGCTTCACAGCTCCAGGGTCCCAGGTTCGATTCCCAGCTGGGTCACTGTCTGTGCGGAGTCTGCACGTCCTCCCCGTGTGTGCGTGGGTTTCCTCCGGGTGCTCCGGTTTCCTCCCACAGTCCAAAGATGTGCGGGTTAGGTGGATTGGCCAGGGTAAATTGCCCTTAGTGTCCTAAAAATAAGGTTAATGGGGATTGTTGGGTTACTGGTATAGAGTGGATACGTGGGCTTGAGTAGGGTGATCATTGCTCGGCACAACACCGAGGGCCGAAGGGCCTGTTCTGTGCTGTACTGTTCTAACCCCTACCCCTACCTGGCCTCCGTCCTCTGGCTCCTGTTTAGCCTCTCCCTCCATTCCCTCTTGGGCTTCCTCCTGATCAAGGAAATGTCCTCAAGGACCTCGCCTGCTGTTGCGGCAAGTTATGAAGGGCACAGCAGACCACAATGACACAGGTAATCCTCTGGGGACCATACTGCAGAGCCCCACCGGACCGGTCAAGGGAGTGGAAGTGCATCTTCAGCAGCCTGATGCACCACTCTATCACAGACCAGGTGGAACTGTGAGCCTCCTTTTACCAGGCCTCTGCATCGGTCTCAGTCCTCAGCATAGGCATCTCAGCCAAGACCACAGAAGGTAGCCCTTGTCCCCAATGATTCAGCTTGCGGCCTGTACGTTCATGTATACCTTGAGGGCTAATGGATCCTCTATGGCAGGTGCAATTATGCTTCCCTTTCGATCTCCAAAACCCAACCCTTTATCCTTGAATCATGAGTTTTCACCCACATCCTTGACTTGAGAATGTGGACAGCTGACATTGTTAAGGGCCAACTCATGATGGCCAATTAGTTTGATGAGCATGAGTCTCAAGAATATTAAAGGGCCCAATTACTCTCTGAATCAGGGATTGGCAAGACGAAGGGACACCATTCTTACTCAGGCTGGATCACCCCGAGATCTCACTGCTGTCAGGCCTTTACACTTAAAAAAAAATTTTAGAGTACCCAATTCATTTTTTTCCAATTAAGGGGCAATTTATCGTGTTTTAATAATCAGAGTATCCACTCCCCCTCCCCGTACATTGGTACTGAGGGTAGGGTACACTATTTCTCCAACACAAAATTAGTGTTTGTACCGTTTCTCTTTGTATATATTTTTTACTGTTTTAATAAAAAGATATGGCCAATCCTCCTATCCTGCACATCTTTGGGTTGTGGGGGCAAAACCCACACAAACACGGGGAGAATGTGCAAACTCCACACGGACAGTGACCCAGAGCCGGGATCGAACCTGGGACCTCGGGCCGTGACGCCGCAGTGCTAAGCCACTGCGCCACCATGCTGCCCTATAATAATCGCTTATTGTCACAAGTAGGCTTCAGTGAAGTTACTGTGAAAAGCCCCCAGTCTCCACATTCCGGCGCCTGTTCGGGGAGGCAGGTACGGGAATTGAACCTGCACTGCTGGCCTTGTTCTGCATTACAAACCAGCTGTTCAGCCCACTGTGCTAAACCAGCCCATCAGGCCTTTACATTTAAGACTCCTGGACAGCCACTCCATGGTCAGAATTTTCCGGCCGGTATCTTTGGGTCCTGCCAGCAGCGCATCCCAGCCTTGGGTTACCCAGCGGCTCGGAGTGGCTTTAATGGAAATTCCCATTGATAGCGGTGGGACCAGAGAATTTTGTCATCAGTGAGCGGCGCTCAACACCCACCTCCCTTGGCAGGGAGTCCAGAGAGTCCAGGAAGATGAATTTTAAATGCTTGCCTACCCGCCCGTCACAGTGCTTGGAGACATTTTTAAAATACACTGCCTGCAGGGTTCAGTACAACTAACGCCAGTCACGACCCCCATCCTGGAGGATGACACCCTCGCACCACACCGCCCCCCGACCCCCTAAAGTTGACCAGTGGCAACTGTTGCTTTGAAAATCCTGGTACAAGGTGGAGAGGGGGGTGGAGGAGAGGGGGGTGAAGGGGCGAGCTCATCTCCTTTTTCCCTCTTGAAGATCATGGTGCCTGGTTTCCATTTTTAAAAGCTAGCAGTAATTCACGCTAGCGACTGGGAAGATTTAATGAGGCCTGAATATTCTACGTTAAACTCGCGAGTGATATTAAAATTGATTCAAATTCATTCGAACCTTTCTGGGTGTGAACCTGATCACGTCATCAGGGAGGGTCTGAGAAGATAGCGTTCCGAAATCTCGCCGGCGCGAAACTCGTTTTTGGCCTTTCGTGAGATCGTGCGGCCATTACAACAGAATCACACTCAATCCCCTGTGTCTCTGAGCGGGAACCCGAACAATGACAGCTGGGCAGGAACCCACTCATCCTTATCCATTGGTTGGGCTTTTCTGGTCCCGCCAATTGACTTTTAGCTGCTCCACAAATCTTCCCGTCTCACCTGCAATGCCTGTTATTCCCATGACCGGAAAATCCCAGTCTTTATCTCCATTGCATCACAATGGTTTGGGGCTAAGACAAAATCAGCATTTGCCGTGAGATCGAATCCATCTGGAAATAATGAGTTTATAAGCTGAAGACCCAGGGCAGACTGCAGAACACCAGATGGAACAACAGTCACAGCAAAGGATAGTGTCATCTTTGCCTAAACACAGAAGGCTGTAAAATGTTAAATAGCCTGCCAGCCGAATTACGAAACTCTAAAAACACATCTGTAAAGAAATTTGACCTCCTGATAGGAAAGCCCAAGCTTTGTGATCTGTTGAACATTCATCACTTCAAGGGAATCCATCTGAATTCAGTGATTTCAGCCCATCTGAACTATGATCCAAGGGTGTGAAAAAACTCATTTTTCTTCCAGTGCCATCACAATGGTTTCCTACCACAAGCCAAACACGTAAACTGTTCACTATTCTTATTGGCTTAACACTTGTAGAGGTGCACTATTTTATTTAATTGTATCTTTCTTCAGTATGTGGTGTGTGAATGGTACGACATTTAGATTTTCATGGGCCATCTGTTGATAAGTAATGCTGCTTATTCAGCCCCACAATTGTCTCCTGCTGGATTGATAAGGAGGGCTCAGAAACATATACATTACGAACACAGTCAGAAGCCTTACAACACCAGGTTAAAGTCCAACAGGTTTGTTTCAAACACTAGCTTTCGGTGCACTGCTCCTTACTCAGGTGAATGACACTCATGACACTCATTCACCTGATGAAGGAGCAGTGCTCCGAAAGCTAGTGTTTGAAACAAACTTGTTGGACTTTAACCTGGTGTTGTAAGACTTCGTACTGTGCTCGCCCCAGTCCAACACCGGCATCTCCACATCATTACGAACAATAAGGGGTGGGGTTTCAGGATCTCTCTCATTCCCTGTCCGTAGCAATAAGAATGTCAGGGCTGGCTGGCTGGGGTGGCGAGGAACACCTGCCAGGCCCGGAGGGTGGCACGGGGGCAGCGAGGGTTGATGGAGGTGACCACTGACCGCCCACCGTGGCCCATGGTTGTGCGAAGTACCACTGTCCGCATTTCTGCCACGCCACCTTGCACCCCAGGCCCCACCTTCCACCCCACCACCCCCGCACACTGCCCCCATCCCACACCCCTCCAATTCAGCTCCCCCCAAAAGGCTGCCACCCACCAGCAGGGTAGCATGAAGCCCACCCAAGGACAACACCTGCAGTAACCCCTGCAGGAAGTCGCCGGATGGGGGTTGCGGAGCTTACTGCTGGAAGGTTGGGTAGCGCCAGCCATCGATACCACTGGCAGGAGGGATAGGTGCCAGGGCCAGAGGCCCCCTTGGTGCCGAGCACCGACAGGGCCAGACTGGTGGAGGGCAGAGTGTCAGGGTAAACGGCCGGTTGTGGGCATAGGTGTGGGTGTGGGGGAGGAAGGGGGGAGTAATAATGCGGGGGCAGGGTCCGCAGTGCAGGCTGGAGCCACTGTGTAACCTGTTGAACCTGGTTGAGCACGGGGGAACGCAGCGTGCTAACATATCTGACTTTCAACCCCCACAGACAATGGACTTCGGGATTCAAGCAGGAATGGTGGCCCTAATCCTAGTCACTGCAGCCCTGGGGAATGTACTGAGGCTGGACAAGTTTTCTTGGGGAGGACCCTGTAGCAGTGGAGCCGGCTCCAGAGGAACAGGAGGCAGCTGATGAGGGCGGAGAGCCGGCCACCCAACAGGCCGAGGAGGAGATGGGAAGGCGGTGCTGCATGAGGCCTCGTGCGTACTGGCAGTGCCTGTCATTCGATAACCTACCGGACCGGGCATGCCATCGAAGACTCCGGCTAAGCAGGGGAACGTGTGACATATCTTCCAGATCATGGCGCCAACTGGCACTGGGGGGTTATGGGGAAGGACACAGACTCCCGGTGGCCATCAAGTTGACTGTCGTCCTGAACGTTTACCCACAGGGTCCTTCCATGTGCCAAGTGGGATATGCCCAGTAAGCGAAATATATCAAGTTCAATGTGCAACCCCGCCCAACAGGATGCCTGGGCAGTGGGGTTCACTGCAACATCGATGCCCCAGGTCCAGGGGGTGATCGACGGGATGCATGTCACCCTACGAGCACCGGCCCATGACAGGCCAGCCTTCATAAACTGAAAGGAGTTCCACTCGATGAACGTGCAACTGGTGTGTGACAATTAGATGCGCATCCTAGTATAGGCCTGTGTGTCACGCATGGTCTATACCATCTCCTGCTCCTGCAGGTGGATGGACTCCTTCAATTACACCCGCTGAATGGTTGCAGCCACCCCCTCATGTAGTCCCTGACTACATCTCCACTATAGATGGGGCTCGAAACATATCCTGGCGTCGGGCCACCATTGGATCGTCCTCCCACCTGGGGGGTTCCTACCTCCACCTGCTGTATATGTGTGGTGTGCACCAGATAGTGCCCCAGGATCCTTCTTTGCAAACACGCCCAACAGACGTGAGTGTTTCTGGGATGGTGGAGAGTGTTGGAGACTGCTGTGACAGAAAGGTCATCTCCGGACTGGTGCTCTGAGATGTCTCGGGCTGCAGGTCGAGGGCTCCTGTCACTGTCCATATCCTCCCTCTCCTCTTCGCTGCTCTCCTCCTGGGGTTGTGGTTGGGGTCGGGACAGGGGGCACCAGAAGGGTCTGACTCTACGCCAGGAGGTCCGGCAAGGCACAAGACAAGACACATGATTGGATCGTGGGTTGGAGTGGCAGGTGGTGGTGTTGGAGGCAGGGGTGTGGGTGATGAGGTGGAGGAGTGGGTGGTGAGGTAGAGGAGGGGGTAGTGCGGGGGTTAGTGGTTCTGGAGGGGGTGTGTGGCGGTGGTGTGGTGGAGGTGGGAATCATGTGGGGTGGTAGTGGTGGAGATGGGTATGTGGGATGGCGGTGGTGGTGGTGGCTGTGGGGGTGGTGACACACGTGCCATGGGGAACTCAGCGAAGTATCACTTGTTCACCCGATGCAGGCCTTTGCCTCGGTGACTGCGCTCTCCCTGGGCCCACCGATCAGGTCCAGGGCCCACGGCTCTGGCCTTTTCCATCTCTCGGTGGTTGTGGGTCAACTTTTCCTGAGGTAGTGTGGATGGGGGAGGAGACAGAAAACACACAGTGGCAGGCAGTCGGACACATGCAACACAGGGAGTGGGCAGCTGATGGCCTTCGTGGCCAGGGCACCATGCCATGGCAGCTGTATAGGTGCTGGCATGTGGTGCATTGTGAAGGTTCGGTTGCCCTCTGGGTTGGGGGTGGAGTGGGCATGAAGGATGGGTTATGGGTGTGTGGATTGGGAGTTAGTGCCAGGGACACAGTACTGCCTACTCACCTTGGGCGCTCTGAGGAGGTTGTACAGTTTCTTATGGCACTGTTGGATGGTCCTGGCGCTGTTACCCATGGCACTCACGGTTCTCTCCAATCTGCACTCAGGCCCGGTGCATGGCGGCGGGAGGCAACATCCTCCCCACCTCGTGGTACAAGATGGCCCGCCTCTCCTCCATTGCATCCAGCAGTGTCTCCAGTTCCGCATCGGTGAAACAGGGTGCTATCTTGTTGGCTGGGATGGTGTGTGTGGGGAGTGAAGTGCTTATATTAGACAACAGCTTGTCAGCCTCTCGTGTGTCAATTCCGACTACAGAGAATCAGACACCATTTTTAATTGCAATCGATCCACGGAGTGCCTGTTATAGCCTATTAATGTTTGATGAATTGCTCTATAAACAGTGGCAGTGTTCCTGTCGTAGAACACCACTGATTCAGTCCCAGCGTCAACACATCGGACTTGATTCTCTTGCCGTGTTTGCGCTCAAGCGAGAGCACAACGTGGCAGGAGAATCCTGGGAGAGCCCTCCAGCGGGCCTCCTGACAGCTTCCACGCTTCGCAGGATTTATCCAAGTCCCACGGGACATCGGAGTCTGAACTCCGCCGAAAGAGGAAGGGCCAAACGATGCTCGTGGAAGTAGGTCTTAAACCTACTTAAGACCTACCTGCCCGATATCCACTGGCTTCCCCAGGGAGGCTGCAGCCGGGTGCCGTTCAGCACAAATGTGGACCAGGGGGATTGACAGCCAGGTGAAACCTGGGCCATCAGAGATCCCTTGGTGTCCAGGGTAAGTGCAGGGTGGCTTTGGGGTTTGAAGGGTGGGGGTTTGAAGGGTGGGGGTGTGCAGGGCAGGTACATAGGGGCTTACGGGAGGTTTGTGGGGGTGTGACGACTGGGGGTCCTGGGAGGGAGTGGGTGCTGGAAGGGGGCTGGAGGGGGGCCCCCGTTGACCCCATAGCAGGGTGTCCTCACTTGGGGGGGTTAATGCCCATGTGTGTGGGGGGTGACATTGCCCATGGTTAGGGGATGTGGGGGGCCCACAATAATAATAATCTTTATTAGTGTTACAAGTAGGCTTACATTAACACTGCAATTAAATCACTGTGAAAATCCCCTAGTCGCCACGCTCCGGCACCTGTTCGGGATACACTGAGGGAGAATTCAGAATGTTGAATTCACCTAACAAGCACGTCTTTCGGGACTTGTGGGATGAAACCAGAGCACCCGGAGGAAACCCACGCAGACATGTGAAGAACGTGTAGACTCCACACAGACAGTGACCGAAGCCGGGAATCGAACCTGGCACCCTGAAGCTCACTTAGAGATAGGAGCACTGATGCACAACCAATGGACACGAAATGTAGGCGAAGTCCGAATGAAAGGCTTTAATGAGCAAGAAGTGGACCCGGCAGCAGACGTACAGGAGAATGCTGGCTGCCGGGGAACACGGGTTCTTATACCCCGCCTCATAGGCGGAGCTACATTCCTCTTAGCCAATCGGGCTAAGAGGCACACGATACCTGGGCCAATGGGCAGCGAGTCCTCTGCACTAATGGCAGCTCACACTCCCAGGTACCGTAATACCTCTAGTCATACTACCACACTCACCCCTTGTTGAGAAAGGAACCGGGGGGGGGGGGGGGGGATGAACGGGGAATGCGGACATGGGGGGGGGGGGGGCGTGTGCGAGTATATAAGAGACTGGTAGTATGTCTAGATATGTTGGATTGTACCATTTCATGGATGGCTGCCCACTGGCCCACAACTATTTACAGGGTTGAGTCAAAACACAGTAACTATGTACAGTTTGGAAAATGGAAAAAAAAGAGAGCAAGCAAAAACAAGAGTCCATCAGCAGTTCACATGGATTCGATCAGCCGATCGGGTGCCTTGGACGTCCTGTGCAACCTGCGGAGCTGTGCCAGCGACGTTGGAGTGGTGGTCGTCCGTGACTCCGGGAGCGATGATCCTGTTCTTGCAGCTGTGTCCGTACCCCTAGTCGGAGCTAGCGGGGGCCAGGCCGTGGGAGGGTCGTCCTGTCCACTAGGCAGCGCGTGTAAGGATGTCGGTGGGGCGGGGGGCGTCTGCCGGGGGCAGTTGGGGTTGGGGGGGTTTGGGGGAGGCTGGCGCCGGGGGGGGGGGGGGGGGGTGGCCGGTATCCGGCGGGTGCCAGGACCCGTAGGGAGACCGATGTCCTGTCAGCCATCGGGAAACTCCACATACGCGTACTGCGGGTTCGCGTGGAGTAGCTGGACTCTCTCGACCAACGGGTCCGACTTGTGCACCCGCACGTGTTTCCGGAGCAGGATGGGCCTGGGGGTAGCCAGCCAGGTTGGGAGCGGGAGGAAGACTTCCTGGGAAAAACAAGAAGGCGTTCGTGAGGCGTTTGGTTAGTGGATGTACAGAGAATTGACCGAATAGAATGGAGGGCGTCTGGGAGGACTTCTTGCCAGCGGGAGACTGGGAGATTTCTGGACCGTAGGGCCAGCCGGATAGTCTTCCAGACTGTACAGTTCTCCCTCTCGACCTGTCCGTTACCCCTGGAGTTGTAACTGGTTGTCCTGCTGGAGGCGATGCCCCTGCTGAGCAGGAATTGAAGCAGCTCGTCACCCATAAAGGAGGACCCCCTTTCGTATGACTGTAAGCTGGGAATCCGAACAGGGAGAAAATGGTGTGTAGGGCTTTAATGATGATGGTTGTGGTCATGTCGGGGCAGGGGATGGCGAAAGGGAAGCGGGAGTACCCGTCAATCACGTTGAGGAATACGTGTTGTGGTTGTTAGAGGGGAGGGGACTTTTGAAGTCCATGCTGAGATGTTCAAAGAGGTGGGAAGCCTTTATCAGATGCGCTTGTTCGGGGCGGTAGAAGTGCGGTTTGCACTCCGCGCAGATGTGGCAGTCCCTAGTCACTGTCCTGACCTCCTCGATGGAGTAGGGCAGGTTGCGGGTCTTTATAAAGTGGAAAAAGTGGGTGACCCCCGGGTGGCAGAGGTCCGCGTGGAGGGTTCAAAGACGGTCCACTTGTGCGTTGGCACAGGTGCCGCGGGACAGGGCATCGGGAGGCTCGTTTAGCTTCCCAGGACGATACAAGATGTCGTAGTTGTAGGTGGACAGTTCGATCCTCCACCGCAAGATCTTGTTCTTTATCTTGCCCCTCTGTGCGTTGTCGAACATGAAGGCCACTGACCGTTGGTCTGTGAGGAGGGTGAACCTCCTGCCGGCCAGATAGTGCCTCCAATGTCGCACAGTTTCTACAATGGCCTTGCTTCCTTCTCGACCGAAGAGTGGTGGATTTCGGAAGCGTGGAGGGTACGTGAGAAGAAGGCCACGGGTCTGCCCGCTTGGTTGAGGGTGGCCGCCAGAGCTACATCAGACGCGTCGCTCTCGACCTGGAAGGGGAGGGACTCGTTGATAGCACGCATCATGGCCTTTGCGATATCCGCTTTGATGCACCTAAAGGCCTGGCGGGCCTCCATCGACAGGGGGAACGTGGCTGATTGGATGAGGGAACGGGCTTTGTCGGAGTAATTGGGGACCCACTGGGCGTAATATGAAAAGAAGCCCAAACAACGCTTGAGGGCTTTGGGGGAGTGGGGAAGGGGGAGCTCCATCAGGGGGCGCATTGATTCCGGGTCGGGGCCTATCACTCCATTACACACTACGTAGCCGAGGATGGCTAGACGGTCGGTGCTAAACATGCATTTGTCCTTGTTGTAGGTCAGGTTCAGGAGTTTTGCGGTTCGGAGGAATTTTCAGAGGTTGGTGTCGTGGTTCTGCTGGACGTGGCCGCAGATGGTGACATGATCGAGATACGGGAAGGTGGCCCATAAACCGTATTTGTCAACCATTTGGTCCATCTCTTGTTGGAAGACCGAGACCCCGTTTGTGACACCGAAGGGAACCCTTAAAAAGTGGTATCCACTTCGAACGCAGTGTACTTTCGGTCACTCGCGTGGATGGGAAGCTGATGGTAGGTAGACTTGAGGTCCACCGTGGAGAAGACCTTGTACTGCGCGATCCTGTTAACCAGGTCGGAGATATGTGGGAGAGGGTACGTGTCCAGCTGCATAAACCTGTTGATGGTCTGACTGTAGTCTATGACCATCCTATTCTTCTCACCGGTCTTTACCACCAGCACTTGTGCTCGCCAGGGGCTGTTGCTAGCCTCGATGTCCCCTTCCTTCAGAAGCTGCTGGACCTCGGACCTGATGAAGGTCCGGTCCTGGGCACTGTACCGTCTGCTCCTGGTGGCGACGGGTTTGCAATCCGGGGTGAGGTTTGCAAACAAGGACGGGGGATCGACCTTGAGGGACGCGAGGCTGCAGACAGTAAGGGGGGGGGCATAGGGCCACCGAATTTGAATGTTAAGCTCTGTAGGTTACACGGGAAGTCTAACCCCAGGAGTGCTGCCGTGCAGAGGTGAGGGAGGACGAATAGCTTGTAGTTTTTAAACTCCCTCCCCTGGACCGTGAGGTCCGCTATGCAGCACCCCGTGATCTGTACCGAGTGAGAACCAGAGGCCAGAGCGATTTTTTGTTTGACCGGGTAAACAGGAAGAGCGCAGCGTCTTACTGTGGTGGGGTGGACAAAACTCTCTGTGCTCCCGGAGTCCAGCAGGCAGCTTGTCTTGTGGTCGTTGAGGAGGATCTTCGTGGTCGCTGTGAGAGGGTACGAGGCCGCGACTGGTCCAATGTGACTGAGGCGAGTCGTGGCAGAAACTCAGAGTTGTCATCAAGCAGGGAGTAGTCACCTGCGGGGTCCTCGGTGCTGATCCAAGATGGCGGTGCCCGTCGACCACACATGGTGGGGGGTGGACAAAATGGCGGCGCCCGTTCCCCGCACGTGGAGTCGGGGGTCCAAAATGGTGGCGCCCGGGGATCGCACGTGGTGTCCGGGGTCATAAATGGCGGTGCCTGGGGATCGCACGTGGCAGTGGGGGGTGGGGTCAGCGAGGTCCGCGGGCCGCACCGGGCCCCTGAGGAGAGCTGGGGGGAGGACCCGCGGTCGCTGCTTGGGACCACAGCGACCGCTTTTGACTGGCAAACGGCCACAAAGTGGCCCTTCTTACCACAGCCCTTGCAGGTTGCGGAGCAGGCCGGGCAGCGCTGACTGGGGTGCTTTTCCTGGCTGCAGAAATAGAAGCGGGGCCCTGCGGGTTTATCGGGGCGCCCTGCCGCGCAGGCCTTGGGGGGTCCGAGTCCGTGGGGGTGAGAGAGGTCGCGTTCCACACTGCTCAGGGGGCCGCAGCGCGGTCGGGGGCGTACGCGCGATTGTTACGATTTTCAACATCTAGGGAGGAGGCGAGGGCCCGTGCCACCGTGAGGCTTGAAGTTTCTCTCTCCAACAGTCTTTGACGGATCTGCGAGGACTGCATACCTGCAATGAAGGCGTCTCGGATCAGAAGTCCGGTATGCTCAGCAGCAGACACCTGTGGGCAGCCGCAGTACCTCCCCAGCACGAGGAGGGCACGGTAAAATTCGTCCAGGGACTCACCAGGTATTTGCTGCCTCGTGGCTAGTAAGTGCCGAGCGTAGACTTGGTACACCGGCCGTATGAAATGTCCTTTAAGTAAATCCATAGCCGCGTCCTAATCTGTCATGTCCTCTATGAGCGTGTACACGGTGGTGCCGATGCACGAGTGGGGGATGTGCAATTTCTGTTCCCTTGTTGGGAAGTTTTTGGCTGTGCTCAGGTAACTATTGAAGCAAGACAGCCAGTGCTTAATTGCTGCTGTTGCATTTGCTGCGTGAGGGCTGAGTCGAAGACACTCCGGCTTGATGCGAAGTTCCATCCTTTAAAATCTTGCGAATTAAATTGATGCACAATAAATGGACACGAAACGTAGGCGAAGTCTGAATGAAAGGCTTTAATTAGCAAGAAGTGGACCCGGCAGCAGACGTACAGGAGAATGGCTGGCTGCCGGTGAACACGGGTTCTTATACCCTGCCTCGTAGGCGGAGCTACCTTCCTCTTAGCCAATCGGGCTAAGAGGCATACGATACCTGGGCCAATGGGGAGCGAGTCCTATCCACCAATGGCAGCTCACACTGCCAGGTACCGTAATACCCCTAGTCATACTACCACAGGCACCATTTCAAAATGGCGGCCCCATCTCTGAGTTCAGCTCCCCAGTGCTAGAAAAAATTCTAAGGGCTGTATTCTCTCACACTGCCCGCCGCAAGAACGCCACTGGTGGGCCGCGTATAATGGAGAAGTCCATTGACCTCGGGCCGGATTCTCCGATTGCTGCCAGAGAATCCTGCCGGAAGTGTGGGCTAAACCAGTGAGAAACTCCCCAGGGCCCAAAAAAATGACAAAGTGTAATTGAATAGCGGTGGGGAACTCGCTGGCAGAGCCGACGGGAAACTCCCTGAAAAACACGCCACAAATGAATTTTGAAATTCTTCCGGAGAATCGTGCCCTTTGTTTCTGAAATGGAGAAACCCGTTGCCCATGTTTTCCTTGCTGTACTGTTGTAAGCTTACATCTGACACAACTTACAGGACAAAAGAAAATTCAGCTGAAAAAGGCAGGAAAACATCTACTTCACTAAGCATTCTGTGTGAGGCCAAACTCTTTCCATACCCATTAATCGATTTGCCGATCACCACAGGATTAAACATACTGTCAGGAATCACTGGAGGCAGTATCTCACTGAATTTTACCAGTAAAAATGAAATACGTTTGCCACACAAAGCTACATCGAATATCTACTTTTTAAAAAATAGATGTCTAAGTGTGTTTTTTAAACAATAATCTCATATGGGGATTTAGATAACAATCAAATATTTAAATGTTTGTTTGCAGAGCTTGATGCAATTTGAAAGTTTTCTGAAGTTGTAGCTCTCAAATTGTTCTTGGGTAATGCGGGAAATATGTGAGCCAAATTATTACATTGAAAGAGTAAACATTGATTTCCTCAATGATGGAAATGATGCAGAATAATTATGTATATGCAACACAACATAGACATTTCTTTTGTTGCTTGCACGTATAGTACCCAGTTCTCTGTGAAAATTAAAAAGGATGTTTATCCTCTGTTATAATTACAATACAAAAATCTGATTGTCCAGTGATCAATTGCAGTTTATTTGCTTAAAAGGCAAAACATTATTATTTTCTTTTCCTCCATAATCTTCTTCCTTCACTTCCTGAAGGTGCTGAGTAAGCCTGGCCTAGTTTCCATGTAAGTTGATAGCTTTCCGTCCCCTTGCCCAGCAACACAACATTCTCGATCATTCTTCTTGTGTGAATTGTGGTTAGCATTGCTGCCTCACAGCGCCAGGAACCCGGGTCTGATTCCCACCTTGGGTGAATGTCTGTGTGGAGTTTGCATTTTCTCCCCGTGTCTGCTGGGGTTTCCTCCGGGTGATCTGGTTTCCTCCCACAGTTCAAAGATGTGTAGGTTAGGTGGATTGTACATGTTAAATTTCCCCTAAGGGTGAGGTTATGGGGGGGGGGGGGGGGTGGGGGGATAGGGCCTAGGTAAGAACATAGAACATAGAACAGTACAGCACAGAACAGGCCCTTCGGCCCTCAATGTTGTGCCGAGCCATGATCACCCTACTCAAACCCACGTGTCCACCCTATACCCATAACCCAACAACCCCCTCCCCCCCTTAACCTTACTTTTATTAGGACACTATGGGCAATTTAGCATGGCCAATCCACCTAACCCGCACATCTTTGGACTGTGGGAGGAAACCGGAGCACCCGGAGGAAACCCACGCACACAGGGGGAGGACGTGCAGACTCCACACAGACAGTGACCCAGCCGGGAATTGAACCTGGGACCCTGGAGCTGTGAAGCATTCATGCTAACCACCATGCTACCCTGCTACCCTGGTGGTCTTTCAAAAGGGACGGTTCAGACTCAATGGGCTAAATGGCCTCTTTCTGCACTGTAGTGATTCTACGATTCTATGATTTAAATGATGACCTTGTAGATGCTTGTCTGCTCACTGATCTTGTTTCTTCTTCAATCAGTAACACAGAGGCCCTATTGTACTATTCAGGTAACCCAGTACAGTGGGGCTTGAACCTTGATACCTCCACACTACAAAGTGAACCTACCCTTATGAGTCATTCACCTTTTACTTCGAAATGTTAGCTGATGGAGAAAGTAACCTGTTTTTGAATATGAACAAAGTAAAATAAGAACACTGTGCCATTCATTAGCGGACAGGCAACAGGATGGGTGGGTGCTCTGTCGACTGATAAACAACTGATAACAATACTCAATAACAGGGCTAACTGCACTGGGAACAGTGCTCGTTCTGTTCGGACACACGTTACATATTACAGTTGAATGGGTTGAAAGCAGCTGTTGCAGCCCATTAAGAAAAGCAGTCACGTTAAACAATCCTCCATCAGTCATACTGAGCTTCATCGGGCCAAAATATTTACTTGAGCAGTTCTGAGTATGTGGCACATGACCAAATGTTTATATGCTTATTTCTTTCAGGTTAAAGTGCCAGTTGGATATGTCTAACCAGTTTGCAGCCAAGTGTCCATCCAGGTATTTTCATTTTACTTTTTTCTTGGCAGAAGGCAGAAACCTTCTGTCCCACTGGCCAAAATGGCAGGATCCTGCACCAGATTCTGCACTTCGAATTTCATTAATAATTCACAGATGAGCCCCCCCCCCCCCCCCCCCCCCCCCCCCCCCCAACCCCCCAACCGAAGAACACATTTGTTCCTCGGTTCAACCACCTCACCCACTCCATCCTAACATGCAGCCTTGTCAGGGTCCAGCTTCCCTCCCCTTCATCTTCTGTCTGCCTTCCATTATTCGTCTTCTCCATCCACATCCTTGCTATTCTGCCTGTCATCCTGAGCCCTTCTTCCACATTACCTGCCCCCCCCACCACCACTGTCTTTATCGGGCCACCCACAAGTTCCAGCTGACCCCACGCTCCACCCACAGTCAAACTTCAGACCTTTGTTGCGGTTGCATGAGTCCCTCAGCATGGTTCTGTCCATGAAGACCAACTTGGTATGGAGATGCACAACAGGAACCAGTCTGTCCTGGCAGAGTGGTAAAGAATGCATCAGGAGCAGTGCAGCATTGTGGCAGTGTTGCACTCACCTTGAAGACTCTTGCGTACTAAGGAACGCCTTGTGCATGCCATTCATTAGCAATTGGGCATTAGATTAGCAGAATTTCATGCTGGCGTGATGCAAATGTTACTTGACTGGGAAAGTGTGGGGTCAATTCCAGCCCCACATGATCCAGAGTCACAACACAAGTGAATTAACCAATAATTCTTATAAAAATTCCCAAAGTCTTTGGCCCCTAGCTGCTCAATAATTACAATCACCTGGTTTAAAAGTTTAAACACAATTACTGCTTATTTATAATGAGAACTGTATTGAAATATGTAGTGTCATGTGAGAGTACCTTTAAGAAATGGGTGTTTTTTTTATAGAATAACTGTAGTGGGTGTACCTTTAAGAAATGGGTGTTTATTACTGCAGTGATGTCAGACTGTGGGTGGAGCTGGGCTGTCTGTCAGCTTTTAGTTTCACTTTGAGAAAAAGCTTGGGTGTGTCTGTGCTTTTTTGGTTTCGTTTCAGTGTTGGAGCTGCAGTGAGCCACTGAAGGTGTAATAGAACATAGAACAGTACAGCACAGAACAGGCCCTTCGTCCCTCGATGTTGTGCCGAGCAATGATCACCCTACTCAAACCCACGTATCCACCCTATACCCGTAACCCAACAACCCCCCCCCCCCCCAACCTTACTTTTTAGGACACTACGGGCAATTTAGCATGGCCAATCCACCTAACCCGCACATCTTTGGACTGTGGGAGGAAACCGGAGCACCCGGAGGAAACCCACGCACACACGGGGAGGACGTGCAGACTCCGCACAGACAGTGACCCAGCCGGGAATCGAACCTGGGACCGTGGAGCTGTGAAGCATTTATGCTAACCACCATGCTACCGTGCTGCTGTTGGTTACCATGTAACGTTGTTCTCTCTGCCATGTAAAGACTATGGCTTGATCATTTGGCGAATTCAGAGTGATAACTGTTCTCAGTAGTGAATTTAAACTTGATGTGCTTCTGTTAAAAGGTTTTTTTTGTCTTATGGATGTTAAAAGGTAAGCAAGGATTACTTAGTGTTGTAGTCTTTGGGGGTTGTATTTGAATTAATGGTTGCTAAGATGTTCACTGTATGTTTTTAAAAAGGTTAACTTGAGTTCATAGAATAAACATTGTTTTGCTTTAAAAAATACTGTTACATGTCTGCTCCACCACACCTGTAGAGTGGGCCGTGTGCTCCCCATAACATAATCTATTAAAAGTCGTGGGTCAGGTGAACTCCATGATACATTTTGGGGTTCTCTAAACCCTGACCCATAACAGTAGTAAATACAACTGGATAATAACAAGCGAATACTTACTATCCACTTTAATTGACCCACCCTCTAACCACACACACACAAGACACACAAACACATGGGATGGAAAGGGGTAAAAACAATAAGGATGAAGGTCAAAATTGTAGCACAGTGGTTAGCACTGTTGCTTCACAGCACCAGGGTCTCAAGTTGATTTCCATCTTGGCTCACTGTCTGTGTGGGGTCTGCATGTTCTCCCCGAGTCTGCGTGGGTTTCCTCCAGTTCCTCCGGTTTCCTCCCACAAGTCCCTAATGGCGTGCTTGTTAGGTGAATTGGACATTCTGAATTCTCCCTACATGTACCCAAACAGGCGCGAGAATGTGGCGACTTGGGGATTTACACAGTAACTTCATTGCAGTGTTAATGTAAGCCTACTTGTGATAATAAAGATTATTATTATAAAAGACCTTTGCTTTCCTTTGGATGGTGGTTCTTCAGCACACTTTGTTCACAGCACGCATGCTGATTAAAGTCTCTAGTAATGGCCTTCTTAGCAGTGTCATTCATTCACGGCCCCTCCAAGTCCTTTCACAGCAACTTCATTGAAGCCTACTTGTGACAATAAGCGATTTTCATTTCATTTCAAGTGAGAAAATGCAGTACTCACAGGCTGGAGTTTGTACGTTCACCCCGTGTCTGCATGGGTTTCCTCCGGGTGCTCTTGTTTTCGCCCATCGTCCAAAGATGTGCTGGTTAGGTGGATTGACCATGCTAAATTGCCCCTTAGTGTCCAGGGATGTGCAGGTCGGTTATGGGATTACAACAATATCATGGGGCACTCTTAAATGGGCACAGTGCTCATTCGAAGGGGTGTGGCTGACTTGATGGACTGAATGGCCTCCTTCTGCACTGTAGGGATTCTATGATTCTAAGGAAATCTATTGTCCTTACCTGGAGTGGCCTACATGTGACTCCAGACCCACATCAATGTGGTTTATTCTTAAATACACTCAGTGATGGGCAACAAATGCTGGCCTAACCAGCGACGGACACACTCCAACATTGTTCCAAATGAATAAAATAAAATCTGTAACCAAGTAAGTGATTAAAATCAATAATGATCTCACCTTTTAATGCTTCTTAATTACAGCTTTAGTAGACATGCTGCTTATATGCATTTTAAACCAGGGATTTAATATTATTACTCCAGTAAGAGTATAAATATAATATATGATTTCTACATTCATCACAATTAGCTCTGATAATTATCAACAAAACACATAAGTAAAACATTCTAGGTCCCATGTTTTATTATCTTGCCTGACATAATATTTTGATTAAACAACATTGACCAACGTGACTGTAACCTCAGGTCAACTTTCAGAATGGTCTATAATTTGAACAAATGAACATCTTCCACAATACCCTTATTTGTACAACTCTAAATTCATTATAAATATCCCAACCCAAACTTAATACTTCAGATTCATTAGTTTGACTTCAGAACTGTGAAATTAGTTTTGAAACTAATGAATGTCACTGAGGGACAAAGGTAATAATATTACTTTAGTATTTGATGGATATGCTTAATTACTTGCTAGCTTAAATAATTACTTGCCTGCTGACTTATATCCTTAATTACTGACTTATTGTATGTTTACACACTTACTGTTAAAATTCTTACATTTTTAACCTAGTAAAGTTATTGCTGCATTCTCATATAGAAGTAAGCACTGGTAACCCATTCCTGTTGGGATTAATTTAGCGTTGCAAATTATCCACTTTGTCTAACCATTGTATCACATGTTTTCTTATTGCAACAAATATGTGTTTATTCTCAATAGCTAAATTATCAAAACTTTTGTATCAAACACTCCAGAGTACCCAACTCCTATTCACTTAATGGTTGAAGAATATTTGCTGAAGAGTTAATCCGGATCCTTGTAATATTCAGTATTACAATCTAGCTTAAATATTATTGAAATTTAGTGCTAACACTAGGCAGGGTGTTAAAACTCCTGCGTGATTTTCCCTTATTGGCTAAGCAGCAAGTTAGATTCACTGGACTCAAAAATGCATTCAAGACCCCGGCTTCCATTGGCTGAGGTTGAGGAAAGTTAATCGGGGAATACATCTTGTTCCAAACTAAAGGGGTTAGGATTGTAAAGACACCATACTCTCCCTTGCTTTAAGATATATCTCGAAACGCACATCGTTGTCCAACCTTTGCTCATCAGTCCTCGTGTCATCTTATAATAATCTTTATTATTGTCACAAGTAGGCTTAAATTTACACAGCAATGAAGTTACTGTGAAAAGCCTCTAATTGCCATATTCCGGCACCTGTTCGGTTACACAGAGGGAGAATTCAGAATGTCCAATTTACCCAACAGCACATCTTTCGGGACTTGTGGGAGGAAACCGGAGCACCTGGCGGAAACCCATGCAGACACGAGGAGAATGTGCAGACTCCGCACTGTGACCCGAGCCAGAAATTGAACCTGGGACCCTGACATTGTGAAGCAACAGTGCTAGCCACTGTGCTATTGTGCTACCTCTGAACAGCTATGTTAATTGTGCTCTGCAAATGCAAATTGTCACTGTTTGTGTGTTGGCCCAATGGTTGTAGTAAGCCCGATGAGGGAATGTATCTGGGGCAAATTCCTGAACTTTGTTTAGGTGGAAGTGAGAGATCCCATGGTGATATTTGAAGAAGTTCGGGTAAATTATCCCCATGTCCCATTCAACTAACACCATCTGCAAAATGGTCACTTATTTCATTTTCTGTGCATCGGTCGCCAATTGCTGGTAGCCAACTTTGACGATGTTAAAAAAATGTTAGTGCTTCATTGATTGTACAACACTTTGGGGCAATCCAGAGGATGTAAAAGGCACTATGTGGGCTGAATAAAATGCTCTGAAAGCAGGAATGTTATACACATATGCTGATGAATTACTGGACGTGATGACATGAGGTCAAGTTCCTGACATCGTCATGCCCGATCCAGATGATGCATTAGGTGGGCAGGGGTCAAAATTGGGAGGCTGCCTGTGTTATTCGAATTTTATCAAATGGTATAGTTAAGCTCATTAATCTCCTAATTGACTGCAGTAATAGGTGGTGCGCGCAATATAATGTGATTGCAAAATGTGTTTCACAGCAGGTGGGTTTCTTGTGTTTTTTTTAGCAGCCAGCTATGAAGGCAGCTTTCACTTCCCCAGCTGAGCCCAGAGTTTCAGCTCAGCAGTTTAGGCTGCTGTGACTGCTGCCAATGCTTCATACAACAAGCAGAGTTTCAGTTTCAAGCTGCTCTTATTAAGAGGTTTTAATCCTCCCGCAGAGAGATATATTTTGATCCACATTACAACCTTGGCTGTTTAACTAGGCCAAACACTGGGCATCCAGCATCTCCCGCCTTATAGACGACTCCAGAGGCTTATTGTGGTGAATTATAAACCTCAGTAATTCACACTGTATTGTACATGTATTGAGCCTGTACTCTGTACCGGATTGTGTGTAATCACGCGGCCCTGCCCATAGGGGGAGATGAGGAGTTTGTACTGGGCTCCACCCTTGGCTCCGGACATGGTTCCTCCCCCAACCGGAAGTATAAAGATCAGTGCTATGAGCCTGCTGCCAGTTCATCTCGAGTTCATCCCGTTACAGGCAGGCTCTGTTGTAAGACGATTAAAACCACTGTTCACTTCTAACCACGCGTCGCGTGAATTGATGGTCTCATTAATTTAATCGTCTTAAGAAACAGTAAGAAACGACTATGGAATCAGCCCTCAAACCTGATCGACTGGAACTCGACCCACAGGATGCAGAGGCGAAATAAATCTTTTCACACTGGCTCAGATGTTTCAAGGCCTACCTGGCTGAAGCAAGCACTACAGAAACTACGGAGGAGCAGAAACTCAGCCTACTGCACGCAAGGGTGAGCCATCGTATCTCTACTCAACTTAATTGTACCAGGTCATATATGGAGGCCCTGGCCCTGCTTGACAGAATGTACGTGAGGCCCGTCAATGAGGTCTACGCGCGCCATGTTTTTACGACTTGCCGCCAGCGCCCCACAGAATCGCAAGAAGAATTCCTGCGCAATTTAAAAGCCTTATCCCGGGACTGTAATCATCAAGCTGTAACTGCTGCCGAGCACAGGGAACTCGCTGTCCGAGATGTATTCGTTGCAGGCCTCAGGTCCAACTATGTGCGCCAGCGGTTGCTTGAGAAGGGAGCCCAAAACTTAGAAGACACTGTAGAACTCGCCACTACTATGGAGGTGTCATTCCGCAGCCTCACCTCGTTCCCTGCGGACCCCGTCATGGGCCCCCGACCAGCGACTGCCCCAGGCCTGCGCTGCGCGGCCACTCAGCCACTATACTGCACAAACGTGCCACTTTTGTGGACAGCCCCAGCACCCACGGCAGCACTGCCCAGACCGCAACGCGACCTGCAGCAGCTGCGGTCGCAAAGGACACTATGCTCGGGTATGCCTGGCGAGAAAACACCTGCCTCAAACTCTCTCGCAGCCCAGAGCACTCGCTTCCTGAACTCGCAGGCCCGCAGGCCCCATAACGCTGCAGCCTGTACTCCTACTCCGCCCCCAACCACCACGTGCGACCCATGGGGGCCGCCATCTTGGCAACCCCCCACCACGCGGCCGACCATGTACGACTCATGGGGGCTGCCATCTTGGACGCCATCTTCCTCACCTCCCGCCACGTGAGATCTACGGGGGCGGCCATCTTGGGCTCCATCCTCTCCAAACTCAGAAACTCAAATCGAAGACTGCGACCTCAGCGGGCATTCATCAAGGGGCCACTCCAGCACAGCTGATCGAGCTGCCGACTACCCGCAACTCAGCGCGGTCACGTTGGACCAGTCGCGTCCGAAACACCTCCGAAACTCGATGATGACCGTTAAAATCAACGGGTACAGTACACCGTGCCTCTTAGACTCCGGGAGCACCGAGAGCTTCGTACACCCAGATCTGGTAAGACGCTGTTCGCTCCCTGTTTTTCCTGCTTCGGGCTCCCACTCTGTTCACCTCCAAGGGCGCATTGTCGCGACTCTAATGATCCAAGGCGCTAGCTACTCAAATTTTCAGCTATACGTCCTGCCCGAACTCTGCGCCCCACTCTTACTGGGACTCGATTTCCAGTGTAATCTCAAAAGTCTCACACTCAACTTCGGCGGACCCCTACCCCCACTCACTATCTGCAGTCTAGCGACACTAAGAATCTACCCCCCCCCCCTCCACTCTTTGCCAATCTCACTCCTGACTGTAAACCTGTAGCCACTCGCAGCAGGCGATACAGCCAGCAGGACAGGGTGTTTATCAGAACCGAGGTCCGGAGGCTCCTACGTGAGGGGATCATAGAGGCCAGTAACAGCCCCTGGAGAGCTCAGGTGGTGGTCGTCAAGACCGGGGAAAATTTCCGAATGGTAGTGGACTGTAGTCAGACCATTAATCGGTTCACGCTCCTCGATGCGTACCCCCTCCCCAGGATTGCAGACATGGTGAATCAGATCGCCCAGTATCGTATTTTCTCCACGGTGGATCTGAAGTCTGCATACCACCAGCTCCAAATCCGCTCGGAGGACTGCCACTACACGGCGTTCGAGGCCGATGGCCGCCTCTTCCATTTCCTCCGGGTTCCCTTTGGCGTCACGAATGGGGTCTCGGTGTTCCAATGAGAAATGGACAGAATGGTGGACCAGTACGGGCTGCGGGCCACATTTCCGTACTTGGATAACGCCACCATCTGCAGCTATGACCAGCAGGACCATGATGCCAACTTCCATCGATTTCTCCAGACGGCCCAGAAACTCAACCTCACTTACAACAAGGAGAAATGCGTTTTCCGCATGACCAGGCTAGCCATCCTCGGCTATGTCGTGGAAAACGGAGTCCTGGGCCCTGACCCAGACCGTATGTGCCCCCTCTTAGAACTCCCTCTCCCTCATTGTCCCAGGGCCCTCAAATGGGCGCCTGGGATTCTTTTCGTATTACGCCCAGTGGGTCCCTCAATATGCGGACAAAGCCCGCCCACTATTTAAGGCCACACTCTTCCCTCTATCGGATGAGGCTTATCAGGCCTTCACTCGGATCAAGGAGGACATCGCCAAAGCGGCCATGCGGGCGGTGGACGAATCCGTCCCTTTTCAGGTAGAGTACGATGCCTCAGAGGTTGCTCTCGCCGCCACACTGAATCAGGCAGGGAGACCAGTCGCCTTTTTCTCCCGAACCCTCTCCGCTTCAGAACTTCGACACTCCTCGTTCGAAAAGGAAGCACAAGCCATCGTGGAAGCTATACGACACTGGAGGCACTACCTCGCAGGTAGAAGGTTCACCCTCATCACCGACCAAAGATCGGTTGCATTCATGTTTGACAACTCTCAAAGGGGCAATTAAAAATGATAAAATCCTGAGGTGGAGGATCGAACTCTCCACCTACAAATACAATATTATGTATCGACCGGGGAAGCTCAACGAGCCCCCAGGTGTCCTGTCCCGTGGCACGTGCGCCAGCGCGCAAAACGACGGCCTGAAAGCTATCCACAATGACCTCTGCCACCCGGGGGGTCACCCGGCCCGCCCACTACATCAAAGCCCGAAATCTGCCTTTCTCCACTGAGGAGGTAAAAGCCATCACCAGGGATTGCCCGATCTGTGCGGAGTGCAAACCGCACTTCTACAGACCAGACAGGGCCCACCTGGGCAAGACTTCTCGGCCCTTTGAACGCCTCGCTATCGATTTCAAAGGGCCACTCCCCTCAACTAATCAGAATGTGTACTTCCTGAATGTCATCGACGCGTTCTCCCGCGTCCCCTTTGCTATCCCGTGCCCCGATATGACCTCCCACACAGTCATTAGGTCCCTGCATAGTATCTTCACCCTGTTTGGTTTCCTCATCTACGGACACAGCAACCGGGGTTCGTCCTTCATGAGCGACGAGCTGCGTCAGTACCTGCTCGACAAGGGCATCGCCTTGAGCAGGACTACCAGCTACAACCCCAGGGGGAACGGGCAGCTGGAGAGGGTGAATGCGAAGGTCTAGAAGACCGTCCTACTGACCCGTCGGTCCAGGAAGCTCCCGGCCTCCCATTGGCAGGAGGTCCTCCCCGATGCGCTCCGTGCTATTAGGTCCCTCCTATGTATGGCCACCAACCAGACCCCTCACGAGCGGCTCGTTGTTTTTCCCAGGGGCACTACCACGGGGGCTTCGCTCCCAGCATGGTTGAGGACACCGGGTCCAGTACTCCTCCGGAAGCAAGTCAGGGCACACAAAACAGACCCACTCGTAGAAAGAGTGCTTCTACTCCACTCAAACCCCCAATACGCATTCATAGAGTACCCTGACGGCTGTCAGAACAATGTATCCCTCTGGGACCTAGCACCTGCAGGATCTAATCCCACCACTACCACCGCCGAGGTACCCCTCACACTACATCCCACCCAACTCGCCGCGCCCCATGCCCCCGCACATACAGGTTCGCTACCCATGTTCTGCGCACCCGTGCCCACAAGATTCCAGCGCTCCCGTCACCAGTCGAACCAGTCGGGTGCGAAGCTCGGACAGAATCACCCCCGGTGTCCGCCATCGTACCCCACCCAACCGTTATCGTCCAGCCATCAGAAGAGGCTGCAACTCCGGTGCTCCGCCGATCACAAAGGACAACTCGGCCACCGGACAGACTCAATTTGTAGACCCATCACCCCCGCCGGACTTGATTTTTTTCACAGGGGGAGAATGTGGTGAATTATAAACCTCAGTAATTCACACTGTATTGTACCATATGTATTGAGCCTGTACTCTGTACCGGATTGTGTGTAATCGCGCGGCCCTGCCCATAGGGGGAGATGAGGAGTTTTTACTGGGCTCCACCCTTGGCTCCGCCCATGGCTCCGCCCATGGCTCCTCCCCAACCGGAAGTATGAAGATCAGTGCTGTGAGCCTGCTGCCAGTTCATCTCGAGTTCATCCCGTCACAGGCAGGCTCTGTTGTAAGACGATTAAAACCACTGTTCATTTCTAACCATGTGTCGCGTGAATTGATGGTCTCATCACTTATCAACTAACTCATAATGTCTGGATCACCCCTGATACCCCTCCAACAGCCTGAGGCCTGAGGCCTGCTCCACCATACTCTCCGGCAGCAGCACATGTGAACGTGAAGCGCCCTCACCAGACTGTTCGCCGTTGTCCCGATGCACTAATCCAGGGGTGGGCAAACTTTTCCGTGCAAGGGCCACATTCAGAAATTCACAATTTTAAAGGGCCGCATAGTATATTAAGTAAAATAATGACTTCACCCGGTTATGATTCTGGGTGCCTCATATAGGACATAGAACAGTACAGCACAGAACAGGCCCTTCGGCCCTCGATGTTGTGCCGAGCAATGATCACCCTACTCAAGTCAACGTATCCACCCTATACCAGTAAGTAACCCAACAGCCCCCCCCCCCCCCCCCCATTAACCTTAAAAAAAAATTTTTTTTTAATCAATTTCTTTTTTAAAAAAAATTTTTTTTTAAATGACTTGGTGGGCCGCATAAAGACCTTTGGCAGGCCCACCCCTGCACTAATCCCTGCTGGCACGCTAGTATCTGTGCTGGTGTCTGTGGCAGAGTGAGAATGTGACAGCGCTTCCTCTGGAAATTCTTCCTCATCCTCGGAGAAAATGACAAGGTGGCATCAACGAATTGGCCCATGAAGAGGCTGAACCTGAGCAAGAGAGACAGAACCAATGGGCTTTTGTTTGCTTTCCAAACTTTTCAAGAGCTCAGCAAGGTCACAATGCACAGCACCATTGTAATACTGAAGAGGGTAGCAGAGTTTCAGAATCTGAAATTGGCGGGGGTGGAGGGGCTGGTATTGAAGGCCTTGAGATGGCATGAGAAGGTTGTGAATGTGAGGAGTGGGGAGGAATTGGAGGCTGATGGAGGCGAGGGGGTGGGGGGGGGGGGAATTCCAAAGCCCCATGGTGGCATCAGAGACCTGAGAGAATGTTTGTGGAGGGATTGGGGGAGTGCTGTTGTACTCTGCCTTTAAGGATAGTAGCACACCATTAATTTAAGGGAAGTGCCTTGCAGTCCTAATGTCTTCAAGATTTCTATCCATGTATATATATTCACCTGTACCTCAAATTAATAAATTAACCCACAACCTATTTGCATGACTCCTTATGAGTGGCTGGTGCCTTTATTTTATTGTAACACACTCAACAGGGGCATACCTGATCGCCATGGCTCTTCAAGATCCAGAATGTAGGTGTGATGACACCCACCTCGTGAATCAACCAATCCGTCCCTTGATGAAACTGCTGAAATTCCTGACCCTTGGCAAACCCGGCTAACAGTGATTAAGGATTAAAAGCAGAATGATATTGAGCCTCACCCAGGGTTTGGGGCCGGGAAACAAATTTCCTTGACTGTAATCCAGCCCCCTCCCAAACCCAACCCCATATTTTTTTTTATAGCTAAAATTCACACATCTCCACCCCCCTCCCCCCACCCCCCAGTGAGTCACAGTTCTGAAAATATTGCTTCATAACCAGATGCAAAATGGGGCACCAGCCATTTTCAATCTTTTACATATTTGATTATGATAACAAAAATAAAATATAAACAGAGCCCGCAAAGAATGGCTGAAATTGATTCCATTATTTATTCATACGTGTCATGTCAAATAGAACTTACTGTAAGATATAAAACTAATACTTCAGATCATTGGTGAAATAAACCACCAATTTTCATTTCCTCTGTCTGTGAGTTTCAATGACTCTACAAAAACACTATCAGCAGCTATAAACCCGTGAAAACTAGCACACAGAGATAAATACTGGAGGGAGATGTCTTATCTTGAATTTACACTAATTGTTTGCTGTCGCCTAAACCATTTGCTTCTATGCTCCTGCAAGCAAGTAACTGATGCCATAAAGCACTCATTTGTTTAAATTACTCAATGTGATCTGATTAGATTTGAAAACCAGCATATTAATTCCTGGAACATAAAGAATACAGCTTTTGTTATTAATGGAATTAACAACTAAATGTAACAGCAACAAGTTTTATATTATTTCAATAATGAGGTGGAGTTCCCATATTCAGCACAGTTAGCAAAATGGGCACAAATTGCCCCCAAATGTCACCTATTTAAAAAGTGCTCCATCTTCTCGCCCCTCCCCATTCTCCACCACCACCCCCTCCTGTCTCAAGTTAATTTGCATACCACTGTCATGAATATTTGTCATGAACAATTAGGAAATACTTTTAAAAGTAATTTAAGTCAAATATGTTCCTTGATACATTTAAGAATGGCAATTTGATAAAATTGTACAGCTAAAAATAAGTTTTCACAAAAATAAGCATTTCAAATCACAGTATCAATTTACCACTTGTGCAAAATCCAATTTTACATTTCTGAAGTGAATTTTGAAGAATTTATGTAACTACTTAGCAGTTCAATTGGGGTAAAGTATTTCATTCTTTCACAAATATAGGTTTAAAAAATTTGAAAGGTTTTGGAAGAATACCTATTTTCGAGTCCTTGTGCTCTGGACATTCAAGTACAGCATCCTATCATAAAAATGATCATTATTGCAAAACAATCAGTTGCCGCTAACCTAACCAGATAACAATACTTCTGCATTTTTCTACACATGCGCACACTGATGTTAATTCCTGGTTAATTTGCTGTCAGTCTAGATTCAATAAAATCTGAGATGGATTCGTAGGTTTCATATCATTTAATTATAACTAACTTGCAAGGCTGACTCAATCCATAGGGCTGCAGGACACACATACTGTCTTCTGCAGCATCCCAGGATAAAGAGACCCTCAAACAAAGGAACACTGGAGATATACTTCAAATTACATCAAGATTCGCATACAAACTTCCCATTGGTCATTTTACACACCTCCTGACCTGGTCATATATCCTAATTGGCTCACTTATCCTGGGCCCATTTTTTACCCAGCATCCTTTTCACTACTCTCTCCACGAGGCTACCATCCCCCGAGCCATGCTTTGCTCATCCCTTTGTTCTCTGTCTGTGAACACATTACACTCAGGGTCCTACTGTCCATCATATTCGTTTGCTCACTTCCTCATTCCCTCCTTTTATCATTTCATGATAACCCATCATTCCTAGCTGTAGTTCTGGTCCCTCAGCTAAGTAAACTCGTTGCTGCTTTTCTAAATCCTATTGCAGCACCTCATTGGCCGCTGCATGCTCGTGGATCATAACAGTCAAGACTCTAGGGGCGGCTACCTGTTCCAGCGCACCCTGCATTTTACCCATCACGCATTTAAGGATGGCCAGGCCCACAAAGATGCAGGTGAGATAGTCAAGAGCATACCGGTTCTGCATGGCAAACAACCTGAGTTGAGATAATTCCCTGGTTATTGCCCTGAGGGCCCCTAAGGTTTCGTTGCCCAGGATGGTAAGGCCACAAATAAAATAATTCCTATCATGGACCGCCAAGGAACCCCCCACACCCCCCCCAGTGTCAAGGCGCTCAGAATTCCCCATCCGGCTGAGTGGCCCCGGTTGGGTGCTAGGACCTGAGGTTTCTTCCAACCTTCGCAGAATTCGGCTGAGACTGACCGACGCGCCAATTTATGGTGCAGTATCCACTCAGTGGGGCAGGGGACTGTGGTGGGGACTAGAGTCCTGATAGCAATTTGGCGGGGAAATGGGGGTGACAAAACATTGGTCGCTGTACCATTAAAGAAAAAGTAGTATCCTTGCTCCGTGTACAGGCTAGCATCACAATCAGTATATTGATTGAGCAGGGAACCCCCAGTAGCCCATTTCATCCAGCTTTGGAACGCCCATTCGGGCCTCGTAGCAATGTGGAACGCCCTAGACCCAACAGTGATATGAGAGACATTCACCCAGCTACAAAGGAGCTGGATGCCCAGAGTCAATGGGACACAAGTGGCATTGTAACAGGCACATTGACCTGATGTCAGGGTTATGCAACACTTTGGATCAGTACAAGTGGAGAACAGACATGTTATATTCATTTTCACCTCTACCAGCAACAGCCGTACCTCTCACTGCTGAAACAATTCTCGCACGACCGGGAGTCTCTATTGGGAGTGAAGGGGCTAGGTACATACGCCCTCCACCGTCTAAGCTTATCATACTGTGAGTGGGAATAATAGCTGGTGGGGCCGAACCCGGATCGTAAGGAAGAGTAACTTGCTCGGGCGGTGGCTCAGAACTCTGACAATGAACCACAGTTTGGGGAGTGCCCCAAAGCGGTGAAACAGAAAATAACCTAGACACCGATGCGGGGTTTGGGTAGCAGACAACCCCTCCCATACAAGCGGTGGTAGATCTAGTAGAAGAGATTCATGCTGTCCAGGTTTCCCTCATTCCGGGTCCTAAATAAATTAAGTACATCTCCTGATAACCTACGTCTAGTTGTACCTCCCTCCTTACACAGCCCTTCCTCTGTCTAGTCCCTCTCTCTCTCTCACAACCTCTTCCTACCCCCTCCTCACAGTCTGATTTTACCTGTAAGGCACCAAGGTTAACACATACAAAATCAAATTTACATATACTCCAAAACAAGGCAATGTCCATGCAGTCTTCCCTTCCCATCGTTGGGACCGGTGCAATTGCTTCATAAGTCCTGCATGGTCCGTTAACCTGATGACCTGCAGAGGTGAAATGTCCGGGTACTTCGGTTGGGGTTACAGATGTAGATGATATTCCCCTGTTCCATTTCCGCTGCCGATGTCACTCCAAGCGAGGCGATGCCGAAGATTACACAGGCGGTGTGTAGCCACCCCATCATGCTTCACACCTGTAAAATAGCACTGGGGAAGGGAGGCAGGTTAGTGACCGACCTTTTTACAGTGGTGGAGGTGGACCCAAGCACTCCGTCCCTCCACTTTAACTGCAGTGGGGGTGGTAAGGAGAACTTGGAAAGGCCCCTCCCATCGTGGCTCTGACCCTTTCCGAGTCCAATTTTTTGACCATGACATAACGATCAGGCTGCACTGAGAGAGAGCTATGTGATAGGGACGGTGATGAGTGAGCTGCGCGGACCTGGCCCTGGAGCTCCTTGAGGGCGTTAGTGAGGGCTAGAACATAATTAGTCCTTTCTTTAGTCAGATGGTGAAACTGGACCAATCTGGGAACAGGCAGGTTCCAAGGTGTTCTAATGGGCCTGCCGTAAAAGACTCGGCAGGAAAGAGCCAGGCCGATCCTGCAGGTGTGACCCACAGCTGAATGAGGGCAACGGGGAGCAACTTAAGCCATGTCAGTCCCGTGTCTGCTCTTAATTTAGCCAATTTAGTTTTGAGGGTCTGATTGTGTCTCTCAACCAACCCGGCCGCCTGCGGTCTGTACGCACAGTGTAACTGCTGGCGTATGCCCAACTGGGAGCAGAACTTGTTAATCTGTCCAATAAAATGAGGCCCGTTATCAGAACTTAACTGAGCCGGTATTCCATACATAAACACCTGATCACATTTTTACAGCCTCTGGCTCTCCGTCCTCTTCCGTCTGGTGTGATGGTCACCAGTAACGAGATGTCCTCTTTGGTGAATAATGATGGGCCAAGCCTATCGGCAGCATCCAAGCCCTAGCTAGCGTACAACACATATTAAGGCATCCAATGATTGTGCAGTATACAATTATAATAACAAGTATTATTAATCCATGCATCAGGTAAAACCCCATGACCAAGCTATGAGAGATAACCCTGAGCTGAATCCGACTATATAGATAGCCATCCTCAATGCTACCGTGTTGCCCTTAGGATTTCTATCTTTCGTATAGTTATACTGACTAGCAACTATCCCTCAGCCTTGTCATTCGTATTTACATGTCATGATTTGTAAACTGTGCAGGAAAATCAATGGTAAATGCATCCATCTTGCAGACCAGTGTCGATAGACCCTTTGTGATGTACTTTCCTCAAGTCCAATCACCGTGAACCATAGCTGGCGCCGCTCAGGAAGGTAACACAATAGCCATTACGGTTGTTCCACCACCTCCAAGGCATCTGACTACCTCGGGGTAGTAGCACCATAAAAGCTTCCTCATGTCCCTTAGAAGCAGCACACAACTCAGTCCATCAGCGACCAAATGGTCCTTATCCCTCACTGGGGTTTTTTTTTGTAGGAAGTGCGTTCCGTTTCCCATAGGAATGGTAACTGATGATATTTTGTATCATGCACTGATTATCTTGCTTTATTAATTGCAGGAGCTTCAACCAATCCTGTTTCTATTCCTGACTTCCTGACTCTGACGTCGAACATTGTACTGAATCATGTAGCCTGCCAGCCCTGGCTTACTTGAGACAATAGCTCAGTTTTCTTCAACCCCCTGTTGTCTGTTATCATTTTCCTTACCACATGGAGTGTATACTTGCCATTATTTGTTTTTTTGTTAAACACCACTCACACACTTAGTACAGTTAACTTCTTGTGGTTACAACCCAATTGAATTTATACATAACAGTCCCTAACAACTTACAGGACATTTAATCTGTAATAACTGTTATACTCTCCAATGCTATATTGGTTACAAATTTCCCCTCGCGGCAGCAAGCTGCCAATATTCTAGACTATTGTCATTTAAAATACGGGGGTTCCTCGTCAGTCGCTGCTGTCTGCCGAGACCCTTAATAACTCCTCCGCGTAATACGTCCTTCCTGGAGACCACAGATCACCCATCAGCTAACGTCCCATTAGAGATGTCTGACCGGAGGTTTCAGTATTCAGTAATAATTTGATATTTTGATTTGTTGCTAACCCGTAAGGTTTTTCTTCCGGGCTCTATCATTGAATTCCCTCAAACATGTAGCCAATTGTGTCATTAGTTTTTTCCCCATACTGTCTGAAACATTCTTCTGCAGAGTGTTGTTCAGGTTCTTCATCTGTATTATTGTTGCTTCATCTGAAACTAAAATGAACAGGTCAAAGGTGGAGAGGGCCCTATTTCTTAATTTGTATCTTCCTATTCGTGCTTGGATATTCCAGAAGTACCATCTCCAGGTCTTCCCAACAGCATAAACCACGCGCTTCCTGACAAATCCATACCACAAGTCTGTCACTTGTCCACAAGCTTGCACAGCCTTTTAGAGTCACATTGTTGTCGGCCAAATTATCCTTGCAGTAATTGCACGTTGTCATTAATCTATCCCACTTACACCGACACTTCTTGGATTCAAAATCCCCCCTGTGGTCACAAACCTCAATCATTAAAATTGCCTGATATTCCACAAAACAATCATGACAAAACTGAATGCCCCAAATCTCCCTGGGGGCTGCAGCATCCCATCATTGTCTTTGCAAATGCATTATCAATTCTCCTGAATACCCAGTATCTGACCGTCTCCTGGGTTTCATATGACTACTACCAGTCCAAACAATCGGGCTACAGAATGCCCCACAATCCTGATTTGTGGTTTCCTGATGCTCACTGTGAACCATTTTAAACTGAGGGCCATTAATCATCGCCCTTGTTCTATCATTCCATACATTTAAATCTTTACTGATTACATTCCTACGCTCATTGCCCGTAGGCTGCCGATGGAGTATCATAATTCCTCTGTATTTGTTCAATTTGACCAGATTTTTAAATTCTGACATAATTTCTTGATTTTTAAATTCTGACATAATTTCTTTTGCTCCAGACGCCATGGTTCTCTAATATAACTTCTCCTGTGGTTTTATTCGGCAGTTTCACCCACACTTCCTCTCTGTCATCAATTAGTTTTAATATCCTCTTTTTTTTCCCTGCATCATCTTAATTTTATTAAATCTTTCCCTGCCATCAGATTCTTATTTCCTGATACTGCAAGTAATTCTCCTAATCTAACTTCAGGTCTAATGTTTCTATTGTCTGATACCCCCTCTATAATGTAATCTCTATTTTCTGGTCTAATATCTTCATTCCTTAAAGCTCCTTCTACAATGTATTTAACACTCTAAACTTCATTTCTTCTGCTAGTAACTTTTTAATCAATGCATCGGGCACTAGGACCCTGGTGGAGCTGTGCCGTGTCAATTTCAACTGGTCAGCTGCACAGAGCTGACTGCTTGGAAGTAAAACTTCTCTTTATGTTTATGCAAAGACCAATTTAGTGCTGAGCACATTTCTTGCCTGCCATTTATAACTTCTAAGTGATGTGAAACTATTTTATTATTTTTTTTTTAGCAGCCAAGACTATGCCGAGTTGCAACTAATAATTTACAAATCCCAATTTATACATTTTGATTTCACTCTTTTGTTTTCTTCCTGAGAATTATGTTTACTTAACTCTCACAATGTTAAGCATTATTACTAAGTTACTGAAGAACTTTCAAATACTTACCCCATTTTAAATCTCACTTTAATACCTCCTAAAACACAACATTTCACAAAACTAGGAACAGAGGATATCACATTCTTATTAAACAGACTCATTCATTCATTGATCTCCATTCAGACAAAAGGAATTCAAATCCTTATACGTTCATTCATCAACACACAAGTCATTTATAACCCAATTCTGTTTCATTCAAACAACCCATATCTTCCCGAAACCATATTTGAACGGAATTGAACTGTCCGCAAACATTCCATCAGCGGTCTTTCACTGAACAGTTTCGCGACATCACATCAACCCGATACAGACCTTAACCAATTTTAGCCAAATTCGAATTGAACGGAATTGAATTGTCCGCCAACATTCCATCAGCGGTCTTTTACTGAACTGTTTTAGCGACATCACATCAATCCGTTAAAGACCTTAACCAAATTAAAGTATAATTTAATAGAACCAATTTTTAATTTGCTACTCACATGCAACTGAGTGACCAGGCAACATCCCATCAGACTCCAACTGAACTGTTAGCCTCATTCCTAACCTGAGCCGTACCTGCAGTGACTGAAATCAAATCTTCTAATCCATCAGACTGACCTTTGATTTTGTCGAGACAATCTCACCTGATCAAATGCGAGTGATTAGACTGTTAGCAGAATACGAGACAGAGGAAAATCGATATTGCAAGTTTTATCTAGTCATATCGTGGGCCCATTTCCTCTTTCCCCTTCCGAGAGCAGTCCAATTCTGATTTCGCAGATGAAAGGCAAGGATCTCGAGAATCCCGGGTTTCGGCACCAAATGTTAATTCCTGGTTAATTTGCTGTCAGTCTAGATTCAATAAAATCTGAGATGGATTCGCAGGTTTCATATCATTTAATTATAACTAATTTGCAAGGCTGACTCAATCCATAGGACTGCAGGACACACATACTGTCTTCTGCAGCATCCCAGGATAAAGAGACCCTCAAACAAAGGAACACTGGAGATATACTTCAAATTATATCAAGATTCGCATACAAACTTCCCATTGGTCATTTTACACACCTCCTGACCTGGTCATATATCCTAATTGGCTCACTTATCCTGGGCCCATTTGTTACCCAGCATCCTTTTCACTACTCTCTCCACGAGGCTACCATCCACTGAGCCATGCTTTGCTCATCCCTTTGTTCTCTGTCTGTGAACACATTACCCTCAGGGTCCTACTGTCCATCATATTCGTTTGCTCACTTCCTCATTGACACATATTTTGCGCTGGCCAAGCACACAGATGGAGATCCTCACAGATAGGTAGCAAGATGACTGACACACAGATGGAGAGAGAGGTAGGCATACAAAAAGTGTTCCATAGATCTTGGGTGTTAAGACAATAAAGAATGAAACTACCAGCTGGGTAGAACAGAAAATAGCTGCAGTGTGAATACAATCTAGGCATCGTTTGAAAAAATGAAGACAGCAAAGGTCGTCTCTACAGTGCCCATTATTTCAGCAGTCCAAGTGTTAATTTGCTCTCCTAAATGGTACTTGCAATGCATGTGCACTCTTCTGGTGCTAGTCTTGTGGATGCCATTAGCATGCAGAAGTATACAGCGTAGGTAGGTTGTAACGTCATGATACCCTCGCTGCCATTCTGGAACTCAATGCATCAGCTGACACCCCTCTTGGCAAATGGCACTGGCTTGATAAAATGGTGCTTTAACAGTACCTATAAGTATGTAAATAGGCTGCACGCCTCATAAGAGCATGTAGTTGCTCCACATTTGGTCCTGTCGCTGAAAATAATGATGTGGAGATGACGGCGTTGGACTGGGGTGAGCACAGTAAGAAGTTTTACAACACCAGGTTAAAGTCCAACAGATTTGTTTCAAATCACTAGCTTTTGGAGCACTGCTCCTTCCTCAGGTGAATGAAGAGGTAAGTTCGAGAAAAATATATATAGACAAAATAAAAGATGCAAGACGATACTTTGAATGTGAGTCTTTGCATGTAATTAAGTCTTTACAGGTCCAAACGGAGCAACTGGAGAGAGGGATAATCACAGGTTAAAGAGGTGTGAATTGTCTCAAGCCAGGACAGTTGGTAGGATTTCGCGAGCCCAGGCCAGATGGTAGGGGGTGAATGTAATGCAATATGAATCCAAGGTCCCGGTTGAGGCCGGACTCATTCTCCGTGCGGCCATGGCGGAGCCTTTCCGGTATAGACGGAAAGAGTGCCGCCACGGCATAGGCCAGCCCTCAGATCGGTGGGCCCCGATCGCGGGCCAGGCCACTGTGCACCCCCCCCACTGGGCCGGATCCCCCCGCGCCTCCCCGATGACCCCGCTAGCCGCCCTCCAAGACATGTCCCAACGGGATGGACCATGTCTATTTCATGCTGGCGGGACTGGCCGAAAACGGGTGGCTGCTCAGCCTATCGGGGCCCGGAGAATTGCCGGGGGGCCGCTGCCAACAGCCCCCAACGGGCACGGCCCCCTCCGGGCTTGATTCACTTGATTCATATGGCACTCTCTGTCCACTCTTTAAGACTATGATGCAGATAGTTATAGGGCATTTTCACAGTAACTTCATTGCAGTGTTAATGTAAGCCTACTTGTGACAATAAAGATTATTATTATTATATGAGCTAAGACACAATGAAAAACTGGTACTTTGAATCTGCTGCCAGAGTAAAGGTGGAGTTAACAATAGGTGCCAGGTCGCAGCAGGCACCAGTTTCCTGGGCCGGGGTTCTCCCTTCTTTGGGCCTAAGTCCCGACGCTGTCAAGAAAACCGGCGAAATGTGATGGATTATCTTCTGTAGAAGAGGGGTTGGAGCAGCTGAGCAGGGTAGAATGTCAGTGATAGGTGGGAGCTAGGAGAGATTGCAATAGAAATGTGCAGGGCACAAGACAGAAGAAACAGTGTGAAAGGCTAGAGAAGGTGCTGATAGTGGCATAAAGGTAAGATGGAAGGATTCTAGGTTTTTCCAGAATTTTCTGCTTTTATTTCAGATTTCCAGCATCCACGGTATTTTGCTTTTATTTTCATGAAGCACTGAAAGTAATACCCTGGCTGAACTCACAGTGCAGGGTTTTTGAAAATCGTTTCGCTCTTATCTCCCTTTTCTTTGGCTGATAAAATGGAGGAAAGTTGGAAGTTTGTGTGGGTGAAGCAGTTGGCTCTGAAACACTCTTGAGCGCCAGCTCCAATTTGCATGCTCAGTTTTTTGACAATACTCCAGCCCATAGGAAGCTGCTTTTGAGTTGAGTTTTGAGTAAGCTCTCCAAAGATCACAGTGTTAATTCTACATGAAGCACCAAACCTTCCTGACCTCACCATAGTCGTTGCCCTGTCCAGTAATGTTCATGGGATAGGGACCGGGATATCAAACTGAATTTCTTTCCCCTTTTCTTACTCAATGGGGTTGAAGTCAATTATTATGAACTGTTACTTCATGAGGAGACCAGTGTGTCGTTCTCTGCCTTTGCTCGAGCCGGATGGCTTTGATGTGTAGTGTTGATCAGGGAACAACAAATCTTGTACACCAACAAAACTATTTTATTAAAGACTACTAACTAGATTTGACACTTATCCCTAATAAATAAACAATTGATTGATCACACATACACTATACTCTCTATACTCACCGATATCGAACTCACTAACATAATAAACTACCCTCTTGCTCTCTCACTATCTTCAGTCCTTCTAGCCAGGCTCCTACTCCTATCACCTACTCCAACCTTCTGTCCCACAAGGCTCCGCATCATCCCTTATATACTTCTGACACTAGCTCTCTCTCGTGGCCCTCTGAGTACATTTTATTAACCCTTACTGTACTGGCATGCATAATAATACCATAGCCAGCTCAGCTTTAAAATGTATGATGTCATTAGTATATGTTCGTCTAAAATGCTGCTGTATTGAAAACTAAAACTTCTTTGCTATAATATGAAGGAGGCAAATTTGGCATGACCGAAACAATTTAGAAATGTGTGGAGGTGCTCCACCTGATTGTCCAATGGAGGCCAAAGGCAAAAATAAAATGGCGAGAGCAAAATTCAGAGGTTATGATGAGACCATCAATTCACGCGACACGTGGTTAGAAGTGAACAGTGGTTTTAATCGTCTTACAACAGAGGCTGCCTGTGACGAGATGAACTCGAGATGAACTGGCAGCAGGCTCACAGACCCGGCTGGGGGAGGAGCCATGGGCGGAGCCATGGGCGGAGCCATGGGCGGAGCCAAGGGTGGAGCCCAGTACAAACTCCTCATCTCCCCCTATGGGCAGGGCCGCGCGATTACACACAATGTACAGAGTACAGGTTCAATACATGTGGTACAATACAGTGTGAATTACTGAGGTTTATAATTCACCACAGGTTAGTGGTCATTTGAGCAGTGCGCAGTGCAGATATCAACAGTAAGGTGTTTTTATGCTGTGGTATGTCCAGGGAAATTCTGTATTTTGTCTGTCAGTCCTTTTGTAAAATGACTTAATTTAAGTGGCACCAGAGCTTTACAGGCGGTAGACAGACAGACTAAGCAAAAACAGGACCCGCTTTTGCTTAATGTTCCCTTTGAAAACAATTTGTCTTCATAAGATAGGGTCTGGCAAACCTATCTCCTGTTTAAGGAGAGTGAAAAGATGCTCCTCAATTAAGTAATGATTGTGCCACGTGCAAGATGCCCTTCAGGATGTCTAGGTCCCCGTTGTGTCAGGGAGTCATCGATTTATCAAGAAACAGAAAGGGATTTGTTGAACAACGACACTTGGTGCTGCCAAAATATAATTTAGCACAGAATCAACACCTGTTTTTAAAAAGGAAATACTATAACCGTTCAAAATGCAAATGAATGGCCCTTTTAAAGAAACAAAATACATAAGTTGCAGGCTTTTTAGAAGACGAAGCAACAATCTTTCTATTTTGAGTTATATTTAGATCCATTTTAAATATGATACTGACAAAGAGCAGCATTTTTAGTAGAAGACACTGGGCGAAATTCTGTATGCCGCGCTGCCAGTAGCAGAGTTCCCAATGAGGCGATAGAGAATCCAGTAGTTGTGAAGAAAATGGGACCAACCAGCGCCCGTTTCTAATGCTCCAGCCCCGCGCTGGCATCGGGATTGATGTTCGCGCCCCATGCCAGTGAATTTAGTGGACCGGACACCATATTCTCCAGACCAGTATGATTCTCCAGTCCTCTGGGCTGGGAATCACATAGGCAAGAATCACTACTGGTCCTGCCAAGTGTGGCACTGATGGGATAGACAACATAGTGGGCCAAGGGGGTAACTTGTAAAGGGAATGGCCCCCAAAATCCATCCGATGGACACCCTCCACCCCCAACAATGCAAGGCCTGCCCACCCCACTCCCACTGCCAGGCTGCCTGGGTGCCAGGTTGGCAGTGCCAGGGATCAGTGCCGGGGCCCTTACCAGGTACAAGGGGCTGAGTGGGGTTTCCCAGGGCCTCCCCAGGGTTGGAGGAATTGGGGGGTCAAAAACAGGGAGGGGGATAAAATTGGGGGGAGGGGGGGGGGGGGGGGGGGGGAGTTCAGTGTAACTTTCCAACATAGCCTTTCCTTCTGGCGAGTTTAGAGATTATCTCGCCCAATAAATAGATTATATCAAGACATCAGTCATGTACTTTGTTTTATTCCACTACAACTCTTGGGATTGCATTTACTCTTGCACCCACCGGGTGGTTTGCAAATATCTTTGGGGTTGTATAACGTGACCCTCCTAATTAATAAATTTCTCTCCCATGAATATAATCTGAAAAGACTGGCTCCACAGCGCTGAGTTACGAGGTCTCAGTTTCTAAATGTTCACATCAGCAGAGGTCTAGTTAGAGCCACGTAAATTGGAAAATATGCATCAAAGCACACATCGCCGAATTCAATCAGCGCTGCTTGGATGGTATGAGAAATGTTTGTACATATGCTAAGATGTGCAATGCATCCTGTTTCTGGATCCTAGAACAGGGTGGTGTCTTGCACCCAGTAGTTCTTTGATCATCGTTAGACAATGACCTCAAGATGCCAGAAAGCTTTGCCGCTTTCATTGGTCGCCAAATGAAACAATAGTTATTTGTTTGCTTAGTTTCAGCTCCATACTACTGTGCCCTTGCCCATCCTGTGATATTCATGAGCCATTCCATTCCCAATAATGGAACAGCCCCTTTTAGATAAAGTTGTTACTTGTTGACGATTGAAGGCCCTCATCTCACTTTTGACATACCTCTCTGAAATGTTATTGAACACGACCCGCTCCCTCCTTTGGGTCTAGCATTGCACAACAGAATTTTCTAACTGATGGTGAGATTGCAGACTCACCCATCATGAATGCCCGATTTTGCAGAAGGAGAAATCTATGGGCCACTTGGGAGGTCATTCCCTGATAGCCTTTGAGTTGTTGCTTGACGTGCCGTTGCAAGCCTCAAATGGGACGCATGAATGCGCCCACAAGGGACCCCACAACTATGTTTTTTGGAAGTGTATTAGGAAGTGGACATTATGCTATCATTGTACGGAATTTGCACCCTGCCACCAAACAAATATTTAATTGCATTGCATTTGCTTCACTCATTGGTAGAAATTTGAAAGAGGAGGAAAGAAACCTGCAGGAACATTACCCATTGATGCACGATCAATCGCACAAAGACTAAGGTTGGGTACAACTGTGGCTTTATTGCAGTCAGATGCGTGGCCTCCTGCTGCAGCTGGCGAAATGGCAGATCAATGGAGGACACGCATGTTTATACTCTTCCTACTGGGCGGAGCCAGCCGGCAGGGGCTACCGGCAAACCTGTAATACAGGTCCTACCTTACATCCCCGAATACAGATGTACAGTGGTTCACCACATTCACCCCCTGTTAAAAATGAGTCCGGCGGGGGTGGTGTGGAACTATATACAGTGTTGAGAATTATGTACAGTGTCTTAGAGAAAGAAGTGGGGGAGGAAAAAAATGTCCATTTTGACGGTCCGGTGCCCGTTAGGGGTTCAGTTGACCCGCTGCTTTGACAATCCGCTGGGAGCAACGTAACGGAGGCGGCGATGTCGGTGCTGGCGGTGCCACCGATGTCGGTGCTGGCGCTGGACTGCTGTCAGATGACTCCGGGAGCGTGCCGTAATCTTCTTTGTTCTCTTGCCTGGGCAGGGGAAGGAGGGATGGGCCTGGTGGGGTTAATGTTGGGAGCGCCGGGGGAGTGGACGATGGTGCCTGGGCAGGGAAGTGTGTTTGGCTGGAACCTGACGGTGCCAGGTCCCTGAGGGAGACAATATCTTGGCGGCCGTCGGGGAACTCCACGTAGATATACTGTGGGTTGGGGTGGAGCAAGTGTACCCTGTCCACCAACGGATCCGCCTTGTGGAGTCGGAAGTGCCTATGGAGCAGGACTGGTCCTGGAGCTGCGAGCTAAGTCGGGAGCGACATCCCGGATGTGGACTTCCTGGGGAAGGTAAAAAGAAGTTCATGGGGTGTGTTATTTGTAGTGGCGCACAGTAGCGACCTGATGGAGTGTAGTGCATCAGGGAGGACTCCTGCCAGTGGGAGGCCGGGAGGATCCTGGACCGTAGGGCCAGCTGGACGGCTCTCCAAACTGTTCCGTTCTCCCTCTCTACCTGCCCGATTCCCCGGGGGTTGTAGCTTGTCGTTCTGCTGGAGGCGATACCCCTGCTGAGCAGGAACTGACGCAGCTCATCACTCATGAATGAGGATCCCCTGTCACTGTGGATGTAGGCGGGGAAACCGAACAGAGCGAAGATTGTGTTGAGGGCTTTGATGATGGTGGCAGACGTCATATCGGGGCATGGGATGGCGAAGGGGAATCTGGAGTACTCATCGACCACACTGAGGATTTACGTGTTGCGGTCGGTGGAGGGGAGGGGCCCTTTGAAATCAACGTTCAAAGGGGCAGGAGGCCTTCACCAGGCGCGCACGGTCCGGCCGGTAGAAGTGTGGCTTGCACTCCGCACAGACCGCAGTCTCTGGTGACTGTCCGTACTTTCTCGATGGAGTAGGGCAGGTTGCGAGCCTTGACGAGGTGGTCCAGTTGAGTGACCCCCGGGTGACAAAGGCTGTCGTGCAGGGCCCGGAGTTGGTCTACTTTGGCGCTGGCACATGGACCTCGGGAGAGGGCGTCTGGGGGCTTGTTGAGCTTGCTGGGGCGGTACAAAATCTCGTAATTGTAGGTGGAGAGCTCGATTCTCCACCGCAAGATTTTATCGTTTTTGATCTTGCCCCGCTGTGTGTTATTGAACAGGAAGGCTACCGACCGTTGGTCAGTGAGGAGAGTGAATCTCCTGCCGGCCAGGTAATGCCTCCAATGCCGCACAGCTTCAACGATAGCTTGGGCCTCTTTTTCGATGGATGAGTGCCGAATTTCAGAGGCATGAAGGGTGCGGGAAAAGAATGCCATGGGTCTGCCTGCCTGATTTTGGGTGGCGGCAAGGGCGACATCTGAAGATTCGCTTTCTACTTGAAAGGGCAGTGTCTCGTCTACTGCATGCATCCCAGCCTTGGCTATGTCTGCTCTGATACGGGCGAAGGTGTGTTGTGCCTCGGCCGTGAGGGGAAATTCTGTGGACTGTATGAGTGGGCGGGCCTTGTCCACATAGTTTGGGACCCACTGAGCTGAGCGTAGTACTGTACAAAAAGAACCCGAGGCAGCGTTTGAGTGCCTTGGGGCAGTGGGGAGGGGAAGCTCCATGAGGGGGTGCATGCGGTCGGGATCGGGCCCCAGAAATCCGTTCTGCACCACATAGCCGAGGATGGCTAAGCAGGTTTTACTGAACATACACGTCTCTTTATTATAAGTAAAGTTGAGAAGAGTGGCAGTGTGGAGGAATTTAGCGAGGTTGGCATCGTGGTCCTGCTGATCGTGGCCGCAGATGGTGATGTTATCTAGGTACGGGAACATGGCCCGCAAATCGTACCGGTCGACCATTCGGGGCAGCACGGTAGCATGGTGGTTAGCATAAATGCTTCACAGCTCCAGGGTCCCAGGTTCGATTCCCGGCTGGGTCACTGTCTGTGCGGAGTCTGCACGTCCTCCCCGTGTGTGCGTGGGTTTCCTCCGGGTGCTCCGGTTTCCTCCCACAGTCCAAAGATGTGCGGGTTAGGTGGATTGGCCATGCTAAATTGCCCGTAGTGTCCTAAAAAAAAGTAAGGTTAAGGGGGGGTTGGTGGGTTACGGGTATAGGGTGGATACGTGGGTTTGAGTAGGGTGATCATTGTTCGGCACAACATTGAGGGCCGAAGGGCCTGTTCTGTGCTGTACTGTTCTATGTTCTATCTCCCTTTGGAAGACCGAGACCCCGTTAGTGACGCCAAAGGGAACCCTAAGAAAGTGGTAGAGACGACCGTCCGCCTCGAAGGCAGTGTATGGATGGTCCGATTTATGGATGGGGAGGCTGGTGGTAGGCGGATTTCAGGTCAATTGTTGAGAAGACCCGGTAATGCGCTTTCTGATTGACCATATCAGATATGCGTGGGAGGGGGTACGCGTCGAGCTGCGTGTACTGATTGATGGTCTGGCTGTAGTCCACGACCATTCTGTGTTTCTCCCCAGTTTTAACTACTACCATTTGGGCTCTCCAGGGGCTGTTGCTGGCCTCGATGATACCCTCCCGAAGCAGCATCTGGACCTCGGACCTGATGAAGGCCTTGTCCTGGGCGCTGTACCGTCTGCTCCTGGTGGCAACGGGCTTGCAATCGGAAGTTAGATTAGCAAAGAGGGAAGGGGGGTCAACCTTTCGGGTTGCGAGGCCGCAAACGGTGAGTGGAGGTAGGGGCCCGCCGAATTTGAGGGTAAGGCGCTGGAGATTGCACTGAAAATCCAGGCCCAGCAATAGTGCAGCGCAGAGATTAGGAAGGACGTAGAGACAGAAACCGCTGAATTCTATGCCCTGGACTGTGAGAGTGACCGTGCAGAATCCTCGGATTGGGACAGAATGGGATCCGGAGGCCAGGGAGATCCATTGATTGGCGGGGTGGACCGCGAGGGAGCAGCGCCTTACCGTATCCAGGTGTATGAAGCTTTCGGTGCTCCCGGAGTCGAGCAGGCGGGAGGTCACGTGGTCATTGATTTTCACCATTGTCGAAGCGGTGGCCAGGTTGTGTGGACGAGACTGGTCCAGCGTCATCGAGGCGAGCTGCGGGTGATCATCAGAGTTTTCAGACGGAGAGCGCTGGCGGCCCTGGTCGTGGGATGTCGTTGGCGTTCCTGCCCCGTGGGGAAGATAAGCTGGCGGCGTCCGGAGATCTTGCGAGGAACAAATTGACGGCACCCATGGGGCGCAGATTGTGGGGGCGGGACAAGATGGCGGTGCCCATGGGTCACACGTGGACTGGGGGGAAGAAGATGGCGGGGCCCACTGGCCGCACGTGGCCCCGGGAGGAGAAGATGGCGGCGCCCATTGTGCGTTTGGCAGGGCGGAGGGGCTATAGCGGCGACTGCGCGGGCCTGGCACAATAAATTGATACACGATCAATTGCACAAAGACTCAGATTGGTACAACTGTGGCTTTATTGCAGTCAGATGCATGGCCACCTGCTGCAGCTGGCGAAATGGCAGATCAATGGAGGACACGCATATTTATACTCCTCCTACTGGGCGGAGCCAGCCAGCAGGGGCTACCGGCGAACCTGTAATACAGGTTCTACCTTACATCCCCTAATACAGGTGTACAGTGGTTCACCACACCCAGTGATTCAAATAAATATCTGAAAGTGACCACTTAAACATGGCAAGCTGGAATACAATAGTCACATCTGCCATTCGGAGGGCTTCCAGTATTTCCTTTCACCAATGGTCTCAGGGACCTTACAGGAAAACCTGGCAGCCGAATAGAATGCAGACAGTCATAGCATGTCTGTTCTTCGGGAATACCCAATGTGAAATTCCTTATTTGCTGGTGAGGAGAACCACAATTCAACAATACTTAGTAAAGGGAAGTCCATGAAATCTGGGGGAAATCTCCAAGATAATGGAAAATGTTGGAAGTTCACCAAGGCACTAGGTTCCTTTGTACATTTACCTGTCCTTCACTCATCCAGTTCCCTAGGCATGTCACAAAGTATTTCATCATCCCTCCTGTCTGCATGCACAACCTGATCTACCATCTTGCCAGGATAGTACCACAAGCCACTTCTATGATATTCAGTAAATGTGACTGCATTTTGCATTGCAGCATGTGGGGGAAGAGTTCACAAAGCAGCAAAATGGGAACAATATGCTGGTTATTGCTTTCCCAACTCAACTCTATTCATCTTCTTCTGCTTCAGTCTGCCTGCTTCAGTGACCAACTCTTATCCAGGAATAACTCCATTTGGGTTCGTAGTTTCCAAACTATAATCCAACTAGAAAAAAAATACTAAAAATTGGGAGGGAGCTGACTGATCATTAAATACATAGGCAGTAAGGAGCATTTGGAGGAGTTCAAAATGGGCTGCGTTCATGATGCATGAGACAGCATTTCTATCACTAAGGGGTTGGCCTTCCTCAGGCACGTTTCTATAATAGGCTCCATAATACATGCCCTCAATATTTCCCTCTACAAAATTTCTATGGTTTTCTCTGTATTTTTTATATTCCCTCTTATCCCATCTCACCAGAAGAATGTCTGCATATGTGACATGAGATCCGAAGTGATGCAAATGTTAGATTTTCTAACAATACATGGTTGCTCACAACTGGGGCTTGGTTCCACTTCACCTTCAAGAGCTCTGAGAGAGCTGATGTAACTAAAGCAACACAGGCATTAGAAGTGGAATTGTAGAAATTTACTTTGTGGACCGACCTCCCACAAGACGTATTTACAAGTTTCAGGAGATGGATCGCCACAGCACACAAAAAACAGAGAGCTGGTCATTGCAATTCACTTCTCCCCCCAGCAGTGCACCCCTGCCAGTCGGTTTCCTGGCGGGGTGGGTTGGCTGCAATGGGAAATCCAATTGACAAGCGGAGGGGGTATAGAATCCCACTGCCAGCGAAAGGTGCGTCGCTGAGAAACCCTTGGCTGGCGGGCGGACTGGGGAATCCCCCAACATTGCTTTTGTGCATTGGCATACCGGAAACAGTGGATCCTTGAATTATTCATGGAATAAATGCTCTGCCGGCCACTCACTGCCGCCCTCTTGTTGACTTTCTTCAGCTTTACGGTCATGCGTATATTCAGTATCTGCAAAGGAAAAGAACAAGTGAAAGTTGGAGATGGTTTCATATAGACAGCAAAATGGTGTGACCCCTAAAAGTGAACTGCCATCATATATTGCAGCACCAGTGCTTTTTGAAAGTTTCTTGGAAGCGAGGTCCTAGAGGGGACCATTACCATTCGGAGCACCACAAAGCTTCTGGCTGCTCAATGCAGGAATTTATCAGTTCAGGAACCTACATGTAGGTTCTGTTGCAGAACCTTAGAGAAACTCTTGCACACCATCCCGGGCATTTTTTGGCCACAAGGTCATGAATAGTGTGCCAGTCTTTCCAACTGTACGCTAATGGTGGGGCATTGATGGGCAGCTCACAGGGTTAAACCTACCAGTTTACATGTTAGGCGCAGACCTTTTCCACTGCCCGTTAAATTGGAGTGACGGTGTGATACGACACTTAATTGGGCATTCAGTTCCCACTTAAGGCATCAATTGGACCATGGACAGGTGGTCCACTGACGCCCCCCTGGCTACCCAGAAAATCGTGGAGAGTCCCGGCTGGCAGGCTGGAGCAATTTGGGGAAAGAGTTTACCTTGGCAATTATATAATCAAATGTGGTTCTAGGTGTAAGTTCACCAATATAAAGAGCAGGATATTTTAAAAGAAACTTCAAAAAGCACCGGAGGTCCACCAGCAATGGCACAACACCCTAATTCACAGGGCCACACCCCTGGCTTCCTGCCTGAAGCTGGCCTGCAAAACTGAGATGAATGATTTTGGACTTCCAAATGCTTAGTTGGAGGAAATTCCTGCTCACATAGAACAGGATTTCAGATGAGGTAAAGATAGTCGACGAGTCGAGAGTGGTGATGGTGAGGCAGAATCGAGTGCGATCAGCGTACATGGTGAAAGGTAACTTTGTGTTTTAGGACAATGTTGCTGACTTGCAGTTTGTGGTTGAGAATAATAGATGTCGGGTGAGAATTTCTCATTGTCGGCAAAGGTCAATGACAGGCAGGAAACATGGTGTTGAAGCCACCAACAGTAATGGCAGTTTTCTTGGCTGCATAGTTTGGGACCTTGGGAAAAAGGCTTGAAGGATCAGGTCCCACAACCTATCACTGGTGAGTGGCGTTTGATTCACCCGTTCCACCAGCAATTTAGACAGCAGACGATCGGGGCACCATTTCTAAAGGCCACCCCACCACAGAGAGGGCACACCACGATATCCTTGATACCCCCTCGCACCACTCCCCCAACCCGGGCACCACCTGCTCTATCGGCCACTGCCACCTGGAGCAATTTGGGGAAAGTGTTAACATTGGCAATTATATAATCAAATGTGGTTCTACGTGTAAGTTCACCAATATAAAGAGCAGGATATTTTAAAAGAAACTTCAAAAAGTACTGGAGCAAAATTTAAACACCAACTAGATTCAAAAAGGGCTGCCATTCAGAAATATGTTTGATCAAATGGTACAATATGTATGTTCGTAAACTAGGTGGTGTGGCTTCACTCACATATCGACCACCGGACGACATCTATTAAGATTTACAAGTATTGTAATAAAATGAGCTACAACCCCTGTCTGTAAGTCCAGCTGGTCTTAAATCCTTTAACTAATTTCTTTTCTGTTACAATGGGCACGATTTATCGGCCGTGTCGCCCCGATTTGATGACACGCCGAGACTGCTGAATTTTGCGAGAGGCCTCTCATGCGATTCATGACACTTGAGATATCTTGCGAGATTCAACCTAACCTCGCAAGATGTCATGATCTACATATTTAAGTGAGCTGCGAGGCTCATTTAAATATGTCTGTTCCGGATTCTCCTGGCTCCCGGGAACTAAAAGCCTCCCTGCGAGACCCAGATCGGGCACCATTTACCACTGTTCCACACAATTGTAGACCAGGCATAACGACTAAAGGATGGTCTCCCTTGCCATTGGAGACCGCTAGGTGGCTGGGGACAGGGCAGGGTGGCACCCTAGCTCTCCCTCTGACACCTGGACACCTTGCACAGCTGGCCTGGCACCTTGGCACTGCCACCGTGGCACTGTCAAGTTGCCTGGGAAGTGCTGGCAGGCTGGCAGGGGAACTGCCAGGGTGCCCAGGTGGCAGTTCCAGGTTAACCAGGTGTCAAGGTGGCACTGCCAAGTGTCTGGGCCTGAGGAGGGGCTAAGCCCAGGAAAGGTGGGATGGGGCGATGGGGAGGGGGGATTGGGGGTAGGGGGAATGAGGGGTGGGAGGGATTGGAGGGGAAGGGGTTAGCTGACAGAAAAGCCTCTTCCTAAGAGAATTGGGTGAGGATGGGGACGTGCCTGGTCCTCTGGGCATGCCAGAACCTTGCCACTGCCTGATTTCCATCCTCCGCACCTCCTGCGGCTCCTCCTTCCAGTCCCTGCTCGTCACCACCTCCTCCTCAGACAAGGCCGCATGCCCCTCTTCCTCCTCCTCCAGCGCATCGCCACACTGCTGTGCCAGTTTGTGGAGGGCATAGAAAACCACCATAATGGTAGACCTTCTGGGGGGTGTAATGCGGTCCACCTTCAGAGCCGTCAAGGCATCGGAACTGCAAGGATATACATATCAGGAAAGGATGATCAGAGGAGGATGAGGTCTTTCACAATAATTAAAGGTTTTGATTGAATAGTCACAGAAAGAGGGCTGGATTTTCCGTTTGGGAGACTAAGTCCCCACACCGGTGTGACAACGGTGGTGTTTTACCACCGTTGTCACCTGGCACAAAATGCCCACTGATTCACTGCTGTGGGGGGAGTAGGTGGGTGGGGGCTAGCAGGGAGGCAGCGTAGAGCTCCCAGCTCCAGCTGCCAAGACGGCCCAGAGCGTTGCCGGGTCCGTGGCCGCGCATGCGCATAGCGTTGGCCTGCAGCGGCTGCGCTGTGCTTCATGGCGGGCATAGCCCACGGACCCAGCCCACAGAATGGCACCCCTCTTTGGCCGCTTGTGCGCGCTGGACAGGTCCCCCCCCCCCCCACGTTGCCCCCAGACCGAATGAAGACTCCCTGCCCGCGGATCGGCCCTTCCCTGACTGTGGCGGCGCCGGACGAGTGCGCAGCCGCCACGCTGAGTTCACGACAGGTGAGACCGTGAGAGTCCCACGCCGCCAGGAACTCCGTCGGTCGGGGACAGAGCATTGTGGGGCGGGCCTCAAGCAATGTTCTAAGGCCGTGTATAAGGCGTGCGAAGTACGCTGCTTTTCAGTGGATGGAGCCTCGCGAAAGTAGCACCGCCCCCAATTTGGGCGTCATTGGGGATTCCCCGCCCCCTCGCCGAACGTGATTTTGCCGTCGGGGATCGGCGAATCTAGCCCAATGTTTCCATTTATGGGGAAGAGCAAACCGAGAGGCCAGCAATATCAGATAGACACCAAGAAATCCAGTGCAGAATTCAGATTAAACTTCTTTACCCAAAGAGAGGTGAGAATGGGGAACTGGCTCTCACAAGGAGTAATTGAGGAAAATAGTACAGATGTATTTAAGGTGAAGCTAGATTACCATGAGTGTGAAGAGAATTGAGAGTTGTTTCCATTTTGTAAATTTTTTGTCTTGTCATCATTATCAAACAATCGTATAATAACAGTACAGATTCTTTTAATAATAATTGTTCACTGCAACTCATTCCTTGTACAGTAGTTAATGAATAATTCACAACTCCTATATTAAACTAGGATAGAATTTTATTTGATTTTGTTTCTTTCCTTCTCACCAAATGTGCACAATGCAAAGGGCAGGATGCTTTTTAAAAAAAAACTTCAAAAATACCAGCTGAGCAAAATTTAAATGGTGATTAGATTCAAAAAGGGCTGCCAATGTGACACTTGTTTAAACAAATGGTACAGTATGTATGTTTGTAAGTTAGGTGGTGTGCCTCCCCCACAATCGACCACCTGACAACATCTGTTAAGATTTACAAGTATTGTAATAAAATGAGCTGCAACCTCTCTCTGTAAGTGAAGCTGTAAGTAAAGTGAAGTGAAACCCAGACCACAAAATGGTACCTCTCCTCGGCCGCTTGCGCGCCCCGGACAGCCCCCCCCCCCCCCCCCCCCCACACACACAGTGCCCCCAGACCGAATGAATCCCCCTGCCCGCGGATCGGCCCTCCCTGACTGTGGCGACACCGGACTGAGTGTGCCGGACTGAGAAATATTTTAATTAGCTTCTTTTCTGTTACAATGGCCATGATTTACTGGCCTCGTTGCGACCGCTTTGGTGGCGCAACGAGGTTGTTGAATCGCGCGAGAGGCCTTTCGCGAGATTCACGATGCTTGAGATATCTCACGAGATTCATCCGAACCTTGCAAGACGTCACGATCTGGATCTCGCCCTCACTGGGCGAAATACAGAAAAACATACTTCAATGAGCTGTGTCAAGTTGTGGAGGGCACACCTGTTTCCAATCGGCACCGGAGTCAATAATGTTGCCAATTAATAATGATGCTCTTCAGAGTCGCCAGGTATCAAATGATACCACCACAAGGCTTTATCGGATATCGATCAAAGGACCACACAACCAGTTAGTCAGTTCAAGTTCAAAGGTGGCTTATTTACACACAAGGATTACTTTGACATCCAACACAAAACACTACAAGTTAAACTACACCTAACAACTACAATAACCTATACTTAACTTCAGGGCAACTGGCTCTATGCAGAGAGTCAATAGCAAGTGGTAGAACAAACAGGCATAGAAGCTAATCATCAATAAATTTATCAGAACTTTGTTCAATCCAACCTATTTTGCCTACTTAAAAAATGTTCAGCAAGTTCAAATGTGCTCCCAATTTCCTCATTAAAAGATTTATAAAAGCTATACTCTTTGGCTGTGATATACAAGCCACCTATCGTGACCTTGAAACTTTCCACGCAGTCGAACAGAATAGGACTGAACTGTTTGTTTCTCTATTCATCATTTCAAATGCAAAAAGGAGTAACGGAACACAGATATGCAGCTCAAGTAGGTTACTAATATTTTGCATTTCTTGCTATAGAATTTAATTTTTAAAACTGCACGCAGCAACCCACAATCCAGTTTGCGACAGGAAAGCTGCATCGCAGGAGAGAATGCTACAATGTCTACATGTTGTGGTCAAATAATGGCTCTCACTAAACTTAGGCACTATTTATCAATCCTGTTATCAGAGCAGTTTATCTCCCCTTTTTCAAAAGAGAAAAGCATTTTAGAACAAAATTATTCTCTTTCAACTATTCTTGGTGATCTGGTAACAAAAATGCCGAGTTTCTTAAAGGGAATCTCTACTTTGAAACCAATAATGGTTAAAAAAAAATATAGATGAAAGCAAAATACATTGGATGCTGGAAATTTGAAATACAAAAAGACAATGCTGGAAATCCGCATCCACCCAAGCCACATTTGTGGAGAGAAGAACAGAATCAGGTGGATTGTCTTTCGCCAGACATGGGGCAAGATAAAGTCACACCATGTACAGAGAGAGGAAAGGGGGCAGGGATGGAAAGAACAAATTGGAAGGTCTGCAATAGACTGAAAATGGGAATGATTAAAAATGACAAAAGAGAAGGTTGCAAAAGACAAAATGACCACCCACTATTGCTTGAAATGTTCACTGGTGAAGCATGCCCTAAACATTGTGTCCAGTGAGCCTTCAAATTGATCACTTTACCTGTGAAGGAACAAGAGTCTCCAGTTACTGATTAGCCTGAGAGGTGAACTCATGATAGATGCCCTGGCCTACTAACTCTCCATCGGTAGATGGCACAGCCAACTCAATGCTGTTCCACCGGAAAAATGGTCTCCAATGTCTCCTGCCACTGCTCGATGATCCTGGACAGGAAAAAAGTGCAAATAAACAAGCGTAAAAACTTACCTAACATCAGGATAAAAGCAGGTCAAGTTAGCGCTGTCCCATTAATACCCATTCAACTAGTTCAGTGCTTTCATGAAAAAACTTTTTTAAAAAGGGTCGGGAGTTTAAATGTGGCACACTTTTAGCCGGCATGTCTGTGCATTGGGGCTTCCGGTAGTCTGGATGCGAATGTGCGGCATACAATCTCCATACGCCAGAGGATTATGCAGAAGTTACAGGCCAAATCTCCTTTTTTCTCTGAAACTACTTCAAAGAAATAGTTCTTCTTTTGTGCCAAACACTTCCAACACGTCTCACCAATTTCCAGTGCAGCCCCATTCTGTCCAAAGCTTGAACATCTGGACTGGCAACTCGACCAATTCTCACACAAATGGGCAGAATACAGCAAAAAGGCTCATCATCTGTCAGAAAAACGCATTTGATCCCCTCCCTCCCCGGCATTCTTCATCAATGGTCACTGCTCCACTAACCATTTTTCTTCGAAGTGGGGGGTGGAGAGTGACAAGTGTAAGCAGTGCAGAAGAGAAAAGTGAAGAGATGGAGATGCTGGTGAGGGAGAATTCATTGTATGTGCATTTATTGTTCATTAAGACTAACATCTGTGAAGTGATGGCAGCCAGAGTGCAGAGGACGGGGAAAGCAAAAATAGATGTGAGAATGATTTGTGGCTTTGGCAGAATTACGGTTTATAACCTTCATTTGCCTCTAGTCCCCTGCCCTACCTGCTGGATGGCTAGCCCAGTGTGTGGCAGCACAGGAGAACAATGGCAGGGACAAACCATTAGAGAGGAGGTGGTGACTGGGCGGGGGGGGGGGGGGGGGGGGGGACGGCAGGGGACAACAACAATAACAACATGGATTTATAGAGCATGTTTGTTGTACAAAAAAGTCTCAAGTTGTTTGCACAGAAACATAATGGAAAAAAATTCTCACTATAAATTTGATTTTAGGAGTGGTGACTAATACCTGTAAATGGGAGAGCTTGTTTGGGGTAATGAAGAAAAGTGGCCCAAAACATGAGGTTCAGGCAGCTGAAGATATGGGTGCCAAATTGGGGTGCATAAAAAGAATGCACTTGAGACCAGACAAGCAGCATTCAGACATTAATCATTGCAATGCAAAATATACCCTACACCTGGCCATCATATATTTGCTAAATGCCCTCAAATGTTGTCTGCAGAAATATGAATTGCATAGTAGTTGTGGCTTTCTAACCTTCAGACTTGTCCATACCAATGCACTCCTGGAAGGCTGGAAAATCCCAGCCATAATCTCAAGTAATCTATCTTGGCTTCAGATGAGAGTGGGCGGGATTCTCCGGTCTTGTCCATGGCGGGACCCGTCGCGAGCAAGAACGGGAAATTCCATTCACTGTCAACGGCACCGGAAAATCCCAGCCGCAAACGAGGACGGAGGATTTTCAACCAATGAAACAAATAGTTAAACAGACTGTATTCTGCGCAAACTCTGTTGACTTCTCTTTCTGTTGCTGTTCACTGTCCATGGAGAAGAAGATGTTGTTTGCTCAAACAAGGAGGGTATCTGTCACTTAATTTACATATCGCTGGTCGGCTCACATTGTTTTTGTCCTCGGTGCAAGGCAAAGGCTATCTTGAAACATAAATCATTGGTATGGAGAAATCACCGACGGAGGAAATTAGCTTTAAGTTTGGTCAGAGCATACTGACATAACTGTGCCAAAGTTTCCACGTAAAACACAGGCCTGTTTTGACAACAACAGTGCCTAAACCTAGCAGGTTTATTAAAGTGTAAATGGATACCTGAGCAAAAGCAATCCCACAATATAAATATACACCTGATTTGGTGACCTCACTAGATATTCACCTTTACAGTTTGTTGTTGACATCGACTTTGTCTTTGGCTTCATGGCTCGGACAGTTTGCACAGTTTTTACAAAATAGGCTTTGAAGATGTGAAGGGTCGTTGGAGGGGTTCCTGAAGGTGAGGCTGCAACAAAGGCATTTCACACTCACCCACCAGTATCCCCCAAGTGGAATCTACAAAGACAATTTGCTTATTTTGTTGCTGGCTGTGAGTGATCTAACATGTGATCCATAAAGGGCCCCAAGAGAAAAGCTGAAAACCAGTTTTTTGTTTCTTAAAGCCAGGAAAATGCTGATTTGCAGTTTTGGTGGGGCGGGCCAGGTGAAAAAGGAGCAACAAAAATGAAATCAAGATTTGTTCCCTCACCTAAGATTTGTCAAAACAGCACTGTGTGCAAAGACTGATTTACAGGGGAAATTGACACATTTATGCCAAAATAGTCTGACCAAACTTAGAGCCAGTTTTCGCCATACATCTGCGATCCTGAACTTTGTTATTTCAGGGTACCCTTTGCCTTCAATCGGGGACAAAAAGGATGTGTCAAAAAAAATGACTATTTACTTTATCCCTGTTTGATTGAGCAAATAATCTAATCTCCTTCCCCATGGACTGTGAGCAGCTACAGAAAAATAAACCCATTCAGTCTTTTTTTTTAAAGAACTTGGATTTCTGTACTTTCGGTATGAGCAAAAGGTGTGTGACTAATTCTGCTTATTGCACTGCAGGCAATTTTGTTACTGCCTGCAGCTGTTTTAACTAATTCTGCTGCCTCAGCATAGGCCCCAATATCCTGAGTGGCTCATGTAAGATTGTGGCTGGAAGTGGTGGAAATCTTTTGAGAAGTCAATCTGTGCTGTGATTCTTTGAGGAATGGCTGACTGTGTGAGAGACTGGGTATCACGGTTTTCAGATAATGGATTGGAGATCGTAGTGCACAACATGGAGAACAGGGGGGAGACACTGTATCTGCCCTGGGGCAGGAAGCCCTAAACAGACATTGGGAAGAAATAGCAGTGGAGGTCAATGCCAGGAATGTAGCTCCAAAAATATGGATGCCCAAATTCTTACCCCGAATCCCATTCACCTACCATCTCCTTCTCAATGGGGCCTTTAAAGTCACCAGCATTATAGCAGCTAATGCCATAAAAAGAAGCACCCCCCCTTTGCTCTGCTCCTTTTGCACTTAGCTGCTGGAGCTGGGAGACGCGTCACGAGGAATTTTAACCACCTGACAAAGGTAGTGAAATCAATCTTCAAACAGCATATCCTACCACATCCACCACTAGCTGTGGTGATATGCATCACTGTAGATACACAAGGGGTTAATGTAAGTACATGTAGACTAGCTAGACACTAGAGGGAGCACCAGAGACATGATACACAGACATTCAACCAATAGGTCAGGAAGATAGGACACGACCAATGGGCATTCACGATACACACAGAGGTGACACTACCACAGGAGGGCATTACACCAACCCATATATAAAGGACACAGCACACATGATCTTCCTCTTTCCATGGAGACACTCAGTGAGGACAGACACAGGATTGATTCAACATCACACCCACCACGTGGATTGTAGCAGACTGGTTCGTCAGCCTGAGTAGCTATAAAAGGATTAACAGTAGAGGTGAATCCAAGTAGGAGAATTGTTAATAGTTTAATAAACGTGTTGAAATTATCTCCACGTCTGAACCTTCCTTTGTCAGACTGAACATCAAGGAAGCAGCTTATGCTACGCCAAGAGCATAACAAGACATGGTACCAGTTGAGTGACTGTTTCATTCCATATAGTTACAACTCAGCAAACAGTGACAACCAGCAACGACACCCAGGCAAGATGATGTTCGGGATTCCGGTTCCGCAGCAGCTCAGGTACCAAGGTAATCTCAGTGAAATCTGGCGTTGGTTCAGGTAGAGATTCGAGATCTACCTGGTAGCGTCCGACCTAGATGGCGTGGCGGATGCAGAGAAATAAAGCTTCTACTCACCATCGTGGGTCCAGAACCAGCTGAAATCTTTCAGACCTTCAAATACTCAAAGGGGCAAAACAAGAGTGATTTCCAGGCAGTCCTGGACAAATTCCAAGAATTCTGCGAGGAGAATACAAGAAAAAACAGTAAAAGAAGCCCCAAAACTCACCATGAGGTAGGCTTGCAGCAGAAATCTGCAGTTTTGAATTGCAGCCATCTTGGTAAAGGTACTGCACATGCGCAGTGGAGAATAAGGCCCCAAGTAAAGGAACAGTGATCTGAGCATGCCCAATCGCATCCTACGACCGACGTCACACACATCATGACATCAGAGGCATCGGACCACGCCCACTTAAAGGGGAAATGTCCCAAAACACGAAAAAAAATGTAAAGCTCTGAAACCTGATTCTTTCACCTGGAACGACAGCACAATGCCTGAACTTCGACCAGTAGCTGAAAGTAACCTCCGCAGAACCCTGCAACAAGCAGTTAGCACCGCACAAAGAGATGATTCAGTCCTTGAATACTACGACTCCGACCTTGATTTCTTCTTTGGACATCACGAGCCCAATGCCAGCTCCAACACAAAAAGTGATGATATGGTCCTAGAAGACTACGACTCAGACGAAGCTTTCATCATTCGAGATGGTGACCCCAGTACCGAATCCGACACAGACGCGGATGTGTTCTTCGGATTTGAGGATCTTCAGCCCAGCATATATGACATCCCGACTCGTGAGTGCAGGATTATGCTGTGGCCTGACACCAAGAGACAGAGTGGTAGAAGCCTACAGAGAGCGGCCTGCTGCCACACAGAGAGTGATCCGCGCACCACAATGGGTTCCCGACTCCACACAGAGAGTGGTCCACACACCACAAAGGGTCCCAGCCTCTACACAGGAAGCGATGAAAGACTCAACAGGGAGACAACTGCATGTCTCCACACAAGAAGTGACTCCAGTGTCACAAGCCTCCTCAGCGAGCTCGTGGACAGACTCCACGATAGAAGAGACGCAAGACTCTACACGCAGTCCTTGCATGAACAAGAAGTGACTCGAGTGACACAAGCCTCCACAGCGAGTTTGTGAACAGTCTCCACAATAGAAGCAACGCAAGACTCCAAAGCGCAGTCCTTGCATTAACAAGACCATGAGGGTCTAGCAACCATTTCTGAGCAATCAGCAGCAGAGAATGCAAGCCTGCCATGCTCAAGTGAACAACAGAAAGACTATGACAGTCTGCCACACTCCAGTGAACAGCAAAGTGACAATGACAGTCCACCCACATTGTTTGAGCCACCAGAAGAAGACTCTGACAGTCTACCTACCCTAAGTGAACAACAAGAAGCTACTGAGGCTGTATCCACTGTATGTGAGACGAGTGACAACAGCATCCCACTTCCCTACAATATCTGCAATGTGACAGACCTCAGCTAGTGTGTACAGAGGCACTCGCCGATCACAGTGAGACCATTGGTGACCCCGGTGACACCACGTTACTTCAAGCCTCATTCGCTCGAGCATCTCCACAAGCAAATGCATTCCTGAATGTTTTGACTCCTGACGTGGAGCATCAAGAAATGTCAGATGACTCTAGTGAACCTGCTATGACTCCGGACGGGGAGCAACAACAAACCAAAACTGACTCAGGTGACACAGACCAGACTCCGGATGGGGAGCATCGACAAACCAACACTGACTCAGGTGAAAGAGACCAGACTCCAGATGGGGAACAACCACAAGCCAAAGCTGATTCAAGTAAGCCGGACATGACTCCAGACGGTGAGTGCCGCAAACTCAGTGATGGCACGCTCAAGGAAACAGCAGATGCCACAAAGCACGCTAACATGAGTAACTGTGTGAAGGACTCGTATTATCCACAGAGTGTGGTCCTTGAGCGCAGTGAACACAACAACAGAACCAACCAACACAACATCACATCCTATGAAAACCATATCAAAGACAACAACATGATGCATACCAAAGACAACATCGTCGAGAGCAAGCAAGACAAAGGCTACACCAATGGAACTATGACTGATACAACATGGTACAACTCTGCCCATGAGGGACACTGTTACTGCTCAGCTCAGTACAATGACATACCACGGCAGGACGATGCATCTTCCCAATTCACGTGTGCTGCACTACCGACAGGCAACCTGGCTTTCAGGACAGATGCCATCCAACATCTCTATCACAAGCATCGGAAGAAAAAAAGACTCCAAATCAGATAACAAAGTGATTTGACCACTTCTTGGTTCCTTATGCACAGGGACACTGATGATGTTCACAAGGACATGCCACCATCAAAATCACCAACTCACCAACCCAACAAGAAAGATATTCGACCATGATAATTGACTGTACCAGATGTGAATGACTGGTTTTGGACTCACATATATGATTTGGACTTATTGTTTAATGAGTGTTATCATAACTTGTACAGAGCATCGCTTATCTACCTTTTTTTTGTTCAATTTTCTTCAACAGTGTACAGAAAATATGTAACACGAATAAAGGGGGATGTGGTGATATGCATCACTGTAGATACACAAGGGGTTAATGTAAGTACACGTAAACTAGCTAGACACTAGAGAGAGCACCAGAGACATGACACACAGACATTCAACCAATAGGTCAGGAAGATAGGATACGACCAATGGGCATTCACGATACACACAGAGGTGACACTACCACAGGGGGGCATTACACCAACCCATATATAAAGGACACAGCACACATGATCTTCCTCTTTCCAGTGGAGATAGTGAGTACAGACACAGGGTTGATTCAATATCACACCCACCACGTGGATTGTAGCAGACTGGTTCGTCACTCTGAGTAGCTATAAAAGAATTAACAGTAGAGGCGAATCCGAGTAGGAGAATTGTTAATAGTTTAATAAACGTTTTGAAGTTATCTCCACGTCTGAACCTTCCTTTGTCAGAGTGAACATCAAGGAAGCAGCTTATGCTATGCCAAGAGCATAACAAGCCTCATCCATTACTCAATTCATTACATCCCACTCACCCATCCATTAACAATTTCCAGCAATAAGTATTCAACCGATCAATTCATAAGCTTTACCTCGCTCATAACACTTGGCCATTGGGGAAAACCTCGGACCATTCAGCACATCGGTATCTATTCAATCATGGCAGTCATATCGTCCAACTTACCAACAAGCACCCATTAATTTACTTCCCTCATTCACGCAGGAGAAAGTGGTGCAAACAGCCAGCACCAGCAAAGACTGCATGAGGACAAGTGTTTTAAACCCTGATGATAAAGATTATTGTCCTGTAATGTTAACTCTGCTTCTCTCTCCGTAGATGCTGCCGGACCTGTTGAGTATTTCCAGCATTTTCTGCTTTAATTTCTGATTTCCAGCTTTTGTATAGAGGATAGCTGATAGGTGCACTGAACCAAATGATTGGTGCTGCTGGAACCTTGCGGAAAGGCTGTGTTCAATGTTGTAGAGTATGGATGAGTCAAGCTTCAACTTGACAAACGGTTTCCACAGAGCTTGCAGTCCATCTTATCCAACATGGAGCAGGCAGTCACCTTCATCAGCAGATCTGTGGAACCAAGCATGATGCAACATCCAGCATTGGCACAGCTTCCATTGCAGCACAAGCAGCTTCCGTCAAAGGTCTGGTTCTGCAGAGTAAGCTTAGGCCGCTGCCTTCTAAACAATGTCAAGGCTCTGGATTCCAGTGTTGGAAAGAACTTTCCCAAACCTCACAGCGATCCATCACCCTGTTTTTCAGAAGATCAGTGGAATTGTTGAGGCACTGCCCTGGAACAGAGGCAGCGATTCCTGGAGCGTAAATTGCTGTCCTGCTCCAACATTTGCAGCTCCTTAAGTGCCATTGCTGTTGTCTGTCAACCAACCAAAGCAAACTGCTTGGAGCCAGGCTGGAGCTGCGTCCTTGAGGCCCAGAGCTCATGAGGTTGCCAGCCATCATCTTCTACAGTCTCCTCAATGGAAGGTCAGCAGCCACGTTGCAACCAATGATAAAATACCTCCTTGGAGCGCTATAATCAGCAAAGAAACAGAGGAGATATAGAACATAGAACATAGAACAGTACAGCACAGAACAGGCCCTTCGGCCCTCAATGTTGTGCCGAGCCATGATCACCCTACTCAAACCCACGTATCCACCCTATACCCGTAACCCAACAACCCCCCCCTTAACCTTACTTTAATTAGGACACTACGGGCAATTTAGCATGGCCAATCCACCTAACCCGCACATCTTTGGACTGTGGGAGGAAACCGGAGCACCCGGAGGAAACCCACGCACACAGGGGGAGGATGTGCAGACTCCACACAGACAGTGACCCGGCCGGGAATCGAACCTGGGACCCTGGAGCTGTGAAGCATTTATGCTAACCACCATGCTACCCTGCTGCCCCCTGCAGTATATAGTAAGTGAAAGGTACAGACGTGATTATTTAATGCGAAAATTTATATAATTGGGTGAAAATGTAAAATTTTGCATTGTTTTATTTTTTGTATTGTGGAAAGCTAATGGGATGGACAATGATAGAAGAAAGGTAAGGTGCTTGGAACTATTAGTGAATGGAGACATGTGGCTGAGGTTCATAGTGCTGCTTACGCACAATTTGATCTGGTCGAATAGCTGTACACTCCCTTTCTCTTCCTATTCCAATTTCTCCACTTTCTGTTCTCATCCACTGCTGATGGAAGGCGGAAAGGGCTATTCTCTCATAATAGTCAAGCTATGCTGCACTTTCAGTTTGTTACCACACATCTTAGCACCCACTCAGCTGAGTACTGCAGGGTTCCTCCAGAGTGATCCTCTAAACAGTGTAAGTTTTGCTTGTGGATATAACCTCCTACTGAGAGTGCTTTCCCCCTCCTCCCTCTTCTAACAGCTTGTCTTGCTCTGTGTGGCCTCTCTTCGTACTCCCACTCAAGCCGGTTGTGACTGCAGCAGTGAAGCATCTCCCTGCTCCAGCGGCCAAGTGCACAAGGAGCAGAGCAAAGTGGGGTGCGCCCTCTTTTTATGGCACTAGCTGCTATACATCTGGTGACTTTAAAGGTCCCATTGAATAGGAGAAGGTACGTGAATGGGATTCAGGGTATGGATTCGGATAGCAAGTGGGTGTTTGGACATTGGGAGGATGGGAGAGAGAGATCCAGTCATTACAGAGAGGGATCCAGACATTGAGGGGGTAGGGGTCCAGGCATCATGGGGGTATGGGCTGGACCATGGGGGTATCAAATCCAGAGGGGGTGGGTGGGTTACGTTAAGCCGGTGGGGGGGTGGGGGGGGGAGTCGGGTCCGTGGTTTGGATGGTGGGGGGGTGTTGTCAGGCGGTGGGTGTTGAGTCGGAGCTGGGTGTTGGGTCGAAGGAGTCAGGTGAGGTCAGGGAGAGTTTTGACCGGGTCAGGGGAGGTCGGGGCAATGGAAAATTGTCGGGTCTGTGTTTTAAAAATAATTACTCTGGTGTTAGAAGTGCTTTAGTTTCACGTCTAACTCTTTTCGAATGACGATGAGTATAAAACTGACAGAACCATCAGAAGTTAGTGATTTAAATCACTTTGCCGGATGTTCCCAGACCAGCACAATTGTCTAGGGGAAGTTAGCCCTTCTGGGCAACTTCTGGTCATGTAAACCCTTACATGGGTACTTCCAAGAGGGTCCATCACATCTTTGGGGTACCCCAAAGGAGCCAGTGAGCTATGGTCCAATGCTTTGGAGGAGAGAAACTCAGACAGTAACTTCCTGATCTCTGTGTTTCACTGCATATGGGCAGGTGCCAGAAGTGGCTTGCTGACTTCCTCCATAATGACGTGAGTGTTGTTAGCCTCAATGTTATTTTTACTACAAAAAACAGACCAATGTTTTAAACAGTGAGCCCAGTGTAACGAACCAGAGAATTGACTGAAATTATAAACAGCTTTTCTCTGTTTCACTGCACCACTGCCCCAAAAAGCTTTGACCATACAAATACTTCCATGAAGTCTGCCCCTCTTTAAACACAACTCAAGCTAGGACCAGCAGATTTGCAGCACCACTTCCCTACCCCCGAGAGCCAAAATCCTTCCCAATCCCAGAAGTGAAATGACAATGTTTCTGAGCATGAATAGGCACCATGTAACAAGTGGGATGTAGATCAGGATTTCATATTCCCACATCAAAAAATGTCTCAATAGGAGCAAACATGAAACGGGAGAGAAATCTGCATCCAGTGGGAATGTTAATCTTCCCAACGCCACACCCACTATCTTCTTCGAGCCAAAGGTTGGGAACAGCTGAATGATTCACCTTTCCTCCCACAGGGGGCATCTGCTTGAAACCTATGTCGAGAAAACAGAGGCAGATTTAACCAACAACAACTTGCATTTGTACAGCACCGATGATGTATGATGAAGAGTTTGTTTAGAGAGTGGACCTTAATAATTATCTGGGGCTGGATTCTCCGCTTTGTGATCCGGAAGAGAGAATGGCGATCGGACGGAGAACCGCTCAAAATGGAAAAACAATCTCTTTTGCGCCTGACACTGATTCCGACGTCTTGCTTTGGTTCCTCACTAGCGGCCATATTGAGGTTTGTGCTCCATGCCAGCTGATCCACGCAAAACCATCATTTACATGGATATTAATATAATTAACGGTTTGGACACTTCATGCTCCACCCCTCCACGACACTCCGCTCCTCTTCGGTGAAAGTCTCATAGGCGAGAATTGGTACAAGCATTTATAAAGTGGGGATTGACTGCGGAGGGGGAGCTAAGAAAACACTGAAATAAACCTCAATGCCAGGCTTGTTGAAAGGTGGCTGGCCGGGCCGTAGTCAATGGCAGGGAATACCTTTGTGCCATGTTCGTGGACCAATGTCCCCACAAGATTGGGATGGCCTGGCTCAGACTGCCTTTGCTGCAGTCTGCTATTTAAACACACCCCTCTGGTGCTACTTATAAACTCCTGGCTGCTCACACTGCTGAGTGCTGCCTGTGCCCTTTTGATGTGGACAGGGGCCCCCACACAGTCCACAAGCACCTTGCCGAACAGTTCCCCAAAAGCCGGCACATAGGTGCATTGCAGTTTGGGGTTTCCCCATAACCTGTCAGGTTCTGAAAATCTTGCTACATCCTTGTGGAGGCATGGCCAGTACAAATTCTAGCTGATGTGGTCTTGGGTTTTTTTTTGTATACCAACATGCTCAGCCATTGGATTTTGAGTTCATAGAATCCAGAATCCTAGGATCATAGAATCCTAGAATCATAGCATCATAGAATCTACAGTGGGATTAAGGATGAGGGCCGCGATTCTGTGGTCCGGTGCCAGAGTGCCGACGCCGGTTCTGAGACCCGATTCTCAGGTCCTGGGGGCGCCAGCATGCTGCTGGAGTGGCCCACGCAACTCCAGCTGCCAGCCCTGGCGTCGACCCGGCACCGCGGGGTCCGCGCATGCGCAGTGGCCTTCTTCCCCGCTCCGGCCCCGACGCCAAATGGCGGAGGGATCCAGAGCCGGCGCGGAGGAAAGGAGGCCCCCGACAGAGAGGCCGGCCCGATCATGTGCACTAGCAGTTCTCGATAAAATGTATGTAAGGCCCATTAATGAAGTTTACGCTCGCCATGTGTTCACGACTCGCCGCCAGCGGCCTATGGAATCACTCACCGAATTCCTAAGGGAACTTAATAATTTGTCCAATGACTGTAATTACCATGCGGTTACCGCGGCTCAACACAGGGAATTGGCGGTACGCGATGTTTTTGTAGCGGGCATCAGGTCTAACTATGTGAGCCAACGACTGCTGGAAAAGGGGGCCCAGGACTTAGAAACGACTATGAAAGCTGCTACCACGATGGAGGTCTCCATCCGCAGCCTTAACTCGTTCCCCGCGGACCCCGTGACCCAATCATGGGCCCGCGACCAGCAACTCCCCAGGCCTGTGCTACGCGGCCGCCCAGCCACCATGCTGCCCCAGCCAGCCACTATGCTGCTCCAGCCTGCCACTATGCTGCTCCAGCCTGCTATTTCTGCGGCCAGAATCAGCACCCGCGGCAGCACTGCCCGGCCCGCAACGCGACCTGCAGCAGCTGCGGGCGGAAAGGCCACTACGCAAGAGTGTGCCTCGCAAAAAGTGCCCCAGCTTCCAACTCCCCAGCGACTCGCAGTAATCGCTCCCCTCATTCGCAGGCCCGCGGGGCCTGAAACGCTGCGGCCTATGCCCTGACTCCGCCCCGTCCAGCCACGTGCGATCCATGGGTGCCGCCATCTTGGAAAACCTCCACCATGCGGCCGGCCACGTGCGACTCATGGGGGCCGCCATCTTGGATGCCATCTTCCTCGCCGCCCGCCATGTGTGATCCACGGGCCCGATCGGCATCTCCGCGCTCGGACAATTCTGCGGAGGAATTCGAATTCGACTATGAACTCAGAAGGCAGTCATCACGGGGCCACTCCAGCACAGCTGATCGAGCCACCAACTACCCGCAACTCAGCGCGGTCACCCTGGACCAATCACGACCAAAGAATCTACGAAATTCGATGGCAGAGGTCCACATCAACGGGTACAAAACGCCATGCCTCTTCGACTCCGGGAGCACGGAGAGCTTCATACACCCAGACCTGGTAAGACGCTGTTCGCTCCCCATTTTCCCCGTGCAGCAAACTATCACGCTCGCTTCAGGCTCCCACTCGGTCCAGATCCAGGGGCGCACCGCCGCGACACTCACAATCAGAGGTGCTAGTTACTCGAAATTCAAACTCTACGTTTTGCACGAACTCTGCGCGCCACTCTTATTAGGCCTAGACTTCTAATGCAACCTCAAGAGCCTCACTCTCAGCTTCGGAGGGCCCCTGAACCCACTCACGATCTGCAGCCTCACTACGCTGCGAATTCCCCCCCCTCCTCTCTTTGCCAATCTCACTAAGGACTGTAAACCCATAGCCACTCGTAGCAGGCAGTATAGCCTGCAGGATAGGATATTTGTCAGAGCAGAAGTCCGAAGGCTACTCAGTGAGGGGGTTATAGAGGCCAGCAATAGTCCCTGGAGAGCTCAGGTGGTGGTTGTTAAGACCGGGGAAAAATTCCGTATGGTGGTCGACTACAGTCAGACCATAAATAGATTTATGCTCCTCGACGCATATCCCCTCCCCAGGATTGCAGACATGGTAAACCAGATCGCCCAGTACCGGCTCTTTTCCCCGGTGGATCTGAAGTCTGCATACCACCAGCTTCCAATCCACCCGGAGGACCGCCACTACACGGCATTCGAGGCCGATGGCCGCCTCTTCCATTTCCTCCGGGTCCCTTTCGGCGTCACTAATGGGGTTTCGGTGTTCCAACGAGCAATGGACCGAATGGTGGACCAGTACAGGCCGCGGGCCACGTTTCCGTACTTAGACAATGTCACCATCTGCGGCTATGACCAGCAGGACCACGACGTCAACCTCCACCGTTTTCTCCAGACGGCACAGAAACTGAATCTCACGTACAACAAGGAGAAATGCGTTTTCCGCACATCCAGACTAGCCATCCTCGGCTATGTCGTGGAGAAGGGAGTCCTGGGCCCCGACCCGGACCGTATGCGCCCCCTCTTAGAACTCCCCCTCCCCCATTGCCCCAAGGCCCTCAAACGGTGCTTGGGATTTTTTTCCTACTACGCCCAGTGGGTCCCTCAATATACGGACAAAGCCCGCCCACTCTTTAGGACCACACGATTTCCCCTGTCAGCCGAGGCACGCCAGGCCTTTGGCGGCATCAAGGAGGACATCGCCAAAGCAGCCATGCGGGCGGTGGATGAATCCACTCCATTCCAGGTTGAGAGCGATGCCTCAGAGGTAGCTCTTGCAGCCACGTTAAATCAGGCAGGGAGACCAGTTGCATTTTTCTCCCATACCCTCTCCGCTTCAGAACTCCGACACTCTTCAGTCGAGAAAGAAGCACAAGCCATTGTGGAGGCTATCTGTCACTGGAGGCACTACCTCGCAGGTAGGAGGTTCACCCTCATCACTGACCAAAGATCGGTTGCCTTTATGTTTGATAACTCGCAAAGGGGCAAAATAAAAAACGACAAAATTCTGAGGTGAAGGATCAAATATTGACCCGGGAAGCTCAACAAGCCTCCGGATGCCCTATCCCGCGGGACATGCGCCAGCGCGCAGATCGACCGATTTAAAGTCATCCACAATGACCTCTGCCACCCGGGGGTCACCCGGCTCGCCCACTACATCAGGGCCCGAAACCTGCCTTTCTCCAACGAGGAGGTAAAAGCGGTCACCAGGGACTGCCTGATCTGTGCGGAGTGCAAACCGCACTTCTATAGACCAGACAGGGCCCACCTGGTCAAGGCTTCTAGACCCTTTGATCGCCTCGCGATCGATTTCAAAGGGCCACTCCCCTCAACTAACAAGAACGTTTACTTCTTAAACGTCGTAGATGAGTTCTCCCGTTTCCCATTCACTATCCCGTACCCCAACGTGACCTCCCACACAGTCATTAGGGCCCTGCATAGCATCTTGACCCTGTTTGGTTTCCCCAGCTACGTACACAGCGACCGGTGTTCGTCCTTCATGAGCGACGAGCTGCGTCAGTACCTGCTCGACAAGGGCATTGCCTCAAGCAGGACTACCAGCTACAACCCCAGGGGGAACGGGCAGGTGGAAAGGGAGAACACAACGGTCTGGAAGACCGTCCTACTGACCCCCCAGTCTAGAAAGCTCCAAGTCTCCCAGTGGCAGGAAGTCCTCACAGACGCACTCCACGCTATTAGGTCCCTTTTGTGCACGGCGACCAACCAGACCCCTCCCGAGAGGCTCTTCATTTTTCCAGGGGCACTACCAGGGGGGTCTCACTTCCGGCATGGCTGAGGACGCCGGGCCCCGTACTTCTGAGGAAACACGTCAGGGCGCACAAAACCGACCCCCTTGTTGAGAAGGTGCACCTGCTCCACTCCAACCCCCAGTACGCATTCGTCGAGTTCCCTGACGGCCGCCAGGACACAGTATCCCTCCAGGATCTGGCACCCGCCGGATCCAGCGCCCCCTCTACCCCCAAAGAAGGACCTCTTACCCTACACCCCATGCTGCCGCCCCCTCGCGCTCCCGAGCCCACGAGCTTGCTCCACCAGTTCCGCACCCCCGCGCCGGCCAGCCCCCAGCAGCCCCAGTCCCCGGTCGAACCAGGAGAGTATGAAGCTCGGACACAACCCTCCTTGGAGTCCCCCATCGTACCCCAGCACACTACACCCATCCAGCCATCGCAAGAGGCTGCAACCCTGGTGCTCTGCAGATCACAGCGGACAATTCGACCCCCGGACAGACTGACTTTATAGACCACCACCCCCGCCGGACTTGATTTTATTGCAGGGGGTGAATGTGGTGAATGTAATATAGATGTATATATGTTAATTCACACTGTCTTTGTAAGCGCAGTAGCGCTATCCTACCACTAGGGGGAGTAGCGCTGGGAGCACTCAGGAACTTGTACTGGGCTCCACCCTTGGCTCCGCCCACGACTCCTCCCCCTAGTGCAGCTGTATAAATACCCTTGTCCAGTGTCAGCCTGAGTTCACTACGAGTTCATCGACAGGTAACAGGCTGACTCTGAAGTAAGTCGATTAAAGCCTAGATTCACATCGGAAACATGTGTCTGGTGAATTGATGGTTCCATCAGTGGTGTCACCAGAGTCACCAGTGGTCTCACTGTGATCGTTGAGTGCCTCTGTACACACTAGCTGAGGTCTGTCACATTGCACATCTTGTATGGGAAGTGGGATGCTGTCGTCACTTGTCTCACATACAATGGGTAGAGCCTCAGTAGCTTCTTGTTGTTCACTTGAGCTGGGTATACTGTCAGAGTCTTCTTCTGGTGGCTCAAACAATGTGGGTGGACTATCATAGTCACTTTGTTGTTCACTTGAGCTGGGTAGACTATCAGAGTCTTCTTCTTGTGGCTCAAACAATGTGGGTGGACTGTCAGTCACTTTGTTATTGACTGGAGCGTGGTAGACTGTCATAGTCTTCTTGCTGTGCACTTGAGCATGGCAGACTTTCATAGTCTTTCTGTTATTCACCTGAGCGTGGCAGATTTGCATTGTCTGCTGCTGGTTGCTCAGAGGAGGTTGCTAGACCATCATGGTCTTGTTCATGCTAAGACTGCACTTTGGTGTCTTGCATTGCTTCTATCGTGGAGACTGTCCACGAGCTCGCTGTGGAGGCTTGTGTCACTCGAGTCACTTCTTGTTCATGCAAGGACTGCGTGTCGAGTCTTGCGTCTCTTCTATCATGGAGTCTGTCCATGAGCTCACTGTGGAGGCTTTCATCGCTTCCTGTGTAGAGGCTGGGACCCTCTGTGGTGCGTGGACCACTCTCTGTGTGGAGTCGGGAACCCTTAGCGGTGTGTGGACCACTCTCTGTGTGGAGTCGGGAACCCTTAGCGGTGCGCGGATCACTCTCTGTGTGGCAGCAGGCCGCTCTCTGTGGGCTTGTACCGCTCTCTGTCTCTTGGTGTCAAGCTGCAGCATAATCCTGCACTCACGAGTCGGGATGTCATATATGCTGGGCTGAAGATTCCCCAATCCGAACAACTCGTCATCGGGGTCTTGAATGTACAACACGTCTAGTTGGGGTTCGGATTTGGTACTGGGGTAGCCTCACAACGTGAAAGCTTCATCTGAGTCATTGTCTTCCAAGACCATATCATCACGTTTTGTGTCGGAGCTGGCATTGGGCAAGCGTTTGGAAATTGTAGGAACCAACAGATCTTCCCTGCTCGGTGCTCGGGCCTGCAAACTCCTGAACCTAGTGTAGCGGGTTCACACCATGTCATCCGCAGAGGCAACAGCCTTGCCAGATGTTAACTTTCAAGCCCAACCCGATGACATCATAGCACAATACCACAGTGTGTTTGAAAGTATGGGCACACTCCTTTACCGATACAAAATTCCGTTGAAGCCAAATGACATCCCTGTGGTCCATGCACCGTGTCGGGTGCCGACACCCCTTAAGGACCACCGCAAGCAGCAGCTGCAAGACCTCCAGGACCAGGGCGTCGTTTCAAAGGTCACGGAACCCACGGACTGGGATAGCTCCATGGTTTGTGCCAAAAGGCCATCAGGGTAACTTTGAATCTGTATCGACCCCAAATATTTGAACCGTGACATCATGAGGGAACACTACCCAATACGTAAACGAGAAGAGCTAACCAGCGAGATGGCTCATGCCAGTTCTTCACAAAGCTGGATGCCTCCAAGGGGTTTTGGGAAATACAGCTGGACGCATCCAGTCGAAAGCTGAGCACATTCAATACCCGCTTTGGTCGCTACTGTTACAACCGAATGCCCTTTGGCATCATCTCCGCCTCAGAGGTGTTCCACCGCATAATGGAACAAATGATGGAGGGCATCGAGGGGGTACGAGTGTATGTCGATGATATCATTATCTGGTCCACAACTCCTCAGGAGCACATCGATCGCCTCAAGCGGGTGTTCCACAGGATCCACGAGCATGGCCTCCGACTCAACAGAGCCAAATGCTCGTTTGGTCAACCAGAATTCGTCGCCCGCCGCAGAGACTGAATTTATAGACTGATTGTGGCATTACCTTGTTATCTCATCGTTTACACAACTGTACATATAGGGTTTTTTCTCATGTGTTATCTGCCCTCTATCTGCACTAGACACCTTCCCATGTAAATACGTTAGCATATTTTGTATATAGTCAGGCTCCTGTACACACACACTCACTGTTTATTGACCTGAACACGTTTTTTTTTAAAAGGGGGGAGATGTCATAATATACATCCAGGTATACGATGGTGTGCAGACAGGCAGTGATTGACACATAGGATGACCAATGAACACACAGAACACAGCAGCCAATCACCAGACAGGACACGAGCACTATAAAGCCAGAGGGCACTAGTTTTCCCGCTCTCTTGGGATCCAGCCTCTGAGACAGTCAGAGCTCGTGAGCAACAACTAGAACAAACACCATGTGGTAGTAAGATAGTCTGGTCAGGTTAGCCTCAGGTCTCCAGTCAAGTCAGCATAGTGTCAACCCACAGTTAAAGCATGTATTATAGTTAAGTGTTCAATAAAATTGAGTTGCATTTCTTCAAGTGTTGGAAACCTGTCTCTCTCACCATTGCAGTAAATGCAGTCCTCGTAGACCCAGCTTACCCAACACATCAGTTGTCACTGCTTGCTGAGTTGTAACTATATGGATTGAGACAGTCACTCAACTGATACCATGTTTTGTTATGCTCTTGGTGTAACATATGCGGCTTCCTTGATGTTCACTCTGACAAAGGAAGGTTCAGACGTGGAGATAACTTTAACACGTTTATTAAACTATTTACAATTCTCCTACTCGGATTCACCTCTACTGTTGATCCTTTTAAAGCTACTCAGACTGATGAACCAGTCTGCTACAATCCACGTGGTGGGTGTGATATTGAATCAACTCTGTGTCTGCACTCACTGAGTGTCTCCAGTGGAAAGAGGAAGATCATGTGCATTGTGTCCTTTATATATGGGTTGGTGCAATGCCCCCCTGTGGTAGTGTCACCTCTGTGTGTATCGTGAATGCCCATTGATCGTGTCCTATCTTACTGACCTATAGGTTGAGTGTCTGTGTGTCATGTCTCTGGTGCCCCCATTAGTGTCTAGCTAGTCTACGTGTATTTACATTAACTCCTTGTGTATCTACAGTGATGCATATCACCACAACCACCATAAGGCTTTACCGGATATCGATCAAAGACCAAATAACCAATTAGTCAGTTCAAGTTCAAAGATGGTTTATTTACACACAAGGATTACTTCGACATGCAACACAGAACACTACAAGTGAAACTACACCTAACAACTACAATAACCTGTACTTAACTTCAGGGCAACCGGCTCTATGCAGATGGACAAGGCCTTTATCCAGATCTTGCGTGGCTGGGTGGAAGACGTGGCTCTGTTTCTGCTGGGCTCATTTGTCTGGTAGAAATCGTTGGTCTTGAACTTGTCTAACTGGTCATTATGCTGCACTTGGGTTGGCATATGCCGGATTCAAGAGTGACCGAGCACATGGCTGTGTCTCTTCTTATCCCTCTGGGATTTCACACTCTTTGGGGCGGTCCTCAGCTTGGGACCCAAGAATTCAATCTCTGCCTTCGATTTTGGCCAATAAAGGAATGGGTGCTTTGATGGCGGGGCGTGTCCTGAGCGGTCATTGACCTTGGCTGTTTGGGCTTTCTTAGCAAAGGGAGTGACGCCGGTTAGTCTGCATCTGTATCAGTTACCTGAGTACAGTCCTTTTGTTCTGGGGAAATGGGCCATTAGAATGCAAACGAGCAGGGGTTTCAATCGCGTCTAGCTATCTGGGTTGCAAATACACACACAAGCTCTGAGTGTGTCTGAGTGCATGGTTGGCCATAATTCCCATGGTCCTTTGGAGGTGGTCATCTGAGATGGCTACACATGTGTGTTTGTGTATGTGTCCTTGTCCGTGTTTTGGTATGTGTATCTCTGTGTGTATGTTTGTGCATGTCTGTGTATATTTGTGTGTGGTGGGTGTGTGGGTGCATTTGCATGTTTATGTCTGTGATTATGTGTCATTGCCTGTATGTGTGCATCTCTGAAGGGGGGACTCTCCGGGGCTGCTAACTCCATGTGGGAATCAGGATGGCTCATTGAAACGAACATGAGGAAAAAACAGTGTTCCCTATGGGCTTCAAACCCACTTCAAGTCTCGTGGCCCGCCCCACCCCACCGGACCTGACGAGGTCCTTGCCCAGGTTGGCAAAAACATGGAAACTCCAAATTGCAATTGATTGCCGTACCATTATTGGGTAGGCAGCCCAATTCAATGGCCACCTGGGATGTTCCAGCACCTCCAGTCCGGAGTCATGTTAGAGTGAATTGGTGCACATTCTGACAAACGAGGACCTAGCCACTTGGACTCTGGGGGGTGGGGGATGCAAGGTGGTGAGTACGCTGCCTACACTTGCTTCCAGGGTGGCATGGAGAGTCCTTCAGGGAATGTGGGGGTCAGGGAATCTTGGGCTGGACTGGGGTAGCTCAGGCCGGGGGTCTTTCCTGGGATAGGGGTCGCCTGGCAGGTCTTCTCATCGGTAGCCTTGAAATCATTAAACTGAATTTCAGCATGTCAAGTTTCAATTTAAGGTCTTCTCTCTGATGTGTTGGAACCTTTGATGTCTCTTCTAGCATATCAAGTTCAAAGATTTGTCAGATGATGGTAAATGTCTTCCCTTTAATATGGTGGTAACCTTTGAAGTGCTTTTTTCACAGTCAATTTCATTCCTCCTTAACATTTTCATGTCTCTGTGCATGTTTAGAAACCTAAAAGCTTTGAACTGTATTGTTTACATACAATTTCATGGTTCAGTGCCTTTCAGGTCCAGGCTATGTGTGCTGTGTGGGTGTGTGAGACTGTGTGTTTGTGGGTGTATGTATGTGAGTGGGTATGTATGTGTTTGACTGGGTATGTATGTGTGTGTGTGTGTCTATTTGTTTGTGGGTTTATGTATGTGTGGCTGTGTTGGTGTGTGTGTATGTTTGTGTATGTGCGACTGGGTATATATGTATTTGTGGGTCTGTTAAGCTGTGTCTGTTTATGGGTGTATCTGTGTGGCTGTGTCGGTGTGTGTGTCTAGGTATGTATGTGTGTGGGTCTGGACCTATGTTTTTGCGTGTATATGTGTTTGTTTGTGTGTGTGCCTAAATGAATGAATGAGGGCTGAATGCCTGAGGTCATCTCTAAACTATTTTTCTTAAGTGGTTCATTAATGTTCTTTCTTTAACTCAAGAAAACCTTGTTTGGTTGGTTTTATTGCACACAGCTTAAATATATTCTGATTTGGAAAAGGTATAGCATCATAAAATGAATCTTAAACCTCTGTTGTGACCCACCGAGGTGATTGAATAGAGCAGAGCCAGTTCATTCCTTTACACCCAGTCATAACATGATTTAGAGATCGCACCAACCCAAACTCAGTGTGTAGTTCAGGGAGTGAGCATTCCTTCAGTGCAGACCATGAGAAAACTATGCAATACAGCTTGCAAACCCAACAGATACCACACATACACACGTAGATGTGAATACTCAATTAATGATTAAACTAAGTAATGTAACTCACCAGAGATGAAGTGATATCTCAGGTAAGTCTGTGAAAAACAAATGAGATGAATCCTTTTACTTTGAGCAGAGCTTTCTCTTTTGATTCGAGTTTTATTATAAGGAAACTTCCAACTCCCTCAAAAGTTCACCCAATGACCAGCTATACTCTGTGGAATAGGAAGATTTCTCACCTAGTCTTGTGACTTATTTGTGCTCGGGGGTATGCAGCAGGGACAAACACGTTTCCTTTACCAAATAGTTCTCCAGCAACACCTTTTGCAAAATTGCCCGCATTTGATATAAGATTAGGATAAAACTTGTGATGCCTCATGTAGGTGAATGCTCCACTAGAAGTCACACATCGAAACATAGAAAATAGGAACAGGAGTAAGCCATTCGGCTCTTTAAGCCTGCTCCCCAATTCAACATGATAATGGCCAATCCTCAATCTCAATGCCATATTCCAGTGCATGATAATTGGTCACTTAAATTAGGTGATAGAGAAACCTGTGAAACCAAATCTGGATTTAAAAGATCAATACCTTCAGAACAGATTATTTTAAAAAACCTACAGGTATTATGAGTGAAGGTTCAGTCTACAATAAGTCTCCTTCTGTCACAATGGGTCAAATGCTATTGAATAACTTTCAGAAAACGGCTGCAATGGAGTATGGATGTCAGCTATTTTGGCTGTGTTTATCTTGACTTACCTAGTTCCAGGTTTTCAAAGATTTATACACCAAAAGAAAGCACAAAAGAAGTTCTAGTTAATGAATAAAAGTAATTAGAACATACGCACTTGGGATTGGATTACCTGAAAAGTGACAATAAGCGATTGTATTTGAATGGCTCAGATTGACTACAGTGTGGAAATGGTTGCTGTTATTCTCTTATGGATTTTTTATTCTTTTGCCATATGTGGGTATCACTGGTGAGGGCAGTATTTATTGGCCATTCCTAATTGCCTTTGAGAAGGTTCTGGCGAATCGCTGAAGTCCATGTGGTACACCCAAAGTGCTGTTGGAAAGGTAGTGGAAGAAACAAATACATACACACAAAAAGATAGTCCAATGGTAAAAGAATTTTAACACAGCAACAGTGGAGGAAAAGTAACATAATTCGAAAGGGGGCCTATGGCTTGGAGGGGAACTTCCTGTTGCCCTATGCTTCTACCAGCATGGTGGCACAGTGGTTAGCATGGCTGCCTCACAGCGTCAGGGACCTGGGTTCAATTCCAGCCTCGAGTCTGTGTGGAGTTTGCACTTTCTGCCCTTGTCTGCCAGGGTTTATACTGGGCGCTCTGGTTTCTTCCCACAGTCCAAAGATGTGCAGATTAGGTTACGGGTATAGGGTGGGGTGGATGCGGGAGTGGACATGGGTAGGGTACTCTTTCGGAGTGTTGGTGAAGACTCAATGTGTCAAATGGCCTCCTTCTGCACTTTAGGGATTCTATGATTCTATGATTCTACTGGTAGAGAGACATGGGTTTGGATGGTGTTGCTTGCTGTAGTGTATCTTGTAGATGGTACACACTGCTGCCACTGTGGTGGAGAGACTGAAGGTTTAAGATGGTGGATGGTGTGCCATTCAAATGGACTGCTTTGTCTAGGACTGTGTTGTTGAAACTGCATGCTTCTAGGCAAGTGTGATGCCAGTATTGCCTTACATTCCTGATTGTGCCTTGGAGATGGTGGACAGTTCAGTTTCTGGTCAATGGAGTGTTGATAGTGGGGGATTCAGCCATGGTGATGCCATTGAACATCAAGGGTCATTGCCTGGCATTTGTGTGGAGTGAATGCCATTTGCCACTTATCATCCAAAACCTGGATATTGTCCAGGTCTTGTTGCATTTAGACATGGGCTGCTTCAGTACCTGAGGAGTAGCGAATGGTGCTGAACATTGTGCAACCATCAATGAACCTGTGAAACAAATACCAATAAAAAAATCAATACTTCAGGTCTTTTGATGGAGGGAAGTTCATTGATGAAGATGATTGGGCCTAGGACACCGCCCTGAGGAACTCCCACCATATTGTCCTGGAACTGAGATGATTGAGCCCCAACAACAACAGCCATCATTTTTTATAAGGCATGACTCCAACCAGTAGAGAATGTTTTCCCTTATTCAAATTGTCATGATGATGGAGGAAAAAAAACATGGAATATATACGCAGAAATATTGGACTTTAAGAAAACCTGAATTTTATATTAACAACTCTGAGGATGCCAAGAATGTGCAGTTAGCTAATGACAGGAACGGTTGAAGAATGTTTCTCTAAGGGACATGGAACCCCTCGTTGTGTTTCCAGCCAAGGTACGTCTAAAAGTATCCAAAGATTGATTACCACCTTTGGTAAAGACTAAAGAATCATAGAATCCTGACAGTGCAGAAGAAGGCCATTCGACCCATCAGGTCTGCACCAGCTTGTGGAAAGAGCATGCTGCTTAAGCCCACGGCACCATCCTATCCCATAATCCAGTAACCTTACCGAATATTTTTGACATTAAGGGGCAATTTAGAATGACCAATCCACCTAACTTGCACATCTTTGGACTGTGGGGAGAAATTGGAGCATGCGGAGGAAACCCATGGAGCACGCGGAGGAAGTGCAAACTCCACACAGTCACCCGAGGCTGGAATTGAACCCCAGGTCCTGGAGCTCTGAGGCAGCAGTGCTAACCACTGTGCCATTGTGCTGCCCTAATTGAACATAATTACCATAGGATCTTGAAGACTCTGGATATAATTGCCTAGACACGACTAGTTTATCCCATTCCTCTTGAAATAGACATAGAAAAGGGTTAAAAGCCGACTTAGTGCTGAGCTCTTGGCTGTGTGTATGTGTACTGTGAGATAAAGCAGCTGTTAGTTGCCGATATACTAAAGGTGTGTGATACAGTAACAGGGGCAGGATCCCTGCAAAAATAGCCACCTTTTGCTGGAATATCTCAAAACTCTCTGACTATGAATGTCAATCAGCCCGCAGATGGATTGTAGCTGGAAAAAGAACTGAAATATCTCTGCCAAACTCTCTACAAAACACCTGAATCAAAGAATCAACTACTCGCCTGCAGAAATCAATTATACTGGAATCAATCCATAATGGCCGCAATGCATATCATCTACTCTTCGCAACTCAAGGACTATTCGGAATGACGTTTTCTTTCTATTTCTGAATGTAGATTATTGTGTTTTACTATTTCTCATTACCTTTTTAGTCATGATATGGAGATACCGGCTTTGGACTGGGGTGGGTACAGTAAGAAGTCTTACAACACCAGGTTAAACCTGGTGAAACCGGACACACAGTCCAAAGAAGTGCAGGGTAGGTGGATTGGCCATGCTAAATTGCCCCTTAGTGCCCAAAAGGTTAGGTGAAGTTACTGGGTTAGGAGATAGGGTGGAGGTGTGGGCTTAAGTATGGTGCTCTTTCCAAGGGCTGGTGCAAACTCAATGGCTTCTTTCTGCACTATAGGATTCTATTCTATCCTATTCTTAAAAGTTATGTTTAAAAATGAGCCAATTTAACCAGGTTCATTCAAGTTAAGATAGAGTAAGTTTATTAACTACTAAAAAGGCAATTTAGTATATCCAATCCATCTAACCTGCAAATAGGGCTGGTTTAGCACAATGGGATAAACAGCTAGCTTGTAATGCAGAGCAAGGCAGCAGCGCGGGTTCAATTCCCATACTGGCCTCCCCGAACAGGCGCCGGAATGTGGCGACTCTGGGCTTTTCACAGTAACTTTATCGAAGCCTACTTGTGACAATACGCGATTATTATTTGGTCTGTGGAAGGAAACGGGGCACCTAGAGGAAACCCACACAGACACGGGAAGAATGTGCAAACTCGACACACAGTCACCCGAGGTCAGAATTGAACCCGGATCCCTGGCGTTGTGAGGCAGCAGTGCTAACCACTGTGCCACCATGCCACCCCCTGCTTAATGCCCCTGGTGGAACCCAAACTGTGAGCAGGTTATTGCTGAGTAAGAGCTGCTTAATAGGACCTTCCATGACATCTTCCATAACTTTGCTGATGATCGAGATCAGACTGACGGAGTAGTAATTGGTTGAGTTGGATTTGTCCTGCCTTTTGTGCCCAGGACATACCTGGGCAATTTTCCACATTGCTGGGCGAATGACAGTGTTGTAGCTGTACTGGAACATTTGGCTGCTGGAACTGTTAGTTCTGGAGCACAAGTCTTCAGTACTGTGCCGGAATGTTGTCAGGGCCCATAGCCTTTGAATTATCCAGTACCTTCAGCTGTTTCTTGATATCACGTGGCAAGTATCAAATTGGCTGAAGACTGGCATCTGTTATGTTGCAGACTTCTGTGCGATGAATCGTCCACTTGGTTGAAGCTAGTTGCAAATGCTGCAACCTTGTCTTTTGCACTGATGTGCTGGAACCCCCCCGCCCCCCATCATGGACGATGTGGATATTATGGATTGTTTCCATCACACTGTGGACATTATTACTACACAAATGCATGTCACTGAATTACCAGAGCTATCCTTTTGAATTCAAGTAAAACTCCAAGGGTATGCCTTAGAGTAACAGAGAAATGGCATCCTGATGACAAAAATACAAGTTATTTACTGACAGATGATGCTAGAAGCCCCTTTGGATCATACACAGGTGTTACTGGTCCTGTCAGTATTTGTCTTTATCGGGCGGCATGGTAGCACAGTGGCTGGCACTGTTGCTTCACAACGGCAGGGACCGGGTTCGATTCCCGACTTGGGTCACTGTCTGTGCGGACTCTGCACGCTCTCCCTGTTTCTGCGTGGGTTTCCTCCAGGTGCTCCGGTTTCCTTCCACAAGTCCCGAAAGATATGCTTGTTAGGTGAATTGGACATTCTGAATTCTCTCTCAGTGTACCCAAACAGGCGACTAGGGGATTTTCACAGTAACTTCATTACAGTGTTAATGTAAGCCTACTTGTGACACTAATAATGATTAGTATTATTATCTAATATTACTGCTTGGTACAGTTAGTTGTGACTCTGGGTCGACTCTATCTCTGCAAACTAATTCTAGTTGCTAAAAGTTGATCACTACAGTGATCCGACTTGAACAGTGTACAAGACTGGTTCTGTCTGTGCGAACACAATAACAGGTATCCACTTCTCACTGGTGGCACAGTTCCTTGCTAATCCTTCCCGACCTTTCTGAAAAGCAGTGTTTAGCCCTGGTCTCACATTGCAAAACCTGACTTTACTGTTTCCTCTCTCAATTTCTCTTGCTTTCGTCACATTTAGCAAATCAAACACTGTGTCTAACTGACATTTTACCATGCATAATGTCGGAGAACTTTGGGTTGTCCAATGTGTCGTTATCGAGCCCTGGGAACCAAAAATAGTTTCTGGCTACCTCCTTCATTCTTACTATCCCACAATGAGCTTCATGAAGTTTGTTTAGGACATGTTCCTTAAAAATGGCAGAACAATGACCCTCATTGCCCAGAAGAGACAACCAGCTTCTCAATTTCTGGGACCAATGAAACGGCTGTGCCAGTGTCCACCTCCATTTTCACTGGTTCTCCGTCCAGTAAGGGACCCAGTATCGTTGGATGCAACAGTAATGGCCAGTATGTTCAATGACAATGAAGGGCCTGTTCTGTGCTGTACTGTTCTATGTTCTATCATCTGACTGGAAATCTGGTCCTTTCTTCACCCATTTTGCAAAAAGTGGCCCTATTAAAAAGTTTTCAAGCTTAGTTTTTCTCGTTGTACCAAAAACTCTCACCATTTTTACTATAGGAAGGCATACATTAGCACAATGTGCCATGAAGTTCTTCACTGCCTCACCTTTTTTTTCTCTTTCAAACCCTGAACTCAGCATGTTCTTGAAAAACTTCCCTTGCTCTCAATTAATTGTGACAGGGTATTTGTTACTTTACTTACTCACAGTACAGGGAGCACTTTCTAGGCAGAGCAGGTGGGAAGCTTCTTTCGATGTGGTTTTCTCTGAAATTTTTGTTTAAGTTTTGGTTCCTTCTATGGTTTCTGCTATTATTCGGCATCCTTTGCAAGGGCTGGTGCAGCAATGTTTTTATCTTCATAATCCTTTTTGGATTGCTGCAGCGTAGGTCGACGATTTTCCATAGTCCACTGGATTCCTGCAGTTCTTTTTAAACTGCTTGCAGTATGGTTCAACAACCACATCACCAGATTCTTTGTGGTATTTTTAAAGGATAAGCTTGCAGGCCATGAAGGTACAAACAAACAAGAACTTTATTAGAAAGGTGGTTACCCTACAGTCTGTTATGAAGTTACTGTGAAAATCCCTGAGTCGCCACATTCCGGCACCTGTTTGGGTACTTTAAGGGAGAATTCAGAATGTCCAATTCACCTAACAAGCACGTCTTTCGGGACTTGTGGGAGGAAACTGGAGCACTCGGAGGAAACCCAAGCAGACACGGGCAGAACGAGCCACCCTGATACTGCCAAGCAGAGAGTCAATAGCAAGTGGTAGAACAAACAGGCATAGAAGCTAATCATCAATAAATTTATCAGAACTTTGTTCAATCCAACCTATTTTGCCTACTTAAAAAATGTTCAGCAAGTTCAAACTTGTCCCCAATTTCCTCATTAAAAGATTTATACTCTTTATACTCTTTAGCTGTGATATACAAGCCGCCTATCATGACCTTGAAACTTTCCACGCAGTAGAACACAAAAGGACTGAACTGTTTGTTTCTCTATTCATCATTTCAAATGCAAAAAGGAGTAACGGAACACAGATATGCAGCTCAAGTAGGTTACTAATATTTTGCCATCTTGCTATAGAATTTAATTTTTAAAAATGCACGCAGCAACCCACAATCCAGTTTGCGACAGGAAAGCTGCATAGCAGGAGAGAATGCTACAATCTCTACACGTTGTGGTCAAACAAAGGCTCTCACTAAACTTAGACACTATTTATCAATCCTGTTATCAGAGCAGTTGCTCTTCCCTTTTCAAAAGAGAAAAGCATTTTAGAACAAAATTATTCTCTTTCAACTATTCTTGGTGATCTGGTAACAAAAATGCAGAGTTTCTTAAAGAGAATCTCTACTTTGAAACCAATAATGGTTAAAAAAAATATATAGATGAAAGCAAAATACATTGGATGCTGGAAATTTGAAATACAAAAAGACAATGCTGGAAATCCGCATCCACCCAAGCCACATTTGTGGAGAGAAGAACAGAATCAGGTGGATTGTCTTTCACCAGACATGGGGCAAGATAAAGTCACACCATGTACAGAGAGAGGAAAGGGGGCAGGGGTGGAAAGAACAAATTGGAAGGTCTCTGATAGACTGAAAACAGGAATGATTAAAAATGACAAAAGAGAAGGTTGCAAAAGCGAAAATGACCACCCACTATTGCTTGAAATGTTCACTGGTGAAGCATGCCCTAAACATTGTGTCCAGTGAGCCTTCAAATTGATCACTTTACCTGTGGAGGAATAAGCGTCTCCAGTTACTGATTAGCCTGAGAGGTGAACACATGATAGATGCCCTGGCCTACTAACTCTCCATCGGTAGACAGCACAGCCAACTCAATGCAGATGTTCAAAAATTGCAGAGCAGGCAACACACTGATCCTCCTCCAATCCCTCACGAAGAGTTTGAAGTATCACGAGTGCTGCCATTTTATTACCCTGAGGTGTTAAAGGGAGGGCCTCTTCTTAAACTTCTGAAGTACTGATGGTGCTCCCACAAGGGTGTTTTTTATTACATCCAATAATAATACATGGTGAAGAAATGATTCTGAAGCTTGTCTTTTACCTTAACCAAGTTTATTCTTAGAACAGCTCAGTAGAATAACAGTCTTCTTATGCTTCTCCCTGTCCAACTGTTCCCACTGTCTAAATTTATACTCTTGATCTAATGCTCATTACCTGTCTTTAATACTGCAAGGATGCAATGGCTGCTGGCCGGAGGTTGTGTTTCTCTGAGCTCCTGCTGTTTTGGCTGTAACACTGTTTCCAGGCCTAGTGTTATGCATTCTGGCTACCTTTTTCTGACTTTGCAGCCTTAACTGAGGCAAGGGAGAACAAGCCTGCTGCTGGTTTGATGAAGAGGAAGAGGAACCTGCTGCTGGAAGTTGCTAACAGAGGAGAGTGAGGAGTGAACTGCTTGTTGCGATATGCCTGAGGCTGCCTTTTACTTATTGGAGTGAAGCAAAGTGTAGACTTTGTTTGGTCTGCTGCCGGGTTGAAGGTGGAGGAGAGCTCGCTCTTGCAGTTTCTGAACCGGGTGGTATCTGAAGGCCAGATGCCAATACTGAGAGAAAAGGCAGCGGCCAGATTGACTGTGTAACTTGGAGGTCACATCAGGGTATTTCGTGACCTATCGGCGACCTCCAGTGTTTGTGGTTCTGCGCTGCTCCTGGTTAGGGAGCCGTGTGGACTTTTTCTGTTGGTTTATATTGTTACTTGCCTGTATTTTCTGTTTGGGAGTTGTATTGGGTCTGTGTATATTCGAGTGCAGGAATCCGAGTACAAGAGAATGTCAAGTGTGAAGGCATACCGAGTGTGAGGGCATACTGTGTATAAGAGCCTATCGAGTGCAAGGCTTACTGCATACGAGGGTATACCAAGTGCATGGCTTACCGAGAGCGAGGACATACTGAATACGAGGACATACCGAGCTCAAGGGCACACCGAATGTGAGGCACAGTGTTTAACATCAAGTGGAGGGTGTCCCCAGTGCGAGGACATACCGAGCATGATGGCATATCGAGCGCGAGGGCATACCAAGCTGGAGGGCATACCGAGTGTGGGGGACTTGTTTAATATCAAGTGGCGGGTGTCCCGAGTGCTGGGACATATCGAGCGTGAGGGCATACAGAGTACAAGGAATAGCATCCAGCCGACTGCGAGGGGCCTGTTCACTATGCATTTGTTCCTTCTACAATTGGCTACCTGTTGGACTTTAACCTGGTGTTGTGAGACTTCTGACTGTGCCCACCCCAGTCCAGTGCAGGCATCGCCAAATCATGGTTACCTCATGTAAGTGTAATGTTGTGGGTATTCGTTTGTACAGCTATATTGTAGTGCATTGAAGCCCATATGTATGGCACGCTGCCGTCTACTGGTGGGTTTACGGTTCTTGTGTGGAGAGTTCAGGGAGTTGGTAGTAAGGTAGAAAAACAGGACCTCTACGGTTGTAATCTCAGGATTACTCCATGTGCGGACTGTTCATGGACCAGGTTTGATCTGTTTCGTTGTAACGATAAATTATCAGTGATTTTGATGTATTTTACCTGTTTAATGTTGTTGTATTGTATTTTGTTTTTTTGCATACGGAAGAATTGTTATTAAACTAAAATATTTGGAATTGCTGAGACATCGACATTATTAAGGAAATTCTAGTCCTTTAATGCAGTGGCATTGAAAGAACAGTGATATATGGTTGAAGTCAATATGTGTCGTGGCCTGAAGGATATACCTTTCTCATGTCATTTCAGTTCTGGGTCTGCTCATAGTGCTGGAGGTCACAAGGCACTGTCGCAGTAGATACAAAATAGAGAGCCTATATGAGCAATTAAGTGTTCACCCACTGAAAAGACAAAGCATCAGCAGATTTCTAAATTGTACTGGGGCGAACTAAGTAGAGGGGGTAACTAAACCAGAGTGTGGAGATTAGTGTATTTAGTATTTAATATTTATAGTAGAAATCTAGCATTAGAACATAGAACATAGAACAGTACAGCACAGAACAGGCCCTTCGGCCCTCAATGTTGTGCCGAGCCATGATCACAATACTCAAACCCACGTATCCACCCTATACCCGTAACCCAACAACCTCCCCCTTAACCCTACTTTTTTTATTAGGACACTATGGGCAATTTAGCATGGCCAATCCACCTAACCCGCACATCTTTGGACTGTGGGAGGAAACCGGAGCACCCGGAGGAAACCCACGCACACAGGGGGAGGACGTGCAGACTCCACACAGACAGTGACCCAGCCGGGAATCGAACCTGGGACCCTGGAGCTGTGAAGCATTTATGCTAACCACCATGCTACCCTGCTGCCCCTGATGGACCATATAATTCATTGTACCTTAATTTAATAAGTATTTATTTTAAATTAATTCATTAATTAATTAGTCTAGAAATGTCAGTCAGTGAGGTAAAGTGCTTCACCTGTGAGATGTGGGAGATCTGTGACGCTTCCAGCATTCTGGGCAACTACATCTGCAGGACGTGTACCCAATTGCAGCTCTTCACAAATCACTTGGGTTGGTTGGAGCAGCAATTAGATGCACTTAGGAGCATGCAGGTGGCAGAAAGCATCATAGACAGGGGTTTTAGAGATGTGGTCACACCCAAGGTGCAGGCAGATAGATGGGTGACTGCTGGAAGGGGCAGGAAGTCAGTGCAGGAATCCCCTGTGGCAGTCCCCCTCTCTAACAAGTATACTGTTTTGAATACTGTTGGGGGAGTGGCCTATCAGGCGGAAACAACAGCAGCAGCAGCCAGAGCAGTAGCACCACGGCTGGCTCTGTATTCAGCACGGAGGGTCAAAGCACAGAAGAGCAAGAGGACTCTATACTCAGGGGCACAGATAGGCCCAAGATGGTATGTTGCCTCCCTGGTGCCAGGGTCAAGGGTGTCTCCAAACGGGCACGGGGCATTCTGAAGGGGGATGGTGAACAGCCAGTGGTCATAGTGTACATTGGTACGAACACGTAGGCAGGAAGAGTGACAAGGTCTTGCAGGGAGAGTTCGGGGAGTTAGGTAATAAGATAAAAAACAGGACCTACAGGGTTGTAATCCCTATACCAAGTGCCAGTGAGGCTAGAAATAGGAAGATAGTGCAGCTAAACATGTGGCTAAATAGCTGGTGTAAGAGGGATGGTTTCAGATGTTTTGGGACCTTTTCCGGGGGCAATGATACCTGTATAAGAAGGGTGGGGTGCACCTAAACTGGAGGGGCAGAAATATCTTGGCTGGGAGGTTTGCTACCATCACTCAGGAGGGTTTAAATTAGTGCGGCAGGGGGGTGAGATCCAGAGCAGTAGGTTAGCAGATGTAATAACTGAGGGGAAACGAGAGAATAAGGCCATTAAGTATAAGAGGAAAAGCAGGCAAGGAGAAGATCTGACCACAGTGGGACTGGTGGACTGAAGTGCATTTGTTTCAATGCGAGAGGTTTAACAGTTAAGGCAGATGAACTTAGAGCTTTGATTAGTACTTGGAACTATGATGTTCTTGCAGTTACAGAGACTTGGCTGAGAGAAGGAAAGGATTGACAGCTAAACGTTCCAGGATTTAGATGCTTCAGGCAGGATAGAGGGTGGTGTAAAAGTGGTGGGGGAGTTGTATTATTGGTGAAGGAGAATATCACGGCTGTACTGTGGGAGGACACCTCTGAGGGCTCTTGCAGCGAGGCAATATGGATAAAGCTCAGGAATAGGAAGGGTGCAGTCACAATGTTGGGGGTTTACTTCAGGCCTCCCAACAGCCAAAGGGAAATAGAGGAGCAGATACGGACAGATTTTGGAAAGGTGTAAAAGCAACATGCTTTTGGGTGATCTGTTGGGTGATTTTAACTTCCACTACATTGACTGGAACTCACTTACTGCTAGAGGTTTGGATGGGGCAGAATTTGTAAGGAGCATCCAGGAGGATATCTGCTGTGCTGGACCTTGTTTTGGGGAATGAGCCTGGCCAGGTGGTCGAAGGTTCAGTAGCTAAGTAGTTTGGAAACAGTCACCATAATTACGTACATTTTAAGGTACTTATAAATAAGGATAAGAGTAGTCCTCGGGTGAAGGTACTAAATTTGGGCATGCTAATTACAACAATAGTAGGCAGGAACTGAAGAATTTAGAATGGGGGGTGGCTGTTTGAAAGTAAATCAACATCTGGCACATGGGAGGCTTTCAAACTTCCGTTGATTAGAATTTAGGACCGGTATGTGAGAATGAATGATAAGTATGGCAAGTTTCTGGAACTTTGGATAACGAGGGATATTGTGAGCCTAGTCAAAAAGAAAATGAAGCATTGATAAGGGCTAGAAGGCTGAGAACAGACGAAGCCCTTGAAGAATAAAAAGAAAGTAGGAAGGAACTTAAGCAGGGAGTTAGGAGGCCTAAAAGGCCTTGATAAACAGGATTAAGAAGAATCCCATGGCATTTTATATGTATATAAAGAGCAAGAGTGTAGCCAAGGAAAGGGTTAGTCCACTCAAGCCAGAGGAGGGAATCTGTGCGTGGAGCCAGAAGAAATGGGCAAGATAATAAATGAGTACTTTGCATCAGTATTCCCAAAGAGGATTTGGTGGATGATGAGTCCAAAAGTCTGGGTCATATTGAGATCAACAAGGAGGAGGTGTTGGGCGTCTTAAAAAGCATTAAGGTAGATAAGGCCCCAGGCTCTGATGGGATCCAGCCCGAAATACTGAGGGAGGCAAGGGAGGAAATTTCTGGGGCCTTGACAGAAATCTTTGTATCCTCATTGGCTATAGGTGAGGATTCTGAGGGACAGGATTTACTCATACTTGGAAACAAATGGATTTACTAGCGATAGGCAGCATTGTTTTGTGAAGGGGAGGTCATGTCTCACTAACTTGATCAAGCTTTTTGAGGAAGTGATGAAGATGATTGATGAAGAAAGGGCAATGCATGTGTTTACATGGACTCCAGTAGAGCCTTTGACAAGATCCCTCATGGCAGACTGTTGTAGAAGGTGAAGTCACACGGGATCAGAGGTGAGCTGGCAAGATGGATACAGAACTGGCTCAGTCATAGAAGACAGAGGGTAGCAGTGGAAGGGTGCTTTTCTGAATGGAAGGCAGCTGTGACTAGTGATGTTCCACAAACCTTTATTGTTTGCAGTATATATAAATGATTTGGAGGAAAATGTAGCTGGTCTGATTAAGTTTGCAGACGACGTTTGGTGGAGTTGCGGATAGTGATGAGCATTGTTAGAGGATACAGCAGGATATAGACGGGTTGGAGACTTGGGCGAAGAAATAGCAGATGGAGTTTAATCTGGGCAAATGTGAGGTAATGCATTTTGGAAGGTCGAATACAGGTAGGAATTATATAGTAAATGGCAGAGAGATCTGGGCGTACAGGTCCACAGATCACTGAAAGTGGCAACACAGATCGATAAGATAAGGGCTTAGGTGCTCTTTCCAAGGGCCAGTGCAGACTCAATGGGCCAAATGGCCTCCTTCTGCACTGTAAATTCTATGAAATTCTATGATTCTATAAGGTAGTCAAGAAGGCAAACGGCATGCTTGCCTTCATTGGTCGGGGCATTGAGTATAAATATTGGCAAGTTATACTGCAGCTGTGCAGAACCTTAGTTAGGCCACACTTGGAATAATTCTGGTTGCCACACTACCAGAAGGATGTGGATGCTTTGGAGAGGGTACAGAAGAGAGTTACCAGGATGTTGCCTGGTCTGGAAGGTGTTAGCTATGAGAAGAGGTTGAATAAACTCAGATTGTTTTCACTGGAACAATGGAGCTTGAGGGGCGACCTGATAAAAGTTTACAAAATTATGAGTGGCATGTACAGTGTGGATAGTCAAATGCTTTTTCTCAGGGTGGAAATGTCAATTACTGGAGGACACAGGTTTAAGATGAGAGGGGCATAGTTTAGAGAAATGTTTTTTTACACAGAGGGTGATGAGTGCCGAGGTGATGGTGGAAGCCGATACGATGGCGGCGTTTAAGGGGCATCTTGACAAATACATGAATAAGATGGGAATAGAGGGATATGGATCCCGGAAGTGCAGAGGTTTTAGTTTAGACAGGCATCAGGATCGGCGCAGGCTTGCAGGGCTGAAGGGCCTGTTCCTGTGCTGGACAGTTCTTTGATCTTTGATCTTTGAACTCCAATCTCCGCACCTCGTCAACGACTACTCTCGGGTTTGTATAACACAGGAGTGAAACCACGTGTCTGTAGCACAGCAGCCCGGGCTTGTGCGAGACAAATACAGTCATCTAACAATGCAGCACAGACATGTGAAAGTGAAGCATGAGCCTGTGTGGTGGATGTGTGGGTTTGTACACTTCAACCTGAGTTCTGTCAATTGAGACATACAGCTTGGCAATGATATCATGTGAGAGCAATGAACTAGTGCCAAATTCCTGAGTCTGTTGATTGAATAGAGACATTAACCTGTGTCCTAGATGGTACAATGCACTGTTGAATGTCAGTACTTCGAGCACTGGTCTTGTGACTCAGCAATCTGCTCCTGATCAGATTCCCTATTGCAGTAAGGGTGTACAGTAAGAATCCTTCCAGTGTAAGCTAGTGAAATTGCGCTATTAAAACAATTGAGGAATTTAACATCAATTTGTGCAGTTATGGTATAACTAAATCGCTAGGCTTGAAGGTCACTTTGCGATCTGATTAGAGATGGTTAACATTTAAAGAGAAATTTGAACAACTCATTTTACCCAACTAAATTATATTGCAACATTTTACACTTTTAAAGCAAAACAAACTTTATTGTCTTTAAAAGAGTTGAACAAGGGAGTCACATGATGTACGCATGGGAGCGGCTGCGTTTTCACCAGCTTCGGCTCTGACTCATGCCTTAAACCACTCTTATTATCCTTGTGCACATCTTTTTCTGCCTTTTATTGATCTGCATAGCTTTTTCTATGTGCCGGGAGTTGTTGTTTGATGTTGCAGCTCTTTTGAGTCAAGGTCAAAAGCTTTAATCCTGGTTGATTCATGGTGGCTGGAGGGAGTTGAGGTGGGGGCTTAACTTTGGTGGCGCGGTTGCTTTTGAGAGGATTTCCCCCCCTGATGGTATGGTGTGCACCGGCGAATGATGGCTATCACCGATTCATTTCCAGAGATGCGAGGTGTTTCTATGGAGGAAGTGGTGACGCACAAAGAGATTCTTGTACCAGAGAAAGTACTGTCTTTGGGGAATTCGCTAGAGCACATTTAATCCTGTCTCCGAGGCCCGGGGTCGGGTTGGCCTTCCGACCTCTGGTTTTGTCTGGTCCCGTTTCTGGTGTAGGTCAAGAGGGGCTCATATCGCTTGAGTCAACAGGGCCATTCCCCCCCCCCCCCCCCCCCCCACTGGAGCCTGGGTTGGTGACCGCCTGGGCACAGTCGAGAGCACGACAGTTTGTTTTCTGACCGTTGGAATCCTTGGAAGATCCTGAAGTGTACTCTCCATTTTGGATCCTATTTTATCCTGGATGTCTGCTTTCTTCATGCGCCAATGAGGTATCAATCTTGTTCCTCAATTGTTATCCTGGACTTTACTCCCGATAATCACGTTGCTGTCTGTTAGTGTTATTAATTTATCTGCTTGCAGGGAAGCATATATTTTAGGTGTAATGTCCTGCACTGTTGTTTATCCTGATTTTAGAAGGCTATATCATATTTAGATGACTATTAAATTTGGGATTTGTGCAAAGTTTCTTCATCCTAATATATCCTTGGGGAGAGGATGGGCAGAGCCAGAGTGGGGGAAGGGTGGGGGCACTGGAGGGTATGGGTGCTCAAGTTAGCTTTGTCCTCGCTTTGTTTGAGGAAGGTCCCCTCGTAGAATTTATTTTCACTCTTTGGTTATGCTTTTCTCTTCTTCAGGCCCAGGGGTCTGTTATTATCCTGTCGAGGACTGGAGTTTGTTTGATTCCTCTTTAAAGTCAGTTGTTTCTCCTCGTGCAGGTCTCCCTCTTTCAAATGCTCTAATTGCTGTTTACTTTTTCTTTGGGAGACCCTTGCTGAATATTAAGGTTTGGCGGTACCCAATCCATTTTGTCATCTTGTAGTTACAGAGTGGATGTCTGTCTTGGCCTGGGCAAGAGTTTAAGTTGCGCTGTAAAAGTTAGTTGATTTCCCCTGAGCACATGGATGGCATGGTGGCACAGTGGTTAGCACTGCTGCCTACAGCGCTGAGGCCCCAGGTTCGATCCCGGCCCTGGATCACTGTCTGTGTGGAGTTTTCACATTCTCCCTGTGTCTGCATGGGTTTCACCTCCACAACCCAAAAGGTGTGCAGGTTAGGTGGATTGGCTACAGTAAATTGCCCCTTAATTGGAAAACATTTAATTGGGTACACTAAATTTATTTTTAAAAAATGATTTCCCCTTAGCACCGGGATTCTCGGGTTTTTGTTATATTCTTCTGTCATTTTGTTTTGAAGTTATTCTTATGATGTAGGTCAGTTATGTTGTCTGTATCCTGTTGCGGGACAGAGAGGACATTTACCTGGGGAAGGAACTTGTTGGGGATTTTGTTCCCTGATTTACCCGGTCTTGTTTGTTTCAATTATGTAATAATTCTTGTTTTGTGCTACATCTATATACATTTATACTTGTAGCTATCTTTCTGCTTATGCTTGTTTTGAGGCGGTCTTAGTAAAAAATTTGCCAATTCCAATAAATAAACATTAAAAAACACAATTGAAGAAAGCAAACGGTATTAATACGATAAGTTGGAACTTTGTATGTTATGTACTCAATATTTCTCTGGTCTACCTTTCTTGCAAGGATAACAGATCTCATGTCTCCAGTTCTTTAGTAAAGTAAACCCATTGGCTGTTTTATGATCTTATCTTTCTAGCTATTAACCTTTTACGTCAATATGGCCCCAAGTGTAAAAGGCTCCAAGCTTGCTTTCATTTCATTTATCCCATTTTCTACTTGTGGTAGTGTGGGTGAGTCATCGTGGTCCATGTGACTGGCTCGAGGCCTATCATGCGGGAGTGTGCAAACCCTGACCACTGAAGAGAAAGCACTGGGCCCTGGGAGCAGGGGCCCAGGCAGTGTGCAGCTCAGAGTCAGAATGGAGACCTATTTGGTAACTCTGTGCTTGTGTGCAGTTTGCCGTTGCTTGTTGCTAATAAAACCTTATTTCGTTATACTAGAAGTTTCCCAGGTATTACCTTGAGCCACCACACTGCTGTTAAACTTTAAGTCCTAAAACTAAAATTTGTATTCTGAAACAATGAACTAGATATTCTCAACACCATTGATTCATCCAACTAAGACCAACCCATTGATCCACAGGCTGGGAAAGCATTTCACAAACAGTCCTCAACCAAGAGCTAGGAATAACCTTCCCTGCACAGATGTCGCTGTAGTGATCCTTACTTGAGTGTGTACAGAAGGGGCTGATGGGTAATGGAAAGACTACCAGGGGGCAGCACGGGCACGTATAAGAGTGACGCCGAAGGCCCTCCCCCTCACTTTGGCTGAACAGACTGTGAGGAGCACAGGGACGGAAACTGAGCTCAGGGCTGCTAGTGTTCGTTCCAGAGCGTCGACTGTAGCTGAGTTACCATCTCTACAGGTAACAAAACAGTCACCTCAGATTATTGACGTGAAACTGGGAATTTATCACATTTCTCGAGGTTTTCATTGGATGATAACTCCAGTCAAATGTGCCGTCAGATTTCAAAGGTGCTCGGCTGAGCTGATGGGACAATCATTCACCAGTCTCCTAAAATGAAGAATGATCACCATAGAAACCAAACCCCATCACGGTGAGTACAAGGTCAGTCGCAACCTGAAGTATAACTCTCTCCTTGCTGGCTGAGCTTCATTTTAGTATCCGTGGAGGACCGGTAGACCATTGGGTATTGGAGGAATGAACATGGAAGCCGTCCAGCTCAATTTCATCAGCAAAACTCTGTGATTACAATGCTGACATGGAATGGAAGATACGTGACACACACAAAAAAATGATCATTAACCTGGGGTGGTGTCCTTGAGACAAAACTGCTGGAAGTTGACAAGAGCAAAGCTGCCTTTGGGAGATGCTTGTGTCGGTGTCAAATTGAAGATGGGTTTGATGAGGCAAACAAATAAAATTCACATTAATTTCAACTACAGTTGTATAAGTACTTAGGTTTGCCCTGAATTTACGTTGCTTCTAATTTTAATGCAGTAAAATAATCTAACTTAATTTTACAAGAAGGACTCAATTCATCTGCACATTGTTCTCAGCTGCTTTCACGGTGCATGCACACAGCTGCCCTCAAGTGGGTGGTGGTGGTACAGCATCTTGATTCATATAAATGAAGAGGTTGTTACAGGAGTCTTCCAATAGGATCGGTGTACCTGCCCTATTTGCCAATTGAAGTAGACATTAAGATAGCATAGTATCATTCAAAGAAACACAGGAAGTGTTTTTCATGTCCAGGTTTATATTCCCCTCAACCAACACAACAAAAGACTATCCACCAATCTCATTATCATTCATTGGATAATGCCGTGCACTAATTTGCTACCACATTTTCCTATGGGAAGGGAGAGGTGAAAAGGCAGGTGTTGTATCTCGTGTGCTTGCAGAGCACAGTACCACACGGAGTGGAGAGGGTGTTCGCACTGATTGAACAGTTGTGATGCAGAAAAAACAATGCCTTCAGAATTCTGAAAGGGAAGGCGAAGGGATGATGAAACAAAGATGGAAAATGCTGCAAAAACTCAGCAGGTATGGCAGCATCCATGGAGAGAAACAGAGTTAATGTTTTGAGTTCGTATGATTCTTCTCCAGAGCTAAAAGGAAAGATGAGTTTGGTGGTGGCATTGGAACCACAAACCATGATAAAGTTCCCCTAGTCCTCACCTTCCACATTCAATGGATTGTCCCACTTGCCATTTTCACCACCTTCCACGTGGTGACACTACCAAACACATCTTTCTCTCCCCTTTCACCACCCCTTCTTCGACATCCTTGTCCATTCCTCAATCACATTCTCTCAATCTCTTCCTGTAGTACCTTCCCATGCAAGTTCAGGAGATGCAATTACTGTCTTTTGACCTCCTCCCTCCTCTCTGCCCAAAGTCCTAAACTGTCCTTCTATACGAAGCAGCTTGTGCTTCCTTCAATATTGTATATTGTATTCGCTACTCACGATGCAGTCTCCTTTCTGTTGGATCTGGAGATCAAATGCAGATTGGATGATTGCTTGGCTGAACACCTCCATTCAGTCAGCAAGTGTGATCTTGAGCTACTGGTTACTTGCCATTTAAAAAAAAAATGTTTTTATTGCTTTTCAATTTTATGTTTCAAACTTCAGTTCATAAGTTAAATTACATGTTCCAAACAAAAGGGGGGAAAATTAAAGTTAAAAACAAAAACAAGGAAAGCCAAAAGATAAGAAGACAAAAGGGAAGACAACGTCAAATAGGAGTCCTCACATGCCATTGTCTCCCCTTCCGCTGTGACAGTGTCCCCCCTTTAGCCGGTCTGCCTCAGTTATACTCCCCAGTGTGGCCCGAGCACGTCTTTACAGGTGCGTCTAGTTACCACTTTAATTCTTCATATCACTCTGACCTCAGTCTCCCCCCACTTGTTTTAGTGAAGCTCAAAAGAAGCTTCTTTTTTGACTTGGCTTTTGGACTCAATGCTGAGTTCAACAATTTCAGATCAATTTTAAAAAATGTGTTCATGGAACATGGGCATCGCTGGCTGGGCCAGCATTTATTGCCCATCAATAATTGCCCTGGTCTGGAATCACATGTAGGCCAGACCAGTTAAAGATGGCAGATTTCCTTCCCTAAAGGACATTAGTGAACCAGATGGGTTTTTACAACAATCGGCAATGGTTTCATGGTCATCCTTAGACTTTTAATTCTAGATTTTTATTGAATTCCACTTTCACCATTTGCAGCGGCGGAATTTGAACCCAGGTCCCCAGAGTATTGATGCTGCTGTTGTCATTCAAACCTCCTTCAGGCACATCTTTTTTTTCTTGTCCCTTTACAACTTCATTTTGCTTTGCATCATTGTCACTTTGTCAATTAATCACTTTTGCCTTTTATCTATCACAGACCTTCCCTTTATTCTTTCCTCCCCTCCCTTTTTTTTGCGTCTGTATTTGCTTAAAACCTCTTACATCTCAAACTTCTGGCAACGGGTTATCGGAGTGAAACTTTAAGTTTTTTTCTCTTTCTACAGATGCTCCCTGACCAGCTGAGTATTTCTGACATTTTCTGGAGTATTTTTGCAGACTTGCAACTCCACATGTAGTTTGCCTTTGTTCTTTGGCATTCAATGCTGGCAGCATTTCGATATAATATCAATGGCCACAGATACCTTCTCAACACTTATCTTGATTTCACATGTTAATGTAGTTCTTCAACCGAAAGGCACAAACGCTCCATATCAAACAGACTTTCTCTTGCAGTACCTGTGTTCTACGATCACCACAGTACCTTCCACTGAATGCCAATTACAAGATAAGCAGAAATTCCGAAGAATCCACTGATTAAAAAAACCCACAGTCAACAGAGGTTGGACCTGCTGCTTCACAGTGCCAAAGATCCAGGTTCAATTCTGGTCTTGGGTGACTGTGCGGCGTCTGTACTTTTTCCCTGTGTCTGCGTGGGTTTCCTCCAACAATCCAAAGATGTGACGGTTAGATGGATTGGCCATGCAAAATTTCCCTAAGTGTCCAAAAGTTTAGGTGGGGTTACCGGATTAAGGGGATAGGCTGGGGGCGATGGCCTAGGTAGGGTGGTCTTTCAGAAGGTCAGTCCAGACTCAATGGGCTGAATGGCCTCCTTCTGCACTGTAAATTCTATGGCTAACCTTCACTTCTGAAGAAAGTGGCAGCTCCCCAACAAGCTGAAATAATGAGATGAAGGGAAACCTCAAAAGCATGATAAGCCAATTCTCTATCCGGCATTGAGCAACATTCAAAACTAATGCCGAATCTTTCGTGCAAAACTAACCACTAAAATTAGTTACTCGATATATGAGTTGACTGAAAACAAACAATATCCTGCAGCCCATCAGCAGGGATACTGGGGCAGAAAGTGAGGCATATTTTTTTTATGGAAACAACAATAAATTCAAATGAATCCATACAAGCAAATCAGATGCTAACTAGAAATGCCCAAACAAAGCTCTCCAAACTCATTCCACGACACTTCAGCAGTTTCCTATCTATCTATTTCGGCCTCAAATCTTCCAGCTCCTTTTCCAGCCTCTATCTCTTACATTCCTCTCTCCATGCTGCCTCTCTGCGACACAGCACCATGTTAATGTTGATAGTCCATATTGGAATGTAGGCCAGGCACAGGAAGCTAAATTTCATTCCATTCAGAAAACATTTCTCCGTATCCAAGCAGTATAAAAACTTTGCTTCGCTGTACTTCAGTGTAATCATGCTGATATTCAAGATGTAAAGGACAGATTATCTGCTTAACGCACAAACTCAGGGCCCCACTAGGTATTTTCAGCTCCACCAATTAGAAGGGTCCCACCCCCAGTGAAATGAATAGCTCTCCTGGCTACTCCAGGAGCCATTGGAGGTTAAAAACAGAGTATGTGTTGATTATAGAGCGAGCATTTAGCATGAAGAAGCATTCTCAGGAACACTCCACATGGACTGCAGTGGAAAATAGCAAGACAACATCTGAATACTCTTGAACAGTATTGCAATTACTGAAGGAATGGGCCATCACATTGTAACTACTGTGAGAAAAGAGCCAGGTTGAAGAGTAGCATTAATGGCTTTGTTTACTGTCCCCCTCCCTGCCTTCTAAAGACACTGAATCAGGTGGAAAAGGTCCCCAATTAATTACATTGTGAGCAATAAGAGCAGAGTAGGCCATTCAGCCCATCGAACCTGCCCTGCAATTCGACAAAATCATACTTGACCTGACTGTGGCCTCAACTCCACTTTCCTGACGGTACCACTTCCTCCACCACCGCCCTTTCCATAACCTTTGACCCTCTTTTACATTCAATGACCCAGCCCCCAATGAGCTCTGTGGAAGAGAATTCCAAACACTAACGACATTTTGAGAAAATTCCTCCTCATTTCCAACTTAAATGGGAGACGGCTCATTTTAAAATTGTTCCTCCTAGTTCTAAACTCTCAACATGAGGGGGAACATCTTTTCTGCATCTACCCTGTCAAGCCCTCTCTGATTCCTCCTTCTAAACTCCAATCAGTACAGACCCAGTCAGCTCAGTCTTTCCTCCTAAGACAATCCCTTCATCCCAGGAATCAGCCTCATGAACTGCTTCCAATGCAAGCCCATCCCGCCATAAATAAGGTGACAGAAACCGTACGCAGTACTCTAGGTGTGGTCGAACCAATGTGTGTCGTTGTAGCAAGATTCCTCACTTTTATGTTGCATCCCCAGCAATAAAGGGCAACATTATGTTTGTTTTCTTTATTACTTGCTGCACCTGCATGCCAACTATTTGAGATTCATGTACAAGGCTGCTCACATCCCTCTGTACCACACCATCCTGCAGTGTCTCTCCATTTAAACTGAATGGACAACTTTGCATTTTCTCACATTATACTTCATCTGCCTATACTTATATATACTATATATATAAGTATATATATACTATACTATACACATTATACTATACTTGAGTTTGCTGACTCACTCAACTGATATCCCTTTTTGGGCTCTTTATATCCTCCTCACAATGTGGTTTCCTTCCCATCTTTCTATCAAATTTGGCTACAATAGAGTTGGTTCCTTTATCCAGGTTATTAATATAGTCTGTAAACAGTTGAGGATCCAGTAAGGATTCCTGTGGCACTCCACTCATTACAGGTTGTCAACTTTAGTAGTCATGGAGGAGACCGGAAAGTAGGTCTATTTCCTAGAAGAACATATTTACAAGTAACAATCCCAGTCAGGACTACTCTGCAGCTCAGCTCCCACCTGGACCGGCTTTTATGGTACTGAAATAACTAACCCGCTGAAGGGTCTCCGCCCCTCAGCAGGGGAGCTTGTACTCCATGAGGCTCACAGGAGGTTAATCGGGTATTCCTGTGGGTCTCGTGGGTGTTATAACCGCTCCCCACTGAAGTCCGCAAGTCCTTCCAAAGAAGGGGGAGCAGGAGGATGTCTGCTCCTCTTCACCTGTGGCTGTACTTTCATTGGCTGCGGGGCTGGGTCGGGGGGTGTAGTCTGTCAGGGAATGTTGTTTCTGCGAAGACCATCTGGGGGGTACCACTGGCGACTGATCTCCCGGGTACCTGGGTCGCCATCTCAGAGTCAGAGTGTGCCACCTCTCACATCGCGGTGTTGTGGCCTCCAGGGGGCGATTTCCCAAGGCCCTTACGTGCTGCGGCAACATGACTTGGGGACGATTCCTCTAACACTAGCTCCCTGCTCCTGAGGTGCTTAAGGTACTTTTACACTGTCCGTTTGCATGTATTCACCTGGTATGAGACCCATGCGGTCTGCTGTACCACTGTCCTTGGAATCCATTGGGCACCATCCCCGAAGTTTCAAACGTACACCTTGTCCTCTGGTTCGAGACTCCTGGTTCGCATCTGCCTGCCTTGTCTCCGTTTCTGCAGGTCCTGATCACATTGTACTCTCCTACCAATATCAGGAAACGTGAGGCTGAGGCAGGTTCTGAGCCTCTGGACCATCAACAGTTCTGCCGGTGCTACACCGGTTTTAGCATCAGCGAAGGCCTGGTCGCGAAACAAAAAGCTTGCTAGTTGCTTCCCCATGACCCTATGGTCTGTTTCTTCATCCCTCACTTGAATGACTGCACCACTTGCTTGGTCAGTCCATAAAAGGAAGAGTGGTAGGGGGCTGTGTGGATGTGCCATACCTCATTTGCCTTAATAGAGCGTTCAAACTCGTCGCTGGTGAACGGGGTGACTGGCACCTCCGGGGTGCCGTGGGTGCTGAAAGAGAGCTGTAGCTTCTCAACCACGGCCTTCAACGACATCCAATGGACTTCGAGCCACTTGGAGTGGGTGTCCACCACAAGTAAAAGCATTGACCCTTGGAAGGGTCCGGCAAAGCCAGCAAGCAGGTGCACCCAAGGTTGGCCTGCTGATTCCAATGGATTTAACAGGGCGGTAGGTGGGAGCTTCAGCTGCTCCTGGCATGTGGTACATTGTTCAGCTAGTCTTTGGATTGTACCATTCAGGCCTGGCCACCACACACAGCTGCGGGCTAGAATCTTCATTTTCGACACCGCTGGGTGTCTGTTGTGCAGATCCTGGAGAATCACCTGTCTGTCCTGGGACCCGAGGACAATGTGAGCTCCACAGGGGGATGCCATCTTCCACACTGAGCTCCTGCATCTTGGCACCAAAGGCCTGTAGGTCCTTCGGCAGCTTCCCTTGTTGGCCCCTATGCAAGACAATTCATCACTATCGGGTCCTTTTGCATCCAGTCGCATATCTGGGCGGCAGTGTCCATAAAGTTTTTTTTTAAATTTAGAGTACCCAATTCATTTTTTCCAATTAAGGGGCAATTTAGAGTGGCCAGTCCACCTAGCCTTCACATCCTTGGGTTGTGGGGGTGAAACATGGGGAGAATGTGCAAACTCTACATGGACAGTGACCCAGAGCTGGGATGGAACCTGGGACCTCGGCGCCGTGAGGCAGCAGGGCTAACCCACTGCGCCACCGCGCTGTCCGTATAGTTAAGTGTTGAAACGACTTTGTCGACACTCAGTGGGGATGGAGGGCATGTTGGCAGCTGGAGCCTGCTCAGTGTTTGCAATCTGTGAACCTGGGCGATGTTTGAAGATGTACTCGCAAGCTGCTAGCAACAGGATCCATCGCTGAATCCGGGCAGACACTATTGACGTGATCACCTGGTCTTCTTTAAAAAGCCCTAGCAATGGTTTATGGTCCATCACATAAGACCATAAGACAAAGGAACAGAATTAGGCCACTCAGCCCATCGGCGCTGCTCCACCATTCAATCATGGCTGATATTTGTCTCATCCCCATTCTCCTGCCTTCGCCCATAACCTCTGATCCCCTTGTTAATCAAGAACCTATTTATCTCTGTCTTAAAGACACTCAGTGATTTGGCCTGCACAACCTTCTGCGGCAAAGAGTTCCACAGATTCACCACCTCTGGCTGAAGAAATACCTCCTCATCTCTGTGTTAAAGGATCATCCCTTGAGAGATTGTATCCTCTGATTCGAGTTTTTCCAATAAATGAAAACATCCTCTTCACGTCCACTCACCTCGCAGTATCCTGTAAGTTTCAATGAATCCCCACTCATCCTTCTAAACTCCAATGAGTACAGACCCAGAGTCCTCAACCATTCCTCATACAACAAGCTCTTTATTCCAGGAATCATTCTTGTGAACCTCCTCTGAATCCTTTCCAAGGCCAGCAAATCTTTCCTTAGATGCGCGGCCCAAAACTGCTTACAATACCCCAAATGGGGTCTGACCAGAGCCTTATATAGCCTCAGAAGTACATCCCAGGTCTTGTATTTTAGCCCTCTCGACATAAATGCTAACATTGCTTTTGCCTTCCTAACTACCGACTGAACCTACATGTTAACTTTAAGAGAATCGTGAACAAGGACTCCCAAGTCCCTTTGTACTTCTGATTACCTAACCATTTCCCCATTTCGAAAATAGTCTATGCTTCTATTTCTCCTCCCAAAGTGCATAACCTCACACTTTTCCAAATTGTATTCCATCTGTCACTTCTTTGCCCACGCTCCTAGCCTATTCAAGTCCTTCTGCAGCCCCCCTGCTTCCTCAATACTACCTGTCCCTCTACAGATCTCTGTATCATCTGCAAACTTAGCAACAGTGCCTTCAGTTCCTTCTTCCAGATCATTAATGTATATTGTGAAAAGTTGTGGCCCCAGCACCGACCCCTGAGGCACACCACTAGTCACCGGCTGACATCCTGAAAAAGACCCCTTTATCCCCACTCTCTGCCTTCTGCCAGTCAGCCAATCCTCTACCCATGCCAGGATCTCACCCATAACACCATGGGTTCTTAACTTTTTTAACAATCTCCTATGCGGCACCTTGTCAAAGGCCTTCTGGAAATCTAAATAAATCATATCCTATGATTCTCCTTTGTCTAACTTCCCAGTTACTTCCTCAAAGAACTCTAACAGATTTGTCAGACATGACCTCCCCTTGACGAAGCCATGCTGACTCAGTCCTATTTTATCATGCACTTCCAAGTACTCCGTGATTTTATCTTTAATAATGAACTCTAAAATCTTACCAATGACCAGTCCAGGCTAACCGGCCTATAATTTCCCATCTTCTGCCTTCCTCCCTTCTTAAACAGCAGTGTTACATTAGCCACTTTCCAGTCCTTTGGGACCCTTCCTGCCTCCAGTGATTCCTGAAAGATCACCACCAATGTCTCCACAATTTCTTCAGATATCTCTTTTCGAACCCTGGGCTGTAGTCCATCTGGTCCAGATGACTTAGCCACCTTCAGACCTTTCAGTTTCCCAAGAACCTTCTTCTTAGTGATGGTCACTGCACTCACCTCTGCCCCCTGATTCTCCTGGAGCTCTGGCATCCCACTGGTGTCTTCCACCATGAAGACTGGTGCAAAGTAACTATTCAGTTCCTCTGCATTTTCTTTGTTTCCTATTATTACTTCTCCAGCAACATTTTCCATGGTGAATCGACACCTATACACATACTGCTGAAAATTCTTCACCACAACTACAAAGGTCAGCCCTTCTTTTTCGATTTGGGCGTAATTGCACTCTGCCGCGGCCAACGTCCTTGACGCGTATGCTGTCAGCCTTTCCTACCATCAGACATGTGGTGGGGCAACATTGCTCCGACTCATAAGGCAAGGTATCGTCTGTCACCAACTGGAGCTTGGAGGAGTTGTAATGCGCCAATAACCCCAACGACATTAGCTGCTGCTTCACCCTGATAAAGGCCTCCTCTTGAAGTGCTCTCCATGCCCATTCTTGCTGCATCTTCAGCAATGTGTTCAGTGTGGCGAGGATGGTCGCTAGGCCAGGAATAGATTTCCCGTAGTAGTTTACGAGTCCCAAGAATGACCATAACTCTATTGGTTTTTTTCTGGTGTGGGGACTTGCTTTATCACCAGCACCTTCTCCTCAACTGGGTGTCGTCTGTCATGATGCACACAATAGCCCAAGTATGTAACTAATTGGATGTAGAAAAAGCACTTTCCCCTCTTGAGGCAGATGCCCGTCGAGAAAACCGGCGGAGAATTTCCTCCAAGTTGCTCAGGTGTTCCATTTCTGTGGCTCTGGTGACCAGGACATCATCCAGGTTGACCGCCACAGGCGGTAGCCCTCTCAGGATGTTCTCCATAATGCACTGAAATACGGTACAAGCCGACAAAACTCCAAGTGACAACCTTCTGTATTCGTGGAGGCTCCTGTGGGTATTAATGGTTATGTAACGCCTGTATTTGGTGTCCAGCTGCGATTGGAGATAGGCGTGGCTCATGTCGAGCTTGGATAAGGAATGACCGCCAGACAGCTTCGCAAATAGGCCTTCTATCCATGGCATTGGATACCTGTGCAGATGGAAGACTTTTGTTTATGGTCAATTTATAATCTCCGCACAAGGTTTGTCAGATTTTAGTACTGGGACTACCGGCACTACCCAATCAGCAAACTGTACTGGCTGGATGACACCGAGGTCTTCCAATCAGTTCAGTTCATCCTCGATCTTTGCCAGCAGTGCATAGGGATCGAGCGGGCCCAGAAAAAATTCGGCTTGGCCTCAGGATTCACATATATCTTAGCCATGGCTCCCTTAATTTTGCCCAGGCCATCCTGGAAGACTTCTGGGTACTTCCATAAGACGTCATAAAATCCTCCAGTCCCCACCCAGAGGATCTGTTGCCAGTCCAGCTGGAGGCATTGTAGCCAGTCATGGCCCTGCACTCAGTCCGTAGTCCCGCTCTATTATTAATGGCAGTCTAACGCACTGCTGCACATACGTAACTGTGGTCATCGTTATGCACACTATTGTTAGGGGTTCACCCATATAGGTCACTAGCCTTGCCTCGGTGTCCTGCAACCCCAACTGCTGAACTCCAGTCCTGATTCTCTCAAAGGTCTGCCTCCCTATTACTGAAAATGCAGCCCCCATGTACAATCCCATCCTCCTTGCCAATTCAGTAGTCATGGAAGATCCAGAAATTAGAGCCAAAAACAAGGTTTGCTTCAGTGAAGAACAAGTAACTGTCCCAGTCAGGACTATGCTGCTGCCAGACTCCTACCTGGGTTGGCTTTATAGTACTGAATTAACTAGCCCACTGAGGGGTCTCTGCCCCTCAGCGGGGAAGCTCATACTCCACGAGGCTCACGGGGAAATTAATCGGGTCATCCCCATTGTCTTATGGGGGTTATAACACCAACCTGTAAATGACCCATTTATCCTGACCCTGTTTCCTGTTAGTTAGCTAATCCTCCATCCATGCTAATATATCACCCTAATTCTTGTGCAGCAATGTGACACCTTATCGAACATCTTTTGGAAATCCAAATACACAACATCTACTGGTTCACCTTTATCCACCCTACATGTTTCATCCTCAAAGAAATAATTTTATAAATTTGTCAAACATGGTTTCCCTTTCACAAAAACATGTCAACTCTAATGATTGCAATCTGGGCCAGAGTTCTCTGGCCATTAAGGTCCTCTGTTCCCATTGGCAGCACACCCCAGCTGTGGGTTTCCCGGCGTCATGGCGCGCGTTCAATTGGAAATCCTATTGATAAGCGGGAGTAACAAATCCCACCACGAATGGCACATCGCCGAGAAACAAACGACTGGAGGACCAGAGAATCCAGCCCGTGATTTTCTAAATGCCTTGCAAACACCTCCTTCACAATGGTTTCTCACATTTTCCCAGTGAGAAATGTCAGGCTAACTAATCTACAGTTTTCTGCGTTTTGTCTCCCTTCTTTCTTGATTGGAGGTTCTCCATAAATTGCCAAAGCTTCCAGTATCCTCACAAAAAATGGTCATGCTTCAAATGTGAGTCCTGATAGTGCCTCTGCCTTGAGTCTCAGTCACTTGAATCTCCCCTCACCCTCACTCTGCTGATTTGATTGCCCTTCTGCCCACTTTAACAACAGGGAACGGGTCACCTTTCAATCACAAATATGTAATATGAACAAATCTGCAAAGAAAGGAAGAAAAAATTAAAATATGGTATTTTTTTCCCCCAAATCAATGGGCGGGATTCTCTGATCCTGGGGCTAAGTGTTTACGCCATCGTAAATGCCGGAGCATTTTACGCCGGCGTCAACAGACCCTAGGAGCAGCGATCCTGAGCCGCACAGGGGGCCAGACAGCGCTGCAGAGCCTCACGCTGCTCCAGCTGCCAATACCACCATCAGAATTGGCGGCGCGGGTCCACACATGCGCGCTACAGCCGGCGCGAGTTCGCACATGCGCATACGTTGCCTTCTCCGCGCCGGCCCCAGCGCAACATGGCAGAGAGCTACAGGGGCCTGACGCGGAGGAACATAGGCTCCCACCAGGATAAGCCTGCCCGGCGATCGATAGGCCCCGATCGCAGGCCAGGTCACCGTGAAGGCCCCCCCCCCCCCCCCCCCCCCCCCCCGCAGGGTAGGACCACACGTGAACACCGCCGTTGGGATTTGGTGGGCACTCGGCCCATCGCGCGTGGAGAATCGCCGGGGGTGCCGTGTAGAGCGGCCCCAACCGACGGCAATGGCGTTGATTCTCCGGTGACTGGAGAATCGGAGGACCGGCATCGAGGCAGCGTCGCGTGAATCGCGATTCCAACCCCCGCCGATTCTCCGACCCGGTGCGGGGTCAGAGAATCTCACCCAATATAAGTGAAGTTAATCTTTAGCCACAAGCTATGCTGTCATTCTCCAGAATGTGCTATTTTTACATATGAGCTCTGCAACCTCCATCTATGAGCTGGCTCGACCTTTTGCAGCAGATATAAATATAACTTTAAGATCTCATACCTAAATATAGTGCTGTAGTATGTCAGACACTGTAACATCCAATAATGGTAAACGGTGGTATATACTGTTGATATAATTGTACAAAAAACATTCACGTTTGCAAATGTTAAACGTGAAGCACAATCAAAACATTAATTGAATAATGTTAGGCTCCATTTTACTGTAATGCATTTTGAAATGAGAAGAAGATGCTGTGCGCTGGACAAGGCCAACATTACTCTAATGGATTTCATTTTATACTATTTGCAAAATATTTCAAAGTACTTTTTGCGAGTGGTGCAGTTTACGTATCTCCTAAGAGCTTTCTTAGACCTCGTGTCTATAAAAAAAAACACTATTAATGATGACCAAGTTAACAGCTGCCAAATAGGATCTATGTTCAGAGTGACAGACAACTCCATGTGGAGCAAGCAACAGGAGAGCCAGATCATGTAATTCCAGCCTTGGATACTTTGCAAGGAGTTCATCTCCCAGTGAAAAGGAAGGACAACACAAACTGACGGTAACATTCAGCATTTTTTTTTATTTTAAAGTGTCTCTTTCATGAGAAATATCTTGAGTTTTCATGTGAGCAGTTGATTAAAACATTGTAATGTCTCTTTCCGCATGGTCGTTGAAATAATTAGAATCTGCAGCATTCACAAATATGTTTGCTAACTTTACACATTCTGTACACTGTGTTTCCTCTGTAAAACGACTTCAAATATAGTTTTCTAAATTTCAAACATACCAATCCTGCACTGCCAATTTGATGTCTGTCTCGGACATTGTCAGATGATCACATCAATGTGAAAAGTACAATTGTTAAAGGCATTGTGCCTTCTCCATTGAAGTATTTGTAGAAAGCCTACTAAGGTGCCAACTTAGAGTAAACGTAATATTAAAAACAGCTATGCTTGGGTTAATTGGAGGTAGGCATTGCTAATATATGCTCCAGACTAAAGAATTCCTCTTCAGTAGCATTGCTCTATTATTAGATAAGGTTAAATTACATAAAGAATGTAGGTGTCTGCGAGATTTGCTTGTAGTAAGATTGATGCGAGAAATGTGAAAATATGCAAGAGATCTGCCAGTATTGTTTGCCAAATCCGGACTTTGTAGCATTCGTTGATACTAGTGACTTTTTAAGGATGATTGATTGTGCTTTTTGGGAATGTTACCAGGATAACTTAATGACACATCAGCTTTGAGGAAATCACACGAAGTAACCGTACCTGCTCACTACTGCAGAGGAAGAGCAAATAGAATTGGCCTCTTGCTGGTGAAGAATGTTCTCCAGTTGGAAAATTTGTGTCTGGATAGCACATGCACATCTTCTGACATAGATTCTAAATTTAATTAAAAACTTAAAGTGACCGCCAGACCCAGAAGAGCATAAAGTAGGCAACATCAGCTGATTAATGTGGAGATTGTAGTCTAGTCCACCCAACAGAAACCAGTTGGGCATTTAAATTCGTTCATGGGCAGGGATTTTGCCAACCCACTGGAGACGTGCGAGGAGATGGGAAAATGGCAGCAAATGGCGTCAGGAAGGACCAGGTAAGAAGGGGTGAATGAGGTCCCCTCTATTCAATCTCCTCAGTTCATCACATCAAAGTTTCAGTTTCTTTTTCACAAGGATTTGCCTTTTCCAAGTCAGGATACATTTAACTATTTGAACTTTGAGCAATAAGGAGGTAAGCAAACAGGGTTTCCTTGAGTGAAAGAAAAAGCTAATTTATTAACCACTAAAGCTGAGAAAAATAATAAAAATGCCCTTTGCCCTCATACAGCCATTGATCATTTAGCCCCCCCCCCCCTCCACACACACACACACACAAACACACACACACGCACACTCGTATCAGAAATAAGAGAAGTTCAAATCCAATTTTAAAAAAAGATAAAATAGCATGTGATTAAGTGTCCTTTGGTTGTCTTTGAGATGTAGATTTTAAATGCTGCAGTCAATTCAGGTTAGCTTTTTTTGGATGTGGTCAGATGTAGAAGATTTGGCAATTATTACGAGATCTCGGCTGGCTGATAGATTATTTCTGGTAGCACTGGTATCTTGAACTGGGTGACACACTTTTTCCAAGAGAGAGAGAGTGAGAGCAGCCTGTAGCCTGCCTCCTCTGCTGAAGAATTTCTGGACACAACCTGTGACACTTGCAATCACTGCAGCCTTGCCTTGAAATACTTCACCCATTGTGTATTTTTGAGGGGCATTGAGTGGGTCTATTTATAATAGCCATTGTTTCAAAATCCAATATGTTATATTTTTAATGAGTTTTGATAGGTGTCTGGATTACAAGAAATGTGTCTCTTTCCAGCCCACTGAGGTGTTTCTCACCTTCATCTTGGAACGTGGTCTTGCATTTTTATTCAGTTGGTCTCAGTCTCCATCTCAGTTCAAATGGCAAAAGTTCCAGCCAGTGGAAATTTGCAAAATCGTATTTTCAAATATAAAGAGGCATCACCTCGTGACATGCCCCAGGATACATTACCAGAGACATGGCATTGGGCTCGACCATCAGCTGACTGGAGGTGAGCTGCAGCTAATTATATAATTAAAAGGCCAATTGTTTGCCATTTGCCCAAATCACTGGAACTTTTCCCGTTCAGCACAGTCCTTTGCTCTGTGGAGAGGCCACCATATGTGTGGAAGTGGTCTCCTGGTGGCTTCCCAAGATGGGGAATGGGGGAGTTGGTTCCTAAATGTTCCATGCCCAAAAGGGGGGATGTTCCCAGCAGCAACAGCTGCCTCTGTGCCCCTCCCCACCACTTGCTTTGATGCAATTCCTGGTGGTGTTACCCCTCCAAACACTGGGCCTGCCTGCCTGGACCTGGTGCCTGTAAATAAAGGAGTCTTGATCGTCTGCTTGCATTCTGAACGGTGTCCAGCACCATTGATTATGCCTTTGAGGCTGCAGTGTTGCACCTGGACAACCCTTAAATGGACAGCGATCATGGCATTAGCCTTTTAATTGGCTGCTGCCAGGAAGATTACAGTTTCACTGCCCTCCCGCATGGATTCCAGACCCACATTGGGTCCTAACATCAGAAATTACCTTGTGAGCAAAATCCCAGTCCTGGTGTCTGACCAAAGACTCCAACTTTGACCTGCCCAACCGATTAGGCAAGAAGGACACTAGCCAAAAACAAGCATGATGCTTCTTGAAACAGTTAGATTGGGCCTAGATTGAATCTGACTTTTCTGACTGCCTTTTTAACTCTAGGTTTGAGTGGGCAAGCAGATGTGATTTTACCAGCAGGTTAACCTTTCAGCAAGAATCATAGAATCACTACAGTGCAGAAAGAAGCCATTCGGCCCATCGTGTCTGTACTGACCCACTGAAAGAGCACCCTACCTAGGCTCACTCCTATCCCCATAACCCTATAACCCCACCTAACCTACACATCCTTCGGGCACACAATGAGGGATAATTTTTTAGCATGGTCAATCCACTTAACCTGCACATCCTTTCGACTGTGGGAAGAAACCGGAGCACCCGGAGGAAACCTACGCAGGCACATCGAGAATGTGCAAACTTCACACAGACAGTCACCCGAGGCTGGAATTGAACCCGGGTCCATGGCGCTGTGAGGCAGCTGTGCTAACCACTGTGCCACCGTGCTATCAAGTGAAGCCAGGACCACAAGTTTATTTTTATAATTTTCCTTTTGGGTGAGCAGGGCTCACCTACTACTTACCTGAGTGCCAGGGACTATACCTTTGATCTCCCCTCCCCAGCCACACAAAATTGCACCCAACTGCCACTTCCTGCTGGTTTTGGGCAGGTTGCTGATCATACACATATGAAATGAAAAATGAAAATCGCTTATTGTCACGAGTAGGCTTCAATGAAGTTACTGTGAAAAGCCCCTAGTCGCCACATTCCGGCACCTGCCCAGGGAGGCTGGTACGGGAAATATCAATGAAGCCTGGGCAGTAAAATGCCTTGGCCACACACTGGTTAATATCAGTGGGCAATGGGTGTTATTCTTGGGGAGGTGGGGTGGCTAACACCACAAGCCATCCACCCCCATGCCATCATGTTAAAATAAGGGTTTAATGTCTTGCTCTATTTTTTTCTAAAATTGGTGGAACTAATTTCCCAGGACCTAGTTTTTTGATGGTTTTCTGGTCATTTTTATAAACAGGTGGCCTTCTGATATAGATCCTATTAACATTAATTCTATTACTCTCGATACTAAGATTAAATGCCCCTGTCAACTATAGTGCCTGACATACAACTCTCTTTTAAACTGGTTTCTCAAGAGGCTCTCTAGATATATTTATCCACATTCCGTGCAACTCTCCACATTGTTGGCAGCAGTTTTACATTCTTCCCCGCTGCAACTTGGCTTTGACACTGGCAAAATGGATTACACCGTCCTCTCCAGGTTAAAAGAATGTAGGTTTGCCTGCAGAGTTGGAAGGTTATGGGTTGATCAGAGTTGATAATCAGGACTAAGACGGAAAAAATGATGGCTGGGGTTACCCCTATCTCTGGATCTGTAAAGACTTGATTACCTGCAAATGCTCGCATTCTAAGCATTGTCTGACATCTTTGAATTTGTCTATATATATGTTTCCGGAACATACCTCTTCATTCACCTGAGGAAGGAGCAGTGCTCCGAAAGCTAGTGATTTGAAACAAACCTGTTGGACTTTAACCTGGCGTTGTAAGACTTCTTACTGTGCTCATCCCCAGTCCAACGCCAACATCATCGAAAAAATGATGAACACCGATGCAGTTTGGAGATGTCATCCTTTGGCAATGACATTAAGCTGAGGCCCTGTCTCTTCCAGGAGATTCAAGACATAAAAATCAGCAAGTTGACTTTCAGTTTCAAGCAACATTCTTACTGCTACCAATAATTTTGAAAAGTACAATCAGCTTGTTCAATTTATTGATGGATATGAGATCTTGCTGTATGGAAACTATTTGCTTGCATAATCACCAATCATTGCTTTGGAAATGGCCCCGATATTCATTAGGATGGAAACTAAGGAGGAAGGATATCACCAGAGGCCATGGAATATTAACTCCATGATATGGATAATTGTTTAAAAACAGACTCACCACCCAAGAGCCAACCTGATTGATAAGTTTGGCAGCCTATTGGCTGGGGTGTGCCGTGTTTCTAATGATATAAAAGGCACCAATCACTCCTCAGTGATTAGGTAAACACATTATGGATTTATTTATTTGACTAGGCATATATTAACTGTTATAAAAAGATAGAAAACTTAAAGACATCAGCAGCAGAGCTGTGTCTGCTGTGTTCTGCTCACAGGCCAAAGTGAAACTAGGACTGGATCACATGACACACTTCCTTTCGAGTGATGTCATGCTGCTATCCCTTAAAGGTAGATTACAACAAGGAAAGGCTGCAATATTGAATCAGATATATGGTTGTTGGGAGTCAGCATCGTGGTTGAAGCTAGTAGGGGGGGGGGGGATGGGTTAGAGATTGCATGGATGCCAGGGAGATTAATGGGAGGTATTCAGATTGGGAGAAAGAGGTGGGTGGTCAGGACCATAGTGGGGGATCATGGGGGAGGCAGGTGGGCTCGACGGGAGGGGGGGTGGGTTGGGGAAATGGGGAGGCAGTAATGAAGAGTTGGTGGCTTTGGTAATGAAAGAGCTGTGTGGGATCTGAGAGGGCAGCCTCCACCTCAGCTTAATGCCCCATGTGAAAGTCAGCCCCTCCAGCAGTGCAGCATTCCGTCAGTAATGCACTGGAGTGCCAGCCTGGCCTTTTGGGCTCAAGTCCTGAAGTGGGATTGAACCCATAGCATTTAGACTCCAATAAATAAGCCACAGCTAATATAAGAACTTTAAACTTTAGATAATGTGGACAAAAACTTTCACTGGCACTACATATTATGGCTAGAGTTTCTCGAACAATCTCCCAATGAACCAATTGAATAGAATGTCCCTCTTCTATTCAGCCAGTAGTTTACTAGTCAGGTCCTGAGGTTGATTCGGCTATGGTGCTACACACTGCAAGTTTCTGTCCAAACTCACTGCTGACCCTGAAAGATTGCTTGCATTGTCCCCATCAAAATGCTTTTGGTGAAATCCCAGTGTAGTTCCTGCCTGTGGGAACTTAAAAATTGGTTGTCGCCAGGGCAAAGTATCATTGATCGCCAGTGTGACGTGTTGAAAGGGGAGAGAAATTCAAATGTCCCATCTTTTATTGTACCCCCTTTCCATAGGTAATTGAATTTTTGATTGGTTGCTGTCAGCTGTGGCAATGCAGGTTTTCCTGTTTCAGAGATTGTTTAACATTTAAAAAAAATATAAATTTAGAGTACCCAATTATTTTTTTCCAATTAAGGGGAAATTTTAGTGTGGCCAATCCACCTAACCTGCACATCTTTGGGTTGTGGGGATGAAACCCACACGGACACGGGTAGAATGTGCAAACTCCACACAGACAGTGACCCGGGGTTGGGGTCGAACCCGGGTCCTCAGCGCTGTTGGACGCAGTGCTAACCATGTGCCATATGGCGCGCTTCTTTTTTTAACATTTTGACTTAGAACTCAACCCACTCACCCATTATTGGGAATCAAAATTATCCCTATTGTACATGAAGAGACTTTTCTGACATGGATGATACAGTGCTATGTTAATACAGTGTTTTGTACAGCCATTCCTAATGCTCAGTATTATTATCACTCAAGTGACAGAAAACGTAATGCATTAATCAGTTGCTCGCTGAAGTTGGCAATGGCGCACAAGTGACACCTCGGTTCCATTAGAAAATTGGACCAAGATTAAAATGTCCCGCATCAATTTTCCATCACTGCCTGATGCACAATCAATTGCACAAAGACTTGAGTTGGATACAACTGAGGCTTTATTGCTCTAAGATGTGTGGCCTTCCACAGCAGCTGGTGAAATGGCTGCAGCATGGAGGACACATATATTTATACTCTGCCTACTGGGCGGAGCCAGCAGGCACGGACTACCAACGTACCTGTAGTGCAGGTCCTACCATACATCCTCTAACAGAGGTGCAACAGTGGTTTACCACATTCACCCCCTGTTAAAATTGAGTCCGGCGAGGGTGGTGGAGAACTATATACAACAAATGGTTTTTACATTTACAATATTCGATAGAGAGAGGAAAAAAGTGTCTTTTGAAGTCCAGTGGACCAGTTAGCGGTTTAACCGGTCCAGGGCCTTGATGTGCTGCTGGGAGCGACGTAGTGGTGGCGGTGATGTCGATGCTGGGCTGATGTTCGGTGACTCCGGGAGCGTGCCGAAATCCTCTTCATCCTCGGGCGTGGCCAGGGGGAGGACAGATGGTCCTGGGGGATTTGCTGTTGGGAGCGCCGGGGGAGGGGCGGGTGGAGCCGGGTCGGGGTGTGTGTGTGGAACCTGCTGGCGCCAGGTCCCTGAGGGAGACAGTATCCTGGCGGCCATCGGGGTACGCCACGTAGGCATACTGGGGGTTTGCATGGAGCAATTGCACCCTCTCCACCAACGGGTCTGCCTTGTGGAATCGGATGTGCCGACGGAGCAGGACGGGTTCTGGAGCTGCGAGCCAAGTCGGGAGCGACACCCTGGATGTGGACTTCCTGGGGAAGGCAAAAAGACATTCATGGGGTGTATTGTTAGTGGCAGTGCACAGTAGTGATCGAATGGAGTGGAGCATCAGGGAGGACCTCCTGCCAGCGGGAGGCCGGGAGGTTCCTGGACCGTAGGATCAGTTGGACGGCCCTCCATACCGTCCCGTTCTCCCTCTCCACCTGTCCGTTTCCCCGGGGGGTTGTAGCTTGTTGTTCTGCTGGAGGCAATACCCCTGCTGAGCAGGAACTGATGCAGCTCATCACTCATGAAGGAGGATCCCCTTTCACTGTGGATGTAGGCGGGGAAACCGAAACGAGCGAAGGTTGTGTTGAGGGCTTTGATGATGGTGGCAGACGTCATATCAGGGCATGGGATGGCGAAGGGAAATCTGGAGTACTCATTGACCACACTGAGAAAATACGTGTTACGGTCGGTGGAGGGGAAGGGCCCTTTGAAATCCACGCTGAGGCATTCAAAAGGGCGGGAGGCCTTCACCAGGCGCGCCCGGTCCGGCCGGTAGGAGTGGGGCTTGCACTCCGCACAGACCTGGCAGTCCCTGGTGATTGTCAGTACTTCCTCGACGGAGTAGGGCAGATTGCGGGCCTTTATGAAATGGTACAACCGTGTGACTCCTGGGTGACAAAGGCTGTCGTGCAGGGTCCGGAGTTGGTCTACTTGTGCGCTGGCACATGTACCTCGGGATAGGGCGTCTGGGGGCTCGTTGAGCTTACCGGGTCGATACAAAATCTCGTAATTGTAGGTGGAGAGCTCGATCCTCCACCTCAAGATCTTATCATTCTTGATCTTGCCCTGATGTGTGTTATTGGACATGAAGGCTACCGACCGTTGGTCAGTGAGGAGAGTGAATCTCCTGCCGGCCAGGCAATGCCTCCAATGCCGCACAGCTTCAACGATAGCTTGGGTCTCTTTTTCGACGGATGAGTGCTGAATTTCTGAGACATGAAAGGTGCGGGAAAAGAATGTCACGCCTGATGCGTCGCTCTCTACTTGAAAGGGCAGTGTCTCGTCTACTGCGTGCATCCCGGCCTTGGCGATATCGGCTCTGATACGGGCGAAGGCCAGTTGTGCCTCGGCCGTCAGGGGAAAATGGGTTGACTGTATGAGTGGGCTGGCCTTGTCCTCATAGTTTGGGATCCACTGAACGTGGTACGAAAAGAACCCCAGGCAGCGTTTGAGGGCCTTGGGGCAGTGGGGGAGGGGGAGCTCCATGAGGGGGCACATGCGGTCGGGATCGGGCCCCAGAACTCCGTTCTTGACCACATAGCCGAGGATGGCTACGCGGGTCGTGCTAAACACGCACTTCTCCTTGTTGTAGGTGAGGTTTAGGAGAGTGGCGGTGTGGAGAAATTTGGCACGGTTGGCATCGTGGTCCTGCCGATCATGGCTGGTGACGTTGTCTAGGTATGAAAGGTGGCCCGCAAACCGTACCAGTCGACCATTCGGTACATCTCCCTTTGGAAGACCGAGACCCCGTTGGTGACGCCGAAGGGAACCCTGAGGAAGTGATAGAGGCGGCCGTCTGCCTCGAAGGCAGTGTATGGACGGTCTGATTTACGAATGGGGAGCTGGTAGTTGGCGGATTTGAGGTCTACCGTTGAGAAGACCCGGTACTGTGCAATCTGATTGACCATATCAGATATGCATGGGAGGGGGTACACGGCGAGCTGCGTGTACCAATTGATGGTCTGGCTGTAGTTCATGACCATTCTGTCTTTCTCCCCAGTTTTAACTACGACCACTTGGGCTCTCCAGGGGCTGTTGCTGGACTTGATGATGCCTTCCCGAAGCAGCCATTGGATCTCGTAACTGATGAAGGTCCTGTCCTGGGTTCTGTACCGTCTACTCCTAGTGGCGACAGGTTTGCAATCCGATGTTAGATCTGCGAAGAGGGAAGGCGGATCAACCTTTAGGGTCACGAGGCCGTACACAGTGAGGGTGGTAGGGGCCCACCGAATTTCAGGGTTAGGCTCTTCATGTTACACTGGAAGTCCAGGCAGAGTAGTAGGGCAGTGCAGAGGTTGGGGAGGGATTAGAGGCGGAAGCCGTTGCATTCTACGCCCTGGACCGTGAGTGTGACCGTACAGTACCCCTGGATCGCCACGGAATGGGATCCGGAGGCCAGGGAGATTATTTGGTTGGTGGCGTTTACCACGAGGGAGCAGCGCCTTACCCTATCCGGGTGGATGAAGCTTTCGGTGCTCCCGGAGTCCAGCAGGCAAGAGGTCACGTGTCCGTTGATTTTAACGCTGGTCGATGCGGTGGCCAGGTTGTGCGGGCGCGATTGGTCGATAGTCACTGAGGCGAGGTGTGGTCAGTCGTCGCTGGTGTCGGATGATGGGGAGCCCGGGAAACACAGGTCCTGGAACGATGGCAGTGCCCATGTGCCGTGGAGGAGACAAGATGGTGGCAACTGAAGATCTTGAGGAGGACAAAATGGTTGCACCCATGAGCCGCACGTGGCGGGGGTTGAACAGGATGGCGGTGCCCATGGGCCGCACGTGTTGCTCGGAGAGGAAGATGGCGGCGCCCACTCGCCTCGCGTGGTCTGGGGAAGTGAAGATAACGGCGCCCATTGTCCGTAAACGAGGGGGGTGGGGGTGATAGCGGCAACTGCATGGGCCTGGCACACTGCGGTGACGTGCCCCTTCTTGCCGCAAGCCTTACAAAGGGCAGCATGGGCCGGGCAGCGTTGGCGGGGGTGTTTCTGCTGGTCGCAAAAGTAACATTGGGACTCCCGGGGTTTGCTGGCTGGTGCGTAGTGCAGGCGTATTGACTGGGTAAGGCCCCCGCTGGGGCGGCCGTCTGTGGGGTCCACGATGCGTAGGAGGGGTGGGCCGCGCGGCTGGATGTGTAGGCCTGAATGTTGCGCGAGGCGACCGTCATAGAGAGCTCTAGTTTCTTGGTCTCTGCTAGGTCGAGCGTGGTCCCTTCTCACAGTCGCTGGCGTATGAGGTCCGACCCAGTCCCCGTAACAAACGCATCCCGCATAAGGAAGTTTGAATGTTCAGTGACTGTAACGGCCTGACAGTCACAGTCCCGGATGAGTGGGATTAGGGCCCGCCAGAAGTCTTCTATGGACTCACCAGGGAGTTAAGAGTGAGTGGTGAGTACATGCCTGGCTAAGAGCGTGTTCGTCTTCTGAACGTAATTCTCTTTGAGAAGTGTCATGGCTTCGGCGTAGTTTGGCACGTCCTGGATTAGCGGAAAGATGCTGGAGCTCAACCTTGAGTACAGGATCTGTATCTTCTCAGCCTCCGAGACAGGGCTGGGCGCCGAGTTGATGTACAGCTCAAAACAAGCTAGTCAGTGTTGAAAGTCCTTTTTGGCGTTGCTTGAATGTGGATCCAGCTGCAGGTGATCCAGTTTGATACGGAGGTCCATCTTTTGAAAATCTTAGAGCAATAAATTGATGCACAATCAATTGCACAAAGATTTGAGTTGGATACAACTGAGGCTTTATTGCTCTAAGGTGTGTGGCCTCCCACAGCAGCTGGCAAAATGGCTGCAGCATGGAGGACACACATATTTATACTCCGCCTACTGGGCGGAGCCAGCAGGCAGGGACTACCAACGTACCTTTAGTACAGGTCCTACCATACATCTTCTAACAGAGTTGCAACAGTGGTTTACCACACTGCCCACCCCAACCACACCAGGAAACCCATTGCTCTTCCGAGGAAAATTCTGCCTCAATCTATGCACTGAATATTTCACAGATTTTCTGGAACATCCTCGCACCAACCAATCAGTGAGTCTTTCTCCTTCTGTTTTGCTTTACTACAATAAAGCTAGGTCAATCCGTATCATATGACTGAAGTGTCAATAAATACTTGTCTTGATCTGAAATAATCATAGATTTGTGAACTACCAAAGTCGGAAATGAATCAGCCAGCCTCCTGGCTGTCCAGGTAAAGTATACCTGAGATTTGAACTATTTGTCTCTTACAGTCGTGATCCTGAACTATAAACAGTGCGATGTCCTCTGGATTCCTATTATAGTCCTGCTGCCAATCCACTAAATGTGCGCACACTCAAAGAGGCCTAAATACCCCATGTCATCGCTGAATGGCTGCAAAATGAAATATCAGACCGCAGGACCAAACAATGCTGCTTCAGCAAGAATAATCAATGCAATTTGACTGATTGAAAGGAAAATGGAGCAATGTTCATGGTGGTGATAAATATGAAAGAAAAGGTTGCTGAAGTTGTTTAAATCTCTGAGCATTTATATTTACAATTAGATAACCACCTTCTATGTGAAAAGAAAGACTCATCTGCATGTTTAACTAAGGTGTAAAAAATCCAGAAACACTACTTTTGTATTTCCATTTCACATCAGGAACTTCAATATCAGTCCAGTACGATGCTGCATGAGTAATCAATGGATTGCTGTACAACTGGCTTAAATAGCTTTGTACCCAACTTACGTTTGTATTGGTAAATATTAGAAATAAGGGGTGTGATTTTCCCATCGCGTTGCACCCCACGGCAATCTGATCGCACCGGGAGCATTGAGAGAGAGAGACCCAAATCGGGCTTCATGCCAGGCGTAAAACAGTACGCGAGTCACCCGACCCACAGCGCCCGGTGAGATCTGAATCACACCCTCCCCGGCGTGATCTAGACAATCATATTTATAATCAGACAAATCATAAGGCTCATTTAAATATGTGCGGCTTAGTTGAGCCCGCATTCTCCCGCACACATGAGTCACTGACCGAACCAGCGAGGCTTCAACCTGGTGCCAATTGGTACTGGTCTCCACAAGCGGAGACTAGGTGTGATGGCCACTTCGGAGTTCTTGGACGCCATTGGAGCCCCCCAGGAGTTTGGGGACAGGGCAGTACCCTGCCACTCTGCCTGGCACCCAGGAACTCTGAAGTGCCAGGGTGCCCAGGTGCCAGGTTGGCACTTCCAAGGGTCGGTGCCTGAAGGGGGTCAAACCCATGAAAGCGGGGATGAAGGGGGTTTGAAGGGTGGGCTGGTGAATGAGGTGTATGAAGGGGCTTCATAAAAGTTGAGGGCGGTGAATGGGTGGTCCTGAAAGGGGAGGTCCTGAAAGGGGTGTTGGAAGGACCTAAGTAAGGGGTCCTCAGCCACCCCATAGCTCTCCTGCCACTGACTCACCTGGTGGGGTGGCATTGTCCATGGGTTGGGGGATGTGGGGACCCTCAAGCTCACTTGGAGATTGGGGCACCCTTTCAAAATGGTGTCCTGACCTCTGAGGTGCCGGTCACAGCAGCGAGTTCAGCTCCCCACTGCTGAAAACATTTCTAAGTCTGGGCTAGCCCAGGGAGAAATTCCCCGAGGCCCAAAAAATCACTAAGCATGGGTGAATCGAGGCCTGGATTACATTCTAAAAGCCGACGGGAAACATCCCACTAAACACACCCATAATGACACTTAGGGCATGATTTAACGCAAACATTTCTAAGTGTCATTTTGGATGCGATTTGCGGAGTGTTTCTTGACGGCCACGTTGGTGAGATGGTGGCCTGTATTTAACAGCACTTAATGGCGGAAATAAGCCCCCAAGTGCTTCTCGCTACTACTGGCTGTCTTGCTGTCTGATTCACCAGACTTGTGCCTTAGAGTCTCGCTGCTAACAAGGGGGAGCTGCTTTTAAACACTCCCTCACCACTCACTCCCAGTCAACACACAAGAATGGCAGCCCATAGACCTGATCCCCGCTTTGGGGCTACCGAACTGGACAGGCTTCTCGAGGCAGTGAATCTCAAAAATGTTCCCTCAAAATGTCAGAGGACCTGCAGCAAGGCCATCAATTCTGCTTGGGAGGCAGTGGCAGCAGCTGTCAGTGCTGGCAACATGACCAGGAGGACCAGCGTCCAATGTCGGAACAAGACTAACAGCCCAATCCGAGCTGCAAGGGTAAGTTACCACCTCTATCCTGGCATTAGTTCTGCCTGCCAGCCCTCAAATTCCCAACCTGCCTGCCACAAATCACTGGCTGACACCTCTCACTCTTCCTACATCCGATATTATCTTTGTGCTTGTTCCTCAGAACTCCCTGGCATCCCTTCATGTCCAGGTGTGGTGCCCATACATGCCACCTCTATAGATACCCCCCAATCCATCAAGCATGTGGCTCACAATGCCCTCTCTTTGTCCCACAGGAGAGGATAGCCCATTATAAGCGGGAAAGGGCCCAGACAGGGGGGGGGGGAGTACCAGAGGTCCGGAGATCACGCCATTGTCCGAGGATAAAATAGTCATCGATATCACGGTTGCACTGGCGTCTCAGAGGTGAGGATCCACTGCCCCTTCAGCCAGATGATGTCTCAAGTGAGTTGCTCATGTCAAACAAAAAATGGTCCTTCTCTCTCACTGTTCCCATGCCCATTGTCTCGCAGGATTTCCATCTGAAGGGCTCAGGCTATCCAGAGTCGTTCCCTCCCCCCCCCTCCCCCTGTCCCGCACCCCAAGAGACCACCTTGGAGGAGAGCTTCGAGGAGACCACCATTGAGGTGTCACAGCTATCACTCCCACCTTTCACCAAATCAGATACACACACCTCGGAATTAGTGGACAGACCTCTGGGGCACAATCTGGTGAGCACCACACAATTGCTGATGCACATCCGGCGGAGGCAGTTACACCAGGAGAGTCAGTAGTCAGAGGCCTGCTGGACTCCATGATTCAGCTGAGCCGCAGTCAGATGCTGAGCCTCTGTACAAGATTATCCCAGAGCCGATGTAGATCCTAGGACACGGCCAAGGGATTCAGGAGGGGATTCCAGTGACATTCCAGCGAGTGCGTAGCCGATCGGAGGCGTCCCAAAGACTAATGAGATGGTGCTGACAATGCATAACACCAAGGCCAACACTGCTAGGGTGGTAATCGCAGTGGAAAGCAACCTGGGGTCAGTGTCTTAAGTGGTGGTGTCCAAGACATGGCTCAGTTTATGACTGAGGGTCTCGACATTATGTCTCAGTCGCTGAGGAATGTGTCCCTGATGCAGATGGACATTGCCGAGGCACTGCTGAGTGTCGGCCAATCATTGAGGAGCATCGCTGAGGGCGTCGACATCATGGTGCAGATAATGGTTATCCTCAGGGCTGGCAAAGCCAGATGGGTCAGAGCCCACTGGAGTTCACTCAAGCAGTCCTGCCTTCCCATGGAGATCTCCAGGTCCCCACGAGCACCGTCAGGGAGGAGGGAGCGCTGGAGGCCAACCCGGGGCCTGCCACCAAGGATATGACAGCAGGCTCCAGTCCTTCTGACTCCCTCCCTCCTGACAGCAGCACATCACAGCAGACAGAACAGGGTGGCACGGTGATGCCAGCGACTCCAGTAAGTTGGCAGGACCTCCAGCTCCTGGAACTCCAGAGGACGTCTGCGAAGGGCATCGAAGTCCACAGGATGCGGAAAGCAGCAGGCTGCCTCCACCTCTAACATACACCCTGGGACATACCTAGATGTAGCACTGGACCACGTAAGATCAAGAAGGGAAAGGGTCACTGAGTGGGCATTGGGGGACACTAGGTAAGGGGGGGTGGGGGGGGGGGTCACTATGTGTAGCTAAGGGAAATGGAAATGTCCAATGTTCACTATCAAAACATGTTACACCTGATATATGTTCAGCCTCTGTCACATTAATCTTCACAGTGGGCCTGTCTGCACCCTCACCCCCTGTTACCCTCCATTCCTCCACTCCCTGCCCCCAGGCACAGTGGTCCAAACTTCCCCCGTGCGGACCCTGCTCAGAGGATGCTGTCAGCAGAAAGACAGGAGTCTGACTTTGGCATAAACCAAGGAGCATCAGAACTTACCTCACAGCGAGTCCTTGTCACTCCCCTGCCTTGTATATTGACCCGCTGACAGGGCCAACACAGGCCATCAGCCTGGGAGGGTGGAAGAGGGTAGTCAGGAGCAGGTGCGGTGGGGGGAATGGGAGGGACGGGGCGAAGGAGGGGAATGGGGGGTGGGGAGCAAGGAGCAGAATTGGGGGGGAAGGAGGAATGGTGCGGCGAACTGACAGACGAACCATGGTGCTCAGAGAAGCGGGTGATGTTGAGGTCCTTCCTGGTCCTCCCAGACCCTTGCCGCTGCCTGTCCTCCATCCTCTGGGTTCACCTACAGATCCTCTCCGGGTTCGTCCACCATCTCCTCCTAGTCCGCCTCCTACTCTTCCTGCACAGATGAGGCTGCATGTCCCTCCTCCTCCAGCATGTCACCCCGCTGCTGTGCCAGGTTGTGGAGACCACAGCAGACCACCACAAAATGGGAGAACCTCTGGGGATGTACTGCAGTGCACCAGCATCGCACTCCAGGCATCAGATCCATATTTTGAGCAGTCTGATGCACTGCTCGAGGACAGCATGGGTGGTAACACGAGCCTCGTTACATTGGGTCTCTGTCACCGTCTCCAGCCTCCGCACTGGGAACATCAGCCAGGACCGCATCATCCTGGGATGGTTCTTGAAGATGCCGGGGATCTCCGATTGCCCCAGGATGTAGCTGTCATGCATGCTCCCTGGGGAGTGTGCACACATGTGCATGATCCAGAGGTGGTAGTCACACACGAGCTGAACATTCAGAGAGTGGAACTCCTGAAGTGCACTCCCTGATGCCCCGGTGTGCGCAAAGCGACATGTGTGCCATCAATTACTCCCTGGACCTGGGGCATCCCGGCGTCAGCAGAGAATCCTCCAGCCTGGGTATCTCGGTGGGTTTGGTCAAGATCAAAGTTAATATAGTCTGATGTCTGGGCATATAGAGCATCCGTGACCTGTGGGAAGTAGCTTGTGATATGCCACACAAGTCCTCATTCGAGGCCTGGACTGAACCGGTTGCGTAGGGGTTCAGGGCTGCCGTGACCTTCACAGCCACCGGGAGAGTGTTCTCCATGTGGCACAGGTGCTGCACTGTCTCTGTGTTGAGACGGATCCCGAGGCATATGCTGTCTGTCATCTCCTCGAAAGACCAACGATGTCTGTGCACCTTGGGCCATCACTGGTATCCCACTCTGGGTTCCTCCTTGACCTGATGGGTGGCTGGGTCTTCAAGGTGTGCGCCAGCCCCCTGCACATGGGATGCCATCTCCGCCTGGGCTGCCACCAGCACCGTGAGGGCAGCCTCTGCGGGACTGACACCACCAGCCATATTGTTATATCTATAATAAATTGGAGAAGAACAGAGATCAACAATCAGCTTAGGCCTCTACCATGGGACCCTCAAATCCCCCAAGCCTCCCCGACCCTTAAGTGTCCTGGCTTCTGTCAGAGTGCCATCCAGCGAGCCAGTTGTGTTGGAAAATCTCGCTCTGCACACTCAGCCTTGGCCACAGCAGGAATCCCTCGACCCCAGCTGGAACATTAGGGAGACCTTACTCAGGTGCTCGCCCCTGATCCACACACTTACCTTTTGCTCACGTGTGCATAAGCCCAGCTCTTGCGTCTCTGATTGTTGGCTGCTGCCTCTGTGGTGCTGATGCTTCTAGACGTGTGGTAGTCACCACTGTTTGTATATATTACACATAGGAGATGTAATACGGTCAGGCTCCTGTACTATAGGTACGGGGGTAGATCCCTGCCTGCTGGCTCCGCCCAGTAGGCTGAGTATAAATATGTGTGCTCACCGAGCTGCAGCCATTTTGGCAGCAGCTGCAGGAGGCTACACATCTCTGCTTAATAAAGCCTCGATTATTCTCCCCTTGCAGGTTCCTCAACATAAATGGAGTATAAGCCTGAGAATATGTTATCATGTCCAGAATTTTGTCAGTGAAATGATTTGTCAATCAAGTTTTATTTGTTTCACGTATCATTGCCATTACCCGTCTAGGAGCCACAGCTGTGCAGGCCCTTCCACACGGCCTAATCTCACCAGAACCAAATCCTGGCATCCACATATTCCACTGGTGCTTAAGGTGCAGTTGAACATCCTTGTTTTCCTGTGCGTTTAACACATGGTGACCTGCCAGTTACATGCAACACTCACCACACCAGCAACAAAAGCATCAGTAATCTGTGAAATTATTTCTTCAATGGTGTCAGGTGGTGGCCCATTTGGATCAATATCGCGCAACAGGTCCCAGAGCGCCTTCTTGTTCCAAACCAGATTGCCTTCTGGACTCAATCGTCCACCTGAGCCCGGTGTTCCAGGATCCAAGTATCTTAAAAAAAAATTGTCGTTTCTTATGACTACAGAAAAGCAAGGGAACAGCAACAACAGCCTCCAGGCATTTGCAGCCACCAGCAGGAGCAAGCAGCAAACACAACCTGCAGCTGTGAAGTGTTGTCACAACTAACAAGGCTAATTAGTAATTTGAAATAGCATTCAGCTGTGAAGCTAGAGGCTGCTCACTGTCAAAGGGAATTAAAGTGTCCTTCAGTACATAACCAAGAACACGGTTCAGGCTACTGCCCTGTTTGCCCCTGTTATGGGTCTCCACAATATTTAAAGATTGCTTGATGGCCTCTCAAGCGAAAAGCCCCTCACCACCATCCCCCCCCCCCCCCCCCACCGTCCCCCCCCCCCCCCCCCCCCCCCCCCTCTGCCTAGCCAAGGAGGGACAACCGATCTGGAATGTTTCAGCCCCCAAACAAGCCCAACGCTCCTGAGTGTCCCCCCTGCCCTACCCAGTACCCTGGAGCTGCATGCTGGAAAATGGAAATGGCTACTCACTTCCTCATCCCCTCAGCAACCATTGCGGCGGTTTCACATGTTTAATAAGCAGTACTGAACGGCACCCAAGTCACTTCTTGCTGGAACGGCGGTTAATTCACGGGAAGCCTTTACATCCGAATTCAATCTCGCTAATGAGATGAAAATTAATGCAAATAATAATTAATGATATGCTCACCATATTTGAGCATGATCCAAAACTCGGCATCAAGAGATAGCCAACCCATTCACGCCGGACGTGAATCTCGATTTAAGCCTTTAACCGGTGCGCCCAGATTCACACCGGGTGCAACACACCCATTGTCATTTTCTGGGAGAATCATGTGTTTAACGGACTGCGTGTTATTGACCCCTTTGTAGCCGGAGATATAATTTGTAACCCGTGTTAACCTTAAAATTTGTGTATATTTGTTAAACTAAGCGGGGAGTAATGGAGTATTGTATTACCACCACATGTTTAATAATTTTTTTTTTGTTGTTGAAACTATTTGTCAATCCTATGATTCTGTTTCTCCACATGTTCTTAAAAAAAAACAGGAAAATTATGGGCTGGGTTCTCCACCGGCGGGATGCTCCGTTTTGCCGACAACCCGGGGTTTTCCCAATGGCGTGGGGCTACCTCACAATGGGAAACACAATTGACCAGCTGGCATAACGGAGCATCCCACCGGCGGGGTGAAGCAGAAATGTGGCGTGGCGGGGCGGAGAATCCAGCCCATGGTCTTTTGAGCCAGTGTTCCATTCTGGGATCATCCCGTCCAGTTACAGCACCAACTGGGATCGTAACATCCCTCCCCCAGTAACAGTCGGAGACTAGACCAGTTTGTTTACAACGAGGACGTTACATATATTCCTGAGATGAGCTGTCAATCTCATTTTTGTGCCAACACTGAGACTGCCTATTTCAACCTCTAATATTGCTTGACTTTGCCACTGTCTCAGTTCATCTGCTCTGAAACCCACTTCCTCATGCTTTCATAGCCTTTAGACCCCACCATTACAATGCACCTCTGGCTGTCCTCCCACAATCTACCCTCTGTAAACTTGAAGTCATCCAAAACTTTGCTGCACATGTCTTAACTCACTGCAAGTTCCATTCTTTCACCACCCTTGTGCTCGCTGACTTGCATTGGTCCCGATCAAGCAATATCTTGAAATTTAAAATCTCATTCTTGTTTTCAATTCTCTCCATGGCACACACCTCCTCATCTTTGTAATATCCTCCAACCCACAAACCTCTAAGATACATGTGCTGCTCTAATACTGGTCTCTTCTGCATTCCCAATCAGAATTGCTCCACTATTGGATGCCATACCTTCAATCTGCTCCGTTGCACTGTCTCAATACTGGAACCATTTGTCACTGCTGTGGTCATCTTATCAATAAGGGGCTGTTTAGCACAGGGCTAAATCACTGGCTTTGAAAGCAGACCAAGGCAGGACAGCAGCACGGTTCAATTCCTGTACCAGCCTCCCCGAACAGGCGCCAGAATTTGGCGACTATGGGCTTTTCACAGTAACTTCATTTGAAGCCTACTTGTGACAATAAGCGATTTTCATTTTTCATTCAGAAGAATGTGCTTTTACATAGAGCCCATAATGTTGTAAAACATCCCAAGCAGCTTTATCAGACATTTGACACTGAGCTACAGAAGGAGATGATATGGTGACTGAAATCGTCATCAAAGAAGTTGGTTTTATGGAACAGCATAAAGGGGGAGAGATGCAGAGGAATGGGTGAGTTTAGGGAAGGAATACCAGAGCTTAGGACATAGGCAGTTCAGGATGGATCTACAATGTAAGAACTAGGCCTGTGCATCTGTTTTCACGTCAGGCCCAGTGAACTTTGGCACATCCTACCTGACTTGTGTCTAGCCGGCAGCAGGGACGTCAACCCTGCTGTGTTTTTATATAGTAGTTGCGTCCAGCTTATCCTGCACCAGTCAACAAGCTTTTCCATATTGATGCCCATCTTCTGTTAATGTTCCTGACCTTCACTTCATATCCCATCGTTAAACTTTCCTCTGCAATTTGACATCACATCACGTGATGATAGATGCTAGCCCCTATGTAAAACACATTTGGAGGATTGTGTACAATTCTGTGCTTCACACTTTAGGAGGGACATGAAGTTCTTTGGAGAGGATGAAGGACAGATGGACTCGGACAGTTCCAAGGATGAGGTATTATAGTTATGTGGACAAGCTGTAAAATTGGGACTGTACTCCTCAGAACAGAGAAGAAGAGATTTGACAGAGATGTTTAAAATCATAGTGTTTACATGGAGTAAACAGAGATAAACTTTACCATGGCTGAAGGATTGATTCATAGTGAGTGGCAGAAGAGGTGACATGAGGACATGTTTTTTCAGTGCAATGAATGGTAAGGATTTGGAATGCACTTCCTGAGAGGGTGGTAGCAACAGATTCAATGTCAGTGTTCAAAAGGCATTTGGATAAATAGTTCAAAGAGAGAAAAGTGCAGGGCATTGGCAAAGAGTCAGGAAGTTGTAGTAACTAGATTGTTCTTTGAAGAAGCCAACACAGACTCATGGCCTGATTGGCCCCTTCTGTACTTGAATATTTATTGATTCTTCTGAGAGATATTGGCCAGAATTCTCCAGCCGTTCGCTGGCGGCGGGATTCTCTGCACCCGTCGGCAGAGCACTCCCGCTTGTGGGTTTCCCGGTGGCATGGGGTGGCTTCAATGGGAAATCCTATTGCCAAATGGCAGGGGTAGTGAACCCTGCCACCAGCAAACGCGCAGTCAAATTCTCCGTCCTCGCCAGCAGTGGGGCGGGCTCACAATGGAGAATCCAGTCCATTGTAAAATCACTGTAATGAAAATGTTCATTATAAATCAGCATTGATTGGCTTGTAGGAAGATTTACAAGGAAGTAGAATGTGTTTCTATTGTTAAGAATTTGTATATATTGTGTTAAGTGATGATATATCTCTTTCAGGTCACTTGGATCAAAACCTGGTTATCGCAGTGAAAATGATATTTAAACGGCTCATCTGGCTGGTGGCTTTGGTTGGGCTGGGCTATTCTGAAGAAGCAACTGTTGAACCAGATGTCGCTGAACCAGATGTCGCTGAACCAGATGTCGCTGAAGACGAATCTCACACGGACATCAGTGAACCTGAAGCTCCAGCAACCAATCCACAAGAGCCTCCCAAAATAATTCAAGGTTGCCCAAACTGGATGGCAGGAATACCTGGCAGTCCTGGCCATAATGGCTTTCCTGGCAAACCGGGCAGAGATGGCCGTGATGGTGCAAAAGGAGAAAATGGGGAAACAGGTAATGGCATTGCTTGAAAATAGGTATTAACAACCTATTTGCATAAGTGGAATCAAAATTGCAGAAAATATTTGCAAAAACTGGCAAATTATTTTTCTCTCTTTCCAGATCTACATGGAGAATGCTTTTCAGCACCATTTAATCCATTAGTCTATATATTTTAACCTTTGAATTAATTGCACTGAGATTATGGTCAGAGCTTTACACTTCAGCTGTCGCCAAACTCAAATCTTCCACTTTAATGGACTAATGGTTACAGAGTGAGAAAAGTGGGAAATGTTGACAGATTATTTTCACGCTTCCTGTTGATGAACCTTTAGTGTGAAATACATCCTCCATGAATTAAATATTCATGTTATAATCTTATTCAGTAATTACACTAATTTCCCTATTACAGTGGTGATATGTTAGCACCATTCTTTGCCTTCTACTTGATCAAGTATTTGATTGACTATACTTCCCATTTCCACATATCTCAAAATGGAGAAGGGTGACTAGTGGTGTTCCACAGGGATCCGTGCTCGGACCACTGTTGTTTGTGATGTAAATAAATGATCTGGATGAAGGTATAGGTGGTCTGATTAGCAAGTTTTCAGATGATACTAAGATTGGTGGAGTTGCAGATAGCGAGGAGGACTGTCAGAGAATACAGCAAAATATAGATAGATTGGAGAGTTGGGCAGAGAAATGGCAGATGGAGTTCAATCCAGGCAAATGCGAGGTGATGCATTTTGGAAGATCTAATTCAAGAGCGGACTATACGGTCAATGGAAGAGTCCTGGGAAAAATTGACGTACAGAGAGATCTGGGAGTTCAGGTCCATTGTACCCTAAAGGTGGCAACGCAGATCGATAGAGTGGTCAAGAAGGCATACAGCATGCTTGCCTTCATAGAACATAGAACATAGAACAGTACAGCACAGAACAGGCCCTTCAGCCCTCGATGTTGTGCCGAGCAATGATCACCCTACTCAACCCACGTATCCACCCTATACCCGTAACCCAAACAACCCCCCTTTTAACCTTACTTTTTAGGACACTACGGGCAATTTAGCATGGCCAATCCACCTAACCCGCACATCTTTGGACTGTGGGAGTAAACCGGAGCACCCGGAGGAACCCCACGCACACATGGGGAGGACGTGCAGACTCCGCACAGACAGTGACCCAGCCGGGAACCGAACCTGGGACCCTGGAGCTGTGAAGCATTTATGCTAACCACCATGCTACCGTGCTGCCTAGATGGGGTATTGAGTACAAGAGTCGGCAGGTCATGTTGCAGTTGTATAGAACTTTGGTTAGGCCACATTTGGAATACTGCGTGCAGTTCTGGTCGCCACATTACCAGAAGGATGTGGATGCTTTAGAGAGGGTGCAGAGGAGGTTCACCAGGATGTTGCCTGGTATGGAGGGTGCTAGCTATGAAGAAAGGTTGAGTAGATTAGGATTGTTTTAGTTGGAAAGACGGAGGTTGAGGGGGGACCTGATTGAGGTCTATAAAATTATGAGAGGTATGGGCAGGGTGGATAGCAACAAGCTTTTTCCAAGAGTGGGGGTGTCAATTACAAGGGGTCACAATTTCAAGGTGAGAGGGGGAAAGTTTAAGGGAGATGTGCGTGGAAAGTTTTTTACGCAGAGGGTGGTGGGTGCCTGGAACGCTTTGCCAGCAGAGGTGGTAGAGGCGGGCACGATAGCATCATTTAGGATGCATCTAGACAGATATATGAACGGGCGGGGGACAGAGGGAAGTAGATCCTTGGAAAATAGGCGACAGGTTTAGATAAAGGATCTGGATCAGCGCAGGCTGGGAGGGCCGAAGAGCCTGTTCCTGTGCTGTAATTTTCTTTGTTCTTTGTTTTGTTCTCACCATTGTGTGGTTCATTTCAGACTTTTTCCACCCTACGCCTCTTCCTTCCCCTTACCATCCATCCCACCACCTTTGACTCTGGCATAGTGGTTTGCTTCACAGCGCCATGGACCCGGGTTCGATTACCGGCTTGGGTCACTGTCTGTGCGGAGTCTACACGTTCTCCCAGTGTCTGCATAAGTTTCCTTCGGGTGCTCTGGTTTCCTCCCACAAGTCCCGAAAGACATGCTTGTTAGGTGAATTGGACATTCTGAATTCTCCCTCAGTGTACCCGAACAGGCCCTGGAGTGTGGCGGCCAGCGGATTTTCACAGTAATTTCATTGCAGTGTTAATGTAAGCCTACTTGTGACACTAATAAATATTATTATTAGACATCTATTATTCTCACAAATTTCTGAATTACTCTGCCCTCCATCAATATTACGTCCCGTTCTCCCACGTTCCCCATTTCTATCATATTTGCTGTAAATGGCCCATTTTGCACTCCAGAAGTTCATTTTCGGAGCCTGTATGGCTGAATTAGGAGGAAGGTCAACGTGAAAAACAGAAAGAACATGCAGCTATACCTCCCATATTTTGCAGTAGTAATGAAGGTGAAATGGTTAGCATTGGCCGTCCTTACTTTTCTGAAATTGACAGCAACTTGTGGAATCCACAAATTTTCAGTTAAACATGGAAATCCAGATGTTGCTGTCAGTAATTCTACACTTTTCTAAAGGATGCCCTGTCAAAGACCCACGGTCTGCAATCAATTAGAAACCACTGAACCAATACGAATTTGCCCCTTAATGCTACGGATCTTGCTATAACAACCTTTGACAAAACCACAACCTGTTGAATATGATGTAGTCTGGCTTTTTAAAGGTATACAACATCCATAATGAGAGCTGAGCAGCATCAGTAGATTGAAAAACGTATGTTACATTTTTGGAATGTCAAATGTCTACACTATAAAAGATTCCACATATTTATATTTATTTAAATGTTGTTTTTGATATTTCCTATTCTGTCTAAATCGCATACGTATGGTTCAATCTTCACTTCACTCTGTGTAAAATAATACCAAAATGATATTACGGAAGCTAAAGAAATTCAGCATGTCTGCATTGACTCTCACAAACTTCTACCTCTGCAATAGAGAGCATCCTATCCAGCTGCATCACAGCTTGGTAGGGCAACTGCTCAGCCCAAGATCACAAGAAACTGCAGTGTGGTGAACTCAGCTCAATGCATCACACAAACTTGCCACACTCGTATTGATTCTATATACACCTCCCGCTGCCTCAGAAAGGCAGCATTTGTCAGAGACCCCTCACACCCAGGCTTTGCCTTCTTCCAGACCCTTCCATCAGGCAGAAGGTACAGAAGTCTGAAGCCCCGCACATCCAGACATAGGAACAGCTTTGTGGGCCGGTTTCTTTGAGGTCAGCGGTAAGAACCATTGCTTCACTGCTGACCGGGAAATCCAAGCCCATTAGATTGTCTTAGGATGATTCTAAAAATGTTAATTGCTTTCCAGCCAATGAGTTATCTTTTAATATGCAGTCAGTGCTTTGTAGCAACATGGTAGTCTTGAAGCACACAGCATGACTCCACAAATAGCGATGTGAATTACCAGTTAATCCATTATTAGTGATATTGATTGAGAGAAGAATATTGGCAGGGGCTATGAGTAATTTTCTGCTCTTCTTCATGTAATGCCATGGGCCAATTAATATCCCATTCCTAATATTTACCTCTACCATATGTACTTCACAGAAATTTGGATTGGGAAGATTATTAAAAAGGCTTTTGTTGTAAAAGGAACATATTAATGTGATAAAAAGGATGAAGAATGCATCAGAGCGAGCATTGGGGTAAACTACATCATAGGATTTACAGTGCAGAAGGAGGCCATTCGGCCCATCGAGTCTGCACTGGCTCTTGGAAAGAGCACCTTACCCAAGGTCAACACCCTATCCCCATAACCCTAGTAACCCCACCCAACACTGAGAGCAATTTTGGACACTAAGGGCAATTTATCATGGCCAATCCACCTAACCTGCACATCTTTGGACTATGGGAGGAAACCGGAGCACCCAGAGGAAACCCACGCACACACGGGGAGGATGTGCAGACTCCGCACAGACAGTGACCCAAGCCGGAATCGAACCTGGGTCCCTGGAGCTGTGAAGCAATTGTGCTATCCACAATGCTACCGTGCTGCCAAACTACTCACAATCATATAATATTGACTATAGTAACTATGCAGAGACTGCTGAGGACATAATTGACCTGGTGGATTTTGCTTTATATCACACTAAGCCTCAGAACAAAAGCCTAATCAATATAACTGTGAGATTATTTGCTTGGGTAGCAAATATAGGAAAGCAGATTATTGTTTGAATGGGTGTAAATTGAGAGGTGGATATTCAGTGAGACCTTGGTGACCTCGTGCATCAGTCACTGAAAGTGAGCGCGCTACAGCAGGCTGTAAAGAAAGCAAATGGTATGTTGGCCTTCATAGCGAGAGGTTTTGAGTATAGGAATAGAGATGTTTAATTGCAATTGTATAGGGTATTGGTGAGACCACACCTGGCGTATTGTGTGCAGTTTTGGTGTCCTTAACTGAGGAAGGATGGTCTTGCTATGGATGGAGTGCAGCGACAGTTTATCAGGCTCATTCCTGGGGTGGCGGGACTGTCTTATGAGGAGAGACTAAATTGGTTCGGAATATATTCATTGGGGTTTAGAAGAGTGAGAGGGAATCACATAGAAACTTACAAAATTCTAACAGGATTAGACAGGGTAGATTCAGAAAGAATGTTCGCAATGGTGGAAGAGTCGGAGAATTAGGGGGTCATAGTTTGAGGCTAAGGGGTAAAGCTTTCAGGTGAGGAGAAATTTCTTCACCCAGAGAGTGGTGAATCTGCAGAATTCTCTACCAGAGAAAGTAGTTGAGGCCAAAACATTGTGTAATTTCAAGAAGGAATTAGATATAGCTCTTGGGGCTAAAGGGATCAAGGGATATGGGGAGAAGGCGGGATCAGGACATAGAACTTGATGATCAGCCATGATCATAATGAATGGCGGAGCAGGCTGGAAGGGCTGAATGGCCTCGTCCTGCTTATATTTTCTATGTTTCTATATTGAATGATTTGAACAGAGAAATTCTTTCCGATTTTTTTTGTGTTCAACCTTTTATCACAATTTCTTTATTTCCCTTTTTAATTCTTTATTTCTTATTTGATTGGGTCACTTATTTCTGTAGACATAAAATACTGGCTCTGAAGAAGAATCATATGAACTCGAAATGTTAACTGTTTTTCTCTCTCCACAGATGCTGCCAGGTCTGCTGGGTTTTTCTCGCATTTTCTCTTTTTATTTCACTCATTTCCATACTGCTTTCTTCTATTGAATATAACGGGAGTAGATCTGTGTAAATGAATGTTTCGTTCCCAGTGGCACCTGTTGGGAAGTGCACATCTGAGGCCATTGAATGACTGAGCTTTGTCTGCATGTCTCCCTTGACCGACAGTCCGTCAACACTCACTGGGATAAATTTCCATCTCTTTGCAACAGCGACAACCTGTTTGAGTGCATTACCTGCTGAGTGTGGAACCCATCGATTTGCATTCCAATTCCATGGAAATCAATAGAATTAAAACCCTATAATGGGCAAGGAGATCTGCTCTACCAGACTACTGCTCATGCACTGAAGACAAAAATATATCTGTCTCTGCTCACATGCTTGGGTCAGGAACTAAAGGGCACCTGGCAAAAATAGATCCACATTCTGGCACAACCCAGGGGCGGCATGGTAGCACAGTGGTTAGCCCAGGGGTGGCATGGTAGATTCCCGGCTTGGATCACTGTCTTTGCGGAGTCTGCACGTTCTCCCCGTGTCTGCGTGGATTTCCTCTGGGTGCTACAGTTTCCTTCCACAAGTCCTGAAAGACATGATTGTTAGGTGAATTGGCTGTACTAAATTGCCCTTAGTGTCCAAAAATGGTTAGGTTGGGTTACTGGGTTGCAGGGGATAGGGTGGAGGTTTGGGCTTAATTGAGGTGCTCTTTCCAGTGCAAATTGGATGGCCAAATGGCACTGTAAATTCTATTCTAGGAATGACTTTTGTTAATTTTCCAGTCAGGTAGTGGCGATAAAATAGAACCACATAAACACTATTTAATTCAGTCAAAATAAAGAATGATGAAGTTAATGGTTGATAAGTGTACACATTGCAGAACCTTGTGTACATCATTTTATGTTTCCTTTTGTTTTAGGGTTGCTAGGACCCAAGGGTGATGAAGGACAGTCTGGACAAGCAGGTGTAGATGGAGAGCAAGGGCTTCCTGGACTGCCAGGGAGTAAAGGAGAGAAGGGAGACAGTGGCTATTATTACCGCTCAGCATTCAGCATGGGACTGACGACAAGGAATCCTGTGCCAAACATCCCCATCAAATTCTCCAAAATCTTCTACAATGATCAAAAACACTACAATGAAGAGACTGGCAAATTCACCTGTCCATATGCAGGGGTGTATTTCTTTTCATATCACATTACTGTTTATACTAAGGATGTCAAAGTTGGCCTATACAAAAACAACAAAGTTATCATTTTTACTTACGATCAATTTCAGAATAATAATGTCGACCAAGCTGGAGGTTCTGTTGCAACTCATTTGGATGAAGGGGATGAAGTGTGGTTACAAGTTTATGGAGACAATACATTTAATGGGATTTATGCTGACAACAATAATGATTCCGTGTTTACAGGGTTCCTTCTGTACCCAGATTTGCATTAAACAAGTGTTATCACTGCCCTCTGAATGCATTTGCAATACTTTAAGTTTGTCAGTACTGGTATTTTTTTCCAGTTTCTGAGTTTAAAAGACTAACCAAATAGCAAATAATAGTTAAACAATTTGCTTATTTGTTATGGATCAGCAATCTCCATTATACATGCAGTTTTCATATACTCTCCCTATAAGTCTGTCAATGAATAACTGAATAAATCAGGTATTTAACTAAGAATGGTTATCGATATTGACTTTTCAATCATTCAAGTCTGCAGATGAAGTTATAAACTGACATTCCTAACTGTGTATCATAAGCACAGTAAAAGTAGCAACATGAACTGTAAGTGAATCAGCCACATTTCAGGGATTATTACAGACATACATAGAAGAGATAGAAACAGCAGTTGTATTTCACTTATTAATAGTCATGGTTGTAAAGTTAATAACTGTGGCTGCAAGAGAGATTAAATACTCATTACAGTATACTAGATTGCAGTATGAATTTACCTCAGGATTTCATACCAATATCTATGAAGTTGGCACCAGTGAAGTCATTGCTCGCAAAACACCTGGAAATTTTATGAAATCTTGAATTGTAATTAAAAACATAGTTTAAATCAATGAAAACACATCACCTTTAAAGTTAAGGATGATGAAGGTAATGACGCATCAACCACCAGGACATAAAAGGGAAACAGTGGCTATTATTACCATTCGCCATTCGGTGTGGGACTGATCACAAGAAATCCTGTGCCAAACATCCCCATCAAATTCTCCAAAATCTTCTACAATGATCGAAAACACTACAATGATATGAATGACCCATTACTCCATCATTAATGATGTTGATTGCAAGAGGAATATTGGCTGAAGCTATGGGTGAGTTCCTGCTGTTCTTCAAGTAATGCCATTGCTAATATCAAATCCCTAACATTTACCTCCATCGCATGGAACTCACAAAAATGTAAATTGGGAAGATTGCTTTTTGTAAAAAGAATAAATGTTATTGATATGATAAAGACAATTGGGAATGTACCAGGGTAGACTTTGAGATGAATTGAGATGATTTAATACATGTTCCATGTGCTTGGGAATTAGAGCTGGGGGATCAGAAGATACTTTTTGCAAACTTACAATGTCTCCTTGCTTTTAGCCATCAAATGCAAACAACCTGCAAATTGTCAAGCAGAGGACTCTACATGCTAAGGAAGCTGTTGAGATGATAGTGTATAGCTGTATAATCATGCCTCAGCAGACATTGAGTCAAGGACCTGCCTTTAGCAACAACACTCATCAATTGGAATAGATTGATTTTAGCATAAATGTCATAAACCAGGTGTTACATTTTCTTACTGATGTTAATCAAAATTTAAAAGAAGGTACATAGGAACATGAGACTTAGGAGGAGGCCATTCAGCCCTTTGAACCTGTTCCACCATTCAATACGATTATGGCTCATTTGGTCGTGGTCTCAATTTTACATTGTCATCTGCCCCCCATAACCCTTGATTCCCTTGTCTACCAGAAATCTGTCTAACTCCGCATTGAATAAATCTGATAACTCGATCTGCTCGGCTTTCTGCGGAAGAGAATTCCACATATGAACAACCCTTTGAGAGAAAGAAATTCACCTCATCTTCAATGGTCAACTCCTTTTTCTTAAACTGTGCGACCCTGGGTCTAGTCTCCCCCATTGGTGGAAACATCCTCCTGGTATCCACCCTCGCAAATGCCCTCAGCCTCTTACAGGTTTCAATATGATCACCTCTCATTATTTTAAACTCCAATGGGTACAGGCCCAACTTGTTTAACATTTCTTCATGAATTAAGCCCATCATGCCAGGAATGAGTGGCGTGAGCCTTTTCTGCTCTGCTTCTATCACAACTGTATCATTTTAAAATAAGGAGACCAAAACTGTACAGTATTTAACTGTACACTTCTTTAAAAAATCGATAGCTAATGATTTCCTGCTGATCTTTCAGACCTTGTGGTGAAGATACTGGAGATTTATAAGCATTTGCCGAACTACAGAGGAATTAATGATGTTGGGATGTGGGAAATATGCCATCAGGTGATCTAAGAGCATTTTTGTCAGCAACCAGGCCTGTTGGTTGTTCGTTTAGTAATCCCTCTTAGTGAAAGCATGCAGTGCCAGGAGAGGTTGATTAGTAATGAGGATTGTTTTATAGTTCAGTTGGTTTATTTTCTGACAGAAGTTAACCTAAAGGCTATCCATCACTATCATTCCAATTCCTGATGAAGAAATGGCAAGCATGTTCACCAACCCATTTTATCTGCATTGGAACATGAGCAAGGAGATACATTTTCTCTCTTTTCAAGGTTGGGGTAATATGCAAGTAAAACTGCTGATTAGCTCTAGGTAATCTTGGCCCCCAGTGCTGGAGAAGTCTTCAACTCAAACTGCTCCACACAGGAAATGCTGCTTTGATCCAGTTTCCCAATGTTACCAATGGGAAAGCTGCAAGTTAGAGTTGAGATATCCTGAGAAGACAAGAAAGAAACTAAGAGGAAGAGTTAGCCCATTTCTCTGCATCTCCTTGTCGCCAATCCAGGACACCATTGGCTTAGATCCTTCATCATCTTCTCAGCTACACTACTTACATGGTCCAGGAAAACGTACGTGGAAGCAATCAGCTGAATGAAGAGAATTTACACTCAAACTGGAGAGAAGCAAATATAAATCTAGCACAAAAATTTGTGAAAACTAAAATGATGGAACTTACGTTTATATAATGCCTTTCACAATCTCAGACAGGCCAAAGCGCTTATAGTGCATCAATTGTGTAGACCACAAGTAAAGCGTTGATACTATTGTCGTGTAAGAAACGCGGCAGCCAATTTATGCACAGCAAGATACTATAGGCAGCAATGAGATAAATGACCATGGGCGGGATTGTACCCTACCCGGTGGGGCGGGGGGTCCCGGCGGGATGGAGTGGTGTGAACCACTCCGGCGTCGGGCCCCCCCAAATGTGCGGAAGTCTCCGCACTGCTTCCTCATAGATCCAGGCACCCGCTTCAATTCTGACCTTGGGTGACATGTTCTCCCAATGTCTACGTGGGTTTCATTCCAGTGCTCAGATTTTCTCCCATAGTCCTGAGATGTGCGGGTTAGGTGGATTGGCCATGCTAAATTTCCCCTTAGTGACCAAAGATGTTCGGGTTAGTGGGGTTACATAGAACATAGAACAGTACGGCACAGAACAGGCCCTTCGGCCCTCGACGTTGTGGCGAGCATTGCCCGAAATCAAGATCAAGCTATCCCACTCCCTGTCATTCTGGTGTGCTCCATGTGCCTATCCAATAACCGCTTGAAAGTTCCTAAAGTGTCCGACTCCACTATCACAGCAGGCAGTCCATTCCACACCCTAACCACTCTCTGAGTAAAGAACCTACGTCGGACATCCCTCCTATATCTCCCACCCTGAACCTTATAGTTATGCCCCCTTGTAACAGCTACATCCACCCGGGTTACAGGGATAGGGCGGGGCAGTGGGCCCAGGTAGGATGCTGTTTCAGAGGGTCAGTGCAGACTTGATGAATTGAATGGCTTCCTTCTGCACTGCAGGGATTGTATAGAATTTCCCATGACTGAGCTGGAACTCTGTGTTCAGAATAGTTCATTGTTTTAAATGTAGACACCATGGGGAGGCAGGCAGACCCCTATAGGAAGAGAATAGACTGAGCTCAGGTTACCCTCAAATCAAGGTTAATTTGAATTACATAACCCAATACTCAGTTCTTGATCCTTTTACCTGTCCCTCTGACCACCCACTTGCTCAATCCTACTTCTCTTATATCGCAGCTGGCAAAAAGCATCCACCTAAAACAATGACCACATTTCACAGCATTCCCTCGTTTTAAATCCTTGAACACTCATCACCTAACTGCTATCGCAAATGTTTTGTCAGACAAAAGCATTTTCAACATAATCGCTGCTCAAAATCCTAACACAACAGACAAATTTGGAAACGTGAGACAATAAACGTTTTTTCCATAAACAGTGCAAGATTGTGCACTTAACTGCTTCTCGTCCAATGTAAGGAAAAGGGCAACAATTGATAAATTCTTTCTCCCTCACCCTCTCTCACACACACTGAATAAACAATTCTCAGTTACAGGTCCAGATTTCTGTACGAACTGGCAAAATTGACAAACTCCAGGCACACAAACAAGGTCATTTGCTTCCGTCTTTAAATCAATGGCTAAATCAGTCAAATTTCTTGACTAGAATGTTTCTCAAAGTGTAACGGGTGACATTTCAGGAAATACTGGTTCGCTTCAGTAGGTAAATCAAATTATTCAAGAAAACTAAATATGCAACTGTGTCCGAGGCGAGCTAAAGTTACAGGGAACAACTTGCCAATTTACTTCAGTAGCTTTCACTGAGCAGGAGGGGGCGCCAAACGATTTGGGATGTATGAAACTATGAAATGGGCGATTTGAACCAAAAGTAGAGAAACACACACGTTAGGGTCTGTCAGCAAACGTTAGAGAGCCCGGAAAGAAGGGTTGTGGAATTACATTTCAGCAGCTTTCGCTCTTTACGGATGTTGCCTGAACCAATGTTCTCTGAGATTTGCACAGATTTCCAGCACTTTCACTTTTCCCAAGTGGTCAATTTCACTTTTCAAGTTGTAACACGCGCCCTGACATCTGAACATGTCAGCTGTGCAAGGTCCAAATAAACTCTGTGGAGTATTTCTTGCTGCTCTGCAACCAACCCCCCCCCCCGCCCCCACTGCCTCCCCCCCCCCCCCCCCCCCCACCCCACCACCCCACCGTAGCAATCTGATTTTATTTAACTGTCAAATGGCTCTTCTAATCCTCTAACCTGTCTCAGATTGGCCTGTGTGGGTCTGCAATGTCCAGATCGGAGTCATACCGCCGGCAGGACATTACATCTATTCCTGGGGAGGAGGGCGGACGCCCTTGCCTTTGCCTCCCTGATCGCCCGCCGTAGAATCCTGTTTGGCTGGCGGTCAGCAGCACCACCCAGAGCTGCAGACTGGCTGTCCGACCTCTCGGATTCTCTCCAAATGGAGAAAATCAAATTCGCCATCCGAGGGTCGGACGACGGCTTCCACAGAACGTGGGAGCCATTCATGCAACTGTTCCGGGACCTGTTTGTGGCCAACGTACAAGAGGAAGAATAGTCGGGGGAAGGTAGCCGGGGGGGGTGGGGGGGGGGCTACGGGTTCGTTACGGGGGTTTGATGGCTAGCTAAGGCCCATACCCAAACTAAATAAATGCCAACAAACATGTTGGGGAATGTAAAATATGTATGCCGGCTAAAGGGGGGAGGCCACAGTTATTACTACGAAGATGCTTACCTGTAAATATATATGTTGATTTTTGCGTGTTCTTTTTTTTCTCTCTCTCTAACAATTTGTAATTTGTTCAATATAAAACATGAAAACTGAATTAAAAACATTTATAAAAAAATTACAGTGAAGTTGGCAAAGGTGACTCTCATCTCTGAGCCGCATTCACAAAGCTGCCACTGCTCTCCCATTGGTGCTCTCTCGCTCTCTGACAGCCCAGTATAATTTCAGCTGGGGTTTCAGTTCCTTTTCACACTTTGAGATCTGACTGTGCTTGAGCATCGGGCTCGCCTGCTAATTTCACTGCGGTGCTGCTGGGGCCTGCTCCCTTGACTGTTACTGTGCAGGGGGTCAAGCTGCACTCTGTCAGACCTGGCACTTTCTGTGTTGTTCAGTTTCAGTGAAGAAAGAAGAGCTCACGGAAATGGCTTGGTCAGTGGCAGGGAACAGGATTCCTTAGCATGATAGAATGTCCCCATCCCTCAGCCCGCCCCTTTGCTCTACCCGTCACTTCATCCTCTTCCCTGCATCCCCCATCCTTCCTTCCCTGCAACCCTCTTCCTTCTCAACCTGTTTTCTCTCTCCTCCTCTCCTCCCACACCTCTATCCACCATTCCTTCCTCCTGCCTCCTCTCCCCATTCCCTTCCTTGCTCCATCCTTCCCACCCCTCCGCACTCTTTTCCTTCCCGCCTCCCCTCCCTTTCCCTTCGGTGGTAAACACTATTGGTCATACACTACGTGTATTAAGGTACTGCCACTGTACTATAGTTAATACAGTAAATCCCAGCCTGCTGGCTCCTCCCAGCAGGTGCTGTATAATCGTGTATACTCTCCTGCGCTGCTTCCATTCTGGTTCCAGCACCAGGAGGCTCAACATCTAGTGCAATAAAGCCTCAATAGTTTCACCATTTTGGCTCACGGACATTGATGGGGCATCAATTTATTGCGCTAGAATTTTAAAGATGAAAGTCTTAATCAAGCCGGATCGCCTGGAGCTGAACCCTCACGCAGCCAACGCCACAGCCACCTTCGAGCACTGGCTAGCCTGCTTCGAAGGATAACTCAGACCATCCACAGAAGCCCTCTCAGACCCGCAGAAGCTCCAGATCCTCTACGCATGGGTGAGCCCACACGTATTCCCCCTCATTCGGGACGTGCCCACTTTCACAGATGCGATGGCATCATTAAAAGGACAGTACATCAAGACTGTGAATCAGGTGTTCGTCAGGCACCTCCTGGCCACGAGACGGCAACTCCCGGCAGGATGATTTCCTGCGTGTTTTGCGGATACTTGGTAGGAACTGTAATTGCCAGGCGGTGTCGGCAGTCCAACACATGGAGCTGCTGATCATGGAGCTGCTGATCATGGAGCTGCTGATCATGGAGCTGCTATGTCACGGGCATTAAGTCCAATTATGTTCGCCAGTGATTGTTGGAAGGGGGTGCGCTCGACCTCACAGCTCGCTAACTTCCTAGACATGGCCTCCCGCAATCTAGAGTCCTACACCTCCGACCGCGCGGCACCCTCGTGGGCGTCATAGGCCCCACCATTATCCAACCCCGGTAAGCCTGCGCCGCAAGGTAGCCAGCTAACTCCGGAGGCCCCAAATGCTCTTTCTGTGGCCAGAGCAAGCACCCCAGACAACGTTGCCCAGCGCGGAGGGCGACCTGCAATGGGTGTGGCAAGAAGGGCCACCGACTCCGTTTGCCAGGCCTGATCGGTCGCTGCCATTTTCAGGCCCAGAATCGCTACACCCCACACGTGCGATCCAGGGCGCCGCCATCTTCGTCGCCGACCTCCACGTGCGGCCTGTGGGCGCCGCCATATTGGATGTCGTCCGCCATGTGCGCCCCGTGGGCGCCGCTATCTTGGACTGCGCCTCAGGACCCCTGCTCGCCTGGCTGTCCGCGGGCCGGCTAATACCTCCGCCACTGCCAACCAGCCCTCCCATCAACTTCCGCAGCTCGCTTCCATCACCCTCGATCAGTCTCGGCCCCCGCAACCTTGCTTCCACTACGATGACTGTACGGATCAACGGGCACGAGACAACCTGCCTCTTCGACTCTGGGAGCACGAAGAGTTTCATCCACCCTATTACGGTGAGGCGCTGCTCCCTCCCGGTCCTCCCGGTCACCCACAAAATCTCCTTGGCATCCGGATCCCATTCCGGACAAATCCGGGGGTACTGCGACGCGACCCTCTCTGTACAGGGCGTAGGGTACAACAATTTCAGACTCTACGTCCTCCCCCACCTCTGCGCTGCCCTGTTACTAGGTCTCGATTTTCAGTGCCACCTCCAGAGCCTTACTCTGAAGTTTGGCGGACCCCTGCCCCCCCCCCTCACCGTCTCTGGCCTCATGACCCTTAAGGTCGATCCGCCCTCACTTTTCGCAAACCTCACCCCGGACTGTAAGCCCGTCACCATGAGGAGCAGACGGTACAGTGCACAGGACAGGACCTTTATCAGGTCAGAAGTCCAACGGCTTCTGCGGGAAGAGGTCATTGAGGCCAGTACCAGCCCCTGGAGAGCTCAAGTGGTGGTCGTTAAGACTGGGGAGAAACACCGGATGATAATCGACTACACTCAGACCATCAAACGGTACACGCAGCTCGATGCGTGCCCCCTCCCATGCATATCTGACATGGTCAATCCGATTGTGCAGTATTGAGTCTTCTCCACAGTTGACTTGAAGTCCACCTATCACCAGCTCCCCATCTGCCCAGAGGACCGCCAATACACTGCATTGAAAGCAAATGGCCGCCTCTCTAACTTCCTTAGAGTTCCCTTTGGCGTCACCAATGGGGTCTCGGTCTTCCAGCGAGAGATTGAGCGAATGGTTGACCAGTACGGGCTACGGGCCACATTCCCGTACCTGAATAATGTCACCGTCTGCGGCCATGACCAGCAGGACCACGACGCGAATCTCCAGAAATTCCTCCACACCGCCAAACCTCTTAACCTCACCTACGATAAGGACAAATGCGTTTTCCGCACTACCCACTTAGCCATTCTTGGCTACATTGTGGAAAATGGAGTCCTAGGGCCCGACCCCGACCACATGCTCGCTCCTGGAACTCCCCCTCCCCCACTGCCCCAAGGTCCTGAAACGATGCTTGGGGTTCTTCTCACATTATGCCCAGTGGGTCCCTAATTATGCGGACAAGGCCCGCCCACTCACCAAGTCCACAGTTTTTCCCCTGACGGTTGAGGCCTGCCGGGCCTTCAACTACATCAAGGCGGACATCGCCAAAGCCACGATGCATGGGGTCGACAAGTCCCTCCCCTTTCAGGTGTAGAGTGATGCATCGGACATGGTTCTGGCTGCCACCCTCAACCAGGCGGGCAGATCCGTGGCTTTCTTCTCCCGCACCCTTCATGCCTCCGAAATTCGGCACTCCTCTGTCGAAAAGGAGGCCCAAGCCATTGTGGAAGCGGTGCAACATTGGCGGCATTACCTGGCCGGCAGGAGATCCACTCTCCTCACTGACCAACGGTTGGTTGCCTTCATCTTTAGCAATACACAGCAGGGCAAGATCAAGAACGACAAGATCTTGAGGTGGAGGATCGAGCTTTCCACCTATAACTACGTCATCTTGTATCGCCCAGGGAAGCTCAATGAGCCCCCAGATGCCCTATCCTGCGGTACATAAGCCAGCGCACAAGTGGACCGACTTCGGGCTCTCCACAATGACCTCTGCCACCCGGGGGTCACCCGGTTCTTCCACTTTATCAAGGCCCGCAACCTGCCCTATGATGCAACCATCAATTCACTCGAGACATGAGTAGAAGTAAACCGTGGCTTTAATCAATTTAGAACAGTGCCTGCCTGCGACTGAACCAATGCTGAGAACTGCCTGCAGGTTGACTGCTCTTTATACCTCCCTTCAAGGGGGAGGAGCCATGGGCGGAGCCCATAGATGCCCCAACATGTTCCCCTATGGATAATGCCATACAATGGCCCATAGGAGAAGCCCACAAGGACAACAGAATGGCACAGATACAAATATACAAATACAAGTGCGACAGCACAGATGCAAGTACACTGGTGGATTATTAGTATAACACATTCACCAAACCCTACTCCATCGAGGAGGTCAGGACTGTGACCAGGGACTGCCAATTCTGGCGGAGTGCAAGCAGCACTTCTACCAGCCGGACAGGGTGCATCTGGTGAAGGCCTCCAGCATGGACTTCAAATGGCCCCTCCTCTCCACTGACCACAGCGTGTACTTCCTCAATATCATTAATGAGTACTCACGTTTCTCTTTCGCCATCCCATGCCCTGACATGACTTCTGCCACGGTCATCAAGGCCCTACATAGCATCTTCACCTTGTTCGGTTTCCCCACCTACATCCATAGTGATCGAGGATCCTCCTTCATGAGTAATGAGCTGCGTCAGTTCCTGCTCAGCAAGGGCATCGCCTCGAGCAGGATGACCAGCTACAACCCCCGGGGAAACGGGCAGGTGGAGAGGGAGAACGCGACGGTCTGGAAGGCCGTCCTGCTGGCCCTTCGGTCTAGGAATCTCCCGGTCTCCTGCTGGCTCCACTCTATCCGATAGCTCCTGTGCACTGCTACTAATGAGACCCCTCACAAACGTGTGTTTGACTTCCCTAGGAAATCCACCTCCGGGGTCTCGCTCCCAACCTGGCTGATAGTTCCTGGGCCTGTCCTCCTCCGGAAGCATGCGAGGAGCCACAAATCTGATCCCCTTGTCGAAAAAGTCCTCCTCCTCTATGCGAACCCTACGTGGCACACCATGGCGGGTGACAGGACACAGTCTCCCTCCTTCCCCATGCGAACCACCACCAAGCCCGACCTGGTACCATCCCCTGCCCCTCCGGTTGCCTCCACCGCCCCAGCGCCGTTCACCTCTCCCACCATCGACCCTCACCGCAACCCCCACCCCAGCAGCATCCGTCCCCTCACCGGATCCACTGCTGAGTGAAGAAGGGGAGGACAACACGCTCCCGGAGTCGCGGGTACTCACATCAGCGCCCACACCACAACCAGGACTGAGGCGATCGCGGCGGAGGGTCAAAGCCCCTGACAGACACAGCCTGTAGCGTTGATTTCACCCCCGCTGGACTCTTATTTTAAACAGGGGGTGAATGTGGTAAACATCACTGGTCATACACTACATGTATTATGGTACTGCCACTGTACTACAGTTAATACAGTAAATCCCAGCCTGCTGGCTCCTCCCAGCAGGCGGTGTATAAAAGTGTATACTCTCCTGCGCTGCTTCCATTCTGGTTCCAGCTGAAGGAGGCTTAACATCTAGTGCAATAAAGTCTCAATAGTTTCACCATTTCATTTCGTGATCATTGATGGTACATCACCTTACTTGTTCCCCCACCCCTTCTCCACCTCCCTTCCACTCATTCTTCATTTTAACCTCCCTTCCTTTTCCCTTTCTTGCTCAACTCCCTTCCCCACCTCACCTCCACACCTCCCCTCCCCTCCTTCCTTCCAGCCTCCATTTCCGTCTCTCTTTTCTCCTTCCCTTTGACCAATTTTCTCCCCTTTCCTTCCAAAACCCCAAACCCTTCTTCACCTGTGCTGACTGATCTAAGTGACTATTCTTCACTCTTGACTCGGTGTGGTGAGAATCAATCCCTTATTTCACCAGAGGAGGCATTATTTTTCAAGCTGAATCTTTCATTCAATCTTCTGTGCCTAACAGGCGTCATTGCAATAAAGAATTGGAAATCTAGCTCACTTTCTTTTTTTTTTAACCCCAGTGACTAAATGTGCCTTCCTTACCATTTCATTGGCTGGGATACCGAGCTCTAGACTTAAGAATAAACAGTGGATCCTTGTTGGTTCATTTGGTTCAGTTACTGGCTTATTCAGCTAAGGAATTCTGGGGAGCAAGTGAATTAATTTGAGTAATAACATTCTTGTTCTTGCTTTAATTTTTCTAAATGTACATGAAATGTACTGAATTATAAAGGTTGCTCACAAAATAGTATAAAGTTTGAAACTAAACTCTGATAGCAGTGTTTGATTACTGACATCTTCCTTTTGCATGTTTCATATTATTCGCTTTTGAATAATCATTGTTACCTTCTTTCAAAATTCTCTTTAACGATTACAATTAATGACGTTGACTTGTATAAATGCAGCTTTGACAAAGAGTGGTCTACACTCTAAATATTAGCTCCCTTCTCTCTCTCCACTGATGCTGTCAGACCTGCTGAGATTGTCCAGTACTTTCTGTTTTTGTATAAATGCTTGTCACTGAGCGAGGTCATCAGACTAATTAAAACGCTAAACGGCATTTCCACTCAGTTCGATTTTCTGGCACTCACCTTTTTGCACTTACATGTTTTTCTATTTCTATTTTAAATATTAGAGTCACAGAGTCATACAGTAGAGAAGAGGCCCTTCGGCCCATCGAGTCTGCACCGACAAAACTACACTAAATCGACACTAATCTGATTTCCAGCTTTTGGCCATAACCTTGAAGTGCTCGCCAACGTACTTTTTAATGATTGTGAGGTTTCTCCAGCTGTGCTACTCTTCCAGGCAGCACATTCCAAACTCCCTTTGGGTGAAAAATGTTTTCTCAAATCCCCTTTAAACCTGCCTCTCACCTTAAAGTTTTGCCCCCTTGTTATTGACCCTTCAACTAAGGGGAACAGCTGCTTCCAATCCAACCTGTCCATACACCCTATAATCGTATAAGGTAAAGTTGTCCCAGATGACAATGGCTGCTTTCCCCTTTGAGAGAGAGCAGACTGGTGACGGTTTAACCTGAAATTCACCAAACCTCAGGCAAGAGGGAAAGGTGGAGAAACCTCAGCTGGTATGGGAATTGAACCCATGCTGCTGGCCTGGATCTGCATCATGAACCAGCTGTCTAACAGATTGAACTAAACTGGCCCCCATAATCCTATACACACTCTCCCACTCTGCACTATAGAAAATGACCCAAACCTATCCAGCCTCTCTTCATAGATCAAATCTTCCATCCCAGGCAATCTCCCAGTGAATCTCCTCTGCACCATCTCCAGTGCAATTATATCCTTCCTATAGTTTGCCGACCAGAATTGCACACAGTATTGCAGCTGTGGCCTAACCAAAGTTTTCAATAGTTCCAACATAACTTCACTGCTCTTATAATCGATGCTATGACTGATAAAGGCAAGTGGCAAGTTACATTTGCACCACACAGGTGACAGGCAATGACCATTTCTTACAAGAGGGAATCTAGCCATCCTCCCTTGACATTAAATGGCATTGGGCAGCACGGTGGTCCAGCGATTAGAACCACTACCTCATGCCGCCGACGACCCGGGTTCGATCCTGGCCCCGGGACTCTGTCCGTGTGGAGTTCTCTCCGTGCCTGTGTGGGTCTCACCCCCACAACTCCAAAACGTTGTGCAGGGTCGGTGGATTGGCCATGCTAAATTGCCCCTTAATTGGAAAAAAATAATTGGGTACTCTAAATTTATTTTTAAAATGACATTCAATGGCATTACCATCGTTGAATACCCCACAAGCAACATCATGGGGGTTACCATTGACCAGAACTGGACTAGCCATATTAACACTGTGGCAACTAGGGCAGGTCAAAGGTTAGGAATCTTGTGGCATGTAACTCACCTCCGGAACTCCCCAAAGCCTGTCCACCATCTACAAGGCACAAGTCAGGAGTGTAATGGAATACTCTCCACTTGCCTGGATGAGTGCAGCTCCAACAATACTAAAGAAGCTCAACGCCATCCAGGACAAAGCAGTCCGCTTGATTGCTCCCATTCCACAAATATTCAAACTCTCCACCACTGACGAACAGTGGCAGCCTTGTGTTCCATCTACAAGATGTATTGCAGTAACCTCAGACTGCACCTTCCAAACCCACGACCACTACCATCGAGAAGGACAAGAGTAGCAGACACCTGGAACTCCATGACCTGGAGGTTACCCTCCAAGTCACTCACCACCCTGAATTAGAAATATATCTGAAGTATATCTTACCTGATAGAATTTCATAGAATTTAACAGTGCAGGTGGAGGCTTTTCAACCCATTGAGTCTGCACAGGCCCTTGGAAAGAGCACCCTACTTAAACCCATGTCTCCACCCTATCCCCTTTATCCCCATAACCCAGTAACCCACCCAACCTTTTTTGGACACTAAGGGCAATTTAGAATGGCCAATCCACCCAACCTGCACATCCCTGGACCGTGGGGGGAAACCGAGAACCCAGAGGAAACCCACGCACACACGGTGAGAATGTGAAGACTCCACACAGACAGCGACCCAAGCCAGGAATGTAAACCCAGGACCCCGGAGCCGCGAAGCAACTGCGCCAACCACCGCGCCACCGTTCCGCCCTGAGGCATGTAATATTTATATGGTTGCTCGATAGCACCATCTAGTGACTCGAGTAGTAACATTACATTAACCCTTTATGTTCCTTACAATGGGCAGCACAGTGGTGCAGTAGTCAGCACAGCCGCACCATGGCGCCGAGGTCCCAGGCTCGATCCCGACTCTGGGCCACTGTCCGCCCGGATGCCACACATTCTTCCCACGCCTGTGTGTGCCTTGCCCCCACAACCCTAAGATGTGTAGGGTAGGTGGATGGATCACGCCAAATTGCCCCTTAATTGGAAAAAATGAATTGTGTACTCCAAATAAAAAAAAAGTTCCTTACAATATCCACATATTGTGACACCCCCCTTTCTTTGAAAACTTTTAATTTTACATTCAACTTTACATGCAGACAGTATGGGCAATGTACAATAATGAACATTATTAAAGTTACACATGAGTTAAATCAATGTTTTACAGTTCATAGATTGAGATGATCAGTTTCTTTTTTTGACCTCGTTGATCTTCTCAATCCAGTCATGTAGCCAGAATTCTCTTTCTTCTGATTGGGACTTGTATTAGTCAGTTGAGTAGACTGGTTTCTTTGACAAATATCACATTCAGAAATATAATTTTCAATATCAGAATTTATGTCAGGCCAAAACACGGATTGCCTCGCACGTTGCTTATATTTCTCAAAACCCTGATGTCCTTCATGGGTCTGGGTAAGAATCTGTCTTCTCAAATTTGTAGGAATGATTAAGGAATGATGAAGGAGCTGCGCTCCAAAAGCTAGTGATTCGAAACAAACCTGTTGGTCTTTAACCTGGTGTTGTAAGACTTCTTATTGTGCCCACCCCAGTCCAACGCCGGCATCTCCACATCATAAAAATATATCACCAGTCCTCCACTGTCAGTGGGGCAACATCCTGGAACTCTCTCCCTAACAGCACAGGTAGTGTACCTACACCTGAAGGACTGCAATGGTTCAAGAAGGCAATTCACCACCAGAAGGGCAACTAGTGATGGGCACTAAATGCTGGCCTAACCATCGACGCCCACATCCCGTAAATGAATACTAAACAAAAGTGTCCTGTATGCCTTCGTAACTACCCTATTAACCTGCCCTGCTACCTTCAGAGATCTGTGGACAAGCACATCAAGATCCCTCTGTTCCTCTGAGCTTCTTAGTGTCCTGCCATTCATTGAGTACACCCTTGTCTTGTTACTCCTTCCGAAGTGCATAACCTCGCTTTTCAGGGTTAAATTCTATCTACCCATCTGATCTACCCATCTATATCTTACTGCAACCTAAGACCTTCCTCACTATTAACCACCCTGCTAATATTCATGTCATCCACAAATTTACTTATCACTCCACCCCCCCCCCCCCCCCCCACATTCTTTTCTATATTGTTTATATATCCAATGAACCATAAGGGATCTCGCATTGATCCTTGTGGTATCCAGCCTTCAGTCACACATGGTCTTTTACTACCACCTTCTGTCTCCTACAGCTAAGACAGTTTTGGATCCTACTTGCTAAATTACCCTGGATCCCATGTGCTTTTACCTTCTTTATCAGTCTCCTATATGGGTCCTTGTAAAAGCCATTTATGAAATCCATATAAACTACATCAATGGCACTAGGTAATGATACCCATGAAAAAAATGTATTGGTGAAGTTGAACATTTTAAATGACAGTGTTTTAAACAATGTGTCTGTCAGTGTGTTAGTACAGAGGTGTGCTTCAGGATCAAATTAGAGGTGGAATAGTTGGTGAGTGGGACATAAGAACGATTCTACCTATCCGGACATTTTAATTGGATTGAGTCATTATTCCTGTCGTGCCAGGATAAGGTGGTAGCATCCAAGCTCCCTCTTGCACCAATCAACTGCTCTTTATCCGCAGGGATGTGTCAAGGGGTTAGTGAGGGTGAGCTTTCGGGATGAGGAGCATAAGTTCATAATTTCATAAGATAAAGGAGCAGAATTAGGCCATTCAGCCCATCGCGTCTGTTCCACCATTCTATCAATGCTGATATGTTCCTCATCTGCTACCTACAATGCTACAGACCAAGAGCTGGATTGTGAAATCAGCCAGAGCATCTCCTCCCCAGAACACATGACCTAGGAGCAGAAGAAAGTAATTTAGCTGCCCGAGCTTAACATCCTCAATGTGAACATGGCTGATCCCATCCTGGCCTCAACTCCACCATCCTGCCTGTTCTCCATAATCATTCAACCCATTACCAATTAAAATCTATCTAACTCCTCCTTAAATTTGCTCACTGTCCCTGCATCCACTGCACTCTGGGGTAGCAAATTCCACAGATTCACAACCCTTTGGGAGCAGTAGTTTTTCCTCAAATATGTTTTAAATTTGCTACCTTTTATTCTAAGATTATGACCTCTCGTTTTCGAATGCCCCACAAAAGGAAGCATCAGCTCCATGTCTACTTTATCCATACCTTTTATACCTCAATTAGATCTCCTCTCAATCTTATAAACTCTAGAGAATATAAGCCTAAACTGTTCAATCTCTCCTCATATGACAAACCCCTCATCACTGGAATCAATCTAGTGAACCTCCTCTGAACTGCCTCCAATCTTTCCTCAAATAAGGGGATCAAAACTATGCCTTGTATAGTTGCAACAACACTTCCCTACCTTTACACTCAACTCCTTCTGCTATAAATACAAACAGCCCATTTGCTTTCTTATTATCTGCTGGACCTGCATGCTTGTTTTCTGTGATTCATGCATGAGGACACCCAGATCTCTCTGCATCGTAGCACTCCGAAGTCTCTCTATTTAGATAATAAGTTGCCTTTCCATTTTTTCAACCAAAATGCATGACTTCACACGAACCAATGAAAAACTCCATCTACACATTTTGACCCACTCTCCTAACCTATCTATATCCATGTGTAAAGTTCTTATTTCCTCATTGCAGCTTACTGTCCCACCCATTTTTATGTCATCTGCGAATTTGGCTATAGAACCTTCTATCCTTGCATCCAAGTCATTAATATAGATTATAAATGTCTGGGGCCCAAGGACAAAAACCTTGTGGCACCCCACTAGTTACATCTTGCCATCCAGAAAAATACCCATTTATCCCAACTCTCTGTCTCCTATCCATCAGCTAGTCTTCTAGCCAAGCTAATAAATTACTCCTAATCCCATGTGATCGAACCTTGTGAATTAACCTTCTGCATGGCACCTTATCAAACGCCTTCTGGAAGTCTACATCTACAGAATCTCCATTAGACACTTTGCTTGTTACATCTTCGAAGAACTCAAGCAAATTAGTCAACATGATTTGCCCTTCATAAAACCATGCTGACTTTATGGATAGCACTTTGGCTTTCCAAATGTCCTGATGTTACATCCTTGATAATTGATTCCGGGCAATTTTCCAACAATAGATGTTAAACTAACTGTAAGTTCTCACATTCTGCCTCCCTTCCTTTTTGAATAAGGGTGTTACATTAGCATTTTTCAAATCCTCTGGAACCTTTCCTGTGTCCATGGAATTTTGGAATATCATAACCAATGGATCCACTATCTCTACTGCCACTTCCTTTAACACCCTAGGATGTAGGCCATCAGGCCCTGGGGACTTGTCTGCCCTCAATCGCAAGAGTTTGTTGAATACCGTTTCCCTATTGATGGTGATTGTTCCAAGTTCTGCCCTTTCTATTACATCTGAGTTGCCCGTTCCTATAGGAATGGTACTGGTTTCCTCCGCTGTGAAAACTGAGGCAAAGTATTGATAGGCATCTCTGCCATTTCTGTGTTCCCCATTATTAACTCACCAATTTCATCTTCCAAGGGGCCAACATTCACCTTAGTGACTCTCTTCCTTTTTATGTAGCTGGAGAAGCTTTTGCTATCCTTTTTGATATTCTGTGCTAGATTTGTTTCATAATTTACCTTAGCTCTTTTTATTACATTTTTAGTATCCCTTTGTTTATGTTTGAAAGTTTCCCAATCTTCCAGCCTTCCACTGGCCTTTGCAATATGATATAACTTAGTTTTTGTCCTTGTAATGTCCTTGACCTCCTTGTTTAGCCATGGTTGTTTTTTACCCCCCTTCCCATCTTTCTTCCTCACTGGGATATATTTTAGTTGTGAGGAATTGAGTATCTCCATAAACAACTGCCACTTCTCATCAGCTGTCTTACCTTTTAGCCTTCCTGCCCAGTCGATACGGACCAAATCTGACCTCAAGCCTATGTAATTTCCTTTGTTAAGTTCCAGAACACTCGTGTGAGACTCCACTTTCTCGCCCCAAACTGAATCTTGAATTCCACCATACTATGGCCACTACTCCTAGTGAATCCTTAACTATGAATTCATTAATTAATCCTTCCTCATTATAGAATATCAAATTCAGAGTAGCCTCCTCCCTGATTGGTTCCCCAACATACTACAAAGAACAAAGAAAAGTACAGCACAGGAACGGGCCCTTCAGCCCTCCAAGCCTGTGCCGACCATGCTGCCCATCTAAACTAAAATCTTCTACACTTCCTGGATCCATATCCCTCTATTCCCACCCTATTCATGTATTTATCAAGATGCCCCTTAAATGTCACTATCGTCCCGGCTTCCACCACCTCCTCCGGCAGTGAGTTCCAGGAAACAATCTCTAATGCATTCAATGAGCTCTGTCTTCAGGCTACCCTTGCCAGTTTGATTCCTCCAGTCTATGTGCGTATTAAAATCACCCATTATTATTGCTGTACCTTTCGTGCAAGCCCCCAGTATTTCCTGGTTTATACTATACCCCACTGTAGAGGGGAGCTATAGATGACTCCTACCAAGGACTTCTTCCGTTTGTTATTTCTTGTTTGTTAGTTCTTGGTAGGAACTGTAATTGCCAGGCGGTGTCGGCAGTCCAACACATGGAGCTGCTGATCATGGAGCTGCTGATCATGGAGCTGCTGATCATGGAGCTGCTATGTCACGGGCATTAAGTCCAATTATGTTCGCCAGTGATTGTTGGAAGGGGGTGCGCTCGACCTCACAGCTCGCTAACTTCCTAGACATGGCCTCCCGCAATCTAGAGTCCTACACCTCCGACCGCGCGGCACCCTCGTGGGCGTCATAGGCCCCACCATTATCCAACCCCGGTAAGCCTGCGCCGCAAGGTAGCCAGCTAACTCCGGAGGCCCCAAATGCTCTTTCTGTGGCCAGAGCAAGCACCCCAGACAACGTTGCCCAGCGCGGAGGGCGACCTGCAATGGGTGTGGCAAGAAGGGCCACCGACTCCGTTTGCCAGGCCTGATCGGTCGCTGCCATTTTCAGGCCCAGAATCGCTACACCCCACACGTGCGATCCAGGGCGCCGCCATCTTCGTCGCCGACCTCCACGTGCGGCCTGTGGGCGCCGCCATATTGGATGTCGTCCGCCATGTGCGCCCCGTGGGCGCCGCTATCTTGGACTGCGCCTCAGGACCCCTGCTCGCCTGGCTGTCCGCGGGCCGGCTAATACCTCCGCCACTGCCAACCAGCCCTCCCATCAACTTCCGCAGCTCGCTTCCATCACCCTCGATCAGTCTCGGCCCCGCAACCTTGCTTCCACTACGATGACTGTACGGATCAACGGGCACGAGACAACCTGCCTCTTCGACTCTGGGAGCACGAAGAGTTTCATCCACCCTATTACGGTGAGGCGCTGCTCCCTCCCGGTCCTCCCGGTCACCCACAAAATCTCCTTGGCATCCGGATCCCATTCCGGACAAATCCGGGGGTACTGCGACGCGACCCTCTCTGTACAGGGCGTAGGGTACAACAATTTCAGACTCTACGTCCTCCCCCACCTCTGCGCTGCCCTGTTACTAGGTCTCGATTTTCAGTGCCACCTCCAGAGCCTTACTCTGAAGTTTGGCGGACCCCTGCCCCCCCCCCTCACCGTCTCTGGCCTCATGACCCTTAAGGTCGATCCGCCCTCACTTTTCGCAAACCTCACCCCGGACTGTAAGCCCGTCACCATGAGGAGCAGACGGTACAGTGCACAGGACAGGACCTTTATCAGGTCAGAAGTCCAACGGCTTCTGCGGGAAGAGGTCATTGAGGCCAGTACCAGCCCCTGGAGAGCTCAAGTGGTGGTCGTTAAGACTGGGGAGAAACACCGGATGATAATCGACTACACTCAGACCATCAAACGGTACACGCAGCTCGATGCGTGCCCCCTCCCATGCATATCTGACATGGTCAATCCGATTGTGCAGTATTGAGTCTTCTCCACAGTTGACTTGAAGTCCACCTATCACCAGCTCCCCATCTGCCCAGAGGACCGCCAATACACTGCATTGAAAGCAAATGGCCGCCTCTCTAACTTCCTTAGAGTTCCCTTTGGCGTCACCAATGGGGTCTCGGTCTTCCAGCGAGAGATTGAGCGAATGGTTGACCAGTACGGGCTACGGGCCACATTCCCGTACCTGAATAATGTCACCGTCTGCGGCCATGACCAGCAGGACCACGACGCGAATCTCCAGAAATTCCTCCACACCGCCAAACCTCTTAACCTCACCTACGATAAGGACAAATGCGTTTTCCGCACTACCCACTTAGCCATTCTTGGCTACATTGTGGAAAATGGAGTCCTAGGGCCCGACCCCGACCACATGCTCGCTCCTGGAACTCCCCCTCCCCCACTGCCCCAAGGTCCTGAAACGATGCTTGGGGTTCTTCTCACATTATGCCCAGTGGGTCCCTAATTATGCGGACAAGGCCCGCCCACTCACCAAGTCCACAGTTTTTCCCCTGACGGTTGAGGCCTGCCGGGCCTTCAACTACATCAAGGCGGACATCGCCAAAGCCACGATGCATGGGGTCGACAAGTCCCTCCCCTTTCAGGTGTAGAGTGATGCATCGGACATGGTTCTGGCTGCCACCCTCAACCAGGCGGGCAGATCCGTGGCTTTCTTCTCCCGCACCCTTCATGCCTCCGAAATTCGGCACTCCTCTGTCGAAAAGGAGGCCCAAGCCATTGTGGAAGCGGTGCAACATTGGCGGCATTACCTGGCCGGCAGGAGATCCACTCTCCTCACTGACCAACGGTTGGTTGCCTTCATCTTTAGCAATACACAGCAGGGCAAGATCAAGAACGACAAGATCTTGAGGTGGAGGATCGAGCTTTCCACCTATAACTACGTCATCTTGTATCGCCCAGGGAAGCTCAATGAGCCCCCAGATGCCCTATCCTGCGGTACATAAGCCAGCGCACAAGTGGACCGACTTCGGGCTCTCCACAATGACCTCTGCCACCCGGGGGTCACCCGGTTCTTCCACTTTATCAAGGCCCGCAACCTGCCCTATGATGCAACCATCAATTCACTCGAGACATGAGTAGAAGTAAACCGTGGCTTTAATCAATTTAGAACAGTGCCTGCCTGCGACTGAACCAATGCTGAGAACTGCCTGCAGGTTGACTGCTCTTTATACCTCCCTTCAAGGGGGAGGAGCCATGGGCGGAGCCCATAGATGCCCCAACATGTTCCCCTATGGATAATGCCATACAATGGCCCATAGGAGAAGCCCACAAGGACAACAGAATGGCACAGATACAAATATACAAATACAAGTGCGACAGCACAGATGCAAGTACACTGGTGGATTATTAGTATAACACATTCACCAAACCCTACTCCATCGAGGAGGTCAGGACTGTGACCAGGGACTGCCAATTCTGGCGGAGTGCAAGCAGCACTTCTACCAGCCGGACAGGGTGCATCTGGTGAAGGCCTCCAGCATGGACTTCAAATGGCCCCTCCTCTCCACTGACCACAGCGTGTACTTCCTCAATATCATTAATGAGTACTCACGTTTCTCTTTCGCCATCCCATGCCCTGACATGACTTCTGCCACGGTCATCAAGGCCCTACATAGCATCTTCACCTTGTTCGGTTTCCCCACCTACATCCATAGTGATCGAGGATCCTCCTTCATGAGTAATGAGCTGCGTCAGTTCCTGCTCAGCAAGGGCATCGCCTCGAGCAGGATGACCAGCTACAACCCCCGGGGAAACGGGCAGGTGGAGAGGGAGAACGCGACGGTCTGGAAGGCCGTCCTGCTGGCCCTTCGGTCTAGGAATCTCCCGGTCTCCTGCTGGCTCCACTCTATCCGATAGCTCCTGTGCACTGCTACTAATGAGACCCCTCACAAACGTGTGTTTGACTTCCCTAGGAAATCCACCTCCGGGGTCTCGCTCCCAACCTGGCTGATAGTTCCTGGGCCTGTCCTCCTCCGGAAGCATGCGAGGAGCCACAAATCTGATCCCCTTGTCGAAAAAGTCCTCCTCCTCTATGCGAACCCTACGTGGCACACCATGGCGGGTGACAGGACACAGTCTCCCTCCTTCCCCATGCGAACCACCACCAAGCCCGACCTGGTACCATCCCCTGCCCCTCCGGTTGCCTCCACCGCCCCAGCGCCGTTCACTCTCCCACCATCGACCCTCACCGCAACCCCCACCCCAGCAGCATCCGTCCCCTCACCGGATCCACTGCTGAGTGAAGAAGGGGAGGACAACACGCTCCCGGAGTCGCGGGTACTCACATCAGCGCCCACACCACAACCAGGACTGAGGCGATCGCGGCGGAGGGTCAAAGCCCCTGACAGACACAGCCTGTAGCGTTGATTTCACCCCCGCTGGACTCTTATTTTAAACAGGGGGTGAATGTGGTAAACATCACTGGTCATACACTACATGTATTATGGTACTGCCACTGTACTACAGTTAATACAGTAAATCCCAGCCTGCTGGCTCCTCCCAGCAGGCGGTGTATAAAAGTGTATACTCTCCTGCGCTGCTTCCATTCTGGTTCCAGCTGAAGGAGGCTTAACATCTAGTGCAATAAAGTCTCAATAGTTTCACCATTTCATTTCGTGATCATTGATGGTACATCACCTTACTTGTTCCCCCACCCCTTCTCCACCTCCCTTCCACTCATTCTTCATTTTAACCTCCCTTCCTTTTCCCTTTCTTGCTCAACTCCCTTCCCCACCTCACCTCCACACCTCCCCTCCCCTCCTTCCTTCCAGCCTCCATTTCCGTCTCTCTTTTCTCCTTCCCTTTGACCAATTTTCTCCCCTTTCCTTCCAAAACCCCAAACCCTTCTTCACCTGTGCTGACTGATCTAAGTGACTATTCTTCACTCTTGACTCGGTGTGGTGAGAATCAATCCCTTATTTCACCAGAGGAGGCATTATTTTTCAAGCTGAATCTTTCATTCAATCTTCTGTGCCTAACAGGCGTCATTGCAATAAAGAATTGGAAATCTAGCTCACTTTCTTTTTTTTTTAACCCCAGTGACTAAATGTGCCTTCCTTACCATTTCATTGGCTGGGATACCGAGCTCTAGACTTAAGAATAAACAGTGGATCCTTGTTGGTTCATTTGGTTCAGTTACTGGCTTATTCAGCTAAGGAATTCTGGGGAGCAAGTGAATTAATTTGAGTAATAACATTCTTGTTCTTGCTTTAATTTTTCTAAATGTACATGAAATGTACTGAATTATAAAGGTTGCTCACAAAATAGTATAAAGTTTGAAACTAAACTCTGATAGCAGTGTTTGATTACTGACATCTTCCTTTTGCATGTTTCATATTATTCGCTTTTGAATAATCATTGTTACCTTCTTTCAAAATTCTCTTTAACGATTACAATTAATGACGTTGACTTGTATAAATGCAGCTTTGACAAAGAGTGGTCTACACTCTAAATATTAGCTCCCTTCTCTCTCTCCACTGATGCTGTCAGACCTGCTGAGATTGTCCAGTACTTTCTGTTTTTGTATAAATGCTTGTCACTGAGCGAGGTCATCAGACTAATTAAAACGCTAAACGGCATTTCCACTCAGTTCGATTTTCTGGCACTCACCTTTTTGCACTTACATGTTTTTCTATTTCTATTTTAAATATTAGAGTCACAGAGTCATACAGTAGAGAAGAGGCCCTTCGGCCCATCGAGTCTGCACCGACAAAACTACACTAAATCGACACTAATCTGATTTCCAGCTTTTGGCCATAACCTTGAAGTGCTCGCCAACGTACTTTTTAATGATTGTGAGGTTTCTCCAGCTGTGCTACTCTTCCAGGCAGCACATTCCAAACTCCCTTTGGGTGAAAAATGTTTTCTCAAATCCCCTTTAAACCTGCCTCTCACCTTAAAGTTTTGCCCCCTTGTTATTGACCCTTCAACTAAGGGGAACAGCTGCTTCCAATCCAACCTGTCCATACACCCTATAATCGTATAAGGTAAAGTTGTCCCAGATGACAATGGCTGCTTTCCCCTTTGAGAGAGAGCAGACTGGTGACGGTTTAACCTGAAATTCACCAAACCTCAGGCAAGAGGGAAAGGTGGAGAAACCTCAGCTGGTATGGGAATTGAACCCATGCTGCTGGCCTGGATCTGCATCATGAACCAGCTGTCTAACAGATTGAACTAAACTGGCCCCCATAATCCTATACACACTCTCCCACTCTGCACTATAGAAAATGACCCAAACCTATCCAGCCTCTCTTCATAGATCAAATCTTCCATCCCAGGCAATCTCCCAGTGAATCTCCTCTGCACCATCTCCAGTGCAATTATATCCTTCCTATAGTTTGCCGACCAGAATTGCACACAGTATTGCAGCTGTGGCCTAACCAAAGTTTTCAATAGTTCCAACATAACTTCACTGCTCTTATAATCGATGCTATGACTGATAAAGGCAAGTGGCAAGTTACATTTGCACCACACAGGTGACAGGCAATGACCATTTCTTACAAGAGGGAATCTAGCCATCCTCCCTTGACATTAAATGGCATTGGGCAGCACGGTGGTCCAGCGATTAGAACCACTACCTCATGCCGCCGACGACCCGGGTTCGATCCTGGCCCCGGGACTCTGTCCGTGTGGAGTTCTCTCCGTGCCTGTGTGGGTCTCACCCCCACAACTCCAAAACGTTGTGCAGGGTCGGTGGATTGGCCATGCTAAATTGCCCCTTAATTGGAAAAAAATAATTGGGTACTCTAAATTTATTTTTAAAATGACATTCAATGGCATTACCATCGTTGAATACCCCACAAGCAACATCATGGGGGTTACCATTGACCAGAACTGGACTAGCCATATTAACACTGTGGCAACTAGGGCAGGTCAAAGGTTAGGAATCTTGTGGCATGTAACTCACCTCCGGAACTCCCCAAAGCCTGTCCACCATCTACAAGGCACAAGTCAGGAGTGTAATGGAATACTCTCCACTTGCCTGGATGAGTGCAGCTCCAACAATACTAAAGAAGCTCAACGCCATCCAGGACAAAGCAGTCCGCTTGATTGCTCCCATTCCACAAATATTCAAACTCTCCACCACTGACGAACAGTGGCAGCCTTGTGTTCCATCTACAAGATGTATTGCAGTAACCTCAGACTGCACCTTCCAAACCCACGACCACTACCATCGAGAAGGACAAGAGTAGCAGACACCTGGAACTCCATGACCTGGAGGTTACCCTCCAAGTCACTCACCACCCTGAATTAGAAATATATCTGAAGTATATCTTACCTGATAGAATTTCATAGAATTTAACAGTGCAGGTGGAGGCTTTTCAACCCATTGAGTCTGCACAGGCCCTTGGAAAGAGCACCCTACTTAAACCCATGTCTCCACCCTATCCCCTTTATCCCCATAACCCAGTAACCCACCCAACCTTTTTTGGACACTAAGGGCAATTTAGAATGGCCAATCCACCCAACCTGCACATCCCTGGACCGTGGGGGGAAACCGAGAACCCAGAGGAAACCCACGCACACACGGTGAGAATGTGAAGACTCCACACAGACAGCGACCCAAGCCAGGAATGTAAACCCAGGACCCCGGAGCCGCGAAGCAACTGCGCCAACCACCGCGCCACCGTTCCGCCCTGAGGCATGTAATATTTATATGGTTGCTCGATAGCACCATCTAGTGACTCGAGTAGTAACATTACATTAACCCTTTATGTTCCTTACAATGGGCAGCACAGTGGTGCAGTAGTCAGCACAGCCGCACCATGGCGCCGAGGTCCCAGGCTCGATCCCGACTCTGGGCCACTGTCCGCCCGGATGCCACACATTCTTCCCACGCCTGTGTGTGCCTTGCCCCCACAACCCTAAGATGTGTAGGGTAGGTGGATGGATCACGCCAAATTGCCCCTTAATTGGAAAAAATGAATTGTGTACTCCAAATAAAAAAAAAGTTCCTTACAATATCCACATATTGTGACACCCCCCTTTCTTTGAAAACTTTTAATTTTACATTCAACTTTACATGCAGACAGTATGGGCAATGTACAATAATGAACATTATTAAAGTTACACATGAGTTAAATCAATGTTTTACAGTTCATAGATTGAGATGATCAGTTTCTTTTTTTGACCTCGTTGATCTTCTCAATCCAGTCATGTAGCCAGAATTCTCTTTCTTCTGATTGGGACTTGTATTAGTCAGTTGAGTAGACTGGTTTCTTTGACAAATATCACATTCAGAAATATAATTTTCAATATCAGAATTTATGTCAGGCCAAAACACGGATTGCCTCGCACGTTGCTTATATTTCTCAAAACCCTGATGTCCTTCATGGGTCTGGGTAAGAATCTGTCTTCTCAAATTTGTAGGAATGATTAAGGAATGATGAAGGAGCTGCGCTCCAAAAGCTAGTGATTCGAAACAAACCTGTTGGTCTTTAACCTGGTGTTGTAAGACTTCTTATTGTGCCCACCCCAGTCCAACGCCGGCATCTCCACATCATAAAAATATATCACCAGTCCTCCACTGTCAGTGGGGCAACATCCTGGAACTCTCTCCCTAACAGCACAGGTAGTGTACCTACACCTGAAGGACTGCAATGGTTCAAGAAGGCAATTCACCACCAGAAGGGCAACTAGTGATGGGCACTAAATGCTGGCCTAACCATCGACGCCCACATCCCGTAAATGAATACTAAACAAAAGTGTCCTGTATGCCTTCGTAACTACCCTATTAACCTGCCCTGCTACCTTCAGAGATCTGTGGACAAGCACATCAAGATCCCTCTGTTCCTCTGAGCTTCTTAGTGTCCTGCCATTCATTGAGTACACCCTTGTCTTGTTACTCCTTCCGAAGTGCATAACCTCGCTTTTCAGGGTTAAATTCTATCTACCCATCTGATCTACCCATCTATATCTTACTGCAACCTAAGACCTTCCTCACTATTAACCACCCTGCTAATATTCATGTCATCCACAAATTTACTTATCACTCCACCCCCCCCCCCCCCCCCCCACATTCTTTTCTATATTGTTTATATATCCAATGAACCATAAGGGATCTCGCATTGATCCTTGTGGTATCCAGCCTTCAGTCACACATGGTCTTTTACTACCACCTTCTGTCTCCTACAGCTAAGACAGTTTTGGATCCTACTTGCTAAATTACCCTGGATCCCATGTGCTTTTACCTTCTTTATCAGTCTCCTATATGGGTCCTTGTAAAAGCCATTTATGAAATCCATATAAACTACATCAATGGCACTAGGTAATGATACCCATGAAAAAAATGTATTGGTGAAGTTGAACATTTTAAATGACAGTGTTTTAAACAATGTGTCTGTCAGTGTGTTAGTACAGAGGTGTGCTTCAGGATCAAATTAGAGGTGGAATAGTTGGTGAGTGGGACATAAGAACGATTCTACCTATCCGGACATTTTAATTGGATTGAGTCATTATTCCTGTCGTGCCAGGATAAGGTGGTAGCATCCAAGCTCCCTCTTGCACCAATCAACTGCTCTTTATCCGCAGGGATGTGTCAAGGGGTTAGTGAGGGTGAGCTTTCGGGATGAGGAGCATAAGTTCATAATTTCATAAGATAAAGGAGCAGAATTAGGCCATTCAGCCCATCGCGTCTGTTCCACCATTCTATCAATGCTGATATGTTCCTCATCTGCTACCTACAATGCTACAGACCAAGAGCTGGATTGTGAAATCAGCCAGAGCATCTCCTCCCCAGAACACATGACCTAGGAGCAGAAGAAAGTAATTTAGCTGCCCGAGCTTAACATCCTCAATGTGAACATGGCTGATCCCATCCTGGCCTCAACTCCACCATCCTGCCTGTTCTCCATAATCATTCAACCCATTACCAATTAAAATCTATCTAACTCCTCCTTAAATTTGCTCACTGTCCCTGCATCCACTGCACTCTGGGGTAGCAAATTCCACAGATTCACAACCCTTTGGGAGCAGTAGTTTTTCCTCAAATATGTTTTAAATTTGCTACCTTTTATTCTAAGATTATGACCTCTCGTTTTCGAATGCCCCACAAAAGGAAGCATCAGCTCCATGTCTACTTTATCCATACCTTTTATACCTCAATTAGATCTCCTCTCAATCTTATAAACTCTAGAGAATATAAGCCTAAACTGTTCAATCTCTCCTCATATGACAAACCCCTCATCACTGGAATCAATCTAGTGAACCTCCTCTGAACTGCCTCCAATCTTTCCTCAAATAAGGGGATCAAAACTATGCCTTGTATAGTTGCAACAACACTTCCCTACCTTTACACTCAACTCCTTCTGCTATAAATACAAACAGCCCATTTGCTTTCTTATTATCTGCTGGACCTGCATGCTTGTTTTCTGTGATTCATGCATGAGGACACCCAGATCTCTCTGCATCGTAGCACTCCGAAGTCTCTCTATTTAGATAATAAGTTGCCTTTCCATTTTTTCAACCAAAATGCATGACTTCACACGAACCAATGAAAAACTCCATCTACACATTTTGACCCACTCTCCTAACCTATCTATATCCATGTGTAAAGTTCTTATTTCCTCATTGCAGCTTACTGTCCCACCCATTTTTATGTCATCTGCGAATTTGGCTATAGAACCTTCTATCCTTGCATCCAAGTCATTAATATAGATTATAAATGTCTGGGGCCCAAGGACAAAAACCTTGTGGCACCCCACTAGTTACATCTTGCCATCCAGAAAAATACCCATTTATCCCAACTCTCTGTCTCCTATCCATCAGCTAGTCTTCTAGCCAAGCTAATAAATTACTCCTAATCCCATGTGATCGAACCTTGTGAATTAACCTTCTGCATGGCACCTTATCAAACGCCTTCTGGAAGTCTACATCTACAGAATCTCCATTAGACACTTTGCTTGTTACATCTTCGAAGAACTCAAGCAAATTAGTCAACATGATTTGCCCTTCATAAAACCATGCTGACTTTATGGATAGCACTTTGGCTTTCCAAATGTCCTGATGTTACATCCTTGATAATTGATTCCGGGCAATTTTCCAACAATAGATGTTAAACTAACTGTAAGTTCTCACATTCTGCCTCCCTTCCTTTTTGAATAAGGGTGTTACATTAGCATTTTTCAAATCCTCTGGAACCTTTCCCGTGTCCATGGAATTTTGGAATATCATAACCAATGGATCCACTATCTCTACTGCCACTTCCTTTAACACCCTAGGATGTAGGCCATCAGGCCCTGGGGACTTGTCTGCCCTCAATCGCAAGAGTTTGTTGAATACCGTTTCCCTATTGATGGTGATTGTTCCAAGTTCTGCCCTTTCTATTACATCTGAGTTGCCCGTTCCTATAGGAATGGTACTGGTTTCCTCCGCTGTGAAAACTGAGGCAAAGTATTGATAGGCATCTCTGCCATTTCTGTGTTCCCCATTATTAACTCACCAATTTCATCTTCCAAGGGGCCAACATTCACCTTAGTGACTCTCTTCCTTTTTATGTAGCTGGAGAAGCTTTTGCTATCCTTTTTGATATTCTGTGCTAGATTTGTTTCATAATTTACCTTAGCTCTTTTTATTACATTTTTAGTATCCCTTTGTTTATGTTTGAAAGTTTCCCAATCTTCCAGCCTTCCACTGGCCTTTGCAATATGATATAACTTAGTTTTTGTCCTTGTAATGTCCTTGACCTCCTTGTTTAGCCATGGTTGTTTTTTACCCCCCTTCCCATCTTTCTTCCTCACTGGGATATATTTTAGTTGTGAGGAATTGAGTATCTCCATAAACAACTGCCACTTCTCATCAGCTGTCTTACCTTTTAGCCTTCCTGCCCAGTCGATACGGACCAAATCTGACCTCAAGCCTATGTAATTTCCTTTGTTAAGTTCCAGAACACTCGTGTGAGACTCCACTTTCTCGCCCCAAACTGAATCTTGAATTCCACCATACTATGGCCACTACTCCTAGTGAATCCTTAACTATGAATTCATTAATTAATCCTTCCTCATTATAGAATATCAAATTCAGAGTAGCCTCCTCCCTGATTGGTTCCCCAACATACTACAAAGAACAAAGAAAAGTACAGCACAGGAACGGGCCCTTCAGCCCTCCAAGCCTGTGCCGACCATGCTGCCCATCTAAACTAAAATCTTCTACACTTCCTGGATCCATATCCCTCTATTCCCACCCTATTCATGTATTTATCAAGATGCCCCTTAAATGTCACTATCGTCCCGGCTTCCACCACCTCCTCCGGCAGTGAGTTCCAGGAAACAATCTCTAATGCATTCAATGAGCTCTGTCTTCAGGCTACCCTTGCCAGTTTGATTCCTCCAGTCTATGTGCGTATTAAAATCACCCATTATTATTGCTGTACCTTTCGTGCAAGCCCCCAGTATTTCCTGGTTTATACTATACCCCACTGTAGAGGGGAGCTATAGATGACTCCTACCAAGGACTTCTTCCGTTTGTTATTTCTTATTTCTACCCAGACTGATTCCACATCTTGATCTCCAGTGCTCATGTCATTTCTCATTACAGCACTGATCCCTTTCCTCACCAACAGGGCTACGCCACCTCCTTTTCCTTTCACCCTATCTTTCTGAAATATTGCATAACCTTGGATATTGAATTCCCAGACCTGGTCCCCCTGTAACTACGTTTCCGTAATCCCCACCAAATCATAACCTTTTGTTTCTATTTGTGCCGTTGGCTCATTAAGTTTGTTATGAATGCTGTTCCCAATTTATTTTGGCTAGACCTTGCCTTATTCCAATAAAATCTGCCTTCCCTCAATCCATAACTGTTTTTTGAAGACCATCTTTTTCCTTTTCTGTAACAAACTTAAATCGTACTGTGTTGTGGTCGCTATCACTAAAATGCTCCCCACCGCCACCTCAAATGCCTGTCCAGCTTCAACGACTTTTTTTTTAAAGCCTGTTTCTCATTGGACATTTCATGTACTAACAATTCTATGCATTAAATACAACTTCCAAGCCTGAAATGTTCAGTTGGTTTTGCTCCCTCAATTCATTTTAAATGTTGAAAGGATCAAGTTATATAAACAGGACACAATATAGCATTGAACATATTTTAGTTTCTCTCAGTTTTCTTACAATCTGGAAAATGATGACACATAACACTTGGAGTAAAGGAATTCATCACCCTCTTTTCTGTTGAAATGATATTCAATCAGTGGGCTTCAGTAATGAATTAAAAATGAAAGGCAGTGGGTATGTTTGATACAATATTAGAGGTGTCAGTGCAGAAAGAAAACTACACTTTTCCACTTAAATATATTTCTAACTCACAAGAAACAAGATCAATGAAATAAAAATGCTTTTTTTGATTTTGCATCATGTGAGAACTATTGTCAAAGTTCATCAAAATCTGGCTAAGTTTTAATACATGTTTTAGATATTCAAAATACAAGAGAGATAAAGGATAGAGAAATAAGTCTCCACTTTTGTTGTGGAATTATCTATCAATTTATGATTATCGTATTGAGGTATGCTGCATCGGGACCTCAGTAAAAACTGCTGGCACAGACACAAATTAGTAGGAAATGTGTTCTTTTATTTACTTACTCAGATCAATATTTTAGATTCACATCTCTTCAATTTTCTATTATTCAGAGGCATACAATACGAATAAAACCATCACAAATACCTTTCCTCTAGCAAAGGTAATAGACTTGGGGAGATCTAGTTATCTCCTTCAGAGGCATTTGGACTTTTTTGAGAATCATCTTCAATTTCAGTTACGTGATGAGTCTCCTGATCACTTTGATATCGTTCTTCATACCCTGCACTATAAGGGTTATATACATGATGATATTGATCATAAGATGTTGTCACATCATTAATATCATTTTCATAAGGACACGGAGTTTCAAGATCTGGGTCACAGATTATTTCATAACGACCAGTATCACGGAAGTCACCCTCTCCGTCAGTAGCACCAAATCGCTCCATGCGGCATTCAAAGTCACAGTCAGAATCTGGTTCATAAAAATCTTCTTTCTCATTGTGGCAGTTGGAGTCATAGTATGGGTCGCAGTCTTCTCTGTGTACTTGGTCACCACCGTGAGATTGAGAAGTCCGGCAGTCAGGGTCGTGTTCGGGATTACAGTTGCCTCTTGGCTGATGAGAGTCTGTTGCTACTCCATTACAATAAGGGTCATATGGGTCACACACTTTTGTATGTGTTCGTTGACTGGAATGGGAGAGCCTATGACTGCAATCAGGGTCATGGTCAGGGTTACACTCACGCGCCATCTGTTCGTGACAGTTTGAATCAGAATTTGGATCACAATCTTCGGCGTGCCTTCTGTCTTGTGTTTCCTCATTAATGTGAGATTGAGATCTGTCACAATAAGGGTCAACATTTGGATCACAATTCTCTGCAGCTGCACTTTCTTGCTGTCGAGCATGATATCGGGAATAGCACTCCTGGTCAGTGTGTGGATCACAATTCTCTGCAGTTGCTCTTTCGTGCTCCCTCGCTCGATGTCGGGAATAACACTCAGGGTCTGTATATGGATCACAATTCTCTGCAGTTGCTCTTTCTTGCTCCCTCGCTCGATAACGGGAATAACACTCAGGATCCGTGTGTGGATCACAATTCTCTGCAGTTGCTCTTTCTTGCTCCCTCGCTCGATAACGGGAATAACACTCAGGATCCGTGTGTGGATCACAATTCTCTGCAGTTGCTCTTTCTTGCTCCCTCGCTCGATGTCGGGAATAACACTCAGGATCCGTGTATGGATCACAATTCTCTGTGGCTGTTCGTTCTTGCTCCCTCTCTCGTTGTCGGGAATAACACTCAGGATCTGCATATGGATCACAATTCTCTGCAGTTGCTCCTCCATGCTCCCTCTCTCGATATCGTGAATAACACTCAGGATCCGTGTATGGATCACAATTCTCTGAGGCTGTTTGTTCTTGTGCCCTCGCTCGATATCGGGAATAACACTCCGGATTCGTGTGTGGATCACAATTCTCTGAGGCTGTTTGTTCTTGCTCTCTAGCTCGATATCGGGAATAACACTCCGGATCCGTGTATGGGTCACAATTCTCTGAGGCTGTTCGTTCTTGCTCTCTCGCCCGGTATCGGGAATAACACTCCGGATCCGTGTATGGATCACAATTCTCTGAGGCTGTTCGTTCTTGCTCTCTCGCCCGATATCGGGAATAACACTCCGGATCCGTGTATGGATCACAATTCTCTGAGGCTGTTCGTTCTTGCTCTCTCGCCCGATATCGGGAATAACACTCAGGATCCGTGTATGGGTCACAATTCTCTGAGGCTGTTCGTTCTTGCTCTCTCGCCCAGTATCGGGAATAACACTCCGGATCCGTGTATGGATCACAATTCTCTGAGGCTGTTCGTTCTTGCTCTCTCGCCCGATATCGGGAATAACACTCCGGATCCGTGTATGGGTCACAATTCTCTGGGTTTGCTCTTCTATGACAATAGGGATCACGTTCGGGATCACAGTTTCTGCCTTGTTCAGGTACTTGATTGTATTCTTCATTTCTGTGACAGTTGGGGTCATGGGGGTCACAGTTATCACTTGGCTGAGAATCATGAACTGGATAACAGTCCGGATGATAATAGAGATCACAATCATAACCTTCCTTTGTTTTCCCTTTGTACATGGATTGAGGCCTACGGCAATTACGATCATACTCAGGATCACAGTCAGGATCTTGAACACCTTGGTCAATAGATTTTACATTTTGTCGACAGTTGGGGTCACGATAGGGATCACATTCAAATTCACTTTTCCCACCGTATACAGAGCTCTCAGCCCTACAATAAGGATCATACCTTGGGTCACATTTATAGTCTGGTGCAGGCTCATCCTTAGGATGATATGCTGATTGACAGTTGCGATCATAGTATGGGTCACAATCATATGGACTTTTATATGCAACCAGCATGGAGCGGCAATATGGATCTTTTGCAGTGTCACAGGCAGAGGGTGTGGAATGCACTTCTTTCTTTGCTCTTGGAAAGCAGTTAGGATCTGAGTATGGATCACATGTTTGCTTTAAGTAGGCAACTAGTGCCAGACAGTGAGGATTATTTGGATCATATGGATTACAATACTGGTTTACTAACTGAGCATATTGGGCGTATGTGTAGGGCTGCTGGTAGCAGTTTCCATCATAACGTGGGTCACATGCAGAATGTGCTGATGGGATGTGCTTAGAAGATAAGTCAGGGTTGCAGTAAGGATCTTTCGAGGGGTCACATGACACTACCTGGGCTCTGCAGTTAGGGTTTTTGTATGGGTCACATGGTTCTGCTCTGCCATATGCATCTTTCGGTGGATCAATGGGGTATTTATCAGTTCTGCAGTATGGATCTTTCTGTGGATCGCAGGAGTATGCTTCTGCTCTGCAGTATGGGTCTTTCTGTGGATCGCAGGAGTATGCTTCTGCTCTGCAGTATGGGTCTTTCTGTGGATCGCAGGAGTATGCTTCTGCTCTGCAGTATGGGTCTTTCTGTGGATCGCAGGAGTATGCTTCTGCTCTGCAGTATGGGTCTTTCTGTGGATCACAGGGGTATCTCCCTGCGCTGCAGTATGGGTCTTTCTGTGGATCGCAGGAGTATGCTTCTGCTCTGCAGTATGGATCTCTCTTCGGATCGCAGGAATATGCATCTTCTCTGCAATGTGGATCTTTTTTCGGATCGCAGGAGTATGCTTCTGCTCTGCAGTTTGGGTCTCTGTAAGGGTCACATTGCTTTTGAGTATAAGCTACTTGCTTCTGAAGAACAGTTGGCTGACAATCAGGATCTTTTGCTGTGTCGCATTCCTCTTCACGCAGACGCTGAAGATAAGCTTGATATGACTGATGGCCTTCATCTCTGTTCTTGGCCTTAAGATATTGTAGATAAACTCTGTCCATTTCATGTACCTGAAGTAAAATGGAAGAAGTGGTGGATAATAGTGGGTATTCCAAAAGTCTGGCACATTTCTGCTAACTTGCACCTCTTGGCAAAATAGCTCACGTTCTTGTCTGATAAACTGCAATTCATAATTTCCTCACCTTCTGCTTCATTCTTATGTGACACACTGTTCCTCCATCCAGAGGTTCAATAAGCCTTTGGCTTTTTGCAGCCAGTGGTTGTGAGGTAGGTGCGAATATCTGCGCAGCTGTCTTATTTATCACGCATTCTCTTTCTACTACAAAGCTATCAATCCAGTTTAATTCATCCCTCTGCCAGCCCAGTTGAGATTGGCGAGCCAACATATTGTTGTTGGAGCATTCAATCTGATCTTTGAACTCCTATCCACTCCAGGTACGTCTTTGGAAAGTGGGAGACTTTGAGGTGATTCATGAATCAAATTGTTCAATGTGGTAATGGGCTGAAATAATTCAGAAGGCACAGTCTAAAAATTAAGAACTTCCCGCGGGTCAAAGGGGAACTTTGGGTTTCTGCAGTATATATCTTGCTGAGGATCACAGGACCATGTTTCTGCTCTGCAGAGCAGAAAGGCTGTTGGGCAAGATTTCTCACACCACAAATTGTGGAGTAAAATATCAGAAAGGACCACAGGCGTGGGCAGGTTAATTAAAGTGATTTATGATGAAAAGATGGAAAGAAGAGGTTTTCATTAGTGTCACAGAGATGAGCAATATTTTGCAAAAGCATCATCTCTCAGGTTCAACTGAAAATGACTTTTATTAGAAGATAGTTAAATTCCATGCAAAGATAATTATTTTTTTCTAGCAAAATATTACCTGCAAACTGTTTGCATAGTTTTTTTTTTATAAATTTAGAGTACCCAATTATTTTTTCCAATTAAGGGGCAATTTAACGTGACCAATCCACCTAGCCTGCACATCTTTGGGTTATGGGGGTGAAACCCACGCAGACACGGGGAGAATGTGCAAACTCCTTACAGACAGTGACCCAGGGCCGGGATTCGAACCCAGGCCCTCAGCGCCGTAGGCAGCAATGCTAACCACTGTGCCACCGTGCTGCCCTGTTTGCATAGTTTGCCCTCCGTTCAGATCAAGGGAATGAAACTCTGCACTTATAAACATTCATTTTAGCTGCCAGACAGATTAATTACCGGTCATTAACACTTATCACATCAGTAAAAGTGTGTTTAGACTTGTAATGACAAGGCTTAACTTTCTGTTGCAGGTTTACTGTACAAATACAGCAAATTCCTAAAAACAATGGGGAGACTAAGGGCAAGATATCAGTTTCCAAGTTAACAACAGGGGATAACAACTCAGGCAGCAACAGTTAGATATTGATATTTACCCGTGCACCTGCTCATCACCATAGGTTTATCCATAAGTAACTGTAAATGCCATTAGCTTTGCTATTATTCTGGGAGCAAATTCCATCTGGGATTTTCACAGTAACTTCACTGCAGTGTTAATGTAAGCCTAATTGTGGCACTAATAATGATTATTATTAGTAGCTATCTATTTTGCATAAGTAAATCCCTCTTTCACAAGAACATTGGTACTTACTCCTTCATCAAATCCAATATCGCTGAAATGTTGATAGGCGATCCAGAAATCTGGGTGCTGTTGAACCTGTTTTGTGTGTCGTCGAGAACGTGTCAGCTTCTCTAAGAAGTTTGTTGCTTCTTTGGGTTCCATGGTAATTTTCTGTTCATCAACTGGGAGAAACAGAAAACATGGAATTGGCTGAAATCAAGGCTAATAACTTTGCCAGAGTCCACCAGGCCTGAAAAGTCAGATCTGTGGAAAACACATTGAAAACTTTTCCATTTTCATGAGTTTTAGCTGAAACAAACGTCCCTCCCATTGATGAAAATTACATTTTAACTTTAAAGAGGACTGTAACCTGTATTTATTTAAAATAAATTATTTTAATAAAACTGCATGGCCCTGGAACTGATTCTGAAGTAAATTGTACAAAGTGCAGTGATGAACCTGTTGCACTACCATGCCACTCATTATTAGACTACTTTATATGTCTCCAGACAAGGTACTTCTAAAAGCATCCAGAGACTGAAAACCATTTCCAGTAAAGGTAAAGGGAAAGAATTTCCATCCTATCTTGAAGATCCTGGGATTAATTGCCTAGATGAGATAGGTCTACACTGATCCTCTTGACATATACATGTTAAAAGCCAGTTTGCTACCAGCCTGCTGATGTCTGTCTGTCAATCTGTGGATGTGTGCCATGTGAAAAAGCAGCTGACAGTTTTCCACACTAAAGGTGTGTGATACAACAACTGAAGCAGGGACCCTGCAAACATAGCCATCTTCAGCAGGAATATTTCAAAACTCTTTTTCAGACCGTGTAAGCCAATTGCAGCTAGAGAAAGCACAGAAATCTACCGACCAAACCACAGGACAATTGAAAGGGTCCAATGGTGGTGAAATAGAGCTGCGTGTTGATGGCATAAATGTAGAACTGATTGGTTTTCGGATGAGGTCACCGGGGGGGGGGGGGGGGGGGGGTAAATAAGAAGATGCAGAAGGCTGGTAGAAGGGGGCCAAGGATAGATCCTTGAGGGACATCAGCAGTAACACTGCATGAATCAGAGGGAAGCCGCTACAAATGATTCTCTGCTGACTTATTCAGAACTAAAGAGAGGTAGAAGCGTGATGGGTTTTATGCAGTTGAAGAGGGGGTGTGGAGCTGGTGGAGCAAAATAGGACATCAGGAATAGGTTGAAGCTCAAGAGAGATTACATTACAAACTGACATGCACTGAAGACAAAGGGAATGGTAATGATAGTGTAAAAGACTAAGGTGGATGCTGTAGGCCAGATAGCAGAATGTATGAATAGTCCTAGGGCCCAACCCCGACCACATGCTCGCTCCTGGAACTCCCCTTCCCCCACTGCCCCAGAGGGAACAGTCCCTGGGGAATATTGACAGGAGTGGTGAATGGATGATGTGTTTGGTGGTGGCATCATACTGGAGTTGGTGGAAATGGCGGAGGATAATGCTATGAATATGGATGCTGCTGGGGTGAAAAGTAAGGACATAGAGAAATCTATATTCTGGGAGGGAAGGGGTGAGAAGTGCAGCAGATGGGCTGGACATGGTTGAGGACTCAGCCAAAGTGGGAGAAACCTTGGTTTAATAAAAATTAAGACATACCAGATGCACAGTGGTGCAAGGTAGCATCATTGAAAAACATATTATAGAGATTGAGAAATAGGATGGAGTCCTTACAGGGAACAGGGTGTGGAGAGATGTAGTTGAGGGAGCTGTGGGCACAGCGAGCTTGAATATTCATAGACAGTCTATCATCAGGAATGGAGACAGAGAAATCAGGAAAGGGAAGGGAAGTGTCAGAGGTGAACCATGTGGAGGTGATCAAGGAGTGGAAATTGAAGCAAATTGATTCATTTTACGGATTCAGATGAATGAATGAAGTGGCACTGATTTAGTCATCAACGTAGCAGAAAAAGACCTGTGGAGGGGCTTGAATACCTTGATCTGTTTGCTAGTTGTAGTGTCACCGCAACTAGGTTCATGTTCCTGAGACAAGGACGGGACATTCATTTAAGGCTCCCATTGCTGTTCATTAACCACACACCCTGCTAGATGTGCATGTCATTAGATGTTACATGAGAGTAATTATGCTTGACCGTGATCTCACTCCATGCTTAAATAGCATTCCAATAACTCACCTTCAAGGCCACACATGAATATTAGCCTCTCGGTTAATGTATCAGAGGGTGCCAGATAATTAGGGACCATAACACAGCAAAGGATAAACCCTTTCAGAGGATGAAATAAGCTGATTTTGAATATGGAATGCCTGGTTATGTTGTGGCCCATTATATTACAGCATGTCATTTTAAAAAGTGAAAACATCCAAGTGCACGGTCAAATCCTTCAAGACCCTCAGAATTTAACCATGGCTCATTTAAAACAATGCTTTGCTGCACTATAATGCTAATTTTAAAAATAACCAAGCATATGAATGGAAAAAACACTAGTTAAATGCTTCATCATGAAAGGTCAGTCACTGATTGACCGATTTTCCTTTAGATTTCCTAATACCCATCCCCCACCACCCTCCCTGAAGGCAGCGACTCAAGTTGAAGGGCTATTTCTTGGGCATTGACACCTTTCACTACCTCGGGTGTGGCATGGTGGTACAGTGGTTAGCATCGCTGCCCCACAGCATAAGGGATCCGGGTTCAATTCAGTCTTGAGTGACTGTGTGGAGTTTGCACGTTCACCCCGTGACTATGTAGGTTTAATTTGGGTGCTCCGGTTTCTTCCCACAATCCAAAATGTGTAAGTTAACAGGGACAGGGAGATGCTCTTTCAGAGGGTCGACGCAGACTCGATCAGCAAAATGACCTTCTGCACTGTAAGGATTCTGCAGGGATTTTACCTCACCCAAGAGTGGCTGCTGTTCACGTTTGAGCTCAGAGATTACCAGAAAGCTCTTTCACTTTCACTTGGAGGTGGGTGGGGACTGCTGGGAGGGGGCAATGCAGAGGGAAGAAATACACCAAAAGTATTTCCAGCAGGGGTCATTGGATAGTGTACAACTGTCGACATCCTGTTTGACTTCTCTGCCAAAGCATATTGAGGGTAATTGTACTGTCCTTCCATCTGTTCCAACAATGATTAGCTCACTGGTCACAGGGCAGAGATCAAACCTGAGGCCCACCTGCTCAAAGGGCTTAATAACATACCAGGCAGCCCAGCTACTGACTGCATCATCTGGGAGAACTCCTGATCTGCCGCCTTTTGACAAGTTTTCGCTAGAAAGAAAGCAAATGGACCCCCCCCCCCCCCCCCCCCCCCCCTTGGTAATTGTTAGCTGCATAGATGGTTCTTGCACTGTTCCATTAGCATGCAGCGGTTACTTACCATTCCTTTTAAAGAGCTGGCGCAGCACGTTAGCCTCCAGCATGTCTGAAAGAGAACAGAAACAAGGCAAACCAGATGTGACAGACTGAAAGAACAAGAGAAAATCCACTACCTGCTAACGAGGATGTTCTGTGCTCACACCAGGAGCCTCATGTTTCAGTGCTACAGGTGGTATTTTAGTGGAGCAATCTTCAAATGCTTTTGGTCTTTAATCCCAATACTAAATCAGCAGGAGTTAGTTGTTAATGTGACTAACTGGAAAGTCAGGTCTAAAACTACAAAGCTAAACCAAGTTGCCCAAGGCATTATAGAAATAAAACCTTCCCCAGCCTCCTGGCCAGGCATTTTGCATATTTATTCCAGATTTAAATTTAAAAATAATGTTTGCTTAACAACAAAGAAAACTACAGAATCTTGTTTTCGAATGATTTAAAGCTAATTCACCAAACAACTCAGATGAACCATCAGCACCGTTTATGATTGATTCCTTCTCTACAAATTTAAGAGTAAAATTGTACCTTTAAAATGTATCTAAATTTTGGTTTGATTTAGCTTTAATAATATGCATGTTTCCTGTCCCATAACACCGAAAAAAATTACTTGCTGGAAATTTTGAGTATTATAAAGAAGTTAAATGAAGCTTGAGAGATGAATGGCACAGTGTACAGAACAGTTGCGGGGACAAAATCCTGGAACCCCTCATCTAACAGCAGTCGTAGTACCAGACACGTTGCAGCAATTCAACGGGGCAGCACGGTAGCATGGTGGTTAGCATAAATGCTTCACAGCTCCAGGGTCCCAGGTTCGATTCCCGGCTGGGTCACTGTCTGTGTGGAGTCTGCACGTCCTCCCCCTGTGTGCGTGGGTTTCCTCCGGGTGCTCCGGTTTCCTCCCACAGTCCAAAGATATGCGGGTTAGGTGGATTGGCCATGCTAAATTGCCCGTAGTGTCCTAAAAAGTAAGGTTGGGAGGGGTTGTTGGGGGTATAGGGTAGATACGTGGGTTTGAGTAGGGTGATCATGGCTCGGCACAACATCGAGGGATGAAGGGCCTGTTCTGTGCTGTACTGTTCTATCTATCTAATTCAAAAAGGCATTTCTCAAGGGCAACTAGGGATGGGTAATAAGTTCTGGCATTGTTCATCTTGCCCAAATTCCAAGGATTAACAACAAAAAAAGATAATTGGGAGTTTGATTTACAGCTGGAATTTAGTTGAGAAATTTATATTTTGTCATTAACATAGTTACTGCTTGTCAAGGTCATCCAATATTGATATTGAATTATAGTACACCCTTTAACGCACTCCAAGGGATTTCTTTACATTGATATATAAAATATACATATTTTATCATTCCCTCCATGTTACGTACTGAGGATATAAAAATGGCAGCTGCATAGATCAGGCATTGTGACTTGAAGATGGACAACATCAAAGAGGGCTAGTATTGCAATGCTTCATTGCAACAATTTGTCATTTGTTAAACTTATAAATTATATTCCAGAATGTTTTATTTCCATTATTTAATGGATAATTTAGAGAATTGTATTTTTCAGGACGGGGCAAACTGGATGTTACGATTATCAAAGGCTTATTTCTGCTAACTGGCAAAAACAAACCAGAACCCGTGACTCTTAAGTAATCAGAAACTCATTATTGTGTGACTTGTAATCCCATGTTTTTCCCATTTTAAAAAAGGCATTCAACGAATTTGGTGAATGAAGGAACAAAGAACCTTTGTCATATTTCTCTATAGTTTCATCATATTTTTGTTTGTATCACACTTCATCTGATAGTGCAGAATGCATTCCACACAAACATTGAAAAGACTTCGAGGGGCAATTTGAAAGCCAAATCCCGCTATGTCGGAAAAACTCTGGGAGATCTGAAATGGGATTTGCGCCTGATGTCAAAGATATTCCCAGACCCTCCCAGAAGATGTAGTCAGGTTCAGGCACAGCAAGCGTGTGAACCTGATTACCATTCATTTAACTAGATTTTAATATTCAAAATCGGCTTAACACCGAATCTTCCGGAATGCGCAATTTTCCCTCCCGCCAATCTGATGGGCTGCCGGCGGGAATCACTACTGGTCTCCACAAAGGGAGTCGAGATGTGATGACACGCTGGCAGACTCGGAGGACATTGTAGCCCCCAGGTGTTTGGACTGGCACTGCCAAGATTTCAGTCTGCAGGACCAGAAGGGGTGGGGCCTGAAGAGGCGGGCATATAGGGTGACCCATTGGGAGTACCGCAAAGTCCCGAAGCTGACAATCTATGTTCGGGGTGGCGGGGGGGGGGCAGGGGGAGATCATGCCAGTGATCTATTTTGGGAGTGGGGGCAGAGATCAGGCCAGTGATCTATGTTTCTGAGGGGGGGGTGAGCATGAGGTCCATGGTGGGGAGTTGAGAGGGGTCTTTAATTTCATTTTGTGTTCAGGGCATCCTTTTCGAAAGGCGCCCCGATCTCTGTGAAGCCGGACTTGCTGGTGTGTTTAGGCCACACTCCTCACAATGTCAGGGTAAATCACGCTCACGTTCAAAAAATAGCAAAATGTGGGAAGATCTCGGGCTGAATTCTCTGATCGGCGATGGCAAAATTGCGTTCGGCAATCGGCCGGAGAATCCACGTTTACACCGGAATTGGGGCGATGCTCCGCCCCCTCAAAAACAGCGTATTCGGGGAGTATGCCACATGCCGTGTGGACGGCCTCAGGATGTCACCTGGGTGACTTGGCAGTTCTAACAGTTGCTGCAAAGAGAAACTGTTTCCTCCAGCAGGAGGACGAGTGACCATGTGGACACAGATTGACAGATTTAAGATAATTGTCAAAAAGAAACAGAGAGGAAATTAGAAGTTTTGTTTTTACACACAGTGTATTGCTATGATCAGGAATCCACTACTTGAAAGGACAGTGGAAGCAGAATCATTAGTAACTTTCAATATTCAACTGGGTACATATATGTGAACAGGGAATATATGCAGGGCTGGAGAGAAGAAAAGTGGGTAGTGAGACCAATTGGGGCCTCATTCAAATAGCCAATACGTTCGAGATGGGCTGAAATGACATCTTTCTGTGCTGTGTCATCCTATGGAGCAAGGAACTTTAGTGATATCAAATATTAAAAATTAAAAACTGGCTTACAATATTCAGGAGCTTTTAATCTGTCGGAGGTTTTGTTACTTTAGCTAACTGTGTACACTTTTAATAGCCACAATTCCACTAACTCTGGTTTAAGCATGTATTGGACAGGGAACCACCTAAAAATAGCAGATAACCGAAAGAGCATCCCCATGAGGATAGGATCAAGACTTTAAGACAAATCTGAGGAGAAGTCCAAACTAGCAGACTTTCTTTTCAGGGTTAAATTTATCGCATATTAGAATGCATTTTCGACAAATAGCCCAATATCATACAAAAGTAAATTGACTATTGAAAGTCTGGATATTAATTATCTATTATTATTATTATTATTATATTTTCAGGTTGATATAATTTTGGATACACTTGTAATTTAATAGAAAATAATATGTAATAATTTAATATACAATAATTGGCTTTGAAATTGGAACAATTTGGATATTTAGCCAGATGCGGTGCAGATGTGTAGAATTTAATCATCATAAATGCAGGAATAAAATAGAAAATCTCTCATTAAATATTGAAAGAGGTTATAATAACTCACCGGGTAAGAACAAGACGGTGAGAACCATAGTAGCCAGGATCAAAGAGAGCATGTTCCCCTTTGTGATGTCCATGTTAACCTATATTTTAACACCTGTGAATACTGTGGAAAAACATAATAAAAGATGTGTTAAATTGCCTCTTGTGATGTGGAGTGCAAATTGATGGCTCATTTCCACGTACAATCTGGGATTAATAACATCCCGTTGACCAACATGGAGGAAAATTACAGATGCAGTACATTATTTAAAGATTGTTAGAAACAGGAAAGGCTGTAAGCACATTCCTTTTCCACAAGCCAGCTCCACTTTCTCATCATCTCCATTAATCTCTCTCTCTCAAAATTAACTCTCCCCTTCATTCACCATCCCTGACCACTTATTTTAAAATTCTGTTCCATGAGTGAAAACATTCAGGCCAGTTTCCCTTCTTATTTCTCAACCCAAACCTTTTCTCGTTGAACTATTTAATTGGTTCCTTTCATAATTTTAAAAACATGAAGTAGGTTGAAGAAAACAAGCCGAACCTCTTTAAAATTTCTGTAACTGTACACATCTTTGTTAATCCCTGCATCAATCATCAGTATTAAGGAAATTACACAGAATTTAGTTTTAGATGTACAGAAGAAATAATCAAAACTTGCATATTTTTCAATATTGTAGCGCACTGATCTAAGTGGTCTATCGTTAAAAAATGTTGATATGTTTTTATATTGATTAAAGAGGTGTGGCATTCTGCACTTGTGATGGGTTAGTCTTGAACAGCCAGAAACAATTCAAAGTGAATTGCCACTGATTTGTTCAGGTTCTTTATTTTCCCTGGGTCAAAATCATGAAACCTCTTGTAGGAGCACCTTCACCCCACAAACTTGCGGCAGTTCCAATAGAAGGCCCACTCCCACCTTCTCAAGGACAGCCAACAGGTAGGGGTTCTAAAAGTCATCCTTGCCAGTGATACCCACATCCTGAGAATGAATGGAGAAAAGCAAGATGGCGGACAGTGAGACTTTCTTTGTGTTACCGGGTCAGCCCACCAACCCGTCTTAGTGAATCAGACAAGTGTACTCCTGGGTTGACACCAGTTGAGTGGCACTGTGTGGAAATCACATGCACCCCAATTAATCCACATTCTGCTCTCAGATGTTAACTTGCCTTCTAAATTGGTATTATCCAAAAATTTGCATTGAGATTTGCATCAACCATACAATGTTGCAATGGAGTGAGTGATCAGATTGATACACACTGGATAATTACAGATGTGTTGCAAACTCCTCAATATATTTTTACAAATGTTCTTTAATCTTTAGTATAACATCAACTTCTTGCTGGATGGTGTGGAAAACGTTACTTGCCTAAATGGCCATTATTCACGTGTGTTTTGACAGTGAGTACCAGAAGCACCTCAGTTAAGCCAGTTCCTGCCTTCCCTGCCACTGGAAAGCATCAGGAGTGTCAAACCTCACTGACTTTCTGTTCTAAGTCCCAGTATCAGAGGTTAATTGTGGCACCGGGACTGCCACTGTCACTCTGATCAGCTAACTCAAGGCAGAACAGAGATCAAACATGAAAACCTTCCTGGTTTGGCTGCCTCAGCTGCTCAGTAGAATGACTTGCTGAGTCCTCATGAGATTTGGAATTTAATAAGACATCATTTTGTTGAATCAATGTGAGCCCTAGTCACTGGATCACAGAGTCATGGAATCATTCAGTCCATCCGATCAAAGTCCTGCCACCCTGCCACATCCAGTCTTAAATGTGGCAGCCAGCAAAGAGGCCCGGCCAACCACGCCCACATGTTCTGGTCTTGCCCCAGACTTGTGGAGTACTGGACAGCCTTCTTCGAGGCTATGTCCAAAGTGGTGGGGGTGAGGGTGGAGCCATGCCCGATAGTGGCGGTCTTCGGGGTTTCAGACCAGCCAGATCTATTCCTGGGGAGGAGGGCGGATGCCCTAGCCTTTGCCTCCCTGATCGCCCGCCGTAGAATCCTGTTTGGCTGGCGGTCAGCAGCACCGCCCAGAGCTGCAGACTGGCTGTCCGACCTCTCGGTATCTCTCCAAATGGAGAAAATCAAATTCGCCATCCGAGGGTCGGACGACGGCTTCCACAGAACGTGGGAGCCATTCATGCACTTGTTCCGGGACCTGTTTGTGGCCAACGTACAAGAGGAAGAATAGTCGGGTGGCCAAGAATCAGGGGAAAATGGACGGGAATCGGGGGAAGGTTGCCTGGGGGGGGGGGGGGGGGGGGGGGGGGCTACGGGTTTGTTATGGGGGTTTGATGGCTATCTAAGGCCCAAAACCAAACTGTAAATAAATGCCTATAAACATGTGCCTCGGCCATATTGGGGAATGTAAAATATGTATGCCGGCTAAAGGGGGGCAGCCACAGTTATTATTACGAAGATGCTTACCTGTAAATATATATGTTAATTTTTCCGTGTTCTTTTTTTTTTCTCTCTCTAACAATTTGTAATTTGTTCAATATAAAACATGAAAACTGAATAAAAAACATTTTTTAAAAAATGTGGCAGCCAGAACAACTATAATGAGGAGGTGACTCCGGGAACATCCCCATCCTCAACAACAGAAGAGCCCACCATGTAAGTGCAAACTACAATGTTGAAATGTTTGCAACTATCTTCAAGTCAACTATCTTCACTGTGGCCAGTGGATGATGCAGCTCAGTCTCTGCCTGAGAGTTTCAGAATCACAGCTGCCAATCTTCAGCCAATTTGATTCCCTCCACATGATGCCAAGAATTGAGTGCTCTGGATAAAGCAAAGGCTATGGGGACCTGACATTTCCCAGGTACGATAAATAGCATGACAAATCCACTCCAGCTAATGAGTGCCCCATCAGGTTACTCGCAATCATCAGCAAAGTGATGGAAAATAGAATTACGGTGCTAAGGAGCTCTTAAATATCAGTAACCTGCTCACAAAAGTCCAGTTTGAATTCCACCAGGGTCACTCGGTTCCAGACCTCATTTCAGCCTTGGTCCAAACATGGACAAAATTCCAGAGGTGAGGCAAAGTGGCTGAAGGTGGCATCAGGAGCCCGATTAAAAGTTGAAGTCAATGGGAATCGGGCATAACCATGACTGGTCGGAATCATACCTAGCACAAAGGAAGCTTTGTTCCTCAGGAGAGTCTCCTAGGTCCAACCATCTTCAGCTGTTTTGTCAATAAGCTTCCCTCCAACATTGAGTAAGAAATGGGGATATTCGCTGATGCTAGCGATTCACAATTCCTCAGATAATGAAGCATTTTCAGCCCACATGCAGCAAGACCCAGACATCAATAAAGGCTTGGGCTGACACGGGACAACTAACATCCACACTTCAAAAGTGGCAGGCAAAGTCTATCTCCAACAAGAAAAAGCCTAACAAGTTCCCCTTGCTACCAATGGCATCACCATTGTCAATCTCCCACCATCAAAATCCTAGGGAATCACCCTTGACTCGAATCTGAACTGGACCAGCATAAATACTATGCCTACAAGAACAGGCCAGAGGCTTGGGACTCTGCAACAAGTGACTCACTACCTGGCTCCCCAAGCCTCTCATCCTTCCGTAAGGCACAAGTACGAAATGTGATTAAATACTGTCGAATACGCTCAAGAAGCTCAACATAATTCAGGACAAAGCACCCTGCTTGATTGTCATCCACTCCACGGCATAATAATAATCGTTTATTGTCATGACATATGGCATATCATGACTGCCACATGTGCACAACTACAGAAACATGCTAAGACTTCCTCGACAACCCCACTCACTTGGATTTCTGGCAGGCATTTAGGAATGACACCATCGCCAGATTCCCCTCCAAACCACACATTATTTCTGACCTGGAAACTTGTCACCATTCCTCCCTCATTACTGGGTCAAAATCCTTCGCCCAACAACATTATGGAAAGATCTTCACCACACAGACTGCAGCAGTTCAAGGGTTCGCCACCATCCTCTCAAGGATGAGGCAATAAGTGAACGGCAGACATTTAAAAAAACGATTCAGTGCATTAAAATGTTTCATAAAAATTATGAAAATCGAAAGTGCTTCAGTTGAAATGGATGTGACTTGGTGTGGAGTGCAAAGCTAGCTGCAGGCATTTCTTGGAACAAAACTGGAAATTCTAGAGGAGCTTTGATCATGCAGTACTCAGAATATATTGTTTTATAGCGCACTAAAAACAGTAAGTAGCTCTGGCAATGAGCCCGGAGACTACTGATCAAAATGTGTGCCAAATGAATCGGTAAAACTGCCAGACACCAATCTGGGACAGCAAACTGTTTTAATATGCTGTACTATCTCCTTTCACTTGGAACCATCTGAATAATTCTGCTTGTAATGAGTTTTCATCCATTGTAAAGGCAGCAGAATAGCTGCCTGTATGGCAAATGGGACCCTTGAGTTTCCTTTAATCATAGGATGAAAGGAGCATATAAACTAGCAGGGAAACTACTGGATGATGTGTTGAAATACTAACACTTTAGACTGCTTACCAAAAGCCGCACTAAATGTAACGCTATAAATGTTCCTCATTATATAATTGCAGACAGCCAAATAACTCGCTGTTTTTCTGCTGAAACAAACATTCTTTTACAACTGGAGCCCATCTATTCTCAGAATTTCACAGACGGTAATATGGCTGTAGTTTCAAAAATAAAAGTCAGTGAGAATTTTAAATCATGTTTATTATTTTACTGTAGAAAACAAAAATAACAATGCTGGAAGTCTGAGAAAAAGATGTTGGGTACAATTTAACTAAATGGGAACAAAGTCCCATAGTGAGCGCGTTTAGCCACGTGTTCCCCGGAGCTCGCATCGCCATGAAACACCGCGCTATTTAACGTGTTCCCGGTTAGATAGGGGCCTCAGTGGGGAATGTGCAGACAAGGCCAATCATAGCCCCATTTTCTGCAGTGAGGAGCTCTGCTTGCTGGAACTCCTCAGTGTAGCAAGAGATCGGGACCCTATTTTTAAATGGTGCCCCAATCTCTGAAGCACCCAGTATGCCCCCCGAATCCCCCACACAGCCCCAACTCACTATGAGGGGCCCATTCCGTCTGATCCCTGTTTCTGGAGAACAGTACTGAATGGTGCTCACCCGAGGTCTCTGAGGCAAAGGGATAGATCCAACACCTCGGGTGCCTTGGGAAATTGCATATTAAAATGAGACCAGCTGTCTCGCTCTAATATGCAGATTTGCCAAAAAGTGATCCCTCACACAATGGGTCGGATTCACATTGCAACATCTCATGAGGTCGCATTAGATCTAGCGAGGCATTGCGAGCCGGGTAGATCCCGGGAGCGGGGTCTCCCGGCTACTATCTGGCACGTTGTGACGTGGCGCGCTGCTTTTCAGGCGCAACGTAGCCATTCAATCGCCCCCATTGGAAATATTGGAAAGGAAAGAGAGCATCTGAAAAAGGCATATCGTGGATTGGGGGGTGTGGAGGTTCATTTGCTTCCGGTGAGAGTGCCACAGTTCTTCTTTGAGGGAGGTCCACCAAACCATATGCTAATTAGGCAGTGGCGCGGCCACTTATGCTCCTTCCATGGCACCAAGAACCACGTAGCAGGAGGCTCTTGCGCTCAACAATGCCACAAAGGAGTCATGGCTACTGCGGGAAGGACCCCCCCCCCCCCCCCCCCCCCCCCCTCCAACACCTCCCATTCTCTGGAGTCCAGAGATTGCAGAGGACCAAGGCGACAGATCAGTAACACGATGCGGGGGTTTAACCGTGATCCCTGTTGCTGGAACTGATCAGGAGAGGGAGCAGGGGGGTTAGAAGCAAAGGGCAGGGTGTTTGGGTCTCAGTGGACAAAGTTCATTTTTCTATTATTGTCGGAAGAATTTTCCTATTTGCCTTTTTACTTGTGCAACATTTAAGAGTTGAATTTGAGCAGAACTCAAATGGCCGTCTTCCTTTGCCTCCACTAAAGAACCGTTTTGGTGGAATTTCTTTGGATTGGATTGGTTGTAGGGAGAAATACTTTAGAGTGAATCCTAATGTGCCAACATTGCTTCCGTAAACGCTCACTCTAGAAATTATACAAACAGTATTTATGTTCTGCCAACACAATTTCAATACTGCATTCTCAGTTTTTAAAAAACCTTTAAAAACAAATTGCTGGGGTGGCCCAGCAACCCCTCCCCCAAATACAGTGACTACTCGATGGGGATACTTCTAGGATTTTCACTCAAGCACCAGTTTTAAGATGGCTGGGATTCTGAGCTATTCAACTGCAGGAGCATCGCAAGGGAGCCCGGTCCTGTTTATAAGAGCAGAATATATTTTGAAAGGCACAAAACTTTGAAATGCTGATGTTCAGAAACACTTGGGTGTGCTTCTTCACGGAACGTTTAACACAGAAAGCGAGCATGTGGGCAAAGCAAGAAGTTAACAAGGCCAATGGCATATAGATGAATGGCGAGGTTCTTTCTCTGTCTGGAGATTCTAGAACACGAGATTGGGGCGGGGAACATTCTCAGGATTAAGAGTCAAGCATTTACCATTTAGGACTGAGCTGAGGGAGTTTTTTTTCACTCAGAGGGTTGCGAATCTTAGAAATTGTCCACTCCAAAGTGTTTCGATACTCCATTGTCATATCACAGGCTCAGACTCATATTTTTTGTTTCTCTCAGTAAATCAAAAAGCAGATATGGAAGTGGAATTGGGGCAGGTCAGCTATGGTGGTACTGAATGGCAGAACGGGCTCAAGGTGCCGAATGGCTTCTGCTCCAATTTCTTATCTGCACATGATTCAAAAATACATGTACATTTTTATAATGTGCTGGCTGCAGGGGGAGGGATGTGATTAGGAAACCCTGGTTGATATTCCTCTCCACTCCTGTTTAGAATCAAGTAAAATAATAGTATTTTTAAGAACAACCAAAACTGTGACAAAACTGATGTTATAGCAGGAGAGAATATTTTAAATTTAAAGACAAAGGCGTTAAAAATTCAAATCTCACTCTGTGAGGTGAGTCATAACATGCTGATGTTTTAACAGGTCCAAGTGCAACGTGTTCAGAGGGACCAAGTGGAGACCAGCAACCTTTTTACAGCGAGGGAGAGAAACGGGCAAAAAGAACATTCATATGCTTCTTCCAGGAATTAATTGTAGAAGTTTGAGCGCAGGCTGCTTCTTGCTCTGTTGGCAAGTGAATAGTACATTGCAGGTAAAAGTGAGGAGAAGAGTGTGAGGGAAACCAACAATCTGCATTTATATAGTGCCTGTAAGGTAGTAAAACATCCCAAGGTGCTTCACAGGAGTGTTATCAGTCAAGAACAGACCGTGGGCCAAAGGAGGAAACATTAAGACAGGTGACCAAAAGTTTGGTCCAAGACAAATGTTTTACCTGTTTGGGAAAAAAAGCAAAAAAGGATTCTGAAGAAGAGTGATGCGGACTTAAAACATTGGGCATGATTTCAAGCGCCTAGCTCGTCAATGTAGGAAGGTGACTCGCGGATCAGGGTGCCATTTATAAATGGCCTCCAGAACCCACCCTACCAACACCCCACTGCCCCAACTTACCTCTTAGGGGCCCTTGAGCCTCCACCTCTTGATGGCAGGGTACCCCGGGCCCACTCCCTGGCACTGGCAATCTGTCATACAGGCACCTTAGCCTGTGCCCCTGCCAGGCTGCTCATTAGCAGTGCCAAGGTACCAGGTTTGATCGGGTGTCTCAGTGTACCACTCTGCCCAATGCCCAATCACCCGGGAGTCTCCAGTAGTTTGGATGATACCCCCAGTTGTAGTTGTGCCCGGCCCACTGCGCCATCGTGAAGTCTCCCAGATGCAGGCGTTTGTTCTCATGTCACAGGAGAATCAAGCGTAGATATATTTAAATGAGTCTAATGGTTCACTTAAATATGTTAATCTGGATCTCGCCCACCAAGGGCGGATCCAGATCGCGAGATCTCACTAGATCTAGCAAGACTTTTTGAGTGTCGCAAATCTCGCAACAGTTTAACAGTCTCATCTTGACACCATATCGGGCGCGACAAAACCATTAGATTGTTCCCAGTAACCCTGTTCCTCTCTCCACAGATGTTGCCAGTCTTGCTGAGTTTATCCAATACTTTCTGTGTTCATTTAAAAAAGGAGATGATTTGATTCACAAAATTAAGTATACATTTTAATCGAAAGAGAAAATGAAGGAAAATCTCAGCAAGTCTGGCAGCATCTGTAGGGAGAGAAAAGAGCTAATGTTTCGAGTCCGATGACTCTTTGTCAAAGCTTTGACAAAGAGTCATCGGACTCAAAACGTTGGCTCTTTTTTCTCCCTACAGATGCTGCCAGACTCGCTGAGATTTTCCAGCATTTTCTCTTTCATTTCAGATTCCAGCATCCGCAGTAATTTGCTTTTATAAATTTTAATTCTCTATTGTCTCCAGGAGCACAACTTCTTTTCCAATCTTTATCATTATATACTTCAAATGTTTCAAGAAGATAGAATATACAAAAGTCAGAATATTCCTTCACTAACAAGAGTTCTTTTGACTTCAATTTTCTGAAATCACCGTGATGTATTTTGCTATTAAAGTTTCGATTGCTGGTCAAAACTCAAAATCATTAGCGCCCCTCGATTATATCATAGTTTCCAAACTTGAAAAACAGCTGAATATCTTTTTGAATCATTAAAAATGCTTTGCTAATGGGAGCTACAATATGTTATTTTTCCCTGTTGCCAATCTCCTGCGAAGGTAAATATGTGCTTTTTAAAAAATTTATAAATTACATTTATAAAGGTAGCAAGTAAGCCAGGAGGCTGGGTTGAATTGGTCTTCCCTCTGTGCTCTTTGACATTATCAACTGATCTGCTTACACACAATGTCAGTCAGCGTCAGACGGATACTGTTTCTTCAACAATGCATTTTTTTCACTTACTAATCTTGCACTTTCTTCGGAACCTCATTGTCACAATGGAATTTCACCCAAGACGTCAGTTTCCTTTTGGTCAAATCCCCAAAAATATGCCACTAGCCATGAAGAGAAAAACAATGCGATGGCAGCAAAAAACATATATTGCTCCCATTCCTGCCTCCAATCCTCTGATCTGTCCACTCTCTGAACACTTTCATTAGTGAATACCATTGATTTTAAACCCCCTAAGTGAAACAGTGTGACAATGAGGTGAATGTTGCATATCTAATAATAATAATCTTTCTTGTCACAAGTAACACTGCAATAAAGTTACTGTGAAAATCCCCTCGTCACCACATTCCGGCACCTGTTCAGGTACATTGAGGGAGAATTCAGAATGTGTAAATTAACTAGCAGCATGCCTTTTTGGAATTGTGGGAGGAAACTGGAGCACCCAGAGGAAACCCGCAAACAAAGCCGAGAATCGAGCCTGGGGCCGTGGAGCTTTGAAGAAACGGTGCTAACCATTGTGCTACCGTGCCACCCAATAGTTGGGTAACAGTGTGTTGGCATGGATGGATGTTTCAACTTTTTCATCCTGGAAAACTGACACAAAGTTTAAACTAAGGAGATGCTATTTACAACAAACAAGCTCCTGTGGTTGAATAATGAAATTGCATCAACTTTCATGAATTTGGGGCAGCACGGTGGCCTAGTGGTTAGCACAACCGCTTCACGGCGCTGAGGTCCCAGGTTCGATCCCGGCTCTGGGTCACTGTCTGTGTGGAGTTTGCACATTCTCCCCGTGTCTGCGTGGGTTTCGCCCCCACAACCCAAAAATGTGCAGAGTAGGTGGATTGGCCACGCTAAATTGCCCCTTAATTGGAAAAAATAATTGGGTAATCTAAATTTATTTAAAAAAACTTTCATGAATTTCACCTGATTTTGGGGAGTAGTTATGGACTACTTATTCCCTTAATTTAAATGAGGAGGGTACAATCTATAATAGAGTGAACTATGTAGAGCATAGTGGAAGGCACAGGTATTTTCTTATTCCATGCTCTCTTATGTGGGTTCTTGTGTCTAACTTGTTGAAACCAATTTGGAATATGACAGAAAGGAACACGATTAGAAAACAAGGGTAAAATCGCACAAATTAATTGACTCCTTTCCCCACATAACAGCTATAATAAATAATGTATTAATGAGACTTAGCTCACTGATGCCAATTCAACTTGCATTACAGGCAACCTTATGTTGTGAATTTGTGTCCTGGGAATTCGACCAGAACTCCTCAAACTGCTTTTATTTAGGGGTCATAAGCAACTATCTGAGACAGGAAACATCCATTCGTATTAACTGAATTAAAAAGATCCAGATGAGAGAGGGTCTGTTCTAACTAAGTACAGCTCCGACCTCTAATCCGAACTCTGTACCACGATATTATTGCACATCAAGTAATTTACAAGGGACCACATTTTCATACAATCAAAAAGCATAATCTAAAAGTTAGGCAAATTGAATGTATCAATATTTTTCTGACTTAAACTTTATAACATATTAATAAATAGAACTTGTGAATTATTATTTTCCACTCTTACACTCTCCATGAGAAGAGTGCAGAAGGATACGTAGGCTGATGGACAATCTGACATGCTGAGGTGTGAACATTCGTCCTGTGGTCATTACCATCTTCATACAGCCAACAGGATGGTTAGCCCTATATTGTGAAAGGGTTTAATGAGTTCCAATTCATGAAATGGAGCAGGTATAATCTTGGGGTAAGTGGCCAGTCCCAAAGCAATGAACATCAAAAATCCATTCCAAAGATCTATACTTGCAGTGCAAATGATTTATGCAGATATTTTAACAAAGGAGGCCAATGGGGTTTACCTTCAGATGCCTTAATTTGCCCGTGTCCAATTTATTTTACAGTATCTTTATAGATAATGAGATTGACCTATCTGCTTGTCCTAGTAGAAGAAATCCAACCTATAAATTTTCAAGCCCAGAAAAAAACGTTTCCAATTGAACCAGGCAAAATCTAGAGTCTTACATTCAAAAATATTTTAAAATGAAATGAAATTAAATGAAAATTGCTTATTGTCACGAGTAGGCTTCAAATGAAGTTACTGTGAAAAGCTCCTAGTCGTCACATTCCGGCGCCTGTTCGGGGAGGCTGTTACGGGAATCAAACTGTGCTGCTGGCCTGCTTGGTCTGCTTTCAAAGCCAGCGATTTAGCCCTGTCTACCCAGAAGGTATCCACTCCCAGTTTAAATATTAATAATGGTTCAAACATGTGTACACCGTGGATGTCTGAACCATCTACTAATTTCTAGTACTGAACTATGAACCAAAAAACAGCCTAAAGGTGATTAAAACATGTGACTAGATAGTCTGGCACATTACCTTCATGGGTGTATGGGATGAGTTATAAAGATAGCACACATCTGCATGGCAAACAACCACACCCAGATTAGTTCACCAGACATTGATCCTGATGACTCACTCAGCTCCCACTGGTGGCTCTGAGTGTCAGACTCTGGGAGCTTGCTTCAGTTGGCACCCTGAACCTAGTGAGCAGTCAAGGAGTAATGGTCAAACATTTGGCGATTTTTAGGCCTCATCAGCCCAATCATCGCTGCTTAGCTGACAGGTGGGAATTCATAGGTCAAATCACTGACAGATGCAAAGATCACCCTGTCTTCTCTCAGAGTACATGCATACAAGTGTAATGCATGAGCAGAATTGGAAGCAGAATTTTGTTTATGTATTGCATCCTTCTGAAACTTGGTTCTTTTAAGTATTGGCTCACTATTTAATCTGTTTGGTGTCTGATCTTGCTCTCATCTATATTCAAGATACTGAAAAGAAAACTGAATTCTTTTAGCTTGGTTAGGCAAAGCACCATTACAGACAAAGCAATTGCTTAAGGCCACCTCGGCTATTTTTCTAATGTAGTCTCAAATATGAAATAAAATCCACTTTTTGGACTGGCGAGCATAAATATTGTCACAACAAAAATTTACACGAGACAATTTGTAGTTTGCACTGATACCAAAATCTGTATTATTTTCTGATCTTGCATGAACAATAAGTTATCCTCCATTTTCTCCATTACTCAAAAATATATTTTCAATTTTTTCACCACTGATAATTCAATAATAATTATTTTTAAATTATTTTTCAAAATTGTTTTAAAAATAATAATTTAAAATGATAGATTAAGCAGGCGTAGAACATATGCCCGTTAGAGATCTGTGGGACTGCCATCTTGAAATGGAAAGGTACCAAAGTGAACCTCATCCCGAAAGCTCACTCAAGTAATTCACCCTCATTAACCTGCGGATAAAGAGTAGTCGATTGGTTCAAGCGAGAGCTTGGATGCTACCACCTTATCCTGGCATGACAGGAATAATGACCCAATCCAATTAAAAAGCTCAGATAGGTAGAATTGTTCTTATGCCCCATTCATCAACTATTCCACTACTAATCGTGTGCGGAGACTGCACGTTCTCCCTGTGTCTGTATGGGTTTCCTCCGGGTGTTCCGGTTTCCTCCCACAAGTCCCGAAAGACGTGCTGTTAGGGGTATTGGACATTCTGAAATCTCGCTCTGTGTACCCGAACAGGTGCCGGAATGTGGCGACTAGGGACTTTTCACAGTAACTTCTTTGCAGTGTTAATGTAAGCCTATCTGTGACAATGAGATTATCATTATTATAAAAATCTGATCCTGAAGCACATCTCTGTACTAACACACTGACAGACACATTGTTTAAAATGCTGTTATATAAAATGTTCAACTTCACCAATACGCAAACTAGTATAATTGATTTTAAAAATTCACAGTACTGTATAAAATCAAAAGCAGCTCACCAGTTTTTCATGGGTATCATTACCTAGATTTGTTTCCCACCCCCCACCCCCAGTATCTCTAGTTTGAGTTAAACAAATAATCTTCAGCAACTTCACAGGTAATGTTGTCAGCTCTTCCAGGCGACTCTGCTGTTGCTGCTGCTGTGCTGGAAATCCTAGGGACCACCTTGTTCCTGCGTTCCTGCAGCCTTTAGGTGCTGTGCCGAGTCTAACAGGACTGCGTCTCAAGTAGCACCTTTTTAAATCAGAAACAAATAGGCACCTCACATGGAAGGAACATGTGGGAAGCAGCAAAATGATTGGTTCCTGATGTCTGTCCCATAAACTTCTGTAACTGAACAGCCAATTAAGATATTAAATACACAGGTTCTGGTCTTCTAGGCTGCAATCGGTGTTACAGTTTTTCAAAACTATTGTGCACAAATTGTAAAAAGTAATTCACTGTACAATTCACAAGAGAAAAGAAAATACACCATAAGCAATAGGTATTTAGCATATACTTTTAATACACATGGATAAAATTTACAGAAAGTATAAAGGGCATTAATACAGAAGTCATTTTGTTTCACATATTTTGGATATAATTTTTTTCCCAATAAAACAGCTTTTAAACAATGAAAAACATGAGTAGGATGGTAAAAATGACAGTGCAACTATTTCTGAATCAGTGCCGACCAACGGATAAATTGCAGAAGGTATAAAGCCGGCAAGTTTCAGGAAATAAAAATCAATAATCCAAATCAGCACATTTTGAACCATTTAAAATTTTTTTAGAGTACCCAGTAACTTTTTTTTCCAATTAAGGGGCAATTTAGCATGGCCAATCCACCTACCCTGTACATCTTCAGGTTGTTGGGGTGAAACCCACACGGACATGGGGAAAATGTGCAAACTCCACACGGACAGTGACCCAGGTCTGGGATTTGAAACTGGGTCCTCAGCGCTATAGTCCCAGTGCTAACCACTGCGTCACATGCCAACCCCCATTTTGAACTATTTTAAAAATTGTTTCTTAAATTGAGATTCAAATCTTTATAAGAAGTTTGATTTCAATGATCACAAGTCAATTTGTCCTTAAACTTTCATTAATGCCATGTGTGCTTTAATAGGGATCACAATGCAGACTACGTTCTATAGCCCTGATAAATGGGTGTAGTGATGGTAATGTAGATTAACTCCCATGCCTGTTGTTTCCGTTGCAGGCAGCTTGCCAATTTGTTGCTGTCTGCTAACTTGAATGCAGCTTGAAGCCAGTGGGCACCATGTTGTTGAGTTGCTGGATGGCTAAGCAGGGGATCCAAAACTGTGAGAGGCTGGCACTACTTAAATCATTCGCACTGATTGCATTTACACTCACTCTGGACAATGTATTTTACTATAATTATTACCACTCCTGTTCCATGACACCTTTATGATTTAACCACTCGCATCCTAATCCCAGACCTTTCCTTGTGTTCTTCTCCCAGCCCCTTTTGACGTCATACAACCCACCACGTCTACCCACCTTCAGTTCTGAAGAGTCATATTCAATTAGAGAATTCAATCTCTCTCCATCGATGCTGCTGTTGTTGTGGAACTCTACTGGAATTTTGTTGTGGAAAACCCTCAATAAGGGCACTGTGTGGAAGAGAGGCTGCCCCAAGATTCTCCAATGTTGCACTGGAAACTATGGCACAGCAGGTGGAAAGGAGAGAACAGCCAGGGGGCCAAGGAGACCCTCCAGACAAATAGTCGAAAGGCAGTGGGAACTGGGAGCCAGAAATTGAACCCTGAGGTTCTGGATCAGAAGCTCACAGAGGTCGAGGAGAGATGCCATTTCCCACTAACTGGTCAATCACTCGCCTATGAACAATCTCTACAATCATAACTCTTGTCTAATATTAAATAAAAATAGGAAATATTGGAAATATTCAGCCATTCTAGCAGCATCTGTGGAGAGAGAAAAACAGAGTTAACATTTCAGATCGATGACCTGACACTAAAATTTATCCACCATTCAAATTTTGCATCACATCTGACAGCTTGCATGCACTGCCAGCTATTCAAAAATGACAGCCACATCAAACAAACACAATGAACCACAGAACAGACAGACCTCCCTCCCTCTCTCATGTAGGACAAGGCAGGACCAGAGGCAGGAAGAGTGAACGGGTAGGAGAAAAGGGTTCATGTTCTTCTCCCAATGGAGGGGCTGGTTCACACCATCATTGGAGTGGCCATCACTGAGACTGTGGCCAGGGCATGGCTGAAACCATGGAAGGTGACAGAACTCTCCTAATTAACCATCCATCTCACAGCCCACTTTCCCCTCATCCCACAATCTCATGTGATTTACAGAGTACAGATAGTCTGAACATGCACCTCATCCTTTACTCCTCACCCATTCCCTCAGCCACGTGGTCACCATGACCTTAACATAGAACATAGAACATAGAACAATACAGTGCAGTACAGGCCCTTTGGCCCATGATGTTGCACCGACATGGGAAGTCAAAAACTAAAGGCCATCTAACCTACACTATGCCATTATCATCCATATGCTTATCCAATAAACTTTTAAATGCCCTCAATGTTGGCGAGTTCACTACTGTTGCAGGTAGGGCATTCCACGGCCTCACCACTCTTTGCGTAAAAAACCTACCTCTGACGTCTGTCCTATATCTATTACCCCTCAATTTAAGGCTTTGTCCCCTCGTGCTAGCCACCTCCATCCGCGGGAGAAGGCTCTCACTGTCCACCCTATCTAACCCTCTGATCATTTTGTATGCCTCTATTAAGTCACCTCTTAACCTTCTTCTCTCTAACGAAAACAACCTAAAGTCCATCAGCCTTCCCTCATAAGATTTTCCCTCCATACCAGGCAGCATCCTGGTAAATCTCCTCTGCACCCGTTCCAAAGCTTCCACGTCCTTCCTATAATGAGGCGACCAGAACTGTACACAATACTCCAAATGCGGCCGTACTAGAGTTTTGTACAACTGCAACATGACCTCATGGCTCCGGAACTCAATCCCTCTACCAATAAAGGCCAACACACCATAGGCCTTCTTCACAACCCTATCAACCTGGGTGGCAACTTTCAGGGATCTATGTACATGGACACCGAGATCCCTCTGCTCATCCACACTGCCAAGAATTTTACCATTAGCCAAATATTCCGCATTCCTGTTTTTCTTTCCAAAGTGAATCACCTCACACTTCTCTACATTGAACTCCATTTGCCACCTCTCAGCCCAGCTCTGCAGCTTATCTATGTCCCTCTGTAACCTGCAACATCCTTCCACACTGTCTACAACTCCACCGACTTTAGTGTCGTCTGCAAATTTACTCACCCAACCTTCTGTGCCCTCCTCTAGGTCATTTATAAAAATGACAAACAGCAATGGCCCCAGAACAGATCCTTGTGGTACGCCACTCGTAACTGAACTCCATTTTGAACATTTGCCATCAACCACAACCCTCTGTCTTCTTTCAACTAGCCAATTTCTGATCCACATCTCTAAATCACCCTCAATCCCCAGCCTCCGTATTTTCTGCAATAGCCGACCGTGGGGAACCTTATCAAACGCTTTACTGAAATCCATATACACCACATCAACTGCTCTACCCTCATCTACCTGTTCAGTCACCTTCTCAAAGAACTCGATAAGGTTTGTGAGGCATGACCTACCCTTCACAAAACCATGCTGACTATCCCTAATCATATTATTCCTATCTAGATGATTATAAATCGTATCTCTTATAATCCTCTCCAAGAATTTACCCACAACAGACGTGAGGCTCACCGGCCTATTTTTACCGGGGTTATCTCTACTCCCCTTCTTGAACAAAGGGACCACATTTGCTATCCTCCAGTCCTCTGGCACTATTCCTGTAGCCAATGATGACATAAAAATCAAAGCCAAAGGCTCAGCAATCTCTTCCCTGGCTTCCCAGAGAATCCTAGGATAAATCCCATCAGGCCCCGGGGACTTATCTATTTTCACCTTGTCCAGAATTGCCAACACTTCTTCCCTACGCACCTCAATGCCATCTATTCTAATAGCCTGGGTCTCAGCATTCTCCTCCACAACATTATCTTTCTCCTGAGTGAATACTGACGAAAAGTATTCATTTACTATCTCGCTTATCTCCTCAGCCTCCACACACAACTTCCCACCACTGTCCTTGACTGGCCCTACTCTTACCCTAGTCATTCTTTTATTCCTGACATACCTATAGAAAGCTTTTGGGTTTTCCTTGATCCCACCTGCCAAAGACTTCTCATGTCCCCTCCTTGCTCGTCTTAGCTCTCTCTTTAGATCCTTCCTCGCTTCCTTGTAACTATCAAGCGCCCCAACTGAAACTTCACGCCGCATCTTCACATAGGCCTCCTTCTTCCTCTTAACAAGAGATTCCACTTATTTGGTAAACCACGGTTCCCTCGCTCTACCCCTTCCTCCCTGCCTGACTGGTACGTACTTATCAAGAACACGCAATAGCTATTCCTTGAACAAGCTCCACATATCCAGTGTGCCCAACCCTTGCAGCCTACTTCTCCAACCTACACATCCTAAGTCATGTCTAATGGCATCATAATTGCCCTTCCCCCAGTTATAACTCTTGCCCTGCGGGGTATACTTATCCCTTTCCATCACTAACATAAAGGTCACCGAATTGTGGTCACTGTTTCCAAAGTGCTCACCTACCTCCAGATCTAACACCTGGCCTGGTTCATTACCCAAAACCAAATCCAATGTGGCCTCGCCTCCTGTTGGTCTGTCAACATATTGTGTCAGGAAACCCTCCTGCACACATTGTACAAAGAACGACCCATGTAATGTACTCGAACTATATCTTTTCCAGTCAATATTTGGAAAGTTAAAGTCTCCCATAACAACTACCCTGTTACTTTCGCTCTTTTCCAGAATCATCTTCGCCATCCTTTCCTCTACACCCCTAGAACTATTAGGTGGCCTATAGAAAACTCCCAACAGGGTGACCTCTCCTTTCCTGTTTCTAACCTCAGCCCATACTACCTCAGAAGAAGAGTCCCCATCTAGCATCCTTTCCGCCACCGTAATACTGTCCTTGACTAGCAGCGCCACACCTCCCCCTCTTTTGCCCCCTTCTCTGAGCTTACTAAAACACCTAAACCCCGGAACCTGCAACAACCATTCCTGTCCCTGCTCTATCCATGTCTCTGAAATGGCCACAACATCGAAGTCCCAGGTACCAACCCATGCTGCCAGTTCCCCTACCTTATTTTGTATACTCCTGGCATTGAAGTAGACACACTTCAAACCACCTACTTGAACACTGGCACCCTCCTGCGAAGTCAAATCTGTGCTCCTGACCGCTATACTCTCAATCTCCCGTACCCCAAAACTACAATCCAGGTTCCCATGCCCCTGCTGAATTAGTTTAAACCCCCCCAAAGAGCACTAACAAATCTCCCCCCCAGGATATTGGTGCCCCTCAGGTTCAGATGTAGACCATCCTGTCTATAGAGGTCCCACCTTCCCCAGAAAGAGCTCCAGTTATCCAGAAATCTGAATCCCTCCCGCCTGCACCATCCCTGTAGCCACGTGTTTAATTGCTCTCTCTCCATATTCCTCGTCTCACTATCACGTGGCACGGGCAACAACCCAGAGATAACAACTCTGTTTGTTCTCGCTCTGAGCTTCCATCCTAGCTCCCCAAAGGCCTGCCTGACATCCTTGTCCCCTTTCCTACCTATGTCGTTAGTGCCAATGTGGACTACGACTTGGGGCTGCTCCCCCTCCCCCTTAAGAACCTGGGAAACACGATCCGAGACATCACGTACCCTTGCACCTGGGAGGCAACATACCAAACGTGAGTCTCTCTCGCTCCCACAAAATCTCCTATCTGTGGCCCTGACTATTGAGTCCCCAATTACTAATGTTCTACTCCTTTCCCCCCTTCCCTTCTGAGCAACAGGGACAGACTCCGTGCCAGAGGCCCGTACCCCATGGCTTACCCCTGGTAAGTCCCCCCCCCCCCCACCAGTATCCAAAACGGTATACTTGTTACTCAGGGGAACGACCGCAGGGGGTCCCTGCACTGACTGCTTCTTCCCAGTTCCTCTTACAGTTACCCATCTATCTCCAGTCTTTGGTGTAACTACTTCCCTGAAGGTCCTATCTATGACCCCCCTCTGCCTCCCGAATGATCTGAAGTTCATCCAGCTCAAGCTCCAGGTCCCTAACACGGTTTTTGAGGAGCTGGATTTGGGTGCACTTCCCACAGATGAAATCAGCAAGGACACTGATGGCGTCCCTCACCTCAAACATTCTGCAGGAGGAACATTGTGCTGCCGTCCCTGACATCACCTCTAGATTAAAAAAAAACAAGAAAAATAAAAGAAAAAGAAAGGAAGAGCTTACCTGATATTCCCTCAAGCCCTGCTCCCGCTGAAAGGTAAGCAAATTTAAAGGCACTCACTCACCTTCACGACAAGCCCCTGCTCCCGCTTCCCAACAACCGTGGGTCTTTTTTGGGTAGAGGAGGAGGTAGGGTGGGAAACACTGATGAAGTGTTTCGGGTTTAACTGTCACTTGACAACAGCCTTCCACAAACCACCTTCAAATTAGGCTGACCGCACTGCACGTATGCAAATTTCCCCAGAACAGCTGATCAGTAGCTCTGCTCTGCTGCCCTCTGCTGGATAACCTTCTTCAACTTGTCAGGCAGTGATGGAAGTGCAACAGGGCACGGATTGTTTTGTAATATAAATTTAGAGTACTCAATTCTTTTTTTTTCCACAATTAAGGGGCAATTTGGCCTGGCCAATTCATCTACCCTGCACATCTTTTTGGGTTGTGGGGGTGAGCAGACAGGGAAAGAATGTGCAAACTCCACATGGACAGTGACCCGAGGCCGGGATCGAGCTCTGGTCCTCAGCGCTGTGAGGCAGCAGTGCTAATGACTGCACCACTGTGCTGCCCACAAGGCACTGATGATGAAAATATGCTGTCACTCAATTTCACACTCATAGCCCCCAGCTCATACTTTAGAGGGTAATATGGAGGTGGGATTTACCTTAGAACATAGAACAGTACAGCACAGAACAGGCCCTTCGGCCCTCGATGTTGTGCCGAGCCATGATCACCCTACTCAAACCCACGTATCCACCCTATACCCGTAACCCAACAACCCCCCCCCCCCTTAACCTTACTCTTTAGGACACTACGGGCAATTTAGCATGGCCAAGCTACCTAACCCGCACATCTTTGGACTGTGGGAGGAAACCGGAGCACCCGGAGGAAACCCACCCACACACGGGGAGGACGTGCAGACTCCGCACAGACAGTGACCCAGCCGGGTATCGAACCTGGGACCCTGGAGCTGTGAAGCATTTATGCTAACCACCATGCTACCGTGCTGCCCTGAGATGACAAGAGCTATCTGCAGCCAAGGGAGGAACATAGAACATAGAACAGTACAGCGCAGAACAGGCCCTTCGGCCCTCAATGTTGTGCCGAGCCACGATCACCCTACTCAAACCCACGTATCCACCCTATACCCGTAACCCAACAACCCCCCCTTAACCTTACTTTTATTAGGACACTGCGGGCAATTTAGCATGGCCAATCCACCTAACCCGCACATCTTTGGACTGTGGGAGGAAACCGGAGCACCCGGAGGAAACCCACGCACACAGGGGGAGGACGTGCAGACTCCACACAGACAGTGACCCAGCCGGGAATCGAACCTGGGACCCTGGAGCTGTGAAGCATTTATGCTAACCACCATGCTACCCTGCTGCCCCGGAAGGATGGTTGATGTAGGTACCAGCACACCAAAAGGTGAAAATGCACTTAAGATCCAAAGCAGAAAGCTCAGATGAGCTCTTTGATGGGGCAGGCAACGGAATAAGACTGACGGGGAAGCACAAGGTAAAGCTTGATAGGCAGAAAGCTTGAAGCCAATGACAAAGAAAAAGGAAGGGACCAACACTAACATGGCACAGGGTTTTGTGCACACCTTGGAGCCCATTGTTTCCAGCATGGAAATAGCAGCCAGTTCCATTATCACACCGATGTAGCCCCAATGGTCACGGTCTCAGCTTTCATTGAAGCACAAGCATTAAGCCACCCATCGTCTGTGCCTGAAGTGGAAACTCAAACTTGAGTCACACAAGTTTCACTTGCTGCCATCACAACTGCCGATACCAGTAGTCAAAGGGCCTCATCGAGGGTCACAGATTACAGGCCTGCTGAGCTGAGGCGGTGGGCCAAGGTGGTACCAGTCATGCTGTAAAGCACAAACCATATGTCCTCTCTCAGGATGACAACATTTGTCCTCCACCCGTGCCACTCTGCCAGTGCCGCTGCAGTTGCTTGTCAATCAGCCAATCGGCCTGCCCAGATTGCTGTCTAACATGCCGAGATGATTCAGTGTGAGATCTGCGCAGCATGGTAGCACAGTGGTTAGCACTGCTGCCTCACAATGCCAAAGACACAAGTTTGATTCCGACCTCGGATGACTGTCTTCATGGAGGTTGCACATTCTTCCCGTGTCTGCATGGGTTTCCACCGGGTGCTCTAGTTTTTTCCCACAGAAGAAAGATGTGCAGGTTAGGTAGATTGGCTATGCCACATTGCCCTTAGATGGTGTTACAGGAATAGGGTAGTGGATTGGACCTGGGTAGGGCGTTCTTTCAGAGGGTCAGTGCAGACTCAATGGGCTGAATGGCCTCCTTCTGCACTGTATTGATTCTATAATCTAGGCCTGTGGAGCATGAGATGCTTGAAGATAGTCTGCAAGGCCATCTGCAGACTCCCCCCACTGAAAGTCACCTGCTTTTCACCAGATACCCTGCTGCCACTGGAATAGCATTGTGTAGGAGCATGAGGACAGGTTAAAGCATGATGACCAACGACAAGGGTGAGTAGTTGATTTTTGTGTGGAATATTTCATGGTTTTATTTATAAGTTTATTTTGGTGAATATTTATTTTGGTGACTTTTATTTTTGCATTGTGGCCAGGCAGAAGTTGTGATGTTCAGCGATAGAGCGAAGGGAAGAAATGGGACAGAGGAATTGGAGCAGTGGTTGACTGATGGACGAGTTCCTCGTGGATAGCCATTCCATATAGGGAAAGTCTATGTTGCCTCTTCCCTCCCTCGCACCTATTCGCTGCTCACCTTTTCGCTGGTGTCCACATATTAGCAATGTTGTGCAGATCACCAAAGTTTGACACTCAGTCTATAAAGGATGACAGGTTCATCCGGATAGCAATGGCATTGTTTCAGCTGACCAACGGTCTACCCGATCACATTTTGTATGGCTACATGGCTTTCATTTGATACTTACCTGCGTGTGGGTTGTACACTGGTACCACCAGTGGGCAGTCCCATGCCCAGTAGATAACCTCAGAAATAATGATGGATTACTGCATCACAAAAACATCATGAATGTTTCCAGGATGCTGGGCATTGACCTACATGGCCACACACCAGATGGACACCGCGGAAGTGAACTCCTTTACAGTTGTGACTCAGACTTAACATATGGCACCTGCAAAACAGTGAGTGGGCACCTCAAATTATGCTGCATCACGGAGAAGCTTGCATTTGTATCAAAGCCATATGCTCACTCTACTTGCTCCTCTCTAAATAGGGAACTTCAGTGATCTCCCTTGCGCAGCAGAAGACAGCAAACTACAAGATGTTAAAAATATCACCAGCTCTCGCCTAGAAGGAGCAAGGTGCATAAACGTTCATCACCACAGTCAGATTCACAGTCACTGACCATGTGATCCTTGCCCTGATCTGAGGTTGCAGTTGTGGCTGCAGCCGACAGCAGATTTCCTTAATGAAGTGGAGACATCCGACACATTGGCCGGGACTTTCTGTCCCACTTTTAGTGAGCGGAAAGCTGGGGGGGTGGAGAATCCAATGGAAATCCCCAAACGATTTTTACGCCGGTTAGATTTCCATTGATTGTCCCCACCTCCTGCCTTTGATGTAATGGTGTTCCCGCCATAAAAGGTTGAGAATTACATACCATACATTTACATCTCATTTGTTCCCACTGTATTATCCACCCATTTTAGGAATTCCGTCACGTCAGCAGGATTAGAACCAGTCTGCGCCAATGGAAACCTGGGGAACAGTGCCCGATGTGGGGCACACAAGCAGCTACAGGCTTTTCAGGGCTTAGGATCATGCCTGGGCAGTGCCCAAGTATGGCCCCATCACCGAGTCTATCTATATCCATCTGCAAAATCTTTATCTCCTCTTCACTGCTGGCCTTCCCACCTATTTTAATATCATCCACAAATTTTGCTATGGTAAACTCTGTCCCTGCTCGCAAATCATTCATGTAGATAGTAAACAGTTGTTAATAATAATCTTTATTTCTAATTATCTTTATTGTCACAAGTCGGCATGCAATAACATTGCAATGAAGTTACTGTGAAAAGCCCCGAGTCGCCACACTCTGGCGCCTGTGTTCGGGTACACTGAGGGAGAATTCAGAATGTCCAGATTATCTAACAGCACGTCTTTTCGGACTTCTGGGAGGAAACCAGAGCACCCGGAGTAAAACCACGCAGACATGGGGAGAACGTGCAGACTCTGCATAGATAGTGACCCAAACTGGGAATCGACGCCCTGTATGACATCGCGGACCGGTACATCCAGTTCCCTGTGGACCACACTCACCAGGATGCCCGCGTAGCGGGTTTTGCCGCTGTTGCCCTGACACACATGGTGCAGGGGGCGATCGATGGAGTGCACATCGCCATGCAGCCCACCTCAGAGGAAAGGGCCATGTGCCTGAACAGGAAGGGCACATATTCAATGAACGTGCAGGTGGTCAGTGACCACAGGATGACGATTCTGCACGTCTGCGCCAGGTACCCTGGCAGTGTGCATGACTCCTTTATACAGTCCCAATCGTTCATCTACGACATGTTTGAGGGACACCCCACCCACCCCCCCCTGGTTGCTGGGGGACAGGGGTTATCCGTTGCGGTCGTGGCTGATGCGCCTATACGGAGGCCACAGACCGAGTCGGAGCGCCGCAACAATGATGCCCAATGTGCCTGGGCCAATCTGGGGGGCCCTCCAGTACCCGTCGGAGAGGGTCGGCCCATTGTCATGGTCTGCTGCATCCTACACAACATAGCCCAGCAGAGGGCCGATGTGCTGGAGGAGGAGGAGGTGGACGGTCAGGATGAGGGGAGCTCTTCTCCAGATGAGGGGGATGGCGAGGGGAAAGCAGATGCACGGGACATGGGGGATGGACGGCAACAGGAGGCTGCCCAGCGCCGCCGGCTGGGCCAGCAGGCACGGGTATCGCTGAACATTTTAGCGACCACGGTGGGGGTCAGTAGTAATGGGCATAGGCACAGACAGCAGAGTTCGGCACCTCCCCCACCACCGACCACCCTCACCTCCCCCACCACCATATCACCCTCACCTCCCCCACCACCACATCAGCCGCATGCATACCACCCCTCCATGACACATTCACCTGCGGCACAATGGAATGGGGGCACACAGTTGATGGTGTAAGCAGGTCTGGTACAAGGCATGGAGGATGATGACAGTCCACCCTGCAATGGGCTCCGAGCTATACATCGTTCGACAATGTCTGACTCATGGCCAAATCAAGACCATCCACCTGGGTGGACCTTGCACCAGAGAAGGCATTCCATGGCCCTGTCGTATGGCTAGAGGCGGGTTGGCGTGGGAGAACCGTGAGCGACCACGGTGCGGGTCAGTAGTGATGAGCATAGGCACAGACAGCAGAGTTCAGCACCTCCCCCACCACCGACCAACCTCACCTCCCCCATTACACAGGTCCACGTGCACACATAGCCCCAGGCTTTGCAAACTCAGTCCCATGCCCGACACTGTCGCCACCATTGTCTCCACCGTGGACTCTACCCGTGCGGTGTTGGCCTATGTGGCACTCATGGCCAGCACCATTTCCTGCTCCTGGATGCGGAAGCACTCCTGTACTTGCGTCTGCAGGTGCTGGAAACCGGTCGTCACATTCTCCCGCCCCTGGGTCCCTGACTGCGTTGGGTCTCTGGGTGGGCGGGGGAACCCCTGGAACCCGGGAACCATCTGCGAGGCAGGTGTTTGCCGGGGCTGGGATGCCCCCTGACCGTCCGGCCCCTCGGCTGCTCCGACCTCCGCCTCCTGTACCGGAGCAGCTGTGTGGTGTGCACCAGTTAGTGTCCCAGAAGCCTCACAACTAAAATGGCCAACCGAGGTGAGAGTATCTGCGGTGGCGGAGGGTGCAGGGGACAGCTGTGATGCAACCTCGGTGTCATCGGACCTGCGGTCGGGGGTCCCCTGGGTGCAATGTCCTGTATGCCCGTCCCCTCCATGGTGGTGTTGTGTTGTGATCTTTCACGTCTGTCTGCCACCTGTGTGCTTGTGTCCTGTGTCGTCGTGTTGTGTCTGTCTGCCCCTGTGTGCTTGTGTCCTGTGTCATCGTGTTGTGTCTGTCAGCCCCTGTGTGCTTGTGTCCTGTGTGGTCGTGTCATTACTGGACTGGGGAGGAGGGCTGTTGTTGGAGCTGCCCTCCCCATCGTTGCTAGAGTCCTTGTGGGTTGGCTGCCCAGGCGCTGGCCGGGGCCCGTGTAAGCCTGATGCACCGGGTTGATCTGCATCGGCTGGCCGTCCAGGCGCTGGATGCGGGTTGTGTCTGCCAGGTGTTCCGGGTCGGTCACCACGTGGCCCTGCCGCCCCAGGTACAGTACTGAGCCAAGTTGGGAACATAGGAAGATTCATGGATCCAGCAGCATGGTGCTCTCCATTAAGAACAGCTCAGAATGGAGAGGGAGGGCAGGAAACTGTCTTCCCCGGCAGAGTGGTGGGCAGTGCATCAGGAACAGCATAGCACGATGATAGAAAGGCTTTGTTGCACTCACCTGAAAGTCTCTTGCGAACCGAGCACCCTTTTGTGCACGCCACTCTTTCGCAATCAGGTTTGACGCCTGATGCGACCATCAATTCACTCGGAGACTTGAGTCGAAGTAAACAGTGGTTTTAATCAGCTTACAACTTTGCCTGCCTGTGACTGGCACAATACTGAAGGCGGTCCCGCAGGTCAGCTGCTCTTATACTTCCTATAAGGGGCGGAACCATGGGCGGAGCCCGTACATGCTCCACATCTCCCCCTGTGGGTGAAGCCACACAGTGGCCCATAGATGGAGCCCACAGGGTTAACGGCATGGCATAATGCAACACAGTATACTGTTGAATTAATAGTGCTTATACATTCACCACAACGGCAACATGATTTTCCATTGGTCGGAAGGTCTGATGGGACACTGCCGATCAGCTGTTTTAATGAGCAGTCACGAGATGCCAATGAATGCAAATAGCATTCGTGCCACGTGCCAGCAGAATGACCGAACTGCCATTAACCCTCCCATTGGAGGAATTGCAAAATCGTTTTACGATGGCCGGTTTCTGACTTTGATTTTCGCCACATTCTCTGCACTCACCCACCCACTGTCATACCCGCCATGGGCAGATTGGGAGAATTCCACCCAGAAGTTCCGAGGAGACTATCAAAGGTTGGTGACTCCTTACTATGGGTATCTGCAGCATCAGTGTTCTGTTGGTATGGCTGGGTATCTAATAGAGTCTGTGGATGGTGAACCTTGAATACACATGGTGCTCCAGGGCAGAAGAACATCAACAAAGGTTGAAATCCTGGAAGTGGATCCTTGGTGAAGAAATCCGAGTGAAAATGTAATCTGGGAGAACAGTCCCAGATGTGTTCTTTGAGAGCGGAAATTGGAACCCTTGCGTGGAAGACAAAGGGAGACCAATTGGTTCACGCTGATGAAAAATCCATAGTTGTTTGGCTGACACCTATCACTTGATTTCAGAGTGTGGTGCATCTGGCTACATGTCACCTATTGGTTTACATGGACTGTGTGGTTACTGTGAACATTAGAATATAAAATAGATTTTGTAACTTGTATTATCCTTACGAATCTGTATATATCTATAAAGCTATAGTTGTGGGTGAACAAATAGTGTATTATAGTACATCTTTCCTTGTTTAATAAATGTTTTATTCTTTTGTCACAAGTTCATCAGTGGACTCTGATTCTGCTCAGTAACTACTGTCCACGTTTCTAAACAAAAGAATAAAAGTTAGGATCTCTCAAGCAGAGTTCCACCCTGGATTTGAACTTGTCCAGCTGTAAGATGAGCTGGGTTAATAACATTATCAAAAACTGTACTGAACCATTCAAAAATAAGCTTCTAAATTTGTGACTATTGACTAGATGCCAATGCTGTATATTCTAACTGTTATTACACCATTTTCACACCTTCTCATTATCTCAACTTTCCTCCTAAGTCATTTGGCAATGGACCACATATTTTTAGACTTCTCCGTCTCGTTTACTGTATTTCCACTGACGAATCAATGTTCTGAGGGGCAGCGATTGGGTAGCTGTGTGTATGCCTGATTAAACTACAGTCACTAACATTGGATCATTACTTTTTATTTGAAGTCACTTATAAACTGCATTTCATCGCAGTGTGACTCTTGGTATAATGAACTTTAATAAAGGATGTTGAACACTTTCAATAATTATTGCCAATTCCCTTTGGCTCAGGGACATCAATCATTTTTGGGCAACTTTACCTGTCCTTCATCAAACCCCTAAGTAGAGAGAGCATCAACAATGGCGAACTTAAGCTTAAGCATGCTGGTAAAAGAGAGACGAACAGCAGCTCTTGAGAAATCCATAGCCTGGAATACCAATATCACAGCAACATGACAGCAATTTGGGATGAGGGCAATAAAGATGGAAGAATATATTGTGATCTTTCCAACCCACCTGTGTGCTTCTAAAGCAGCACCAAACTCTCTTGTGTTTCACTTGAAAGGCTGCATCTCAAAAGTATCCATTTTTATTTTAGGAAAATCACTTTCAAATCTGTTCCAGCTGCCTTGCAAGTTCCCCACACCAGTTGATGCAGTCAGCACAACACTGATGCAAAACCAAGGTAAAATTTGAATTTATTGCCATAACTTCTGACAACAGGTTTCACATTGGGCGTAGAAAGTTGTGCTAACCATTTGTCCTCACAGCCCTCTGAACTCCATTGCTCTGCCAGTATCGCCCTATAACCCTAACCTACCCATTGCATCTCCAGCCTCATGCCACCGAGTCGTGTTCTCCTATTACTTGATCCTGAATCTCCTGCTCCAAGATGCACATCGGCCCTGGTTCCTTACCTTCTGACTCATTCTTGGATTGTGGCAGTTTCTCCGGCCTCATCCTTGATCTTTGAGCAAGACTATGGAAGATACGAGACACAATGAAGACAGAAAGGAGAAGATTTAGAGAGAGGTCCGGGTCAGGCAGCATCTGAGGAAGATTTGAAATAAAAGTATCTTGGGTACAGACACCACCAGATTGAAGGCTTCTGACAGGGGGTCTCAATCCAATACATTAACTTATCCCAGACTTTACTGTCAGCAGTGAAAGGGCACTTGCTGGCTGACCAGTTGGATAGTTTTACTGAGAGATGCAGTGATCTTTATGGTGGGAATTCCATTCCTATCACCATGCAGTGGCGAATGCATCATTCATTACTGGGCATTGCCAGCATGGAGCTGAAGTGATCTCATTCGGGTGCCCAATTAGCCAATCCAAGGATTTTTGCATTTGACTCACCACACCACCCTCCAAATAACCAGGAAACAAAAAAACAAAATATATTTTTAAAAGATAAGAGAAATTTAAAGAATGGGACATAAATGGGTGAAAATAATACGTAAAATATTCTGAACTATTTTTACATTTCAAAAATGTTGTTTTAAAAATCTACTCATTAATTAATTAATAGCACTCAATGATGATAACACTATTTTGTCAAAATTAGTTGTTGACCAAATTTTATGAATCAAATCGCAATTAAAAGCTCAGTAATAACTGATTGAGCAACATGTCGCTTTATAAAAATGTTTCAAACGATGATATGGAAGGGGTAAAGTTGAAGTTCCCATTAATTTTAGTGTGTTACTGGCTCTGAGTGGCTCCACAGTGCAGCCTGCATTGGAACCCTAAGTGACAGACCAAACACACTCAATATCCTGATGTTGCAGTCAATTTCAGAGAATAATGACAATTAACACTGCCACTCCCTCAAAGTGTGCCCCTTTTTCTTTCCAGGTGCTGACAGCACTGCTGTGTATTTTCAGCATTACGATGGAGAAAGTCACAAGGAACTATAGGCTCCCCAAAGCTCCCAGGTAATTCAAAAAACGCACAGGGCTTGAACATACTTGTTTGTTTGCAGAAAGAATGTCCCTGCATCATTTGTCATTTTTAGAAACTTGGCTGAGTCTGGGTTTACCAGTGTCGCATTTAAGGGGTACACTATGATGTGCTCAGAATCCCTCTGGGGCGTTCCCACCTAAGGGTTTATCTAGCAATTGCCCAGAAGAGCTAACTTCCTCTGGGAACCATCGGAGAGAAGCGATTTAAATCGCTAAGTTCAGATGGGTCTGCTAGTTTTACCCCAATAATTACTCTGAGTCAGACAGGAAAAAAACTTCTAACTCCAGAGTAACCATGTAAACAACCATGCCCAGCAGGGCAAGCCATACAAATGCGGCTCACCACACCACCCCCACACTCAAACTTACCCACCCAACCCAACTGTCCCAACCCATGACCTGACCTGAACTCCTCCCACCCCCAGCCCAACCCTGTAAAAAGAGGGACTTGCGTCTCTGCACCCCAGTTGCTCCACAACGATACTGCCAGGGGCCAGCTTCACTGCTCTTGTCTGACCCAGGTAGAGTATGGAAGGTTGGGCAAGATGGGGGGGGGGGGGGGGGTTAGAAATCCCATGCATTTAAGTCTGGCGAGAGTGGCAATCTGCCAGAGATTGCTACTCTGCGGAAGGTACGGACCATTGCCCTAAATTGGTTGCTAGTGCAGCTATTAACGGCCTCAGGATTGTTCAGCAAGGGCTGCCCGATGACAGAATCACATTGAACAGTAGTTGGTCTGCGTTCAGATTTTCAAGCATGGGCTGGTCGGGTATGGTCTGCCTAATACAAACAAGCAAAGGGACATGCTGTTGATTCGATCAGCCAATTGTTGTGACACATCTGGCATCGCACTGGCACTGAACTTCATCCATGACGTTGCTCAACTGTTCTGTTTGAATTACTCGGGAACTTGGGGAGCCCACAGTACAAAATTACTTTCTCCCTGACAACAGCTTGGTCAATCAGGATCGACTTGCTAACCAGGATTGACTTGCCAACCAATCAGCAGCCTTTTCTCCTATAGTGTACGTTGTTGTGTTTGTTTGAAATTTGGCATTCTTGCTCAGGATTAAAAAAACCTCAGCCACACGTTCCCTTTTCAACAATATTTGCGTTCAGTACTACCAAGTGACATTTTCAAAGCACTGTGCAAGACAGACTTCTTTAGTATATTATTTGCACATTCCAACAATGAAATTGTAAATAATTACAATACTGCATACATCTTTGATAATATAATTCAAGCTGTTTCTGATTATGTGGGTGGGACTGAGGAAGAAGTAAAGCTTCAAACTGCTACTGTTGACATTAAAAAAAACTTGGAACCATTTTCCTTAAGTGTGCGAGTTGACTTATGATTCTGATGGGGAAAATAAATCAAAATAGCTGGACAGCTCCACCGCTGTGACAGATCTGCAGATATTCATAATCTTTCAAAGCAAATAAAAATCAAATTGCTAGCGCAATAAAATGTGGCCCATTAGAAGCAATGGCCATTTATTTATGTAACCGAACATATATATCATTCTTTAAAATGAATATGGTTCTTATTTAAACAACTTAATACGTTCCATTGCTCCTGCTGATTTTCTTTCCATTCTAAGGATGTGGGTGGAAGCGTAAACTGTAACACTTTCCGAATGCTGAAAGCTTTCCATAATTCAGCAGCATTTTTTAAAAAAAAGCTTGAGATTGAATCGTATTTCCATTCTACGTGTATTTCCCCATGTATTGAAATATTTGGATCTCAGAGTGACATTTTGTTAAAGAAATATTTCAGAAGTGCTTTGAATGGTAATGGTGTATTGTCAAGTCATCACTAAGGTCAGGCTTAAAAGAGATGAGGCTAAACACCAAACTTGGCCTTTAAAATCAAATGGCAATAACTACTACAAAGGCAACAAGGCTTTAGATCAGGGGTGGGCAAACTACGGCCCGCGGGCCGCATGCGGCCCGCCAAAGGTCTTTATGCGGCCCACCAAGTCATTTAAAAAAAAAAAAAAGTTTTAAATAAAAAAAATTTTTTTAAAAAGTTTTTTTTAAGGTTAATGGGGGGGGCTGTTGGGTTACTTACTGGTATAGGGTGGATACGTTGACTTGAGTAGGGTGATCATTGCTCGGCACAACATCGAGGGCCGAAGGGCCTGTTTTGTGCTGTACTGTTCTATGTTCTATATGAGGCGCCCAGAATCATAACCGGGTGAAGTAATTATTTTACTTAATATACTATGTGGCCCTTTAAAATTGTGAATTTCTGAATGTGGCCCTTGCACGGAAGTTTGCCCACCCCTGCTTTAGATCATAGAATTTACAGTGCAGAAGGAGGCCATTCGGCCCATCGAGTCTGCACCGGCTCTAGGAAAGAGCACCCTACCCAAGGTCCACACCTCCACCCTATCCCCATAACCCACTAACCCAACACTGAGGGCAATTTTGGACACTAAGGACAATTTAGCATGGCCAATCCACCTAACCTGCACATCTTTGGACTGTGGGAGGAAACCGGAGGAAACCCACGCACACACGGGGAGAACGTGCAGACTCCGCACAGACAGTGACCCAAGCCGGGAATCAAACCTGGGACCCTGGAGCTGAGAAGCAATTGGGCTATCCACAATGCTACCGTGCTGCCCATTATACATCATCAGGGTTGCCATTTTAAATATACTATTGTCCACAGGGGGAAAGCAAAATAGATTGCACTAGCCAGAGATCACACCTTACATGTGATCGTCACTATCACTCTGTGTCAGGGTAGGAACATTTAATGGTTTCGCTCCATCAACCTTTGGGTTATGGGCCCAACACGCTTCCGCTGCGCCACTCTGATCCCGGTGGTAGGAACAATAAAACTAAAAATATTGGAAATAATGTCGGAATGTGGAGAATTAACCATTAGAACTAAAGTGACGCTTGCTCGCGAGTAACTGACCAGAACGTACTGTGGGTACCTGTTTCGAGGGGCTTTGCTCCCTGCTTCAGTTGCAAAGAAATGTTCTCTATATGATACTTTTAAAATGTTTCATAAACAAAATGTTACTACTGAATGCAAAAGCTGTATATCGTGGGTAAATATATGCAGACTGGTGGTATTATTCAATTTATATTCAAGTTAATGCATTCCATACTCTCATGACAAAGGCGGCATGGTGGCACAGTGGTTAGCACACCTGTCTCACAGCACCGGGGACCTGGGATCAATTCAGGGCTTGGGTTATTGTCTGTGTGGAGTTTGCATCCTCTCCCAGTGTCTGTGTGGGTTTCCTTTGGGTTCTCCCATTTCTTCCCACAGTCTAAAGATGTGCAGAGTAGGTGGATTGGCCATGATAAAAAATTGGGCAGGATTCTGTCACTGGGATGCCCAGAATGCATTCCCTGATGGGGCAGAGAATCACGTATTGGGGCAAAATTGGGATTGGTGCCAGGTGCTAACCCGGACGCCATGCTCCAACCCATTGCTGCTGGCATGAGCTCCGTACGCCAGCGGGAGGATGGAAATAAATGCAAATCAGTCGTAATGTCCCGTTTGCATCTATTTAGCGAGCTCGGCGCCCCATGCTCCACCCTCCCATGATTCTCTGGTTTCAGCGGCCGGGAATCACGTGGGCGAGTTTCACTTGTGGTCTCAGCAATTGTGAACCTGGCGCGCGCGCGAAGGGCCAAGGGGACAACCATTGCCCCCCTCGAGATCCCTATGCCGGGGCCACAATAATAATAATTGTAGAGACCATAAGGTGCCTTTACTCCCCCCCCCCCGTACTGCAAAACAGCGGCAAACCACTACCTCGCCCCCCCCCCCCCCCCCCCCCGCAGCACATAACCCCGGATTTCTTGGGTGCCCCTTCTCACCCAGAAGTATGGGGGTGACCCGCCTCACATCTCATAGGCATCCCTGTAATAGGCAAATCCTTCTCCAGCGGCCCTGCCTAAAGGAATCCCCACACATAGACCCCCCACACACAGACCTCCCCCCCCCCCAACAAAGACTCCACCGCCCAGAAAAAAAAGACCCACCTGGAAGCTAGACAGGAGCTGTAGGAAGTATTAGAGCTGTACTACTTACCTAGCGTCCATTCCTCGAAGGTGAGCAGCTGTGCCTGTGTTTGGTTCCCAGTTTCACTGTCTGCAATCCATTCATACTTTTGAAGCAGTGGTTTGTGATTGACAGTTCGTACAAACAATCTGCCCTTTGACCCATTCACCTTCCATCACACTTCAGGGACTTAAATGATGAAATTCCAATGCTTGTAACCATTTCCCACATCAAAGAGATGTCAGGTGCATTAAATGGATTCCAATCACTCAAGCATGTGATTTCACTGCATTTACCTCTCTTTGATGTAGGGGAGTGGGCCTACCCGAGGTAGGATGCTCCTTCAGTGCAGGCCCGATGGGCTGAATGGCCTCCTTCTGCACTGCAGTGATTCTATGGTCCAGGGATGTATAGTACAGAAGATATTTTGAATATTCCAATCAATCTGCCATGACATTACACACTGTGAATAGATTTCCATTAAGGCAAGTCAGAAATCAGGGTACAACCGGACCAGGCGCGGATACCAATAAAAGTCTATATTTTGAAGTCATGCATTATATCTTAACATCCATATTTTACATTATTCTTGTCCACCCCTCAATTTTATTTCTTCAAATGAAGTGAGCATAAAAGAGGCAGCTGATCTGCAACTACACGTTTACTATCCAGGTCCAAAGTGCAAATTACCCCAAAACGATGGCCCCACCAGTCTAATCTTCGAAAGAGAATGCGTGCATGCTCCTGAACTATGGAAACATCTGAAATCATAACAATATTCACAAGCACCATTCTGATTCAGAAATCTTTAACTACGTTACAACCACAGTTTGGGTCCAACTCAACAACTATCCTTTTACACCCGAGATACTTGGGTAAGATTAGAAGGATCAGACATTAACAAATCTCATAAACACATTTGAGGGGCAGAACGAGATCTGAATATTATTGTATACTTAACAACAGCAAAAAAAGCCAATAAGATGCCAACAGCTCGCAATAATATAGACATTTTTACTAATAAAAAATCCTAAGGTGCTTCATAAGAACATTATGAAGCAAAATTTGAAAGAGCCACATAGATCAGATGACCAAATTCTGGAGTAAAGTTTTAAAGGAGCATCTTAAAGGAGGAAAGAGGTACAGCAGCAAAATGATTTAGGGAGGGAATTCCAGAGTTTAGGGCAAAGGCGACCGACAGCATGACCACCAATGCGGAACCATTAAAATAGTGAGCGCACGGCAGCACGGTGGCCTAGTGGTTAGCACAGCTGCCTCACGGTGCTGAGGTCCCAGGTTCGATCCCGGCTCTGGGTCACTGTCCGTGTGGAGTTTGCACAATCTCCCCGTGTCTGCGTGGGTTTCGTCCCCACAACCCAAAAATGTGCAGAGTAGGTGGATTGGCCACGCTAAATTGCCCCCTTAATTGGAAAAAATAATTGGATAATCTAAATTTATTTTTAAAAAATAGTGAATGCACAAGAGGACAGAATTAGAGGAACTAAATATCTTGGATGTTTATAAGGCTGGAGGATATTACAGAGAAACAGAGGGACGAGGCCATGGGTCGAATCAAATACATTTTAAAGCGCCGTTGTTTAACCGAGAAACAATATCAGCCAATATGGGCGAATGAATTAGTACAAGTTAGAACATAGGTAGCAGAGTTTTGGATGATAAAGTTTACTGTGGGGGGGAGGAGGGGGGAGGCGTAGATCCGGGTCACTCAACAGAGAGTGTTAGAATAGTCAAATCTGCACAACGGCATGAAGGAGGGTTTCAGCAACCAATGAGTTGAAGCATAGTGGAAACAAACAATATTACAATGGAAACAGTGATGCAGCGGATGTAGTCAGAAACTCATCTTAGTGTCAAATATTAACCAAGATTGCAAACAGTTTGGATCGACTTCAGAGAATTGCCAGGATGGGGGAAGGAGTCAGTAGCTATGGACAGAGTTTGGAGCGGGGAACAAAGACAACGGCTTTGATCTTCCCAATATTTAATTGGAGAACATTTCTGCTCATTTAGTCTTTTTCAGACACTCTCTTGTGGATCTAGCATAACTTGCTTCCACTGTGATTCAATAGTGCTGTCTGTAAAATCACTTCGACCAGTTTACTACTCAAGCATTTTACCCAGCTGTCCTTATTTTCAAGATGAACAAAGGACAATCACAAGTTTACAATTCAACCCAAGTTTATTTTCAAACACAATACTGTAACACAGTTTATCCCCCAAATTACCCAACTATAGTATGCTCAAGATTCTTAATTTTACCCCTGCCGATGAACTTGATTGAACTGTTGATCCAATGCTCTGAGTCGCGGTCATCTCAGGGCCTTTCTCTGTGAAGGTGGGTCTGCTTTCTTCTTTCCTCTGGCCTGCCGTTGAGGCTTCTCCGCAGACTCTGCATCGAGCCTTTGCTGGGGAGGTTCTCGTGTGTCTATTTCTTATCCTACTCTTCGCTCTTTCCAGACGCATCTCTGGCCTTCAGGTCACGGGGCAGGGGTCGCAATAACCAATGGAGTTGCCGATTGCAACTCTGCAGGACACCTGGAACTGCCCTCAGAGGTCAAGCCTCAGGAGCATTGCTGCACGTAAACCTTACCCGACATAAGGTGAACTAGGTGCCATAAAGTCTGGCTTCATCTGGGCAATCCACAACAATTGATCCATTTGAATGGGGCTGATTATTTACCGATGCCCTGTTTATAGATCAAGCCCACTCAACCTGGCTGTCTATTTCTGACCAATGTATTCAAACTTGGCTGTTTGACTTCCCATCAGGCCTGTCTGTGGTTTTAATTTAAAGCATCCAATGCTTGTATTGGGCCCAAGATTCAGGCTATTGCACCACCAGATTCTAAGATGAAGTCTAATGTCTGAGCTGCAGAATCGACACATAAAGGTGATGCTTGAAAAGTTAGACAGATAGGCTGACGTTTGTGTGGTCTCTCCAACGTCGTGACTGTGCAACTGTGAGTGCCACTACACGTTTCTGACAAAGTCACTTGATGTGGTTGGTGTTTTCCTTCTACATTTTGGTCGGTCACACTCCTTTATGTCACCAGGGATATTTGATCTCTTCATGCTTCGAGGTCATCCCAAAAGTGTTTCTGCTATTCTCCTGGGAGCATCCTGCCACACTAAGTTCTGAGTACAGCAGTAGCTTCAAGAATCTGGTATCAGACATACAAACAATATGAGACGCAATGCTGTATATGTTGACTTGGGAGAAGACACTGCTAGCTGATCTCCTTTCTTACTTTGAGGGTCTGGTGGTAGTTCTCCAGTGGTTTAAGGTGTCAGTTATAGGTTGTCCAAGAAACCAAAGTCTTGTATTGGAAGTTGGCTAGGCAATCTGATAATTCAGACAGTGGAGGTGGTGAGAGGTGCGATTGTGAAGTACAGTTAAAGTAATTTTCTGAAACTCGTGCACCGTTTTAAAGTTTCAAGCTGCATTACACTCTCAGTTCTGGTCACAGCCAATTACTGAAAGGATTATCATCATCATCAAAGAAAAGGAATGAAACTAAAGGGAACCTTGGACATACATATAATACGAAGGGTCACAGAAAACCTCATTATAAAGCACTATTCCAACTTAAAAACCATGAATGCAGAGCAAGGAGCCTATATGTAACATTAAAGGTTATCAACACCAAATTCCCATCATTATTGTCCTGGGGGTCACCACTTGCCAGAAACCGAACTGGACCAGCTATATAAATACTGTAGGTTCAAAAGCAGGCTAGAGGCTGGGTATTTGGCAACAAGTAACTCATCTCCTGACTCCCCCAAAGCCTGCCCCCCGAACAAGCCAGAAGTTCGGAGTATGATGGAATTACTTTCCCGAATGACTACAGATCCAACAGCTCTTAAGGAACTCAACAAATCCAGGTCAAAGCAGCCTGTTTAATTGGTACCCTGCTCACCTTTTTAAACATTCATTTCCTTCACCACTGGCATCTGGTGGTAGCAATGTATACCATCTACAAGAAGCATTGCAGCAACAAGGCTCCTTCAACAACATCTTTCAAACCCATAACCACTGCCACCTTGAATAAAAATAGGAGACACATGGGAACACCAGCACCTACAAGTTCCACCTTCACATGGATATTTTGCTCTTCCTTTTGCTGGGCTAAAATCCTCCAACTCCCTCTCTAACAGCATTCTGGGTGGTACCCGTACCACATGAACTGCAGTAGTTCAAACATATGGCTCATTACCACCTTCTCAAGGGCATTCAGGGATGAGCAATAAAGGCTGGCTATGCCAGTAAGACCCACACCCCATGAATGAGTAAAGGTTTAAGACTAATCTCCAGAGGTAATTCTTCACACGCTGATGAATGTTTTGGGATTGTCTTCCAGGTAGGGGTAATGGAGGTAAACTAAATAATTTGGAGGCAGCTGGATATTGAGAGAAGAGCTTTGACCCCAATGTTAGGGCTCAACTCTATATTTATTTTTGAGGTAATTTATTCAAAGATGTGCCTTTAGCATTGGAATCAAACAATAGGAGAAAATTGGAAACCTCTACAATGAGGCGAATCGATTTCTCAGGTTTGTAATATTCCCAGTTTGTATTTTTGACATGACCTATTCAATTGGTGTGCTCACATGCACAGGATCCAATGATAATGAAATTATTTGACACCAGTAGAACTGAGAGTAGGACTTTACTCAAATAATTATTAGCCACCTTTGTACTCAAAACAGATGTTTTGCAAAACTCAACCCTTCAATTACATTGCCACTGTGATTAGGATCTGAAAAAACCTCAATATAAATGTTGTATGCATAATGGAATGACAGGTTTGTTGGAAAAGAAGTTGCACCTTTTATATCTATTTTTCAAAACAAACAACACTTTTCTACATTTTTCTTTAATAAAATAAATTCATAATTTTAAAAAGACAAAAATTAACATGGTGACAGTACACAAGTCTATGCAGGTTTGTAAAATGTGGACTCCTTCTCAAGAAAACGTCCCATTTTGTGCATTTTTCCATACAGCGTGAGCAACAGTCTGTCCAAAGTAGTGACCATCTTTTCTCTCCTCCTCGTTTGAGAAAGTACAGTGGTTCAGATGCGGAATGTGGAGAAGAAGTCACTGAATATCGTCATCATCAAACAGGTCTTCAAAATCTAGAGTTTAAACAGGAAGCACAATTAATATCTGCGAATCAAAATTTGCTATACTCTGCTTTTTTTCCCGCTCCCCCTCTACTTTCCTCATCTCTCCCTCCCCCAACAGTTATGTTCCCAGTGGGTCCACTCACAATAAAGATGAGAAAAACTGTAAGCCTTTTTCATATCTCTAAGAATTCAATTATCATTCCCAGTCCAAAAAGAAAAAAGCACATTTGATGATGCCCAAAGAACTTTCCATCAATGTCTGATTATTTTTCCTTCCCTTTGTCAGCAACAAGTGAAAACTGACAGAACATAAGGAAAATGTTTGTGCAGATCCCAGTCAGGAGTAGGATTTTGGCACAGAGGTTGAAGTCATGACGTAGGTTTGCTCCCCCCCCCCCGCTCCATTCATTATGACAGATCAAACTGCTCTTAATTCAGGCATCTGTCAAGCACCCCAGGTTAACTACAATAATAATAATCTTCATTGTCACAAGTAAGCTTACATTGACATTGCAATGAAGTTACTGTGCCTCGTCGCCACATTCCAGCGCCTGTTCGAGTGTACAGAGGAAGAATTCAGAATGTCCAAATTACCTAACACCAAGTCTTTCGAGACATGTGGGAGGAAACCGGAGCATCGGAAGAAAACCCTGGAAGAACACACGGGGAGAACGTGCAGATTTATGGGTAGCACGGTAGCATTGGGGCAGCACAGTAGCATAGTGGTTAGCGCAATTGCTTCACAGCTCCAGGGTCCCAGGTTGGATTCCCGGCTTGGGTCACTGTCTGTGCGGAATCTGCACGTTCTCCCCGTGTGTGCGTGGGTTTCCTCTGGGTGCTCCGGTTTCCTCCCACAGTCCAAAGATATGCAGGTTAGCTGGATTGGCCATGCTGAATTGCCCTTAGTGTCCAAAATTGCCCTTTGTGTTGGGTGGGGTTACTGGGTTATGGGGATAGGGTGGAGGTGTGGTCTTGGGTAGGGTGCTCTTTCCCAGAGCCGGTGCAGACTTGATGGGCCGAATGGTCTCCTTCTGCACTGTAAATTCTACGAAATTCCACACAGACAGTGACCCACGCCGGAATCAAACCTGGGACCCTGGAGCTGTGAAGAAACAGTGCTAACTACTGCTAACCACTGTGCTATCGCTCCACCTACAAGTTTGCTGCAAAGTGAAGCTTCTTCCCCTTTGACCCAACCATCATCATACTACACTATTGTGGCACCACTTCGACTTCCAACACCAGCCTCGAATTGGAATGTTCAATTAGTATCTCCCGTAACCATCTACAGCACTCCCAAGATCTGTGGGCTGCTCCAATTCTGGTCACTGGAACATTCCCGAATTTAATCACTTATCATTGGCGGATGTGTCTTTTGTTGCCTCAGTCCTCAGCTCTGCAATCTTCCCTAACATTCTTCATCCATCTAATCTTTCTCTCATCTTTTAAAATGCTCATTAAACCTATCTCTTTGACAATGTCCTAACATTTCCATATCTGGCTCACAGTCCTGTGAAGCACCTTGGGATGTTTTACTAGACCAAAAGGTGTAATTACAAGTTGTGTTGCTAAATTTGTGACAGCTTTGTGCCACAGACCCAAATTCAGGAATTAACAATTTTTAAGACCCTTCAAACTAATTTCTTACTAGGCCCTTGAGGGCAGGGAACCTAGGCCGTTGGAAAATCTTCCAAACGGTCCCTCACACAGAAATTGATCACCATGAATCAAATTTTTAACCTTCAGGCCATTGATTTTCTGTCTCACCGTTGAAACTTTTCAACCAATGGATTTTTTAGTAGACAAATTTAATTTGTACAAGTTCTTCATCATTTTTCTCCTCTAAGTAAGCTGTTTGCCACTAGGTACCTTCACAATAATGCTTCAGCCTCAAACTTAATCCAGAACCCCATCCTAGAAGAAGGCTCAATTCAAACTGCTTATTTTGGTCGAAGACTTTGAATAACATTGCTTTATAAAGAAACACCAAGGTCATTGTTAAGTGAGCTTGAAATTGACAGAGACCGGCCACATTACATTTCTATTACCTTCAGTTTTAGTATAGAAAAAGATAATAAAAGTCAGGATATACAATGCTGTAAAATTGTGTTGCCATATTGAGGTTTTGTTTAGGATGAACACTGGAATTGCACCCAAAAAACAAAATATTTTTATAAGGTTTGCCGTTTTGGTCATCTGGCTGTTGTTTGTTCAAGACATCAATTTTTGAATTCACAAGAGTTTTAAGGATGGTTTCGCTTACATTAGTCTCTACAATTTTGTTCTCATCACCATTCTAAATACTCTGTTCGAGTATACTCTGTTCGAAACACCAGCTGTTCGAAACGTTTTTCAGCAGACAGTACTTGGGGAAACAGAAACAGGCAAGACACCAATTTTGGCTAAATAAAACAAAACATTATAAAGCAGTAATAAAATTAACACTTTTATGATTCCGATAAATATGGATACTGTCCGTGTGGAGTTTGCTCATTCTCCCCGTGTCTTCAGGGGTGTCACCCCTACAACCCAAAAGGATGTGCAGGGTAGGTGGATTGGCCATGCTAAATTGCCCCTTAATTGGAAAAAACAAGAATTGGGTACTCTAAATTTTCTTTTAAATGATTCCGATAAATATTTACATTGTCGTGTTTCCAACACTTGTGGTTTGGTATTCTAACATTATTCGATCATCTAGAAAATTTGCAAATCTAGAAATGACTTGGACCCAAGCCACTGGAGGATACAGCATATTTCAACGCGATCTATGATCCTTTTTCAGATAATGCAATATAAGGCTGCAGCCACCATCTAATACATTTCCTTAATTTAGAAAGTTTAATGACTTAATGTTACGGGAGATTTTGGTGCTTTTCGATATCCACATTATATACTCTGACTCAGAGGAAATGCCTCTCTTCATTGCACCAACTGCACCAGCGTGCATTTCCCAAATTAGCTACTGAAGTCCCTAAGTGAGCTTTTCAAGTTAGTGCCAATCCGTGGGCTGTTTTGTACAGACGCCCGGGTGGGGCTACAAGGGAGCAGTGTGATAGCAGCACATTGTTAGACTGTGAACGCAAAAGCTAATAAGAAACATTTAGCCAAGGTCACCATCACATGCTGGCTTCTAAGGAACAAAATGAAACTGCCCCCACAATTCGACACCTCCACACTGGACACCTGCTTGTCAGAACAAGCCAAGTAGGGGACCTTAGCAATGCCTATAAATGCAGTCCAGTTCCTGAGCAAGAGGATGATTTGTCATAGCTAGATATATTAGGTGTATTTCTACTCTGCAAGATTCCGGACATTGTAAGATACTTAATTTCATAATTTCCATTATATTATTCAGAATGAATCAGTGATAAAAAATGTCAGACGCATTGAAGCTTTTCATCTTGTGATCCATGTCCGGAAAATTCAGCTCAGCTACCATTGGGACCTAACAAATTTCAAGCTAATTAAATGTAAATACAAGATAATATGATCAAGGAGATCACAAGTACTCACCCTGAAGTTATCTAAATGAGATTTGCAATGACCCCACTATCTTATTAACCTTGAATAGATTAAACCAAAACTTCAAATGAAAAGCAAACAGCCATTTGAGAGACTTTCTCATAACAATTTGGAAAGAAGCACACAAAAATATTTTATTTATTTTATTATTGTTTTGGTATGCACAGGCAGAGCAAGTATTACATTTCTATCCAGGAATGGCAAAGCATCTCGAGGAGCTGTAGGAAGATTATGTTCTATAGTTGCAACATTTACAGCACTCCCCACTAGAAACCCTTTTATTTGCTTCTTTATGTCAAGAGAAGTATAACAGAGTAGAGAATGTTGATGCCAGTATGTTGGAATCGACCAATTTGTAACCTTGGGCATTTGGATTTAAAACAAATGTTCCAAGTGGAGCACAATTGTGGGATGGATCCTTAAGAAAAAGGCTGTTTATTGTTATGTTACAGTACTCCAATCTGCAAGTAACTCTGTTTGAAAACTGCTCGTCAGGGAAAATAGTTAAATACAGAACAAAGGTTGTAACTTTGAGCTTGAAAGAAATTCATATCCACAGGAATCATATTGCCTACCAGGCTTTTCATTGCCTATTAAAGATTTTACAGTGATTCATCAGTTTTAATTATGGCCATGTCATTTCCTCTGTAAATCTGACATGTAAACTATGAATAATTGGAGCTGTAGCATTGATCACAAGTACCCAAAGTACAAATATCACCATGAGCATTAAAAATTGTGATTTTTTTGATAGAGTAAACATATAATCTGAAATCTTGTAACATGTGAATTTATGTGAATGCATCAATAATTTTTCATATGGTTTTCTGACACGATCAAGTACTGAGGGAACTCTTGAAAATGAATTGGTACACAATGTAGGTGTTAAAAGCAACATAATTCCTTCTTTTAATGTAAAATAATAGTGATTTATCAAGGTTACAATTGATCTGTGATAGTGTTGCCCCGTTCTACTAACCTGACTGACCTGCAACAATCACAGGACCATAAATTGTTCCTGGCATATTATTTTTAAAGAGCCTTCTGTGATCATGTGATAACTGTCTCCAATCACTTTTTTTTGTTCTTTTAAAATAAACGCAAAGTATCCAATTATTGTTTTTTGTAATTAAAGGGCAATTTAGTATGACGAATCCACCTATCCTGCACATATTTGGGTTATGGGGGGTGAGACCCATGCAGAAACGGGGAGAATGTGCAAACTCTACACAGACAATAAACCGGGGCCGGGACTGAACCCGGGTCCTCAGCGCCGTGAGGCAGCAGTGCTAACCACTACACCACTGTGACCCTAACTTTCCAATCACGTGCTTACGTCAACCAAAGCCTGCCAGAAAACTGCAAGTCATTATTGGCCAAAAACCAGTTTCTGACAGATCACTTCACTATTTGAAAATCTCCAAGGCTTTTCATTATATATAAACGCTATTCATTTTATTGATTATCACCCTAAAGAGTAACAGCCCTCAGAGAGGAAAGTCCTCCTTGTTTCGGTATTTTATGGAAGACCCTTTATTTTTGATCATGTGCATTCCTGATGAATGAAAATTTAATCATATATTATCTGATTAATAATAGTAATTTTTGTTCCATAATTTCCAAGTGTATTTTGTAAAGTCATGTAACTATAAATATTTCTATCACCCCAGTAGCAAGCCCAACATTGGCGAGGGTGAATGGATAATTAGGTTGTTTGAAATAATGCTTACATAAAGTTCATACTGAGATGGTTTATACCCAAGGTTTCAGAAATCAAGTGCGGAGCCCTTATTTGAGGAAAGATATAGTGGCATTGGAGGCAGTTCAGAGGAGGTTCACTAGGTTGATTCCAGAGATGAGGGGCTTGTTATATGAAGATAGATTGCACAGTTAGGCCTATATTCTCGCGCATTTACAAGAATGAGAGGAGATCAAATTGAGGTACACAAGATGATAAAAGGTATGGATAAAGTAGATGTGGAGTGGATATTTCCTCTTGTGGGGCAATCTAAAACGAGAGGTCATAGTTTTAGGATATGTTGGCAAATTTAAAACAGTTGAAGAGAAACTATTCTCCCAAAGGGTTGTAAATCTGTGGAATTCTCTACCCCAGAGTGCGGTGGATGCAGGGACAGTGAGTACATTTAGAGAGGGGTTAGACAACTTTTTAATTAGTAATGAATTGAAGGGTTATGGAGAACGAGCAGAATGGTGGAGTTAAGGCCAAGATCAAATGGAAGAGCAGACTCGATGGGCCAAATAGTCCAATTCTGCTCCCATATCTTATGAACTTATGAATTTAGGAGGAGCAGTCATAAGAGACTGAAGAAAGAACAATTATTTAAATAGGAATTTTGGCTGTATTCAACTCAGTTCCATTGAGAATACAACAGACATCATCAGGATATCTGAGACCAGCATGTGTGGCACTAACCTAAAGCTAAAAGATGACAACTACTGAAGAAGTATGAAGGATCAAATCATATAGTGTAGAAGGAGATCATTCAACCCATCATGTCTATGCTGGGTGTTTTGAGAGCTATTGAACTAGCCCCCTCCTGTGCTCTTTTCCCCATAGACCTGCAAATTTCTCCATTTCCAAAAACAAATCCAATTCCCTTTGGAAAGTTACAAATGAATCTCCTATCATATTTTCAACAGTGCATTCTAGATGATTACAGGCAACTTAATGAAGATGCACAATAAACTTAGAATTAGTGCATTGTCTGGGGGAAGACAGATTGTTCTGATGGAATAGTTAAGAGTTGTATGTAATTAGATGATCACCCAGGGTACAGAAAGAGCATGTTACTTGTTATATAAAGACATCCTTACATTATAGAACATAGAACATTACAGCGCAGTACAGGCCCTTCGACCCTCGATGTTGCGCCGTCCTATGAAACCCCTCTAAAGTCCCTCTACACTATTCCCTTATCGTCCATATGCCTATCCAATGACCATTTGAATGCATTTAGTGTTGGTGAGTCCACTACTGTTGCAGGCAGGGCATTCCACGCCCTTACTACTCTCTGAGTAAAGAACCTACCTCTGACATCTGTCCTATATCTATCTCCCCTCAATTTAAAGCTATGTCCCCTCCTGCTGGACATCACCATCCGAGGATAAAGGCTCTCAATGTCCACCCTATCTAATTCTCTGATCATCTTGTATACCTCAATTAAGTCACTTCTTAACCTTCTCTCTAACATAAACAGCCTCAAGTCCTTCAGCCTTTCCTCATACGATCTCCCCTCCATACCAGGCAACATCCTTGTAAATCTCCTCAGTATAAATCTCCTCAGTACCCTTGCCAATGCTCCACATCCTTCCTATAATGTGGCAACCAGAACTGCACGCAATACTCCAACTGCAACATGACCTCATAGCTCTGAAACCTTTTCCCATCAACCACCACCCTTTGTCTTCTATCAGCTAGCCAATTTCTGATCCAAACTGCTAAATCACCCTGAATCCCATGCCTCGGTATTTTCTGCAATAGCCTACCGTGGGGAACCTTATCAAACGCTTTACTGAAATCCATATACACCACATCAACTGCATCAAACACATATTTTAATCTTCAAAATTACCCATGTTATGATAAGTTAAGGCTGTGATAATAGGATTCTGAATAGTCTTCCTATGTTAAATCAAACGTAGTTTGTGTTTTAGCAAATTACATCCATATTTTGTTTGTGAAATTGCACTGCCATGTCTAGTATTCTGGACTATAGATGCAGTGTAACATTGTAGTTATAGTACATTTAACTTTGTCCTTTTCAATCTTCAATATTTTGGGTTAAGTGGAGTTAAATGTGCCTGCTTAATTGGTTTACGTGGCAAGAATGAACTTAAGCACTTGACAGGTAAAGTCTTGATATAAAACTAAATCCTAATCTACTATTCTTATGACTATTTAAAGGCTCTGCTTCGAATGGGCTTGGTGGGGAGGGCGGAGGGATAACTTCACCCAGTTTCCCACAGATCATGAGCACTGACACATAACTGGTACTCAAAGCATATCAGTAAAACATCAAAGTACTGTATGAACACAATGCAAACGCAATGATTTTGTCATGTAAGTTTGACTCAGTTTTAGACGTTTTATACAGAGAGCTCAGATGTAGCAAGAGAAAGAAATGTTACGGGGGAGTTCATTAGGGGCTGTTTAGCACACTGGGTTAAATCGCTGGCTTTTAAAGCAGATCAAGGCAGGCCAGCAGCACGGTTCGATTCCCGTACTAGCCTCCCCGAACAGGCGCCGGAATGTGGCGACTAGGGGCTTTTCACAGTAACTTCATTGAAGCCTACTCGTGACAATAAGCGATTTTCATTTTTCATTTCATTTTTCATTATGTTTTGGTGTTGGGGGGCCGGGGGGGGGGGGGGGGGGGGGGGGGGGGGGGGGGGTTGTTAAGTGCTCAGCAGATTAAGTTCTACTCAGCACATTGCCACGTATCTAGCCTTGGGGTACCAGATTTGGGAAATGGGTGCCCGATATCTAGCAGACCTTCATCAAATATACACAATGTATATTTGAAACACAAATTCTTTAAATCGTCAGATCCTAAATCAGTCTTAACTCCTTTTCCAGTGCACAAATTCTTGACTACAACTAACAACAGCTGCCCCCTAGCTGTATGCAATGCTAACAGCAGCGAAACATCCCAGCTCATAGTTGCACTGAGAAACTATCCCACCGGTCCATTGTGCACAGTGATTGTTCAAACAAAAAGTGCCATTTGATGGAAAATAACACAAAAAGCAAATTCCATTGATCAGCCAGGAAATCAAAATAAATATTAAAAGGTCACTCTGTAGACATTAATAAGTTTTACTTCTCTTTCAGTTGGCCGTTATTTTTACTGTAGACATTTTATAAAAATATTTTATATTCTTTTAAATAAGGTACTGACAGGGGTAAATGACTCACTCTTTAAAAGGGCTGATTTGTAAGCAATGTAAGACTATTCAGATAACTTCACCTGAAGTTTTGTTCTTGTACTTTCTGCAATTGTTACATTTCCCGTCAAAACAGATGATGGGAGTGGAAAAAGCAATAACTCAGATTAAAAATGATCAACTTGAATCCAATTTTTGCAATAATCCTGGGCAGCACAAACTAGATTTTGAAGTATAGAAAAGTGGAAAACATGAAGAAGATTTCGCGCAAGAATTATGATGACAGAGGATTTGAGAAAAGATGAAACAGATGACAAAACGCTGAAAACAAAGAAAATGATTTATGTAACTGAAGAATCATTTCTTCAGCAGATCAAAACTGTTGGAGCTAGATCTCAAGAACCAAATGCAATGCGTGACAAGTATTAGAGCTATATAGCTCTATCTAGAGGACACATTAGTGCGTATGGTAGGTAGAAAGTGTCTCTGAAGAATGAAAATGAATCCCTCAAGACAATTTGGAACAAAGGAACAAGAAGAAGCCTTTCAGCTCCTTGAACCTGTTCCTCCATTCAATAAGATCATGGCTGATCTACTAACGAATTCTATATACCCGCATTCTTTAAATCTACACAATAGCAAGACACTGCTGGTGAAGGGCAGTTACGACCTGAAACGTTAAATGTTTTACTCTACAGATTCTATCCAAACTAAGTATTTCCACCGGTTTACGTTTCTTTTCCTTTAAACTCGAGACTGATAGATTTTTGTTCATCAAAAGTATTAAACATAACAACTGATCTAACATCAAGTTACGTTTGTGGGAGAGCTCAAACCTCAGCACCTTTTGCATGTAAAGATGTTGCCTAATTAAAACAGAGATTACTCAGACAGCCACTATAAGTTTGTAATAAAAAGGCTGAGTGCTTGAAATAGTCCAAGAAGCTTTTTAAATTTAGAGTGTCCAATAACTGTTTTTCCAATTAAAGGACAATTTAGCATGGCCAATTCACTTGGCTGGGCATCTTTTTGGGTTGTGGGGGTGAGACCCACACAGACACAGGAAAAATGGTCAAACTCCACACAGACAGTGACCAGGGGGCAGGATCAAACCCCAGTCCTCAGCAATGTGAGGCAACAGTGCTAACCGCTGTGCTACCATGCTGCCTAAGTAGTCTAAGTTACTGAAGAATACCTCACCATTAAAGAAATCTGCATGGACTGCTTTCTCATTAGCTGCAAGATCCATTAGAAGTCCTGAACTTCCCCCTGCCTGAAAAATAAACAAAAAGACTCCAGTTATTTAAAGATATTTTATGGGGTTCAAAGAGTGTTAAGCATTTGATCTTCGAAAAGTAGCGAAGCCTACATTCTCTCAATGAATTATAAATAATGATTAACAATATATAGAACTCCAGATTTAATCATCAGTTTTCACTGAGCTAGTTGAACTAAACAGTGGCAGCAATAGAAAGCTATAAATTAACAAAAAGAAGAAAAAAAAATTCAGTCATGGTTTCTCCTCCTGAGTTCCCTTGGAAAGTACCCATTGGGTGAGGACTAGGGATTGGCCAGGCTATGTTGAGCTCATGATCAATCTGTGAAAACACCCTGTCTAGACTCACATGAAGAATATCCTTTTGAGCAACGCACTGGAGTACTGCTTGTAGAATCAGATTCTAGTATAATTTGTTGCCTTACTGCAAGTGAAACATTAAAATATGAAAAATAATACTCAAATATAGGAAACAACTCTGAAGAATAATAGGTGCTAGACTTAACATTGCAGAACAGCAAATTCCTGACTTTGTTATTGCATTGCAAGCATTGAAAAGACGGTGTTCACCTATATTCTTATAGTAGAAAACAGACTGTGCACCTGTTGAGTTGGGAGTAAGGAGAGAAAATATAAAATAACCTTCAACAATCCATAAGTGTAGAAAAACATGCATAACACTAACTTGCATTTATTTCCTTATTCTTTCATGGAATGTGGGCAGAATTTGTTGCTCACCTCTAACTGCCCTTCAACTAAATGGCTTTTAGGCAACTTCAGACGGCAATTAAAAGGCATCCACATTGTCATGTGTCTGGAATCACATGTAGGCCAGACCAGGTAAGGATGGACTTTCCTTCCCTAAAGGACATTTATGAACCAGATGGGTTTCTACAACAATCGATAATCGTTGCCTTGGTCACCATTACTGAGACAAGCTTTTAATTCCAGATTTATCAATTGAATTTAAATTCCACCAGCTGCCACGGTGGGATTTTAACTCATGCCGCCCCGAGCATTAGCCTGAACCTCTGGGCTACTAGTTCAGTAATATTACCCTGAGGGCACTATCTTCCCCTTAATATCCCAATAAATTCTAAAGTGCTTTTACTTTAATAAAATGTCACAAGGTGCTTTACAGAAGTGTTATGTAGTAACATTTCACACCAAACTGCAAATGGACCTTCGGACAGATGACCATCAACAGCCCCCCACGATTCTAGCCTTGCATATTGAGTGAATGAGAACGAAGAAGTGTAGTATCAATAACAAATAAATATTTATGTTGATTTAAAAGCCAAGGAAAGAAGAAAGATCATGAATATCAAAAGATAATCGTGCCAGGAGCTAATTTGCAAAACCTTTGGCAAAAGAAAGTACAAGAATTGGAAGTTTCACTGCAAGAGGGACAAGAATAGGCCATTCATCCCCTCGAGTCTGTTCAGTTATTCAATTTAATCATGGTCGATCTGCAACACAATGCCATTTATCTATAGTTTGTCTGTATCCCTTGATTCCCTTAACTGACAGAAATCTATAAATCTCAGATTTGAAAACTCCAACTGGCTCAGCATCCAGACTTTTGATGGATCCTTTCCGCATTCGTAAATAACCTGCCTCTAATTTTAAAATTGTGCTCCTTTGTTCTTTATTCTCCAGAGGAAATAATTGTTGGGTATGTATTCTATGGAATCCATTATCATTGTATGCAATGTAGCAAATGTATGCAATTTGGTCTCATAATTTATAACTTTCAGCTCTAAGCATTTTGCACTATACCTTCACCAAGGCTTGTACCCTCATCCTCAGGTACAATGCCCAGAACGGAACACAGGACTCCAGATGGCATGCAATCAAAGCTCTGCATAACTGAAACATGACTTCTTCCCTTTGACTTAGCCCCACGGCACCACCGTCTCTTGACCCTTCCACTACTTCTGACTTGCTGCACTACTTATGCAACATCTAGTTTTGGTTGAACAGATATCTCCTCAAACTAAAAACACTGGGAAAACCAAAGTTATCGTCTTCAGTTCCTGACACAAAATCTATTCGCCAGCCACTGACTTAACCTCTCTGTCTACAACTCTCTAAGAATAAATCAGGGCAGCACGGTGGCACAGTGGTTAGCATTGCTGCCTATGGCGCTGAGGACCCGGGTTCGAATCCCGGCCCTGGGTTACTGTCCGTGCGGAGCTTGCACATTCTCCCCGTGTCTGCGTGGGTTCGCCCCCACAAACCAAAGATGTGCAGGTTAGGTGAAATGGCCACGCTAAATTGCCCCTTAATTGGAAAAAATAATTGGGTACTCTAAATTTATAAAAATTTAAAAATAGAATAAAACTGTTTGCAACCTTAGCTTCCTATCTAACCCCAAAATAATCCAATCGCTCATCTGCCCCACCACCAAGAGCACCTACTTCCACCTTAGTTTCTTGCCTGTTCCATCCAGTTTCAAGTTCATCTGACTGTTGATTCAAATGTTGTATCTTCTGGTCATTGATGTCCCACCCTCCTTGAGCTCATCCAAAATTCTGCTTCCCATGTCCTAATTCACATTAAGCCCCATTCACCCCATTACCTCTGCATTCGCTGACCTACATTCCCCGATTGAGCGACGCTTCAAATTTTGAAACTCTTCTTTTTATGTTCAAATCCCTCTCCCAACCTCTGTAGATTCTCTCAGCTCCACAACCAGCGCGATCAACTCTTGTGGAGAACGTTAAGGGGCAGTGTGCCATGGGGGGGGGGGGGGGGGGGTCTGTGGGAGCTTTGGGAGCGGGTGGGAGGGTTGCCCAGGCTGAGAGTGCAATGCAAACCCAAGGAAATCTGGCACTCCGTGTGGACCCAACTTAAACGACCCAATTATGGGACGAACAGCGTCCTGGCACCGAACAAACCTGGAAAAGGGTCCAGCGGACTTGGATATATTTATTTATATATATATATATATATATGGGGCGGTTGGTTCACCTTCCCCTCCAACCCTGCGAGATCTCTGCACTGCTCTAATTCTGGCCTCTTGTGCATCCCCGATTTTAATCACTTCACCATTGCGAGCTATGCCTTCAAATACCTGGGGCGAGATTCTCCGCAAATGTGGAGAATCGTAAAGGTTGCTGTGGGACAGGCCGTGACCCACGGCAGCCTTCACGGCCACTTCCGGGGCCGATTCTCCCCCCCGGGCGGGGCTAGGAGCGCGGCCCCGTGCGTCACGGCCTTGACGGCGGTCGTCAAAGCTGCACATCAAGCATCACGCCGGCTGACGCGGCCGATGACATCAGCCGCGCACGACCAGGTTGGACAACACCAACCCGCGCATGCGCAGATGGCGTCTTTCTCCTCAGCCGCCCGGCAAGACGTGGCTACTTGATCTTGCCGGGCGGCGGAGGGGAAAGAGTGCGTCAGTTTTGGACGCTGGCCCGACGATCGGTGGGCACCGATCGCAGGCCTATCCCCTCCCGAGCACAGTCGTGTTGCTCCCATGCCAATCAGGCCCCCAGATGCCCCAAACGGGCATCTGGCACCCGTTTCACGACAGCAGCGAGGTGTGTTTGCTGCCGTGGTGAAACGGTCGTGAAGGCCTGGCCACTCGGCCCATCGGCCTTGGAGAATCGTTTTTTACGGCGAGCGGCAATTCGTCGCGTGGGTCGGGCGTTGGGGGGGGGGGGGGGGAATAGCAGGAGGGCGTGAAAAATGTCAGGAGGCCCTCCCCTATTCTCCGACCCGGCGTTGGGGGCGGAGAATCGCACCCCTGGTCTCCCTCTCTCTCCCTCCCTCCCTCTTCACCCGCTCGCCTCTCCTCCTATCCCTCTGCCTTGGCCCACGATTAAATTATCTCCTATAGCATCCCCGCGACACCTGGGGAAGGTTGTACTACGTTCAGGGCGCTAGAAGAATGCAGATTCTTGGCCCTGGCCCTGCTCTCCGACAGACCTCGTCCAGATCCACGTACGGCCCCGCGCCCTCCGGGAACATCTCGTCCACCGCCGGCTTCATTGTGACTGGAATTTTCTGTCCCAGACCGTCTCCCGTCTCCGAGTCCCGGACTCAAAAACAGTCGGACCTTCCGGTGTCCCGCACTCGTTCCGGTCCGCAGGAAACCAGCCCCCCGAATAAAAGAGCCGCTCTGCACCTGTAGAGGAAACACCAGCAGGTTCTGTGGGCTCGTTTGTTAGTTACATTTCTGCACATACACATCTCTTTATAAACATTATGTACATCATATATATATATCTCGATGTGCGCTTTAGTAACATTTTTCTGTAAATATAATTTAACAGCAGCATTTGAAACGTTTTTGCTGATAACTAAATACAAATCTGAACATAATGCATTTGGGGAGCTTTGTTAAGCAAAAAAGATAACTCCTCAAAATAAGCAAACTTATAAAAATAGAAGATGTTTGCAAACCCTGTCACCCCTGTTCCTCCTTCAGTTTTTGTTCATAATTTAGCAACGTCAAGCAAAGGGCATGGACACTAAATTCAATGATACAGTAATTTGCAAAGTATATCACTGCATGACAAATTGTGCGAGTGAGAGTTGTGTCTTCATCTCACCAGATGTAGCTGCCTCAAAAATAGATGCACTCGAGGAGCCAGATGTTTTAATCATTGTACATTTAAATTTGTGTTTAATTGTTTAAATTTGAAAAAAGCTTCAAAAATAACTTTTGGTGCAAAAACCAGCAATGACAAAAGGTTTGTGCAGGGGTTCAAATTAATGCTAGAAGAAGATTTGCAAAGGTGCTCCGTTCACATCTTCTTTATTGTTTTCATGGGGTGGGGATGTCACTGGCAAGGGCAGCACTTGTTGCCCATTCATTGGAGTCAAACACTGTGGATCTGGCTTCACATGTAGGCCAGACCAGGTGAGGATGGCAGATTTACTTCTCTGAAGGACATTAGTGAACCAGATGGGTTTTGATGGAACCATCAATTCACTAGACACGTGCTTTAAGATATGAACAGTGGTTTTAATCTACTTACAACCGAGCCAGCCTGTTCCACGTCGAACTCTCGATGAACTCTGAGCATTGGCATTTATACGGCAGTCCAGGGGGAGGAGTCATGGGTGCAGCCCTGTACAAACTCCTAAGCATTCCCAGAGCTACTTCCCCTAGTGGTCAGGCAACGCAACTGCGCTTACAAATGCATGGTCTCAGGTATATACAATACAGTGTGAAATACGGAGTTACATTCACCACATTCACCCCTACAAAAAAATCAGGTCCGGCAGGGGTGGTGGTTCATAAATTGAGTCTGTCCGGTGGTCGGACTGTCCGCTGCAATCTGCGGAGCACCGGGGTTGCAGCCTCTTGCGGTGGCTGGACGGGTGTTGTGGGTTGGGGTACGATGGCGGACTCCAGGGAAGATTTCGTCCGAGCTCCATACCCGTCTGGTTCGACTGGGGACTGAGGGCGCTGGGGGTTAGCCGGTGCGGGCACGCGGAACAAGTGGAGCGAGCTAGTGGGCTCGGGAGCGCGAGGGGGTGGCTGGGTTGCGCGGAACCGATGCAGCGAGCTAGTGGGCCCAGGAGCCCGAGGGGGTGGCAGGATGGGGTGTAGGGTGAGGGGTGCATCTGTAGTGATAGAGGGGTTGCTGGACCCGGCGGGTGCAAGGTCCCGGAGGGATACGGTGTCCTGACGGCCGTCGGGGAACTCGACGAAGGCGTACTGGGGGTTGGAGTGAAGCAGGCGCACCTTCTCACCAAGGGGGTCGGTTTTGTGCGCCCTGACGTGCTTCCTCAGGAGTACAGGGCCCGGTGTCTTCAGCCATGCCGGGAGTGAGACCCCCGTGGTAGTGCCCCTGGAACAAATGAAGAGCCTCTCGTGAGGGGTCTGATTGGTCGCTGTGCATAAGAGGGATCTAACAGCGTGGAGCACATCTGGGAGGACTTCCTGCCAATGGGAGACTTGGAGATTCCTGGACCGGAGGGTCAGTAGGACGGTCTTCCAGACCGTCGCATTCTCCCTCTCCACCTGCCCGTTCCCCCTGGGGTTGTAGCTGATAGTCCTGTTCAAGGCGATGCCCTTGTCGAGCAGGTACTGACGCAGCTCGTCGCTCATGAAGGACGCACCCCGGTCGCTGTGCACATAGCTGGGGAAACCAAACAGGGTGAAGATACTATGCAGGACTCTAATGACTGTGTGGGAGGTCATGTCGGGGCACGGAATAGCAAATGGGAAGCGGGAGAACTCATCTATGACGTTTAAGAAGTAAACGCTCCTGTTAGTTGAGGGGAGTGGCCCTTTGAAATCGACCGTGAGGCGTTCAAAGGGCCTAGAAGCCTTGACCAGGTGGGCCCTGTCTGGTCTAAAAAAAGTGCGGTTTGTACTCCGCACAGATCGGGCAGTCTCTGGTGACGGCTTTTACCTCCTCAGTGGAGAAAGGCAGATTTTGGGCTTTGATGTAGTGGGCGAGCCGGTTGACCCCCAGGTGGCAGAGGTCGTTGTGGATGATTTTCAGGCGATCGATCTGCGCGCTGCACACGTCCCGCGGGATAGGGCACCTGGGGGCTCGTTGAGCTTCCCCGGTCGATACTTAATATCGTAGCTATAGGTGGAGTGTTCGATCCTCCACCGCAGGATTTTATCGTTTTTAATCTTGCCCCTTTGCGAGTTGTCAAACATGAAGGCAACCAATCTTTGGTCGGTGATAAGGGTGAACCTCCTACCTGTGAGGTAGTGCCTCCAGTGACGAATAGCCTCCACAATGGCTTGTGCTTCTTTTTCGACTGCCGAGTGTCGGAGTTCCGAAGCGGAGAGGGTACGGGAGAAGAATGTGACTGGTCTCCCTGCCTGATTTAATGTGGCTGCAAGAGCTACCTCTGAGGCGTTGCTCTCAACCTGAAAGGGGGTGGATTCATCCACCGCCCACATGGCCGCTTTGGCGATGTCCTCCTTGATGCAGTTGAAGGCCTGGCGCGCCTCAGCTGACAGGGGAAATCGTGTGGCCTTAAAGAGTGGGCGGGCTTTGTCCGCATATTGAGGGACCCACTGGGCGTAATACGAAAAGAATCCCAAGCACCATTTGAAGGCCTTGGGATAGTGAGGGAGAGGGAGTTCTAAGAGGGGGCGCATATGGTCCTGGTCGGGATCCAGGACTCCGTTTTCCACGACATAGCCGAGGACGGCTAGTCTGGTCATGCGGAAAATGCATTTCTCCTTGTTATAGGTGAGGTTTAGTGTCTGAGCCGTCTGGAGAAAACGGTAGAGGTTGGGGTCGTGGTCCTGCTGATCATAGCCGTAGAAGGTAACGTTATCCAAGCACGGGAACGTGGCCCGCAGCCTGTACTGGTCCACCAATCGGTCCATTGCTCATTGGAACACCAAAACCCCATTAGTGACGCCGAAGGAACCTGGAGGAAATGGAAGAGGCGGCCATCGGCCTCGAATGCCGTGTATTGGCGGTCCTCCAGGCGGATTGGGAGCTGGTGGTATGCAGACTTCAGATCCACCGTGGAGAAAATACGATACTGGGTTATCTGATTCACCATGTCTGCAATCCTGGGGAGGGGGTACGCATCGAGGAGCGTAAACCTATTAATGGCCTGACTATAGTCTACGACCATGCTGAAAATTTCCCCGGTCTTGACAACCACCACCTGAGCTCTCCAGGGGCTGTTGTTGGCCTCTATAATCCCCTCACTGAGGAGCCTTCGGACCTCCGACCGGATGAACACCCTATCCTGCAGGCTGTACCGCCTGCTGCAAGTGGCTACGGGTTTACAGTCCGGGGTGAGGTTGGCAAAGAGAGGAGGGGGGGGAGATTCGCAACATGACTAGGCTGCAGATAGTGAGTGGGGGTAGGGGTCCGCCGAAACTGAGGGTGAGATTCTTGAGATTACACTGGAAATCAATGCCTAATAAGAGTGGGGCGCAGAGTTCGGGCAGAACGTAGAGCTGGAATTTGGCATAGCTAGCGCCTTGGATTGTGAGCGTCGCAGGGGTGCACCCTTGGATCTGGACAGAGTGGGAGCCCGAAGCGAGGGAGATAGTTTGCCTGCATGGGGAAAACGGGGAGCGAACAGCGTCTTACCAGATCTGGGTGTATGAAGCTCTCAGTGCTCCCGGAGTCGAAAAGGCACGGCGTGCTGTACCCATTAATTTGGACCGTCGCCATCGAGTTTCGCAGATGCTTCGTGCGCGATTGGTCCAGAGTGACTGCGCTGAGTTGCGGGTCGTCGGCGGCTCGATCAGCTGTGCTGGAGTGGCCCCGTGATGACTGCCGTCTGAGTTCGTAGTCGTCGAGGTGAGTTTCAGAGTTTGAAGGGGATGGATCCCAAGATGGCCGCCCCCATGAGTCGCACATGGCCGGCCGCATGGAGGAGGATTGCCAAGATGGCTGCCCCATGAGTCGCACATGGCCGGCCGCATGGAGGAGGATTGCCAAGATGGCCGCCCCCATGAGTCGCACATGTCGGGTGGGGGCAGAGTCGACATACAGGCTGCAGCATTTCGGGGCCTGCGGGCCTGTGAATTCAGGGAACGAGTGCTTTGAGCCATGGGAGGGTTAGAGGCTGGGTCTTTCTTCGCCAGACACACTCTGGCATAGTGTCCTTTTCGCCCGCAGCTGCTGCAGGTCGCGTTGCGGGCCGGGCAGTGCTGCCGCGAGTGCTGATTCTGGCCGCAAAAGTGGCAGGCTGGGGCAGCATTGTGGCTGGGCGGCCACACGGCGCTGGACTGGGTGAGTCGCTGATCGAGGGCCCATGACGGGGTCGCGGGATCCGCAGGGAACGAGGTGAGGCTGCGGAAGGAGACCTCCATAGTGGTAGCAAGTTCAACAGTCGCTTCAAGATTTAGGGCCCCATTTTCCAGCAGTTGTTGATGCACGTAATTTGACCTAAGGCCCGCAACAAAGGCATCGCGTACAGCAAGTTATGTTCTGCCGCGGTAACCGCCTGGTAATTACAGTCACTAGATAAAGTTTTAAGCTCTCTCAGGAATTCTGCGAGCAATTCCGTAGGCCGCTGGCAGCGAGTAGTAAACAAGCGTCGCACGTAGACCTCATTTACAGGCCTTACATACATTTTGTTGAGTAGCACTAGGGCTTCAGTATACGAACCGGCGCAGTTTATTTGAGTAGAGATTCTGTGGCTCACCCTCGCGTGCAGTAGGCTCAGTTTCTGCTCCTCTGTTGTTTCGGCTGTGCTGGCTTCCGCCAGGTAGGCTTTAAAACACTGCAGCCAATGAGAAAAAAATTATTTTGCCTCTGCATCCTGCGGGTCGAGTTCCAGTCGCTCAGGCTTGAGGGCTGATTCCATGATTCATCCTGACTGTTTCTTAAGTAGATTAAATTGATGGAACCATCAATTCACTAGACATGTGCTTTAAGATATGAACAGTGGTTTTAATCTACTGACAACAGAACCAGCCTGTTCCGCGTTGAACTCTCCATGAACGACTGGCTCTGAGCATTGGTATTTATACAGCAGTCCGGGGGAGGAGTCGTGGGCGGAGCCAAGGGTGGAGCCCTGTACAAACTCCTAAGCATTCCCAGCGCTACTCTCCCTAGTGGTCGGGCAACGCAACTGCGCTTACAAATGCATGGTCTCATGTATATACAATACAGTGTGAATTACGAAGTTACATTCACCACAGGTTTTTACGACAATCAATGATAGTTTCATGGTTAGCATTACAGAGACTAGCTTTATGTTCCAGATTTGTCTAATTTAACTCAAATTCTACCAGCTGCCAAGGTGGGATTTGAACCCGTCCCCAGAGCATTAACCTGGGCTTCTCGATCACTCGTCCAGTGATATTATGTCATTATGCTACTGTGTCCCATTCATGGGGAAAACTATGGCTTCATTAAAATAAGCCAATAGACACAGTCACTTGATAGTACTGTGGCGCTAACAATTGCACACAAAAGACTCGATAAGGTACAAGAGAGGCTTTATTACAGTGAGATGCTATTCCTCCGGCTGCAGCTGTAGAATGGCATCTCAGGGAAACTTATGAATATTTACACTGCTCCCTGGGGGCGTAGCTAGCCAGCAGGGGCTTACCAGCAAACCTGTAATACAGACACTGTCATACATCCCCTAAGGCAAACACACACATATATACAGTGGTAGAGATCACCACAAGTACAAAACCTAAATTTTGCTGAAAAGAAAAATGTATTGCTGAAGTCTTGCACTGAACAGGCCAAATTTCAAACAATCATCACAATTTACATCAGAGTAGAAAAGGATGCTGTTTGGGTGAGGTGCTACCATGGAGAAAGCAACAGGAAGCTATGGGTGGAATTCTCTGTTTTTGAGATGAAATACAGGGACAGGTGACTCTGCTGCCATCTTTCCCGCTGGCCAGAATAGCAGGATCCAAGCCAGATTCTGCACGTCGGACCTTGTTAATTATGCACAGGTAAATTCACCTTAGAATCACCTGGCAGGCTGGCAGCTAATTAATCTGCCCACCATCAGGTGGGTTTGAAGGTCCAGCACACTCATATCACTCTCTCCAGTGCATCTTCTTCACCACACTGTGCAGGACATCAGCAACCCAGAGGGAAAAGGCTAGCAACCTCAAAAAGAAAAACCTCGATTCGACACCTTCTCCCTCTTCCCCCTGAGCCCATCACCTGTGAGCAGCCTTGCTCCGCTTGGACCTCTACCTGTTGCAAGTAAACTATTTTTTAGCCCTTTGACCCCCTTGTTTGTGAGCTTTTCAAGCAGCTTGTTGGGGGTCCAGCTTCCCTCCCCTTGGCCTTCCCTCTGCCTTCCATTGTTTGTCTTCTTCATCTATCTCCTTGCCCCTCTGCATACCTTTGCAAGCCCTTGCCTTTTCTGACCCCTACCTTCTACAGCCCTCCTTCTTCCACATTGCCCCCTTGTCTTTGGTAGGCCACTTCCCCCCCCCCCCCACCCCCCCCTCGTCAAGTTGCACTCCACCCCGGATTGAACGTCCAACTTTAGTTGCAGTGGCTGCATGAATCATGCGGTCCAGATAGACACTGTTGTGTGGCACAAGACAGAAAGGAGATCCCTATATTCCTCAACCCCAGACGCAGTATTGATCCGAGACGGTGGCAGAGGAGGGCCCCCGGGTCTAGTAGCACATTGAAGACCAACTTGGCGCGGGGATGGAAGCAGGAACCTGTCTGTCCTGGCACAGTGTCGAACAGTGCATCAGGAGCAGCGCAGCACTATGGCAGCAAGGTTTTGTTGCACTCACCTTAAAGTCGTGTGAACTGAGGACTGCCTTGTGTCCAGGGTGCCAGTCTGGCAGTGCCCAGATGCCAATGGGAGTGCCAGGGTGCCACCTTGGCCTATCCCCGACCACCCAAGGCTCTCCAATAGCTTGGGAGACCCCCCCACGTGGTGCCGTTATGACTGGTCCATGTGGACCAGAACTAAAAGGTTCCCTGGCGAGGTCTCCCAGACAGAACCGGTGAGTCCCAGGCACCGGGTGAATCCAGCGTACGGCTGATTTGAAAATTCAGATTCCGATCTCACCCAGCAAGGGTGAGATCCAGATCGTGCCAGATGGAGCGAGTCGGGTGACTTGCACAAGGTTTCATGTCTAGCGCGGAGCCTGATTTGGGGCGCGCATGCAATTCCCTGCGATTCCTACCGGGCGCAATGGAATCCTTGAATCGGGCCCCATATTTTTCGGTATCGGGAAGATGACATTTTTTCCCTCCTGTCAGTCATGTAATGTGTTGTCTCGTTACATTTGCTGTATTGCAGCAACAGAAGAATCACAACAATCGTGAGGGTGAGATACAAGTCGTTCCACACACCCCGCACCCGCCAAATCCCAGATTTTCCATGAAGAATGCCATGAATGACATTCCAATCTTTCAATATGATTAGATACAGAAATTTGATACGCAAAGTGATAAATAATGACACAAATGCTGATGAAGAATCACTTAAAGACAACTTATTCACTTCAACGAGTTTCAGTCTTTAATATGTTTGTTCACTAATATAATATGCAGACAACTATAGACACTCAGATTCACTGCACAGACAGACATGTTGAATAAATTTGTTCTCAACTAGGCTTCCAGACAAAACGCAGACTATGGGTTTGTGGACTTCACTCAGTAAAATGTCCTATGAATGCATGATATTCAACCATGCTAGCTTTTCCCTTGTATTCTCACTGCAAGATTCATAATATCAATGCCAAAACTAACAACCAAATGAAACAAAATCTGTGTTTCAGTCTCACTACCTCGCAAGATCTCAAATACTTTGGCCCTTTTCATTGCTGTTTCATTACCATAGCAACGGGTGAAAGTCAATGGCTGAGGTAACCACAGAGTTTATGTTTGCAATAAAGAGGAACTTTGAAAGAAAACTTAGAAAAATAAAACTTCTACAGATTAGAAGGGAAACTACCTCCCCGTGTAAGTATATGGGCCTGATTTTCCTCTGCAATGCACTGTGAATTTGTTTATTTTCTGGATGCAAGGTAAAGGAGAAAGAAGCAGAGGTCTTTTATATAATTTATCATCCCTGGACATTTATAGAGCTCTCTCACCAAGGACAGAGTTGCCTGGTGTTGTGATCCCAGTTGATGTTATATTTGGATGGGAAGATCTGGATGGGAAGATCCCAGGATAGAACCCTGGCTCGAAAGGCTGTAACTTCTACTTTTCTTTGTAAAACGTAGAGGAACAGAGTGATAAGGTGCTGATAAGTTTTAACAACAAGAAAAAAAGATTTATTTAACATGAAAAAATTGGATGACAATACTCTTTTACTCCCCCGTTAATTTAACAATTCCACACAGGTTTTGGGATTAATACGGATGACAAAGGGCAGCTTAAGATCAGATGGTCTCATTAACACATAAAGTCCCTTTTAAGCACACAAGATGACTGTGGTAAGACACACTCCTCTCTGAACCCAAGTGAATGTCTATGGATTTCTCCTCAAGATGCCCCCAGATGATTTTTACACCGTGAGCTACCTTGTCTCACTGAACTCCGCCTTCCACAAGAGTGATTTCAAATTCTGCTTTCTAAAGTCAGACTTTCAAATCTTCTTTTAGATTATGCTATCCCTCTGCTGCTTCCATCAAGGTTCACTTTAAGGTTGTAGTCCTTTCCCTTCAGGTTTCCTTTGTCTTAAAGGCTTTTACACAAACTCCGAGGTCCAGCCACCTATTTTCACAATTATTTTAAATAATGTATCCTAAAAAGTACTACCGCAGATATCTTTCTGGCCCCTCACGACCAGTGCATTTCAACTCTCTGTAACTTTACTGAACAGTAATCTGTTCTGGCCCCCAGTTTCCTCTGTTCTATTAACTCCCAATTTCCTGGAAATTTCCTTAATTTCTCCAATTTCTTTAACAAACTGGACTTTAGATTTGCGGCATCTATTTTTTTTAACAATTACTCCATCATATGGCTTTTCTTCTAGCAAGGCCACCCAAAATCAATTGCTCCTAGCAGAGCTGTGAGAGCTGCTGTCTCTCTCACTACCCAACTCCAACTGCAATCAAATTAACTAAACTGAAAAATAAAACCTTCTGTACCTTATAAGGCCCCTGTTGCTAAGCAACCGCTGCTGGTTTATTTAATCTTCATCTTGCGGCCCCTTCACATACAAGCACCTTTGTCCAGCATGAATCTAACTATAGGTTTCACCCTGCCAGGCATAGAAACATTGGGCTGGATTCTCCAGTCTCCCAAGTGTCCCCAGAGAGCCATGTGTTTCTCAACCATTCATCGTTCACTAGCTACTGGATTCTCTCTTCCCACGCTTGTCAATGGGATTTCTCATTGTAACCACCTCACACCGCTACAAAACAAAAAGTGAATTGCCGTGACCGGAGAATTCCTGCCATTAAATTAAACTCACTTAAAACTATACCTTATTTTTAATGTTTACCAATACAAATGATGTTTTCCTGACACTGCATTGAGAATGAGCTGCCAGCAGTTTCCTCTGACCTGCAAAGAGTCCAGGGCTGAGAAAAAGGATCAATGAGCTTGGTAGTATGTTTCTGGACAACAGCCAGAAAGTCTTGGAGCCAGCCACCAGTCAAATTTCCTCTGTCTGATTTTGGGTGCACGTCAGCAGACATAACTTTAAATTAGTGAATAATAATAGTGAATAATATATCACCACATTGCTGCACTGCCCAAGGTTGAAGAGTCATTGACTACTGGCTCCAGGCAGCAGGACCTTCACAGATCCTCTGCCAAAACTGGATACTCTGTGCATTGAAATTCAACCATGTTACCTCCTCAAGCTCACTAACTACACTCTCTGGTTTTGATACGGACATCGGAGAGAAGCAAACTGAACTCTTTCATTTTTCTCACTGTCTGTCCATAAGCAGAGATGTTTTTATTCTTTGGAATTCACTGGCGTGTTTCCCCAAGCCCTCTTGTTTGTGAAGTCAATTTTGACATGACTGGCAGAAAATTCTCTTTAGGGTTAAATCAGAAGTATTGTTTATTCACACTTTCAAACCTGGGGGATGGTCATTGTGACTACATACATCACAAGCACACACAAAAAGGAGGTTGGAAAGAGTTTGATAAGTAGGAATAACTTAAAACAGAAAAACAAAACAAAATGGGGATATTAATTTGTGTGAATGTCGGAGTCAGGGAATGTCAGAGTTCAGCGAGAGTTCCTTCACATAGAAGTTAATGTTCAGGTGGGTTCAGCCTTGCGATAGGCTTTGTTGACAGCCTGGAATCCTGCTTTGGTGTTGATAGGATGGATATTAATCGCAGACTGCACTCCCAGTCCAGGATTGTAATATTGAACCTCCCAAAGGCCAAAGGAGCTTAGGACACGTGGTGCTCCCATTGATGAATCAGTTTCAGTTTAAAAAAAACAGTTCCTCTGTGACTCGTTAAAATCCCTTGTTCACCTTCGGAGATAGATGGTGACTATTAGCACTGCTTTAAATCTCACCTGTGCAATAAATCTGCTGACTCGGGCACAGGAAGCAGCATTTGTCAATTCCTGGAAATAGAAAAACAGTCAACTGAGTTTAAACCCCCCTCAGATCTTTGATCTGCAAGCCTTTCATTCATTTCTCTTTGATATTGATTTTACTAGGTTGTGATTGACAGCTTCCACAGCCCAGTTGTCAGCATTGTTCCATTCATCTCTGTTCACCATCAGTAACTTTGAACTGGTCAGGTGTGAAACTAACCACAATGTTTACAAACATCAAGCTTTGATTGACAGCTCCTGGACCATTTCAAACAGGGTTAAATGCTTTCCCTTCATCTCCCTTCACGGTTGAGTGACTTTGAAGTGGTCAGCTCTGAAACTAACAGAAAGCATTTTAATTAGGGAGTCTCAATGGGATGGAACTATGGGTCCATCTCGGACTCCGACCTCAGGGGGGCAGGTCTTATGCGAGCCACCTTCATGGCTGCGGTGGATGTATGGTAAGTGGAGTGCTTAAAAACAGCTCCAGCTGCCAGGCTGTTTAACACTAATTCTGGCTCCAGCAATTAGAATGTCTACTGGGCCGGGAATTGCTCTGAATTTGTGTCAACAGAGTGCTAGCCCATTTGCCTGTCCTGATTCTCTTACCGAATAGCATCCCTAATGGAAACACAAACTGCACACAATTCAGTCTCGGCATCAACACCCAAATGGAGAATCCTGCCCATTGAATGCAAACATAGAAGTTGGCCATTTGGCCCCTCGAGCCTGTTCCACCATTCTATAGGATCAGATTCCACATTCCCATCTACCCCCGATAACCTTTGATCCTCCACCTTAAAAAATATTCGATGACTCCCACCTCAACCACCTTCTGAGGTAGAGTTGCTTTGAAGATCTGACCATACGATGACTTACAATCAAAAATTCTACAATGAATTCCTTGTTTCTCCAAACATAACCCATTCCCCAATGTTGACTTTCATCGTTTGGATGAGCACAAACAATTCAAAAACTATAAGAAAATATAGCCGCAGTGAAATTTTACTGGGAACAGGTCATGAAGGAATATTTTACATCTTTTAAAGATGCTTCAAGCTGATGAATACAATTGTGTTTTTCTAACGGGACCTTCAATTTTGATGTCTGTCAGGCAGGAAATTATTAACACCTGCCCGACCATGCTTGCAGCATTAGATTGATGAGCACAACAGTAGTCATTCATTTGGATTACTTTGTTCGGGCACCCACATTTCTAGGGGTGCCTCTCAGGCTTCAACATAGCAGAAAATAAGCCACCACTGTCTTGTCTCAGCAGGGATGGGAAGGTGTCACCCTCTCTCAAACAGAACGTACAAGTGTCCACAGTGAACTCTTCTCCCGGGGGTCTGAATATTAAAAATCATAGACTTACTTTTTCTTCAAGCTGGTTTTGGTACTCACGTGGGTACCTTTGGGCAGGCTGGTACATTGCTTCACACTGGGCAAGCAAACTAAAAATATTCCTTTCATCTGCGCCCAGCCCAGGGAACATGGAAACTCCAAGATCTGACTATGACTCTTCCTCTGCCAATGGCCTTGCAAAGGATGGATGGAACTTTTCCCTATTGCAAGTTCCAGTGTTAGATGGGACATGGAAAGACTCGAAAATGTGTGTCTTGGTCCATTTATGGCAGCATCTGTCACATCCCCACTGGAATTTCAGCAGAGTAGTATAATGGAAGAGACAAAGTTTTGAAGCCCTTTCATCTTGATATTCTTCGGAGGCCTGTTTGAAATATCACAAAGCATTGTCTACTGGAAATGTTCAGGTAGCCCTTCATGTTGAACCAGGCACAAAACTCCTTTTTTCTCTTTTTACTTTCTATTCAAGTAAATAAAATATTTATATGCATGCAATTCACTTTGGTGAATCACCGTCAGGTACTTCAGAAAATTTAGAAACCTAGCTATTTTAAGTAAATAAATTACATCTGAAGGCAATCTCGTGAAGAATTCGACCAGTACATCATCTTATGAGAAGAAGCACTGTAACTGATTACCAAGATATAAATTGTGAGTAAGAAGCTTACTGGAACAGAGGAAAAAGTGCCCATGCACACAACAACTGATAGTACTAGGTCAGTGTGAGTTTAGGGAATTTTACAATACATAATCAACGACGTGGTTTTCCTTTGGATTCATAGTTCAGCAGAATATTTTGAAATTAAAAGCTTTCTATAGCCACTAGGTACTAGAATGTAGATAAATATTTAAAAACAAAAATAATTTGTTGTATCATTTAATTACAAGATGTTATCCAATTAAATTTTACAGTGGGTGCTGAACAGATTATAAAGAACTTTGGGAATTTAGATTCCACTCTGTTATTTCTTTTCATTTATACACAATCTAGGCTCAAATTCTCCAGCTGTTGGGATTCCCTTTTCTCGTTGGCAGTGCACCTCTGCTCACAGGTTTCCCGGTGGCGTGGGGTGGCATCAATGGGAAATCCCATTGACAAGCGGCAGGAAGAGAGAATCCCTCCACTAGTGAATGGCGCCGCCAAGAAACACGCGGTTGGGGGGGGGGTGGGGGGCGGAGAATCCCACCCATGATCTATTTGTTTTATGGATGTGATGGACATATAGAACCATGTGTCACTGCATACAAACTGCAGTCCTCCAATAAATGAAGCCCAGTGCTGTGTAATTAAAGGATTAGCAGCCCTCTATTTAAAGCAGTGAAATGCAACATTGTTGGTTACATTTTATAATAAAATATGTAATGTTACACCCATTCATTAGACATTTGTGTTTTACCACAACTAGTTATTTAGAAACAAATCAGTCTGTGCACATTGGCTAATAGATTCTGAATTTATGAAATTGCAAGTTTGACGAGAAATAAAGCCTATTTGAAAATTCAGATAAATGATTAAATGTACACCAATACCCCCATACATTAAAACTACAATTTTAAGTCACAAAACCCATTTCTTTCCTAAATAAAATGAGGAAGCATACTGTGAGAGAAGCTTTTAATACAATGCAAGCAAATTCTGTAACAGGATTCTAGATAAAGGAGTCATCCAATTAATATGCTACAGAAGTGCAATCGATAGATGTGGCAGATTATAAAGTTACAATAGTTCTGTACTAATGTTGTTCACTTTAATTCTATTTGTTTACATGTTCAAGAAAAAAGTGTGCTTTCTTTGTATCCTTTTCTTCCCTACTCGTGTGCCTCCTTTGCAATCTCAACTTGTACTTCGTGTTGAATTTCTTGTTGTTCTGGGGTATCATAGCCCAGTGAATTCCCCAGCGGGAAATGAGCATAGAAAGTGTGTGCCAGTTGCTGGATCCTTTCGTAGTCTCCAATGCTTCGGAAATACTCCACATATCTCCAGAAGTCGGTAGTGGAGTAAGGCCAGTACGGCGGGCTTCGTTTTTCCACATGGTGAGCTAAATAAGGAGGGAAAATCCACAAATGGGTGTTTCTCACACAAGAATACAATGGGCCCGATTCTCCGCCCCCCACGACGGGTCAGAGAATAGCGGGAGGGCCTTCCCGACATTTTTCCCGCCCTCCCGCTATTCTCCCCCCCCCACGCCCAACTCCCGACACGAATCGCTACCGCCGTTTTTTTACGGCCGGCAGCGATTCACAGCTGATAGATGGGCCGAGTTCCCAGCCCTTTACGGCTGTTTTTACGAACGGCAAACACACCTGGTCTGGCCGTTCGTAAAAACGGCCGTAAACACTCGCATTTTATAACCATGGCACCGATTGGCACGGCAGTACCACGGCCGTGCCAAGGGTGCCATGGGCCCGCGATCGGTGCCCACCGATCGCGGGCAGCGGGCCCGATGCCCGCGCACTATTTGTCCTTCCGCCGCCCCGCAGTATCTATTCGCGGGGCGGCTGAGGGGCATCCCGGCCCGCGCATGCGCGGGTTTCGTGCAAATACGCGATGACGTCATCCGCGCATGCGCGGGTTGGAGTCTTCCAATCCGCGCATGCGCGGCTGACGTCATATGACGCGTCAGCCGGCGCTAACTCGGGCAAGCGGGCTTAACGAAATTCGTTAAGCCCGTGATGCCGGAGCTTACGGCGTCGGGCTGCTAGCCCCGACCGGGGACCAGAATCGGTTCCCGGTCGGGAAGGGGGGGGCTGGCGTCAAACCCGCCCGGGTTTGACGCCAGCCTTACGATTTCTCCCGGTTTGGGAGAATCGCGCCCATTGTGTCTGCTTCTCAGTAAGATTATTTAATAAAACAGGCACTCCGGCTACTGTGTACTGCATTTTACCAAATATAGACAAGCCACATAAACTGATAGGTGCACAGAACTGCCAAAATGATATGAATATAAATTGGGCACCCTGGCATATTAATATGGTTTCATCATAAAACATTGAATATTAGGGGGATGGGGGGGGGGGGGGGGGGGGGGGGGTTGGGAGGGTTGGGGGGAGGGGGGCTGTATGTGTTAATGCTGACTATGGGTGATTCCTGATTCCTTTTTGTTCTTTGTTTATGTTAACATGCGGGCTGCTGTTTTGGGTTTTGGTGGGAGGATAGGACTATTGTTATTGATATGTGGATTGACATTGCTTTTGTTACTGATTATTGTTTATTGTTGGTGGGTGTAAATTTGGGAGAAAATGTGAAAAAGGAGGAAAATAAAAATATTTTTAAAAGAAATAATACTAGAACTAATTTTTTTAAAAGACTGCAGGTCATTGTACCTTAAACATACACAAATACAATATAGGTAAATCAATACCTTAATCATGCATGCATATCAATACTCATGAGAATCAATAATGCATAGCATATCTTTATATCAGAAAAATATACAAGAAATGAAATGAAAATCGCTTATTGTCACATGTAGGCTTCAAATTAAGTTACTGTGAAACAAGCAGTTTAAAATCAATATCAAATCACTGCAATTTAACTAACATATATATTCCCTACCTCTTACTACTTCTGAAATTGACAATTCCCATACCAGCCTCCCTGAACAGGCGCCGGAATGTGGCGACGAGGGGATTTTCACAGTAACTTCATTTGAAGCCTACTTGTGACAATAAGCGATTTTCATTTCATTATTAATTGTGTCCAAATAAGTTAGGATTTAATGAAAAACCCAAACTACTGTTAAGCTCTAATATGATTTTGCACACATACAATGTGAATATTTTATAAAAGTGTTGCCAAGGAAAAATTACTTGAAATGTAATTTCACCTAATCTTTTGTAAGCAGCCAGATTTCCACTGCCCATGCATGGATCCAAGTATTTCCTAAACAGACGCCCACTTGTACTCACTAAAGATGGTGCCTCAAGTTTTCTTCTGGCATTTGAGTAATTTATTTGTCCTCCAAATCGACAGGACCTGCAATTTGCCTCTTTGGGAAGTGAATCTTATTCCTACTTTCTATCACTATTTTGTACCCAATGACACCTAAACGATGCAATGGATCAATTCCAAATTTCATTCCTATACATGGATAATTACGGCATATGTATATGTAAGTTCTACAATGAAAGAACCTGTTGGAATAAAATAAAGTCTTGTTGGAATAAAATAAAGTTTTTTTTATACATTTCCAGAGCTGATAAGCTTTTATTACAAGAATGTGAAATAACAGTTTTTACCATCTGACTGCCGGATCACGCTGGCATCTGCACAGAAATAAATGGAAAAATGATCAGAATTCAGAGCAGCACAACTCACAAAAGGGCTTTTCATAACCCTGAAATAAAATACCTCACTTGACTGATGCCAACATGGCATTTTAGGATTCATCTAGGTTACTGAGCAATATTAATAAAACCAGCTTAGAATCACACTGGATAATTTTAAACTGTCAACATTAACTTTTCAAGTTAATTGCAATTTTGAAGTTAAGTGAAGTTTCTGAAAAATTATTTTATTAAACTTACCAGTTAGTAGGTTGAAGATGAGAAATACAAAGAGCCCAAAACAGACAAACCACTTCATTTTGACTGTTAAAACAAAATTAGACATCCAATCAGTCCCAGCTTCTCCAAATATTTAACAGCGGTTGCAAATTAAACCTTTTACACGGTTTGCAGATAAATTTGCAAACATTAAGTGAAATCATGTTTTCTTCATTAATCTAAGCTTTAACTTACACTTAAAGAGTTCCAAATAGATTATTGCTACTTACGTATTCTGTGATGGGTTGCAGTGATTAAAAGAAAGGTTTAGAACTTAAAAGTCAGCTTCAGACCGTGAATGCGCTGCTGGCTAGTTGTGGGACAAAATGTTTAAGTTGGCTCAGGCTAAATTGCAAGACAAAAACGTCACTTCTCCGACTGAAGGAATTTTATAATGTGCCCTTTCTGTAAGCCTAGATCTGCTGCCATTTGTGAACTGACCAATTTGATTTTAATCCGACAGCGCCCTCTTATGCTAAAGCAGGAGAGGTACATCTGTAAGGAAAAATAGAATTTGCAGTAACTTCATTTTTAAAATTCATTTACTTGATGCGCATGTCGCTGGCTGGGACAACATTTACTGCCCATCCCTAATTGTCCTTCACATAGTGATGGTGAGCTGTCTTCTTGAACAGCTGCAGTCCATGTGATGTTGTAGGTACACCCATAGTGCTGTTAGGGAGGGTAATCCAGGATTTTGACCCAGCGACAAATTAATGGCCCAGATTTTGCTGGAGCGAGACATCTCACAGTGTACTTCATTAGGTAGAACTGCTCATGTACGTTTATATTTTAAAATATTTTGCCCACTGAGTTGCTGGAGGTGTGAGCCTATAATGGCAGAATGGAATGCTGGGTGGTTTCAAAATAGAAAGTGGGGAGTAAAGAATAGTTATTCTGAGTGGCAGAACTTGGTAGTGGGGTTCCACAAGGCTCACCGCTGAGACCACTATTATTCACAATTTACATCAACGGTTTGCACTTTGGAATAAAGCACAATTTTAAATTTAGTGGAGGACACCAAATTGGATTGGGGGATAGGCAATGCTGAGGAGGACTACAATAAATTATCGGAGGACATTAATAATGTTGCAGAATGGACAATAATTGGAAAATGAAGTTTAATGGAAGTACATGTGAGGTAGTATACCTTGATAGAAAAAAACAGGCGGTCACTTATTACATTGAAGGTGTGAGTCTGGGTAGGGTTGAAGAATGAAAGGAGCTCAACGTATGAATATACCAATCATTAACACATGTGCCATAGGTTAGCAAGGCAAGGAACATGAGGTTTTATTTCGAGAAGGATAGAATTGGAAAGTAAGGAAGTGATGATAAACTTGTATTGAACCTTAGTTAGAATGCACTCAGAGGGCAGCTAGTGGCACAGTGGTTAGCATTGCTGCCTCATGGCGCTGAGGACCCGGGTTCGAATCCCGGCCCTGGGTCACTGGCCGTGTGGAGTTTGCACATTCTCCCCGTGTCTGTGTGGAGTTCACAACCCAAAGATGTGCAGGTTGGGTGGATTGGTCACACTAAATTGCCCCTTAATTGGAAAAAAAAGTAATAAATTGCCTCTTAAATTATAAAAAACTAAGGATGCACTCGGAGTACTGCTTACAGTTCTGATCACCATATTGTAAAAAGGATATAGAGGCACTGGAGAGGGTGCAGCAAATATTTACAAGGATGATACCATAAATGTCTGGGAACAGATAACCGGAAAACATTAATGAGCTGGATCTCTGTTCTTTTAAAAAAAGGCAGATGGGTAACCTAATGGAGAATGTTAGAATTGTGACAGAATAGATGCAGAGACAATGGCTGAAGTTTCCGGCTGTTCTTGTGGGTGGGGTCTTCTGGTCCCACAGACGGTCACCCCCACCATAGGTTTCCTGTTGGTGAGGAGTGCATTCAATGGGAAACCCCATTGGGCCAGAAGCTCCCGCCACCGGCAGGATGCTTGGTAAATCTCGCCCAATGTTTCCACTTGTGGGGAAGAGCATAGCCAGAGTCCATGAACTCTATTAAGATTCAGAAGAAACGTATTTACACACAGAGTGGTAAGAATGTGGAACTGGCTGCTATTGCAATGACTGAAGTGAATAGTTGGGTTCCAATGACACAAGTAGAAATCCAACATTGTATGTTATCCTTATTACTATTTTCAAAAATGGATTTCTTGCTGAACGAAAAAGATGGCTGCTACATGACCACAGGGTTGGCCCTTTGTCTGAGAGCTACGTCCAGGAGTAACAAGAACAAAAGTATACTTTTTGCAGTTGTGGAATCTCACACCTAATTGTCCAGGTCCCTTGTAATCATGAAACCAGGAGACTCACAAATCAAAACTCGTTATGCATGCAAAGCTGCTAACAGACTCATATCATACCTAGGACAGTCCATGCCCATTTGAAAAGGGAACAAAAAGGAATTCATTTGCATCTGATAAGCTTGCCTTGTTGGCAGATTCAGTGATTCTGCCTAGATAATAGCTTCCCAACACCAGATACTCAATATGGTTGGTAACTCTTTCAGCAATTATTGACTGGGACATTATTAGTCCTGAAATTAAAGCCAGTTCCAGACACTGGATAAACATCCTTTGTGAAGTAATTGTGGAGAAAAAAGGTCACATGATTCGAGTGATTATTTTGAAATTTCTATATGCCTTTGAGAACTGAAAAATTGCCAGTCTTCTGCAACATCCAACCGGTGGAGCATCAAGCAGCCGACCCCTCCAGGCAAAACAACCTGCACCTTGATACATGTTTCTGCTGGAAAATTACCGACCATCACTTCCACAACCCACCCAGCCTTGGCGTACCAGGTTCAATGGCATTTTACGCAGGTCGGAATTGCATTTCCCGTTGGTTGGAATTGCATCCCCTCACCAGGGCGGCACGGTGGCGCAATGGTTAGCATTGCTTTCTATGCCGCTAAGGACCCGGGTCTGATCCTGACCCGGGATCACTGTCCGTGTGGAGTTTGCACATTCTCCCCGTGTCTGTATGGGTTTCACCCCCACAACCCTAAATGTGCAGGTTAGGTGGATTGGCCACGCTAAATTGCCCCTTAATTGGAAAAGCATAATTTAGTACTCTAAATTTATTTTTTTTAAAGAATTGCATTTCCCGCTTGTTGGAATGTTGCACCCAATTTCATACTCGGAAACTCATTTATTAGGTGAGTAGCTCCCCAAATCACATGGCAAGGCAGGAACTAATTCATCCAGCTTGCTGTTACCGAATTAGGTCAAAGGCCCGGCCACCATATTTCCCCGAGTGCACATTTCGTTTTCTCCCGCTCAGCTGTATTTTTGTAAGTACATTTGATGTCAATGAGAATAGTTTGGCCATTTGGAGGCACCGTACACATTCACACGGGTGTCCTCTTATTGTAAAATTTGAGACATCCTCCCACTAACTTATCACCTCCCTTTGCGAGCCTCACATTCATATGATGTTAACCTCACTCAAGGTAGTTACCAAACCCTTGTGTGATGTCGGGGAGATGTGTCAAAATCTTGCTTGGAAGTGAGAGCTGGATGAGTTTGTAACCTTATTACTTGCAAGACAGCATCGTGTGAGGGCTGCTCAGCAGCCCGAGGGGATAGCTGTAGTTGTGTCTCCTCAGTGGTAGTGCCAAAACACAAGAGCTGACAAGATGATGAGATCTTCAACCATCCGCTCAATTCACTGTCAGCAGTAGTTTCACATTAAGTTGATCATGACTGCATAAGGTTCTTTGATGCAGTGTCAGCACGGTTGTGTTGACTTTCACACCCCAGAGTACACTGTACAGGGTTCCACATATAGTCTCGTGAATCATGGGGGTTGAAGGTACAAGTGCAAAAGCAGAACTTGCTGTCGATGTAACTGATTGTAAATCTCTTTCAGTGTAATGGCATGGCACTAAGGGACAGGATGATTGTGGCTTTCTCCCATTGCCTGTATCTCTCTCCTCCTGGAATCCTGTGGCCATCAGTGTGGCACAGGCACATCTTCCACATCAGGTTTCTTTGATGACATTGTCACATGAAAGCTGACCGTCATCTCTCTCTTCAGGCTCCTGGCCTGTAAAATCCCGCCTAAGACAGACGGGGTGGGAATGATTATCTTCCCCGTGGTTGTACCAGAGTATGAGCTCCCCCGGCTTAGGGGCAGGGGAACTCCATTTAGCATTGTATAATAGGCCGGCCAGTAAGGCACCGACCAGAGAGAGACCCGGTAGGGTGTATATACCGTTATTGTAAATAAGTTATTTATTTTGCTTGGTGTGTCCTTTATTTTGCTTGGTGTGCCCTCCTGCACCATCATCTGAGGAGTTCTCAGTCTCCTCCATTTCTCCCTCTGGCGAGGCATTCCCCACTTGCCAGGTTGTGAAGGGTGCAAGAGATCAAAACTCTGCAGGAGACCCTCTCAGAAGTGTCCTGCAGAGCCTCACCTGAATGGTTCAAACAGTGGAAGTCACCTTTAGGACGTCAATGAATCGTGTGAAGCTATGAATTTCTTGGGGCTGCAGAGAGGAAAATCTCCTCACTGGCCTGCTCATGGGTCTGAACAAAGTAGCCATTAACAGGTTCGGAAAATGGGCAGTTGAGGAGACCATCAACCCAACTTCATGTCTCATTTCATTGATTACGTCTGTGGGTATCCCAGGAGTGGGAGCATACAGTGTCCACCAATATGCTTGAGGTCCTCCATGACCTGAAGGCGCTGTAGTGACTTGAGTGCATCATTAGGCCAGAGAAGATTATTTCAATTTGATAAATTTCCTTTGTGTTTTGTTTTAGTTGCAGCACTCCTTTAAGTGGCTGTTACTTTGTTTTTAGTTTATTCAAAAGGAGTAGAAATAGACACTTCCCCTTTCAAGGGTTGATCACTCATATACTTGTTTATTTGATAATTGTTCCTTTCAAAAGAGTTTAAAATGGAAACTACGTAGGACAGTCTTTCCACTTATTTGATCTTTTCTTTTGAAGTGGATGTATTTCTTGAACTGTTGCAAATAGCTGCTGTGTTTATTTCCCCTTATTTTGATGTTCTAAAGAGGAACATGTGCTTCTTAAAACTGAATCCCATTTGCTATTTCTGCCTGTTTTTGCCTTCTGGAAATATACATATTTAAATTTTTGAAAATATTTTTATTTAAAAATTTTCATTGATAATAAACACGACATAAATATCAAACAGGAAACAGCTAATATATACAGTGTCATGATAATAAAAAAGACACAAAAGTAATCCACAACCGATCATATAACTCCCACCAGTGCAACAAAATTAACCTACCCCCAACAATAATAATAACTGCACCCCCTGCCTCCCCCACCCCAACGGCTGATGGCGACTAATTCTTTAAAGTATAAGGTGAACAATTGGCACCTCAGGTAGAACCGCTCCACTGAGTAAGGTAAAGTACTTAACCTTTACCAAATATAGAAATTCCATGAGGTTGCCTAACCTGGCCGAGGCACGAGATGGAGTGCAGGATTTCCATCCCAGCAGAACCTGCCTCCGGGCCATGAGGAAGCAAGGCAAGAACATCCATTTTCACCACTCTCACCTGTGACAGGTCATACGTTTTTTTCTGCTTATTTTTCATACCTAAACTGTTACCTCTTAATAAACTTAATGATCTACCATAAAATTATTTATGAATTCTTAACCGCCTATTTTGGATAATCTGTGACTCCCAAACCCCAAAATGTACAAAGAGCAGAGAATGCATGGGAACACCACCATCGGCAATTATCCCCCGCAGCCACATATCATCCTGAATTTGAAATATATTGACGATCCTTTACTGTGGTTGGCATTCTTGAACTCCCTTCCTAACAGCACAGTGGGTGTATCTACACCACATGGACTGCAGCAATGCAATGAGTTGACTCATCACCACCTTCTCAAGGGAAATTAAGGGTAGCCTATAAATGCTGGTCTTTGCCAGTGACATTCACGGATGAAACCCGTGCTAATCACTGCGCCACCGTGCCGCCCCCTCATTTCATTCTTAAATTATCGTTCCCTTCTCCTAGGACTGTGCACCCCCCACCCCCTGTGTTTTAGATTCTCTAACCAATGGAAACAATCTCTCAGTATACAACCTGGCAAGCCCCTTCAGGATCTTGTATGTGTCTATGAGGTCACCTGTCATTCTTCTAAACTTGATAGAATACAAGCCCAATTTACTCACACTCTAATCATGGGACAATTTCTTTATCCCAGGAACCAATTTACTGAACATTCACTGTACACCTCTAATGCAAGTATATCCTTCCTTAAATATGAGACCAAAACTACAGTGTTCCAATTATGGTCTCACTAAAATCCTGTATGATTATAGCAAAACTTTTTTATTCCTCTGCTTCTACCCCATTGCCATAAAGGTCAATATGCCATTTGCCTTCCTAATTACTTGCAATACTCGCACGCTAACTTTCTGCATTCCTTGCACAAGCGCACCCAGATCCATTGGAACATCAACACTAATGAGTTTCACACCTTTTTAAAAATATTTTTTGTTTCGATTCCTGCAACCAAACTGAACAACTTCACAATTCCTCACATTATAGACTATCTGCCGTCATCTTGTTTCCCACTCACTCAATATCTTTCTGCAACCTTTTGGTGTCTTACATTTCCATCTGGATTTGTATCATTAGAAAACATAGACACTTTACTCTCCGTCTCTTCATCTGCATCATAGGAACTAGAAAGGAAGTAGGCCATTCGGCCCTTCGAGACTGCTCCTCCATTCAAAATGGTCAAGGCTGATCCTCTATCCCAATGCCATATTCTTGCTTTCTCCCCATACCCCTTGATGCCATTAATATATTTTAAAAATCTATCCCTTTCTTGAATACATTCATTGACTTGGTCTCCACAACCCTGTGTGGTAGAGAATTCCACAAGTTCAGTACGCTTTGAGTGAAGAGAATTTACCTCATATGTCTTAACCGGTCAAGCCCATATCCTGAGACTGTGTCCCCGGTTCTCCATGCCCCAACCACGGGAAACATCTTCCTGGCTCTAGCCTGTTCAGCACTGTTAGAATTTTGTACCATTAATATGGATTGTCAAAGCTGAGGCCCCAGCACTGATCCTACCGCACTCCACTAGACAAAGCCTGCAAAACTTTTAAATGTCCTGTTTATGCCCACTCTTTGCTTCCTGTCTGTTAACCAATCCTCTATCCTTACTCATTTATTACCCCAAATTCCACTTGCCCTTATCATGCCTATTCACATTTTGTGTGCCACTTATCGAATGCCTTTTCGACATCCAGGGAAGCTATTTCTACTGGTTCGCCTTTATCTACCCTACTAGCTGCATCCTCCCAAACTCTAATAATTTACCAGACAGGGGTTTCCCTTTTGTAAAACTATGTGGACTTATTCTAATCATGCTATACTTTCCTAAGTGCATTATTAAGACTTCCTTAATAATAGATTCCAGCATTTTCCCAATGACTGATGTTTGCCTAAGTGACCTGTCGTTCCTGTATTCTTTCCGGTGCGTTACTGCACCCCAGCTAGTCTCGCACATTCTATTTTCAGTAAACCTGAGGTCATTGAAATCTCTGCTTCCCGTGTCCTAACTCACGGGTCCTCTTCATCCATCACCCCTGCACTGTTGACCTGCATTGGCTCACATCGAGCAATATCTTGATCTTAAAATTATCATCTTTCTTTTCAAATCCCTCCATGGCCTCTCTGCTACCTATCTCTGTAATCTCCTCTAGTGTGCAGCCCTGTGAGATATCTACGCTCCTCTAATTTTGGCTTCTTGAACATCATTGATTTTGATTGCTCCACCATTGATGGTTGTGCCTTCAGATGCCTCAGTCCTACACTCTGGAATTCCTTTTCTACACTTCTTCAGCTCTCGACCTCATTTTCTCCTTTGAAACACTTCTTAAAAACTATCTGTTGACCAAGCTTTCAGAAATTTGACCTATATATATCCTTATGTGATGTTAAGTAATGGGTTAAGAGACATTCCAATTAGTTGTCTCATTTATGATAAGTATCCAATAATTGACACTAATATGTAAAGGGGCTTCAGGTGGCCTTTGTGTCAGGTGATGTGATGTTAGAGTTTTGTGCATAGTCTGTTGAAATGAAATAAAAGTGTTGGTGAAAAGGAGCAGAACTTTTGACTCTTTATACAACAGCAGCTAAACGTCTAACATGTGACTTGGTGTTACATTTTGATTCCTAATGATCCTGTGATGCGGCTTGAGACATGTTATTATGTCAAAGGTGGTATGTAAATGTAAGTTGATGTTGTTGTGGTGGTTGTGGGCAAGAATCAGCTTGGGTTCCTCATGCTTCATTCAACACATCCCAGGTTCAGCCTGCCAAAAGGGAAACTCGAACTGTTGATTTTTTTCATACAAAAACATTGTCTAACATGTGGTAAAAAATCTCTCGGTCGGACAATGGAGGCAGGATCAATTAAATTAGAACAGTAGACTCTATGAAGGAAACAGGATTGACTAAATGGACAACTTCCTCATTCATGTTTATCGCTTGCATCTTTGGTACATTTATTTATGACACTTCAAATAGCAGAGGTACTAGTCCGATAACATTTCCTTTCTGCCAAACTAAACACAAGAATGTGATCTGACGGGGAAATTTGGAGGGTAAACTGACACGCCAGGGTTGAATGAATGCACTGGGAATTCAGCTATGCACGCTCCATGATTATTTCCCTGTTATTATGAAAAAGATCATTGTGAGTGAGATTGAATATCACATACAGATGTAAAGAAATATGGATTTAGAGGATTTTAGGGGTAACCTCAGTCCAAACTATTGAAAAGTTAGAGCCTTGACTGGAACATCTTGAACCATTATAATTGATGGCATGCTTTTGAATGCCAATGTACATCTATTTTGATTAGCTTTTAATAATAGGGCTTGGTAAACTACATTTTAATTCCTCAGCTTTAATATGCCATGGTTACATTCATTCCCCTAATAAATGTTGAGCTTGATTGCCGTCAGTGAGGCCATTCATTTCTGGGTCTGCACCTGTGTGATATATTTGGGGTTGTTGTTGTGTTGGTGCATAGTCACTTTAAGAGTTTAGTCACATAATAGTTTGTGACAACAGCAACTGCTTTACAGGCTTTGCCTCAGGTTAGATCAAGCCTCTGTACAGATAAAAATTATTTGGTCAGGTTGTGGGGCAGAGAAAAGAAAAGCCCACACCTAAAATTAAAACCGTCACCCCGGAGGAGTTCAGGCTGCAGAGCTCACCTCGTGCACAATTAAACTAGTGCGTGGAGGTAGAGTGAGACACAGAGATTTCTTGCATTGCAAGACAAGCTGCTACAATTACATTGCAATATAAACTGCAACATTTATATAAGGAAAGCTCCTGAAGGAGGGTTGCAAGCAATTCCCGGTATCAATGGCACAACAGTTTGACGCCATTGGTCCATTTGTAGAAGAATCCGAAAATTGGAATCCTATCCAGAAAGATTTCATTACTATATTTTAGCTAACAAGATTTCCAAGAATGTAGTAGTCCCTGCTTTCCTTAGCACCATTGGCAATAAAACTTTAAATCTACTCCGAAGTCTGGTCCAGCCCAGGAGTCCCGGGAGCAAAATATATGTAGAATTAACTAAGATACAGGAGGACTATTTTTCTCCCAAACCATTAATGATTGCAGTGCATTTTAGGTTTCACAGATGAAATCAACTAGAAGGAGGGAATATAGCATTTTGTTGCAACCTGAAGGTGACTCACAGGTAATTGTGAATTTGGTGACTCTCTAGATGATACGATTACAGACCGCCTGGTTCGTGGACCAAGGAACGGGGCCACACAGCAGATTTCTAACTGAATAAAATTTAAGTCTTTGAACAGCCTTAACAGCCTAAACAGCCTGAGAGAGTTGTTTTGATGGTGCTTGTTACTAAGGAATATTTTAAATAGCTATGTAGCCCAGAAGCCGCATTGAAATGCTTTCAGATGCATGGTCTTCGTGTCAGGAAAGATAAAGTATGACTTCTTTCAGACATCAATACAATATTTAGGTCATGTGATGGATACCAAGAGTTTGCACAAGTCACCTAACAACATGGCAGCTATCATGGAGGCCCCACGACCAATAAATGACACAGTTAAGATCATTACTCGGGTTAATTAACTATTATGCAAAATTTGTTTCAAATCTAATCACTCTGAACATAGAACATAGAACAGTACAGAACAGGCCCTTCGGCCCTCGATGTTGTGCCGAGCCATGATCACCCTACTCAAACCCACGTATCCACCCTATACCCGTAACACAACTCCCCCCCCCCCCCCCCCCCCCCCCTTAACCTTACTATTAGGACACTACGGGCAATTTAGCATGGCCAATCCACCTAACCCGCACATCTTTGGACTGTGGGAGGAAACCGGAGCACCCGGAGGAAACCCACGCACACACGGGGAGGACGTGCAGACTCCACACAGACAGTGACCCAGCCGGGAATCGAACCTGGGACCCTGGAGCTGTGAAGCATTTATGCTAACCACCATGCTACCGTGCTCCCTCCACCATGCTACCGTGCTCCTGCTTAAACCATTACATAGTTTATTGTGTAAAAACCCAGCATGGAAATGGATACCACAGTGCGAAAAGCATATCAGTCAGTTAAAGATGCATTGAAGAAATAGGAAGTATTGTTACATTTCAACCCAAAGTTATCATTACAACTTGTCTGTGATGTCTCGCTGTACAGAGTTGAGGCAGTGGTGTTACACATACTACCGACAGGGAAGAAAGACCATTAGCTTTGTGACATGTACCTTAACAAGTACTGATCCAAATTACACCCAGTTGGAGCAGGAGGCACTGAGTATTATTTTTAGTGGGATAACATTTCACCAATACCTCTATAGTTGTCACATCACATTGTTGATGGACCACAGGCCCTTAAAAACTATTTTTGGGCCACATGTGTGGAGTTAGCACTTTCTCCCATGTCTGCGTGGGTTTCCTCTGGGTGCTTTGGTTTTCTCCCACAATCCAAAGATGTACAGGTTAGATGGATTGGCCATGCTAAAATTTCCCCCTATGTCCAGGGATGTGCAGGTTTGGTGGGGTTTCGGGGATAAGGCTGGGAAGTGGGCCTAGGCAGCTTAGTCTTTCAGAGGGTCAATGCAGACCCGATGGGCTGAATGGCATCCTTCTGCACTGTAGGGATTATATGGTTCTATTAGGGTATCCCTTCAGTGACAGCAAGCAAATTTCAAAGATGGTCTTTAATATATCTGCACATTTTTATGAGGTCAGATACCATCAGTCAGAGAGCCATGCCAATGCTGATGCATTGTCACATTTGCCTTTGCCTGCTGGTCAGGTACCACCTAGTAGTGAGAGTATCTTCTAGTTTTTGCAGATAGAATTAGTCCCAAATCTGCAGCTCAGGTCCAATGACAGACCAGAAATGATCCTGCGATGGGGAAGGTACTGGAAATGATATTAAAGGGGAGCATAGTAGGAACTCATCCCGAACTAAAGCTATAAGTTTCCAAAAACCACGATTTGGCAGTACAGGGCTGATGCTTGTTGTTGGGGATGAGGGCAATAGTTCCTCCAAACTTGTGACAAACTTGGAACAGTTACATGAAGGAAATTCAGGTATAGTTTGAATGAAGGAGTTTGCAAGGAGTTGTTTCTGGTGGCTAGGAATTGATGCCCAGATTGCAGAATAAGCAGGTCTATGCCAATGATGTGTGCAGGTAAGGAATGCCTCGGGTTGCCTCCACTGCATCCGTGGGAGTGGCCTAAAATGCATTGGAAACATCTACACTGTAGCCACCTGGGGTGGCCACGACCCGATTTCAAAATGGGCACTTGCAAAGAGTACAGGGAAAATTGGATAGTGCTAGGAAAACAGGCAGGTGCAAGGTTTGCTTGTGGATTGGAACTTGCAGCTCCCAGACAGAACTGATACTACAAGCCATTAGCATAGTAATGAGCTATCTCCAGGGACAAAAGAGAAACATTTAAGTAATCGGTACCAGGGCAGACTACCCGGCGCCAGTGGAGACTAAAACAAAGGCAGGCCAACGGTTACCCAGTGATCGAGGAACAACCCCTTTATTGGAGAGAATCAATACAAATGATTGGGGCCAAGTTCAGGAACCACCCAGGCGCGAAACCCTTTAGGGTACAAAGAAGAGTCCCCAAAGTCAGATCGCTCTTCTTCTTCACCTTCACCTTGGCCTTGGCTCTCAGTGACGAGAGGCCCGCCAAGCACCAGCCAAGTAAGTCTAAGGTCAGCGCACGCTACGAGATAGGCGCTCCTCGCTACTATTCTATACCAGTTCGAAGCCAGCAGTATCAGAATCGGACAACGGCCATTGTTCCTCTGACTGAGTGGGCACCCGAAGCTAAGTATAGGCTATTAGTAGTAGTTGTAGTTTAGTGAGTAGAGTTTGTGCATGAGTAATAATTGACTGTGTGTGTAAATAAATGAGCATTGATTTCAAACTTACTAACTGGTGTATCGAGTCATTGATCAGTATTCGGTTTTGAACCTTGTGGTGGTATCAGAAAGATACCTGGCGACTCTTGAGCAAACGTAATTAAAACAGAGCAAATTAAGGAAAGCATAATGAGCAACAACACAATTACTTTGCAGGTCCATACAAACGGCACATGTTCATGGTTGTCATAGATGCACACTCCAAATGCCCTGAGGTGGTCCTAATGAAGTCAACAACTATGGAACAAACCATGCAAAAGCTTGATGAGATTTTTGCCTAATTTGGGAAACCAGAACAAATCATGAGTGATAACGGCCCACAATTCACTGCTCAGGGGTTTGAGAACCATCTAAAGATGAGTAATATCCAACTCATAAAATCAGCACATTACCACACATCCACGACTGGTTTTGCCGAAAGGTTTGTCCAGTTCTTGACGCATGCACTGAAATCCTCCAAGGACCAAGGTTCATTAAATTGCCAACTAAACAGTTTCTTGAGTAACTGTTTAGTTACTCAAGAAAGGTGAGGTATCACTACACCACACATGCAATTGCTCAGTTTCCCAGCTTTACTACGGCTGAAGAGGAAGCTGAGAATTGCATTTGATCTTTTTTTGCCGCAGGAGACGTCCAAGATAGTAGAATGCAATCAGCAGTCACAAATCCTAAGAAGAGAAGGTAATTCCTAAAGGCACTTCTTTCGATAAGGAGAGCAAGTGATGGCACGCATCTATACCATCAGCGAGAAGTGGGTCCCTGTGTAACTGTATTGGCTGAAATTGGCCCTGTCTCCTGTACAGTACAAACACAAGATGAGTTAGTGTGGAGGCGACATAAAAGCCAATTGTTATCTACATACATCAATGTGCTAGTACTGTGTGTGCCAGAACTACCTCTGGATGAACTGCCCTCCATAATATCAGACCGTGTGACTGCTACTTCTGGTCAATCAGCAGATACCAAAATTGCCAAAGAACCCCTTGCTGCTACTACTCTCCCTTCTACACAAGAAACTGTGAGGCCTTCCTGGGTAGTGGCATCCTCTGAAGACCCGGAGTGTACCTCTGAGGTCAAGAACAACTAAATCCTTAAAGTACACAGGCAATCAGTGCGGTGTAGATGCCCACTAGATTGTCTTTCCTATTAGCTGTATTATTATTGTGTAATTAATTTCCTGCTCTCATATATATATTTTGATGACCATATACAAGTACTATGGTTAATTGTTGTTCTGGGACCAAAGAAGGAAAGGAATGTTATATATGTGGGGTTGTTGTTGTGTGTTGAGTGATCACTTAATAGAACATAGAACATAGAACACTACAGCGCAGTACGGGCCCTTCGGCCCTCGATGTTGCGCCGACCCGTGAAACCATCTGAAGCCTATCTGATCTACACTATTCCACTTTCATCCATATGTCTATCCCGTGACCACTTAAATGCCCTTAAATTTGGTGAGTCTACTACTGTTGCAGGCAGGGCGTTCCACACCCCTACTACTCTCTGAGTAAAGAAACTGCCTCTGACATCTGTCCTATATCTACCATCCCTCAATTTAAAGCTATGTCCCCTCGTGTCGGTCATCACCATCCGAGGAAAAGACTCTCACTGTCCACCCTATCTAACACTGACTATCTTATATGTCTCTATTAAGTCACCTCTCAGCCTTCTCCTCTCTACCGAAAACAACCTCAAGCCGCTGAGCCTTTCCTCGTAAGACCTTCCCTCCATACCAGGCAACATCCTAGTAAATCTCCTCTGAACCCTTTCCATTAAACTCCATCTGCCACCTCTCAGCCCAGCTCTGCAGCTTATCTATGTCCCTCTGTAACCTATAACATCCTTCAGCACTATCCACAACTCCACCGACCTTTGTGTCATCTGCAAATTTACTAACCCAATCTTCTACACCCTCTTCCAGGTCATTTATAAAAATGACAAACAGCAGTGGCCCCAAAACAGATCCTTGCGGTACACCACTAGTAACTGAACTCCAGGATGAATATTTGCCATCAACCACCATCCTCTGTCTTCTTTCAGCTAGCCAATTACTGATCCAAACCACTAAATCACCTTCAATCCCATACTTCCGTATTTTCTGTAATAGCCTACCATGGGGAACCTTATCAAACGCCTTACTGAAATCCATATACACCACATCAACCGCTTTACCGTCATCCACCTGTTTGGTCACCTTCTCAAAAAACTCAATAAGGTTTGTGAGGCATGCCCTACCCTTCACAAAACCGTGTTGAGTATCGCTAATCAACTTGTTCTTTTCAAGATGATTATAAACCCTATCTCTTATAACCTTTTCAAACATTTTACCCACAACCGAAGTAAGGCTCACAGGTCTATAATTACCAGGGTTGTCTCTACTCCCTTTCTTGAACAAGGGGACAACATTTGCTATCCTCCAGTCTTCCGGAACTATTCCTGTCGACAAAGACGACATAATGATCAAGGACAAAGGCTCTGCAATCTCCTCCCTGGCTTCCCAGAGAATCCTAGGATAAATCCCATCTGGCCCAGGGGACTTATCTATTTTTACACTTTCCAAAATTGCTAACACCTCCTCCTTGTGAACCTCAATCCCATTTAGCCTGGGCGATTGTACCTGAGTATTCTCCTCGACAACATTGTCTTTCTCCAGTGTAAACACTGACGATAAATATCCAATTAACGCTTCCCCTATCTCCTCTGATTCCACACACAACTTTCCACTACTATCCTTGATTGGCCCTAATCTTATTCTAGTCATTCTTTTGTTCCTGATATACCTATAGAAAGCCTTAGGGTTTTCCTTGATCTTATCCGCCAACGACTTTTCGTGTCCTCTCCTCGCTCTTCTTAACTCTCCCTTTAGATCCTTCCTGGTTAACTTGTAACTCTCAAGTGCCCTAACTGAGCCTTCATGTCTCATCCTAACATAAGCCTTCTTCTTCCTCTTGACAAGTGCTTCAACCTCCTTAGTAAACCATGGTTCCCTTGCTCGACAACTTCCTCCCTGCCTGACAGGTACATACTTATCAAGGACCCGCAGTCGCTGTTCCTTGAAAAAGCTCCACATTTCCTTCCCCATCCTATACATCCTAAATCTTGCCGAATAGCATCATAATTGCCTTTCTCCCAGCTATAATTCTTGCCTTGCGGTATGTACCTATCCCTGCCCATCGCTAAAGTAAACATAACCGAATTGTGATCACTATCACCAAAGTGCTCACCTACATCTAAATCTAACACCTGGCCGGGTTCATTACCCAGTACCAAATCCAATGTGGCATCGCCCCTTGTTGGCCTGTCTACATACTGTGTCAGAAAACCCTCCTGCACACACTGCACAAAAACTGACCCATCTATAGTACTCGAACTATAGTATTACCAGTCAATATTTGGAAAATTAAAGTCCCCCATAACAACTACCCTGTTACTCTCGCTCCTGTCGAGAATCATCTTTGCTATCCTTTCCTCTCTGGAACATCTCTGGAACTATTCGGAGGTCTATAGACAACTCCCAACAGGGTGACCTCTCCTCTCCTGTTCCTAACCTCGGCCCATACTACCTCAGTAGACGAGTCCTCAAACGTCCTTTCTGCCGCCGTAATACTTTCCTTGATTAACAATGCCACACCCCCCCCTCTTTTACCATCTTCTATGTTCTTACAGAAACATCTAAATCCTGGAACCTGCAACAACCATTCCTGTCCCTGCTCTACCCATGTCTCCGAAATCGCCACAACTTAAAGATTTAGTCACATGATACTTTGTGACATCTGGGTCCTGCATCCTGGGTTTTGCCTCAGGCTCGATCAAGCCTTTGCACAGTTAACAGCTATTTAATAAACCTGCATTGGTATTTGTATTCAACCCCACGAGCTTCAACTTCATGTTCTTTTATCCTGAGAGTTCAGAACATCACAGTCTGCAGGATGGACTATTAAACAAGAGAAATAAAAGTTTTTGTTGAGACTGAAGACAGAGATAAGAAGGGCCAAGCACTGTCAGTGCCAGGACATATATGTATCAGTATTTTTATGGTTTATTTAGACCTACGGCATTGGCGTGGCTGCCAAGTAATTTCTGCATTGTAATGATACCTGAATTTCAAATAAATCTAGAGTCAAGGATTCATACTGAAACTTCTGAGTTATTATCAAGTATTTGATGATGGTTGGAGTCATACTTGGCACAAAGAAAAATGGCTGTGTTTGCTGGAGGTCAATCACCTCTGCTTCAGGACGTCACTGCACGGGTTCCTCAAGTTAGTGTCCTCGGCCCAACCATCTTCAGCTGCTTCATCAATGACCTTCCTTCCATTATAACATCAGATGTGGGGCTGCTCGAGGATGAATACACAAGGTTCAGCACTATTCGTAACTAACAGAAACCAAAGCAGTCCATGTCCAAATGCAGCAAGACCTGGACAATATCAAAGTTTTGGACTGACAATGGCAAGTAACAGGTGCCATACAAATGCCAGGCAATGCTCATTTCCAACAAGAGAGAATCTAACCATTGCCCCTTAACATTCATTATTGAATTCTCTGCTATCAACTTTCTCGGGGCAACCATTGACCAGCAACTTAAATGGTCCAGCTATATAAATATCATGGCTGCAAGATCAGCTCATGAGTTAAGAATCCTGTGGTGAGTAACGTCCTGACTCCCAATGGGCGGCTCGGTAGCACTGTTGCTTCACAGCGGCAGGGTCCCAGGTTCGATTCCCAGCTTGGGTCACTGTCTATGCAGAGTCTGCACGTTCTCCACGTGTCTGCGCGGGTTTCCTCTAGGTGCTCCGTTTCCTCCCACAAGTCCCAAAAGATGTGTTGTTAGATAATTTGGACATTCTGAATTCTCCCTCAGTGAACCCGAACACGCACCAGAGTGTGGTGACTAGGGGATTTTCACAGTCACTTAATTGCAGGGTTAATATAAGCCTCCTTGTCATACTAATAAAAGATTATTATTATTATCTACAAGGGACAAGTCAGGACTGGTAAGAGAGACAGATAATTCTATCAGTAATTCTGTTGCGTCTATGTTTTAATGCCAAATGAAAGCAGGCTGCTTGATCTTCATGGCTGACGTCTAAACCAACGAAGCTCAGTGCAAGTTTGAGGACCAGCACTTTATCTTTCAACTCGGTACTTGGCAATCTTCTGAGACTCAACACTGAGTTCAACAATTTTTGATCATTACATTTGCCCCCAGTTTGTTTCATGGCTTTTTGCTGGTTCAGTTTTATTCTCTTGTTAATCTCTTTACTTTGCATTTGGACAGCTGTTATCTTGACATTCATACCTAATTTAGACAAACCTTTTGTTTCTTTATATGTTCCACTGCCACTCCCTCTGTTTTTTTTGTATCTTTTATTATTTAATCAATCCTGCCCTCCACCCCTCACACACCTTTCCTCTGTTGTTCATCCCCCTCCCCTTTGCTCAAAACCTATCACTTTTTAGGTTTTCTCACTTCCGATGAAAGGTGACAGATCTAAAACTGTAACTCTGTTTCTCTCTCCACAGATATTACCTAACCTGTGGAATACTTCCAGCACTTTCTGTTTTTATTTCAGTTTCCAGCATCCGTAGTATTTTGTTTTTCCAATAGTGTGGATGGTGTTTTCTGTTTTCCCACAATATTAGCACAAGACGTCAGCACTCAATGTGTGCAGTACCCAAAATATGCAAAGAATAAGCTGGACACCAAGTCTGATTGAACATCAGAATATGTTTTAATGGAGGAGATCTCATGTCATTTGGTTTGAATGCGCTTTAATGCACCCAAAGTCCAAGTCATACTGTCAGGCTTGCAACAATACCTACGAAAACATCTCCATGATGGAGAATCATATCCAAATTATTGGATTTAAAATCCAGGAAGCAGTATGTTATCATGCATTCTTTCTGATTATACATTTCTTCAATTATACAATTATACAATTTATCTTCAAGATAGATCTACTTCATAACACAAAAAATAGTTGCAGAGAAAATAATGTGAGCCTGAGAAGCTATTTATTCTTTGTTCATAATAAACCCTGAAAATTCTTCAATCTAATTGATAGCCTTGGAGTTGATTTGGGGTCCATTTAGGAAAGCAGACTTTGTTGGTTTGGTTGAAAGGAAGAATCCTCTCAACCAAATCAGACCAGAATCCTCTACGAATATTCATGGAGCTGCGAATGTGGGCCAGTTATTCTGTGTCACACTGTAAGTGCATACTTTGTATTATTGTGTTTAAATGCATTCTTCTAATGCCTAATTTAGTGTAAATCAGATCAGTGTCTATTTCTTTGGCAATGTAATGTTAACTTGTTTAATCATTGTTATTGTTTCACATCACTTTCTGATGCCTAGCCTTCCCATTGCAACCTGTAGGCTTTTGAAACTTGTCACCACTTAATGATTTCTTCTTGATTGGCCTACTTCTTTCTCTGATTATAGATTATAGGAAATGTTTCTCTTTTCCTCAATGGAATGTTCTCCACTTCCCTGAATGAGAGAAAACTCAGACGCTCAACACCAAGCAATCCACCTGTTTGGCACCTTGTCATAGAATCATAGAATCCCTACAGTGCAGAAGGAGGCCATTCAGCCCATCGAGTCTGCACCAACCCTCTGAAGGAACAACCTACCTTAGCCTACTCCCCCGCCCTATCCCCGTAATCCCACCTATCCTGCACAGCCCTGAGGACTAAGGGACAATTTTTATCATGGCCAATCCACCTAACCTGCACATCTTTGGATTGTGCACCTCAATATTCACCCTCTTCACCACTGCTGCACAATGGCAGCAGTGTGCACCATATAAAAATTACCCTACACAACCTGCTAATGGGCCATCTGTCCTGGGGCTATGCCCCTTTATCTTTTCAGCTGACTGGAAAGTTTTGCATTTTGAACTGAGACAGAGCAAAGTGCTTTAAAATGTTTTAAGATCCAAAGCAATGGAGAAACCCTCCTGGTTGCAAGACAAGTGGCATCTCCGACATCATGAAAACACCCCGGAACACTCTGGACTTCACAGCTGGGAAAGATCAAAAGTGCCCAGATTCATGTTTCTTACTGAGATGGTGACAGTATCTGCAATTACCTACTTCACTATTATTGTGCATTCCATCATACACCTGACTTGTACCTTGTAGATGTTGGACAGGCTTTTGGGAAACAGAAGGTGGGTTATTTGCTGCGGACTTGCCAATCTCTGACCTACTCTTGAGTCACAGCATTTATGTTGCTGGGCCAGTTCAGTTTCCACCAATTGTGACCAGCAGGATGTTGATAGTGGGTGATTAAGTGGTGGTAACATTGTTGAATGTTATGGAGATGTAGATGGCATTTTCTTTCATTGGTGATGGTCATTGCCTGGCAATTGTAAATCATGAGTGTTGTTTAGATAGATCTTCATGACTACCAAGATACAAAAGCAAAAAAGAAATGCTAAATCATAATAGTGATATTCAAAAACAATATAGCTTGCTTTGGTAAATAAAGAGATTGTTTTCAGTGGCAGAAGGATCGGTACTAAGAGGGCTCAGATTTCAGGCAATTGACAAAAGAACCAGAGGCAAAGTTGAGGAGGCATTTTTTACCTCAGCCTGTTATGATCTTGAATGTGTAGCCTGTAAGGGAGGTGAAGGTAACTTTCAGAAAAGAATTGTATAAGTTTATGGTGAGGAAGAATTGCAGGGCCATAGGTAAACAGCTAAATGGACCTAAGTGAATATCTCTTTGAAAGAATTGACATAGATGTGATGGTTTCCCTTGTGTGCTGGGTCATTCCATGATTCTATGAGCAAACACTGGGTATATTAATAGTTTTATATTCATTATGAATTATTACACTCTTTAACTGACATCTCAGGAATTATAAATCACCAGTTCTCATTTTTACAAGTCATGTGGAAAATGTCATTTTTCACATGGTTTAGTTAAACACTGTGGTTGTATCTCATTCTTGTTTTTTTTATTCATGGGATGTGGGTATTGCTGGCTAGGCCAACATTTATTACCCATCCCTGACGGCATTTAAGAGTCAACTACGTTGCTGTGGATCTGGAGTCAACATGTAGGCCAGATCAGGTAAGGACAACAGATTGCCTTCCCTAAAGGACATTAGTGAACCAGACAGGTTTCTACGACAATCGTTTCATCCCATCTTTAGATTTTTAATTTCAGGTTTTTATTGAATTCAAATTTCACCATCTGCCAAAATAGGATTTGAACCCAGGTCCCCAAAGAATGATTTTGGTTCTCTGGATTGCTAGCCCAGTGACAATACCATTACGCCACCGCTTCTTCTGTACTTAAAAGGTAATGGCAAGGATTCTACCAGAAATGAACACATGCAGTTCTTGGTCACCAATAGCGTTGCAGTAAACAACAGCCATTTTTCATTTTTTAGCTTAATTTTAAGGTTCTTTTATTTTCCTCTTTTAACTTTAACCTTATTACACGTGATTTCCTTAATCAAGCGCAGCTCCTTTATCAGGTGAGTGTCGAGGTGAAAGCTCGTGATTCCAAATAAACCTGTTGGACTTTAACCGGTGTTGTAAGACCTTTTACTGTGCCAATTCCTCCACATCATTATATAGAAGTGTCAGACCCAAGAAATGGGGATTTGACAAGAGTGGTTTGAGGGGCTCAAATGTGTCAGTCTCTCTCCAAGGAATAAGGACAACCACTCCTAGGAGTTGTCTGCCTACACTCCGACATTGGACAATGGTTTGCCTGCACTGTGCATGGTGACATCCATTATTTTCAATTTTAACCAAAAAATACCTCAGAAATAATTACATAACTAACCTGAATTGATTGAAAATAAAATTAGTTAACAGTAGTTTTGCATGTTCTCAAAAGAACGCATTTAGACCGACCCAAATTTGTCTAAATCTGGACATTGTTTATAGCTTTGTGTGCAAAATAAACATGTCTAATTGTCTCATATTAGTGTGATGGAAAGCAAAAGACCCTCCCACACACACACTCTCCGTGGGCAGCACTGGTGGTCCTATTTTGTTAATGTATTTCCAAGAGCTGAATGGAAAAAGTGTAGGACAGTAAGTATACTTACACAATCAGATGGTGGCGTTATTCTACAGGAAGTGGCTGGAAACACACAATTTCTTAAATAAGAGCGGCTTTTGTTTTTGTTTTGAACAAAAGATGCTGGGTGCTTATCCTTTGTAGTCCAGTGCAGCAGGAATTGGTGTTCGCACTTTGTAAACATCAAATCAGCCCACACGCCAGCGAAATGTGGCAAATGAAGAGATGAAAGATAGAAATCTCGATTCGCCCACACAAGTGTAGAAAGTTTGTAGATGCACAGCAACACGGCAGTGGGTGAGATGGCATTTTTAACATTAAGATTTTCACATTGCATTCTGTTGACCTGTCGATCAAAATAATTGTTTTGTATAATTACACATTTCAAATTATTTGGCAAGTTGATACAATATCCAAAGGAAGGTCAGGAAACGGATGATAATCACAATTCTGAACTTTTTTTTCTGGTTAATTATATGGTTGTTACTAACAATCAGTAAATGATTTATAGGACCCCTGGGAGAAATAGAATAAGAACCTCTCTGCCCTACTTCTGAGATCATCCTGGGGTGATTCGGACCCTGTTTTTAAAAAATTCCTTTTTACTGGTTGTGGGCTTCGCTGGCTAAGCCAGCATATGTTGCCCATCCCTATTTATCCTTGAGAAGGTGCTGGGGAACTGCCTTCTTCTACCGCTGCAGCCCTTATGGTGTAAGTAAACCCACTGTGCTGTTAGCGAGGGAGTTGCAGGATTGTGACCCAGAATGTAATGGTACCAACCTGACATACACAGCCAGGCTGACAATTAACTGGTCTTTGGAAGAGATTAAACAGACAGGGGAAAAAATTAATATAAAAACAATTTCAGCTCGGCCAAGTGATTTAAAGTGTCAAGAATGTGTATATGCTCGTCATTGAACACAGCTCCACACCCACACGTATATCTGAATTCACGAGGTGTCCCTTTCTAAATTTCACATCCTAGATTTCCAATGTCCACAGCTCAGAATCACTTGCAGGCCAGCGTGTCTGTGAGTGGACAGAGTTGACCCCCACGCCACTCAGCCAGAGCTGTTCTTGTTGGTGGCCCCGGGTTCAGGACGTTGCTCAGAGATTGAGAGGAGCCGCTTGGGAGAAAGACGCTGCGAGTCGGGGAGGAGTGAGTGAGTCTCAGAGACGGAGACTGAGAGACTCGCTGCTGGACACATGGTCCAGAGACAGTGAGGGGGAGAGGGGGAGACGGAGGGATAGGTCATCACCAACTCCCTGACTAGAAACCGCGTCCTTTTTTCAGAGTGAAGGCAGGAAAAAAAGAGCTGGAGGAAAGATTTGACCCAGAATTTCCCACAAGATAAACGAGTTTCCGGAGTTAGTAAAGAGCGGGAACAAAATTAAAACAGTTTGGAAACCTCCCGTATACACTCAGATTGAAGTGAAATTCATTCACCGATTTCCCGGTAATGATTTTTCAAATTACTTTTACTGTTAAAGTTAACCGGGTGTGAAGTGTGGGTGGTGAAGTGGGTCTAGCTTCAAATCTGGGTGAACCGTTAAAGAATTGAAGTGGAGCAAAAACAAATACAGCAGATGCTGGAAATCTGAAATACAAACCGTGACTTTAACCCTTTCTCTCTCCACAGATGCTGCCCGACCTGCTGAGGATTTCCAGCATCCTCTGTTATTCTTTAAGGAATTAATTTGTTCTGATGTCGCTCAGCAGATTATTGTCGCGTTGCCTGTAATGACTCTGGGATTTATAGAGACTCAGCCAGAGTTTGCACCGTGATTACAGCCCAGTCTTTATTTGCTGCAAACTCTTGGTTATTATGAGAAGGGAATTTTAGACAGTGTCTATCTCCAGGTAAGTGATCACTGGGGATCACTCGAAATGTATTTAGGGGATTGCCGGCGCGGTTCTCTCTATTGCTGCTAAAGGATAAATGAGATATTTATATGTGTCAATCTAAAATTGATTTAATGTGAAACTGCACTTGGTAAATTCAAGCAGGTTTTAAATGTGAACTGAAAATTAAACTGCAATATTAATTAAAATTAAAAAGGAATATGGAAAGATCCCTATGTTTAAGTACGCCTTTTGCTATGGACCTGTTTGGCACCTTATGATGCTCGCTTCCAGCAGAGGGTTTGCGAGATGTCCCGGGTTCAAATCCCAGGGCAGGACCGGTGCCAAGACGATGGGCCGAATGGACTCTTCCAGTGCCGAAGCAATCCTGCTGCGACTGGGTTGAATTCTCCCCGTTTATTTTATAAAGGGAAGTTACAAAAACGGGTTATGGCTTTATTTTATCCTAAATTCTGAACTTTTAACAAACTACTGAAATTGAAATGTATTTTTGTAAGTTGCAATTCGCGGTGAGGGCAATTTCTGACTTCACCTCATTATAACTGGCCGTCCATATTCGCCGTTCGGGGTAAATGCACCCTGTTTTAAGTAAATCCTGTTTTGATTTGGAATTTATATTTTTTAATGGGACGATTTCCTTCAGTGAATGAACATTTCGGCCGTGTACTGACAACGGCAACCTCCTTATAATCACCTTTAGAGCTTCATTCCATTTCGTCCACGAACACATATCTTTGCCTGATGGATTCTAGTTGAAATTTTCTCGGCATCTTCCATTGTCCTTGTCAATATTCACTTCTGCCTGAAGTTTCTGAACTTCGCTAAATGCCACAACTTCTTTCATGTCAAAAAGGACAATTCTTGTTTTCTAACTGACTGCATTTTTGTTGTCCGGCTATTTGTCAAAGCCGACCCTGTAAACACTTAAAAGTTCAGATCGTAAAACTAATGAGTTTTTAAAAATCGGGTGAAACGGGAGACAGTTTGCTCCACCTCGCTTTCTCTCTCCTGCACACATCTGGAATATTAGTAGGTTAAGGATATAAACGCCTTTCTTAAAGTGCTTGATTATTGGGAGTTGGATTACTAATGCTGAATGGGGATTCCGGGCATAATATAGACATTGATAATTAAATATACTCCTGCACACACCGCCCTGTTAGAATCAGGAGAATGAATGACCTGTAGAATGTAACTGGATCCTGGGTGGATTTCTATACTGTGAGATTGATCTCCCGGTATTTCTCCCTATATTTCTGTGACTGGTAATTAAAATGTATAATTTGTGACAAGATTTTTTATAATGAGATATTTCTTTGCCCTGTTAATGACTGGGTTAAAAACATAAGTATATAATAAAAATAAGAACAGGTGTAGACTTATCAACTTCTCATGCCTGCTCCATTGTTCACTAAGGTCCTGGCTGATCTGAGTGTAATCTTAGCTCCACTTTCCTGCCTACCTCCAAAACCCTTGACTCCCTTCTGGGTCAGCAATGTCCAACTCAACATTCAACATATTCAGTCACCCAGCCTGGGGAAGAAAATTGCAAACCTTCGGAGAGAGGAAATTCTTCCTCATCTCCATCGTGGATGGGAGACACCTTATTTTGAAACTTAGGCAAACATCCTCTCATTGAATCATAGTCTTTACAGTGCAGATGGAGGCAATTTGGCCCATCGAGTCTGCACCGGCCCTTAGAAAGAGCACCCCACCCAAGCCCACACCTCCACCCTATCCCCGTAACCCAGTAACCCCACCTTTTTTGGACACCAAGGGCAAGTTAGCATGGCCAATCCACCTGACCTGCACATCTTTGGACTGTGGGAGGAAACCGGAGTACCCGGAGGAAACCCATGCAGACACGGGGAGAACCATGCAAACTCCACACAGACAGTGACCCAAGCCGGGAATCGAACCCTAGACCCTGGAGCTGTGAAGCAACTGTGCTACCCACTATGCTTCCGTCCTGTCCCTCTCAGGATCTACCCTGTCACAACCCCCTCAAAATTTTACATGTTTCAGTAAGATTACCTCTCATTCTTCTAAACTCCAATAAATACAGGTTCAACTTACTCAAACTTCTCTCCTAAGGCAACCCCTTGATCCTCAGAATCAAAATGTAAATTATTTTGAACTGCCTCCAATGCTAGTGTATCTCTTCTTAAATAAAGAGATCAAAACTGTACACAGTACACTAGATGTGGTCTCACCAATGCCATTGTTATGATCCCAGTTGGTGTTACTAATGGATGGGAAGGTTCCAGAATGGAACCCTGGCTCAGAAATCCACAACATTTAACTTGTTTGAGAAAACGTGGAGGAACAGAGTAACTGGACTGCCAATTAGCTTCTGACAACAGGAAAATAATATTTATTAAACAAGAAAAGTTTGACTATAATGTAATACTCCTTCACTCCTTATCTTCGCAAAGGTACACAGATTTCAAGAATAACACAGGTTACACAATATAGGTAAATGTAAAGTCGCCATGGTCCCAGATTACCATAGGTCAGTGTTTTTCAAACTTTTTTGCCAGGGTCCCATTTTTACCAACTGGCCAACCTTTGCGATCCACACCACCCAAACGTCACGACCCACCATTTTTGCTTACCTGTAATGTGACAGGTGAACCTGCTTGGTCCTCCCGATCTCACTTGCTTTGTCATTCAATGTTACATTTCTGCTAAGGACTTGAGCTGATGATTTAATTTTTCACTGAAAAAAATAAAGAGGTTTGCCCTCAAACTCACCATGCTTTTAATCTTTCATTTGCCAGTACTTCCCTGCATATAATATACATGAGCTTTGCATCCTGATTTGCATTGGCACAATTAATAATCATCTTTATACTGCTTTGTTCTTGATTTCAGCTTCTTCTTAATGGGTTGCTCACCAGATGTCCTGGAGCTCACACCAGCACTCCTTTCAAACAAGGCTTCCTCCCCACTGTTTGAAAATGAAATGAAAATCGCTTATTGTCACAAGTAGGCTTCAAATGAAGTCACTGTGAAAAGCCCCTAGTCGCCACATTCTAGCGCCTGTTTGGGGAGCTGGTATGGGAATTGAACCTGCGCTGCTGGACTGCTTTGGTCTGCTTTAAAAGCCAGCTATTTAGCCCTGTGCTAAACCAGCCCCTGTTTTAGCAAGGATCCACCTCCAGGTTTGCCAACTCTCCTTTCTGTATTTCCTTGTCTTGATTTGCCACAGCCTCCAAATTTCTACATAAAAATGCAGGTACTGAGTCCCCAAAAGAATACTATTGTTTCCAAAGGCTGAAAAGAAGGACACCAACTTTAGAATTGCTTCTGATCTCTGGCTTTTCTGTCCAAATTCACCCAGGTCTGCACCTTCAGCTCTGATTTTAGCTTCAGTGACCAAGTACCCTGCCCCAATGGAGGTTCCTTTAACTTCACACATCCTGGAAACTTCTAATTTCTAGAACTAACTGTCCATTAGCTTATCTGGAGCTTGTTCCCTCACTTATCTCCTAGCCCTAACTGTTTGGATCCAGTTAAACATGAGTACTCAAAAGGTCTTCTCCCTAAAAGTTGCCCCTGGTTGTTAAGCAACATTGCATTCTTTCCCCAAGTTTGTGTTCACGTTTCCCATCGTAAATTCTTTCAGCACAATAGAAACACAGTTTGAACTGAAACCAAAACTCCTTGCATGCAAATACCTTTGTTTAACATGAATCGAACTAGAGAATCTAATATTTTTACACAAACTACTAAATTAAACCCACATAAAACTGTCCTGTATTTTGAATATCCAACAATACAACCATAGATCGATTAACCTACTTCTGCTTTCCTGACACCCTGTACAGTTGTAACAAGACTTCCTTACTTTTATACTCCATCTCTCTTGCAATAAAGACCAACACACAGATCTTCACTGTGATATTGCATTATTCTTACCAGGAGTTAAATTTAGTTAGGAACACAAATTTGTTTTTTTGGTATTTACTGCTGCACCCCAAAATTAAAAGGTGGAATCTGAAAAGTTTATTATTCTCATTATGTACTTTGCAAATATTTGTAGTTGTATTTTGTGGAAAGCTGGCTGTGGAAATATACAATGCCATGTTTCACTGAACATTTGAAATGATCTGTGAATTAGTTGGAATGTAGCCCAAGTCAAGGTGAGTAAAAATCGGAACCTATCACAGAATTAACAGAGCTCTTATTGCTGCACGCAAGCATTTGCCTAACAGCTGCAGATTCTCTGCGGTCCCAACCACAAGGCTTCTCACTAAGCTAATACATCGCTTGATGGGTCGGTGGGGGAATCTCATATTAATCACGAAGAAACAGCCGAAGAAAATGTATTTTCCCATGTGGTTAATTGCTTTGCTACTGCAAAACACCTTTGCAGACTTGAGACTGGAACATTGTAGCGTTGCATCCCTATTTAAAAAAAGTAAACAGTCATACCAGTCCTTAAACATTGCAGTACATTCCTTCTTGGGGTTAGACACCATTCTATATAGTGAAATAACCTCTTAGCACCTTCTCACACATCTGCAAGATGTACTGCACAAGATAACAATTGTCACATGATGGACAATATTGTTCTACCTCACCTTTTTCTTTTGTCACATCACTTTTTGTGTTTTTTAATTTTGTCAACACCATTTTGACTACTTGTCCTCTGAGTATTTTTCTTCCATTTCTTTGAAGTTCCAAATTGATCACAAGCGATGATGTATTCTAAACTGATCGTATTAACTGCGCGTTAATCTTACTTATTCTTTCCCAGGACCTCAAAATTGTACACCTCACACATTTTCTTTGCAGTTTCTGTTTCTGCTCTTATACATTATATTTTTAACCCAGGAAGGGCTGAAAATGACCACTATTTCTCAAATGTTCAGATCTCCCATTCCACTCAGTCTGGATAGTCTTGTGTACCACGTCCTGTGCTCACCATTAATGTGTCTCCATTTTTAAATACAAAATGCCTCAATGTACTCCAATTGGGAAAAATAAAGATTTCCACGAAAGGTCATTACTGCTATACCTCAAAAAATCTATTTTATTCTTCTCCAGTTGACATTCTTTTTGGGCCAATCCCTGAAAAGAAGAAACTAAAAATAAACTGTTCACAGCAAAGCTATGAAGAACTTGGGCCTCCTTGATGTGAAAATGCAGACGCTGCTTTCAGGTAAAATACTTCAGGAATTATTATTCTAACTATTGTTTAGAAATAAGAATGTTTTCTAATTTCATGCAGAAATCTTTATTTTTGGGCCAACTGAGTTACTCTAAGGGGGTGCTGGTGTTCCTTAAGAATCCATGCTGTGTGGCAGCACAATGGCACAGTGGTTAGCACTACTGTCTTACTGTTGTCAAGGTCTCATGTTCGATCCCGGGCCTGGGTCACTGTCTGTGTGGAGTTTGCACATTCGCCCCGTGGGTGTTGTCCCCACAACCCAAAGATATGCAGGACAGGTGGATTGGCCACGCTAAATTTCTCCTTCATTGGAAAAAAATTAATTGGGTACTCTAAATTTATTTTAAAAAAGAATCAATGCAGTGATCACGATTTTTCACCATTTACATAAGCAATGTGTCTCAAGAATCAAAAGCACAATTTGCAGAAAACACCAAATTAATTGACAAGCATAATTGACACAAAGGGGGAATAGAACTACAGACAGGAAGGCATTAATAAAATTGCATTTGGGCATGCCATGTGAAAAATTAACTTCAGCATAACTAGGTGTGAGGTGGTGTATTCACAGAAGCAGAATACAGAGGTTGCATACTGCTTCGAAAATAATGCCTAAATGTGGGACAGGAGCAGAGATGGTAATAGTTAGAACATAGAACAGTACAGCACAGAACAGGCCCTTCGGCCCTCAATGTTGTGCCGAGCCATGATCACACTACTCAAACCCACGTATCCACCCTATACCCGTAACCCAACAACCCCCCCTTAACCTTACTTTTATTAGGACACTACAGGCAATTTAGCATGGCCAATCCACCTAACCCGCACATCTTTGGACTGTGGGAGGAAACCGGAGCACCCGGAGGAAACCCACGCACACAGGGGGAGGACGTGCAGACTCCACACAGACAGTGACCCAGCCGGGAATCGAACCTGGGACCCTGGAGCTGTGAAGCATTTATGCTAACCACCATGCTACCCTGCTGCCCACCCTGCTCCATGCCTGGGAGGCAGTGGCTTACTTAAACCAGTAAAAGTAGAGATGAGGTTAGCAAGACTATAAAAAAGTTAACAAAGCACTGGAGTTCATTTCCACAGGGATAGAACTGAAAAAAACCAGTTACATTAAATTGATGTTTGGTACAGAACTTGAGTGTTGCTGAAAAAGAAACATGCCATTGAAACTTTCATCTTCCAATCATCTGGACAGCTGCCCAAGATAAATCAACAGTAACGGGAAGCAACAATTATTGTATCTCTTTATTGATGGTTAATGATTCGTAGCTGCCCTGATGAGTGCAAGCTGAAAACCTTTGATAGTAAGGGTGGAGTTTTACCAAAAAATAGAAAAGTGGCAGCATCATGAGAAAAATGGCGCAATTCACGTCGCCGAAATCTCATGGAATTTTCAGCCTCTTAAGAAAAGGTTTTTATCTATACTTGAATCACGCTACGCTCTTGGCGGCCTCCTGCTGCTGATTCCCTCATGCCGGGGAAATTTGATCAATGCATTAGTACATCACGGGGGATTAATGAAGCGACATGTTTACTTGCATGAGTTATAACCAGCATGAGGCTTGCGGGATCGGATGAATTAGTCTTCCCATGAATCTCGTTGAGTATGAGCTTGCCTGCCCATCAATGTACCCTTTTAAATGCCTTCCCAGCACTCCACTGTACTTGTTCCAAATCCAATTGAAGGGAATGGCAGCCAGGAGGCCAGCAGTGCATTTTTCAGAGGTAGCCCTGACCAGGCTCCTGGACTGAGTGCAGCAGAGGAGGGACATCTTACACCCGAGATACAGATGACGTTCCTTCTACAAGGTGACCATCCATGCCTGGGAGGCAGTGGCTGTTCTTGTTCGTGTCAACTCCCTGCAGAAGAGGACAGGGCACCAATGGCAGAAGAAGATGAATGATCTTCTCCGTGCAGCCAGGGTAAATCTGCCACCACCAGTCTCTCGCTGCCCCCCGCTCCTCACCCACTCCTCAAACCTCCAAGGTGATCCCTCACACAGCTACCTTGCAGGTTGCCCCACCTGTCATGGGTCCCTCTTCCCGCCCCCATTCCTTGGTGCCCTCCCCAGTCTCTATTCTGCTGCTGACATCCCGCTCCCACTCCAGTCCCATGCATGCCACCCCTCAACCAACTGAACTGACTGGACTCCTGCCTAAAATCTCCCCATCTATATCCCTGAGGAACAAACTCGAGCATCACCAGAGTCTTTTAAAAAAATTTCAAGTACTCAATTCTTTTTTTCCAAGGAAGGGACAATTTAGCATGGCTAATCCACCGACCCTGCACACCTTTGTGTTGCAGGGGTGAGACCCACGCAGACACAGGGAGAATGTGCAAACTCTACACTGACAGTGACTCGGGGAGCAGGATCGAATCCAGGTCCACAGCGCTGTGAGGCAGCAGTGCTAACCACTGTGCCACCATGCCGCCACAGCCACCAGTGTCATGCAAGAGCTCCGCACCCTTGCCCCCACCATGAGGAAAGAGCCTTTAAGCTGGCCAGGGAGAAGCAGGACTGCGCCTGTGCTGATGGCGAAGTGGAGGCAGTGAGCACAAGTGAGAACTGAAAGGACACATAGTCATTCCTCAAAGCGCGCTCCCAGTGGTACGAGTAGAGATGGCTTGATTTCCAATCACGAGTGACACCGTCTGCAGTTCCACTTTATCCTGGTCACCAATATTGTGTATACAGAGGAGTCCACACAAGAGGCTGAAAGAATCTGGTTATTTATTGAGCAAGAAACTATTTACACATTTCATACAGATCCCCATTGAGACTTCTCTGCTTGGCTGTCACTCAGGCCGAGCTTTTGTACATAGAGTCCATGGCTCATACTCAACGAGATTCATGGGAAGACTAATTCATCCGATCCCGCAAGCCTCATGCTGGTTATAACTCATGTAAGTAAACATGTCGCTTCATTAATCCCCCGTGATGTACTAATGCTATCTTCCTTCCCTTGCACGACAAGCAGAAGAGCAGCCAGGACCATCCTTGTGCCCACTGAAAACCAGAGACAGGGGCAGCTCAGAGGGAGACCAAAATTACCATTGAGGAGGCATCACAGCTGTCACCCGCACCCTCCACCAGCACAGATACTCATACCTCGGTGGGATTACCGAGTCGGCAGGCTTCTGGGTCACTCACTGGTGATCACCTCGCAGCTGATGATCCATAGCAGGTGAAGGCAGGGACATCACAGTGATTAGGCGCTCAGAGGGATGCTGGAGCCCAGCACTCTGCTGAGCCCCTGGCCGATGATGTGTTACTGGATCTCGTCGCCTCAGAACTGATGAAATGACAAAGGCAGAGTCCTGAGAATCAGGAAGGGATGGCAGCATCCATTCTCGGACTGCATGACCAACTGGAGGAGTCCCCATCATCTACTGTCTGAGGAATAGTGCCATCACTGCAATGCAATGAGACCAACATTGCGAGGATGGCATCCACAGTGCAGACCTTGATGCAGAACATGCACTCCATGTTGAAGGGTGCACGCTCATGGTGCAGGGCTTCAATTGCATGCTACATGCGGTGGTGGGAATCCATGAGTGTCAATGCCAGAGGACGGATGAGGCTTCTGGATCTCATGGAGGATCTCAAGGGACACCAAGCAGTAAAAGGGAAGAGGATCAGCAGGAATAGAGCAAGAGCCCTCCACCCAAGAGACCCCAGCACAGGAACAGGCCCTTTGGCCCTCCAAGCCTGCGCCGACCATACTGCCTGTCTAAACTAAAATCTTCTACACTTCCAGGGTCTGGAACCCTCCATTCCCATCCTATTCATGTATTAGTCAAGGTGCCCTGAAGCATCACTATCGTCCCTGCTTCCACCACCTCCTCCGGCAGCGAGTTCCAGGCACCCAGTACCCTCTGTGTTGAAAAACACTTGTCTCGTTCATCTCTGAACCTTGCCCTCACACCTTAAACCTATGCCCCCGATGTAATTGACCCCTCTACCCTGAGATAAAGCCTCTGACTATCCAGTCTGTCTCTGCCCCTCGTAATTTTGTAGACCTCTGTCAGCTTGCCCCTCAACCTCCTTCATTCCAGTGAGAACAAATCAAGTTTATTCAACCTCTCCTCATAGCTAATGCCCTCCATACCAGGCACCATCCTGGTAAATCTCTTGTGCACCATCTCTAAAGCCTCCACATCCTTCTGGTAGTGTGGCAACCAGAATTGAACACTGTACTCCAAGTGTGGCCTAACTAAGGTTCTATACAGCTGCAACATGAATTGCCAATTTTTATATTCAATGCCCCGGCCAATGAAGGCAAGTATGCCGTATGCCTTCTTGACTACCTTCTCCAACTGTGTTGCCTCTTTCTGTGACCTGTGGACCTGTACACCAAGATCTCTCTGACTGTCAATACTCTTGAGGGTTCTACCATTCACTGTACATTCCCTACCTGTATCAAACCTTCCAAAATGCATCACCTCACATTTGGCCGGATTAAACTCCATCTTTCATCGCGCCGAAGTTGATAAAGTATGAGGGAGAAAGGTACATCAGGATATATTGATGGTGTTCGATGAAAAAGGCTGAAGGAGGATTACTGAAATATAAACTACAACATAGACTTGCTGAACCAAATGTCCTGTTTCTGTTCTGTGAAAACTATGTAATACTTTATTATACTTCTTTTCCATCCCAGTATTCCATTTGCTTACATTGTGTAAGACAGAGATCTCAGCTCTACCCAATACCATCATTAATGCTGCCGTGGGAGAACAGGTGCTGTTCCCTGTACATAACCAATGTGGAGCTATGTATGAAGTAACATTTCTATCAAAATCACCAATTTATACTAAACTTGCTATCTGGAATTTGAACACATCTGACAAACAGCCACTGTATGAAAACAGACTGAAAAGGAACATGAATGGTTCTGTGATGCTGCACAATGTACAGATTCATGATACTAAATTATATGAAATACAAATCGAGTGCTACAGCACAACAATGACAGCTACAAGACAACAATTATTTGATTTGCGAGTGTTTGGTAAGTTACTTTAGAACATAGAACATTACAGCACAGAACAGGCCCTTCGGCCCTCGATGTTGTGCCGAGCAATGATCACCCTACTTAAACCCACGTAACCCATAACCCAACAATCCCCCATTAACCTTACACTACGGGCAATTTAGCATGGCCAATCCACCTAACCCGCACATCTTTGGACTGTGGGAGGAAACCGGAGCACCCGGAGGAAACCCACGCACACACGGGGAGGACGCGCAGACTCCACACAGACAGTGACCCAGCCGGGAATCGAACCTGGGACCCTGGAGCTGTGAAGCATTGATGCTAACCACCATGCTACCGTGAGGCCCATAACTTTAAAATAAAACTTAGTCTTTCAAACTCAATGTGAGTCTGAGACAATTATTAGAAGGCATAAGGTGTGTTCACTCGATGATGAGGCTGCAAACCTCCACTCAGGGTTCCAGCTGAGATCAGGAATGCAGTAGAGAGGGAGGAATGCGGAATGCTCACACTGTGATGCCCTTCTCATTTTCTCAGATCTGTTATTGACACAGAGAGTTTATCAACATCTGAAAACAGATGGGTCAACATTTTGCATATTCGCCTAGGTTTTCCAGCTTTTATATTAACTCACTGAAGCTGCAGGAATTTATAGAATTAACTGGAAATTAATCGTGGACAGTGATTGAACTGATAATACATTTACCTCAGGGTTTGTGTTTTGTACGCAAGATTGATCAAGCATTTTCAACATTCCAGTTATTAACATTTCAGATTTTTGAACTTTGCTGGAATGTAACTAATTGTTTATTTGCCAATAAATGTAAAATGGTGACATTCAAGAAATACTAAAAATTTGCCTCCTAACAAGTGTCTCTATTTCAGAGCCAGTTTCCAAGCCTCTGATAATAATAACTTGTTCAACTTCAAATATCACGATGAGCTGCACTGTCTCCATGGGAACAAAAGTTACATATCACTGGGAGAAACAATCCTTGTCTGGAGCCATCATTAGAACCTATAATGGGACAGAACTAGTGATAGACCACATACATGAACAGGAACAATACATGTATAAGTGTATAGCAACAAATCCAGTCAGCATTGCAACCAGTACTACACAGATCGGAGAAGAGTGTAATGTGAATCCTTCTAAAGGTTAGTGATTGTAAAATCTGTTCAGCCTCGACAGACGGATTCCATTGTGCAAATATTAAAGTCTTGGATCTTGTATAATGTATGTGCTTCAAATCTTTAAAATATATATAGAAAAGGAAAACATTTAGTCATGCCTCGTCGCTTTAACTGTGCGCAATAATGTGACCTCTTCAGCGAAAGGTTTACAAGAAGCAAAGATTCATAGAAACGTCCTTCAACAATTAGTTTCTAACTGAGCTAAGAATGTATATACTTAGATCCCTTCTGCAGTAAGAACCTTAAAAAGTGACCCATCAGGGTAAGGGTAGCCCAGGCTTACAATCTAAACATCACCATAAAGCTCCAAATCTCAGAGAACCCATGGGCAGTGAAATGGAAAATTAGCTGTGATTAATTGTTTTTTGGTGCACAGGACTGAAGTTGTAGGTTAGATCTCCTGCTCCTGATTTTTCTTGCACTTCCTGGAAACTGACTTTGAAATGTTCTCTCTGCTAATGTTTCAAAATTAGGAAGTAAATTATTCACGTAACTACAAGAAATGATACCACTCACTGTATTTCTGCCTATATCTATTCATATATGCACATACATGTAGATTAATAATTACTTTCTAAAAGTCGGCCTCGTTACAGGTTTGTTTAATGGCCATTACAGCGTTTCATTGCGTGATAAACTTCAATCCGTCTGATGTCTTTTAGGTCAGAAACTGTCCTGGATGGTTCGTAACATTGCTGCTTCAGGATTGCTCTTAGCCTTGATTACAATCGTATATATCTGCTGCAAAATAAAACCAACTGCTGGCGAAAAAGGAAGCAGTAAGTATGACAGTTATTATCAGGTAAAAACTATAAGAGTTCAGCAGAAATTCAAAAATAGTTATTATCTATTCCATGCATTGAAAGATTTATGGACAGAAATAAATCCCTCCTGAAAATATTCAGAAAATGCAGAAATTATATTCCAGCATCAGGATTATTTGTTGGAATATTTAACAGTAATTGTAATAATAATAATAATAGTAATCTTTAGTGTCACAAGTAGGCTTACATTAACACTGCGATGAAGTTACTGTGGAAAGCCCCTAGTCGCCACATGTCCGGTTACACTGAGGGAGAATTCAGAATGTCCAAATGACCAAACAGCACGTCTTTCGGGACTTGGGAGAGGAAACCGGAGCACCCGGACGAAACTCACACAGACTCAGGGAGAACGTGCAGACTCCACATAGACAGTGACCCGAGCAGGGAATCGAACCTGGAAACCTGGAGCTGTGAAGCAACAGTGCTAACCACTGTGCTACCGTGCTGCCCATGTTAGACACTAAACATGACATTTATTTTAATAACATAAAGTGATTCCAAGATTATTACCTCTCAATTGTCCTGTCTTTCTAATATCAATCCAATTCTTCCTGAAATGCTCATGCTCGGCCTACCTGGGAAGTCTACTTTACACATTCACCAGCCTCTGCCTACAGCAGTTAAATCTAAGTTCCTAGAATAGGTGGAGACTATTCAGCCCCTTGAGCCTGTTTCCCATTAGATCAAGGTGGGTCTGTACCACAACTCCATATTTCTTGCTACCCTTACCAAGTAAAAATGTATTGATCTTTGTTTGGAAACTGGCCTAGTATCCGCAGCCTTTGGGCGAGAGAATTCTATATTTTTACAACTTTTTATGTGAAAAGAACTGTTTCTCAGTTGCCCTCCTGAATGGCTTAGCTCAAATTTTAAGATTATGTCCTCTCATTCGTGTTCTCCTGCTAGAGGAAATAGTTGGATTGTACGCACCCTATTTATTCTTCTAATGTTTTAAATACCTCAACAAATCAACCCTCACTCTTCAATACTCAAGGGAATACAGGCTAGGTTTATGTAATCTACCCTCAAAGCTCTTACCTGTCAATGTATCCACCCTCTTCTAATCTTGAGCCAATTTCTGAATCTCAAGTTTGGAGCAATCTCTTATCATATCAGGATTCAAGTCATGCATTCCTCTACAAACTTTTGAAACCAGAATAATATCTTCTCTGATCTTTCTCTTCTCCAGAGTAAACAATCACAGATGCTCCAACCACTCTTCATATCTCAGGTGCCTTAAGATAGCTATCATCATTGTTTCCCTTTCCCGCAATACATCCAGTGTTTGATTATTTCTTGCCATGCTGGGCTGCATGCATTGTTCCAACGTTGTGGTTATACTGGGAATTTGTACAGGTTCATTATCATCCAATGGGAATTGTGCTCCATTACTTCTATGGGAATTGTGCTCCATGACTATGACTATAAGTTGTGTTTAGTTTTCTTTCCTGTTGCCGTACACGACACGGTTGGTTTCCGTGAGCCATCCCTCTAAACATGCAGGTGTTGTGCCCATACAGTCTATGGCCATTAGGGTAGAACCTCTCCTCAGACCAGGCTTCTCCTCGCATAACTTTGGCAGATGATTGGCTTATAGCATGGAACATGGAACAGACAGTCAGGTCCTCCATGGTTTCCACCAGTCATACAGTGAAGTTACAGTGGGAGATCAGAAGAATCTGACAGAAATTTTTCCCAATTTAATTAATATTCCCAATACTTATTTCTCTCCTGTAGTTCCAGCCCTTGAGCATATTAAATCCCATTGGTCCATTTTCCCAATCTGTTTAGAATCTTCAAGAAACCCTGATCAGGCCTTGAGGGGCTAGGCCCGCGCCGGAGTGGTTGGTGCCCCGCCGGCCGGCGGGAAAGGCCTTTGGCGCCACGCCAACCAGGGCCGAAGGACGTCCGCGCATGCGCCAGAGCGTCAGCGGCTGCTGACGTCATCCCCGCATGTGCAGGGGAGGGGTCACTTCCGCTCCACCATCGTGAAGACTATGGCGAACGGGGAAGGAAAGGAGTGCCCCCACGGCACAGCCCTGCCCCCGCCCCCGAATCTCTGGTGCCGGAGACGGGGGGGGGGGGGGGGGGGGGGGGATTCACGCCGGCCCCCGGCGATTCTATGACCCGGCAGGGGGGTCGGAGAATCCCGCCCCTGGTCTTTTCCCTGCCTAGAGCTTGGCGTATTCTGCAAATTTAGCTTGGTTTCTGTTCCTAGTTGATTAGTTACACACAGGATAAACAGGAGTGGTTTCAGGACTGATCCCTGTAGTGACCCTTCGTCATGTTGAAACAACTCCCATTCACAAGCATTACTCTTTCCGTTTGGACAGTACGATGAACCCACTGTTCAGACTAGTCACTTATCCTAAGCTTCCTTGTGTTGTGGATGAGTTGTGCCCATGGCAGCGTAACAAAGCCCTTGTTGAAATCCAAAATGCAGTAAAACTTCATATGAACACACACCTGCTACTAAATAAATTCCAGCATGTGTGAAGGCAAATGAGTCATCTGAACATTTGCCAATTGGTGATGTTATGGACATAATGAATTGTAAAAGAGCAGACAGCAGTGGGTGTATCACCATTGCAATAAGAATCAGCCCTGCCAGCTGGAAGTCATGTTGGGCACACACAAGCATTAGACTCTGGACAGTGAAAGACTACAAGTGAAGTGTCAAACTATCTGTCACTGGACGAGTAATCCAAAGGTTAATGCTCTGGCGACACAGGTTCAAATCCCACCATGGCAGCTGGTAGAACTTGAATTCAATTAATAAATCTGGAATTCAAGGCTAATCTCGGTTCTCGGACCATGAAACCTTTGTCGACTGTTGTAAAACCCATCTGGGTCACTAATGTCATCAGCCATCCTTACCTGGTCTCATCTACGTGTAATTCCAGATCCACAGCAATGTGATTGACACTTAATATCCTCCAAAATGGCCCAGTAAGCCTAACAGTTCAATCAAACTGCTACAAAAGAGTCAATAAGGAATGAAACGAGTTGGACCCCCCCCCCCCCCCCCCCCCCCCCCCGACCGCCCCGACTCTCAGCATCAACCTAGGCACCAGAAAAGATAATGGCACACCCAACCCTATAAATCGTTACTCTTCCATGTTGAACACTACTTAGAAGATGCACCAAAGGTGACAGACATAATAATAATAATCTTTATTGTCACAAGTAAGCTTACATTAATTACATAGATTGTACTCTGGGTGCACTGTTGCTGACTGAGCAGTCTGGTCCTAAAGGACATAGCTGCTAGACTGGGTCTGTGGCAGGTGCTGAGGGAACCATCAAAAGGGAAAAAGATACTTAACCCCGTCCTCGCCAGTCTACCTATCACTTGCATCTGTAACAATAGAAGTGAAGGTGGCATGGTGGTGCAGTGGCTAGCACTGCTGCCTCACGGCGCCAACGACCCGGGTTCGCTCCCGGCACTGGGTCACTGCTCATTCTCCCCGTGTCTGCGTGTGTCTCACCACCACAACCCAAAAGATGTGCAGGGTATGTGGATTGGCCATGCTAAATTGCCCCTTAACTGGAAAAAAATGAATTGGGTACTCTAAATTTATATAATAAAAAGAAGTGAGCCCCTTGTGGAGACAAAGCCCTGCTTCATGTTGAAGATACCCTCCACTGTATTGCGCAACACTGCCATCATGCTAAATGGGAGAGATTTTGAACAGATCTAGCTTCACAAGACTGAGCATCCAGGAGATGCTGTGGGTCATCAGCAGCAGTAACATTATATACAATCTGCAACCTCATGGCCCCACTCTACCATCACCATCAAGCTAGTGGATCAATCCTGATTCAATGAAGAGTGTCGGGAGTAGCACCAGGCACATGGCAACCTGGTGAAGCTGCAATACAGCTGAAGCAGCATGCGATAAGACAGAGCTAAGTAATCCCACAACCAACAGATCAAATCTAAGCTCTGAAGTACTGCTGAGTCCAGATGTGTTAGACAATTAAACAACTCACACGAGGAGGACTTTCCACACATATTCCCATCCTCAATGACGGGGGAGACCAGCACATATGTTCAAAAAACAAGGTTGAAGCAATTGAAACCATCTTTAGTCTGAAGTGCCGAATGGATGGTACATATCTGCCTCCTCAATAGGTCCCCAGCATCACAGGAACCAGTCTTCAGTCAATTTGATTCACTTCACATGATAGATAACAAGGAATGACTGAAGATACTGGATACTGCAAAGGTTATGGATCCCGACAATAGTTTAGCAATTGTATTGAAGACTGGTGCTGCAGAAATTGCCTCGGCCTAGGCCAAGCTGTTCTAGCATCTGGCATCTACATGGAAATGTCGACAATTACCCAGGTATGCCCTGTCCACAAAAAGCAGGCTAAATCCAACCCGTCCAATTACCGCCCCATCAGTCTATTTTTGATCATCTGTAAAGTGATCAAAGGAGTCAGCAACAGCGCTATCATTCGGCACTTACTCAGAAATAACCTGCTCACTGACGCTCAGTTTGAGTTCAAGCAGTGCCACTCAGCTCCTGACCTCTTTACAGGCTTGGTTCAACCATGCCCAAAAGGGATGTGCTGAGAGTGACTTCCCTTGACATCAAGGCATCATTTGACCGAGTATGGCATTAAGGAGGCCTGGAGTCAATGTGAATCAGGGGGAAAACTCTCCACTAGTTGGAATCATACCTGGCTCAAAGGAAGATATTGTGGTTGTTAGACATCAATCATTTCAGTTCCAGAACATCATTGCAGAAGTTCCTCGTGATAGTGTCTTAGGTCCAATAATCTTCAGCTGCTTCATTAATGACCTTCCGTCCATCATTAGGTCAGAAGTGGGGATGTTCATTGATGATTTTACAATGTTCAACTGCTTTTGTGACGGCTCCAATATTGAAGCAGTTCGTGTTCATATGCTGCAAGACCTGGACAATATCCAGGCTTGGGCTGATACGTAGCAGGTAACCTTCACATCACACAAGTGCCAGTCAATGACCATTTCCAACAGGAGAAAATCTAACCATCACCTCTTGGTATTCAATGGCATTAGCATTGCTGAATCCTCCACTATCAACATCCTGGGTTTTACCTTTGACCTCAAACTGAAGTGGGCTAACAATATAAATAAAAGCAGATGCTGGAACAAAAACAGAAAATGCTGGACAATCTCAGAAGGTCTGACAGTATCTGTGGAGCTCAAGTTTCGACTCTTCATGACTCTTCATCAGATGCCTTGACATATAAAATCACATCTGTCCTTTAGGGAAGGAAACCTCTGTCCTCACCTGATTTGGCCAAGATGTGGAAATTTTTCCAATCCCTAATTGTCCTTGAACTAAGAGTCAGCCATAGTGCTGTGAATCTGCAGTCACATGTAGGTCATATCAGGTAAGGACAGCAGATTTCCTTCCCTAAATTACAGATGTGGTTTTACCATAATCGACAATGGTTTCATGGTCATCATCCATGTTTTTAATCTGCCGTGGTGAGATTTGAACCGGATCTCCGGAGCATTACCCTGAGTCTCTACAGTACTACTCCAGTGACAATATCATTCTGCCATTGCCTCTCCCTGCCAATCTAGTCAATAACACCCACATTCTGTGAAATGATAACATTTTTAAAAGTTGTGGATTGTGTTTATAAACCAACCTATTGTTTGGAAAAAAAATAGGTGTTGTTCTATTAATAAGAATTTTGAAAATTAACAGATGAGAGTGGAAAAAGACACAGCTCTCCCAGAACTGTTCCAACCTCGTTCTTCAGTGTCAACTCACCTGGTAGCTTCCTGACTGCTCTCTGACTTAAAGCATCATGCCTCAGTGCAGGCTAACAGATTGCCTGTGATGTAGATATCTTGGCTACAAAGGAAAGTAAGACCGCAAGGTGTCACGGACAGATGTATATGTTCTCTTGCTTCCAGTAACCAGTATGCTTTGTATGAAAATAAGTCTGCATTTATTACCTTGGAATATGCATTCCAATTAAATAATTCAGCAGCAAGCATTTGGGAGGCTAAAAATAAAGGATACTCATTCCTAGCCTGAATTAACACAAAATCATCCAGTCAGTTTTAACACATATATGAGCACATAAATTGGATACAAATAAACATAGTGCACTTTTACAGATTACAGTTAATTCAGCCTCTGGTTTATGATTTCCCGTCTCCCATTTGGCAGGCCTGTGGTTTCTTAAATGGACTGAATGATTTAAAGTTGAACTGAGTGTCTTGTATAGCCTAGGGTTCACAGGACATTGTGAGGATTCTTGCAATTGAATATTTAGGAGATTGGTTCTCAGGTGAGCTTTGGAACTGGAGCAGGTTAAGTACTTTGGCTGCTTGATGACTCGCTGTTAGTTTCAGTCTGATTTTCAGACTGCCTGTTGATTGACGGTTCTGATGGATCTGCTGGGTCCTGAGGTAATCAAGATGCAGTACCTGAGGCCAGTTTTGTCACATGACTCCTGGGTTAACACTTCTGAGGTCCACCCAGTCTAGTTTGGATGGGGGAAGTCATTGTGATAGGATGTGAAGATGATAGTGGCCATTAAGTTTTGATCTTCCCTTTTATCCAGCGGACACTCAGTCAGCTGGAAACCCCATGGTCTTTAGATGTTGGTCCGTCCTGAAACAAAGAGATATATTCATTTCACGGATGGCTGTGAGGTCCCCTCACCTATGCCCATATTTAGTTAGGTGTCCGCTGAAGACTTGATACTGTCCGTAGTCCGAATTCCAAAAAGCTACGTGGTTTTCGGCAGCCATTTTATCTGGGTGTTTGTGTCCAATTTTTAAAGGTTTTAGCTGAAAGTTTAGAACATAATAACCCTGTAGTAGGCATGACAAAGGATATATGTGCAACTGGTTGCAATCTTTCCAGCGAGCTTGAGCCACGCATGTGGTTAACTGTTGTTATAGAGATAGTTTAAGGAGGACATTTGATTTCTTTAAAGGTTACACATCTTGGTAATACAGGAGGTGTTCTTGTGTTGCTGTAATGCCAATTTTAATTCTTGCATAAATCCTAAATGTTGTTCAAATTCTGATGCTATTTTTAGAGTGTATTCATAATAAATGATTGCTTTCTTTAAAAAAACTTTGGTTTGTGTCTGAAATTCTTTTAGGTAAAAGAATCTAAATGAAATATAAAATGGAATCATGGGGAGACCCAAAGATAGTTCTTCAAAGTAAAGCGTGAAACCATGTTGCACCTTTTTAACTCCTGCAGGGGCTGGTTTAGCTCACTCGGCTAAATCGCTGGCTTTTAAAGCAGACCAAGCAGGCCAGCAGCACGGTTCGATTCCCGTACCAGCCTCCCCGGACAGGCGCCGGAATGTGGCGACCAGGGGCTTTTCACAGTAACTTCATTGAAGCCTACTCGTGACAATAAGCCATTTTCATTTCATTTTCATGGTGCCCCATATTGGTAGATTGCAATAAACAGGAGAGAAGTGCAAGAGTGAGCGGAACTTCACATTTATGGATTCTCAATGTGTTATTTTTCTCGACAGTTTGCTGATTATTACATTGAGAAATGTGAAACAGGGAGGTGGCAGCTCAGATAACACAGGGAATGCCTTGTAGGTGAATATCTGTCACCTGGCCTGTGTGGATCAGCATTTTTGCTGGTATGCTGTATTTGTCTACTCGACAAGTGATCCCATTTCCACTTCCATAGTATTGCATCAGTTGTAAAGCGCGTTGACATGTCCTGAGACCATGCAAGGCCATTATATTTTCGGCAAGATCCAGCTACCTTGTGGGGATTTGATTTCTCAGAGACACCATTCCCATCGGTCACAAAAACAAAAGATATACGGTTCCCAGATGAGAAATTGGGCTCATTAACGCACACTTTTTTGGGTATGCCGACAGTCCCTGAAGCTCCAAAAGAACGTCCAATAGCATGCAAGCACAGGTGCAGCTCAGTATGCAAGATTGGTGGCAGGTGTTAAAGTGTGCGCAGTTAATGTGACCCGGACGTAAATAGAGCTGGGCGATCATGAAATTAACCAACGTGCCTTGCTGACTTGACGCCGTGATGTCATGCTGGAACTCAGTGCTCCAGTTGCACTTCCTCAAACTTGCACAGATGAACATGCATTCCGTAGCAGGAACGATACCCGGCTAATACTATTTAAAGATATGAAGGTGTTCAAAATCATGAGGGGATTTGGACAAAGTCGCTAAAGAGAAACTGGTCCTATTGGCGAAGAATCATTATCTGAAGAGATAAAAAAATCACAGAGGTTCAGGAAAAAACAGGGGAATGGCAAGAGGTGAGTTGCTCCTGCAGAGAGCAACCACAGAGACGACATGCCGAATGTTCTCCTTCTCTGCTGCAACCATTCCATGATTCTATTGACTGCTTACAGGTTACTTTCTGGTTGATTTCTTTCTGGCTGTTGCTATGATTCTACAGGAGTTTGGCACTGGTTATAGTGGTTCCAACTTGCAAAAGTCTGAAGGGAATGATGTGCCAGGTATTGAAGGGTTTTGCTAACTTCAAGGTTCCTGCGCAAACGTGTTGCTTCCAGACATAGGACATGACATCAATTGGAGAATGAACAGATGCCACACCGAGCAGGACCAGCAGTTGGGAAAGGGAGGAAGACGGGGAGGACTTTCAGCCAGACCTATCTAGCATGCTGAGGGAGCAATTCTTCTATCTGAATCTCAATAAGGGACAAAGTATGAGAGGCCTGAATGAGTAGGTAAAGATGTCGTGACCAATATCTGCTGCATCCTGCAGCTACAGCTGCAACTTCAGAGCAGGGTACAGACTGTATTGACAGCGGCTGTGACGGTAGCTGTGGTGATGAACATTTATGCATCTGGCTTCTTCTGGACTGGAGCTGGAGATCTTTGCACCATCTCACAATTTGCTGCTCACTATTGTAGACAGGTCACTGCTGCTCTCTGTTCAATGACAGCTAACTACATTTCATTCTCTCTTGCTAGTGACAACCAGGTAGAGTGACCACAAGGCTTCACTAGTTTTACAGACTTCTCCATATAACAGGGTGCCATTGACGTTATGCACATTGTTTTATGGGTGCTACATGTCAAATCTGCTGAAAATGATTCCACTTCCTCAACATCCAGCTGCTGTGTAACCATACACCGAGAATCATACAGGTCAATGTCCGAGCAGCAATCTTAATGCTTTAATTTTGGTATGCCAGCTGAATTTGAGCCATCTGGTCTACTAGGTAACCAGGACCAGTTCCTGACCACAGGCTGGATTCTCCGCCGACGGGATGCTCCATTTTGCCAGCAGGCTGGGGGTTTCCTGACGGCGTGTGGCTGCCCCACAATGGGAAACTGCATCGACAAGCCGGTGCAATGGAGCATCCGGTCGGCGGGGTAAAACACAAATGTGGCACAGCGGGGTGGAAAATCCAGCCCCACATGTCTGTTGATGCCAGTGTATAACCCATGCAGACATGTGCAACAAGCATATAATGAATGCCACACCGCCACATGAACAGTGATGGAGCAGATCACCGACATTCTGAAATAAAGCTTCCATTACCTGGAACATTCTAAAGGAGATATACAGTATTCAGCAGAGTGGGAGCCAAGCCTCAATGTGGTCTGCTGCATTCTGAAAGGTCCTGTCATAATGAAGGCAGAGCCCTTGCCACCAGCTGTACAGTGATCAGCTGAGGAGCAGGAAAATGGGGATGAGTAGAAGGAGGAAAAGACAGGGAGGAGGCAACCTAGATTGCCACTTTCTGTTGGAGTTGTTTGTAAAGAACTCATCCAACAGAGACCTCCATTCACTAATTTCAAATCTTACCTTGCCCCATCACTAACCATCAGCTGGCCACAATGCAAATATAAAACCACCACCAAATAAACATTGCAAACCATATTTATCATGGACTTCCTGCTATACTGCATACAAAGGTTAACAAGGCACCCTTGACTTACTGCCTGTCTTCCATGTGCATTTGCCTGTCTTAGCGCTCCTATCCAGTGATACCCCAGTGGCTGAAACATGGCTGGTGGAAGACTACTGAATTTCACTTAGGTGGCCTGACGGTATGGCTTCAAGAAGCTCTGGCAGAAGAAGGCCCAGCTTGAAGCTGCAGTATCTCAACATTAACAACAGCAATCTGGGCTGGCTGACAGGAACCAGAAAGGAAACAGGCAGAGTTGCAAGGATGGGAGGATGAACGCTGTTCGCCCAAAAGCAGACAATAGGTTCATGCTCCATGGTGGTGCTATCTCTCCCTCAATGTTGATGTCTCAGCAATCGCAGTAACCTGTTAGAGAACAGATTTACAGACTGTCGTGATACTCTATAAGCTGCTTTGCACTCCACAGCCATAAGGCAGCAGCCTAGCCTGGTCCCTGTATTGCGAGAAGCGACATGCATTCATAGGTGGGGACCTGTTCTCCACAAACAAAAGGAATATGCTCAGCTATGCACCTTTTCTAAATTTTTCAGAAACTTTGGGAGCCTGTAATTCCCCACTGCTTTCTCCATAAAAATGTCTTGACCAATCAGAGTCATCTAGACTGGCTTTTAAAGCAGACCAAGGCAGGCCAGCTGCACGGTTCAATTCCTGTACCAGTCTCCCCAAACAGGCGCCGGAATGTGGTGACTAGGGGCTTTTCACAGTTACTTCATTTGAAGCCTAATCGTGACAATAAGCGATTTTCATTTCATTTCAATTAGCACCCCTTCCTCCTGTCACATAAATTTGAATTTTTTCATAGAAATCCCTTGTTGGAACCAACAATTGCACGGACACGTGCTTGTAGGATTAGAATAGCAGTTTTAATATACTCACAACAGAGCCAGCCTATTAGCCATTGATCTTTCGGTGAACTGGCCGGCTGACCCTGTGGCACTGATCTTTATACAGCAGCTTCCGGGGGAGGAGTCCTGGGCAGAGCCAAGGGAGAAGCCCCATACAACTCGTGCATTCCCAGAGCTACTCCCCCTGGAGGACAGGTAGTGCAACTGCACATACAATACAGACACATGTATATACAGATTATAATCCGGTGTGAATCACATTCACCACATCCCTACAGTGCAGAAGGAGGCCATTCAGTCCATCAAGTTTGCACCGGCCCTCTGAAAGAGCACCCAACCCTATCCCCCTAACCCACCTCGGGCAATTTAGCATAGCTACTTATCCTGCACATCTTTGTATTGTGGGAGCAACCGGAGAAAACCCACGCAGACATGGTAAGAATATGCAAACTCCATACAATCACTCGAGGTCAGAATGGAACCCGGGTCTCTGGTGCTGTGAGGCAACAGTGCTCACCACTGTGTCACTGTGCAGCCCCCGTGCTTTCTGTGATTGTTTGTTGTGATCATTTGAAATTAAGCATTCTTGGGTTTGCCATAATAAGTCACAGATGAAAATTTTCAGTCACATATTTTCATTGATACAATGTGAAGTATTGTATGAAACGATGTGTAACATTGTCTGGAGTGCTGCATTGTCGGAGATGACCCTTCGCCGGGTGGGAGAATCGCCGGGGATCGACGTGAATCCCGCCCCCACCATCCTTCCAATTCTCCCGCCCCCCAAAATTAGGCCCGGCGTGAGTCGCGCCGCCCACCTCGGAGAATGGCGGGATCCGGCACAACTCAATGGGCACCGGGGCCGCCTAAATTCTCCAGCACGCGATGGGCCGCAGTCCCGCCCGCCTGTAGCCGGTCCCGCTGGCGTAAATTAGAGTAGGTCCCTTACCGGCGGGACCTGGCGGCGGGGGCGGGCTCCGGGGTCCCTGGCGGGTCGCGAGGGGATCTTGCCCCGGGAGGTGCCCCCACGGTGGCCTGGCCCACGGTCGGGGCCCACCGATCCACTGGCGGGGCTGTGGCGTGGGGCACTCTATTCCTTCCGTATTGGCCATTGTGGTCCTCCACGATGGCCGATGCAGAAGTGAATCCTCACGCGCATGCACGGGGATGACGCCAGCATGCACTGGTGCTCCCGCGCATGTGCCGACTCGCGCCGGCCAGCAGAGGCCCTTCGGCGCCGGTTGGCATGACGCCAAGCGCCTATCCCGCCGGCCGGCGGGGTGCCAACCACTCCGGGGCGGGCCTAGCCCCTGAAGGTGCAGAGGATTCCGCACCTTTGGGGCAGCCCGACACCGGAGTGGTTCACGCCACTCCGTCCCACCGGGACACCCCGCCCCGCCGGGTAAGGGAGAATTCCGCCCGATGAATTTCAGATGTTACATTAACCCCAGGCCCTCTCTGCCCTTGCGTGGGCGTAACAGATCCCATGGCACTGTTTTAAAGAAAAGCAGAGGACTTATCCTAAGTCTCCTGGCCAATATCTTAATCAAACAAAAACACAGATTTAACAGAAATATGTTGGGGGGGGGGGGGGGGGGAGGGACTGGCCCTCCCAAACCTACAGCCACAGCAGAACGAGTGTGGGGATGGGTGAAAGAACCAGAAACGGAATAGATGAGGATGGAGGAGAACTCCTGTAGAGGGACAACCCTCCGAGCCCTAGCCACGGCAGCACTCCCATCCCCGCCAGCCAAGCACTCAACAAGACCAGTGGTGGTCGCCACACTGTAAACCTGGAATCAAATAAGGCAGTGCTTCAGTCTAACCAAAATGTCCACTATGCTCCCCATCGACAGCAATCACAGGTTCGTGCCAGCCATGTTGGACACCACCTTTACGAGGTGGACACAGGACCGGGGGGGGGGGGGGGGGGGGGGGCAGGGTGACTGCTAGGCACTTTTATCCGGAGGATAGACTAGCAACGTTAGAGGAACTGATAGAATAACTACAGCTATCCAGCGGAAATGAACTGCGACACCTAAAGGTGAAGAACTTCCTCTGCAAGGAGATGACATCATACCCACAGACCCCGAGACATTCAATATTAGAGGAACTATTGGACGTGGGTAATCTGGGAGGGGGAAACTGCGGGGACCTATTCGGACGACTACTAGAAGGTGCACGCTCCCCACTGGACAAGACATGGGAAAAATGGAAGGCAAAACTCGGGATTGAAATAGGGTGGAGACTCTAGAGCGAAGCACTGATCAGGGCCAACTCCACTTCCACGTGCTCAAGGCTAAGCCTCATACAGCTGAAAGTGGTGCACACAGCACAACGAACCAGAACCCGAATGAGCAGCTTCTGCTCAGAGGTGGAGGACAAATGTGAATGGTGCCAGCGAGGCCCAGCCAACTACACCCACATGTTCTGGTTGGGTTCTGGCAGGCTTCTTTGAAGCAATGTCCAAGATTTTGGGGGTGAGGGTGGAGCCAAGCCCGAAAGTGGCAGCCTTCGGGGTATCAGACCAGCCAGAAGTATTTGTGGGGAAGGGGGGCCTTTATCTCTCTAATCGCCCGCTGGTGAATCCAGTTCGGCTGGCGATCAGCAGTGCCACCCAAAGCTCCAGACTGGCTGGCCAACCTGTCGGAATTTCTCCAGCTTGAGAAAATCAAATTCACCCTTTGAGGGTTGGAAGAGGGCTTCCATAAGAAATGGAAGCCATTCACCAACTTGCTCCAAGAGCTGTTTTAAGCCAGCAGCCAATAGAGCAAAGGATTGGATGGAGGGGGGGAGGGGGGGCACTAAGGCACCAAAGAACAGGAAGAGGAAGGAAAAGAGGGGGGTGAGAACAGGAACAGCCGAAATAGACAGCAGTGGGGGGGGGGGGGGCAAGAACAAGGCCACAAAAGCAGGGCCCTGCGACAGGGACGAAGGGTCCCAGGTCAGAATGGGGGTTGGCCAAGGCCGAACCAACCTGTACCAACCCCTATCCTTGGGTAGAAAAGTCCATTCCAACTGGCAAAGAAACATAACCACATACATGGCCGAGGGCCGTGCCAGGGTCGGCACGAGAAAACAAGCAAAACCCTGCCAAAATGTATATAAACCAAGACACCAAGGGGAAACCTAAACAGGGGAGGGGAGGAAGAGGGAGGGCATCGCTAACCAACGGGAGGGAAGAGAACTATTTATATGTAAATACACGATGGCCTCATTCTGTAAACTATGTAAAAACTGCAAAATGTCAATAAAGATTTTTTTAAAAACTAAAATAGATTTTCTGGTCATTATCACAATTACTGTTTGACTGAGTTTGCTGTGTGCACCTTGGCTGTTGAATTCCTGCATTAAAACAGTGACCACTCTTCAAAAAATACTTTGTTGTGCATTCAGATGTCTGGTAATCATGAAGAATGCTGCATAAATCCAAGGCTTTCTTTCTTTTTGTAAACATACGGATATTCGCAATAGGAAGAGCAGCATTTTCCATTGCCAGCATAAAGCACTTCTAGTTTAGGTCTATTTACAAGTCCTGGGCAACCACATTTGCAGGAAGTGACATCAGCTGGAGAAAGCTCAAGCTCTGGTATTCTGAGCTTCAGCAGCAGCTGGAGGCCCTCCGGCGCATTCATAAGGCTGACAGCTACGTGGACAGTGGCAGAGATGGAATCGTTGATCACCAAGCAGCCAACTGAGACCAGGTAAGTGATGCAGGAGTCCCTTGGGTGTGTCTCACTCTTGAACCGGTATCAGTTCTAGAAACTGGTGGAGATGATGCTTCCTCTGGGGAGTGCAGCCAGAGCCAAGTCAACAATAGCACAGATGGTGGTGAGGAAGGAGGGAGGGAGAGGAGGAAGCTTGGGAAGGCAACACTGATAGGATTCCCATTAGAGGAACAGAAAGGTGTTTCTGTGCCACAGACAAGAATCCAAGATGGCATGCTGCTTCCCAGGTGTCAGGGTCTTGGATGTCACTGAGCGGCTGCAGAACATCCAGAGGTGAAGGTGAACAGCCAACAATAGAGGTAGAAAGAGGGGTGAGGTTCTTCAGGCAGATTTTATGGAGATAGAAAAGAAGCTAAAAAATAGGACATCGAGGATTGGAATTTCCAGATTACTCTCAGATTACACAGCCATAGTCAGCATAAAAATGGGAAAATCTGTGGGGATGAATGAATGGCTGGAGAGATGGGGCAGGAGAAAGAGTTTTAGATTCCCAAAACACATAGGGTTAGGTGGATTGGCCATGCTAAATTGCCCGTAGTGTCCTAATAAAAGTAAGGTTAAGGGGGGGTTGTTGGGTTACGGGTATAGGGTGGATACGTGGGTTTGAGAAGGGTGATCATGGCTCGGCACAACATTGAGGGCCGAAGGGCCTGTTCTGTGCTGTACTGTTCTATGTTCTACATACTGGTTCTGGGGAAGTGCAGACTGCAGGCAGAATGGGCTGGGCTGGACAGTTTCCTTATCAGACAGTTTGTTTGTGCTGTGGGAGAGGGTTTAAAAACAAATTTGGCAAATGGTTGGAAAGCAGGATGTAGCATCAGAAAGGAGAAACAAGGTGCACACTGAACCTTGAGAGGCAACAAGCACTAAAGTAAGAATAATAAGGTATCACATGCGGACAGACTAAGAGGGACTACAGTAAGGTCAAATTCATGCTCATGTGCATGTATATGCAAGGAGTGTGGTAAATAGGATTGGTGAGCTGCAGGCGCAAAGGGGCACTCGGGAATATGATGGTTTGGCAATAACAGAGACTGGACTTCAAAAAAGGCAGGACTGGGTATCAAATAATCCTGGATACAAGATGTTCAGTAAAGATAGGGTGGAAAAAATCGTGGAGGGATATCGGTTCTGTTTAAAGAGAAGATTGTAGTGCTGGAGAGTGAGAATTTCCTACTGTGACCAAGCGCTTTTAGGAATGATAGTCTGAGACAACATGAACAGTCACCCGATCATGTGTAAATTAGTTAAGGACAAATCACGTTTAACCAAACTTATGCCTGTTTGGTAAGGTCACAGAGACGGTTAATCAGGATGTGGCCCATATGGATCTCCAAATTATATTTGATTAAGTGCCACATAACAGGCTTATCAGCAAAGTTGAAGCTCATGAAATAAAATGGACAGTGGAAGCATGGATACAAAGTTGGCTGAGAAGTGGAGGTTGAGTACGAAAATACAGCATATGAAGCATATGGTTGATTGTGTCTTATCCTGTCAGGTTTTTCCCAGCATACTGTCAACGAAGCCTCACAAAATCAGACCATGTACTAAGAAAAAATAAACTGAAAAACCAGTGGCCAATCGTAAGGTTCTGGGAACATAGATGATTAACGTGCATTAGCCACTTTCAGTCATCTCCCTCATCCTGAAACTGCTGCTCAGGTCACCAGTAAGTCAAACTCAATTCATAGAAACTAATTACCAACCCCACCAGCCTTGTGTGGTCAGCAATGTCCTGCCACACAGAGCACCTGATGACAGTGGTGTATAACAGCTCACTCAGAGTCCAAGCTGTCGCGGATATAGATGGTAGAGGTCGTGGCTTTCTTTCCATCACCATGGCTGAGCAGGTATCTTTTGTGCTCTTAGCACCTACTGCTAGTGACATGTGTTGAACGGATTGGCAGGTTGTCTGGCTGCAGTATGAACACTCCTTTCTTTTAAAATTTTGATTCCATTCTTTACATTACAAAGCCAATGTGCAGAGTGGACAGGGCGAGGCCCTTAATCCATCTCCTTGCCTGCTCCAAAAAACAACTCTAATTCAGTGGTATTAATTGTATTGTTCTTTGTTCTTTAGTGTTTTGGTCAAGGGTGGTATCATGACCAGCATAGGCTTGGAGGTCCGAAAGGCCTGTTCCAGTGCTGTACTGTTCTTTGTTCTTTGTTCAAACTGAATCCAATTCATGGTCGCCACAAGAGAGACATGCAAGATCTGAGCTGACAAGAAAAGGCATTGCACCTCATCTTGGGCTTGACCTGGCGCTCAGTCTTTGCCAATATGAACACTCCTTCCTTGGCCACTAAGTCCTGGGGGTGAGGCTCAAACCCAGAAATTCTGACCTCGAGCCAGGACACTATCCACAGCGTCACAAGGCCTCTACAGGACAACAAAAAAAGCTTTTAAAAATGTAAACGTGAAACAATAATCAAAATGGCTGAAAAACGTATTTCAAATTTAAAATAAAGAAGACCTTAATGCTTTTTATCTACTCCGCTGTGTGCAATGTTACTGCACTCAAGTCTAAATTTGGTAACGAGACCAGAATTATGGTGGGAACTTGAAGTAACTCGAAATGTTAACCCTGTTATAGAAACAACCACATTTTATGTTTAAAATCGAAGCAACAATTTAAAATCATCTAACCTGTGACCTCAGTCCCCTTTGTTGGCCAGAGATGTCCTTAAAATAAGGAGCAATGGGTTCCAACAAATAACCAATGAGTATCTTTGGGGGGATGGGTTATTTTTGAGTTCAGCTAGCTCCACCCACGACAATCTCATTGACTTCATATCGCAGGATAATTACCGGAAGCAGCAGTTTACTTTATAATAATAATCTTTATTGTCACAAGTAGGCTAATATTAACACCACATTTATTCTGTATACACCTCCTGCTGCCTCAGGAAGGCAGACAGCATTATCAGAGACCCCTCCCACCCAGGACATTGCCTTCTTCCAGACCCTTCCATCAGGCAGAAGGTACAGAAGCCTAAAGACCCGCACATCCAAACATAGGAACAGCTTCTTCCTCACAGCTACAAAACTCCTCAACAACTCCCCCTCGGACTGATCTACTCCCTGTAAGAACACTATTCACGACGCCCTATGTTGCTCTTACTCATGTATTTGCTTTGTTTGGCCCCTTGTTCTGCACTGTAACCAATCACTGTTTATCGATGTACCATTTGTCAATGTTCTCTGTTGATTATTCTTTTTGTTTACAATGTACTTACTGTGTACGTTCCCTTGGCCGCAGAAAAATACTTTTCACTGTACTTCAGTACATGTGACAATAAATCAAATCAAATCAAATCAATTAAGTTGGTGTGAAAATCCTCTGGTCGCCATATTCTGATGCATGCTTGGGTACTCTGAGGGAGAATTTTGAATGTCCAAATGATCTAACAGCATGTTTTTTGGAACTTGTTGGAGGAAAGCGAGGCACCCGGAGGAAACACACACAGACACGGGGAGAACATGCAGACTCCACACCCTTGAAGGGCCCTCTGGGTCCATCGGAGGGTACTCCCAATATTTTACCATCCCCCCAAGGTTGTCCCCCACCCATGCATTCCCAAACCCCAATCTTGCATTCACCCATCACCCTCAACCACGTTTCCTGGGCGGACCAGTTTGGCACCCTGCAAGAACCCAAAACAATTACCCAAATCCCAATCCAACACCATGCACCTCTGATCCAAAGTGCTGAAGATCTGCCGGCTTGTGATTGACTGGCACATTGCTGAGGTGGGACGTCCTGTCACTGATGGCCTCCAGTCTATTAATGGCCAATGGCTGCAGGTCAGCCAGTGATCTCCTTGGTGGGCTCCCCGCTCCTCGACTTGGAGAAGGGGCAGGAAATCTAGTGCCTTGTAAATTCAGCCCAATGGCTCGGGAAATCAGATCCTAGGGTAGAAGGTACTCTGCAGGCAAATAGTAGCTCAAAGATGAAAGTTATCCAGGTATGTCTTATCCCCAAAAACCAAGACAAGTCGAACCTGGCCAATTACAGCCTGATAACCTACTCTCAATCAATAACAATGTGATGGAAGGTGTTGTCAACAGTGATATTGAGCAGCAGTTACTCAGCAAAAACAGTGCATCTCCATTTTGAGGCACCCCCAAGATCGCCTGCCTGCCTTTGACGTGCCCCCCCCCCCCTTTCCTTGGCACTGCTGAGGCTTCAAAGCTGTGACCCTCTGATTGGTAGGTGCCTGCAATAATCACCATGGTCGGGAGAGGATGGGACAAGAAGCCCACACTCCTCCCCATTGAAGCTAATTAAAAAGCTTGATCAGGGTTTGCCCAAGGAGGTGGGTAGAATATGTAAAGGGGCATACAGGTTTCAGAAGCTGCCAGTTTCTGAACAGCTGAGAAGAGGTCAGTTTCTGTCGATGCGATTTTGGTGTCTGAGCTGGACGTGTGGTGGATCCAATACACTCCTGCAAGAGTCTCTGCTATTGTTGTCTGCTGCGCTGTCGATAACATGGAATCTCCAAGGCATCATTACAACTCCAAAAGAGGGTAAAACGTGCAAAGAGAGAACAAGGCACTAGTTCGTGCAGACGACACTAAGGTGAGTGGTAAAGCAAAAAGTGCAGAGGATACTGGAAGTTTGCAGAGGGAGTTGGATAGGTCATGTGAATGGGCGAGGGTCTGGCAGATGGAATACAATGTTGACAAATGTGAGGTTATCCCTTTTGGTAGGAATAACAGCAAAAGGGATTATTATTTAAATGATAAAATATTAAAACATGCTGCTGTGCAGAGACCTGGGTGTGCTACTGCATGAGTCGCAAAAAGTTGGTTTACAGGTGCAACAGATGATTGAGAAGGCAAATGGAATTTTGTCCTTCATTGCTAGAGGGATAGAGTTTAAGACTAGGGAGGTTATGCTGCAATTGTATAAGGTGTTAGTGAGGCCATACCTGGAGTATTGTGTTCAGTCGTGGTTTCCTTTCCTGAGAAAGGACGTACTGGCGCTGGAGGGTGTGCAGAGGAGATTCACTAGGTTAATCCCAGAGCTGAAGGGGTTGGATTACGAGGAGAGGTTGAGTAGACTAGGGCTGTACTCGTTGGAATTTATAAGGATGAGGGGGATCTTATAGAAACATATAAAATTATGAAAGGAATAGATAGGATAGATGTGGGCAGGTTGTTTCCACTGGCAGGTGAAAACAGAACTAAGGGGCACAGCCTCAAAATAATGGGAAGTAGATTTAGGACTGAGTTTAGGAGGAACTTCTTCACCCAAAGGGTTGTCAATCTATGGAATTCCTTGCCCAGTGAAACAGTTGAGGATCCTTCATTAATTTTTGTAAGATAAAGATAGATAGTTTTTTGAAGAATAAAGGGATTAAGGGTAATGGTGTTCAGGCCGGAAAGTAGAGCTGAGTCCACAAAAGATCAGCCATGATCTCATTGAATGGCGAAGCAGGCTCGAGGGGCCAGATGACCTACTCCTGCTCCTAGTTCTTATGTTCGTAATGAGACCGTACACTTGGCACTGTCCAGGTGACAGTGGCAAGTGGGTTTGGGCACATGGTGCCCATACTTTGAATGGGATCAACACACGTCCATCATCCCAGGACAGTAGAACCAGGGGCATGGCTATCTGTTCAGAAGGAAGGCTCCAGTTGGCAACATGGGCACATCTGACTGATTCTGGACTCCATGGCAATACGGAACAACAGGATAAACCACCAAAAGCAGAGTTACCCGGAGATGGCTGAATGCCACAGGAGGCTATGCTTCTCCAGGGTGATCATGACAGACATCCGTGCCCTCGTCACCAAAGCCTTTGCAACTTACAGCACTGGCCACCATGCTCTGTCAGTGACTGTCAAAGTCACTCCGGCTTTGAGGTTATTTGCTTCTGACTCTTCCATTGATCAGCTGTAGACCTTGGTAGGATCCTGCTCATGACTGCACACCATTGCGTTTTGCTGGTCACTGATGTCCCCTTTGCCAGAGGTGGATAGGACATTCATTCAATGACAGATATTGCCTCACGGGTACAGATTGTATTCTGTCTCCGTCACCAAATTCCCCCACGTGCAGGGAACTATTGACTGCACCCGTCTGGCCGACAAAGCACACAGTAACAAGCCAATGAGATTCATCAACAAGAAAGGCATCCTCTCCTTCAAAGTTTAACTGGTCTGTAGCCACAACAGGTTAATCTTCCAAGTGTGCACTCACTTTCCAGGCAGCTGTCAGAACTTATTCATCTTCCTCCATTCCTGGTTTCTCAGATCTTCAGTCCAATCCCCAAGATGCCTGGATGGATCTGAGGGGACAAGGAAAATCATTTGAAGACATTGGACCCGCTACAGGAATCCCAGACAGAGGCACAGAGACAATCCAACCAATGCCTTTTGCTTAGAGAACAACCCCATTAAGTAGGCCATTGGGTTTCTGTCAATGCGATTTTGGTGTCTGGGTTGGACGTGTGATGGATCCAACACACTCCTGCAAGAGTCTCTGCTATTGTGTTGTCTACTGCGCTGTCCATAACATGGGCCTAAAGAAAGATGTGGACCTTGAGGACAGCCAGGCCCTGCAAGGTTAGAGCTCATTGAGGTAGGCGGAGGGGCAGGTGATAATAGAGAAAGAGACATGGAGGCAGAGGGAGATAATGCTGAACAGAGAAGGGCCTCTGATGCATCACAAGATGACCTCCTTCCGGCAGCCTCTGGGAACATGATGCTTTCTCTTCCTCATGGCCTCCAGTGTTACTTCCAGGTCAATGTCAACAAAGCCAGTGGACGCCCTGACTTAGGTTTCAGGTCTCCAGCCCCCCCTATGGCTGGTGAAATGGAAGATTTTGGAACAATCAACAGATTTCTCCCTCAGGACATTCAGCAGCATCAGTGCTGGCCCACCCACGTCTATCCCACCCACTCTGACTGTAATGGACTGAAATCCCATATCTAAATAAATTAAAGGCTCACAGCCATTAAAACCTGAACATGAATCGGTTTACCACCAGAGGTGAACTTTTGACCCCAAAACACCCTCGTTCCTGTTTCCTGCCTCTGTAGCAAAAATGTAGCCTGAATCTCTGCCCACTGCCACTGATAAATATCTGCAGAACTTTTGACCTTTCAAGTGTTTAATTCCAGTGAAGTAAAATTGCATTGCATAATCTCAGTTTGCACTGAGTGCTGAATTTGGTGCATTTGAGTGCTACAGTGAGAGTTTGGTGACTGGGGGAGTGCTGAATTTGGTGCATTTGAGTGCCACAGTGAGAGTTTGGTGACTGAGGGAATGCTGAATTTGGTGCATTTGAGTGCTACAGTGAGAGTTTGGTGACTGAGGGAATGCTGAATTTGGTGCATTTGAGTGCTACAGTGAGAGTTTGGTGACTGGGGGAGTGCTGAATTTGGTGCATTTGAGTGCCACAGTGAGAGTTTGGTGACTGAGGGAATGCTGAATTTGGTGCATTTGAGTGCTACAGTGAGAGTTTGGTGACTGGGGGAGTGCTGAATTTGGTGCATTTGAGTGCCACAGTGAGAGTTTGGTGACTGAGGAGGTGCTGAATTTGGTGCATTTGAGTGCCACAGTGAGAGTTTGGTGACTGAGGGAATGCTGAATTTGGTGCATTTGAGTGCTATAGTGAGAGTTTGGTGACTGAGGGAGTTAGGTAAGGAGGGAGCAAGGTGCTCCTTTCATTTCATTTCCGCAAAGAGCGAGAAGGGAGCCAGGAGTTCACAGAGAGTGCAGCTGACTGGGAGCAGAGTTGGAGGGCGGAGATCCAGTTGATCCACAGGGAAGATATAGTCTGTAAAGTAAGAGGGTATGGAGGCTAGGGCAGTTGCATGCTCCTCCTGAAGGATGTGGGTGTTGAGGGATACCACCGGTGTCCCCGCTGACTATACCTGCGGGAAGTGCACCCAACTCCAGCTCCTCAGAGACCATGTTAGGGAACTGGAGCTGGAGCTGGATGAACTTTGGATCATCCGGGAGGCAGAAGGGGTAATAGAGAAGAGTTACAGGGATGTAGCCACACCCAAGCTACAGGACAAGAGTAGCTGGGTTACAGTCAGGGGAAATAAAACAAATGGGCTGACAGTGCAGGAATCCCTCGTGGTCGTTCCCCTTCTAAACAAGTATACCGTTTTGGATGCTGTTGGGGGGGATGACATTCCGGGGGAAGGCCCTAGCGGCTAGGTCTCTGGCACTGAGTCTGGCTCTGGGGCTCAGAAGGGAAGGGGGGAGAATAGAAAAGCAATAGTAATAGGAGATCCAATTGTTAGGGGAATAGATAGGAGATTCTGCGGTCGCAAGCGAGACTCCCAGAAGGTATGTTGCCTCCCGGGTGCCAGGGCCAGGGATGTCTCGGATCGTGGAGGGGGTGAGCAGCCAGAAGTCGTGGTGCACATTGGTACCAACGACATAGGTAGGAAAAGGGGTGTGGAGGTAATAAACAAGTTTAGGGAGTTAGGCTGGAAGTTAAAGGCCGGGACAGACAGAGCTGTCATCTCTGGTGTGTTGCCGGTGCCACGTGATAGCGAGGCTAGGAATAGGGAGAGAGTGCACTTGAACGCATGGCTGCAGGAATGGTGTAGGAGGGAGGGCTTCAGGTATTTGGATAATTAGAGCGCATTCTGGGGAAGGTGGGACCTGTACAAGCAGGATGGGTTGCATCTGAACCAGAGGGGCACCAATATCTTGGGAGGGAGTTTTTCTAGTACTCTTCGGGAGGGTTTAAACTAATTTGGCAGGGGAATGGGAACCGGATTTGTAGTCCAGCAACTAAGGAAGCCGATATTCAGGACGCCAAAGCGTGTAGTGACGCAGTGGGGAAGGTAACACTGACAAAGGCACGTGCAGGCACGGAGATGGGTTGAAGTGTGTATACTTCAACGCAAGAAGCATCAGGAATAAGGTGGGTGAACTTAAGGCATGGATCGGTACTTGGGACTACGATGTGATGTTCATCATGGAAACTTGGATAGAAGAGGGGCAGAAATGGTTGTTGGAGGTCCTGGTTATAGATGTTTCAACAAGATTAGGGAGGATGGTAAAAGAGTTGGGGGGGGGGAGGGGTGGCATTGTTAATTAGAGATAGTATAACAGCTGCAGAAAGGCAGTTCGAGGAGGATCTGCCTACTGAGGTAGTATGGGTTGAAGTCAGAAATAGGAAAGGAGCAGTCACCTTGTTGGGAGTTTTCTATAGGCCCCCTAATAGCAGCAGGGATGTGGAGGAACTGATTGGGATACAGATTTTGGAAAGGTGCAGAAGTCACAGGGTAGTAGTCATGGGTGACTTCAACTTCCCAAATCTTGAGTGGAAACTCTTTAGATCTAATAGTTTGGATGGGGTGGTGTTTGTGCAGTGTGTCCAGAAAGTCTTTCTAACACAGTACGTAGATTGTCCGACGAGAGGGGAGGCCATATTGGATTTGGTACTTGGTAATGAACCAGGGCAAGTGATAGATTTGTTAGTGGGGGAGCATTTTGGAGGTAGTGACCACAATTCTGTGACTTTCACTTTAGTAATGGAGAGGGATAGGTGTGTGCAACAGGGCAAGGTTTACAATTGGGGGAAGGGCAAATACAATGCTGTCAGACAAGAATTGAGGTGCATAAGTTGGGAACATAGGCTGTCAGGGAAGGACACAAGTGAAATGTGGAACTTGTCCAAGGAACAGGTACTGCGTGTCTTTGATATGTATGTCCCTGTCAGGCAGGGAAGAGATGGTCAAGTGAGGGAACCATGGTTGACAAGAGAGGTTGATTGTCTTGTTAAGAGGAAGAAGGAGACTTATGTAAGGCTGAGGAAACAAGGTTCAGACAGGGCGCTGGAAGGATACAAGATAGCCAGGAGGGAACTGAAGAAAGAGATTAGGAGAGCTAAGAGAGGGCATGAAAAATCTTTGGCGGGTAGGATCAAGGAAAACCCCAATGCCTTTTGCACATATGTGAGAAATATGAGAATGACTAGAGCGAGGGTAGGTCCGATCAAGGACAGTAGCGGGAGATTGTGTATTGAGTCTGAACAGATAGGAGAGGTCTTGAACGAGTACTTTTCTTCAGTATTTACAAACGAGAGGGGCCATATTGTTGGAGAGGACAGTGAAACAGACTGGTAAGCTCGAGGAGATACTTGTTAGAAAGGAAGATGTGTTGGGCATTTTGAAAAACTTGAGGATAGACAAGTCCCCCGGGCCTGACGGGATATATCCAAGGATTCTATGGGAAGCAAGAAATGAAATTGCAGAGCCGTTGCCAATGATCTTTTCGTCCTCACTGTCAACAGGGGTGGTACCAGGGGATTGGGGAGTGGCGAATGTCGTGCCCCTGTTCAAAAAAGGGAATCGGGATAACCCTGGGAATTACAGGCCAGTTAGTCTTACTTCGGTGGTAGGCAAAGTAATGGAGGGGTACTGAGGGATAGGATTTCTGAGCATCTGGAAAGACACTGCTTGATTAGGGATAGTCAGCACGGATTTGTGAGAGGTAGGTCTTGCCTTACAAGTCTTATTGACTTCTTTGAGGAGGTAACCAAGCATGTGGATGAAGGTAAAGCAGTGGATGTAGTGTACATGGGGTGCCGGTGTATCCTGATTTGGCGTCAAACCAGCACCCACCGCAATTTTTACGTCAGAGGCTATTCGCCCAATCGCGTTTCGTGAATCCTGCCCCATGTCTTTTCTTGCTATCAATAAAAAAGTGATTCCCAAGAATGTCTTTCTGAAGATATTGCAAATTATTCCTTCTGAGAATAGTTCGCTAATCAACACACATTTTTACTGTGTATTCTCAATGATTTTCTTTAGAATTTTCTTTGCACAATGATATTTTTGATCTCTAATTATCCCAGTAATTCTGGATGCATTATCACTGACCATGAATTTTTCTGACACCCACCCCGCCTCCCCCACCAAATTGTGTTATTTCAGCCTGACCTCCGTACCTGGCTGCAGCAGGGATAGGTCAACTCAGCCATCCCTGTGGAAGACCGGCGAGTGTAGGAGAAAATGGGTGGAGAGAGAACATGTCCCTTTTATGGCATTAGCTGCTGTATTCAAGTAAATTTTGAAAGGTCTGAAGTATTTCAGTTGGTTATTTAGTGAATGGTAAGTGGGTGAAGGAGTGAGTGAGTGTGTGGGTGTGTAGTTGGGTGAATGAGTGGGTGAATGGATCAGTAGTTCAGTGAGTGGGTGGGTGGTGAGAGTAGGTAGTCAGATGAGGAAAGTAATTGGGTCGGATGGGAGGGTTATTGGGTCGGGTTGGGTAGTCAGGTTTGGTCGGGGAGTAGTTAGGTTGGGTCATGGTTAGTCATGTTGGGGAGGGTAGTAATGTCAGAGGGTATTGGATTGGGTCAGGGGAATAGTCGGATTTGGGAGTAGTCAGGTCAGGTCAGAGAGCCTGTTGGGGTGGGCTGGGTTGGGGGAAGTAGTAGTGGGAGAGAGAATTTGGTTGGGTTGCAGGGTCCTAATGAGAAGGTTGGTTGTGATTCTCAGAATCAGTTACACTGAATAATCACTGAGTTATACCCATCATCACATTTCCAGGTTAAACATCCAGGCAAGTCAAGCATATCTAGCCCAAGTCCCTGACACTGAAATCAGTGTAAGAGATATTCATGGTGGGTCGTGGGCAGCGCAAATCAGCTTGGCCGAAGTTTAAACTTCGCAGGCAATTACAGTGTATGTACATGTGTTAAGATTTCAACAGGGTTCCAACACACACCTCAGACTTACATCCAGATTTCATCAAACATAACCTCGGAAGATTCAGACCAACATTTTGGGGAAGGCACCAGGAAACCTTTTTGACTGAGCATCAATTAGGACTGTGAACTTTATTCAAGTACCTCGATATTACCTTACTGGGCTGCCCACCCCACCTCCCTGAAGTTGGTGTATTGATTTTTATGATTAGCTCGGATACTTGCTTTTCAATATCTGTGCTAATTTCAGGTTGTAATGCACACATCCAAATGCTGGCAGTTAGCTCTTGGCTGACTTTCCTCATGCTTAATTTAAGGCAACAAGGTATCTGACTGGTAAAAGGCAAACTGGGATACGTTCACTGTTATAACTTGCCCAGATCCTATTGGCTGGGGACAATTAGTTACTCCATGTTCCTTGAGGAATATGAGCTCCTCCAATCAGGGGGCTGAGGGGCAATCATTAGCAGTGCAGCTGTATAAATACAGCTGGCCAGTGTGGGACCGGCTGAAGGTAAGATAGGGCACGCATGCCCTCCCTCCCTCCCTCCCTCCCTCCCTCCCTCCCTCCCTCCCTCCCTCCCTCCCTCCCTCCCTCCCTCCCTCCCTCCCTCCCTCCCTCCCTCCCTCCCTCCCTCCCTCCCTCTTCTATGAGAGGGAACGAGCAGTGAACTGCTGGTACTGTGTACACATTGCTGTAAATAAAGTTACTTTCTGTTTGACTCGACAAACTCATGCTGGATTCTTTGTGGCCCTCACAAAATTAACCTTCACAAAAAAAGTGATCCGTGCATGGAATATATCTCTAGGAAGGATCATGATGGCCAAAGTCTTCAAATCAGTGCAATAAATGTTCATTCGCGCGTTACACAATAATAGGATCAGGAGGGTAATCTTACTTTCGCTGGGAATCCAGGGGCGGGATTCTTTGGAAACCGGCGGGGTGGGCAACTCCGGCGCAAAGGAGTGGCGCGAACCACTCTGGCGTTGGGCCGCCTCGAAGGTGCGGAATCCTCCGCACCTTCAGGGGCTAGGCCGGCGGTGGATGCGCCGGCTGGCACGGAAGGGGCTTGGCGCCACGCCAACCAGCGCTGAAGGGCCTCCGCCGGCTGGCATGAGTTGGCGAATGAGTGGGAGCGCCAGCGTGTGCTGGTGTCATCCCAGCGCATGCGCAGGGGGGGTTCATCTCCACGCCGGCCATCGCTGACTGCTACACCAGCCGGCACGGAGGAATAGAGTGCCCCCACAGCACAGGCCCGCCAGTGGATTGGTGGGCTCCGATCGTGGGCCAGGCCACCATGGGGGCACACCCCGGGGTCGCAGCTCGTATTCAATGGCGCTTAGTGCCAAAAATGAGCCCCTACTTGCCATTGCTCCTGAATCGCCGTCTGATTCATCAGACCTGCGCCTCAGCGCCACACCGCTAACAAGGGGGAGTTGCTTTTAAACAATCCATCACCACTCACTCCCAGTGAACACATAAGCATGGTAGTGCGTAGACCTGCTCCTCACTTTGGAATGCCAACCTGGCCAGGCTTCTTAACGCTATAGATGCCAGACAGGACGTCTGACCCCAAGGTGGTCGGAGGCCCAGCAGCAGGGTCGGCAATGGTGCCTCGGAGGCAGAGGCAGATGCTGTCAGTGTGGGCAACATGACCAGGAGGACCGCCATCCAATTCAGAAGACCAATGATGTCCACCGCGTTGCAAGGGTAAGTTACCACCTCTCTCCTGGCATTAGTTCCATCTGCCACCCCTCAAATTTCCAAACCCCTCCCTCCACAGATCACTAGCTGACACCGTACACCCTTCCCACACCAATCTTCAGAACACCCTGGCACCCACCAGCACAACTCTTTCATGGCCAGGTGCAGAGTCCACAAATGCCACTGCTTTTGACCTCCCTGACCTATCAAGCATATGGTCACGATGCCCTCTCTTTGCCCGCAGGACAAGATAGCCTACAATAAACGGGAAAGGACCAAGACAGGGTCAGAGTCCCAGAGTTCCAGGTCCTCACCCTCTGTGAGGATATGACCCTGGAGATCGTGGGGTTGGGTGTGTTTCGGAACTTGCCATCGGAAGTGGGCTGGGTGAATTGCAAACTAGTCTGCACCCTGCACGAATCTCAATTTTGGCCTTTCCCACTATTTAGCCGGCACGCCCAGATCAGCGCTGGGCGCAGTGTGGTGGTGAATCGTACTCTACATTTGAAATTCTGATACAAACTCCCTACTGGAATGACAATTTTGCTCAATGAACAATTTGTCTTTGTGGTTAAAATCTAGCTGAATATTTTAGTACTGCACTTACACCATAACTTTACTGAGGCTGCAAACTAGTTTGCACATTTCAATGCTGCCAGGATTTCAGTATAAGTCCACATTTGATTCATACTGAAACTTATGTGATATTGTAAAGTATTTGAAGCATGGTGTAGCCCCCGTTAGATCTTGATCGCAAACCTCCTCTGCACTCACCTCAACACCTCAAAAACCTGACCTTTGTAGCCTTCAACTCCACATTTAAATTCAGCTCCTCTCAACTCTACAATTATAAGCAGTTCTGTTACACGGGAAGTTGTTAAATTAGGGCACTACAGACAAGTTGATAACTGGCTATGTATGTTATATCTAGTGGATATGTTGTATTCAATCTATAATCTTTGAATTAAACTGATTCCTGTGCAGGTTATGATTCAAAAAATATAGTTGCCATGTACCTCCTTATTCAGATTGTTAAAAAGTAACCTAAATTACTTGTCATACATGTGAAATTCTAGTCATTGTCTAACTAATTTTAACTGCTTGTTCTACTAACAACTTACATTGTCCTATGTAAGATATCTCACATTAACAACGCCCATCTGGGGTTTTTTCACACTTTGTCTCCTCACTTAAGGTGGACCACATGACAATGTAACCAAATCGTTTCTGGAAAAGGGGCCAGTTAGTGTGTGAAGGTCCTCGTGGAGCTGTGTTGCTGGTCTGTTACTCGGGAACCACAGGTATGTTTGTAGTTTTCAGTTATGGAATTCAGATCAGACATGGGAAATGACTGAGGATTTAGGTTCCACACAAGTGACAAATGGTACAATTGTCTTCAATATACTGCCAGAGATGTAAGATGTGAATTTTCAGTGCAACCTGGGTTGTGCTTCCTTGCAACATGCACACTTTTCGGGTAAGGGAAAATTTTACCAGTAGTTCTACAGTGGCCATTTTTTTCATACCAAGTTAGAGTTGGTTATGTTATCTGTTTTCCTGTAACATTAAGAAATCCTACCCCTTTTGCTGCTCTTATGTCACCGTTGCCCAGTATGTTGGCAGCAATGCAGTCTCACCTTCTTCATCTGCTAGCTTTTAAAACTTGGCAACACTTCTCCATGAATGGCCATCTCCATCTTTTGTGTTCGAAGATATTGTGCAGCATCTCCAACTCGTTTTGCCTTCAGTGTTCATCTGACCATTGACAGCACAGCATTAGTATATTTACCCCTATGTTACCATTGCCAAGCATCCTACTGATCTCTTATTGCTTCGTGTTGATGACTCTGAAATTGAATCATAAGATTTGAACCTCAGTTTTGAAAATATTTGTTCAGCGCTGGGCTTTAATGCTCAAGAAGATTGGTAAAAGTATTGGAAAGAGCATGGGTATTGTCACATAATGGTAATGTTATTGGACTAGTAATTCAGAGGTCTGGACCAATGCCTCCATGACATGAGTTTGATTCCCACCATGGAAGCGGGGAGGAATTTAAATTAAATTAATTAATAAATCTGAACTAGAATGATTAGGAAACTACCGGATTACCATAAAACCCATCTCGTTCACTAATGTATTTCAGGAAAGGATATCCTTACCCAGATTGGCTTGCATGTGACTCCAGACACCTGGCAACATGGTTGACTGTTAAATGCCATCTGAAGTGACCTGGCAAGCCGCTCAGATGTATTAAATAAGAATAAAACTGGGCAGATCGGCCAGCATTGAACTCGGTAACAGAAATGACAAAGGCACACCTTGCCAAGTCGACCCTTAAAAGCCCTCCTCACGAACACCTGCAGACTTGTGCCAAAATTTGGAGATCTGTCCCACAGATTAGTTAACCAACAGCCTGACGTAGTCATGGAGATCATGAACTGTTGGCATTAGTCAAAACAGAAAGGTTACCTGGTCCAGATGGGATGCAACCTGTGTGAGGTAAAAGGTGGAGGTAGTGGAGGCTCTAACAACAATATTCCTTAGGTATGGGAGTGGTGCCGGAGGGCTGAAGGATTCCAGCTGAAAAATGGGAAAGGAATATCCTGGCAACTATAGGCCAGTCAGCCTAACATCAATGGTGAGGAAACTTTTAAAGACACAATCAGAACAAATATCATTTATCATTTAGAAACATGTGGACAATTGGGATTTGTTAAAGGAAAATGGTGTTTGACTACCTTGCTGAGTTTGGTGATGAAGTAATAGATTTGTTTCAGAAAATATATATAACCTTTCAGAGGATGCTTGATAAGACACTACCTAACAGACTTGATAGCAAAATTAAAGCACGTGGGATTAAAGAGGCAGTAGCAACATTAATACAAGATTGGCTAAGAAACAGAATGATGGTGAATTATGCTTTTTGATATAAATTAATGATTTGGACATGGGAATATAGAACATAATTTCAAAATTTGCAGATAACAAAATTCTCGGAAATATAATAAACAAAGAGGAGATTTCAGGAGGACCTAGACCAGTAGTGGGCAACTTGCGGCCTATCTGGATTCTGAATGCGGCCCATGAGACATTTTGTTGGCCGCTGCCCACGAGCAGAGTTACCACATTCCATTGATTTCTGTCCGCGTAGATTTTATTCCTACCGGTATGACTGGAGTGATACACACGTAAAGCACAGACAAGTGAAATGAGGTAAGTAATGATTGCTCACAACATTGACTATGAGAGGCATAGGCTCCCTCTGCAGCTCAAGTGTAAATATTTCTTTCTTTTTATTCATTTAAAGTTTATGAAAGTTTGATTAACATATAAATGATTAAGCATTTTTTATAACTCCATTAGGAAATAATCAGTGTGTATTCAGTGTATTTAACCTTATTCATGGTTCATGGCTAGTGAACAAGCTTGATATCAATCTTGTGGCCCACTGAGATGAAGGAGGGCCACTCATGCGGCCTACTCATTAACCTAGATTGCCCATTACTGACTTAGACAGACTAGTGAAATGGGCAGATAAATAAAATATAATGCCGAGAAGTGCAGCATTTTGGTAATAAAAATGAGCAGTGGCAATAGAAACAAAATGGTACATTTTAAAGTTAGAGATCTAGGGGTGTAGTTAAACAAATCTTTGAAGATGACTTAAAAAGTTGAGCAGGTTGTTACAATTAGCCCACAGGATCCTAGGCTTTAGGGACAAGTGGCCTTGTGTACAATTAGAAGTTATGGTAAAGCTTTATAAATAAGTGGTTAGGCCTCAACAGGAGTATTGTGGCCAGTCCTGGGCAACATACTTTTGGAAGGATGTTAGGGAAGGAAGGAAGCCGTACACCATGAGGAGAGTGGCTACAATAGCACCATGATGAGGGAAAGATGAACGGTTACTACATTTGCTATCAGACATGTAATTTTTACATCTATTGGCAAGACAAGGCTGAAGTGATCTGCATCACTGTATATACACAAGGGGTTAATGTAAATACACTACAACTAAGTAACCACTGCAGGGAGCACTAGAGATGCATATAATAGACAGACAGGAAGTCAGGGGGAGGACTCTTCACAGGAATAACAGCTAGTGAGCAGGACACAGACAGACAGCTCTCATGTAACATTTGGTATAAGCTCTGGAGAGAGAACAAACTTACACAATAAAGCATCAACTTCAACTGTAAGACTATGAGCTTTATTCAGACATAAGAAGTAATATAAAGGCCACCAATTCAGGAGGCGTGGAGAATGTTAATTCCAACAGAATACACTCATTGTTAAAAACAAACCATTGTGGCGCCATGACCACAGCCTTATACCAAAAGGCCGTCTGTACGGTAAACTGGCCTCTGGATCATGTCCTGCTGGATGTCCATACCTCTGCTGCAAGCAAGATATAAAGTTGGTCGACATCAACAACAAACAGATGGAGACAGCTGAGAAGACGTGTCACCTCTGGAGGCTGACTGCCTGGAGGGGCAGTGGATGAAGCGAGACAAAATAGAAAACTCAGCTGGCTGACATGAAGGCCTTAAGAAAACAAGAGATCAGCAAATCCTCCACCTTCTCAGCCCACTGTCTCCCACTGCAGCAAGTGTGGCACAGACTGCCACGCCACAGTAGGGGTGCCTGAGCCACAACCAAACAATTTTTCAACAGAGTTGACCTCCAAAGGGCAAACTATTGTCTGACAAGACAGAAGGCTGCCAAACAATCAGCGATGCAGGGTTTTGTTTATGCGACAAGTTGTTGGTACTGACCCAATAGGCTATATGTTCCCCTTCTGCGCTGTTGAAAAATGTCTGCGGAATACATTTCATGGGGAAATGATAAAACACTGGGTTTGTTATGTTGAAAAAATTATCTCATGAGTTTGGACCACTGCATATTATTACTGACACCCCATGAATGTGAGTCAGAATTTCTCATTTTCACAAGTGTGAGCTATCATGATGTAGAAAATATCATTTTTTACATTGTTTAGTTTGAGTTCCTGATTGTATCTCACACAGGGTAAAAGTAGGAATCATATAAGGAGTGAAGAAGCAGCGGTGTTTGGTCACCAGTAGCACAAAAATACCATGGGCTTGAATTTTTCACATAGTGGGGGTTCGACTCCCACCATCCAGACCACCGACTCTGACAGGCCCACTGCAATTTCACATTCCAGTGAGCATTGATTGGCAGCAGGCGGGACTTAGGTCCTCACTTAGAAGGAAGTCCCACTGTGCACAGCAGCCGAGCAATCAGATTGGCACACTGCTCTCCAGCTGCGCAAAAAGCATGTGCAAAAGGATTGATTAAACATGTTTTCTGGCCAGCAACGTTCAGTCAGCAGGTTATGGTCACATTGAGGAACTAGTCGTATGTACACTCCCATGCACGGCGCACTGCACCAGAACACACACCCGCAGCCCAGCCCCCAGCGATTGAGGCCTGTGATTTTGTATTCCCATTTCCACCTTCAGCTATCGGACCGAGGGAAAGGTCCTTCAGTGGTCACAAAGCCTGCATGGCCAGGCTTCCTGTCTGAGGCCCTCCCGGTTAGGGTGGGTGGAATCCTAGAAGGGATCCCGTCCATGAAATTTCACACACCCCCTGCTTCAAAGCCCAAAAGGGGGAATATGAAATTCAAGCCTTAAAATTTTTTACATTGTTGAGCCTAATTCTAGGATACTTTAATTCTCCTATTTTAACTCTAACCATGTTACGGACCATTCCTGAACCAAAAGCATGGCCAGGTAACCTGTCATAGATGTCCATAGATGAGCTTATGAGTTAAGCTCGCATGCTCCTTGACCTTCTCTGCCTCTGTATATAGATGGGTTAGACCCAATAAATAGGGATTTGGCAAAAGAGATTTGAGAGGTTCATGTGTGTCCACTCTGCTCCAAATAACAATGACTTAATCTGTCAGCATTCCTGTTCCACAAGTCACACCCTGTCTGTTATTTGAGATTGGTGATGTCCATTATTTTCTATTTTAACCAAAACTTAATGGCATTAAAGAGTGATAACCCCTAGGGTAAGACCATTAAAAGGTAGTTCCTGGGACAATGGGCTCCAGGTAGAAACTGACAATAAGTGGCAGACTCAGCTGCGTCTCCTTTCCTTATTTGGGAAGGCCTACGTGCCTCGGACACTGACGGCCATGGCCGACAGGGAGCCGCCCAGCCATCAAGGTGTCCGCCCGATTTGGTCAGGATCGATCAGGGTGATCGAGACCCTATCGATCCATTGGGCCTTCCCCTGGGACCGCCCAATAGGATGTGAAAATTGGAAGGATAAAAGGTGCTGCGTAGCCCACCACTCGCTTTCTCAACTGCAGCTTTCGAAAACCAGCAACAACGGTGATACCTTCGCCAGCCAAGAAGACCATCCGCGCCATCCACAGAGGGACCAGAGCTGAGGACACAGACGATCAGCAATAGACATCCAGCACTGCCAGACTGCAAGCTTATAGATAAGGTCATACCTGCTCTGTACTTGCCAGTCACCAGGAAGTTAAGTTAAGGTCATTTAGTGTATTAGTTTTAGAGTCCAACTTGCATGTGTGTGTTAATATTAACCTTGTTTGCTTGTTAATAGCCAATTATTGTATTCAGCAACTTGTGTGATCATTTTTCCACCATACACGGGTTAAACACACACTATGGTTTAGAAGGCACAACAGATTTAATTATACAACTCATAAGAGACTGCTAGCTCGGAGCAGCATGGTAGCACAAGTGAATAGCACTGTGGCTTCACAGCGCCAGGGTCCCAGGTTTGATTCCCCGCTGGGTCACTGTGTGTGCGAAGTCTGCACGTTCTCCCCGTGTCTTCGTGGGTTTCCTCCGGGCGTTCCTGTTTCCTCCCACAGTCCAAAGCCGTGCAGGTTAGGTGGATTGGCCATGATAAATTCCTTTAGTGTCCAAAAACAGTTAAGAGGGGTATTGGGTTACGGAGATAGGGTGGAAGTGAGGGCGGTGCAGACTCGATGGGCTGAATGGCCTCCTTCTGCACTGTATGTTCTATGTTCTAAAGCTGAAACTAATGGTGAGATTTGCCCCATCCCGCCAACAACGATGCCAGCCAATTGCAAGACCAGAGATTTGGGCCAATTCCAACCAACTGAGTTGGTTGAGTTGCAGGAGACAGAGTGGAGATAATGGACATGTACTCTAATTAGTGGAAGGTCTTGGGGTGCACTGGGTAGCATCCAAGCCTCTGAACAAGTAGCTCTAGGTTTTAGTCTGTAAAAGCGCGAGGTATCAACAAGGAGGCTGCTTGAATCATAAAGTGATTTGTTTGAATAACAATGAGATCAAACGAGATACAGGTACAGTAACTACAAAATAGGTCTTTACTCTATGACTCCTGGGTCCACACTCATTGGGCCCCTGCTCCCTGGATATCTTCCCATTGGCCAGGGTTCGTGCGCTCCCGCACACTAGCCCCTGGGTGGGTCATGTGGTCCGCGATTAGTCGTCCCAGATATGGACCAATCTGCCTCATCCCTCTCCCCTCAAGTCACTCAATACTATATACATTACAGGCTACTGACAGGTAACTGTTTACAACAAGGTCAGACCCACAAAAAGGGAACGGTAGATCAGTCGATCAGGCAACTTCCGAAGTCTGGTGGTATGCTTCAGTTCTCTGACAGGTTCTTCTGCCATTAAGATATTGGTGTAGTTAGCAGCAGATGGTTGTCTAAAGGTCTCAGAAGGTGAGTGGCTGCAGACCCCCCTCTCCATTTCTCTCTGAAGTAGCAAGCGGTCTCTTCTGAAACAACTGTTTCCCTCATTTCTGGTTTTGATGAAGAAACATTACCAGTAACCACTGGACCCACCTGTTTTGCTGCGGGGGTTGCAGCCTCTCTCCTTATGTGGTCCACGTAATTTTTCCCGTCGCCCATGTCGATCCACCAAATCCAATACAGGCCCAGACCTTGCTACGATTCTCCCAAGTAACCATGGTAGTCCAACCCTGAAGTTTCTAATAAAAACTAGATCTTCTTGGAAAGATCTGTTGCCTTTGGTCAAGACATGGGGCTGGATTCTCTGATCAACGATGCCGAAATCGCATTCGGCAACGGGGCGGAGAATCCCCGATGAAGCCGAAATCGGGGCGGTGCGGCATTCACGATGATCCACCCCCTGAAAAGCGGCCTACTCGGAGAGCACGCTTTATCCATGGCCTCCGAACATTGGCTGAGGCCCGCCCCATGATGCTCCGTCCACGACTGGCCAAGTTTCCGACAGCGTGGATCGCGTGTGGTCTCACCCGCCGGGAACTCAGCGGAGGGGCGATCCGCGAGCAGGGGGAACATATTCTGGGCTGGGGGCACTGTGGTGAGGCGGTCCATGACAAGCGAGCAAGCCAAAAGGGGGGACTATTTCGCGGGCCGGGTCCACGAGCGGCATCCCCAATGAAGCGCGGCGTGGCCACTGCAGGTCGCTGCTGTGCGCATGCGTGGCCACGGACACGGCATCTCTCTGGGCCATATTTGCAGCCAGAGCTGGGGGCTCTACATTCCCCCCTGCTAGCCACCCCCCCATCCCCCCCCCCCCCCCAAGACTCCGAACAGGGACCTATGGTCATTTTGCACAACTTTCCTGGCGTAAAATCCAGCCCATGTTATTTATTTTGTGTAGTTTGCCTCGCCTCCACCCTCCCACCAAATTTGGAAACATTAGCCCCAGCCGAGTTTGGAGTTCTGCTGGTGTTAGCCAGTGGTAATGTGGGGGTGGTGCTGCAAGAAAAGAGGAAATTGGCTAGCTTGAGATGCAATGGCCTATCTGGCTGCATTTTCAACACGGACTTGAAAGTTTGCAAAGCTTTTTCCACCAGGCCATTCGAGGCCAGCTGATAGGTGGCTGTGCGGATGTGCGGGATAGGTCTGTACAAAATGCTGGAATTCCTCCCATGTAAAGGCATGCAACTATCCAAAACTATAACTTCTGGGAGGCAGTGAATTGCGAAAATCCATCTTAAAGTTTCAATGGTGGTTGCCGAAGTCGTGGTGCAAATTTCTTGCTCATTTAACCACTTGAGTGAGATTCCACCAGTACCAAGAACATTTTTCCTCGGAAGGGACCGGAACATGCAATCTTGTTCAAGGACGGCCTGGTCATTCCCAGGAATGCAGTTGAGTCACTGACGGTAGGTTCTATTGTGACTGGTTGAGCAGATTCTTGATGTCTTTGTCGATGCCTGGCTACATATGTAGCTCCTGGCCAATATTTTCATTTTGGATTGTCCAGCATTCATGCTATGCGGTTCTTGTAGTCGCGATCCTCTTGCTGGAGGTGTTACCACCGACCGGGACTCCCAGAATAGTACCCCGTCTTCGCAACTTGAGTTTGTCTTTCCTCAGTTGGTAGGGTCTGACCTACTCTGATTTATGAAGACAAGGGGGAAAGCGGTGCTCATGAGTAAGAGGGTGGCATTTTTGTGTGGTAATATTGTGGCAGATCCTCGGGGAAGATTTGTGATGGTGAGTGGGAGGCTGGGGTCATGGTGCTGGTAAATATATATGCCCCCAACTGGGATGATGTGGAGTTTTTGAAGAGTGTGTTGGCAAAGGTCACAGACCTGGACACACACCAGTTGATTATGGGGGTGGGGGGGGGGAGATTTCAAGAAGGTTTTGGATCCAAAGGTAGATTGGTCATGCCCTAAGTCCCTGAAGGTGTTGGCAATGGCGAAGGAACAGTTGGGATTTATGGAGTGAATGGAAGGGGTGGACCCGTGGCGATTTGGAGGCTGTGCGAAGGAATTTTCATACTGTTCGCATGTTGACCGGGTGTATTCTAGGATTGATTGGTTTTTTTTTGTTCTGTGTAGGAGGTTGATGGCAACGGTGGTCAGGAAGGAATATTCGGCCATTGTGGTCTCAGATCACGGGTTGCATCTGTTGGATTTGCGAGTGGAAAGGGGGGGTTTCCAGTGGCAGCAGTGGAGGTTGGATGTGGGGTTGCTGGCTGATAAGGGTTTCAGTGAAAGGATAGGGGTGGCTATACGGAATTACGTGGAGCTAAATAAGATGGACGAGGTCTCCCCCTCCATAGTGTGGAGCTTTGGAGGCGGTGATCAAAGGGGGGTGTATCTCAATCCGAGCACATAAAAAGAAGGGGGAGTGGCTAGCAAGGCATAGGTTAGTGGATCCATTCTAGAGGTGGATTTAGCACCAGGGGAGGGGGCTCAAAAGGGGTCTGGCCCGCGATCGGTGCCCACCGGTCAGTGGGCCGGCCTCTCTGAAGGAGGCACTCCTTTCCTCCAACGCCCTGCAAGATCACTCCGACATTTCTTGCAGAGCACCCGCGGGGAGGATGGCCACCGTGCATGCGCGGGTTGGCGCCGGCAAACCTACGCATGCGCTGGTGATGTCATTTATGCAGCGCTGGCCGCGTAATTTACAGGGTGCCGCTTTGACGCGGTGCCAAGGCCCGGCGCGTGTTAATAACACGTCGCCGCTCCTAGCCCCCCGGGGGTGGGAGAATAGGGGGCAAGGAGCGGCCTCCGACGCCGGAGTAAAACACTCCGCTTTTCACTCTGGCGTCGGCACTTAGTCTCCCGATGGGAGAATCCCGCCCAAGGAATCAAAGGAGTGTGGTTTGTACCGCCTGATATCATCGCTGAATATAGATAAGCAAAGGTGCTGGTAACACGTAGAGAGGACTGTGTGCCGGGTGTGATAGGGGAGAACCAAACGGGATTTGTGAAAGGGCTGCAGCTGTTGGTGAATAGTCAAAGGCTGTGGATATGATTATGAAGGTTGTTTATTGATGTTATGTTTCTTATTTCTTTCTGTATAGAATTGAAAATGCCTTAAATAATAAAAAGAAAAAAAAAGATTATCTGTTTGCCTGGGTCAAAATAAAACTAGTAAAGTAGACAATTATAAAGCCAGCTTGACCTGTTTGAAGGCCTATTGCGAAGGATCATTCCAGGATCAATACTTTTTTTTCATAGATGGTGCAATGGCGCTTAAGTTGTTGCCAAGTTTGGGATTAATCGCCTGTAATAATTGAACATACCCAGAAATGATTTCAATTCCGCAATGTTTTTCGGTGCAGGAATTTCTCTGAGGAGTGCAGGCCTTTGGCATCAACTTTAAACCCCAGATATGTCACTTCACTGAAAGGTGCATTTATCCCTTTTCAGTCTGATGCCTACATCTCTAAATTTCTTCAGGATTTCCTCCAGTTTGGCTTGATGTTCGTCGTGTGAAGTCCCCATCACCAAGACATTATCTAAGTACAGCATGACTTTTGACTGCTGTGCCTGTGTCAACCTCCAGACTCAATGGTCGCCCATTAACCTTTAGGACTATCTCAATGGGAGCCATTTTGCTCACTTTTACATGATTAACTTATAAATCTCGGATTCTCCCTCAGACTTTTCCTTCACTTTATGTACTGGAGTCAGGGTGTCTTTTTTCTTTGAAAACTGGGTGCACCGTCTAACACGTATGGTCCTTCCTGTTACAATTGAAGCAAATGAAATCTTTGCAGTGACATGTATCCTGAGGGTGATCTCCCCACATCTGTATCACTCATTAAAACTCCTGGGCTGACAACCAATTTGTCTTCTCCGATTCTGTCCACAATCCATCATGGTCATGGAATTTCAGTTCAGTCTCCCCTCTGACCATCACTCAGTGTCCTTATATAGCTGCCGTACCACTCCAAAGTTGATTTACCTCGCCTTCCTGCACACACTGTAGCTCAGAAGCGTGCCTTTCGGCATATTCTGTGTATTGAGCTGTCTCTATCGCTTTATCCAGGGATATTTTTGTTTCAGCTAATCATTTCCTTTTGGACATTGACATTCTTAATGCCACAAACCAGGTGATCATGTAACTTAGAATCATGGAATAGAATTACTACAATGCAGAAGGAGGCCATTTGGTCCATCGAATCTGGATCGACCCTCTGAAAGGGTATACTACCTGGGGTCAAACCCCCACGCTATCCCCTAAATCCAGTAACCCCACATAGCCTAACCTTTAACTTTTTGGACACTATGGGGCAATTGATCATGGCCAATCCACCTAACCTGTACGTCTTTGAACTGTGGGAGGAAACTGGAGCACCCGGACCAACGCAGACACGGGGAGAAAGTGCAAGCTCTGCCCAGATAGTCTCCCGAGGCAGGAATTGAACCTGGGTCCTTGGAGCTGTGAGGTAGCAGTGCTATCCACTGTGCCACCGTGCTGCTGAATTCGCAGTGTTTAACCATTTGGTAAAACTGGCTATAAATGCAAAAACTGTCTCCCCTGGTTCCCTGATGATGAAATTGAACTTATCCATTACAGTATGGTGGAGGGTCTGGGGTTGTAATGGTCTTTCACTGATGTTACTAACTAATCAAATGACTTAGTATCCCAAGCCTCTGAGGATGTAAAATTTCTCATGAGTTTTTAAGTTTGGGGTCCACACACCATAAGCGAGATGACCTTTTGTTTGTTTTCCCCAGTAATCTCATTAGCTATGGAAAGTATCAAGCCTCTCAATGTATTGGCCTTTCATTACCCTGGTCAAAATAATCTAGTTTTCCTATTAGCGGCATTATTTCTCACTCACCATTCCTGCAGGGACCACTTTTCATTCCTTCTCTGAAGATTTCCAATGACATCCACTTCCCCTCGAATTTTGATGCTTGCAACCATTGTCAAATTTACTCTTGTTGCCAATGTAATAGCATGAGGTATCAATGAGGAGGCTGCTTGAAAGTGATTTATTCAAACAACAATGAGGTCAAATTATATACAGGCACAGCAGCTACAATACAGGTCTTTACTCCTTGACTGCTGGGTCCTCACTCACCAGGCCCTTGCCCCTTGAGCACCTCGCTGCTTTCCCATTGGCCATGGTTCGTGCACCCACGCACAATAAACCCCGGGTGGATCATGTCATCGGCAAACGATCGCCCTTTAAACGGGCCACATTATCACAGGGTCCCACCCAGGGCTTGATGAACAAGGAAGGTGTTAATGCAGCTAACAGATTGAGTGTCAAACTACAAAATCCTACCAACACACCAATAGCAGGCTGTAAAAGCGAGTGAGACTCCTGGCCAGCCATGTTTGATGATAAGTGGTGTCCCTCAAGCTACGAGCCTCTGGCGGCAGGCTAGCAACCTGCTTCAGGAAAAGCCTGGCAATAGAAACACCTGAAAGTCTGCCTTGTGCACCACTAGGTGAAGGAAGAGAAACAACAGGCGGGATTATCCGATCTGCCAGCCGCATGTACCACGGCGGAGCTCCCTCGCCGTCAGCAAGATTCTCCGTTCCTGTCACCTGCCAATGGAATTTCCCATTGTGGCCACCCCACACCGCCAGAAAACCCATGAGCATGGGTGCACTGCTGGTGGAATGGAGAATCCCGGCTAACAACTTTAATTGTTAACTAATATAAATGTAAATAATCTTTATCGTCACAAGTAGGCTTACATTAACACTGCAATGAAGTAACTGTGAAAAGCCCCGAGTCGCAAATTCCAATGCCTGTTCGGATACAGAGAGGGAGAATTCAGAAATCTCAGCTGGTATGGGAATTGAACCCATGCTGCTGGTCTTGCTCTGCATCACAAACCAGCTGGCTAGCTCTCTGAGCGAAACCAGCCTTGAGCGATTTTATTAATGACACAGATTATAGGAAAGTCACATCTCCAAATTTGCCAATGACACAGAGATAGGTGGTATTATACATCATATAGGTGGATGCAAAGAAATTTCATGAATGGAATTCAGTCACAGGTCAGTCATGACCTCGCAGAAGGCTTAAAGGACTAAATGACCTACTTCTGTTCCTACAGTCTGAAGAAAGGTGATAACCGAAATGAGCATGAACTTCATTAAAAACAACACTAATGAACAGTGGAATTCCATCTATTCTGTCACAAAGGAAAAAATTGATATTGAGTGAAATTTGCCTAAATCTGAACTTTTTTTATAGCTTTATGTACAAACTAAACTCTTCTGACAATCTTATATTAATGCGATGGAAAGCAAAGGGCACTCCCACACACACTACATACACACACCACAGGCAGTATTTGTTTCATGTGTTTTCAAGAGCTGAATGGAAAATGTGTAGGACAGTAAGGCTACTAATATAATCAGATGGTGGGGTTATTCAACAGGAAGTGGCTGGAAACACACATACATTTCTTAAATAAATACGGCTTTTGTTTAAAACAAACGTGCTGGGTGGTTATTCTTTCTAATGCCCAGTGCGGAGGGAATTAGCATTCTGTAAACATCAAAGCAGCCCACACACCAATAAAAATGTTGAAAATAAACAGATGAAGGTTAGAAATCAAGATTCACCTACACCAGTGAGGAAAGTTTTAGACACAGCGACAAAGCCGTGGGTGAGATAGGATTTTTTCATGTGAATATTACCACATTGCATTTTATTAACCTGGCAATTAAAATAATTGTCTTCTGTAATATAAGAGTTTCAAATTAGTTACCAGTTTTCACGCGTTGATGCAATCCCCAAAGAAGGGACAGAAATCAGACGATGATGACAATACTGAATGTTTTACTTTGTGTACTTATGCCCATGTTCAGAAATGGTGTCAGAATGAAGCCAACAGCTACAGGCCAGTCAGTTTAAACTTAGTGACAGGAAAGATATTGAAAAGCATAATCTGTGTCACAATTAACAGTTGTTACTCATGTGGATTGATTAAGTAAAGCCTGCAAAGATTTGCTATGTAAATCATATTTAACTAACTTGATTGAGTTTTTTGATGAGGAAACAGCAAGCGTTGATGAGGGTTATGAGACTAATGTGGTTGATATGGACTTTCAGAAATTATTTGAGCCTCACCGACAATAGTTGAAGACCGTGGAATAAAAAGGACTGTGGCAACATGAATAACACTTTGGCCGCATGACAGGAAGCAGAGTAGTGGGGAATCATTTTTTTTTGGACTGGAGAAAGGCATACAATTGGATTCCCCAGGGTTCAGAGCCAGGATTACTGTTTATATATATATATAAATGTTAATGACCTAGATTTGTGTATACAGAGCAAGATTTGAAAATACCATATAGCTTGGAAGTACAGAAAATTCTGAGGAGCATTGTGTTAGGACACAGACAGGCTGGCAGAATGGACAACGGTGCAATAATTGAAAGTTAACACAGAAAAATGGAAACTGGTATATTTTGATAGGAAGAACGAGGTGAGGCGACTTAACAAAATGGTTCAATTCTAAATTCACTACAGACACAAGATCTGGAGGTATATGTGCATCAATCGTTGCCATAACTGTGCAGGGTGAGAAAATGGTTAAAAGGGTAAATGGATTCCTGGGCTTTATAAGTAGAGGCTTGGAGTGCAAAAGCAAGGAAGTTATGATGAATCTTTACAAAATACTAACTGAGCCTCAACTGGAATATTGTGTCCAATTCTGGGAACTGACCATTCAGATAGATGTGAATTTAAAGAGGGTGCAGAAAAGATTGAAGTGAATGTCCAGGGATGATGGACTTCAGCCACATAGCTAGACTGGAGAAGCTGGGATGGTTCTCCTGGGGGGGGGGGGGGGGGGGGGAAGAGAAGGGTGAGAGGAGGTTTGATACAGGTGTTCAAAATCATGAGGGGTCAGAGTAGGTAGGGGGAAACTGTTCCCATTGGCAGAAGGGTCCAAAACCAAGGGACACATCTTTAAAGTGATTGGCAAAAGAACCAAACCTGAGATAAGAAAAAGTTTTTTTTAATGTAGCATGTGATTAAGATCCGGGGCAGGTTCAGTTAAGCCTTTCAAAAGAAAGTCGGATAAGGGAATGAATTTGCCATGGAGAAAGGGTGACTAGTGGAACAAGCTAAACTGCTCTTGTAGGAAGCTGGCTGGCATGTCTTACTGAGACAGTTGATTTCTTTCTGTGCGTAGCCAAGCCCTTATTCACTGATTCCATTATATCTGGTTGTTTTCACCCATCAGTCTAGTGATTTCCACATAAAATGTGTACATTCACCGTGAGAATTAACTGTTGGCAGCAAAGAGGAACACAATTACAACTTTAAAATCGGTCAGCCTCACCAAGTGTCATTCACACATTTGGGCTTTGAGGTATCTGCCCACATTCACCATTAAACGGAGCTCCACGTGCCCCTTTCCAAAGGCGACATTCTATTCGGAATCACTTGCAGGCCAGCGTGTCTGTGAGTGGACAGAGTTGACCCCACGCCTCAGCCAGAGCTGTTCTTGTTGGTGTTCAGGACGTTGCTCAGAGATTGAGAGGAGCCGCTTGGGAGAAAGACGCTGCGACTCAGGGAGGAGTGAGTGAGTCTCAGAGAGGGAGACTGAGAGACTCGCTGCTGGACACATGGTCAAGAGACAGTGAGGGGGAGACGGAGGGATAGGTCATCACCAACTCCCTGACTAGAAACCGCGCCCTTTTTTTCAGAGCGAAGGCAGGAAAAAAAGGGCTGGAGGAAAATTTTGACTCAGAATTTCCCACAAGACAAACGAGTTTCCGAAGTTAGTAAAGTGCGGGAACAAAATTAAAACAGTTTGGAAACCTCCCGTATACATTCAGGTTGAAGTGAAATTCATTCACCGATTTCCCGGTAAAGATTTTTAAAATTATTTTTAGTGTTTGGACTAGGAAACGTTTTTGACCTGGAATAATAATTCTTTCACAATCTTCTTTCAAGACAGTAAGAAGTCTTAGAACACCAGGTTAAAGTCCAACAGGTGTGTTTCAAACACTAGCTTTCGGAGCACTGCCCCTTCCTCATGTGAATTCTTTCTAGACAGTCGACCCAGTTTACTTCAGTGTGCTGTAAGATATTTTGCTCTCGAATATTTCACTGTTACTGAGAGCTCTTTAATATTATTATCCACATTGAAAAAGTTAGCCAGGTGTGAAGTGTGGATGGTGAAGTGGGGCTCGCTTCAAATCTGGGTGAACCGTTAAAGAATTGAACTGGAGCAAAAACAAATACAGCGAATGCTGGAAATCTGCAATCCAAACCGTGACTTTAACTCTTTCTTCTCCACAGATGCTGCCCGACCTGCTGAGGATTTCCAGCATTCTCTGTTATTCTTTAAGGAATTGATTTGTTCTGGTGTCGGTCAGCAGATTATTGTCGCGTTACCTGTAGTGACTGGGATTTATAGAGACTCAGCCAGAGTTTGCACCGTGATTACAGCCCAGTCTTTATTTGCTGCAAACTCCAGGTTATTATGAGAAGGACATTTTAGACAGTGTCTATCTCCAGGTAAGTGATCACTGGGGATCAGTGGAAATGTATTTAAGGTTTGCGGGTTAAAGGGTAAATGGATATTTATATGTATCAATCTAAAATTGATTATGTGCAACGCTCTTGGGGGAATATTAAAGGCGGTATCTAAATTCAAGTTGGTGTTTGATATGAACTGTAACTTGAGATGCTCTTTAGTTTGAGTTACACCCAGAAAACTTAATGGAAAACTCAATACATGAAAATACCTTTGGCTGCAAACCTAATCTTCATGTTCAGTAAATTCCAGAGTTACTTCCTGATAGAAATCTCTCCGGTTATTTCTAAAAGTGGATCGGCCGAATGATGTGACCGTTTTAAATTGAAATTAAACAAACTCTTCCTGCGGGGATTTTTTTTAATGGACTCTATTTTTGTAAATTACATTTGATGATAAAGCAGAATCTAAAGGCAATATCGCATCATTAAAATAGAGCGGTACACAAATAATTAATTCAATTTATTCAATGTGCTGGCTTTTAAAAAAAACCTATTTATTATTTGAAGTGAACCTTGCCAATTTTGATTTTCTACTCTTTAATTAAATTTACTCCAATGGGTGAATTTTGGCTGCAGCAAAATGCTTCCAATCAGCTTTCAAAATTTGAACCACCTCAGCTATAGATGACAGTCTCTGCCCGGGTGGAAGTGTTTCAGAGTGCTGTGTTATCCTATCAGTTACACGTGGCGTTTTCAAACACCTCAACTTGGTTTGTTACCGTCAACAGCGGCACATATGGTTCTCTCCCTGCACTTTGTATTTGTCAAAGTCGATTATTTCACCTAAAATATAACCACAAAATTCAAGGGCGCAAGTAATTTTTTCAAAAGGTGGAACGACCACTGGGCGTTCTCTCTCTCATGCACAATAGTCGATATTTGGAATAGATTTTCATTCATCGTTAATGCGCTTAACACTTTTAATAGTTAGATTAATACTATTGAATGGGAATTCTGGGCAAAAAGACATGGATAATTAATTATGACCATTAAATCAATGGATCAATAGATCACAATGGATTCAGCCTTGAGAGGATCATGAGAATGCCCCGTGGAATCCAACTGGTGCTGGTTAGATTACCCAACTGTAATGTTACATTGATCTGATAGGATTATCCAATTTTCCTGTGGCTGAAGATTGAAATATATAATTTATTCTGATTATGTGATAGCTGTTTATGAAAAATACATTATTTGGTCAGGTTAGTGTCTGGTAACATTAAACAGATCGTCACAGTCATTCTGCATCCTATTTTTGGCATCACTTTGCTCAATTTTTGCGTGAAGTTAAGTCAGAAATGGAACTGAATATTTCTGACATTTCCATCCAAAAAGCAAAGCCTGAATAAAACGAGTTCAATATTCTTTTTTGTAAATAAATGTAGAGTGCCCAATTAATTGTTTCCAATTAAGGGGCAATTTAGCATGACCAATCCACCTACCCTGTACATCTTTGGGTTGTGGGGGCGAAATCTGCGCAAACACAGGGAGAATGTGCAAACTCCACACGGACAGTGACCCAGAGCTGGGATCGAACCTGGGGCCGAGGCGCCATGAGGCAGCAGTGCTAACCATTGCACCACCGTGCTGCCTACGAGTTTAATATTCTAATTATACTTTAGTTACAATCATTTGAAAGTAATCATACTTGAGAGCTGAACAGTTTTTAAAAATGGCCTGTTTCATTGAAAATGTGAAATGATCCTTTTATGGCTTTGAATAGTGTGTGAGGAGTTTAATAAGGTAAGTGGGTAAAAATTGGAACCTCTTCCAAAGATAACACATTTGTTGCAGTTGCACAAAGCCATTTGCCTTCACATGGCCAGCTTCTTCTACAAGTTCTCTGTGGTCTCAACCACAGGCTTCTCACTACAGGGAATGTACCTTTTAATGGGTCAGTAGGAGGTGTGATATTGACAGCATGAAACAGATGAAGTGAAGTTATTCTCTCCTGTGGTTTAATGCTTTGCTGTTGCAAATTAATTCCCCGTGCGCAGATGCTCAACAGACTTGAGACTGGCAAATTGTGGTGATAGCTTGCATTCCTGTGTAGAAAATAACAAGCAATCACACCGCTCCTGAAACATCACATTGTGATCCATCATAGGTCAGACACTACACTACATATGAAGAATCTTCAAACACTTTCTCACACTCGTGGACAAGATTTTGTCACATTATAGTCAATTATTTTTCAATTTCAAACCTCTTTCTTCATCATGCCTTCATTTGCCATTCTTAATGTTATCAAAACTATTCTGATCACTAAATTTTCTTCTCATTCTTGTTAATTTTAAAAACATAATTTTACATACTCTATCCTTGCTGTATTCTTACTCAATCTTCCCTGGGACCTCTGCACGTTTATTTACAATTATCTCCTTTTGGAACAGTTGGAGTTTTAAAACCCATGCATTTTATAACTCAGTCAACTCATACTCCTTTCAGCCTTGGTGCTCTCGTACAATGATTTGTTCTCAATATTGATGTTTTTCAATTTAAAAACAAAATACTTCAGCCTGCTCTAATTGAACGGAATTAGATTCTCATGATAAAACAGTGCTGGTACTCAACAAATTTATTTTATCCTTTGATAGAAGAAGTTATTTTATGATCAATCATGGCAAACAAGAAGAAAAAACAAATGGCACACAATGTAGATATGAAGAATTTGGATGTGAAAATACTGACACTGCATTCAGGTAAAGGGAATCGTTAATCATTTTGAAGAAAGATAAATATTAATCAATTGAATGCAGAAATGCGTTTTCCATTCCAGTATTCCATTTGCTTACATTGTGTAAGACAGAGATCTCAGCCAATACCGTCATTAATGCTGCCGTGGGAGAACAGGTGCTGTTCCCTGTACATAACCAATGTGGAGCTGTGTCTGAAGTAACATTTCTATCAAAATCACCAATTAATACTAAACTTGCTTCCTGGAGTTTCAACACATCTGACAAACAGCCACTGTATGAAAACAGACTGAAAAGGAGCAGGAATGGCTCTGTGATGCTGCACAATGTACAGATTCATGATACTAAATTATATCAAATAGAAATCGAGTGCTACAGCACAGCAATGACAGCTGCAAGACAACAATTAATTGATTTGCGAGTGTTTGGTAAGTTACTTTAATATCATAACTTTAAAATAAAACTTAGTCTTTCAAACTCAATGTGAGTCTGAGACAATTATTAGAAGGCATAAGGTGTGTTCGCTCAATGATGAGGCTGCAAACCTCCACTCAGGGTTCCAGCCGAGATCAGGAATGCAGTAGAGAGGGAGGAATGCGGAATGCTCACACTGTGGTGCCCTTCTCATTTTCTCAGATCTGTTATTGACACAGAGAGTTTATCACAGAGAAAACAGAATAGCTGGGTTAACATTGTGTATTTTTCCCTTGGGTTATGGCATATTGTGTCTTTCCAACATTTGCGTTATCCCATTTAAACTGTAGGAATTGATAGAATTAACTGGACGCTTAGTTCGGATAGAGTTATATTGATAATACATTAACGTCAGGACCTGTGTTATCTGGTGATTGACTAAGCATTTCTAACAATCCAGTTATATACATTTCAGATTTTGCTGTATAACCGATTCTTAATTTCTCACGAAATGCAAAATGGTGAAATTCAAGGAATACTATCAAGGCTTATTATTCACCTCCTAACTGTTGTCTCTATTTCAGAGCCAGTTTCCAAGCCTCTTGTTACAACAACTTGTTCAACTATAAATGCCACTCTGAGCTGCACAGTCTCCAATGGGACAAATGTCACGTTTCACTGGGGTAAACAATCTTTGTCTGGAGCCATCAATAGAATCCATAATGGGACAGAACTGATCATTGACATTGTTAATGAACAGGAACAATTCATTTACAAGTGTGTAGCAGAGAATCCAGTTAGCAATGCAACCAGCGTTCCATGGACCATGAAGGAATGTAATAAAGAGCCTTCTAAAGGTGAGAAATTGTAAAAACTGCTGTACCACAGTACTTGACTATTCCAATGTACATCTGTCCAGCCTCTTATCTTCCACCCTTCAAAAAGTTAAACTCATCCAAATCTCTGCTGTAAGTTCCATTCACCCATTACCCCTGCGCTCGGTGACCTACAGACACTCTACTCTGTATGGCAGCATCTTAATTTTAAATTCTCTTGCTTTCACATTTCTCCATAGCCTCACCTCTTCCTGATTTTGTACCTTCTCCAGCTCTCTAACCCACTGAAATCTCTGCATTCCTCCAGTTCTGTCCTCCTTTATATCTCCAATTTTAGTTGCTCCTCCATTGACGGTTGTTCTTTGAGCTGCATAGGCCCTATGTTCTGGCATTCCCTCTGTAAACCTCTCTGAATCTCAATCTCTGCTTCACCTTTAAAGTGCACATTAAAATCTATCTCATTGACCAAGTGTTTGTTCATCTGTCCTCATGTCTGCATTTGTAACTCAGTGTCAGATTTGCTTGACAATGCTCCCATGAACTGCTTAGTGATGTTGTACTAAGTTAAATTTGCAATATAAATGCACATTGTGATTGCTGTAGTAATGAGAGACAGGGCACTCATACAGAAGTACATTGTTTCATACAATCCTGCAAAAAATAAAATGGACCTATTCGGTCCAGTTAGAGTCAAACTTGGTGACAATAGATGTAATCAGTTGTGGGAGAGAATAGCCATTGTTAAGATGATTTGACCCTGGTGATTTATGTATAGCCTGCTGAAAGTGCAGGGTATACTGAAGGCATAATTATCATGAATTCAATTCACAGCTGTAATGAATTGTAACTCACGTAGCATGAATTTCCATCATGCATCTCTTGATTCTTGTAACTTCAAAGGTCTGAAGAATATATTTTATAATGGAAGTAACAGCGCATTACAAGGAACTTTAGAGTACATTATGTTCCCAGCATGGTAGCACAGTGGGTAGCACTGTTGCTTCACAGCTCCAGGGTCCCAAGTTCAATTCCCAGCTTGGGTTGCTGTCTGTGCGGAGTCTGTACGTTCACCCTGTGTCTGCATGGTTTCCTCGGGTGCTCCGGTTTCCTCCCACAAGTCCTGAAAGATGTGCTGTTAGGTAATTTGGACATTCTGAATTCTCCCTTTGTGAAACCCAAACAGGCGACTAGGGGCTTTTCACAGTAACTCCATTGCAGTGTTAATATAAGCCTACTTGTGACAATAACTATTATTAGATTATTATTATTAAAGACATTTATGTGTCAGTTTTTGTTCAGAAACCACAATCTAGGAAACTAATTATTGAAATATTTAGATTTCAAACTTTCAAACCTCAGTCCAAAGATGTGCAGGTCAGATGGCTTGACCATGATCAGTGAGCGGGATCATGGGGATAGAGCAGGGGAGTGGTCTGAGGTAGACCGCTCTTTTTGAGTGTCGGTATAGACTCGACTGGCGACATGGCCTCCTTCTGCACTGTAGGGATTCGATGGATTCATTTTCGAGAGTTCAGTACTATTGGAGGGACTGTCTTCAATAAGGTGTTAAACTTTCTCAGGTAGATATAAACAATTCCATGCCATTATTTGATGAAGGGGAGTGAGTTCCCCATGTGTTCTGAGAAACATCAATCGCTGAGCCAAAAAATAGACAAACAGATTATCTGGTTATCTCTCTTCTTGCTGTTTGTGGCATTGCTATGAGCAAATTGCTGCATTTTATTCTGGGGCTTTCCTGAAACTATGATGGGTGATATATAAATGCAAGTTATTTCTCTTTCATTACTTTTAATTAGTTTTTTTTTAAAAATTTAAAGCGCCCAATTTTCTTCTCCAATTAAGGGGCAATTTAGCGGCACCGATCCACCTACCCTGCACATCTTTGGGTTGTGGGGGTGAGACCTACGCAGAAATGCTGAGAATGTGCAAACTCCACAAGGACAGTGACCCGGGCTGGGATTGAACCCGGGTCTTCGGCGCCATGAGGCAGCACTGCTAACCACTGCGCCACTGTGCCTTTTCTAAAGCTGGCTTCCTCGATAGCGTTTGTTCACTCATTAATTCATTGATATTTTCAAGTCAACATTGGTGTGAAATCTTTGTCCAAACTACCTGAATATGATTAATGATTTCCCTCCAAGCCACACCATTCTGACTAGGAACTAGAGGGCAGCACGATGGTACAGTGGTTAGCACTGCTGCCTCACAGAGCCAGGGTCCTGGGTTCAATTCTAGCCTCGGGTGACTGTGTGGAGTTTGTATGTTCTCCCCTTGTCTGCATGTGTTTCCTCCGGGTGCTCCAGTTTCCTCCCACAGTCCAAAGATATGCAGGTTAGGTGGATTGGCCATCCTAAATTGTTCTTAGTGTCCAAAAGGTTAGGTGGGGTTACGGTGTTGCAGGGATAGGGTAGGGGAGTGGGCCTTGGTAGGCTGCTCGATCAGATGGGCTGAATGGCCTCCTCCTGCACTGTAGGGATTCTATGAACCATATCGATATTCCTTCATTGCCACTTGGTCAAAGTCCTGGAACTCCCTAATTGCACTTTGCTTGGACCTCACAACAAGGGTCCCAGCAGTTCAAGAAGATGACTCACCACCACCACCTTCTCAAGAGCATTAAAGGATGGGCAACAAATGCTGCCCTGTCAGAGACACGTTAAGGAATTTTTGTTTTAAATTGCCAGTCCCCGATAGGCACCAACCTCCCCATGATAATACTGCTGAAGTTATGTCTTTGATGACTATTTAAAGAAAGGATCTACAGGTTTAAAAAATGTTTGGTGGCAGAACATTTCAGCATATCATATCGAATATTAAAGGGTTATATGGTGCAACAGACTTCCGCTGTGGCATGTAGATGGAGGTCGCATGAATGGCGGCTACTGCCAGAGTGGTCTTTTTAAGCGCTATGCACCTAGTTTTGGGGAAAATGCTTTTGCGAGATGTTGTGGGAAAATCTGAGGTATTTATGGAATGTTAAAAACCGGGAAAGAAAATCCAGGGAAAAAGGGAGTGAGCGAAATTCCGTCGGCAAGCATGGTGAGGAACGCATCAGGGGTAAAGATGGCAAGAGAGAGCCCATCGGGTGGGGCCAGGCCCATCACAGTGGAAATGATGTCTGAAGTGATGACTGGGAAATTTGAGTGGATGTTCTCAAAACATTTTGAAAGGCATCGGACAGAGATGATGACCTCGCTCAAGGAGTGGGTGGGTGAGACCCTTTCACCAATGAGAGAGGTTAGTGAAGACTTCAATGGTGGTGAGGGAGCATGGGGAGAAGATGAAGGAGGTGGAGGAGGCATGGTCATGGCTTAATGGCTACCTCGACAGGTGAGGAGCTGCTGAAGGCGGTAGAGATCAACAGAGGGCTAAGAGCCAAACTAGAAAACCTGGAGAACAGGTCACAAAGTCAAAATCTGAGGATCATGGTGTGCCTGAGGGGTGAAGGGCCAGAGGCCTACGGAGTACTTTGGCGACATGCTGGCAAAGTTGATGGGAATGAATGGCCCCACATAATAATAATCTTTATTATTGTCACAAGTAGACTTACATTAACAATGCAATGAAGTTACTATGAAAATTCCCTAGTCGCCACACTCTGGCACCTGTTCGGGTACACAGAGGGAGAATTCAGACTGTCCAATTCACCAACAAGCACGTCTTTCAGGACTTGTGGGAGGAAACCGGAGCACCCGGTAGAAATCCACGCAGTCACGGGGAGAATGTGCAGACTCCGCACAGTTACCCAAGCGGGAATCGAACCTGGGACCCTGATGCTGTGAAACAACAGTGCGAACCACTGTGCTACCGTACCATACAGGCAGGCAGCTGTCATCAAATGTGTGGTGGCTGCTAAATGTGTTGCTTTCTCCGGCAGAGGGAAGGGAGCTGGAGGTGGTGGTGGCATTAGATACAGAGAAGGCGTATGACAGAGTGGACTGGAGTTATTTGTTTACAGAGCTGGAGAAATTTGGGATTGGGCCTAAGTTTGTGGCATGAGTGAAATTGTTATTCAAGGATCTGACTGCAAGTGTGCAGATGAACGATATGAATTTGGGGTACTTTCCAGTATTTTTGGGAACGAGGCAGGGATGTCCCATATCCCCCTTCTGCTCTTGCTGGCGATTGAGTCCTCGGCCATTGTGCTGAGGGGCTCGGATTTATGGACTTATGGAAGGGGTTAATGAAGGGGGGGAGCATAGGGTGTCTCTGTACGCGGACAATCTGCTGCTATACATCTCGGTGAGGGACATAATGGGCTTGCTGAGGAAATTTGGGACCTTTTCAGGGTACAAGTTAAATTTAGGGAAGAGGGAATATTTTGTGGTATCGTCTCCAGGTGCAGGGTTGGGAGTGGAAGGGTTGCCATTCCGGGTAGCGACAACTCATTTTAGGCATTTGGGGATGAAGGTGTGTGGGACATCGTAAGCTAATTTCACGAGCTTGGTTGGGAGGGTGATGAGTGCTTGGTGCAATGGGATAGTCTACCCTTGTTACGGGCAGACCAGGTGCAGGGAGTAAAAAAATAACATTCCACTAAGCATCCTCTCTTTTTTTTATTCACTTATGTGATGTGGGCGTCACTGGTTAGGCCAACATTTATTGCTCATCCCTAGTTAACCTTCAGAAGGTGGGGGTGAGTTCCCTTCTTGAACCACTACAGTCCTTGAGGTGTAGGTACATCCACTGTGCTGTTAGGGAGGGGGTTCCAGGATGTTGCCCCAGTGACAGTGAAGGAACGGTGATATATTTCAAGTGGGGGTGATGAGTGACTTGGAGGGGAACCTCCACGTGGTGGGGTTCCCAGGTATCTGCTGCTCTTTTCTGTCAGATGGTAGTGGTTGTGGGCTTGGAAGGTGCTATTTAAGGAATCTTGATGAGATACTGCGGTTCCAGTGGCTGCTGGTCTTTTTGCAAAAGTCATTCTTTCGAGGGGTGGACAGGCTGGTCTCGTCTTCTGTGGGGCAGGGAAGGCAGCCAGGATTATGAACGCGATGCGCCAAAGAGAGCGGCAGTTGGGGAGTTTGGCCTTTCCGAACATGTTACACTATTACTGGGTGGTAAATGTGGAGAAGGTGTGGGGCTAGAGTAGAGAGACGGAGGCTTTTGTGGGTTCGGATACAGGATGGTTCTTGTCAAGGGTCGGGGTTGTGGACGCTGGCACTGAAGTTGCTACCGTTTGCCCCGGGGCAGTACTTGGGGAGTCTTGTGGTGGTAGTCATGCTGAATATTTGAGGGAAATTCCTACAGCACTTCAAGATGAGGGAAGGTTCAAGGTTGATGCCTTTAAGAGGGAATCATGGGTCTGAGCTAGGGAGTATGAATGCAAGGTTTCAGGATGGGAGGAGAATGGGGTAAAAGAGATGAAGGATCTGTTTTTAGAGAGGCGGTTCACAAACTTGGAAGAGTTGGGGGTGAAGTATGGGCTCCAGTGGGAGGAGGGCTTCAGGTACATGCAGGTACGGAATTACACAGAAAGGTTTCCCCGATCTTTCCTGTGGCACCGTCCTTCTCGCTGTTGGTGGGGGTGCTGGACAGTGGGGCTGTTTTGGTGATCTACGGTAGGATTAGGGAGTAGTACATGGAAGCACCAAGTGGGAGGAAAAGTTGGGGATGGTGTTGGCGGAAGAACTACAGTGCAAAGTGCTGCGAAGGGTTAAAACATCAACCTCGTGTGTGAGGCTGGGTTGATTCAATTAAAAGTGGTGCACAGGGCACACTGAACAAAGGCAAGGATGAGCCGGCTGTTTGAGGGGGTGGGGGATAGCTGTGAGTGATGTGGGAGGAGGGGCCCAGCCAATCCTGTCCATATGTTCTGGTCCTGTCCAAAGTTGGAGAAATTTTGTGGGTCGTTTTTCAACAATATGTCTGAGATCCTGCACGTGGATTTGGAGCTGGTTCCCCTGGAGGCCAAAATTGGGGTGTCAGAGCTGCCGGGGCTGCAAATGGGTGTGGGGGCAGATGTTTTGGCTGTCACCTCATTGATTGTTCGTACGTGGGTCCTGTTGGGGTAATGGTCTGTTTTCCCCCCCTTCCCCTCCAGCCCCATGCCTCGGTGTGGCTGGGGATCTAATGGGGTACTTGGAGGTGAAATTTCTGCCAGAGATGGGGTTTGTTTATCTTAAACTCTGCGGCAGCATGGCAGCACAGTGGTTAGCACTGTTGCTTCACAGCTCCAGGGTCCCAGGTTCGATTTCTGGCTTGGGTCACTGTCTGTGCGGAGTCTGTACGTTCTCCTTCTGTTTGCGTGGGTTTCCTCCGGGTGCTCCGGTATCCTCCCACAAGTCCCGAAAGACGTGCTGTCAGGTGAATTGAACATTCGGAATTCTCCCTCTGTATGCCCGGACAGGTGCTGGACTGTGGCGACTAGGGGCTTTTCACAGTAACTTCATTGCAGTGTTAATGTATACCTACTTGTGACAATAAAGATTATTATTATCTGGATACCGTCAAGGGATGGGGCGGTGGGGGGGGGAAGTTCGGGGTGGGGGTGATGGCATTGAGGCTGGGTTTGTGTGTTGTAAAAATGTTAAAATGTTGAAAACGTAAATAAAAATTTATTCAAAGGGAAAACATTCTGCAATTCCTGGCTGCTGAAACTATCTGCAGAAGTTCTTATTACCGTAAAAACACATCTCTTTCAGAATGCTTGTAAAAAATGACAATGGAAAATGTGCATTCAAAACCACACTGAGCTATGCCATTGATTTGCACTGTCCACCACAAGTAGCTGTAAACGTACCACGTGTTTTTTATAATTGAACACTGCTTTTACCTTGAACATTACCAAGAGTGAACACTATTGAGTGATTCCACTGTGCTTTCAATAAAGTCTTGCTTCGAGGATGTGGTTTCACATGTCAAAGTCCTGACCATATCAATTATAAAAAGAAAAAAATGTTATCATATTCTGTGGGTTATTTTCTCTGAGTCCAAGAGTGTAATCTCTTCAATTAAATCTAATGATTCATAGAAACTACCCCCAACAGTTAAATTCTAAGTGAGCTTAGTGGATTTCTATTTAGATGACTTTCACTGCAAGAATCTAGGTGGCACTCTTACTGAAAAAACATAACCAAATAAAGTCGCACCACCTTAGATATTAAATATCACCAACAATGAACTGGGAGATTATCTGTTATTTTTTCAAACAAAATGTTGACCTCAAGTTGTAGGATAGATCTCTTTCTTTTCTTGGACTCCACGGAAATTTGGAGCACCTGCTTATGTATGCAACAAAGGAAGTAAATTATCTATGTAACACCAAGACTTAACCAACTTCTAATATTTTCATCGTATTTTCCCTATATCTATTGAATGATAGTATATAACTGATGGTTGCTTTCTGCGAAGTCCTTCTCAGGTTGGTTAAATTGTGATTTCAATGTTTTAATGCATGCTAAATTTCAACCCCTTTCTGATTTATTTTAGCTTGTATCCTGCTCGGGATAAGTATTGCATCAGTATGGCTTCTTGTTTTGGTTTTAATTGCATGCATCTGCTACAAAATGAAACAAATTGCGAGTGATAAAGGATGCAGTAAGTACACTTGTTATTATTAGACAAAACTATAAGGATTCCACAGAGTCCAAAGATATTTATTATTGTTTCCATATATGGGAAGATTTATGAACAGTAAAATCACTCAGGAAAATATTCAGAAAATGTACTGTTAGTCAAAATACTTCAGTTATTTCAGGATCAAATATTGGGCTTGAAATATATTTTAAATCATGCAGAAATTGTATTTTAAAAATACAGCACCTGAATTATTTGCTTGTATTTTTAAAAATGATTATCAAACAAAAGGTATGATTTTCATAAACATTTTAATTTTGTGGATTAAGAACACAAAGTCAAAGACTGGGTCGTTCCAAAATTAAGGCCCCTCAAATGTCTATTCTCTGAAATATGTATGAAACGATGACTGAAATGTTCCTAGGGTTTGGTTTTATGGAGTTGTGCTGGCATGTTTGAAGGCAGGGGACTTGTAAAATGCAATGTCTGGCCTTCCCACTGCCTACCTGCCTGTCCACGACATGTATTGCATTTTAGGGGAGGTGTGGGGGGGAGCGGTGATTGGTGGAGGAGTTGGGTGGTTCTCTCGCACTTGTTTCTATGGAGTTCTGTAACTAGCCCATTAATGGTCACTTCAATGTCTCATCCCACCACAATTTTACCTGCAGCAAATGTTACCCATGCTAAATGGGTAAGCCTGCAGGTTTTGTTGGGTAAGTAAGTGAGGTGTCAGGCAAGAAAGTGAGAGACCTTCTATAGTAGGTCCCCTCTGCCTGTTGGAGGTATTCCACCACCAAAGATCATGACCCCCCTCCCCCCAACCACCCTTGAACCCTCCCCCACAGGCAGCTCAAACCCAGACCCCAGCCTCTGAGCCCCCTCGCTTAGGCCTGCCAGCATCTGCAACCATCTCTCCTTCAAGGACTGGCTGCAGACCCATTAGTGGTCACTGCTTCAATCTGTAGCAACCCTGAGGTGCCAGCACAATTCTGACCGTTAGCCAGTTAGTGCCCCGCCAAGTCTAATATGATTACATAACAGCCAGTTTTCTCATGGGTGGTCTCCCAACCAACGTTTTAGTAGGGAAGGGTGGCGAAGAACATGGTGCCCTGTATATTCCAGCCTATAGGATCATGAGTAAGCCATTCAACCTCTCGCGTCTGCACTGCCATTCAGTTATATCATGGAAAACCCAATCCTCAATCCTAGTTATTCCCTTAGCTCTTTATCCTTTGATACTCCAAAGTAATTTTAAAAATCTCTCAGTCTGGAAAGCTTCAGTGTTCCTCCCACAGCAGACAAGCTTTAGTGGGGAGATTCTAGATTTCCACAAGCTTTTGAGTGAATAAATGTTTTTTGATTTACCTGCGAAATGACCAAGTTCCAATTTGAAGATGACAACCCGAGTTTTTGCTACCCCACAAGAGGAAATAGTTTCTCTGTATCTACCTTATCCTTTTAATATTTGAACCAATCAATTAGATCATACCTCATTTTTTCTGCTCAAAGGAATACAAGCAAAGTGTCCATAGAATTACAGAGATTGCACTGAATATAAAAGAAAGAAACAGGCCATTCTGCCCATCTGGTCCATGCTGGTGTTTATACTCCAAATGAACGTCCTCCCATCCTTCTTCATCTAACTCTGTCAGGATAACCTTTTATTCCTTTTTTCTCAGTTGTTTATCTAGCTTCTCCTTTACTATTCTCGTCGAATATTTCTTGTTCTACGTTCTAAACCCTTTCGCATTAAGAAGTGACTGTAATTCTGTCATTCTTCTCCCCGCAAACTATGTAAAGGGAATATTTTAGAGAAACATGATTCTGTAGACTGTTGTGCGTTAAATGGCCAGAGCTGTACTTTGTTAGGCTGGTGAATCTTGTATGTCTGACTACTTTCCAAATAATAGAGATGTGGATCTCATGTACTTTTCCAGATACAGCACTACAAATGAGGAATGAAGAAACAAGTTACCTTCGAGATGGAACAATTGAAGCCACATACATTACGAGAATTGATTAAGCTAAACATGTACAAAGTGTTACTTGTATTATTCGTCTAGTGAAAATGGAGATTACAGGTAAAAATGGAAGAGCTTGAATCTCACTGGACTGGATAATGAGAATCATTGGTGTGAGGTTTTTAATTCAGCTTTGCGATGTCAGAGGATACATTGGCATTTTAATAAATTTACTGCTGCCACCACACTCTGAAAAAAACTGGAGTTTATATAATAACCTGACCTGGCATGCCTATACGTACATGCCATCAGGTGACAGATACCGAATGCTTATCAGGGCCCTGGCAATTTATTCTATTGTCCGCTCTGAGAACACTGGTACCTATTGCACCACATTGTTTCTCCAGCAGTGTTCAGCTCATTCATTTTGATGACTGAATTGCATTTGTCAGATGAGGCTCTTGTTTAACTGTGCAACATTGTATGCCTGTGTATTAAACGTGGAAATGTTATTCAGCGCTCTTGGGGTACTGAGCTGTACAGAGACAGACATCCAGACTGTCAATCTTGTTTTGAACTGACGTCCAGTGACGGGGACAGGCTGAGTGGATGAACAGAAGGTGTTGCTCCTCCCAGGAAATCAAAGTTAGGCACTTTTAACCGAAAATCGCCCACCAGAACTGAGAAAAACAGGAGCCGCTCATCACCCTCTTCAACTTACAAACGAAGATACAAAACATTAATCCAAATGCCGAATAACAGCTGCCCCAGAGGCCGCGAGGAAATGAGAAGCAACAGGAACCTCAAGAAACCCATGAGCGAGACCCATGAGGAGAGGAAGCCCTGACCGCACCTGAAGGAGAGGGGCCAACAAGCCGCTTAGGGAACTCGCCCTCACCGGAGGGCGCCTGGAGGAAGTTCCTCACCAGAAATCTAAAGGAGGACATAAGGCTTGGAATCCAGGCAGTGGCCAAGGTGGAGGTCACGGAAGCACTGGCCGCCATGCAGGTGGCCCTCGACAAAGTGGATAGGCGACTAGAGGTACGGGAGCACAATCAAGGAGCTGGAAAAGTTCTCCAAGGACTAGATCAACTGGATCATCAGCCTAGAGGAAGAGATAGTAAGGTTGGTGGCAGCCCAGGGAAACCTTAAGCGGAAGGTGGAAGACCAAGAGAACCGGTCGAGGCACCAGAACCTCAGAATAGTGGGACTACCGAGGGAACCGAAGGCAGGAACCCCACGGACTATGTGGTCCAGATGCTGGGACACCTGTTGGGAAGGGAGAGCTTCCCCAGCCTGCCAAAGATAGGGCTCACAGGTCTCTCCGGCCGAAACCCAGGGCTGGGAGCAGCAGAGGACTATATTTGCGAAGATGCAACGGTACCAAGACCGGGAAAGAATCCTGCAATAGGCCAGGCTGACTGTGGTGGTATGATTAGCATAGCTGCCTGCCATTGGTGCAGAACACTGGCTTACCATTGGCCCTGGTCGGTCATGTGATGACTCCCCGATTGGTCGAGAGGCTGAGTTAACCCCGCCTCTAGGGCGGGGTATAAATACCCAGTACTCCCGGCGGTCGTCCTTCTACTGTAATCGACCGCAGGTCTAACATCTAGTAGATTAAAGCCATACTTTTGTTCAGCACCTCGTCTCGCGTTCAATTTATGGTACATCAATTTAATCTACTAGAAATTTGAAGATGGAGCTCCGGATCAAGCCCGAATGTCTCCTCATCAGCCCGCAAACTCCGAATGCATCGGAGATCTTCAAGCATTGGCTGGCGTGTTTCTGGCGACCTCAAGCAGCCCCCCACCATGGCACAGAAGCTTCATATTCTCCATTCCAGCGCGGGCATGGCAGCCTACGCGGTGATGGGGGGAGAAAAGGAATATGACGTGGCCATGGATACTCTAAAAGGACAATTTCTTAAGCCGGTTCGCCCGACATCTGCTGGCTACCAGACACCAGTTCCCCGGTGAGTCCTTAGATGATTTTTACCGGGCCCTCGCTGTCCTGGGGAGGAATTGCACCTGCCTCCAAGTTTCAGCCACTGAGCACATGGAACTTTTAATCAGAGATGCTTACGTGGCTGGGATGCAGTCTGCCTCTATCCGCCAGTGGATGCTGGAAAAAGACGACCTCAGCCTAACTGAGGTACAGACTCTCTCCACCTCCCTGGAGGTCGCCGACTTAAACGCCCACGCCTATGTCCCCAGCCATGCTGCAGCGCCCTGGGCGTCCTGGCACACTTCCCCACCGCCATCCGCCGCTCCCGACCCCCCTCAGGCCTGCGCCGCGGGACGCCCCGACAAGTCCGCGGGCCCCCGCTGCTATTTCTGTGGGCTTGCCAAACACCCTCGCCCGCGTTGCCCGTCCCGTTCTGCCCTTTGTAAGAGCTGCGGGAAGAAGGGCCATTTTTCGTCGGTCTGCCAGGCCAAATCGGTCGCTGCTGTGCCGCGCAGCGACCGGGGATCTCCTCCTCCGGGCTTTTCTGGGCCCTTCCAGCGCACCGCGTCAATCTTCCCCCCCCCCCCCCCCCCCCCCCGCCCCGGTCACCTGCGCCCGGCCTGCGCGCCTCTCTGCCCCCGCTCTCAGCCGGTCCGAACGGCCCGCCGGCACCGCTAACCCCACCCCCAGCAACCACTAGGGCTCTGCGGCCGCCGCCATCTTGGGCCCCGGACGCCACGAGCGGGTCCTGGGTGCCGCCATCTTGGGGCCCCGGCTCCACGTGCAGGTCCTGGGCGCCGCCATCCTGGACTGGCACACAAGGTCCAGCCCAGCTCCAGGGTCCCAGGTTCGATTCCGGCTTGGGTCACTGTCTGTGCGGAGTCTGCACATCCTCCCCGTGTGTGCATGGGTTTCCTCCGGGTGCTCCGGTTTCCTCCCACAGTCCAAAGATGTGCAAGTTAGGTGGATTGGACATGATAAATTGCCCTTAGTGTCCAAAATTTCCCTTAGTGTTGGGTGGGGTTACTGGGTTATGGGGATAGGGTGGAGGTGTTAACCTTGGGTAGGGTGCTCTTTCCAGGAGCCGGTGCAGACTCGATGGGCCGAATGGCCTCCTTCTGCACTGTAAATTCTATGATTCTATGAACACCCACTCGGCCGACGACGCCGACTATGGATCTTCTCCACGGCTCGCGGCCATTCAGCTCGCCCAGTCACGTCCACGCACGTCGCCAAGACGACGACGCAAATCCACCTCAACAGGCACGAGATGGATTGCCTGCTGGACTCCGGGAGCACGGAAAGCTTTGTTCACCCTGACACGGTAAGACGCTGCGCGCTCCCTGACCACCCTGTAAAACACAAAATCGGGTTAGCCTCAGGTTCGCACTCCGTCCGCATCACCGGGTGCTGCATCGCGGACCTCACGGTCCAGGGGAAGGTTTTTAAAAATGATAAACTCCTTATCCTCCCAACCTTTGCGCACCAGCACTCCTAGGACTGGACTTCCAGTGCAACCTGCAGAGCTTGACCTTCCAATTCGGCGGCCCTATACCCCCCCTCACTGTCTGCAGCCTCGCGTCCCTCAAAGTAGACTCCCCCTCCTTGTTTGCTAATCTCACCCCCAATTGCAAACCCGTCGCGACCCGGAGCAGACGGTACAGCGCCCTGGACCGGATCTTCATCGGGTCCGAGGTCCATAGGTTGCTGAAGGAAGGGGTCATCGAGGCCAGCAACAGTCCCTGGCGAGCCCAAGTGCTGGTGGTCCGGACTGGGGAGAAAAACCGGATGGTCATCGACTACAGCCAGACCATCAACCGGTTCACGCAACTGGACGTGTATCCTCTCCTCCGTATTTCCGCCATGGTAAACGAGATTGCGAAATACAAAGTCTTCTCCACGGTGGACCTCAAGTCCGCTTATCATCAGCTCCCCATCCGCGCGAGTGACCGCAAGTACACCGCGTTCGAGGCAGATGGGCGCATCTACCACTTCCTCAGGGTTCCATTCGGTGTCAAATGGGGTCTCGGTCTTCCAAAGGGAGATGGACCGAATGGTCGACAAGTACGGATTACGGGCTATCTTCCCGTATCTCGATAACGTCACCATCTGCGGCCACGACCAGCAGGGCCATGACACCAACCTCTGAAAATTCCTCCAAACCACAAAACTGCTTAACCTAACTTACAATAAGGATAAGTGCGTGTTTAGCACCGACCGTCTAGCCATCCTCGGCTACGTAGTGCGTAACGGAGTGATAGGCCCCGACCCCGAACGCATGCGCCCCTGATGGAACTCCCTCTCCCCAATACCCTCAAATCCCTTAAACGCTGCCTGGGTTTCTTCGCTTACTATGCCCAATGGGTTCCCAATTACGCCGACAAGGCCCGTCCCTCATTCAGTCCACGACCTTCCCGCCGTCGACAGAGGCCTGCCAGGCCTTTAGCCGCATCAAAGCGGACATCGCAAAGGCCACAATGCGCACCATCGACGAGTCCCTCCCCTTCCAGGTCGAGAGCGAAACATCAGAAGTAGCTGTGGCGGCCACCCTGAACCAAGCGGAAAGACCTGTGGCCTTCTTCTCCAGAACCCTCCAGGCTTCCGAACTCTGCCACGCCTCAGTGGAAAAGGAAGCCCAGGCCATAGTCGAAGCTGTGCGACATTGGAGGCACTATTTGGCCGGCAGGAAGTTTACCCTCCTCACAGACCAACGGTCAGTAGCCTTCATGTTCGATAATGCACAGAGGGGCAAGATTAAGAATGACAAGATCTTGCGGTGGCAGATCGAGCTGTCCACGTACAGTTACGGTACCTTGTATCGTCCTGGGAAGCTCAATGAGCCTCCTGATGCCCTGTCCCACGGTACCTGCGCCAGCGCGCAGATAGACCGTAACCGCTCCCTCCACACGGACCTCTGCCGTCCAGGGGTGATCAGTTTCTATCATTTCATAAAGACCCGCAACCTGCCCTACTCCATCGAGGAAGTCAGGACAGTAACCCGTGACTGCCACATCTGCGCAGAGTACAAACCGCACTTCTACCGCCCCGAGCCCGCGCATCTGATCAAAGCACCCCGCCCCTTCGAACGTCTCAGCAAGGGGCCCCTTCCCTCTAGCAGCCGCAACATTTACTTCCTGACAGTGATCGATGAATACTCCCGCTTCCCCTTCGCCATTCCCTGCCCTGACATGACCACATCGACCGTCATTAAGGCCCTCCTCTCCAACTTCTCCCCATAGCGATCGGGGGTCCTCCTTTATGAGCGATGAGCTGCGTCAATTCCTGCTCAGCAGGGGCATTGCCTCTAGCAGGACGACCAGCTATAACCCCCGGGGTAATGGACAGGTCGAACGGGAGAATGGTACCATCTGGAAGACCATACTACTGGCCCTCCAGTCCAAAGATCTCCCTATTTCCCGATGGCAAGAGGTTATCCCAGATGCCCTACATTCTATCCGCTCCCTCCTCTGTACCACAACTAATCAGACACCGCATGAACATCTTCTTGTTTTCCCCAGGAAGTCGTCCTGCGGATCCCCTCTCCCGACGTGGCTGGCCGCCCCCGGACCCATCTTGCTTCGGAAGCATGTGCGGGTGCACAGGTCCGACCCGTTGGTGGAACAAGTCCAGTTACTCCACGCTAACCCGCAGTATGCGTACGTGGAGTACCCCGACGGTCGGCAGGACACGGTCTCCCTCCGGGTCCTGGCACCCGCTGGCGTGCGGCCCTCCCCCCCTTCACCACAGACCCCCCCTGTCCCTTTTCCCCCAGCGCCCCACCCAGGCCACCCCTCCCCCATCCATGGCGTCTCCCCCACCAGCCCGGGGTATGGAGACAGTTCAAGGACCATCGCTCCCGGAGTCCAGGACATCAGCTGAACCACCACCATCGGCTGAACCAACGTCACCAACTCCACTGCGGCGGTCTGCCAGGACGTCACGGGCAACGAAAAGGCTGATCGAGTCCATTTAACTTCAACACCACCATGGACCTTGTATGGACACTATGTACTGTTGCTAAATGTCTGGGCCAGTGGGAAGCCAAGGATACATTTTTTTTCCTTCTCTCCTTACTACTCATACCACCAGTTCTCCCCCCCCCCTCAGCTCTCGTTGACCCCTCCCCCCCCCGGCTTCTTTCTCCGCAAGGGGTGAATGTGGTGGTATGATTAGCATAGCTGCCTGCCATTAGTGCAGAATACCGGCTTACCATTGGCCCTGGTCGGTCGTGTGCCTCTCGACCGGTTTGTTGAGACTAGTCATGTGGCGACTCCCCGATTGGTCGAGAGGCTGTTAACCCCGCCTCCAGGGCGGGGTATAAATACCCAGTACTCTCGGCGGTCGTCCTTCTACTGTAATCGACCGCAGGGCTAACATCTAGTAGATTAAAGCCATACTTTGGTTCAGCAACTCGTCTCGCGTTCAATTGATGGTACATCACTGACGAGGACCTGCAACTGGGAGGGACACCAGATACAAATCTATCAGGACATTGGGGCAGACCTGTCCAAGCACCAGGCCAAATTCAACAGAGCAAAGGAGGCCCTGTTCAAAAGTGGGGTGAAGTTTGGGATGCTCTACCTAGCCAAGCTATGGGTAACTTTCCAGGTCAAGGAGCACTATTTTCCAGCCCTGCAGAAGCAGACAGATTCGTCTGCTGGGAAAGTAGCAGCAGAAACAATTTGCGCGGGACTGTACCGCCTAGATCTGAAACCAAAAGCTAAGGCACAGAAAGGTGGGGGCGAGGGCAGGACGGCGCAGGAAAGAGGGAGAAAGCAACAGAGGAAAGGAAAGAAAAACAGCGGGTGGAGGAAAGGCTCAGACCAACCCCGGGAGCGGTCCATCACACTAGCGGGAAAGCTAGCGCCAGCAGGTGCGAGCAAATGGGGGGCTGCAATGCATCTCCTGTGGGGGAGAGAGAGCACCTGGCTATGGGGGGAGGGGGGGGGGGGAATACCACAAGAGGGAAGACAAGTAGAGAGGGGGAGAGAGGGGAGAGGGACAGTGGCAGTGAGAGGGGATGGGGGAAGGTGCACAACTATAGGGGGAACAAAGGGACGAGGGGGTGGAAAGGGCTGTGGGCTGGTTACAACAGGCCACACATGGCAACAGGGAACACAATGGCACCATAAGTAGCTACTTTGGAGAGTCCTCAAACAAAGGGAAATCCCGGTGTGCAGAGGCTCACCCACATGGTGTACACATAGTCGCCAGCCATGTTGGGTGGCCCTGGGCAAAGGGAAACCCCGGAGCTCAGGTGCACGGCCTCATGGTGAGTACGGTGACCGCGGCCATTTTGGATGTCCCCCTAACAAAGGGAAACCTGGAGTGCAGGGGCACATCCACAAGGTATGTATGGTTGATCCCACAGGAGGGGGGACTAAACCTCCCCATCAGAATAGTCACCTGAAACATCAGGGGACTTAATGGCCCAGTGAAAAGATCCAGAGTCTTCACCCACAGGAAAAATATGGAAGCTGACATAGTCTTCCTTCAAGAGACACACCTGAGAGAGAAGGACCGAGTGCGGGTAAGAAAGGGCTGGATGGGACAGACATACCATTCTTGCTATGCGATGAGAGCTTGGAGGGGTGGCCATACTATTTGACAAGAGGACTGTGTTTATTGCGAAGCAGGCAATTACGGACCCAGGGGGACAGTACATTATGGTCAGTAGGGTCCTAGAATGGCCACCAGTGGACCTTGTTAACATATACTCTCCCAACTGGGATGACACAGAGTTTATTAGGAAGATCAGGTGGAAATCCCTGACATAGACACGCACTGACTCATCATGGGAGGGGACTTTAACTGTGGTCAGGAACCACAGACAGACAGGTCGAACCCTAAAACAGGGAAGACCTCTTACATGGCAAAATAATTGAGCACATTTATGGAGCAGATGGGGGCACTGGACCCATGGAGGTTCAGACAGCCAGGTGAAAAGGATGTGAGGTTGGAGTCGGGCCGTGCCCAATGCCCTCATGGAGTTTGGACACAAAGCCAACAAGGTTTTCTGTGTTGGCGAGATGGTGGCACAGTGGTTAGCATTGCTGCCTCACCGCGCCAGGGACCCAGTTGCAATTGCAGCCTCGCATGATTGTGTGGAGTTTGTACATTCTCTCCATGTCTGCATGAGTTTTCTCCGGGTGCTCCGGTTTCCTCCCACAGTCCAAAGATGTGCAGGTTAGGTGGATTGGCCATGCTAAATTGCCCCTGAATGTTCAGGGATGTGTAAATTAGGTTATGGCAGGGGTGGGCAAACTTTTCCATGCAAGGGCCACATTCAGAAATTCACAATTTTAAAGGGCCGCATGATATATTAAGTAAAATAATTAATATTTTAAATAGCCAAAATAAAAGGTCTTTAAAGAAAAAAAAGCACATTTATTTGAAAAACAAAGTAACTCAGTAAGTAACAGAACAATGTCAATGAGAATGATGCATCTGACTGCAGTTATTTACCAGTTTGTTGAAATTAGGTGTCAAGTTGCTTGTGCTGATCCTTAACACTGACAGAAGCACAGCCTAGCCGAGTCAACGATAAAAACGCGCGTAGTGGGGTGGATGAGTGGGGCTGCCTTATTGGTCGGTTTAGTTGGGAGTGCGACCAATAGGAGTCCAGGTTACAAACAATAATAAGGCTTATTGTTTGTAACCTGGACTCCTATTGGTCGCACACCCAACTAAACCGACCAATGAGACAGCCCCACTCATCCACCCCACTACACGCGTTTTTATGCGGCCCACCAATGAGGTGCCCGGAATCATAACCAGCATTTTTGAAAAGCCGCCGGGGAAAAGCCGCTGAAGTAAATGCGCTTATTGAATAAGCGCATTTACTTCAGCGGCTTTTCCCCGGCGGCTTTTCAAAAATGCCGGTTATGATTCCGGGCACCTCATTGGCGGGCCGCATAAAAACCTTTGTCGTGCCGCATGCAGCCCGCTGGCCGTAGTTTGCCCACCCCTGGGTTATGGGATTACAAAGCTAGGGCAAGGTGGGCACTTGTCAATGGGCAGTGTGCTCATTCGAAGGGTTGGTGCAGGCTTGATGGACCAAATGGCTTCGCCTGCACTGTAGGGCTTCTGTGATTCTGTGAAAATATCACAAGCCATAGATAGGTACATTACCAGTAACCCCCTGGTAATCCACAATGGGGAGACCTCACCCTCCACATTCTGGGAAGTGCTGAAGTCTGTGATCAGGGGTGAGATTAATGCCTTTAAAGCACGTAGAGAGCGGGAAGAGAAGGCTGCTAGGCAACAGCTAGTCGACTCCATACTGGAGATCGACTGACGATACTCCACGGCCTCGACTGTCGAGCTTCTGGTAGAGAGGAAAAAGCTACAAATGGACTTTGACCTGCTTTCATAGAATCATAGAATTTACAGTGCAGAAGGAGACCATTCAGCCCATCGAGTGCATGGCGCTTGGAAAGAGCACCCCACCCAAGCCCACACTTCTATCCTCTTCCCGTAACCCAGTAACTACACCCAATCTCCTTGGACATTAAGGGCAATTCAGCATGGCCAATCCACCTAACCTCATATCTATGGACTGTGGGAGGAAAACGGACCCCCCGGAGGAAACACACGCAGACACAGGGAGAATGCGCAGACTCCGCACAGACAGTGACCCAAGCCGGGAATCGAACCTGGGAGCATGGAGCTGTGAAGCAACTCTGCTAACCACTGTGCTACCGTGTCACCCCTCTCCATGAGCAAAGCAGTGCACCAACTCCGCCAGACACAGGGGACCTTCTACGAACACGGAGACAAAGACAGCTGCCTGCTGGCTCACTAGCTGAGAAAACAGGCAGCCACGGGGGAAATAGCTCAGATTAGGGACTACAAAGGCAGACTTGTAGCAGAGCTGGAAAAGTTCAACAATGCGTTTGAGGCCTTCTACCGGAGGCTGTACACGTTTGATCCCCCAGACAGGGACTTGAGTGAAGCAGTTCCTCAATGGACTGGACATGCCAGTCATGGGGGAGGATAGGAAACTGGCTGGAAGCACCATGAGAACTAGGAGAAGTCTTGGAGAGCATCAACTCCACACAGGCGGGCAGGCGCTGGAAGCAGATGGATTCCCAGCGGACCTCTGTATGATATTTATGACACAACTTGTCTGCACTTGAGGGAGATGTTCAAAGACTCGCTAGCAAGGGGCACCCTGCCTCCAACGCTAGCACAAGCCTCAATCACGCTGATACCCAAGAAAAAGAACCAACAGAGTGTGGATCTTGCAGACTCATCTCGCTGCTTAATGTAGGCATTAAAATACTAGCCAAACTCCTAGTCAGGCGTCTGGAGAACTGCGTACAAGAGGTGGTCACAGAGGACCAGATGGGCTTGTTTAAGAGTAAACAGCTAACATCGAACATCAAGCACCTGCTAAACGTGATAATGACCACAAACAGGGAGAGAACACCATAGGTGATCATCTCCCTGGATGCAGAAAAGGCCTTCGACACAGTCGAGTGGAAGTACCTCATAAAGATACTGGAGCGGTTCAGACTTAGAGCAAGGTTCACAGCATGGGTGAAACTTCTGTACAACAGTCCCATAGATACTCAAAGTGTTTCCAGTTGCACAGAGGCACAAGGGAAGAATGCCCATTGTCCCCGTGGCTATTCACCCTGGCAATTGAGCCACTAGAGATTGCATTCAGAGCGGCAAAAACTGGAATGGGATCTGGAGGGGAGACAGAGAGCACAGAGTCTCAATCTGTGCAGATGACCTGCTCCTCTACGTCGCAGATGCCCATAGCAGCACAGAAGGGACCATGGCGCTCCTGAAAGAGTTTGGAGCCTCCTCGGGCTACAAGCGCAACCTGATGAACCCACAAGGGAGAGGGGCAGAGCTGGAGTGACTGCCATTTAAACAAGCCCAAAACAAATTCCGTTACCTGGGGCACCAAATCGCCCACAACTGGACATGGATCCACAAATGGAACCTGACCAGCCTGGAGGAGAAAGTAAAAAAGGACCTGCAGAAGTAGGACGTACTCCCACTCTCCCTGCCGGGGAGGGTGCAGATGATCAAGATGAACGTACTGCCCAGGTTCCTCTTCCTGTTCAGATCCACATCGATCTACGTCCCCAGGGCCTTCTTTAACACAGTAGACAAAGTGAAGAATTCAAAGATCCCCTAAAAGTCCTGCAACGAACGAGAAACATGGTGGGGCGTGGCCATCCCAAACCTGCAATATTACCACTGGGAAGCCACAGAAGAAAGGGTGAGGGGATAGGTAAAGGAACAGAAGCAGAATGGGTGAGGATGGAGGAGGGTTCCTGCACAGGGATGTCCGTCCGGGCTCTGGTTCCACCAGCCAAGACGGTCTGACCGAAATGTCCACTATGGCCCCCATCTGCAACAATCACAGGTTCGTGCCAGCCAAAATGGACACCACTTTAAACGGTGGAGATAGAACGGGGGGGGGGGGGGGGGCACTGACAGTTAGTGACTTCCACACGGACAACAGACTAAAAACGCTAGAAGAACTGACAGGCTTCAACGGGCCAGGAGAAATGAGCTATGACACATGCAAGTCAAAAGCGTCCTCCGTAGGGAAACAAAGACATACCTACGGGTGCTGGGACAATCATTATTAGAACTGTTGGATGTGGACAATTTATGGGGTGGGGAAACTACAGGGACTTGTATCGGCAACTGTTGGGAAAGGCACGCTCCCATTGGACGAGACAAGAAAAATGGGAGGAAGAGCTAGGGATTGAAATGGGGTGGGAACTCTGGAGTGAAGCACTGTGCAGGGCCAGCTCCACCTGTGCAAGGCTGAGCCTAATGCAGCGGAAAGCTGCACACAGAGTGCATTTACACAGAGCGCACCTAACCAGAGCCCGAAGGAGCAGGTTCTTCTCGGAGGTGGGAGACAAATGTGAATGGTGCCAGGGAGGCCCGGCCAACTCCACCCATATGTTCTGGGCCTGCCTCAGGCATGTCGGGTTCTGGACTGCATTCTTCAAGGCACTGTCCAATGTTGTGGTGGTGAGGGTGGAGCCGTGCCCAAAATTGGTAGCCTTTGGGGTATCCGACCAGCCAGAACTCTTTATGGGGAGAGGGGGGGGGGGGGGGGGGGGCTGCTGACGGCCTTTGCCTCTTTGCCTCCCTAATCACCCACCGAAGAATCCTGGTGATCAGCAGCACCACCTAAAGCTGCTGACTGGCTGGCCGACCTGTCCGAATTTCCCCAACTAGACAAAATCTAATTTACCATCTGGGGATTGGAAGAGGGCTTCCATTAGATGTGGAGGCCATTCACCAACTTGTTCCAACACCTGTTTGTAGCTAACAGCCAACAGAACGAGGGGAGGGGGTGACCCACAGAGAGACCACAGACAGCAACAAATGTGGAGAAGGATGGGGGAGGTGGGATAAAACAGTGAGGCACTTATGCGAATCACACCCTGAGCAGAGGAGGGGATGGCATTCCCCCCCTCCGCCCCCACGCCTCAGACCGAAAGTTTGTAAATATGGGCAGCTGACCAGGATTGAGGTATCATGATGTAATGCATGTGTCACTATACGACCTTGCTATGTATGATAATGGAAAACAAATCAAAAAACAGTATACCATAAAAAAGGGAGAAGTGGTCAAGGGGGAAAGGGGAATTTGGTTCTGGGGGTTATTTGTAATATTTGGCTTGTGTAAATTGAACTTTGTTTGTACAGATTTGTTTATTTTGTATTGCATAAATCGCAAAACTAATAAAAACATTTTAAAAAAAATATTGTTTTGAACTAAAGAGAAAACAAATGTTGGGGTACATTTGCAACTTGCTGCTCAGGCACAAAACTGGCTTTGTACATTGGCGATTTCAATGAAAATTGAACCACATCTGTAATTACCCGATTCACAATGTCATTTTTGCACGTGGGTGATAAATTGACAACCTACCACATGCTGTTGAGTGTTGCAAGCAGCAGCCATGAGGTAGATTGAGTGCTTCTTCTTGGGCAGTCCCTCAGGGTCGAAGATGACTTGCTTCCATTCCGGTGAGGTGGGTTCTGCAGTGGCTGAATAATCCAATCCTAGATCCGCAGACCCTGCCACAGGTTTAGCTGGTGGTGTTTGATGAGGTGGGAGGGTAGGGCGCTCTGGATTCTGCTCTCTCTCTCCGCTGTTTACACTTGGCCCGCGTGTGCTCCACCCTGTGATGCTCAAGGTGTTTGGCACCTTCACGGAAGCTTCTTCTCCAGTTTATGCGTTCTGAGGCGAGCGATTCCCACGTGTCGATGGGGATGTTGCTTTTATTTAAGGAGACTTTCAGAGCATCCTGGTAGTATTTCATCTGCCCTCCGCTTGCCATTGTGGAGCTCGGAGTAGAGCACTTGTTTCGGGAGTCTTGTGTCGGGCCAAGCCTTCTTCCATGCCCGATGGACGCCACCAGGGCTGGGGTGCGTCATCATCCGCCAGGAATGACATTTTAATTTAAGTTTCCTTTTGACATTTTATATTAGTTACAGTGCCCCACCAGGGTTTGTCATCTGCCATTTTGTTCATTAAAAAGAGTATAACCTATGGAGTATTAATTTTTGGGTGATGTTAGCAAGGTTTCGGTTTCTGGTCATTGTTCATTATTTCTAGATGGAGAGATGCTGTGCCCATTTGATTGTTCATGGATAACAATTGGCACAGGTATGATCAACAACCCAAAGTCTAATCACTTTCACCAACGACAAATCAACATTCACTTTGGGTGCTAGGGAAACTAGCTGGATCCAACAAGAAGGGAAGAGAAATAATGATTGGAGAAAGTTTCACAGCAACGTTGGAAGTAACAGTCAAATCATACAAACTTTTAAGTAGAGCAGGAATAGGGGGTGGGATTCACCGTCGGCCGATGCCGAAATGGCGAAACGCAATTGGGCAGAGAATAGCCTCCGATGCTAAAATTGCGGTGGGTGCCCGTTTGACGCCAAATCGGAATCGCCCGGCACTCCAGAAATAGTGTAAATGCATTGCTCGCTGCGCGGTGTTTAAACACCGTTGGCGTATCATTCGCAGGCCTGACCCTCTATTCTCCAGGGCCTCCGCGATTCACCGCCGCTGATGGGCCAAGTTCAAGGTGGTGCGGTTCGCTTGTGATCTCAGTGGACAGGAACCTGGCGTGGCGGCTGCAGACTGTGACCAGCGCTGCTACTATCGGCCAGGAGCTGTGCTGCTGGCCGGGGGGGGGGGGCTTCAGCAAGGGCTGGGTGGATTGGTGGGGGGTGGTCAGTATTTGGCAGGTCAGGTCTGCGCACGGCCGGCACCATGTTTTAGGGCGCGACAGGTGCAGGGCATGCGTGCGTGTGCATGCGCAGCCACGGACCTGGCCATTCTCCAGCAGTTTTTGTCATGGGAGCCGGAAGTTTTACTTGAGTGGCTACTAGCCCCTCACCGGTCACAGGATCGGTGAGTGTTCAGCACTGATTTTTCCGGCGTTAAACGCCACAGTTCCCATACCGGCGTCGGCACTTAGATTCCAAATAGGTCAATCCAGCCCAGAGAGTATGGATTAACAATCATTGCAGCTATAATGCTATAGTCCAGCAAACATTGACTTCCCAGTGGCCAGTTTGAACCCATTAATCTCAGCTGACATTTCAATGCAATTCTGACCGAGAGTTGTACTGTCAGTGGTGCCATTATTTGACTGAGATGTATTAGCAGGAATCCCATGTTCATGTGAGACTAGCACCCGCTAAAGCTGATGAGTACGAATTCAGGCCAGCCTTCACCTCTTAAAGATGAGGGGGTTGGCCTGAAATGGTGCAAAAGTATCCCCCCAGGATTCTGGACATTGGGTTGGAGTCACTGGTGCAAGAAGCAGGTCAGAGGAGAGGGGTCCTCCAAAAAGCAGCTCAGAAGACACTGGGAGCCTGAGCCATGGTAGAACAAGATTTTAAAGATATTATGGGGAACAGATAAGTTCAATAGATAGAACACATGGGCTGGTTTCTTCAGTTCCTCAGCAGCATGTTACTCGGCCGCGCGCCATTCGCTGACGGCAGGATTCTATCTTCCTGCCAATTGTCAATGGGATTTCCCATTGTAACCACTCCACACCACCGCAAAACCCGCTGGAGAGGGTGCTCTGCCGGCAGGAAAATTGAACTGCAACATCCAGAGAATCCCAGTCTATTCTACTGATTGGGAGCTTTGGACAGGGGGTGCAGTCTAAAAATTAGTGACTGATCTTTCAGAAGTGAAATTAGAAAATATTTCTTCACAGAATAGATGGGAGAAGGTTCGAACTCTTGACAAATTGGCATTGATGATAGATATTGGATGTTTTAAATCTGAAATGAATAGATTTTTGTTATCTAAAGGTATTAATTTATATGGGTTAAAGGGTTAAAGATGAGGGAGTCACAGATCAGATGTGACCTCATTGAATGCTGGTAGAGGCTCCTACAGTTAGATAACCTACTCATGTTCCTATTGACCTGGTCAATACCAACAGTCTATCATCAAGAGAGCTGAGATGCAGAAGCGCAAGAGATTTAATAATTTCACATGAGTGGTCAAGGTCAGTGAATGGACGTTTACATGCTAAATCCTACCTACTGCAGTGCCAGCTTCACACACTGCTCCTGGCTGAGGTGTAGGTCAGAGAAGTTCTTCCTGAAGGCCTATTGTAGTATTGAGGGCTCTTCTGCGCATTCCTCTGTGAAGAGCCAGTCTTCCCTGCTGCTTTTGCTTCATCTCCCTCTGATCCTGCAGTCCTAGGAGAACCTTTGCTATAACCCCCGTGACTGGGAGAAAGTGATGCCACTCAGAGGACTTCAAAACCACAAATTGCTGACGCAATGTCCAACACCACCCCCCACTGACTTAAATAACCTCTTGCAATTGCTCCAATAGCCAATTACTTCTACTAACTCTGCAAAGGCAGTAGGTAGTCAAAGGTAACATCCCTGCAAGTTGGGTGATGCTGATTTGGGTCCTTTATGCATTCAGCTGTGTGATTTTAAATGACAGGATCACTTCGAACAATGAGTGGAAAAAGTCAAGTGAGCATTAAATCAGTGTTAGATTCTGACATCAAAACCGGTCCATCCTACATACGTCCAGTGCAGAAATGGAACACCCTGATGTACCATCAATTGGACGCGAGACACGATGAAGGTCCAAACTTAGGCTTTAATCAGCTAGTTGTAAGCCCGGTGGTCGACTACAGTGAAAGGCCGACCGCCGGGAACTCTGGGTGCTTATACCCCACCCCAGAGGCCTCTTGACCAATTGGTGAGCAGTCACATGACTAGTCCCAGCCAATCAGCCGAGAGGCACATGACCAGCCAGAGCCAATGGGAAACCAATGCTCTGCACCAATGGCAGTGCTCCTATTCATACCACCACATTCACCCCTTGTGGAGAAAGAAGCCCGGGGGTGGGGTGTTGTAAGGGGAAAAGAGAGAGGGGGGCGCGAGGACTGGTGGTATGAGTAGAGACAATTGAGAAGATGGAGGCTGCCCACTGGCTCGTGGCAAAAGTGAACAAAACCGAATACAGTTGGGTGCAAAGAATATATTACAATAGAGTCCAATAAAGCCCCATGATTGCATCAGATGGACTCGATCAGCCTGTCGGGTGTCCGTGGTGTTCTGGTGGACCGTCGCAGTGGAGTCGGTGACGTCGGGCCAGTGGTCATCCTTGACTCCGGGAGCGTCGGTCGTAGATGTGTCTCCGTACCCCGGGCCGGTAGTGGAGACGCTGTGATCGGGGAAGGGGGGTTCTGTGCGCTGGGTCGTGGGAGCGCAGGGGGTGCTGGGGGGAATTGGGATTGGGGGGGAAGTGTTGATGTAGGGGGGGAAGGCCGCACGCCGGCGGGTGCCAGGTCCCGGAGCGAGACCGTATCCTGCCGACCGTCGGGATACTCCACGTATGCATACTGCGGCGTGGAGTAACTGGACTCGCTCAACCAACGGGTCGGATTTGTGCACCCGCACATGCTTCCGGAGCAAGATGGGCCCGGGGGTGGCCAGCCAGGTTGGGAGAGGGGATCCTGAGGACGACTTCCTAGGGAAAACAAGAAGACGTTAATGAGGTGTTTGATTAGTGGTGGTACAGAGGAGAGACCAGATTGAATGGAGGGCGTCGGGGATGTCCTCTTGCCAATGGGGGATAGGGAGATCTCTGGACCGTAGGGCCAGCAGGATGGTCTTCTAGATGGTGCCATTCTCCCGCTCGACCTGCCCGTTACCCCGGGGGTTATAACTGGTCGTCCTGCTAGAGGCTATGCCCCTGCTGAGCAGGAATTGACGCAGTTTGTCACTCATAAAGGAGGACCCCCAGTCGCTGTGGATGTACGCGGGGTAACCGAACAGGGAGAAAATGGACAGGAGGGCCTTTGTGACGGTTGTTGTGGTCATGTCGGGGCAGCGGATGGCGAAAGGGAAGCGGGAGTACTCGTCAATAACACTCAAGAAATATGTGTTGTGGTTGTTGGAGGGGAGGGGACCCTTGAAGTCTATACTGAGACGCTCGAAGGGGCGGGACGCCTTCATCAGATGCGCTTGCTCGGGGCGGTAGAAGTGCAGTTTGCACTCGGCGCAGACGTGGCATTCCCTGGTCACGGTCCTGACCTCCTCAATGGAGTAGGGCAGGTTGCGGGTCTTGATAAATTGGTAAAAACAGGTTACCTGGATGGCAGAGGTCCATGTGGAGGGAGCGGAGGCGGTCAATCTGCGCGCTGGCGCAGGTACCGCGGGATAGGGCATCGGGAGGCTCATTGAGCTTCCCAGGATGATACAAGATATCGTAGTTGTACGTGGACAACTCGATCCGCCACCGCAAGATCTTGTCGTTCTTGATCTTGCCCCTCTGTGCATTATCGAACATGAAGGCTACTGACCGTTGGTCCGTGAGGAGGGTAAACTTCCTGCCGGCCAGATAGTGCCTCCAATATCGCACAGCTTCAACTATGACCTGTGCCTCCTTTTCCACCGAGGAATGGCGGAGTTCGGAAGCGTGGAGGGTCCGGGAGAAGAAGGCCACGGGTCTGCCCGCTTGGTTCAGGGTGGCCGCTAGAGCAACTTCAGACGCGTCGCTCTCGACCTGGAATGGGAGGGACTCATCGATAGCATGCATCGTGGCCTTTGCAATATCCGTTTTGATTCGGCTAAAGGCCTGGCGGGCCTCCATCGACAGGGGAAAGGAGGTGGACTGGATGAGGGGGCGGGCTTTGTCGGCGTAGTTGGGGACCCACTGGGCGTAATAGGAGAAGAAGCCCAGGCAGCGTTTGAGGGATTTTAGGGTGTTGGGGAGAGGGAGTTCCATCAGGGGGCGCATGCATTCGAGATCGGGGCCTATCACTCCTATCGGGGTTACACACTACGTAGCCAAGGATGGCTATACGGCCAGTGCTAAACACGCACTTATCCTTATTGTAGGTTAAATTAAGGAGTTTTGCGGTTCGGAGGAATTTTTGGAGGTTGATGTCATGGCCCTGCTGGTCGTGGCCGCAGATGGTGACGTTATCGAGATACGGGAAGGTAGCCCGTAAACCGTATTTGTCGACCATTCGGTCCATCTCCCGTTGGAAGACCGAGACCCCATTTGTGACACCGAATGGAACCCTGAGGAAGTGGTAGAGTCGCCCATCTGCCTCAAACGCGGTGTACTTTCAGTCACTCACGCGGATGGGGAGCTGGTGGTAGGCAGACTTAAGGTCCACCGTGAAAAAGACTTTGTATTTCGCGATCCTGTTAACCAGGTCGGAAATACCGGGGAGAGGGTACACGTCCAGCTGCATAAACCTGTTGATGGTCTGACTGTAATCAATGACCATCCGGTTTTTCTCCCCAGTCCGAACTACCAGCACTTGGGCTCCCATGGACTGTTGCTGGCCTCGATGACTCCTTCCTTTATGAGCCTCTGGACCTCGGACCCGATGAAGGTCCGGTCCTGGGCACTGTATTGTCTGCTCCTAGTGGCGACAGGTTTACAATCTGGGGTGAGATTAGCAAACAAGGAAGGGGGGTCCACTTTGAGAGACGCGAGGCTGCAGACAGTAAGGGGGGGGATAGGGCCGCCGAATTGGAAGGTTAAGCTCTGCAGGTTGCACTGGAAATCCAGGCCCAAGAGTGCCGGAGCGCATAGACGGGGGAGGATGAGGAGTTTGTAGTTTTTGAAAACCCTTCCCTGGACCGTGAGGTCCGCTATGCAGCACCCGGTGATCTGGGCGGAGTGCGAACCCGAGGCTAACTCGATCTTATGTTTGACTGGGTGGATGGGGAGCGCGCAGCGTCTTACCGTGTCGGGGTGGACAAAACTTTCTGTGCTCCTGGAATTCAGTAGGCATTTCGTCTCATGCCCGTTGAGCTGGATCGGTGTTGTTGTCTTGGCGAGCGTGCATGGTCGCGACTGGTCGAGCGTGATGGAAGCAAGTTGTGGCAGGAGTTCCAGATCAACCTCGGTGGTAGAGTAATCGCTGGCAGGGCCTTCCGTGTTGGCCCAAGATGGCGGCGCCCAGCACCCGCACGTGGAGTCAGGGCCCCAAGATGGCGGCGCCCAGGACCCGCACGCGGCGTGCTGGGCCCAAGATGGCGGCGCCCGTGGGACCCTCTTGGCGGCTGGGGACAGGGTTAGCGGCATCGGCGGGCCGGTCAGGACAGCCGGGAGCGGTGGTAGGGAGGACCGTGGGCCTGTTGCGGGGGCCGGGAGGTGGGCCGGAGAGGTCGGTGCGCGGCACTGGGCCCTGGGAGGGCAAAGGGGGACGATCTGCGGTCGCTGCGCGGAAGCGCATCGACCAACTTGGTCTGCCAGACCACAGCGTAATGGCCCTTCTTCCCGCAGCTCTTACACAGAGCGGAGCGGGCTGGACAGCACGGGCGGGGGTGTTTTGAGAGGCTGCAAAAAAAGCAGCGGGGCCCCGCTAGCTTGTCGGAGCGTCCTGCTGCGCAGGCCTGGGGAGGGTGTCAGGGTCAGCGGAGGATGGAGGTGGCGTGTGCCATGATGTCCAAGGGGTTGCCACGTGGCTAGGGGTGTATGCGCGGGCGTTCAGGTCGGCGACCTCCAGGAAGGTTGCGAGTGTCCGTGCCTCAGCTAGGCTGAGGCGTCCTTTTCCAGCAATCGCTGGCGGATAGAGGAGGATTGCATGCCGGCAACGTAAGCGTCTCTAATTAAAAGTTCCATGTGCTCTGTCGCAGAAACTTGGGGACATGCGCAATTTCTCCCCAGAGCCGCAAGGGCCCGGTAAAACCCGTCGAGGGACTCACCAGGGAACTGTTGTCTAGTAGCCAGGAGATGCCGTGCATATACTTTGTTGACCAGCCGGAGAAAGTGTCCTCTCAGGAGATCCATAGCCACGTCATATTCCTGTTCGTCCTCAATCATTGAGTATACCGCCGTGCCCCGCACGAGTGGAGGATGTGGAGTTTCTGCTCCTTGGTGGGCTTGCTGGCTGCAGTCGTCAGGTAACTGTTGAAACACGCCAGCCAATGTTTAAAGATTGAAGGCGCCTTTGAAGCATGCGGGCTGATGCGGAGGCAGTCAGGCTTGATGCGTAGCTCCATTTCAAAATTCTAGCTGATTAAATTGATGTACCATCAATTGGACGCGAGACACGATGAAGGTCCAAACTTAGGTTTTAATCAGCTAGATGTTAGCCCGGTGTTCAACGAGAGTGAAAGGCCGACCGCCGGGAACTCTGGGTACTTATATCCCGCCTCGGAGGCGGGGTCTACTTGCCTCTTGACCAATTGGTGAGCAGTCACATGACTAGTCCCAGCTAATCAGCCGAGAGGCACATGACCAGCCAGAGCCAATGGGAAACCAGTGCTCTGCACCAATGGCAGTGCTCCTATTCATACCACCACACACCCTCACATCAATGTGGTCAGTGCAGGCCATGCTGGAGATGGTCAGGAAATCACTGGTGTTAAGGAGCTGATTTTTAAGAGGGGCACCTTTTCTTTAGTTTGCAGTTGGTGTGTGACTACGCATAGAAAATCATGGCAACAAATGTTTACTTTCCTGGCACCATCCACAATGCTTTTATCCTGTGTTAGTCAGCTGTGCAACCAGAACAAACAAGAGGTTGGCTGTTTGGTAATAAGGGCTACCAGCTCTCCATGTGGTTGATTCTTCCGCTCTGCCATGTGATCATAGGAGAACAGTGCATGTACAATGAAAGCCCTTCTGCGACTACAAATGTTCTGGTGCAAATCATCAGGTCTTATAAAACTATGGTTCCATTGCTTTGACCGCTTGGCGTAGCCCTCCAATACGTACTGGGTATGTCTCCAAACTCCTGATGTTCTCTGTGTTCTCCATTAACTATCTCTCATGAGGGTGCAGCCCTTGCCTCTAGGACATTGTGAGGAACTCGCAAGAACAAGAGGAGGAGGAAGAGAATGAGGAGGAGAATTGAAGTCATACAGGATCTCAACCAAGCTGTTGATGAGCGTCTAATCAGATTTTGGTTCCCTATAGTAGCATCCCCACATCACTGCTGCTCTATACTTCCCCTCTTCTCCCCGCTACTCCAACCCCAACCCATACACCCCAACCTCCCTTCCATTGCTCTGAAATACAGAATCTGTTTAGTCAAAACCATGAAATAAAAGACACCACAAAACAATTCCGTAACAACTTTATCCAAAAGCGATTCCAATATTTAACAGAAAATTGAAATTCACTCTCATTCATTTCCTTAGTGCCTGTCTGGCGGCTGCCTTCAATTATCCCAGTTTTTCCATGTAGTACCATCCCAGTCCTACAGTTGCAGCATAGCTGGTGGGGGATTACTGACTTTCACTGGAGAGACTGTAGATGGCCAAGTAGAATGACCTCAAGCAGCTGGGCTGTGAGGGCCTAGCTTGAGGCTGCACCACCTCAAGATAGATGGCAGCAGCCTTCGCTGCTTTGCTAACATTCTGGCAGAATAGTAATGGTGCCAGTATTTATTTTAAAAATTTGTTCATGGCTGGGCTAGCGTTTATTGTCCATCCCTCATTGCCCTTGAACTAACGAAAACAACCTCAAGTCCATCAGCCTTTCCTCATAAGATTTTCCCTCCATACCAGGCAACATCCTGGTAAATCTCCTCTGCACCCGTTCCAAAGCTTCCACGTCCTTCCTATAATGAGGCGACCAGAACTGTACGCAATACTCCAAATGCGGCCGTACCAGAGTTTTGTACAGCTGCAACATGACCTCATGGCTCCGGAACTCAATCCCTCTACCAATAAAGGCCAACACACCATAAGCCTTCTTCACAACCCTATCAACCTGGGTGGCAACTTTCAGGGATCTATGAACATGGACACCGAGATCCCTCTGCTCATCCACACTGCTAAGAATTTTACCATTAGCCAAATATTCCGCATTCCTGTTATTCTTTCCAAAGTGAATCACCTCACACTTCTCTACATTAAACTCCATTTGCCACCTCTCAGCCCAGCTCTGCAGCTTATCTATGTTCCTCTGTAACCTGCAACATCCTTCCACACTGTCTACAACTCCACCGACTTTAGTGTCGTCTGCAAATTTACTCACCCAACCTTCTGTGCCCTCCTCTAGGTCATTTATAAAAATGACAAACAGCAACGGCCCCAGAACAGATCCTTGTGGTACGCCACTCGTAACTGAACTCCATTCTGAACATTTGCCATCAACCACCACCCTCTGTCTTCTTTCAACTAGCCAATTTCTGATCCACATCTCTAAATCACCCTCAATCCCCAGCCTCCGTATTTTCTGCAATAGACGACCGTGGGGAACGTTATCAAACGCTTTACTGAAATCCATATGCATCACATCAACTGCTCTACCCTCGTCTACCTGTTCAGTCACCTTCTCAAAGAACTCGATAAGGTTTGTGAGGCACGACCTACCCTTCACAAAACCATGCTGACTATCCCTAATCATATTATTCCTATCTAGATGATTATAAATCGTATCTCTTATAATCCTCTCCAAGACTTTACCCACAACAGACGTGAGGCTCACCGGCCTATAGTTACCGGGGTTATCTCTACTCCCCTTCTTGAACAAAGGGACCACATTTGCTATCCTCCAGTCCTCTGGCACTATTCCTGTAGCCAATGATGACATAAAAATCAAAGCCAAAGGCTCAGCAATCTCTTCCCTGGCTTCCCAGAGAATCCTAGGATAAATCCCATCAGGCCCCGGGGACTTATCTATTTTCACCTTGTCCAGAATTGCCAACACTTCTTCCCTATGCACCTCAATGCCATCTATTCTAATAGCCTGGGTCTCAGCATTCTCCTCCACAACATTATCTTTTTCCTGAGTGAATACTGACGAAACGTATTCATTTAGTATCTCGCTTATCTCCTCAGCCTCCACACACAACTTCCCACCACTGTCCTTGACTGGCCCTACTCTTACCCTAGTCATTCTTTTATTCCTGACATACCTATAGAAATCTTTTGGGTTTTCCTTGATCCTACCTGCCAAAGACTTCTCATGTCCCCTCCTTGCTCGTCTTAGCTCTCTCTTTAGATCCTTCCTCGCTTCCTTGTAACTATCAAGCGCCCCAACTGAAACTTCACGCCTCATCTTCACATAGGCCTCCTTCTTCCTCTTAACAAGAGATTCCACTTCTTTGGTAAACCACGGTTCCCTCGCTCGACCCTTTCCTCCCTGCCTGACTGGTACGTACTTATCAAGAACATGCAATAGCTGCTCCTTGAACAAGCTCCACATATCCAGTGTGCCCAACCCTTGCAGCCTACTTCTCCAGTACCAGTAACAGTACCAGTATGATGCTCCTTCCCCTATGATGTGCATGCATGGCAATTAGCATGGATCCCATGATCTCAGTTTGCACTGCAGTGTGATTAAGGCTTTGGTTGTTTCTGTATGTGTTGCAATGGAAGCTATGACATTGGCCACTGCCTGCTGCCTCATGGTTGAAGCAAGTTCCGCCATATTGTTGACCACCTCTTCCACACAGGAAAGGATTGGCTCCAAGCTCTGAGCAAATCTTGTGTCAGAATCCTCCATACTCTTTGGTAGTAACACTAAGCTCTATGGTAGGCCTGCCAATCCATCAAGCATATCTGTGTGGATACCCATCCTAAGCATCACTGCATTGAAGCCCTTGTCTGAGTCCTCTGCAGGACATCTCGTGTACAAATTAACACTTTGGGGAGCTGGCACATATGCTACCCTTTCCCGCCGACCTGACTCGTGTGCAGTGATCCATCAATTCTGAGTCACATCTCAATATTGTCTTCCAATGTTCATGTTATACCTGTTCCTGAGCTGGTGGTTGTAAATGTTAGATCAAATGATGGTGAGTCTTCATCAGGAAACTGCCTTCGGGTGCAACCTACAAATTGAGGCTGTACTGGCTGACCAACCAGCAGGTCTTGAGTATCTGACAACAAAAATGGGTGGGTGGAGTAGGAAGCAAGAGGTCGATGGTTACACCATCTGCAATTTTAATTCCATGGCAGATAGCAGGATGAAGGGGACATAGGTCTGAGAATGGGGCATAAGGCAGGTACATTCCATCATCTTGGATGTACATAGGCACACTGGCTACAACTACCTCAGTCACTGGCAGCCCAATAATTCACAGCATTTCTCTTCCAAAGGCTTGGCTCTACCTGTCCTGTGCTAGGACCCTGCTGCTGTTTCCTGCTAAGTACAACTATGTTTTTCAAGCGAGGAGGAAGAGGCAGTTAGTGGGCACTAATGTGTTTGGGTAATGAGCTGTCAGAGATGTGTAGCTGGAAGCTGTGAGATGTAGGTGTGAGATTTTCTTAATTTGTAAGTGTGAGACTGTGGTGAAGCTAATGAATGTTGGCATGAGTCTGAATTGCTGATTGATAAGTGATAGGTGAGGCGCATTGAGCAGTGTGGGAGGTTGGTGTTGCAGTGGTTTGAACAATGCAACAGCCAGAATGCACCCTTTTTTAAAGAGGTCCAGACTGTCTATAGGCTGTGCAGGTTGTGGTGTTCTTAGTGATTCTTGTTCTCAGGATGGATGTCGTAGTGTTCACAAAGACTACAGAAGCTAAATTTATTTACAAAGCTAACTTTTATTTACACTGCTGATTAAAGCTCGGCCACTTAATCCTATAGTAAACAATAATCCACTAATCTACATTCTACACTCCAACACTAGTCACTACACTCCATCTATAACTACTCTGATCTCTCTCACTTCTCCTATGCTGTTCTCCCCAGCTTTCCCCCAGAAGCCTGTGAGTCAGTGCCTAGTAAAGTTCTGAATCTAGCTCCATCTAGTGGGTAATTATGATATGACATCAACCCTTTGTATTCTGAACATTTCTATAATGTCACACAGGTTAGCTGTAACGGGTGCTGTACACTCGTATGTGCAGCCGGTCAGCAGCATATTTAGTATTCGATTCCATATGACAATCAGTGCCGGAAAAACTGCAGACCATCCTCAGGGCAGCCAGGGTAAGTAGGCAGCTCTGTGCCCCTGGCACTAACCCAGTCTCACACACTCGTAATATGACACCCCCCCCCCCCCCCAACCCCCCCCCCCACCCCCCCCCCGCCCCGGAGGGTGGCAGAACCCTCACCCTGCTCCACATACCGGCACCATACTGGCCGTCATGGCTGGGTGCCATGGACATGAAGGCCACCAGCTCCCTACCACCTGAACTGCATGCGCCGGATTGTCTGACACTGTCATTTTCTATCTGTTCCCCCTCCCCCATTCTATACCACTCCCACCTTCAACACACTGCACCCCCACCCACAGGCTCACCCCCACCACCCCCCCTCCCCCCGGGTCCGCGGTCTTTTTGTGTGTCTTGCAGCACCTGCTGGAAATGGGGCAGGTTCATCTGGTGTCCCCCGCCCCCAGCCAGTGCCACAGCCAGAGCGCCCCCCCCCCACCTCCCCCGCCACCAGTCCCGTGAGCTGAGCAGCGACAAGGAGAGAAGCTCAGACACAAGCCCTCCGCCCGAGACTTAGGACATCCCGGAGTCCGGGGTAGAGGCAGATTTCCTGTCACAGCTATCTCCAACACTCTCCACCATAGGTTGGGCACTTTAGTGAAAAGGGCCCTGGGACACTCTCTGGTGCTCACCACACAACTGATCCGGTACAGGAGGTGAAGGTCGGAACACCTGAGGGGGCGGACAGTCGGAGGGCAGACCGACCCCAGGAACTAGCTGCCGTCCAGATGGGATTCGGCCTTTTGGAATGGACAGTCCCATCAATCATGGAGATACAGTCACAGAGCCAGAGACTACATGAGTGTCCAGCACCTGCAGGTGCAGTTGGAGGAGTCCAACCCTGTACAGGAGTAGAATGTGGTGGCGACAATGCATGTCACCCAGGCCAACATCGCACGGGTGGTGTCTGCGGTGGAGACATTGAGGAATGGTTTTGGCTATGGATCAGCATGTCCAAGGCCTGGGGCATTCTTTGTAGTTGTTGGCCGAGGCCCGGGACAGGGTTTCCACCTCACAAGCAACCCTGTGCCAGAGCCACCTGGACACGCAACGGCAGTCCTGAGCGTGGCCCAGTTACAGAAGACCACAGCTGGGAACATCGGCGGCATTGCCCAGGCACTGGCCCGCATGGCACAGACACAGAGTGAGATGGCCCAGTCCCAGAGGGAGATGGCGCTGTCACTGGCTGATTTGGCACAAATTCAGAAGGTGGTGGCATAATCACAGCGTGATGTAACACAGTCCCAGGTGGAGATGGTCCACTCCCTGTGCTCCATTGCTGCGAGCATACAGACCCGGGTCAAGAACAGAGCGGGCCTCCAGGACCGGCAGTGCCAGGTGGTAGGGGAGCCTCAGGGGATAGCTCCCCTTGCACCCACATCCTATGGAGTAGCCTGGGGGCCATCGGGCATCTCGAGGAAGGAGGAGGTGATGGAGCCCGTGTCGGTGACACCCGCAGGGGAGGTGCCAGAACACCGCAGCACCTCAAACTCCACCCCTCCTTTCCCTGGTGCATCTGGTGGGCAGCGGGAGAACAGGGCGACGCACACCGTCTGGGACACCCAATCAGCAGTCGGGCCCATCCAGGACTGGTCGCCCCAGAAGACGGCTGCCAACGGGGCTCAGGTCACAAGGCAGAAATCATAGCAGGCCGCCTCCACTCCTGCTGTACCCACCTGGGAACCCACCTAGATGTAGCATTAAGGCCCGTAAGGCCAGAAAGGTGGACACCATTTAAGTTGGCACAGGTACGCTCTCTTGGATCCGGCCTATGCCTAAAGCCAAGTGTAGCATTACGACCAGACAGACAAGTTCAAGACCAACGATCGCTACCAGATGGATGAGCCCAGCAGAGACAGAGCCACTTATTCCACCCAGCCATGCAAGATCTGGACAAAGGCCTTTTCCATCTGCATAGAGCCGGTTGCCCTGAAGCTAAGTATAAGTTATTGTAGTTGTTAGGTGTAGTTTAACTTGTAGTGTTTTGTGTTGCATGTCGAAGTAATCCTTGTGTATAAATAAACCATCTTTGAACTTAAAAAAAAAGAAGTTGGCACGGGTGTAGGGCACAGTTTAGTTATAAGGGCTCGGGCACATATTTGTGCACATTAAACATCTGTTAGCACTGTTACAACCTGCCTCGGTGCTTGTCAGAGGGGTAGGCTGGTCTGGTCTGGCCAGAGATAATAAACTTTTCCGGCTGGTCTGCTCTGGCCAGAGATAATAAACTTTTCCCAAATCATGAGTTTCAGTGTAAAACCTGCAACCATAGTCCTGGGAAGTATAATGAAATGTTCCCTGCATAACAGCAGGCTGCAATGATAACTCTTCTATTTTGCAAAATCAGAAAACAGATCAGGAATGTGTCTGATTCAGAAATATGCATTCCATTAATGTGTAAGACTTCACACTGCAAACAAAGCCTTGCACAATCAATCTTATATGTCACGGATGATAAACTTTGGAATGACAAATTTGACAAGTTTTTTATCCTGAGAAGAGATTATTCACTGCCGGGAATGGAATTGAAGCTGAGAAACTAATAGCCAAGCACAAATCAGTGAAGCGGGAGACAGTAATGTGTCAGCTCCGTGGTCAGGGTGCATTAAATGAAATTGGAGGATTTACTGTGTTTAAAAATACCTTCTATTCGAAGAGCGAATGTAAGTACTGAATGAATCATACAAGCGTAATGGCATATCAAACGTCTTCTAAATCAGTGCAAAATTGAAGCAAAGTTGTACTATATCTGTGTGAACAAAATCAAATTCCTGTTTTTTACACGAATTAGGCTGTGTCGAATATTAGTATTTAATAGCACACACAGCACGATGCAAGATAAATCCACATTCATGTGATACTCAACATCATCGAACCTGGGACCTCGGCGCCGTGAGGCCGCAGTGCTAACCAATGCGCCACCGTGCTGCTCATCATCTCCATATTTTAATGTCCAGGGTAAAACAACTTGGTGTAAGCCAAATTTATAATCACTTTTATTATGATCCTAAACCCCAACAATGGCTAGGATACTGGTCAGACATTCCAATATTTTACTTTATGTTAAAACTGTATGGAAAGAATGATTCCCTCCACAGGTGATTGCATGATAAAAAGGGCGTTGGTATTTTTAAAACATTATTATGAGTACTGTTAAACTTTTAATTTCACACCCATAAAGAACAGCTTACTCTTGCCCATTATCACAACTAGACAATTTCGCATTGAAAAACAAGAAAAGAAACATACAGCCCTTAATCCATCTTAGAATTAGCAAGGATAAAGTAATGCATAGAGTAATGCTTGCTTTATAAAACAGATTTGACTCCGGTTGGAACCCCTTCAGACTCTGGCTGATTATCTTCAAAATTGCTGCTTCCCCTAGGTTGTTTCAGCCTCTTTCTTGTCTTCAGACAAGTCTGCTCGGCTTTAAAATATTATTACTCATTTTTTTAACTATCCTACAGAGTCAGACAGATCAGAAATCAGCTCCTCTTTCTCAAAGCTTCTCCAAACTCACTGTCACTCTGCCTTTCCTGGTCTCCATCAAGCAATGACCTAATTTCCCCAAGCAAAAAAAGCAAACCATCTTTGCAGGCTGCAAAAACAAATCAACTACCCAGGGAATTCCCCAGTCATTCCCCATTTCTCTGGTCAATTTCACCTGCTATTTTATAGATGCAAAACAAAATCATTTTTAAAGTCATGACTGCTGCAGCCAAACACACTATACCCTCAGGCTTTTAACTCTTAACTTGTCTCAATATTCCTAAAATCCTCCAATCGTCTCAATATATATCGAGCAATGACTTATCAAAGCGAATTCTGACATATTTTCTGATCAGTTATGGGTATTTTAATGTTGACACCAATTATACCCATTCGATAATCCCCACATCCACCATCACTCAGATAGTACTGATGCAAGTCATCAATTTTGAGCCATTTGTACATTAGAAAAACTGCAATTGTAAAACAAGATCATAATCATAATCGTTATTAGTGCCTCAAGTAGGCTTACATTAATACTGCAATGAAGTTACTGTGAAAATCCCCTCGTTGCCACACTACACGCCTATTTGGGTACATTGAGGGAGAATGCAGAATGTCCAACGCAAGCACGTCTTTCAGGACTTGTGGGAGGAAACTGGAGCAGCCGAAGGAAATCCATGCAGATTCGGGGAGAATGTGCAGACTCCGCACAGACAGTGATCCAAGCTGGGAATCGAACCTGGGACTCTGGAGCTGTGAAGCAACATTGCTAACCACTGTGTTACTGTGAACCAAAATAGGCTGCAAATATAGTTAAATCATCATTGCAAAATAAATAAGACATTCCATTCAGACTGGCGCAGCTCAAGACGGGACTGAGACCAGAAATAAAACTGAATGAAAATGTTAATCTTGTTCCAGAAACAATCACAATTTACATTTTCAACCATTTCACCCTTTGGTGACTTCAGTCTTGCTGCAGCAGTTTATTGGCGAGAGGTGCCCGATAACTAAGGAGACAAAGATTTTCAAAAAGCAACCCATGAGAGGTTTAGGTTGATGGGTGCTATTCCTGATTCTGATTTCCTCTGCCCTCTGCTGGCTCATTGACTTCATCACAAGGCAACTATGAAAAGCAGCAGTTCCCAATGACCAACTCTGCATTTCAGTGTTCCTAGATTCCAGCCTGTCTCTCCCTCTCTGCTCATCGCTGATCTGGGGAAGAAAAGTACAGCAATGTTGCCAGCTATGACATTTAAACTAAGTTAGGACAGAAAATTGTGAATTACATCGAGACAGCAGGAGAAAGTCATTTAAACAACGTGGAAGGCCAGCAGCACAGTTCAATTCCCGTAACAGCCTCCCCGAACAGGCACTGGAATGTGGCGACTAGGGGCTTTTCACAGTAACTTCATTGAAGCCTACTCGTGACAATAAGCGATTTTCATTTCATTTCATTTCACATGGGGAGGTAGAGATGGGGCAGAGAAAGACAAGATACAGTAAAATAGAGATCATTGGGATGGACTTTATGGGGATGGTGGGGGGGGGGGGGGGGGGGCGTGTGGATTAAAGCCTGCGGTCAGCCCACCCACCTGAATCCTGGTTTCCCCAACAGTGATATTACCATAATATAGCGGCAGAGGCAGAATTAGGCCCTACAATGGTCACTTAATTGGCCACTCAAGGCCCTCAATAGATCCAAAGGTAGCCAGATTGCCTGATGCCTTCCCCACCCACCATAATATGAGGGACAGGTAGGGGGTAGATGGAAATGCCCAGGGGTGGGGCTGCTCCAGTCCACAGGGTAGATGTTTGTGAGCAGGCTGGAATGAATCAAACTCAAGTGGAACAACCAAAGCAGAGACCAGGAATAGCTAGTCATTGTGGTACATGAGGGAAGATAGATATATCATAATATATCTATTATGTATATATATGAACTAGAATTAGATGTAAAGTCATGGAAATGAAGGCTGTTATGATCATATGTTGGGAACATTAGAAAAATGGCTAAAACTAATGGATGGAAATGAAAATAACATCTACACGTGTGGAATGATTACAACAAGAGAATCACTATAAAAGGAGAAGGTGTGACCCTGAATGTCAGGAACACAGAGGAATATGAATCGGCTTTTCAGTCTCTCAGGCTTCCTATAGATTCAATTAGATTATAGCTGATTGATACGTCAAACCCATTTATTTGCCTTTGCTCCATATTCCCGGAGATATGATCTAAAAAGAATATTAATCTCAGTCTCAAAATTTCAATTCAATCATCATCCACAGTTTATTGGGAGGCAGCATTCCAGGAAATGAATGTACTCTAAATGACCCAGCTCTGATTTTAACAATAGACCCTGTGGTGATCTTTGTGAGGTTGACTTCTGGATGGAAAGCATAGTTTTTGCAAAGACACTTGAAGCTCTTTTCATGAACTAAACTAATTTTATTTACACTACTTGATTTAGAGTTCGGCAATTTTTCCTCTGGTAAACAAATAGATTGTGAAACTACACTCACTGACACTATTTCTATATTCTAACTATAACTATATTCTCTGGTTCTACAATGAACTTTACTCCAGTCTCCTCTACCTCTACTCCACTCTCTCCCAGAAGCCTAAAGAATCAGTGCCTTTTATAGTGCTGTCCCTTAGCTCCATCTAGTGGCTAGTTTTAACATAACATTAGATAAAAGCAAATTACTGCGGATGCTGGAATCTGAAATGAAAGGGAAAATGCTGGAAAATCTCAGCAAGTCTGGCAGCATCTGTAGGGAGAGAAAAGAGCTAATGTTTCGAGTCCGATGACTCTTTGTCAAAGCTTTGACAAAGCTTTGACAAAGATCGACGGTGAATTGAGGAAGCCCGTAGACATAATCGTGAAATTTCACAACAAGTCAGAAGGCCCAGGCATTCCTTTTCTATCTGCGCGTAGCTCTGCTCCGTGGGGGTCTTCGCCCATGACACATATGCAACGGGGGCCCATGACGAGGCCTCATCACGTTGCAGGAACACGGCTCCAATGCCGGATTGGCTGGCATCTGTCGAAATTTTGGCCTCCTTTGCTGGATCAAAGAAAGCCAGGACCGGGGTTGTGGTTAGTTTAGCTTTGAGTTCCCTCCATTCACGCTCATGGGCAGGGAGCCACTGGACGTCTGTCGTCTTCCTGACCAGGTTCCTGAGAGCCGTGGTATGAGAAGCGAGGTTAGGGATGAACTTCCCAAAAACATTTACCATCCCCAAAAAATGGAGGACCGCCTTCTTGTCTTCTGGCGTTCTCATAGCTGTGATGGCAGCTACCTTGTCCGCATCCGGCTACTCACCCAATTGGGAGATGTGGTCCCCTAGGAACTTGATGTCTGTCTGACCGAAAGAGCACTTGACTCTGTTGAGGCGGAGGCCATGATCATGTATGCGTCTGAAGACGCGCTGGAGGCGATTAACGTGCTCCTGTGGGGTGGTGGACCAGATGATCATGTCACCGACATAGACGCGAACACCTTCAATCCCTTCCATAATTTGTTCCATGATCCTATGAAATACTTCTGACACTGAGATGATCCCAAACGGCATCCTGTTGTAGCAATATCTTCCAAAGGGGGTATTAACGTGCAGAGTTTCCTGCTAGATTCATCAAGCTGGATTTGCCAGAATCCTTTTGAGGCGTCGAGTTTGTTAAGAGCTTGGCGTGAGCCATTTCACATGTGAGCTCTTTGCGCTTGGGAATTGGATAGTGCTCCCTTATAATATTGCGATTGAGATCCTTGGGATCGATGCAAATTCTCAATTCGGCGGAAGGCTTTTTTACACATACCATGGAACTGACCCAGTCGGTTCTGTGACCCTGGAGATCACTCCTTGGTCCTGGGGGTCTTGCAACTACTGCTTGAGGCGGTCCTTAAGGGGCGCTGGGACCCTGTGAGGTGCGTGCACCACAGGCGTGGCATTCGGCTTTAATAAAATCATGTAGGTGAAGGGGAGCGTGCCCATGCCCTCGAAGACGTTGTGGTACTGGTTGATAATGGCATTGAGTTGCGCCCTGAAGTCAGTGTCCGGAAAGGCAGACGTATCAGTAGGAGAGAGTGAACCCTCTGAACTAGGTTCAACAGCTTGCATGCTTACGCGTCAAGCAGGGAGGCTTTAGAGGAGCCTATGATTTCAAATGGCAAGGTGGCTTTGCGTGACCGGTGCGTCACTTCAGGTTGGCATGAGCCGCTGGCAGCAATGGCATTGCCATTGTAATCTCATAGTTGGCAGGCTGATGGCAGGATGGCTGGTTTGAAACGAAGGCTTTGGAGGTCAGACCGCGCAATGAGATTGCCGGAGGCACCGGTGTCCAGGCGGAATCGTATTTGGGACCGGTTGACCGTAAGGGTGCCACAACACTTATCATCCGGAATGATGATGTGTATCGGTAGAGGCTTGTTTCTGTGCTTCCGGGTCACCCTGTTTTTTGTTATGATGCCAACTTGAAAAGGCGCCTTCGGATCCTCGGTGTCAAAATCAGGTGACAGGTCTGAATCGGGCTTGGTGACTGTGGGTTGATTGGCCCGGACATCCCTGCGAGGCTGGCTGGAGCGACAAAAGCTGGCAGGTTGAGTTGATCTGCATAAGGCAGCATAGTGGGGATCGCGGGATTTGGCAGGACACTGCCACTTTAAATGGGCAGAGCCACAGTTGCCGCACGCTGTTGCGTCAGTGCGTTTGTTGCGCCACCACGCATGATAGCACCGCGCATGCATGGTGTCTGCCTGCGCAGTATGTTCGTCGACGTCCCCTCGTTCGGTGCACCCAAGCGTGGGAGTCCGCGAAAAGTGTACAAAATGGCCGCCCTCATTCAGGCTGAGGTTGGAGTTGTTTGATTGCTTGGACCTGTTCTGCCTCTTGGGGAGCTTGCCACGCCATTTCAGCCGCTTGGATGTGGGAATACCGACTAGTGGCGTGTTCAGGGAGCACGCAGGTCTCGATGGCAATCGCTAGGGTGAGCTGCTTTACCTTGAGGAGCTGTTGGCGAAGGGGGTCCGATTGAACACCGAAAACGATCTGGTCGCGTGTCAGGGAGTCGGAGGTGGACCCGTAGTTACAGGACTGCGCAAGGATGTGGAGATGGGTGAGAAAGGACTGGAAAGGTTCATCCTTACCCTGAAAATGCTGTTGGAAGACATAGTGCTCGAAACTTTCATTCACCTCAATGTCGCAGTGACTGTCAAACTTGAGGAGGACTGTCTTGAATTTAGATTTATCTTCACCATCGGCAAAGGTGAGAGAATTAAAGATGTGGATGGCATGGTCCCCGGCTATGGAGAGGAAGAGAGCAATCTTCCTGGTGTCTGAAGCAGCGTCCAGGTCTGTGGCTTCCAAGGTAGAGCTGGAAGCGTTTTTTGAAGATCTTCCAGTTGGACCCTCGGCTGCCAGTGATGCGGAGCGGCGGCGGCAGGTGGACACTGCCCATGTTGCAGGATGACTGTATGCTGGTGGAAGGCAGATCACTTGCAGGTAGGTCTAAGAAGTTCTAACATCCCTCAACTACTGGTACTGTGATGTGTTGGCTGCTCTGGATCCGTGGAACACATACAGGCCACCAACACTTAAAATAGTACAACACTATTTTATTAAACTATAAACTGTTGAACATACTCTTACTGTGGGTTAACACAATGTTAGATTAAACTAAATACCTGTGCCTATCCTAACCAGTCTGATCACTCAGCACATGGTGAGGGTCTGTGCTGTAAGCTGTAAACTCTGTACTTCTGAAAGGCTGCATCCCAAATGAGTGGGAAAACTGATGCCCCCTGCCCTCTGTCTTCAGCGCCGGCCCTAGGGTTGCTGGCGCCCCGGGCAAGCTGAACTTCGGCGCCCTTCGTGGGGGGGAGGGAGGGGGGGCGGTACCTTGAGCCGGCCCTGTCTGTCTTTATAGTGAGTGAGCTCTAACTGGTGATTGGCTGCGGTGTTATGCATGTTGATTGGTCCGACTGTATGTCCATCAGTGGGTGTGTCTGCACCATGAAATACTCGTGTATATTATGACACTGGGGTCCTCGTCAATATTTATCCCTCGATTGCTTAACTATCCATGATCATGTTGTTGCCTGCGGGAGTTGCTGTGCACGAATTGGATACTTCATGGCCTCCATTTTAACAGTTTTAACACTTAAACAAACACTTCATTGGTTCTAAAGTATTTTTAAAAATAAATTTAGAGTACCCAATTATTTTTTTTCCCCAATTAAGGCACAATTTAGTGTGGCCAATGCACCGAACATGCACATCTTTGGGTTGTGGGGGTGAAACTCACGCAGACATGGGGAGAATGTGCACACTCCACACGGACAGTGACCCAGGGCCGGGATTCAAACCTGGGTCCTCAGTGCCGCAGTCCCAGTGCTAACCACTGTGTCACATGCCGCCTGGTTCTAAAGTGGTTTGACACAAGTGGATGGACATCTACATATTTGTCATTTTTCTTCTTAGGATCATTTCAGATACAACTGGATACTTCACAAGGGAGGGAAGCATTAGCATCTCTCTGCAGAAATGGATTAGGATGGAAGCCATTGGATAGCACAATGGCTTCACAGCTCCAGGGTCCCAGGTTCGATTCCGGTTTGGGCCACTGTCTGTGCGGAGTCTGCACATCCTCCCCATGTGTGCGTGGGTTTCCTCCGGGTGCTCCGGTTTCCTCCCACAGTCCAAAGATGTGCAGGTTAGGTGGATTGGCCATGATAAATTGCCCTTAGTGTCCAAAATTGCCCTTAGTGTTGGGTGGGGTTACTGGGTTATTGGGATAGGGGGAGGTGTTGACCTTGGGTAGGGTGCTCTTTCTAAGAGCCGGTGTAGAGTCGATGGGCCAAATGGCCTCCTTCTGCACTGTAAATTCTATGAATGAAGAGTCTTGCTTACCTATAATTATTGAGATACACTGACAACCACTGAACCCTGACTTAGCACATGGCTAAATTGCGGGCTTTGAAAGCAGACCAAGGCAGGCCAGCAGCACGGTTCGATTCCCGTATCAGCCTCTCCGAACAGGCGCCGGAATGTGGCGACTAGGGGCTTTTCACAGTAACTTCATTTGAAGCCTACTCGTGACAATAAGCAATTTTCATTTCATTTCATTTTCAACTCTGAATTGCTTCTGATATGTGCAATAACTACAAAGAGTCAGTAGATGGTGCGATTCCTGCTGCACGCATGTTCGTGTTCATGCTCCGAAAAGGGTTAGAATCTACAAACATCCTTGTGAACTACCATGAAGGCTTGTTATTTCCATCTGTTAAAGGCCTAATTACACATGAACATTTTATTGCAAACATTTCTTTCTGGGGTTTTACACATTTTGTGAACTGCTTACAAATATTAAATTGTTCTTACAGTCGGGTTTCGCTATTCAATTCTTCAATTCTCATTGCTGTTTGCAATTTAACCAGTCTCAGCTGAACCACAATTTCTGTGTATTTATCAAGATAAGTACATTTTGGCAGTAAACAGGTTTTGCTGATTATTCAGATCTAAACATGATTTGGATTGGATTTGTTTATTGTCACGTGTACCGAGGTACAGTGAAAAGTATTTTTCTGTGTGCAGCTCAAACAAATCATTTGTACATGAAAATAAATTAAATGTCATCATTGTTGCTGAGGTACAATCAAAAGCAGAAGAGAACCCATAGAAACTGAGGACAAATTGGAGAAATGACAGAAAGGAACATAGAGCACAATAGAATTACTGTAACCATTACTAGTTTCCATTCATTTTAAGATTAACTATTCATGGGCAAAGTGCAGCTCCAGCTGTCAGGATTCTCAGCATTAGGGATAACAGAGAAGAGATGGAACTCCAGTGCAACTGAACCAGTGACAACACATTTCTGAAGATCAACATTGACACTGCGGTAAAGCTTCTGTGAGAATCCCCTAGCCGCCACACTTTCGGGTGCACAGAGGGAGAATTCAGAGTATCCGGTTCACCGGGCAAGCACGTCTTTCGGGACTTGTGGGAGGAGACCGGAGCACCCGGAGGAGACCTGCGCAGACACGGGGAGAACATGCAGACTCCACATGGACGGTGGCCCAGGCCGGGAATCGAGCCCAGGCCCTGACGCAGTGAAGCAACAATGCTGGCCACTGTGCAATCGTGCCACCCTTTGTAAAGGTCAGTGTGTTTGCATTTGAGAATGTTTGGGGTCGGACAGGTATATGGAGATGAGCAAAATGTTCTTTTCAGACAATTAGTGTAGAAGTATATAATGTCTTCTGTTGCTGCAGTTGACACTCCAAAATGTTCTTGCACTCTTTCGAAATGATATTTTGTGTGGCAATAAAGGTTATGAAAAACGTATTCTTCGACATTAACTATTCCAGTGTATTCCTGACAGACCTGAAAGTGTTTCCCAGCAAGTCTGAGAGACAATAATCGCTACTTGCATGTAGGAGCAGAGATTAGTTATGGTGGACAGTGAGAGCCTTTTTCCTCGGATGGTGATGGCTAGCATGAGGGGACATAGCTTTAAATTGAGGGAGAGAGATATAGGACAGATGTTAGAGGTAGGTTCTTTTCTCAGAGTAGCAAGGGTGTGGAATGCCCTGCCTGCAACAGTAGTGGACTCGCCAACATCAAGGGCATTTAAATGGTCATTGGATAAACATATGGATGATATTGGAATAGCGTAGATGGGCTTTAGAGTGGTTTCACAGGTCGGCGCAACATCGAGGGCCGAAGGGCCTGTACTGCGCTGTAATGTTCTATACTGCTGCAGGAAATAGGAGCAGGAGTAGGCCATTGAGCCCCTCAAGCCTGCTTTGCCATTTAACCAGATCATGGCTGATCCTCCATTTCAATGCAATTTTCCTGCACTATCACCAAATCCTTTGCTGTCAACAGTGTCCAGAAAATTCTCGATTTCTGTCCAGTGACCATGCTCAGTGATTGAACTTCCACAGCCCTCTGGGGTAAAAAATTCCCCACCCTCTGAGTGAAGAAATTCCTCCTCATCTCGGTCCTAAATAGCCTTCCCTGGATTCTAAGAAGATTCTAACAGGCTGCAGATTCACTGTTGATACAGCTGCTGTTTAAAAATAGGACAATTTGAGAATAAGTTGTCACTTGTTTTCGTACACTGGGAGTAAACTACAACGGAGCGAATCCTGAGCAGACTCAGACTCTGGGGTTGGATACTCCTAAAGAGCAGCAGAATGTGTCTGAAATTGAACACTGAGCAACATGGTAACTCCTGTGTATGGAAAGTGGCTTCTTCCAGGTTTTGGCAATTCCCAAACTGCCAGAAGATCAGGCTTGGTTATTTATTATGCAAATGATGTGTTGCATAAATCTGCCTGGAGGCAGCAGCAGATGACAGTATTCAAAGGCTTCAATTCGTATGCGTCTCTCCTGGTGCTGATTTGAGAAGAATCAAGTGATATTAATTTATTAATAATCTGTCAACGCTTATCAGTTAACTCCAGATACAATGTATCAAACAAGAGATTTCAGTAAAACATGAAGATCGATTCCATCGTCAAAGACAACTTATTTTAAAATACGTTTAAATTTTAATTTTAACGAATTTCCTGACGTGTCGTTTGTACGAGAGCCAAGAGGGAAGCTGCGCCTGAACTGAAAATTGAACAAAAGTACAGGCATTTGATTATTTGCTGAAGGCAAGTTTAAGTTTAAGAAGCTGCTGTTTCTAAAATTCCAGCCCGGTTTGAGTCCAATCGGATCGAAATGGAAAAGTAGGTGAGTTGGTGGTGATTGGGAAGTAGCTTCTGGACGGAAGGGAACGAATCCCGTAAAACATGAGCTAGTGGATTTGAATAGACGGGAATGAATGGGGCTGAGTTCAGCTTGACTGTCACTGAGACTCTGCTCAGTCACTGCCGGTCACTGAGACTCTGCTCAGCCACCAACTGATCAAATTGTCCATAAAGGACAGAGAACAACTATTGGAAGGAGAGAATTTCAGGAATAGGTTCAGATGAGGTTCCATATGAAAGCTTCTCTTTTTATTGTGAGGAGTAAATGGGATTTGGAAAACTGTTTGATGAAAGTGTCCCACAGATATTAAATTACTTTATGGATCAGCACAGAAAGGTAATCTTTCAGGTGACTTGATAGTGATCCATACACTGGGAATTTAAAAACAGGCTGCATTCAAAATAAAGTCCTCAGCTTGGCTCAATACATGGTGAAGTTTTATTCAGTTAGCTCCATGGCTACAGGTTAGACTGAGAAACCCAGGCAGCTTCAACTGTAAATTTACTGTGATCTGTTCAGTTGTGTGACAATTACATTTAAATTTAGCTGTTAGCAAGATCTGTAACCTTAGAATTTGAGGTTTGAATGTTCAAAGTATTGCACAATTTAAAACATTCATAGAAATAGATCTAGACAGTTTTAAAAAATTATTCTTGGGGTGTGAGTATTGTTGGCTCGGCTGGCGGCATTTATTACTGATCCCAAATTGTCCTTGGGTCGGTGGTGGTGAGCTGCCTTCTTGAACTGCTGGTGTCCATGTGGAGTAGGTACACCCACAGTGCTGTTAACCCAGTGACAGTGAAGGAACGGCAATATATTTCCAAATCAGGATGGTGAGCAGCTTGGAGGGGAACTTGCAGGTGGCAGTGTACCCCTGCTTCTGCGGCTTTGTCCTTCCAGACTGCAAATTGACAGGCTTTTACGTTGCTGTTGAAGGAGCCTGAAGTAGATATTGTACATGGCACACACTGCTGCAATTGTGCACCAGTGGCATAGGGGAAAAATGTTTAAAATGGTAAAAGTGGGATTCTACGGCCTCCCAGCCACGTGTTTCTCTGCGATAGGAACCAACGCGCCATTTTCTGTTAGTCATATTCTCTGCTCCTGCCGTTGTCAATGGGATTTCCCAGTGAAGCCACCTCATGTCGTCAGAAATCCGTGGGTGGGGGGAGGGTGTTAAGTAATGGGTTAAGAGACATTGCAATTAGTTGTCTCATTTATGTTAAGTGTTCAATGATTGTCTCATTTATGTTAAGTGTTCAATGATTGATACTGATATGTAAAGGGGCTTCAGGTGGACTCTTGGGTTGGTGATGATCTGTAGAGTTCTCTGCAGAGTGAGTTGAACCATTAAAGGTGTGTTGGTGAAAAAGGAGCTGAACTCTTGCCTCTTCATATCACAGCATCTAGTACATATTAACAATGGTAGCAGAGGATGGTTGCTGTGTAAATGTGAAGGCTTGAAAGATACAATTTTTCCAGATCAAACCAAGGAGTGAAAAAAAAAGGGAAACATGACTGAACCCAGGACAAAGATGGCTGGTTATGATTATCCTCCCCTCTTTTCTGAAAGGGAATCATACGACCAATGGAAAAGTGCAGTAGTTATGTGGACTAAGGTGACTGCTTTAGGAAAGAGAAAACAAGGTATGGCATTGGCTCATTCTTTAACATATGGCAGTAAAATCCGAAACAAAGTGCTTTCTGAGCTGGAGTTGGAATGTTAGACTCGGAAGAAGGTCTGGTGACTTTATTACTTATATGGACAAGATTTATAAGAAAGATGACTTGTTAAGTGCGTATGGAGCATGGTTGGATTTTGATAAGTTCCGGAAAATGGAGGATTTATCTATGGAAGATTATTTAATGGACTTTGGCAGACTATATAAAAAGCTGCAGAAACACAGGCTGAAATTTCCACAGTCTGTGTTGGCCTTTAAATTACTTGACTGTGCTAGAGTGAGCAACATGGATAGGCTCCTGGTTTTGACAGGAGTTCAATTTACGGATAACGATACCTTATTCGAACAGATGACAGCAGCTTTAAAAAAAATTTGGGGGAAACTTCAATTCCAATGGCTCTGATGACCCAAATAGGTTAGCCTGCTATAAGGCAGAATATGGAAGATACACTACTAACAGGATGGTGAAATCGTATGGCTACGAACAGGCCTCAAGACTATAAAAGAAGACCGAGACAAGGAAATTATGAAGACAGAAACCCAGTTAGAACCTACAATAGGAGGATGAACCCCAGAAATGCACGGGGCATGATAAATCGATGTTTTCGATGTGACTCTCAATACCATTATGCTTTCAACTGTCCAACTCGTTATGATAGAGTATTTGAAGTGACACATGACACGGAAGAATCAGAAGAGGAAAAAGATAGTGACCAGAAAGAAGGCATTGTCCTATTAACAAGCTGCTTTATGCTGATAATGAGGGTGTTGGTTGCAGAATCTTTTAACTGTGCTGTATTGGACAGTGGCTGCACATCTACTGTGTGTGGGATTGACTGGTTAAAATGTTATCTGGACTCATTGGATTCTGAAAATCGTAACAAGGTTAAGGAATTTAAAAGTTCCACAAGTTTCAGGTTTGGGGATGATAATACTCTGAAGTCGCTGAAAAGAGTGGTGATCCCTAGCAATATTGCTGGAGTGAATCATTTTATTAGCATGGATGTTGTATCAAGTGAGATACCTTTGCTTCTGAGCAGACCGTCGATGTAGAAAGCACACATGAAGCTGGATATGGAACAGGATAAGGCAACAGTTTTTGGAAAGACGGTGGACTTACAATTTACACAGTCGGGACATTATTGTATTCCATTATTGACAAATAATGTTTCAAGTAGAGTGGTTAAGGATGTAATAATGACAGTTGATAAAAAGCTTATTGTAGTAAAACTGCATAGGCAATTTGCACATCCGTCTCCTCGGAGGCTGAAAAATTTATTAAAGGATGCAGGGGTAAGGGATGATGACTATACTAAACTGATAGAACAGGTTGATGCAGGGGTAAGGGATGATGACTATACTAAACTGATAGAACAGGTTAGTGATCGCTGTGAAGTTTGCAGGAAGTACAGAAGGACACCAGCACGACCGATAGTAACCCTACCTTTGGCCAGGGATTTTAATGACATTGTGGCCATGAACCTTAAGATCTGGGATAAAGCAAATAATATATTTATTTTGCATTTTGTAGATTTAGCTACCAGATTTAGTCAATCAACGATTGTACGAAGTAAAGAAAAGAGAGTAATTTTGGACAAAATTGTGGAAAAATGGATCGGGACAGGAATGGGTTCACCAGCAAAATTCTTTACGGACAATGGGGATAATTTGCTAATGATGAGTTTAGGCATATGTGTGAAAACATGAATCTTAGAGTTATGAACATGGCTGCCGAAAGCCCGTTTAGTAATGGTGTCTGCGAAAGAAATCATGCTGTTATCGATGACATGCTTCGTAAAATTTTGGGAGATCGACCAAACTGCACGCTAAATTCAGCTTTAGCATGGGCGGTACATGCAAAGAATTCATTGCAGATGGTTGGGGGCTATAGTCCTTATCAATTAGTGTTTGGTAGAAATCCAAAAATTCCCTCCATTTTGGATGACCAGCCTCCAGCTTGGGAAGGGACTACAATTAGCTCAGGTTTTGCTAAACATTTAAATGCGTTACATAGCAGTAGAAAAGCATTTTTGGAAGCAGAAGTCTCTGAAAGAATTCGCAGAGCTTTAAGACATAATGTACGGCCATCAGATGCCGTGTTTCAACAAGGAGAAATGGTATACTATAAGAGAGACAATTCTAATGAATGGAAAGGCCCAGGGAAGATCATAGGCATAGATGGCAAAACATTTATTTTGCAACATGGTAATCAAACTGTTAGGGTACATTCATCAAGGATAATGGGTACCGATTACAAATTTTCAAATTTAGACAGAGCAGACAGACAAGACGAGGAACCAGAGTCATCTGGTACGCATATGTTACAGGACTATGAGGACCAGTTAACTGATATAGACAGGGTTTCTGTAGAGGAACACAACACTTCTGATAAATTAGATCAGGCCATTTTTCCGAAAGGGCAACTGCCAAAGGTTGGTACAAAAGTGACATACTTGCCTGAAGGGTCTAGTCAATGGAAGAATGCAACTGTTATTAGTAGAGCAGGGAAGGCCACTGGAAAGTATAAACATTGGTTGAATGTCCAGCATTCAGGGGAGGAAGTTAAGACAATGGATTGGGAAAACAAAGTTCAAAAATGGAAGGCACAGAAACGCAATGCCAGTTCAGATAGTACATCGGATAGTGAACAGGTTCGCAGGAAAAGGTCAAGAACTATTGAAAGGACATCCCGCTGCAGAAGAGAAAGATCAAGCAGTAGCAGTACAGAACGAGATACCAGGTAGGAACGGGGACGTAGTTTATCAAGATCTCGGAACAGGAGTAAGACTACGAATACTAATAGAAGTAGAAGCCCACATGCACGTGAGATTTTGGTGGCTTCAAATAAATTAGATGAAAAAGTTATCAAAGATGCTAAACAGCAAGAATTGCATAGTTGGAGTGAATTTGGGGTATACACGGAAGTACCGGATAGGGGACAAAAAGCTCTATCCCACAGATAGATTTGTACAGAAAAGGTTCTTCCAGATGGAACTTATAAGGCAAAGGCCAGGCTTGTGGCAAGGGGATTTGAAGAAAACAGACGATCAGGACCTAAAGGTAGATTCGCCTACAGCAGGAAAGGTTATTTTAAAGATCTTCTTGGCTCTATTAGCCACAAAGGAATGGGAATGCAAATCTATAGATATAAAAGCTGCCTTTTTGCAGGGGCATCAGCTCCAGAGAGACATTTTTCTCCGTCCCTCTAAAGAAGCAGCTAACACAGAAGGGGTACTGTGGAAGTTGAACAAATGTGTATATGGATTAAATGATGCATCTAGAGTGTGGTACTTTTCAGCGAGGTCAGTCTTGTTAAAGTTAGGCTGTTGCCAGCTGAAAGCAGATCCTGCAATGTTTTACTGGCACTATAAAGGAAATCTTGCTGGCATCTTCATGATGCATGTTGATGATTTTTTGTGGGGTGGGACTAGTGATTTTGAAGCTATTGTAATCTCTGGTTTGAGGAAAGAATTCAGCGTTGGAAGTCAGGCTTCCGGTGCATTTAAATATATTGGTTTGGAAATCGGACAGACTCAGTTAGGAGCAACTTTACGTCAGCAATCTTACTTGAAAAGCATCAGTCCAATAGCAATTAGTCGTGGCCGGGTTTCACAAAAAGACGCAATGGTTTCGAAGATAGAAAAAGAGCAACTGCAAAGTTTAATTGGGCAACTGAACTGGTTAGGAAGACAGACTAGACCGGACGTGAGTTTTGATGTTTTAGAGTTGAGTACAAAGATGAATGATCCCAAAGTGGAAAACATAATAAGAGCAAATAAAGTGTTGGCCAAACTAAAAATGCAGGAGTGTGTTTTGAAGGTCCCTGTTTTAGGTGATCCTAGGCATTTGAAACCCATAGTTTATAGTGATGCGTCCTATGCAAATTTATGTGATGGAGTTTCAAGTGCAGGAGGTTTTATAATTTTTCTTTTGGGAAACAATGGTAAATGTTGCCCTCTTGTGTCGGAAACAAAGAAAATAAGGAGAGTGGTCAAAAGCACTTTGGCTGCTGAGACATTAAGCTTAGTAGATATGGCCTTTTATATAAGTCAGATATTGGGATTAGAGGATTTAGGGAATATACCTATTGACTATCACATTGACAATAAATCCCTGTGGGAAAATGTGCACTCTACAAAAAGTGTCAATGAAAAGAGGTTCCGGATAGACATCGCAAGTTTAAAGCAGATGTTGGACAGAGGGGAAATAACAAAAATTAAATGGGTTGACAGTAGCTATCAACTGTCAGACTGTTTCACGAAAAGAGAGGCTAGTTCACAGAAACTTTTAGATATCTTGAATGAAGGGCGCCTATTTCTGTGAATTTTTTTTTTCTTCTACTTAAAACAAAAGGTGGGGAATCAGGTGTGTGTTTTAGTTTCTTTAAATTTTAGTTTCTTGAAATTTTGTTTTTACCTAATTGTTTTTTTTTCTCCAAGGAAGGGGAGACTGTTAAGTAATGGGTTAAGAGACATTACAATTAGTTGTCTCATTTATGTTAAGTGTTCAATGATTGATACTGATATGTAAAGGGGCTTCAGGTGGACTCTGGGGTTGGTGATGATCTGTAGAGTTCTCTGCAGAGTGAGTTGAACCATTAAAGGTGTGTTGGTGAAAAAGGAGCTGAACTCTTGCCTCTTCATAGCACAGCATCTAGTACATATTAACAAGGGTGGGTGGCGGGTGCTGTTGGCAGCACCGGAGTATCCCGCTGCCGAGATTCCAATGAAGCAGGCTGTTTTGTTCTGGGTGTTGTCAAGCTTTCTGAGTGCTGTTGGTGCTGCACTCATCCAGGCAATTTGAAGATACATTCTATCATACTCTGGATTTGTGCCTTGTAGATGGTAGATAGTTTTGTGGAGTCAGATGGTAAATTTTTCACAGCAGAATTCCCAGCCTCAGGCCTGTTCTTGTGGGTACAATATTTATATGGCTGGTGCAGTTGCATTTCTGCTCAATGTTGGTGTTTGCACCCAAAGTAGCAAAGACTAGTAAATTAATTGAATCACTACAATTCATTTGCAGGGGTCTTCCCCGCGGGGTCTTCCCCGTCCATACACATTCTATGATCAGCGCATTAAACTTCTTTAAAAATGCTTTCGGGACGAAGATTGGGAGGTTCTGAAATATAAACAGGAACCTTGGCAGCACCGTCATCTTCGCTGTCGGCATGTGTCCTGCCAATGACAGTGGCAACTCATGCCACCTCTTAAAATCCCCCTTCATCTGCCCAACCAGCCAAGTCAAATTCAACTTATGCAGCTGTGCCTACCACCAGGTCACCTGACTGCCCAAGTACCCAAAGGCTGCCCCCACCACCTTGAATGGCAGCTCCTCACACCTCCTCTGCTGCCCCCTGGTCTCAATCGGGAACACCTCGCTCCTTCCTGTGTTCAACTTGTACCCAGGGAACTGACCAAAGTCCTCCAAAATCCCCATAATACTGCCAATGCCCCCCAGTGGGTCCGAAATATATAATAACAAGTCGTCCACGTACAACATCCTGTGCTGGACCCCCCCCCCCCCCCCCCCCCCCAAACCGTACAACCCCTTTCCAATCTCTCGATGCTTTAGGCGCCATAGGCAATGGCTTTATAGCCAACATGAAAAGCAATGGTGAGAGTGGGCACCCCTGCCTCACCCCACGGTGCAACCCAAAATATCCTGAACTCACCCAGTTCGTCCGTACTGTTGCTCGTTTTACTGGAGTGTGATTAACACGCCTCCGTTTAAAGGCCGTGTGCTTAACACAACTATGGCTCTGTGTATGTAATTATGCTCAGGAGTCACCAGGTGCCGTATTTAGACACCGTCACAAGTATATCAAGGTCAGGTTCAAAGTAATAAATCTGTACACCGATTAGTAAGTCCAAACGATTGGTGTTTATTATAACAAATATAATAAATACACATGCATACGCTAAAGAGACTAACTTACTTCTAATACTAAACAACTAAAATACTTATCTAGACAGGAACAGGCAAGGTCAGGGGACAAGGCCTTCGTCCCGTTCTTGGTCTGCAACTCTCAGGTTCTTAAAGTTGTCAGGATCTAGCAAGGTCTGGATCACGTAGCGATCATTGTATTGGCACTTACAGTTCGATGGCTGATGGCTCAACGGCTGGTGTTGGAACTGGAGTCAGGATGCGATGTAGCAGCAAAGCAGAGCCGGAGCAACAAAACAGCAGAGCCGGAGCAACAACAGACCGGACCATGTGCGGGGTCTATTCTTATAGGTCCTAGAAGTCCGTGCCCCCTTGGGGCGGTCCTTTTACCTGCCAGGTATCGATTGGGCCTTTCCCAATCGACATCTTCCAAACCCCCCAATCTGAGGGTCGTTCCTTTACTTTAAACCCTAATATGCTGCAATGTAAAGATATTTAACAGTCTATTCTCCATAATTGATGTGTGCCAACAGTTGCAGACTGCCATTGAGAAGGTGATAGATATGAAAACTGGTGCAAAATGGCCACCGATTCCCTTTCCCGGGGGGTGCTAGCAGCCAAGCAGCAGAGAGCTCCCAGTTCTAACTGCCAATACGGCCTGAAGAGTTGCTGGATCCATGGCTGCGCATGCGCAAGGCGGCAGCCTGCAGCGGCCACACCATGCTTCATGACGAATGCCCTACCACAGTGCCCCCAGCCCTGAGTATGTCCCCCGCTGCCCGCGGATCGACCCTCCTCCGACTGTGGCGCCGCTGGACTGAGTCCGCAGCTACCATGCTGAGATCCCGACAGGGATAGAGCATCGCGGGGCGGTACTCAGCCAACATACGGAGGCCGTGGATATGGCAAGCGCCGTACTCTCTGAGTACGCTGTTTTTCAGGAGGCGGAGCATCGTGAAAGCTGCGCCGCACCCGATTTCGGTGTCTTCGGGGATTCTCTGCCCCATCGCCGAACGCTATTGAGGCATCGGTGATCGGAGAATCCAGTCTTTATTTCAAACACATTCCTGACCTTTATTTAACCCCCAACCAACACCACTAAAAGCAAATTACCTGGCCATTTTAACATTGATGTTTGAGGCACCTTCGTGTTTGCAAATTGGCTCCTGCATTTTCCAAATTTCCACAATGGTAAAATTCAGAAGCACCCAGTACTTTATTCGCTGCAAAGTGCTTTGAGATATCCTGACATCAGGGAAGACATTATATAAATGCAAACCTTTCTTTCTTTTCCTGGATTCGGGCAGCTGATGTTTCGAGGAGAACCTCGGCTGAGCACTGTACCTTTCCTCATGCTGTAACTTTTATCCCCTTTTAGGATCAGCCAGAGCTCATGAAGAAAAGGAAAAGGATTCACGTTGGGCAGAATAAACAATGAAGTGCTCATATTCATTGAACGTTGACATCTTCAGATTTACCTCAGGTAATACCTGTTAGAGGTCGCAAGCCAACCTTTGTTGCCAATTATAGAGTTGACATTGACTTGTGAATGTAAACTTTCTGTTTGTCGGAACATCTCCCAGGGGTTCCCAAACTTTCGAACAGCGCAACCCCTCGTGACTTCCCAAGAGTTTAGGGGAACCCCAAACAGGCCTTTTTTGCCACAAAATATGTTTGAACACAGAAATCAGGGCGGGATTCTCTGTTGAATGACGCAGGAGTCGGGAAAGATGATTGGGCACAGTAACAGTTTTGACGCCAATATCGTGGTGGGTGCCGGATTCACGCCAAATCGCAACTCTCCGGTGCCTCGACAGCAGTGCCAATGTGTTCTACTCCGCACGTACAGTAAATACCATTAGATTACCATTAACGGGCCTGACCCTGTATTCTCCGGGCTCTCTACGATTCTCCGCCTCCACTGGGGGGAATTCCGAACAGCGAGGTTCACTTGTGCTTTCAAAATTGAGAAACAGGCGCTGTGGCTGATGTCAGGAGGTAAGACACAGGGAGGCGTGACCGTGGGCTGTCGGGCTGTACACTGGCGGGGCTGGGGGGGACTCTGCCAGGGTCAGTGTGGGGGGGGAGAGGGGGGGGCGGGGGTGGGGGGTGGTGGGAACCAGGGGATGGACCATGAGGCCGGTATAAACCCCATGGGACTGTGTAGTGTTGAGGCACATACCACCATTGCCATGGCCTGTATGACAGCCGGGCACCGAAGGGGATAGTGAAAAGGGGATGGGAGGGAGTAACATGGGGGGGGGGGGGGGGCAGGGTCCACAGTGCCAACTGGGGCCACCGTTTAGCCCATTGGACCATGCTGGGCATGGGGGTAAGAAAAATCCTGACATGTCAGCTTTTCACCCCCGGCACACAATGGATATTGGAATTCAGCCAGCAATGGTGGCCTTCCTCCTAGTCGCCGCAGCTCTGGGGGATGCACTATGACTATGAGCTGGAGCTGCTCGAGGAGGAGGAAGCTGCAGCAGTGGAGCTTGCACCAGAGGAACAGGAGGCAGTCGGTGAGGATGGACAGTTGGCCGCCCAATAGGCCGAGGAGGTGCCAAGGAAACGCCGCACAAGGTCTCGCGTGGACCGGCAGCGGCTGTCATTCGAGGACCTGCCAGACCGGGCATGCTGTTGAAGATTCCGGCTGAGCAGGGAGACAGTGCGACATATCTGCCAGATCATGGCACACCTGACACTGCATGGGAATGAGGGAGGCACCCGTTCCTGGTGACTGTCAAGGTGGCAGTCGCCCTGAGCGTTTACACCATGGACTCTATCCAGGTGCTGAGTAGGGACCTGTCCAGGATCTCACAGAACTCGGTGCACAGGTGCACCTGTGCCATCAAAGAGACCCCGGGTGGGATACTCCCAAATCCCCCGATGGCCCGACGCCAGCGTAAAAAAATGGCGCAAACCACTCCAGCGTCGAGACATCTGGAAGTTGCGGAATCCACACTTCCGGGGGCTAGGCCAGTGCCAGAGAGAGGTTGGCGCCGCGCCAACCGGTGACGAAAGTGCAGCACGAGTTAGCGCATGCGCAGAACCGCCGCCGTGGTTCTGCGCATGCACTGACCTGCCGGCGTATTCTTGCCCGACAGAGGTCGGCGTGGAAGGAAGGAGTGCCCCCACGGCACAGGCCCGCCCGCAGATCAGTGCAACCCGATCGCGGGCCAGGCTCCGTGGGGGCCCCCACCAGGGCCTGATCCCCCCTCCCCCGAGGACCGCACCAGCCGGCCTACCAGCCAGGTCCCGCCGTGTGGGACCATGTCCATTTTACACCGGCGGTACTGACCAGAAACCGACGGCTGCTTGGCCCATCGGGGCCCGGAGAATTGCCGGGGGACCGCTGCCAATGGCCCCCAACCAGCGTGGCATGATCCCCGTCCCCGCCTGAAACCGGTGCCGGAAAATACGGCAGCCGGTGTCGGAGGGCAGGGCGGGATTCACACCAACCCCCGGGGATTCTCTGACCTGACGGGGGGTTCAGAGAATCCCGCTTCCTGTATGCCCAGTCAGCACAATACATCCATTTCAATGTGGACCGAGCCCACCGGGATTCCCGGGCAGCAGTGTTCGCTGCCATCGCCGAGATGCCCCGGATCCTGGGGGTTACCGACGAGACGCATGTTGCCTTACGAGCATCTGCAGATGACAGGCCGGTCTTCACAAACTGATAGGGGTTCTGACAAACAGATACACATCATTCATGTCTGCGCCTGATACCCGGGTAGTGTGCATGACGGATTCATCCTGGCACACTCGACGATTCCCGACCTCTTTGAGGTGCACCCCCGGGTGGGGGGTTGGCTCCCTGACGACAGGGGTTATCCGCTGCGGTTGTGGCTGATGATATCTATTGGAGGCCACAGACTGACACGGACACCCACCATAATAACACCCATGCAGCAACCGGGACTGTCAATGAGCGGTGCTTCGCCCTCCTAAAGGTGGGTTTCAGGTACTAGTGTGGGAGGGCACCCACATTGTGGCGGCCTGCTGCGTCCTCCACACATCGCGCAGCAGAGGGGTGACGTGCGGAAGGAGGAGGATGAACGCCAGGCCTCTTCCAATGAGGGGGATATGGGGGAGGGCAAGGATGGACAGGACATGGGCCCCGAGCAGCACAGGAGGCCGCACAATGTGTGCGACAGGCCCAACACTCACGGGGCACTCTGATCGCCTCCAGGTTCACCGACTGGGGGTGGAGAACTAGCCAGGGGCACAGACACTGCATCCCGCCTGCACACAACAACCCCCACCTCCCCACGCACCGCCCTCCCTTCCCTCCCGCCTGCAACCCACTCCATCATATATACCTGCCGGACAATGGGATGAGGGCCCTGGGCTGGCAGTAACAGTGGGTCTGGTCCATGGGATGGAGGATGATGACAATGCACTCTGCAATGATCTCTGATGCTTCGCATTGTTTGCCAATATCTGACGTGCCCACGGTAGCACTTTCCACCATCCACCTGGATGATCCCTGCATGCAAGTTGGTCAATCCATCGCATGGTGCCATTGTCTCCCCTGGGGTCACAGAGATGGGGACGGTGGGGAGGAAGGGGAGAACGGATGAGGGTGAGACACTGGAGCCGTGAGCGCTGGCTGGACTGCAGTTCCTGAGACCAGCTCACCCCCAGCATCCACCCACGCCCCCTCTGTGGCCAGCTGAGACCAGCCTACCCCTCACACCCATCTGACAGAGCACCGAGCAGGTTGTAACATTGTGCACCGGTGTTTAATATGAAAACATGTATACAGATTTGTGACCTAGCTCCTATCACTAAATTACACCCTGCTCCCGTGCCAACTGTAGCCACCTAAGATGGACACTGGGCTACCAAAATGGAGAACTGCTAAGGCTGCAGGGAGAAAACAGTCTTAGCAGGACAAGCAGTTTGCAGAAGGCTAATTAGCATTCTGCACGTATCGAAACCAGTTTATGGCCAGGTGCAAGATCTCAACCAAAGGTGTAAATGGCAACAACGCTTTGCATAGTAATGAGGTAATCCAGATCTGGGCCCACACAATAGAAACATTTGGGTTTGAATGGATACTTTGAGTGGACGCCCAGACGAAACGGCACCAGAAGTATCCATCACAAAAGACCCTAGAGACCGCCCCACCCATCGAGAAGAAACCCTCAGATTGGGGGATTTGTAAAATATCGATTGGGAAAAGACCCAATCGATACATGGCAGGTAAAGGCCCGCCCCGAAGAGGCACGGACTTTGGGGGACCTATAAAGGTAGACCCCGCACATGGTTCTGTCTGTTGTTGCTCCGGCTTGCTGTTGATTCCGGCCCAGATCTGTTTTGCTCCGGCTCCGCTTCTGACTCCGACTCCAGCCTCCAGATCCTGTCTTTCATCACCGGCCGTTGAGCACCAGCCATCGTTCAGTAAGTGCCGAAACGACGCTCGCTACGTGACCCCGGTATTGCTTATACTCTAGCCGACTATTAGAGAACAGAAGGTGCAGTCCAGAAAGGAACAAAGGCCTTGTCCCCTGACCTTGCTGGTTCCTACTTAGATAAGTATTTAGTCATTTAATAGTAGAAATAAGTATTAGTCTTTAGCGTATGCATGCGTATTTATTATATTTGTATAATAAATATCAATCGTTTGAACTTACTAATCGGTGTATAGTTTTATTACTTTGAACCTGACCTTGATATACTTGTGAGGTGTCTAAATACGGCACCTGGCGACTCCGAGCTGAAATTACATACACAGAGCTGTAGTAGTGTTAAGCACACGGCCTTTAAACGGAGGCGTGTTAATACACTCCAATAAACGCGTAATACACTCAAGTAAAACGTGCAACACAACTTAACTGTTTTCTCATTTTCTGGCCTTATGGGCCCTAACATTATATCTAGGTGGATCCCCAGACAGTACATCAGGAGTGGAGGCAGCCTACTCTGATTCCCATCATGCAACCTGAATCTCCGTTTGCAGGCATCTTCTGGGGTGGCCGGGCCTGGATGGGCCCGGCTGCTGCTCAGATATCCCAGGTACTGTGGTGCCTCCCTGTTCTACCCGCTGCCCACCAGATGAGCCAGGTACAGGGGTGGGGGGAGACCAAGGGTATTCTGGTACCTCGCCTGTGGGAGCCACTGGTATGGGCCCCATCACCTCCTCCTTCCTCAGGCTGCCCGATTGGCCCTGAGCTACTCCATGGGACCAGGGCACGAGTGTAGCTATCCCGCCACCTGCCGCATCCACTCCTGGAGGCCCGCTACCGTCTCGGCCAGGGTCTGCATGCTCGCGGCCATGGAGAACAGTGAGTGTCCCGCCCCCATCTGGGACTGCGCACATCATCCATTGACTGTGCCAACACCTTCTGGATCTGTGGCACATCAGCCAGTGACTGTGCCAACTCCCTCTGGGACTCGACCACTTCCCTCTGCATCTGTGACATGCCAGCCAGTGCCTGGGCAATGCAGCCGATGCTCTGAGCCATGGTCCTCAGTGACTGGGCCACGCTCAGGGGCACTGCAGTAATATTCTGGTGGCTCTGGCACATGGCTGCCTGTGAGAAGGCAGACCTGTCCTGGGCTTCGGCCAGCACCTGCAACTGCATCTCCACAATCGATGAGACTGTTTGCTCACACACACAAACACTCTTCTCTCACATTCACCCCACTCGCACACACACATTCACCCCTCTCACACACACTCACCCTCTCTCACACAGCCTCGCTCCCTCACTCACAGACACTCACTCTCTCTCACACACATAAACACCCCTCTCTCACACAAAAACTCACCTATATCACACAGTTACCACACTCACACACACTCACCCCTCATCCATACACACACAGTCACCTCTCTCTCATACACACATTCATACTTTCTCTCACATACACTCACCGGTTTGTGGTCGCAGCGACCAGCAGTAGCCGAGTAGGTCAGTGTCCCGTATGGGTGCTGGAACTCCGCAAGTATCTGCAAGGAACCCTTTGGAAAGAGTTCTGTATGAATGAGGAGACAGGTCCCGAAAGTATAGGACATACTTGGTGGGAGAACCTCTCTCAAATTCATAAGAAAACCCTTAGTAAAGCACGCAAGCCGATGGCAATCGTGTCCTGTTTGGCACAATTGCGAGGCACAGAGGAGGTCGTTCAGACGCTCCGGGCAGAATTAGAAGAGAGAAATCGGATGAGCAAAGTGGATGTCAGGGACATCGAGAAAAAGAATATGGAACTTAGAGGGAAGCTGGCAGAGAAAGGTAGAGAGGTGGATGATGCCAAGAGGGCACATCAGTCTTGTCTAGCCCATCTCAGCAGTTCCCAGACCCAGTACGAAAAGGCCTACCAGGACGTGCAACGTGCCGTCCTGATAAGAGAAGAATCAGAGAAGCAGGTAGAGGCTTTGCAGAGGCAATGCTCTGACCGAAAGGCAGCTTTAAGAGCACTCCATGCTGCCACCACAGAACAAAGACAGAGTACAGTAGACCATGCAAAATGCAGGAAGCAGATTGCGGAGCTGCAATCGCTGCTTTCAGTGCAAAATGGGTTCCAAAGCACCTTTGGAACGCAGTTAGATGAGGAGAATGCCCCAAACTGGAAGGAATTAAGCGAGAGAGCGCAGCGTTATGTTCAGGGAACATGTGCGCCAGCAGCGCAGCAGAAAAGACAAGCACCCCAACCCCCCACAGATCAGATAGTTACCGCACCAATGAATCCAGTCACCACCCAAAGGAAAGCGACCACAGAAGGCGCACCCGATATTACCTACACCACCCCCTTAACTGTAACCCAACTCAGGGATGCGTGTGAGAAGATCACTCCGTTTCTCCCCACCGCAGACCCCCACCAATTTTTCGCAAAAGTAAAGCAACAGGCAACCATGTACGGCCTGGACGAGAGAGAGCAGGTTAAGCTCACGGTTCTGAGCTTAGACCAATCGGTTGTAGCAGCCCTCCCCGACCCACAGAACGTTGGCGGAGGCACCCTAGAGGAAATGCACACCTCCATTTTAGATGCCATAGGGTATAACCGAGGTGACCCAGTCGAAGGACTTAACAAGTGCCGACAAAAGAAAACCGAGCACCCCACAGCATTTGCAGGAAGGCTGTGGATCCATTTTAACGCAGTTTTCTGCGATTTAAATAGAGCCCATTTGAACCGTGAAAACATGGTTAAATGGACGCGCACCATAATTTCCCATGCCACAGATGCAGGACAGAGTGCTTGCAACAGTTATGACCCCTCAGAAGAGGCCCACAATGAGAAATGGGTCCTGAAAAGATTGTCCCGCGCTTGGGAGCAATCAGTTCAGGGCAGAGGCAAAGTGAAATCCCCAGAAGAAGCTCAGGCTGCAGCGGACATTCAGGCAGTGAGAGCGCACCAAAACTCCGCATGGGTAAATGAAGGAAAGAACAGCCCTCCACAGAAGTCGCAGGAATGCTACAACTGTGGCCAGTTAGGACATTGGGCTAAGGAATGCAATGCACCCCAGAGATCACAGAGAGGCCAGCAGACAGGCACTCTGAATAGAAACAAAGCAAAACCGATCCATAGCATAGGGATACAGTCAGGACAGACCAATGTGGACGGGACGGACTGACGGTGTTCGGGCTCCCCCACTTGGGTCTGTGACACTCTTTGGGATCAATCCGGAAGACCGGTAGTCACAGCTAAGGTTAGAGGGAAGCCCATAGAGTTACTTTGGGACACAGGAGGGTCCCGCACCACGATTAATTCCACCACCACGGCACAGGCAGACACGTGGCCGACCACCTCCACCATCACACTTAGCGGTTTCACAGGACACTCGCAGCAGGGACACATTACAGCACCCGTAGCAATCCAGCTAGGGAACATTTCCACCAAACACCCCGTCGTTCTAGTAAATCTTCCCCGGACAGAACACATACTGGGGATAGATTTTATGAATGTCCATAGCCTGTCATTCGACCCAGTTAACCAGTGTGTCTGGCGAATGGCGAGATCAGACAGAGCACCCGCTACTCTCACAGTCGGAGAGTACGCCAATAGAATTAGCGCAGTAGGCGACTATTCATTTGACCTGACTGCACTAAACACGGACAGACAAGTAAAGGCAGTATTACACAAACACAGGACAGCATTTGCCAGTCACCGGCACGACTGTGGCAGAATGACTGGACAAATTCACGTTACCGGACCTGACCCCCGACCACAGAAACAATACAGATTTCCCCTAGAAGCAGAGGGAGAAATAGAGACGGTAATAGGTAGCTTATTGGAGCAAGGGGTACTTAGAACAGTAGCCTCCACCAATAATGCTCCTATTTGGCCAGTGAGAAAGCCCGACGGATCATGGCGTCTGACCATTGATTATTGGGAGCTCAACAAAGTAACCCCAGCAGTAGCCCCCACGGTAGCAACAAGTCCCGAGACCATGCTCAAACAGGGACTCAACTCCAAATATTTCACGGTATTGGACATTAGCAACGGCTTCTGGTCAATCCCATTGGCAAAGGCGTGCCAGTACAAATTTGCCTTCACTTTCAAAGCACAACAGTATACGTGGACATGCCTTCCACAAGGATTCCACAATTCCCCCTCCATTTTCCACCGACAGCTGGCGAATGGTTTAGAAAAATTTTCCCGCCCCGAATGCCTGGTACAGTATGTAGACGACCTACTACTGCAGACAGACACAAAGGCAGAGCACATTATGTTTCTGGCCGAGCTCCTGGAACTTTTAACCGAGATTGGATGTAAAGTTAACCCCAGAAAGGCCCAGATTTTGGAAAATAAAGTGATGTATTTGGGTACAGTCATCCCACACGGCAAACGCGAGATCGAATTCAAAAGAATTGATTCGATTGTCAAATTGCCCCTTCCCCAGAATGTTTCAGCCCTCCGGTCGTTCTTAGGACTGGTTGGTTATTGTCGGAACCACATCGACGGATTCGCGACAAAGGCAGCCCCACTCTCAGACCTCCTTAAGAAAGGAGCCCCCTGGGAATGGCTTCCGCAGCATACAGAGGCTGTGGAAGAGTTAAAGAAAGCCCTTAGCGCAGCACCCACGCTGCAAGTCCCAGACCACCTTTCCCCCTATGCAATAGAGGTAGCGAGCACAGATCTGACCCTCTCGGCCGTGTTACTTCAGGAACGGCACGAGCAGCTAAGACCAGTGACTTATGCCTCCCGACTTTTAGACCCAGTAGAACAGGGATTTTCAGCCTGCGAGAGGCACCTCCTTGCAGTTTTCTGGGCAGTTCAGTACTTCTCGTACATTACCGGACTCAACCCCATCACCATTTTAACCGAGCACACCCCCACACAGTTACTCCTAGACGGTCGACTGAAGGACGGTTCAGTTAGCCAGATTAGGGCAGCTAGGTGGACACTACTTTTACAAGGACGTGACATTACGGTAAAACGGACCCGGACACACACATTTTTAGCCGACAACCTCCAATATCCAGGACAGCCCCATGAATGTGAAATTGTAGCACCCCTACACAACACAGGACCCTTCATAGCGAAGACACCCCCCAGGAAGATAGGGAACCCAAGACAAAGCCCCCAACACACAGACACGTGTGGCCCACTAAGGATATACGTGGACGGTTCGTCCACGGTTTTAGATGGTGAACGTATCATGGCATGCGGCATCTATGTCGAGGACGCGCAGGGTCGCGCACTCGAAGAAATAGCTTTAAAATTGCCAGGTCACTTAGGCGCGCAGGCAGCAGAGCTCGCGGCCATAGCTTATATAGTGGACCACCCCGATTCTTTCCCCAGCCCGGCGGACATATATTCGGACAGTCTATATGTCTGCAACAGTCTAACAGATTTTCTACCCCTGTGGAGGACACGAGGTTTTGTCTCCGCAGACGGGAAACCCCTTCCATCAGCCCCTTTACTCCGCCACATCCTAGACAAAGTGAAGGACAGAACCTTCGGCATTATAAAAGTTAGAAGCCACCATAGGTCATCCCCCCATGGAATGTAAAAGCCGACGCACTGGCTAAAGCAGGTTCCAGGCGAGGACACTTGTGGACACCCCCAGCTAGGGCACCAGCTAGCGCCCCTGTGAGCGCAGTTCAAGTCTCACAGACTGACATTAAGGATTTAGCAGAAGCACAGAAACAGGATGAGGATCTCGGAGATTTTTAAAGGCAACTTTGTGCCTCAGTTTGACAAGTTTAGACATGCACTGACCACACATGAGGGTGTGATCATCAAGGACCAGCTTTCTGTGGTCCCGCAGCAGGACAGAAATCAAATGATTGCCTTGTTCCATGACGGGCATGGACATCAAGGGATCGACACGACCACGAGGCACGTCAGGCAGCTCTGTTGGTGGCCTAACCTAAGGACCGATGTAACCCACTACATCGAGAATTGCCTTATTTGCGCCCAGAATAACCCGGAGAGGTATTCCAAAAAGGCACAGCTTCGGCATACTCGACCAGTTAATGGCCCCTGGACAAACCTCCAGATCGACTTTATAGGACCATTGCCCCCTTGTAGGAATGGCTATAAATACGTGCTGGTGGTAATTGATACCTTTACCAAATGGGTAGAGGCATTCCCCTCTAGAACAAATACAGCTAAGACAGCTGCAAAAATCCTGACCCACCACATCTTCACGAGACGGGGTTTACCCAGAAGTATTGATTCGGACCAGGGATCTCAATTCACAGGACGTGTCATGAAGAACCTCCTGACCATATTCGGCATCAAACAAAATTTTCAAATTGCGTATCACCCACAGTCCAGCAGGATTGTAGAGCGCATGAATCGGACCCTAAAATCCACACTTCGAAAAATGGTTCAAGAGAACAACTCAACATGGGATTCAGTGCTCCCATTTGCACTAATGTTTATCCGAAATACGGTTTCCACATCTACAGGTTTCACCCCACACACACTCATGACCGGACGCCCTATGAAAGGTACAGAATTCCTTTTGGGACTGGACATGACTAGCCCCGAAGTGACGGCCCTCACCCATGAGAAAGCTGTTAAAGACCTAGTTGAGACTGTGAGGTCTGCACAGATCGCAGCCGCAGTTCAGCTAGGGAAACGGCGCAGACAACGCACAGCCTGCTTTAACAAGACCGTACACCCCACAGAATTCCAGGTTGGGCAACAGGTAATGCTATCTGTATATAACTCCAGCAGTTTTTTGGCACCAAAATATTCCGGCCCGTATTCAATTTCGGACAAAATTAGCCCCTCAGTTTACAGGATAAAATACCCCAATGGAAAGACCGCGTGGTTCCATATTAACCAGCTAAAGGCATATGGAACACAGTCTAACCATGCACACCATGTCCTGCTAGACGCAGCAGAACACCTCGCCCCGCCCACTAGAGACACGTTTCCACCATCCCCCTCACAGACCAGTTCTTCATCGGACTCGCCCACGACTCCGCCCACTGACCATGACAGACCACGCCCCGAAACGCCCACAAGCTGCCGCAGCAGAGACAGCGATACAGACACTGACTCTGAGGACAGCCACAGCACACAACACTACAGCCCACACTGCAGCGACTATGACCCCGACTCCAGTGACCCCATGGAAGTCACCTATATCAAATATCCAGCCCCACCACCCGACCCCGACTACCCCGACAATGCCCATTCAAGTTTAGACCCAACACTTTGGCACAGGGACAATTCGTACAGACTTGTCCGCAACGACGAAAGTGACCCCTGGTCACACAATTACAAAATTGCATGCCTGATCCACACAAGGGTGTGGGATCCGGGAGAGCAGGATGACACGGTGTCTGAATCCCGATACGGCAACCCCTTTGTGACCCTGTTCACAGAGGCAGAGAAAAAGTGAGGTGTCCAGATTATGTAAAATAGGAACCGCTTGAGGGAAGCGATATCCTTTCTGATGGAACCTGCACGTATGTTTGTTTGTTAGTTTATGTTTGTTTGTTTTAATGTTATTGGTTCAGTTGGAGGTTGGACACCTTCTTTTCAGCTGAAAAGATTGTGACCACCTCGCACGCACTTTAGCTTGTCCGCCGATACCTTTGAGAACTTCGGTTCCCAACCCAATGGTTTGATTGGAGATCTTTTCAGCTGTAAGGCTTGTGACCGCCTTACACGCACACTATGTTTCTCTGCTGAAATCTCTGAAAACTTCAGTTCACTGTTTTCAGATGTTGGAGCATCTTGGCTCCTCCCTTGTTTTTTAGGTGCCCCTCTATTCGGTGAATAGAGGCTGCAAACCCACGGTAAACACATTCTTGCCCGTTTATTCCAGGTTACTCAGGCAGTGGACAAACGGCACTGAGGACCTGCCCTGTCTGAGAACCCACTTTGGTCAGCCAAGCTCGGGTACGGCACAGCACGCCTTACCCAGGGATCCAATTCAAATCTTACCCGTAGCGGCCCATACGCAACCCATTCGACCTTTTGTTTCAAATTTGTTTTCATTTTTCTTTAGGTAGCCCTTAGGCCGCCATCCCACATGCTATTTACATCCAGGAACATTCGGATGGTAAATTAGCAAAGCCTGCGAGACGGCTCGCAGGAGGAAAGTTGTTAGGTGTATTCTGTTCCTAAAATTCGCTTTTGAAAAAAAAAATGAGGGGAGTCACAGGGTGTGACTTGGCCAGTCATTTTAATGGGTCAATTGGAATTGGAGGACAGATACACTAACAAGTATGGATATTAAACTGTGTATTGACAGATACTGTGCTTGATTCCATAGCTTTCGAAGGACGAAAGAGGGTTCACAGCAAGGATCGGCCATACAGGAGGAAGAGAAAGAGAACGAAGAGAAGACCATGATGGAAGCCTACCTATTACTGTTAAATGTTATAGTTGTATATGTGGAAGCGAGTCACGTTTCCCCCACAACCCCCGCCGTTAATGTTTCCCTCACACCAACTCCCACGTGCTCAGCTCTGATCAGTGAAGTTCAGACCTGGTGCACAAAATTTATGACATGGTACTCCATGTCATACGTGATTGAATCACTGCTAGTGATTGCAATCCTCTGCATAATTGTACAGACCCTCAGGTTGAGGAAATGGAAAAGGAGAGCCTCCCGTTCCTGCCCCTCAACCGTTTATGGAGTTCGATCCCCTATTTTTCGGTTTCATCAATCCCCCTTGCCCCTTGATGAATAAAGCACAATGTTAATAAAGGATACCCATGTATTATATTGTCCTGGAATCGACTGCCGAGTCAGGAAGCGATATGTAATGTGGTGTGAATGGATAAGGTTTTTAGACTGTAATAAAATGTTTAAAGTAAGGATAAGGATAATAGTTGTGATGGGTAGAGGTTCCCGGTTTTGGTAATGCATGTCCCCTTTGACATAGCGCCAAGTAGAGATGTCAGATAAAAAAAATTTCTTCCCATAGTCAAGGACAGAGTAGACGCCCAGGAACTTTCTGAGGTCAGGGAACACAAAGAGGGCACCCAGAAGCACTCGAAGCAACGTGCATAGGTGATCCTTCACAATTTTATTGTGAGGATCACAAGGAGGGAATGTAGCCACCTAAGATGGACACTGGGCTACCAAAATGGAGAACTGCTAAGGCTGCAGGGAGAAAACAGTCTTAGCCAGGACAAGCAGTTTGCAGAAGGCTAATTAGCATTTTGCACGTATCGAAACCAGTTTATGGCCAGGTGCAAGATCTCAACCAAAGGTGTAAATGGCAACAACGCTTTGCATAGTAATGAGGTAATCCAGATCTGGGCCCACACAATAGAAACATTTGGGTTTGAATGGATACTTTGAGTGGACGCCCAGACGAAACGGCACCAGAAGTATCCATCACAGAAGACCCTAGAGACCGCCCCACCCATCGAGAAGAAACCCTCAGATTGGGGGATTTGTAAAATATCGATTGGGAAAAGACCCAATCGATACATGGCAGGTAAAGGCCCGCCCCGAAGAGGCACGGACTTTGGGGGACCTATAAAGGTAGACCCCGCACATGGTTCTGTCTGTTGTTGCTCTGTTTTGCTCCGGCTCCGCTTCTGACTCCGACTCCAGCCTCCAGATCCTGTCTTTCATCACCGGCCGTTGAGCACCAGCCATCGTTCAGTAAGTGCCGAAACGACGCTCGCTACGTGACCCCGGTATTGCTTATACTCCAGCCGACTATTAGAGACCAGAAGGTGCAGTCCAGAAAGGAACAAAGGCCTTGTCCCCTGACCTTGCTGGTTCCTACTTAGATAAGTATTTAGTCGTTTAATAGTAGAAATAAGTATTAGTCTTTAGCGTATGCATGCGTATTTATTATATTTGTATAATAAATATCAATCGTTTGAACTTACTAATCGGTGTATAGTTTTATTACTTTGAACCTGACCTTGATATACTTGTGAGGTGTCTAAATACGGCACCTGGCGACTCCGAGCTGAAATTACATACACAGACCTGTAGTAGTGTTAAGCACACGGCCTTTAAACGGAGGCGTGTTAATACACTCCAATAAACGCGTAATACACTCAAGTAAAACGTGCAACACAACTTAATTGTTTTCTCATTTTCTGGCCTTATGGGCCCTAACATTATATCTAGGTGGATCCCCAGACAGTACATCAGGAGTGGAGGCAGCCTACTCTGATTCCCATCATGCAACCTGAATCTCCGTTGGCAGGCATCTTCGTGGGTGGCCGGGCCTGGATGGGCCCGGCTGCTGCTCAGATATCCCAGGTACTGTGGTGCCTCCCTGTTCTACCCGCTGCCCACCAGATGAGCCAGGTACAGGGGTGGGGGGAGACCAAGGGTATTCTGGTACCTCGCCTGTGGGAGCCACTGGTATGGGCCCCATCACCTCCTCCTTCCTTAGGCTGCCCGATTGGCCCTGAGCTACTCCATGGGACCGGGGCACGAGTGTAGCTATCCCGCCACCTGCCGCTTCCACTCCTGGAGGCCCGCTACCGTCTCGGCCAGGGTCTGCATGCTCGCGGCCATGGAGAACAGTGAGTGTCCCGTCCCCATCTGGGACTGCGCACATCATCCATTGACTGTGCCAACACCTTCTGGATCTGTGGCACATCAGCCAGTGACTGTGCCAACTCCCTCTGGGACTCGACCACTTCCCTCTGCATCTGTGACATGCCAGCCAGTGCCTGGGCAATGCAGCCGATGCTCTGAGCCATGGTCCTCAGTGACTGGGCCACGCTCAGGGGCACTGCAGTAATATTCTGGTGGCTCTGGCACATGGCTGCCTGTGAGAAGGCAGACCTGTCCTGGGCCTCGGTCAGCACCTGCAACTGCATCTCCACAATCGATGAGACTGTTTGCTCACACACACAAACACTCTTCTCTCACATTCACCCCACTCGCACACACACATTCACCCCTCTCACACACACTCACCCTCTCTCACACAGCCTCGCTCCCTCACTCACAGACACTCACTCTCTCTCACACACACAAACACCCCTCTCTCACACAAAAACTCACCTATCTCACACAGTTACCACACTCACACACACTCACCCCTCATCCATACACACACAGTCACCTCTCTCTCATACACTCATTCATACTTTCTCACACATACACTCACCTCTCTCTCATACACACACCCACCCTTTCTCATACACACACTCACCCTTTCTCATACATATACTCACCCCTCTCTCATTTTCACAATCACCTCTCTCACATACATTCAGTCCCTCTCCTACAGACACCGCTTGCTCTCACACTCACAGCCCTCTCTCATGCACATATTCACCCCTCCCTCAAACACACACTCACCTCTTTCTTTCACACACATCCTCTCTCCCTCAGAGATTCACTCCCTCTCTCTCAGACACACACTCACCCCTGTCTCTCACACACACTCACCCCTCTCTCACACAGACACACATACACTCACCCTTCATTCATACACACAGTCACCTCTCTCTCATAGACAGACACTCACCCCTCTCTCATACATACATTCACCCTTTCTCACACACACACTCACCCTCTCTCTCACACAGACACACATACACTCACCCCTCTCTCATAGACAGACACTCACCTCTCTCTCTCACACACACTCACCCCTCTTTCATATATATAGTCACCTCTCTTTCAATCACACACACTCACCCCACTCTCATAGACACTCACCCCTTTCCCTCATGCACACACCCATTTACCATACACACACATTCACTGCTTTCTCATGCACACTCATCCCTCTCTCATACACGGAAACACACAGACTCCTCTCTCTCTCACACACTTGCCTCTCAAACACCAGCTCCAAGGGCTGCCCACTCCGATGCCAGCCTTCCCACTCTGATGGCCGCCCACCCGTTTCGAGGACCACCAGTTCGCTCCGAGGACTGCCTGCTTGTTCGGAGATCCCATAATGCCACCTTTCCGCACGGGCTTTGCTGTTGGCAGTGAGCTTTTCTGCCCAGTAACAGCAAGTTCAAAGTAATCAAACAGGCTGTGGTGAAAGATTCACACAGTATTATAAGTTACCAATGTCACTCGGTTCCCATTGTATATATGTACCGATATTGTAAGTGCAGTTGCACTACCTGACCACCAGGGGGAGTAGCTCTGGGAGTACTCGAGAGCTTGTACTGGGCTCCCCCCTTGGCTCTGCCCAGAACTCCTCCCCCTGGATCTGCTGTATAAAGATCCGTGCAACAGAGCCAGCCGGCCAGTTCATCGAAAGTTCAACGGCGAACAGGCTGGCTCTGTTGTAAGTATATTAAAACTGCTATTCTAATCCTACAAGCACGTGTGCGTAGAATTGATGGTTCCATCACAGGCCAATCCCAGCAATGCCTCTTGCAGACTCCAGGGCTCCAAGAGGCCTTGCTCTGATTGGCCTATTTGTTTTCTCTAATTAGTTTTAAACTAAACACATTTGGACCATCGTTTGCCAGTCATGTGGCAGCCACCAGTTTGACGGATCCCCTGGAGAACCTTTGCGGACCCGCAGGGTTCACCGGACCCAAGTTTGGGAACCCAGGATATAAACACTCAGCCTGATGAATGTTGGAGCTGAATTTAAATACTGAGGGTTGTGCCCAACACTGCCCACCTCCCCACAACATACAAAGTATTACGATTGGAGCTTAAATCACAAAGATTATTAGCACAGGGAGAAATTCAGCCTCCACTGAAAGATGAACGATTGCAGCACTCACCAAGCAACCCTTGGGCTCAGTGGACACCTTACTGAGTCTGTCACAAAGGATTGAGCAATTCGAATTTCCAAATTGAAGCAAGATGAACCCCCAAAACAACCCCTTAATTACATTTCCTTCCAACCTCACGAGTCATCGGCTGATAATCCATTTTATTTTTCTTAAGCTAGCAACAAAAGATTGATGTATGAAAACTCTGTGTTGTGTTTTCCAGTATTCCATTTCTTTGTCGCATGCGGAGGACGAATACTTGCCCGACCTGATACCATCACAAACGCCCCTGCAGGAGAACAGGTCCTCTTCCCCATCCAGCACAATGGCACTGACCAGTATGACGTAACATTTAGATTGAAGTTTCCAGTGTCCTTTAAGATTTTTACATGGAAATCTAAGAATCCGGAGAAGCTGTACATTGTCCACCCACTGTATAAACACAGAGTTGGAATCCACAGAGGTTTTGTGATGCTGAATGATGTACAGGTTGATGACACTGGAGAATATGAAATACACATTGACTACTATGGGACAGAACTGAAAAACCGTGATGAAAGTACTTTCAGGGTGCAGGTGTTTGGTAAGTGTTTACACTGGAACTTCTGTTAACTTTGAGAATTGCAGTAGCATTTTAACATCAGGGGTGGGATTCTCCAATCCCGCACTGGGCCGGAGAATCGCTGGGGGGGGGGGGGGGGGGGGGGGAGGCGTGAATCCCGCCCCGCCACCCCGACGCCGGCTGCCAGATTCTTCAGCGGCAGTATTTCGGCAGGGGTGAGAATTGTGTCACGCCAGTCGGGGGCCTTTAGCAGTGGACCCCCCCCAGCGATCCTCTGCTCACTGATGGGCCGAGTGGCCGCTCGTTTTCGGCCAGTCCCGCCGGCATCAATCAAACAAGGTTCCTACCGGTGGGACCTGGCTCTGGGGCAGCCTGTGGAGTCCTCGGGGGGACATGGGGGGATCTGGCCCCGGTGGGGGGGAGGCCCCCACGATGGCCTGGCCCGCGATCGGGGCCCATCGATCAGCGGGTGGGCCTGTGCCATGGGGGCACTCTTTCCCTCCGCGCCGGTCGCTGTAACGGTCTGCCATTGCTGGTGCGGAGAAGAAACCCCCTGTGCATGCGCTGAGATCATGCCAGAACACGCTGGCGTTCCCGCGAATGCGCCAATTCGCACCGAGGATTCCGCACCTTCCGGGCGCACCAACTCCGGAGTTGTTCACGCGCTCCTTAGCACCGGTACGGCCTGCCCCGCTAGTTAGGGGAGAATCCCGGCCCAGGTTTTTCATTGAAGCCTGAATGAGTCGAAATAGAAATGTTTTCGCAGCAGTTTCTGTGTTAAGTAACCTGAAGATTCACCTGAAGAAGGAGCCGTGCTCCGAAAGCTCGTGTTTGAAACAAACCTGTTGGACTTTAACCTGGTGTTGTAAGACTTCTTACTGTGCTCACCCCAGTCCAACGCCGGCATCTCCACATCATGTGTTAAGTAAAGACTGGGTCAGAACCTAGGCTCACTATCAGTAATGCAGGATATACGTTTGCTTCAACTTATCATTTGCAAGGTACTTATAAAGCTCCAGTTTCACAATTATTTGCTTCTCTGTGTAATGACATGTATATATGTAGATAAGTAAAGGGTTAATTATTACTTCTCTGGGGATCTTGGGAGATTCTAGCCAGTAGAGTGTAAGAGAGAGAGATAGATCACAGCAGAGTTAAGATTAGATAGAATCAGCATGAACAGACCAGTTATGTAAGTTTTTAGTTGACACAATGAAAGATAAAGGCCTCCACTAAATAATAATAAATATAGTTTCACCACCAGCTTTCTCACAGCTTCATTTAAATAACCATTGACACCCAGTTACTGTTATAACCATTGACACCCAGTTACTGTTGTGCCATTTAGATAAGAATGATCAACCCATACAACCGTCAGTCACATAGCTATTGGTTTTACAATGTGTTCGTGCTGGAAGAATGAGCGAACGTTTCACCTAAATATGGGTGCGGGCAAGCAGGCAAGTAAGTTCACACCAATTGTTGTCAGTTGAGGAGGAATAAGAGGCAGGAAGAGTCAGACCCTCAAGAAGAAGATACCTGGACATTTCAAGAAATCAGCATCACAGGAGACTGAGCCGATCCTGGCAGACAGTTGGTGACTCCTGAGATTTCTGCCCTTGCTGCAGTGAGCTACATTATAACTGACCATTCCCACTCAGGAGCCATCAATGTCACCTTACCGAGACTCCTTCCATAGCACCTTCAAAACCTGCCTCCTCTACCACCTTGAAGAGCAAGGGCAACAGATACATGGGAACACCAACTCTTGGAGGTTCCCCGCATGATCCGCCGTTTCTTCACTGTCACTGGCTCAAAACCCTCAAACGTCCCAACAGTCTCAGAGTATATCTACAGTGGTTCAAGAAGACAGTTCAGCACCATCTTCCCGAGGCTAATTAGGGATGGGCGACAAACGCTGGTCTTGCCAGCCATGTTCACATCCTGGGCATGTTCACATGCCCAGGATGAGGCAACCAGGCTGGTTCAGGGTACAAACCTCTCAACAGAATGGCATGAACATGAGATCATATCTGATACAGGCATGGTTCACCCGAGTGCTACTCAGCCAGCAAGAACACATGTTCTGGTACTCACTTTACTCTGCTTACTACCAATGAAAACATCCTTTCAACACACAATTTTCAATTGTCCCATTCTTACTGACACATCTCTCCATCAATCTCTCTGTCCGTTTCACCACCTCTTCCCACCTCCTTTTTAAAAAAAAATTTAGATTACCCAATTATTTTTTCCAATTAAGGGGCAATTTAGCGTGGCCAATCCACCTACTCTGCACATTTTTGGGTTGTGAGGGCGAAACCCACACAGACACGGGGAGAATGTGCAAACTCCACACAGACAGTGACCCAGAGCCGGGATCGAACCTGGGACCTCAGCGCCGTGAGGCGGTTGTGCTAACCACTAGGCCACCGTGCTGCCCTTCTTCCCTCCTCTCCTGTCATTAAAGAATAAAAGCTGACAGGTCTGGAATTATGGGCTGGATTCTCCGATTTAGAGACTATGGGCGAGATCCTCTCAGCCCGAGGCTGGGCCGGAGAATCTCGGTGACCGGCGCGAATCGCACCACGCCGCCCTGATACCGGCACATGGTGCAGTGGCACTGGCATGGTTGGCACGGCGGCGGTCGCGTGCTGCTCTACACGGCCAGCCCTCCGATTCGCGGGCTGGGATGGGTGGAGCGGCCGTTATGGAAACGCTGAGTCCCCCCAGCGCCGTTCTAACCTGTTCTCAGCCGGCGGGAACTCAGTGTTGAAGGGTTTGGTGGCGGCCTGTGTGGGGGAGCGGGGGTCCTACCCCAGGGGGGATTGTTGCTCGATTTACTGGAGTGTGATTAACATGCCTCCGTTTAAAGGCCGTGTGCTTAACACTGCTATGGCTCTGTATGTGTAATTATGCTCGGAGTCGCCAGGTGCCGTATTGAGACACCGTCACAAGTATATCAAGGTCAGGTTCAAAGTAATAAATCCGTACACCGATTAGTAAGTCCAAACGATTGGTGTTTATTGTAACAAATATAATAAATACACATGCATACGCTAAAGAGACTAACTTACTTCTAATACTAAACAACTAAATACTTATCTAGACAGGAACAGGCAAGGTCAGGGAGCAAGGCCTTCGTCCCGTTCTTGGCCTGTAACTTTCTGATTGGCAAAGTTGTCAAGATCTAGCAAGGTCTGGATCACGTAGCCATCATTGTGTTGGCACTTACAGTTCGATGGCTGATGCTCAACGGCCGGTGATGAGACTGGAGTCAGGATGCGATGTAACAGGTCTGGGCCGGAGTCAGGAAGCAACAGTTGGAGCAAACAGATCTGGGCCGGAGCAAAACAGACCGAACCATGTGCGGGACCTACTCTTATAGGTCCTAGAAGTCCGTGCCCCTTGGGGCGGGTTCTTTCACCTGCCAGGTATCGATTGGGTCTTTCCCAATCGATATCTTTCAAACTTCCCAATCTGAGGGTCGTTCCTCGATGGGTGGGGCAGTCCTTTCGGCTCTTTGTGTTGGTTGCTTTGGCGCCATTCTGTCTGGGCGTCTATGGAAAAGTATCCATTGATACTTAAATGTTTCTATTGTCCGGGGTCTGGATCTGGATCACCTCATTACTATGCAGATCTGTTTCCCATTTGCACCTTTGGCTGAAACTCTGCACCTGGCCAGAAACTGGTTTCTGTACGTGCAGAATGCAAAACAGTCTTCTGCAAGCTGCTTGTTCTCACTATGACTGTTTTTCCCTGCAGTCTTAGCAGTTCTCCATTTTGTAGCCCAGTGTCCATCTTAGATGGCTACAGGATGTTGCCAATCGGCACCGGAGTCACCAATAATGTTGCTCTTTTTAATGAGTGGAATACTCTCCCACCAATCGGCACCAATAATGTTGCCAAATAAACTAGATATGGCAGTTATTAATGACAATATTGCTTTTCAGAGTCGCCAGGTATCAAATGATACCACCACAAGGCTTCAGCGGATATCGATCAAAGGACCACACAACCAGTTAGTCAGTTCAAGTTCAAAGATGGTTTATTTACACACAAGGATTACTTTGACATGCAACACAAAACACTGCAAGTTAAACTACATCTAACAACTAAATAACCTAGACTTAACTTCAGGGCAACCGCCTCTATACAGATGGACATGGCCTTTGTTCAGATCTTGCATGGCTGGGTGGAATAAGTGGCTCTGTCTCTGCTGGGCTCATCCATCTGGTAGTAATCGTTGGTCTTGAACTTGTCTTCTGGTCGTAATGCTACACTTGGTTTCAGGCGTAGGCCGGGTCCAAGAGAGACCGAACACATGGCTGTGCCTCTTCTTATCCCTCTGGGATTTCGTGCTATTTGGGGCGGTCCTTAGTTGAATTATTGGGTCTAAAGCTAAGGACCGCCCCAAATAGCATAAAATCCCAGAGGGATAAGAAAAGGCACAGCCATGTGTTCGGTCTCTCTTGAACGTTATTGTAGTTGTTAGATGTAGTTTAACTTGCAGTGTTTTGTGTTGCATGTCGAAGTAATCCTTGTGTGTAAAACTACTTTTGAACTTGAACTGACTAACTGGTTGTTTGGTCTTTGATCGATATCCGCTGAAGCCTTGTGATGGCTGGGTATGTCCTGAGCGGTCATTGACCTTGGCTGTTTGGGCTTTCTTAGCAAAGGGAGTGGCGCCGGTTAGTCTGTATCTGTACCTGTTACCTGAGTACAGCCCTTTCGTTCTGGGGAAATAGGCCATTAGAATGCAAAAGAGCGGGGTTTTTATTCGGGGCTCGCTATCTGTGTTGGAAATACACACACAAGCTCTGAGTGTGTCTGTGTCCTGGGTTGGCTATAATTCCCATGGTCCTTTGCAGGTGGCCATCTGAGATGGCTACAGGGGCATCCGATGTGGCCTGGCCCGCGATTGGGACCCACTGGCCTCTCTGTCTCCCGGCCTCCTTTCTTGCACGCCGGCACCTGTACTCCTGCGCTATGTTGGGTCGGGGCCGGCGCGGACAAGGGAGACAGCACATGTGCAGAAATCACGCCGGTGGGACTGCGCATGCTGCGTGAACCGCTCCAGTGCCCTGTTGGCCCTCTGGAGGGGCCAGAATTGCTGAAACTCGGGCCGTGTTGACGCCGTCAAGAAACACAACGGCATTTCTGACAGCGTCAACACTTAGCCTCAGGATGAGAGAATCCTGCCCTATATCCCCATGCCAGCGTGGGAATGGTGGCGTTTTACGGCAGGAAAACTGGTGCAAAATGGCCACCGATTCCCCGTTTTGCTGGGGGCTAGCAGGAAGGCAGCGTCAAGCACCCGGTTCTAGCTGCCATTACGGCCTGGAGAATTGCCAGCAGCCGCGCCGTGTTACATGGCGGATGCCGTTCGCTGACGCAGCCTGCGAAATAGTGCTCACCTTCGGCTGGCTTGCACGACCCGGACTACTGCACCACAGTGCCCTCAGTCCCAAATAATGTTCCCCCTACCCACGGATCAATCCTCCCACTCACTCATGATGTGCTCCTCACTCTGTGTCACCCTATCTAAACATGTAACTGTGTCTGTGCTGGGCTTGAATGATGTGACGAATGAACATAGAACATACAGTGCAGAAGGAGGCCATTCGGCCCATCAAGTCTGCACCGACCCACAAGCCCTCACTTCCCCCTATTCCCGGATCCCAATAACCCCACCTAACCTTTTTGGGCACTAAGGGCAATTTATCATGGCCACGCCACCTAACCTGCATGTCTTTGGATTGTGGGAGGAAACCGGAGCACCCTGAGGAAACCCAAGCACACACGGGGAATGTGCAGACTCCGTACAGACAGTGACCCAGTGGGGAATTGAACCTGGGACCCTAGCGCTGTGAAGGCACAGTGCTAGCCACTTGTGTTACTGTGTTGCCCACAATGGGGAATGGTGCTAGCTCAGTTGTTTTATGTTTACTGGAAGCTAACAGTGATGCTGCTAGAGCATCGGCATGTTCCCCTCCACAACTGACAATCATGAGAACACAGTGACAATATATATCTTTGCAGAACTATGGCTCCCAAAGTAGCTGAGGCTTTGACTAGGCAAGTTGTCAGATTGGGAGGATTGCACGGCACAAGATCTTTCCACCCTCTTTTCCCATCTCCCTATTACCCACGTCTTCATGTGACGATGTCCAGTGCCACCTCCTCCATAACAGTCAGAATAGTGAGCTGGGGCACTCCTTCTCCAATGTATGCCCCCGACCTGGCATTGTGCACCGTTTTCTCTTGCAAGGTGAAAAGAGACATCGAGAGCAAGAGAAAAAGCAATGCTGGCCTCTCTCACCAACACCAGTGGCTCATTTACAGAGGAGGCTTCATACACAACTCCTTTAACAATTCTGGTGCTCTGAATCTTGCTGACAGGCACACATTTCTCCCACATTCGAGAACAGCATACATCCTCAAGCTGTTCAACTGCTGCTTCTGTTCCTGGCTGCAGGCCTGTTATACAGATGTTGTGTTGTATTCACCTCGCCAGAACTAAGAAGGTCACTAAACCTCTCCGGCACTGACCCAAGTCCTCTGGCCGTCACTACCGCTTCTCTCATGTTCTTTCACCTCCAACAGGCCTGCTGAGTTCAGCTGGGCGACCTTCTCCTGTTAGCGTCCAGGGATAACCGGGGAGAATATCCACCCCTTTTTTCATTGCCGCCAGCATCAGTAAACTGCAAACCAGCCCAGCTGTGGATACTTGGCTTCTGCCATCTCTGCTGACTGCTGCCTTTTACTGTTTTGCAAAGCAGCAATCAAGCACATTAACATTGAGTGTCACATGGTAATGTATCAACCTCCCTACAAACTAACTTCAGAGATATTTCAGGGAGAATTCTCCAGCCATTCGCTGGTGGCGGGATTCTCTGGTCCCGCCGACAGCTCACCTCCGCCCGTGGGTTTCCCGGAGCATGGGGTGACTTCAATGGGAAATCCCTTCCACAAACGGCAGGAGTGGAGAATATCGCCGCCAGCGAATGGTGCACCAAATTCTCCATCCTCGCCAGCAGCGGTAGCGGAACAGACTCGCAACGGGGAGACTGGGCCTTCATGTCTTGTTTGGAAATAATCACCTCAAGGCTTATTGTATCTATGGTGTATTTATTTCTGCATCATTTTGTAAGGGCTGGATTCTCCACACCCCAACACCAAAATCGTGTTCAGCGAAGGGGCGGAGAATCAAGTTTTCCGCACAAAATCAGGCCCGGCGCTGGTTCCGCGATTCTCTGGCCCCCGAAAGGCGGCGTACTCCCGTGCCGATTATCCACCAGCTGAGGCCATTGCCTGAGGCCCGCCCCGCTATTCCCCATCCCCGACCGGCCGAATTCCCGACGGCATGGACCACTCATGGTCCCACCATATGTGATACCCGCATGGCGGCTGCGGACTCAGTCCGGGTCCGCCACAGTCAGGGGAGGGCAGATTGGAGGGCAGGGGGGGGGCCTCATTCGGGACTGGGGTTTTTTTGTGCGGGTGTCCGGGTAGGGCACGCGGCCAATCGGGGGCACTATTTCCACAGTACAGGACATGCAGCACGACAAGGCCACTGAAGACCGCTGTCGTGCGCGTGCGCGGCCTCTGACCCGGAAGTGCGGGCGGCCGTGTCAGCAGCTGGGGCTGCGATCTCCATGACAGCCCTCTGCTAGCCCCCTGCAAGGCTGTGAATCTGTGGCCTTTTGACACCAGTTTTTCTGGCATAAAAGACCACAGAGTTTTCACAACGGCGTGAGGACATAGTCCCAAAAACGGAGAATCCAGCTCTTGGTTTCTGAGACAGAATAAATACAAGAATGCTGAACGAGGGCTGAACAAAGCTAGGAATTATGCAGTCTTTGATACTTTTATATCTTTACTTGATGGCAGTGTGCACAGAAAGGAATCTTAGAAATATATCGTTCGGGACGTTGCCAGCTGGGGAAATATGTTCTTGAGAGCATTCAAATGAGCGTTTGAAACACAATACACTCACCAGTGAACACCTGTTAACAACATTAACTGTGTATAAAGATAACAAACAAACAGACGGTTTACTATGTACATAATAAAGGGTAGTGAGTCAAAGCACGTGGCTTTTTCCACTGACTACGTTTCTGAAAGCGCTCAGAAAAAATACTTTTTTTATAATCACAGAATCATAGAATTTACAGTGCAGAAGAAGGCCATTTGGCCCATCTAGTCTGCACCGGCCCTTGGAAAGAGCACTCGACCCAAGCCCACACCCTATCCCTGTAACCCAGTAACCCCACCCAAACTTCTTGGAGACTATTGGCATGGCCAGTCCACCTAATCCGCAAATCTTTGGACTGTGGGAGGAAACCAGAGCACCTGGAGGAAACCCATGCAGACTCAGGGAGAACGTGCGGACTTCGTACAGATAGTGACCCAAGTCGGAATCGAACCTGGGACCCTGGAGCTGTGAAGCAACTGTGCTAATCACTATACTATATGTTCCAGTGATGTTTCATTACGTAGAAATGTGGAAAATATGAGCAGGAGGAGGCCATTTGGCCATTCAAGCCTGCTCTGCCATTCATTATGGCCATGGCTGATTATTCAACTCAATAGCCTCATCCTGCTTTCCCACCATCTCCTTACCCCAAGTGCTATATCTAACAGCTTCTTGAAAACATACATGTTTTGGCCTCAACTACTTCCTGTGGTAACAAATTCCACAGGCTCACCACTCTCTGGGTGAAGAAATTTCTCCTCATCTCTGTCCTAGTTCTGGACATCCCCACCATTGGAACATCCTTCTTGCATCTACCCTGTCTAGTCCTGTTGGATTTTTATAGGTTTCTATGAGATCCCCCCTCAATCTTCTGAACTCCAGCGAAAACAATCCTAACCGACTCAATCTCTCCTCATACGTCAGCCCTGCCATCCCAGGAATCACCTTGGTAAACCTTTGCTGCACTCCCTCCATAGCAAAAATATCCTTACGCAGACAAGGAGACCAAAATGGCACACAATATTCCAGATGTGGCCTCACCAAGGCTCTGTATAATTGGAGCAGGACATCCCTGCTCCTGTACTCACACACTCTCGCAATAAAGATTCAGCATTTGCCTTCTTTACTGCCTGCTGCATCTGCATGCTTTCCTTCAGTGACTGGTGTACGAGGATACCCAGGTCGCATTGCACATTCCCCTCTCCTAATTTATTCAGATAATAGTCTGCCTTCTTGCTTTTGCCACCAAAGTGGCATTTATCTAAATTATACTGCATCTGTAATTTATTGGCCCACTCATTCAACTTGTCAAAATCACGCTGAAGGATCTCTGCATCCTCGCACTCAATGGTGACATCTGAAAATTTGGTGATATTGGCCGGGATTCTCCCTTCTGGGGACTAAGTCAGGGGCGCGGCGTGGAAGAAAGAAGTCCCCCCATGGAACAAGCCCGCCGGCAGATCGGTAGGCTCCGATCACGAGCCAGGCCACTGTGGCCACCCCCCCCCCCCCCCCGGGATTTCCCCGCGCCCCCCAGAGGACCGCCCCCGCATACTCACCTGCCAAGTCCCGAGATGGGTGAGGTGAGTAATTCACCGCTGGGACTGGCCAAAAATGGACGGCTGCTCGGCCTATCGGGGCTGGGAAAATCGACGGGGGAGCCGATGTCAACGGCCCCTGACCAGCGTGGTTGGAATCCCTGTCTCACCCGGAAAATTGCGGCGGAGCATCGGGCATCCGGAGTCGGGGGGGTGGGGGGGGGGGGGGGGGGGGGGGAGATTCGCACCTCCCCCCGTGGATTCTCCAACCCGGCACAGGGTCGGCGAATCCCGGCCATTACATTTTTGTTCTATCGTCTAAATTATTAATATATATTGTGAATAGCTGGGGTCCTAGCACCAATCCCTGCAGTACCCCACTAGTCATTGCCTGCCAATTTTAATTCCTACACATTGTTTCCTGTCTGCCAACCAGATTTCTACCTATCTTAATACACTACCCTAATCCCATGCGCTTTAATATTACACGCTAATCTCTTATGTGAGACTTTGCCAAAAACCTTCTGAAAGTCCAAATAAACCACATCCCCTGTCTCCCCCTCACCAACTCTACTAGTTACATCCTCAAAGAAATCCAGAATATGTGTCAAGCATAATTTCCTCTTCATAAATCCATGCTGACTCTGTCCAATCCTGCCACTATTTTCTAAATGCTCTGCTATTAAATGGATTTGATAATGGATTCTAGAATTTTCCCAACTACCGACATCAGGCTGACTGGTCCATAATTCCCTGTTTCCTCTCTATCTCCCTTTTTAAATAGTGGTGTTACATTAGCTACCTTTCAATCTGCAGGAACTGTCCCAGAGTCTATAGAATCCAGGAAGATGCCCACCAATGCATCCACTATTTCTAGAGCTATTTCCTTTAAGGACTCTGGGATGTAGATTATCAGGCCCTATGAATTTATCAGCCTTCAATCCCATCAATTTCCCCAACACCATTTCTCTACTAATATTGATGTCCTTCAGTTCCTCTCTCTCACTAAACCCTACGTTCCCCAACATTTCTGCTATCTTATTTGGGTCCTCATTTGTGAAGAACCCTATTATACATTCCCCTGTTTCTATCTTCTGTAATTGTTTTCTCTTTACTTACATATAGAAACTTTTACAGTCTGTTTATATATGTTTCCTGCAAGTTTACCCCCGTACTCTATTTTCACCCTCTTAATCAAACCCTTGCTCCTTCTTTGTTGAATTCCAAGCTGCTTCCTATCCTCAGACCTGTTATTTTTCTTCCACAATTTGTATGCTGCTTCTTTGAATCGAATACTTGAATACTGTCTCCAATTTCCCTTGTAAGCCATGGATTGGGCCACCTTTCCCATTTTATTTTTGAATCAGACAGGAATAAACAATTGTTGCAGTTCCCACATGCGCTCTTTGAATGTTTGCCAATGCCGATCCACTGTCGTTCCTTTAAGAAGCATTCCCCAATCGATCATAGCCAACTCACGCCTCATATCATCGTAGATTATTTTATTAAAATTCCGCAAATCCTCCATGCAAAACCTCTTTCTTCGTCCTATCCATGTCATTGGTACCTACCTGGACCCAACAACGGGATCCTCCCCCTTCCACCATAACTTCCTCTCCAGCCTGGAGCAAATGTCCCAAACCCTTGCACTGGACAGGCAAAACAGCTTTCATGATTCTCGATCCTGGCTACAGAGAACTACTGTCTCCAAGTATGACTACATTTCCCTTCTCTCACTCCACTCGAATGTCTCCCTGTACCATGGTGCTATTGTCAATTTGCTCATCCTCCCCACAGTCCCCACTCTCATCCACGCAGGGAAGAAGAATCTTTAACCTGTTGGACAAGGGCAAAGGCTGAGGGTCCTGAAGTGCTTCCTTTTGGATCCCTCTACGTGCCTCACTTTTAGTCATATCCTGGTATCCCTGACCACTGGCCAAATTCAAGATAATTAATCTAAGGGGTGTAACTGCCTCCTGAAATACAGCATCCAGGTCTGAATGTCTGAAGCTTATTAACTACGAGTCGAAGTTCCTCAAGCAATTACCACAATTACTACATTTGTGGTCACTATGAACCACAATGGGGTCCACCAGCTCCCAAATGCTGCAGCTACAACACATTGCCTGGACCTGCATCCCTATTTTATTTCATTAGGTTTTCAATTTGTTTTTAATTTGACTACTAGGGGCAGCACTGTAGCATTGTGGATTGCACAATTGCTTCACAGCTCCAGGGTCCCAGGTTCGATTCCGGCTTGGGTCACTGTCTGTGTGGAGTCTGCACATCCTCCCCGTGTGTGCGTGGGTTCCCTCCGGGTGCTCCGGTTTCCTCCCACAGTCCAAAGATGTGCAGGTTAGGTGGATTGGCCATGATAAATTGCCCTTAGTGTCCAAAATTGCCCTTAGTGTTGGGTGGGATTACTGGGTTATGGGGATAGGGTGTTGGTGTTAACCTTGGGTAGGGTGCTCTTTCCAGGAGCCAGTGCAGACTCGATGGGCCGAATGGCCTCCTTCTGTTCTGTAAATTCTATGAAAGCTACTGCTCTTTAATTTTCGCACTATTTTTTTCGACCTAGCTCTCAATATCAAAGCAAGTCCAAAAAGGTAGAAGAGAGAAATATTCACCGACCAAACTTACCTATGATATTGCACAGTGTTCACTCGATGTTGTAGGACGACTGCAACTTATATCCCAGTTCTCTGGATTGGTCTGCTCCTGCCCCCACTGATTCTATTCTGCTTGCTCTGACTTTTACTTATCCCTGGTTCTCCTCAGTTGATATATTTCAACAAGAATTGACTGCAGAACACTGTTCCCAGACTGTTCACTCTAGTGCCGACTGTGGCAGGATAAAGAAAATGCTTCAGAGACACTCTGCAGCTCCCCTTCAAGTGCAGAAACACTGACATTAATGACCTGGAGGAGCCTGCTACCAACTGTTCATAGAGGCAACATCTTGTCCATCAACCTGTAACACACTTTGAGACAAAAGTCTTAATGATGAAGCAGAGTTGCGACAAAGAGGAAAGGAAAATAATTCTACTCTGATCCCACTTGCTCATCATCCTACCCCATGCGCCCAAAAATCTGTTGGTCACAAATCGGCCTGTTCAGTCACATGAAGAACCTTATGGCAGACACTTGTGACCCTGAATAGATATCATCCTCAATCAGGGGACAACCAATGAGAATGCATAATGCACAAACTGGATGCATCTGTGAAGTATATGAACAATGCTTAAGTTTATATCAGGACCTCCATTATATTGGAAGTTTAAGTTATGATATGTGAAACGTAGAACAAAGGGGTAACTTCATGTGATAATGCGCGTGTACAGCTATCAATGTAGTTAAGTATCTTATAGTGTATTAGTCCTTCTTGTCATGTGGCAAATGGAGTTTAATGTGGAGAAGTGTGAGGTGATTCACTTTGGAAAGAATAACAGGAATGCGGAATATTTGGCTAATGGTAAAATTCTTGGTAGTGTGGATGAGCAGAGGGATCTCGGTGTCCATGTACATAGATCCCTGAAAGTTGCCACCCAGGTTGATAGGGTTGTGAAGAAGGCCTATGGTGTGTTGGCCTTTATTGGTAGAGGGATTGAGTTCCGGAGCCATGAGGTCATGTTGCAGTTGTACAAAACTCTAGTACGGCCGCATTTGGAGTACTGCGTACAGTTCTGGTCGCCTCATTATAGGAAGGACGTGGAAGCTTTGGAACGGGTGCAGAGGAGATTTACCAGGATGTTGCCTGGTATGGAGGGAAAAACTTATGAGGAAAAGCTGATGGACTTGAGGTTGTTTTCGTTAGAGAGAAGAAGGTTAAGAGGTGACTTAATAGAGGCATACAAAATGATCAAAGGGTTAGATAGGGTGGACAGTGAGAGCCTTCTCCCACGGATGGAGGTGGCTAGCACGAGGGGACATAGCCTTAAATTGAGGGGTAATAGATATAGGACAGAGGTCAGAGGTGGGTTTTTTACGCAAAGAGTGGTGAGGCCGTGGAATGCCCTACCTGCAACAGTAGTGAACTCGCCAACATTGTGGGCATTTAAAAGTTTATTGGATAAGCATATGGATGATAATGGCATAGTGTAGGTTAGATGGCCTTTAGTTTTTGGACTTCCCATGTCGGTGCAACATCGAGGGCCGAAGGGCCTGTACTGCGCTGTATCGTTCTATGTTCTATGTTCTATATTAATCATTTAAAACACAGAACTGAAAAGAAAGACGTCAGTTGTGTTGTGATTTATCATGTTAATCAGAAGTGTCTCACACGCATAAGATATAAAGTGAATTATTCTAAAGTGCTGTGTTAAGAATTGAGGAAAATTAAAATTAAAAAATGGATTGGGATAAAATAAAAAGGGAAATATATGAGAGGAGCTGTCTTAACGGGATATGATATGTTAATTAGCATGTGGGAAAAGCAAATGTTTACCTATGTGACTGGGAGAAGACAATGGCTTATGTAAGAGTTAACTTCAAAGTCAATTGGCACTTAAATGCTAAAAAGCCATGTCCACAGGGCAGGTGACATCACAGAAAAATAATGATACATCCATCGCACAGTAACTGAGAAAAAGGGCCACAGGACATAGAGGCAGCTGCCATCACAGCCACACCAGCTGCAGAAAACAGTCTCTCCAGAAAACAAGTTATGGCTCAAAGGGCAGCCATTCAAATGAAAAAATTTGAATCGAGAATATTACGTCTTCGCTGAAGGCAGTTTTCCCAAATGTGGACAAATAACCTTTGTGTGATAATTATCTACTGGATTCAGCTCATGGAGTTACGTAATATTGGATGTTGTTTGGGAACAAGGGTGTCTCAGAGTTCAGGAAACGTAGAACAAAGGGGTAACTTCATGTGATAATGCGTGTGTACAGCTATCAATGTAGTTAAGTATCTTATTATAGTGTATTAGTCCTTCTTGTCATGTGTCCTTCTTTTAAGTTAACAAATAATTGATCACAAAATGACCGGACTATTCATTCATCCCTTGTCTGCATATCTTTTCTCACATTATACCAAATTGAAAATATACATCACTAAGAACCAGTGTTCCAAGTTACAAGGGTTTTGGGATGCCCTCGCATTTAACATCAGCAGGGTTCTTAACAGTTTTGTTGGTTAATTAGTATCTGTTTATTTCAGAACCAGTTTCCCAGCCTGTGACAGTGATTCATGGTAACTGCGTCAGTTCACCAAACATAAGTTTGAACTGTTCTGTCTCCAACGGAACAAATGTTATAATTCACTGGGAAAAGGTGTCCAGTTCTGGAGATCACCATGAAATATATGATGGGTCAGTGCTTGTGATAGACTGTGTTACTGAAGAGGAGCAATATGTATACAAATGCATAGCAGAAAACCCAGTCAGTAACGCAACCAGCAATCCAGTGAATATCGACCTATGCAACAGGACCAATCACACTGGTAAGAAATTTGGAAAAGTGATCTATATTATGACAGCAACTCTTTATTGTAGTTTTTTTCTCGCAGGTATTCGCCTGAAATTATTCTGTCATGCTGTTATATAGAGAAATACAGCACAGAACAGGCCCTTCGGCCCACGATGTTGCGCCGAACTTTTGTCCTAGGTTAATCATAGAATTTTGGACAATTTTTCATGGCCAATCCACCCAACCTGCACATCTTTGGACTGTGGGAGGAAACCGGAGTACCCGGAGGAAACCCACGCAGTCACGGGGAGGATGTGCAGACTCCACACAGACAGTGACCCAAGTCGAAATCGAACTTGGGACCCTGGAGCTGTGAAGCAATTGTGCTATCCACAATGCTACCGTGCTGCCCTTAAGAAGTTAACCTACACTCCCTTATTCTACCCTAATCCAAGTACCTATCCAATAGCCGCTTGAAGGTCCATAAATTTTCCGACTCAACTACTACCACAGACAGTGCATTCCATGCCCCCACTACTCTCTGGGTAAAGAACCTACCTCTGACATCTCCTCTATATCTTCCACCATTTATCTTAAATTTATGTCCCCTTGTAATGGTGTGTTCCACCCGGGGAAAAAGTCTCTGACTGTCTACTCTATCTATTCCCCTGATCATCTTATAAACCTCTATCAAGTCGCCCCTCATCCTTCTCCGTTCTAATGAGAAAAGGCCTAGCACCCTCAACCTTTCCTCGTATGACCTACACTCCATTCCAGGCAACATCCTGGTAAATCTCCTTTGCACCTTGTCCAAAGCTTCCACATCCTTCCTAAAATGAGGTGACCAGAACTGCACATGTGGCCTGACCAAGGTTTTGTACAGCTGCATCATCACCTCACGGCTCTTAAATTCAATCCCTCTGCTAATGAACGCTAGCACACCATAGGCCTTCTTCACAGCTCTATCCACTTGAGTGGCAACTTTCAAAGAACTATGAACATAGACCCCAAGATCTCTCTGCTCCTCCACATTGCCAAGAACCCTACCATTAACCCTGTATTCCGCATTCAGATTTGTCCTTCCAAAATGGACAACCTCACACTTGTCAGGGTTAAACTCCATCTGCCACTTCTCAGCCCAGCTCTGCATTCTATCTATGTCTCTTTGAAGCCGACAACAGCCCTCCTCACTATCCACAACTCCACCAATCTTTGTATCATCTGCAAATTTACTGACCCACCCTTCAACTCCCTCATCCAAGTCGTTAATGAAAATCACAAACAGCAGAGGACCCAGAACTGATCCCTGCGGTACGCCACTGATAACTGGGCTCCAGGCTGAATATTTGCCATCCACCACAACTCTCTGTCTTCTATCGGTTAGCCAGTTTGTTATCCAACTGGCCAAATTTCCCACTATCCCATGCCTCCTTACTTTCTGCATAAGCCTACCATGGGGAACCTTATCAAATGCCTTACTAAAATCCATGTACACTACATTCACTGCTTTACCTTCATCCACATGCTTGGTCACCTCCTCAAAGAATTCAATAAGACTTGTAAGGCAAGACCTACCCCTCACAAATCCGTGCTGACTATCCCTAATCAAGCAATGCCTTTCCAGATGCTCAGAAATCCTATCCCTCAGTACCCTTTCCATTACTTTGCCTACCACCGAAGTAAGACTAACTGGCCTGTAATTTCCAGGGTTATCCCTATTCCCTTTTTTGAACAGGGGCACGACATTCGCCACTCTCCAATCCTCTGGTACCACCCCTGTTGACAGCGAGGACGAAAAGATCATTGCCAACGGCTCTGCAATTTCATTTCTTGCTTCCCATAGAATCCTTGGATATATCCCGTCAGGCCCGGGGGACTTGTCAATCCTCAAGTTTTTCAAAACGCGCAACACATCTTCCTTCCTGACAAGTATCTCCTCAAGCTTATCAGTCTGCTTCACGCTGTCCTCTCCAACAATATGGCCCCTCTCGTTTGTAAATACTGAAGAAAAATACTTGTTCAAGACCTCTCCTATCTCTTCAGACTCAATACACAATCTCCCGCTACTGTCCTTAACCGGACCCACCCTCGCTCTAGTCATTCTCATATTTCTCACATATGTGTAAAAGGCCTTGGGGTTTTCCTTGATCCTACCCGCCAAAGATTTTTCATGCCCTCTCTTAGCTCTCCTAATCCCTTTCTTCAGTTCCCTCCTGGCTATCTTGTATCCCTCCAGCGCCCTGTCTGAACCTTGTTTCTTCAGCCTTACATAAGTCTCCTTCTTCCTCTTAACAAGACATTCAACCTCTCTTGTCAACCATGGTTCCCTCACTCGACCATCTCTTCCCTGCCTGACAGGGACATACATATCAAAGACACGCAGTACCTGTTCCTTGAACAAGTTCCACATTTCACTTGTGTCCTTCCCTGACAGCCTATGTTCCCAACTTCTGCACTTCAATTCTTGTCTGACAGCATTGCATTTACCCTTCCCCCAATTATAAACCTTGCCCTGTTGCTCGCACCTATCCCTCTCCATTACTAAAGTGAAAGTCACAGAATTGTGGTCACTACCTCCAAAATGCTCCCCCACTAACAAATCTATCACCTGCCCTAGTTCATTACCAAGTACTAAATCCAATATGGCCTCCCCTCTGGTCGGACAATCTACATACTGTGTTAGAAAAGCTTCCTGGACACACTGCACAAACACTACCCCATCCAAACTATTTGATCTAAAGAGTTTCCACTCAATGTTTGGGAAGTTGAAGTCGCCCATGACTACTACCCTGTGACTTCTGCACCTTTCCAAAATCTGTTTCCCAATCTGTTCCTCCACATCTCTGCTGCTATTGGGGGGCCTATAGAAAACTCCCAACAAGGTGACTGCTCCTTTCCTATTTCTAACTTCAACCCATATTACCTCAGTAGGCACATCCCCCTTGAACTGCCTTTCTGCAGCTGTTATACTATCTCTAATTAACAATGCCACCCCCCCCCCACCTCTTTTACCATCCTCCCTAATCTTGTTGAAACTAACCAGGGACCTCCAACAACCATTTCTGCCCCTCTTCTATCCAAGTTTCTGTGATGGCCACCACATCGTAGTCCCAAGTACAGATCCATGCCTTAAGTTCACCCACCTTATTCCTGATGCTTCTTGCATTAAAGTATACACACTTCAACCCATCTCCTTGCCTGCAAGTACTCTCCTTTGTCATTGTTACCTTCCCCACTGCATCACTACGTGCTTTGGCGTCCTGACTATCGTCTACCTTAGTTGCTGGACTACAGATCCGGTTCCCATTCCCCTGCCAAATTAGTTTAAACCCTCCCGAAGAGTACTAGAAAACCTCCCCCCCAGGATATTGGTGCCCCTCTGGTTCAGATGCAACCCGTCCTGCTTGTACAGGTCCCACCTTCCCCAGAATGAAATGAAAATGAAATGAAAATCGCTTATTGTCACGAGTAGGCTTCAATGAAGTTACTGTGAAAAGCCCCTAGTCGCCACATTCCGGCGCCTGTCCGGGGAGGCTGGTACGGGAATCGAACCGTGCTGCTGGCCTGCTTGGTCTGCTTTATAAGCCAGCGATTTAGCCTTGTGAGCTAAACCAGCGCTCCAATTATCCAAATACTGTTCTGACACATACCCTCCTCTATCCATGGCTAAAACATTTGGGTACTTGGGCTATGGTGGGGGGGTTACAGAAAACGGCCATCTTGCTGAGAGATGGCATTTCGAATTACCATCTGTAGGATAATGGAGAAAACTAGCCTAATTATTGGCCGATTCACAAATTCTCCGAATCTCGATGGTTTTCTGTTCCACAACAATAAATATATTTTGAGCCAGGAAGTTTAAACTGGTTCAAATAAAACAAAAGATAATTGGTGCCAATGAGAACAAAAGGAGAATTCACTTGATCTGTGTTAAAGTATGATAATGCTTTATCACAGGGCTAAAGAGCTGGCTTTTAAAGCAGACCAAGGCAGGCCAGCAGCACGGTTCAATTCCCGTACCAGTCTGCCCAAACAGGCACCAGAATGTGGCGACTAGGGGATTTTCACAGTAACTTCATTTGAAGCCTACTTGTGACAATAAGCGATTTTCATTTCATTTCATTTCAGTGCATAATTTTACGTGCACTACAAAACATTGTTTACACATCTACAATGATCATCATCTGCCGATTTACAATGAAGCTTTTCAAGCTCTACCAAACCCAACGATTCATTCTTTGCTTTATGCTTCGCCTCCCCCCCCCCACATCCAATATAATGGTTTGTTTTAAATTGCTGCATATTTTTACATTAATATAATAGTAAAGAATATTGTAAATAATATGCCAAATGATGCAGGTGCTATTTTGACAGAAGCTGATGTAATTTGTGTCCAAAACATGTAATTGTTGACTTTTCCAGCCAATTTCTCTATTGATGGTTTTGTATAGCTTCAATTCAGCTGTGAGCAGATAGCCATTGCATAATTTGAACTGTAAGCATCAACAGCATCTAAATAAAAATCCCTCATCACAGTGTTCAACCTAATTTTATTTGTAATATTTCACAAGTCAATTTGTCAGGTCTTTAAAAGGAAAATTGACAGTCCTTTATAGGATGTATTGCGACAGAGACATAATTCAAAAAGCTTCCCCTATTTGCACAGCTGACCTGTGGATTTCTAAAGATTCCATAGAGTTTTAAAATTATTGTTCAAATGTTTATTTATGATAATGTTGGCTTCTACCTGAATCCCGTGAATGTCCAATCTTTGTTTCCTATAAAATTATAAATAGTAAACGATAAACCAGTTTATTACTTCAATGTGATAGGCTGCTTAGCCTACTTGAAGACACCAAAGTTGCTGCTTGCCAGGGATTCCCTACAGCTGACACCAGAATGAAGTTAGGGGGTAAAGCTGAACTGCACACACCATAAACCTTCTATCAGGTCAGCATCAGATGCAAAATGCAGTTTTTTGCAACATGAAACCAACCTTTACATTGTGCATAAACTAAGTACATGATCCGGTGTTCATAAATACCCACAAACAGTTCAGACCATATTTTGGGCGAGATACCATCAGAAAGAACAGGGAAAGAAGGAAAAGAGGTAAAGAGGTCTCTTAGAGCTGCCTTGATTGTAACTTAAGAATAACTATTTCCACCCATCTGATTGGATACAAGCTTATCACCAAAAAATAAAAGAAGTTAGCAGATGTTTTTTCATGCAGGTAGTTTATCGAATATGGAATGCTTCACCAGAAACAGCAGTAGTAGCAGAATCCAAAATGGCATTCAAATGAGAAGCAATTGAGGTTTGTAAAATGAAATTTTTAGAAAGGATGTGTATAGGAGTGGGTGGCTGAAGTGGTTCTCTCAGCGTCGGCATGGGGGTGATGAGTTGGATCATCCCCTCTTCTTTCACAAAATACTATAAATCTGTTTTAGGTAAGAGAAAACATTTGATGGTCCTGGCCGCTGTGGTGACATTTCTGATTTTATCCATTGTGCCTTTGATAAAGCTGACCGTACTTAAAGGGGTAAGTACCACAGTTTAAATGATCATGAAACCCCCAAAGAATGCAGACATTACCCAGTGACCTGTCACTTCATTATCAGCTACTATTTGTAGAGAGGCTGCGGGCGGGACTTTCCACGTCCTCCGTGACATGTTTCCTGGTGACGGAGGCAGCTCGGTATTGGCCACCAGCAGGATCTTCCGGTTCCATCAATGCCTTAGGAAAATCCTGCCCTATATGTCTTTATTCTCCAAATGTTTATCAAGTAAGAAAGTGATGAGAATATTTTCCAGCTGATGAAAAGAAAACAGGAAGAGGTCATCATAGGGAACGTTTTCTCTTCCAGCAATGGTCCGGGACTGAAATCCTAATTTCACAGAGCTTCTGACAGAAATTTTAAAGCAGAACAATATCGTCATACATTGTTAACTAACTAGTTCTTCATGAAATGACCTAGTTATATTTTAAATAATTACTTATCTAAAACACACATATTATTCTTGAATCCACAAGGATGATAAAATGACCAATAGCTTTCTTGTTGAAAGATGAACTATTTAATGAGTAATAAAATAATAAATTGTGAGTCCTTTTACTCAATACTAAATTAACAATAAAGACTTAAAATACAATACAGATAACTATATAACTTTACACTATTATAACAAACTAGTTCTAACTTCTCTCACTAGCCATATGTCTTGCTTGATCACTGTTCTGAATCACATCTTCATCATGTGACTTAGAAAAGGCGGGAAACCAGTTCTTATAGTACTGTACCTGACTGTGAGCCATCTAGTGTTGAAATGACTGTACTGCACTTACATACATTGATCAGGTATATTGATATCTCAACACCACTACAGACCTGATGGCAGTTTTTGTGAATAAATAAAGTCCCTTACAAGCAAATCTCTGTGGGCGTGATTCTCTGAGCCCACCCGCCACCGGAATGTCCAATCTTGCCAAACATCAATGGACTTTTAGCAGGGCTGCTGAATCTCCCACGGCAGGTCCCACCACAACAGGGTGAGAAAATCCTGGCCTGTGTTTCTGAACAGCATAGTCTGCAGTGCTCTGAATACAAACAGAAATGGCTCCAAACACTCAGCAGCTCTGGCAGCATCTGAACCCCTGAAAAAGAGTCATATGCAATTCAAAACATTTCTCTCTCTATGGATGCTGCCAGACCTGCTGAATATTTCCAACTCATTCTATATTTATAGAAACTGTAGTAATTTTCTTTTACAATGAAGTGCAGCCCTGCTCCATTTACAATGGGCCATTTAGTGTCTTTAGAAAGGATTCCTCAGTCTTCTGAAATTTGGGAAATGTCACAAGACCACTTTGGGCAAATAAGTAATTCAATTTATATCCAATTCATTTACAGCAGAGAAATTATTAGACAAAGACAACTTGTAGAATAAATAAGTGAATAGAAATCATCTGCAAGGGGTTAGTTCAACATTTTCAACATTCAAACCTTCTCAACGTAAAAGCAATCAGTTCTAGCAATCACTTCTTTAAAGTTGATTTCAGGGATTTTCTTAGTGATAAAGCCATAATTCTTTAAAGGCCATTGTTAGTCAAATGCTTGCACAGTTCTTAAATTTGGCCAGACTCAAGAAACCAAATCACAGAACCTGAATGCGCAAAGATCCTCTTGTTTTATACTCTTAAATTCTTGGATGGTTATCTTGCAGATTAATTATGATCAAAGATGTATTAGCACAGTTAAAACAATGGAATGCAAATGAGACATTGGTGGAATTTAATGCTTTCCCGGAAAAATGTGATAATGTCTGTAATGAATTAGAATCATGGAATCATAGAATTTACAGTGCAGAAAGAGGCCATTCGGCCCATCGAGTCTGCACCGGCCCTTGGAAAGAGCACCCTACCCACGGCCACGCCTCCACCCTATCCCAGTTAAGCAGTAACCCCATCCATCCTTTTTGGACACTAAGGGCAATTTAGCAAGGCCAATCCACCTAACCTGCACATCTTTGGACTCTGGGAGGAAACCGGAGCACCAGGAGAAAACCTATACAGATACGGGGAGAATGTGCAGACTATGCACAGACAGTGACCCAGGCCGGGAATCGAACCTGGGACCTGAAGCTGCTGTGCCATCAAGGGTGGGACGAATTCAGAGCAGTATCCCTCCCAGAGGTCAATTAAGGCACTGTGATCAATTCAGTGCTTCATCCCACAATGGATGGGAATTAAGCCACGTGGGCAACTTGCGTCCTAAACTCGGGTGGATAAGCTTGAATCATTGCCGGATTGGCTCCTCTTACTTAGGCAGCCCATACCCAAAGGAGGAACCAGCCAGTAGCAATGTTCGCCCATACATGATGACCCCCACCTGTTCTGTAAATGGATTCCTTAATCCACGCTCTTCCACCTGCAGTACATCCCATACCCCCTGTATTGGGGCTTCCCTGACTGGCTCCGGTGATTCCACCTTACCGAACGTTCCTCCAGGGCTCCAGCATCGATCATCAGCCTTGGCCTACTAGATTTCCAACAGGAATGATCGCTCCTTACGGTGCTGCCAGTTCTGGCCTCTGATTGGCCAACAGATGGAAAAGTCCCCCTCAAAATAACAAGATCCATGTTGCCAACTAGGTCAGTGCCTGATTGGCATTAAATTAAGTTGGGGGCTGGAATAGTAATACCAGTGCTTGGAAGTGTTCAAAATTGATTTGGAGGAGTTATTAGGCAGGCTGTATTTAATGGGCAGATTTTCCCTAAAATATGCAAAGTCCAAAGATGTGCGGGTTAGGTGGATTGGCCATGCTAAATTGCCCTTAGTGTAAGGTTAATGGGGGGATTGTTGGGTTACAGGTATAGGGTGGATATGTGGGTTTGAGTAGGGTGATCATTGCTCGGCACAACATCGAGGGCCGAAGGGCCTGTTCTGTGCTGTACTGTTCTATGTTCTATGTTCTATGAAGTTGCCAGCCCCAACGCTAGCTTTCTTTATCATTTGATGGATTGGATAAAGAAATGCAAATGGCAGGTACCACGGGGCAGAGTCTGCCCCGCCAGCAACTTAGTTTTTTTTATAGATCAGAGGGAATTAAATATGGAAATTGGAGAGCCATTGGCCATAAGCTTCTCCCCTCCTTTGAAATATGGGTGGTGCCGGAGGACTGGAGAATTGCAAATCTTAGATCCTCATTCTGAACAGAAAATAAGGGTAAATCCAACAACTACAGGCTTGTCAATTTGACCTCAGTGGAGGGAAAGCTTTTAGAATCACTGGATGGAATTCTGTTCCAGTAGCACAGGTCCTGACAACAGAACCAGAAGTGGATGCAACCTCTGCTCACAGCTGGAAAGGCTGGCTGATCATGCAGTGATAAGCAAATAAGATGTGCAGAGGAACGAAATCCAGCCAATGATGCAGTGGGGACTGCCAGGAAGGTGACACACCCACCATCGTCTGACAGGATTGGAGGTCCAGGCATCATTTTAACATTTTTAAGTCGAACACGGCCATGTACCCATTGCTTATAAATCAAGAGTATCTGTTCTGCAGAGTCTGGTATAAATCCACAGGATAACTTGGCTCCAGAATCGCCCTTCCTCTCTGACTCTGAGCCACAGGTTATTCTCCTTCACCTCCAGACTGAGGCATCACAGGTGGGATTCTCCATTGCCCGATGCCGATATTGTAATCGGTGATTGGGCGGAGAATTGATTCCGACGACGGAATTGGAGCTGGCGCCGGTTTGCGAGTTTCCGCCCCCTCCAAGCCGGCGTCACCTTGACACTAGCTGCACGCAGTCGCATTGCCGTTGGCACCTCAACGGCTGGCCCACTCACGATGCACCACCCCCGATGGGTGGAGTTCTTAAAGGCACGGGCCACGTGTCCTGACAGAAATCGTGAATCTGACATGGCGGCTGCGGAAGGTGTCCAGCGCCACCACACTCGGCCTGGATCCGTGCTGCTGGTTGGGAGGGCTTCAGCGAGGACTGGGGGGACTGGTGGGGTTTGGCAAGGGTGTGGACTGTGGGGGTCACAGTCTGCGGGTCGGGTCAGCGCACGGCCGGCGCCATGTTGTACAGCGCGACCGCTACAGGTCATCAGCTGTGCGCATGATCGGCACAGGACCCGGCCATTCTCCGGCCGTTTTCGGCCCGTGAGGTGGGAGATTTGGTCGGTGCCAGAGAGTGCCCCTCACCGGTACCGGAATCAGTGAGGGATCCGTGCTGATTTTCATTGTGTAGACCTCCTGCGGATTCTCCATTCGAGCCGGAACAGACAGGGAATGGCCCCACAGTTTAGTGATACCTCCCTGCAGATTTTCCTCCAGGCTGGGAAACGTGCAAAGTGGTTTTCCCACTGATGGCACCAGGGGACCTTCTGCCTGACCACGGAGGCCCGGGTAGAAATTGCAGCAGAGGTCAGCAAGATAGAGGTCGACAGAGACACCTGGGTCCAATGCAAGAAAATGACCTGTTGGGATGCGTAAAACATGGCTTTACCTCAATGTGGCTCTAAAGAGGGCATCAAACAATGTGCCTCAGTAAGGGGAGAGAGCAACCAGCTGGTGGAATGCATTGCACCCCTCAGCAGCAGATGTATCATGAGGCCTGAATATATGTGAACCAGAATTTGCAGGAAAAATGGTGCAAATGACACGGGAATTAAATTGTGGAATACTTACATAGGAGGCTCCATTATCTATCAGAGGGATGATATGGTGACAAGCTGGGGTTGTGTGTTCTTTGAAGTTATACTAATTCTTCTCTTTTGTCTGCAGGGGCAAATGGCTCAGAACACCAAGGAAGAGGCAACGACAGAAGCAACTCTAAACCAGGAAATGGAAGGGTCGGAACTCAGGAAAATTAGTCAACAGCGAAGTGTCACTGAGTAAATTGTTTGTGCAGGTTGACAAGAACATGGATCCTGGTGGACTTCTTCGTAAGGCTTAAAAGAAATGTCAAGTTAGATAATTGATGCATTGGTTTTAATTTATAATTATCTTTGTTGTCACAAGTCGACTTACATTAACACTACAATGAAGTTACTATGAAAATCCCCGAGTCGCCACATTCCGGCGCCTGTTCGGGTACACCGAGGGAGAATTAAGAATGTCCAAATTACCTAACAGTACATCTTTCGGGTCTTGTGGGAGGAGTCCGGAGCACCCGAAGGAAACACATGCAGACATGCTTTTTCTTTTTTTGTCTCTTCTCACGATGCTGTTTGCTGGTTCATTGTATGTTCTGTGTCTCTGGCTTGTCAGTCACAGCATCGACATCTCTTTTGTTTTTATCATTGGGATGCGCTAGCTCTCCCACTCTTCTTCTCTTCCTCTTTTTTTTATTTTAATGATCATTTGGCGAGTTCTTTTCCTTTTAGGTTTTGGTTTGGCAACACCTGTTTTAGTCCTGGTCTGAACCCTGTGCATAGACATGTACGGATCCTCAGTTGGGACCTCTGGCTCCAGCGTGCTGCTGATGATTGTGTAGCCACAACAATTCTGTGCCCTCAACTGGAGGTTGGAGAGCCTCGCTCTCTGGTGCCTGGGTGGGAGTCACATCTATAACATCAGGTGCTGCCCTTCGTGCCTTATTAGAAGATCTGTTGATAACTCCTCATCACTGGAAATTACGATACAAAACGTTCTCTGGCCCTGATGATCCAGTCGATGGGTCATCCTGGTCTTGCTCTAGTATATGTGTGTGATCCGTGAAGCTGCATAGCGGAATAATCATCAGCTCCTCTTACTCATGTTCCGGTGCAGTAGCATCAAGGATCAAGGAGTCAACTACCGGAAACATTTCAGAGGCCTGAGACGATTCACCATGTGCCTCTGGAGCAAACTTCTCCAAGATCGGTACCATGTCTTCTGTTAATAGCTCATTCGAAAGCTCTACCTCCGAGGTGTCAGCCACTGCAATCGCACTTTTCATTTCAGAGTGTGCCATAGATAAAGATATAGGGCGGGATTCTCCGACCCCCCACCCCCACCGTGTTGGAGAATTGCCGGGGGTGGGGGCAGGCGGCGTGAGTCCCGCTCCGCCGCTCCGACGTCGGCTACCGAATTCTCCGGCACCGGTTTTTTGACGGGGTGGGGAATGCTCCGGTGGCAGTGGCCCCCATGGTGATTCTCCGGGCCCTGATGGGCCGAGCGGCTGACCGTTTTCGGCCAGTCCCGCAGGCGTGAAATGGTCAAGGTCCATACCGGCGGGACCTGGCTCTGAGGGCGGCCTGCCGAGTCCTCGGGAGCGCGGGGGATCCGGCCCCGGAATGTCCCCCACGGTGGCCAGACCCACAATCGGGCCCACCAATCTGTGGGCCAGCCTGTGCCGTGGGTGCACTCTTATCCTCCGCGCCGGCCTGTGTAAAGCTCCGCAATGGCCGGCGCGGAGAAGAAACCCCCTGCGCGTGCGCAGGGATCACACCAGCAATTCTGCGCATGCGCCAGAACACGCTGGCGCTCTGCGCATGCGCCAACTCGGGCCGGCCGGCAGAGGCCCTTCGGTGCCGGTTGGCGTGGTGCCAACCACTCCAGCGCCGGCCTAGCCCCCAGAAGTGAGGAGGATTCCGCACCTTCCGGGCGGCCCGAGGCCGGAGTGGTTCACGGCACTCTTTGGCGCTGGTACGGCCCGCCCCACCAGTTGGGGGAGAATCCCGTCCATAGAATTTACAGTGCAGAAGGAGGCCATTCAAGTCTGCACCGGCGCTTGGAAAGGGCACCCTTATTAAACCCACACCTTCACCTATCCCCATAACCCAGTAACCCCACCTAACCTTTTTTGGACACTAAGGGCAATTTAACATGGCCAATCCACCTAACCTTCACATCTTTGGACTGTGGGAGGAAACCGGAGCACCCGGAGGAAACCCACGCAGACACGGGGAGAATGTGCAGACTCCGCACAGACAGTGACCAAGCCAGGAATTGAACCTGAGACCCCAGAGCTGTGAGTACGCAGTTTTTGAGGGGGTGGATAAACGGTGGCGCCCATGATTTCAGCGTAAAAATGGATACTCCGGCCGATTGCCGAACGTAATTTCGGCGTCGGCAATTGGAGAATCCTGCCCCCTATCTCTGAGAATCTTTTCCAACAATTTCACTGTCACTGACATCATGTTCACTGGCCTATAATTATCTGGATTATGCGTGCTACTCTTCTTAAATAACGGGAAAACTTTGGCTATCCTCCAATTTTCTGGGATCTCTCCTGTGGCCAACGAGGAAACAAAGATTTCTGTTTGAGGCCCAGCGATTTAATCTCTGGTCTCCCTCAGTAATCTGGGATAGATGTTATCTGGCCCTGGGGATTTGTCTACCTTAATGCTTTTTAACACAACTAACACAGGCAGCACCATAGCATAGTGGTTAGCACAGTTGGTTCACAGCTCCAGGGACCCAGGTTCGATTCCCGGCTGGGTCACTGTCTGTGCGGAGTCTGTACGTTCTCCCAGTGTCTGCGTGGGTTTTAATCAGGTTCTCTGGTTTCTTCCCACAGTCCAAAGATGTGCGGGTTAGGTGGATTGGCCATGCTAAATTGCCCTTAGTGTCCAAAAAATGTAAAGTGGGGTTCACTGGGTTACGGTGATAGGGTAGATACGCGGGCTTCAGTAGGGTGCTTTTTGTAAGGGCCGGTGCAGACTCGATGGGCCGAATGGCCTCCTTCTGCACGGTAAATTCTATGATTATGAACACTTCCTCCCTCGTAATAATGACCTGTTCTAAAGTGTTTACATATACCTCTGAGACACCACCAATCAACATGTCCCTCTCCTTTGTGAATAGCGATGCAAAATACTCATTAAAGATCTCACCTACTTCCTTTGGTTCTATACATAATTTCCCTCCTTTGCCCTTGAGTGGACCAACTCTTTCTCTAGCTATCCTCTTGTTCCTAATATACGTACAAAATGCCTTGGGATTCTCCTTAATCCCACCTGTCAAGGACATTTCATGACCCGTTTTTGCTCTCCTAACTCCCTGCTTGAGCTCTTTTCGACTTTCCTTGTATACAAGTGCCTTCATCTGTTTGTAGTTGCCTAGACCTCATGTATGCATCCTTTTTCTTTTTGACGAGACTCGCTATTTCCTTGGTCATCCATGGTTCCTGAATCCTGCCTTTCCTGTCCTTCCTTTTTACCGGCACATGCCTGTCCTGCACTCCCATCATCTGCTCCTTAAAAGTCTCCCACATGCCAAATGTGGATTTAGCCTCAAACAGATTCTCCCAAACAACAGTCTCCAAATCCTGCCTAATCTGGTTGTAGTTAGCCTTGCCCCAATTTAGCACCTTAACCCGAGGCTAACACTCGTCCTTTTCCATGAGTATCCGAAGGCTTACGGAATTGTGGTCACTGTTCGCCACATAGAACATAGAACATAGAACATAGAACGATACAGCGCAGTACAGGCCCTTCGGCCCTCGATGTTGCACCGACATGGAAAAAATCTAAAGGCCATCTAACCTACACTATGCCCTTATCATCCATATGCTTATCCAATAAATTTTTAAATGCCCTCAATGTTGGCGAGTTCACTACTGTTGCAGGTAGGGCATTCCACGGCCTCACCACTCTTTGCGTAAAAAACCCACCTCTGACCTCTGTCCTATATCTATTACCCCTCAATTTAAGGCTATGTCCCCTCGTGCTAGCCACCTCCATCCGCGGGAGAAGGCTCTCGCTGTCCACCCTATCTAACCCTCTGATCATTTTGTATGCCTCTATTAAGTCACCTCTTAACCTTCTTCTCTCTAACGAAAACAACCTCAAGTCCATCAGCCTTTCCTCGTAAGATTTTCCCTCCATACCAGGCAACATCCTGGTAAATCTCCTCTGCACCCGTTCCAAAGCTTCCACGTCCTTCCTATAATGAGGCGACCAGAACTGTACGCAATACTCCAAATGCGGCCGTACTAGAGTTTTGTACAACTGCAACATGACCTCATGGCTCCGGAACTCAATCCCTCTACCCATAAAGGCCAACACACCATAGGCCTTCTTCACAACCCTATCAACCTGGGTGGCAACTTTCAGGGATCTATGTACATGGACACCGAGATCCCTCTGCTCATCCACACTACCAAGAATTTTACCATTAGCCAAATATTCCGCATTTCTGTTATTCTTTCCAAAGTGAATCACCTCACACTTCTCCACATTAAACTCCATTTGCCACCTCTCAGCCCAGCTCTGCAGCTTATCTATGTCCCTCTGTAACCTGCAACATCCTTCCGCACTGTCTACAACTCCACCGACTTTAGTGTCGTCTGCAAATTTACTCACCCATCCTTCTGCGCCCTCCTCTAGGTCATTTATAAAAATGACAAACAGCAACGGCCCCAGAACAGATCCTTGTGGTACGCCACTCGTAACTGAACTCCATTCTGAACATTTCCCATCAACTACCACTCTCTGTCTTCTTTCAACTAGCCAATTTCTGATCCACATCTCTAAATCACCCTCAATCCCCAGCCTCCGTATTTTCTGCAATAGACGACCGTGGGGAACCTTATCAAACGCTTTACTGAAATCCATATACACCACATCAACTGCTCTACCCTCGTCTACCTGTTCAGTCACCTTCTCAAAGAACTCGATAAGGTTTGTGAGGCATGACCTACCCTTCACAAAACCATGCTGACTGTCCCTAATCATATTATTCCTATCTAGATGATTATAAATTGTATCTTTTATAATCCTCTCCAAGACTTTACCCACCACAGACGTTAGGCTCACCGGCCTATAGTTACCGGGGTTATCTCTACTCCCCTTCTTGAACAAAGGGACCACATTTGCTATCCTCCAGTCCTCTGGCACTATTCCTGTAGCCAATGATGACCTAAAAATCAAAGCCAAAGGCTCAGCAATCTCTTCCCTGGCTTCCCAGAGAATCCTAGGATAAATCCCATCTGGCCCCGGGGACTTATCTATTTTCACCTTGTCCAGAATTGCCAACACTTCTTCCCTACGCACCTCAATGCCATCTATTCTAATAGCCTGGGTCTCAGCATTCTCCTCCACAATATTATCTTTTTCTTGAGTGAATACTGACGAAAAGTATTCATTTAGTATCTCGCTTATCTCCTCGGCCTCCACACACAACTTCCCACCACTGTCCTTGACTGGCCCTACTCTTACCCTAGTTATTCTTTTATTCCTGACATACCTATAGAAAGCTTTTGGGTTTTCCTTGATCCTACCTGCCAAAGACTTCTCATGTCCCCTCCTTGCTCGTCTCAGCTCTCTCTTTAGATCCTTCCTCGCTTCCTTGTAACTATCAAGCGCCCCAACTGAAACTTCACGCCTCATCTTCACATAGGCCTCCTTCTTCCTCTTAACAAGAGATTCCACTTCTTTGGTAAACCACGGTTCCCTCGCTCGACCCCTTCCTCCCTGCCTGACTGGTACGTACTTATCAAGAACATGCAATAGCTGTTCCTTGAACAAGCTCCACATATCCAGTGTGCCCAACCCTTGCAGCCTACTTCTCCAACCAACACATCCTAAGTCATGTCTAATGGCATCATAATTGCCCTTCCCCCAGCTATAACTCTTGCCCTGCGGGGTATACTTATCCCTTTCCATCACTAATGTAAAGGTCACCGAATTGTGGTCACTGTTTCCAAAGTGCTCACCTACCTCCAGATCTAACACCTGGCCTGGTTCATTACCCAAAACCAAATCCAATGTGGCCTCGCCTCTTGTTGGCCTGTCAACATATTGTGTCAGGAAACCCTCCTGCACACATTGTACAAAGAATGACCCATCTAATGTACTCGAACTATATCTTTTCCAGTCAATATTTGGAAAGTTAAAGTCTCCCATAACAACTACCCTGTTACTTTCGCTCTTTTCCAGAATCATCTTCGCCATCCTTTCCTCTACCTCCCTAGAACTATTAGGTGGCCTATAGAAAACTCCCAACAGGGTGACCTCTCCTTTCCTGTTTCTAACCTCAGCCCATACTACCTCAGAAGAAGAGTCCCCATCTAGCATCCTTTCCACCACCGTAATACTGTCCTTGACTAGCAGCGCCACACCTCCCCCTCTTTTGCCCCCTTCTCTGAGCTTACTAAAACACCTAAACCCCGGAACCTGCAACAACCATTCCTGTCCCTGCTCTATCCATGTCTCTGAAATGGCCACAACATCGAAGTCCCAGGTACCAACCCATGCTGCCAGTTCCCCTACCTTATTTCGTATACTCCTGGCATTGAAGTAGACACACTTCAAACCACCTACCTGAACACTGGCACCCTCCTGCGAAGTCAAATCTGTGCTCCTGACCTCTATACTCTCAATCTCCCGTACCCCAAAACTACAATCCAGGTTCCCATGCCCCTGCTGAATTAGTTTAAACCCCCCCAAAGAGCACTAACATGTTCCCCCACTGCAACCTTGATTACCTGGCTGGGCTCACTCCCTTGTACTAGGTCCAGTATAGCACCCTCTCGAGTCGGACTATCCACATATTGTTCCAAAAAACGTTCCTGGGCACACTTAACAAATTCCTAACCATTCAGACCCCTAGCCCTAATGGATTGACAGTCAATATGAGGAAAATTAAAGTCTTTCACTGCAACAACCCTATTTTTTCTACATCTATCCAGAATCTGCTTACATATTTGTTCTTCAACTTCCATTGGGCTGTTGGGAGGCCTGTAGTAGACCCCCATCATAGTGACTGACCCATTCCTGTTTCTGAGTTCTACCCTCAGTGCCTCATTACTTGATTCTTCCAAGGTGTCCTCCCTCTGAACAGCTGTAATATGTTCTCTAACCAGTATTGGAACTTGTAGCCACCTGGGGTGGCCACTGCCCAACACAAAATGGAAGATTGCAAGGAATGCAGGGAAAATGGACATGTTGGAAAGCAAGCAGCTTGCAAAGCGATTGTATATTGGGACGACTAAAGAAACCGGTTTTGACTGTTACAGAGACCAGACAGCACTGTGAAAGGAAACCAGTTAACATACTAATGAGGCAATACCGGGCGAGTCCCAGATACAATGGACACATGTTAAGCACAAATCAATACATTCTATGGAAGGCCAGACCCTGTGGCGCCAGAGAAGCCCAAAACAATAGGTCCCAAGTACCGCCCCAGTGACCGAGGAACTGCCCTATGATTGGGGGGTTCAAACATAATCGATTGGGAAGAGACCCAATCGATTCCAAGCAGGTAAGGGAGTTCGCCCAAAGGGGCGCGGACCCCTGGGACCTATAAAAGAAAGGTTCCACACATGGTTCAGTCTTCTGTCTCCTGGCTCCTGTCTCCTACTCCAGCCGTCGAGCAGCAGCCACCAACAAGTGCCTAACAACGACCGCTACCAGAAATTGATAACAATCTGAAGTCTGCAGACCAGAGCAGAGCAAGAGGCCTTGTTCCCTGACCCAGCAGTTCCTTCGAGATAAGTATTAGTTGTTTAGCGGTAGGAGTAAATTTAATCCTTTAGTGTGTGCATGGATAGTTATTATAATTGTATTATAATAAACTCTAGTTGTTTGGACTTACAAATTGGTGTACGGTTTTATTACTTTGAACTTCACCTTGAAGCTTTGGTGGTGTCTTAACGGCACCTGGCGACTCCAGAGCTTAGAACAAGAAACAGAGCCAAATTGAGTGTTAAGCACACTCACCCAGAACGAGCAACATTTAGTGGCAGACACCGCCGGGACTCGATTAGAAGTGGCCCCCCCACTCCGAGAGAACCCAGAAATTTGAATTTGAAATCCAATTGGGAAAAAGGAAAAACCACAAGTGTAAGTGTCAAGGAGTTCAAATCAATAACGATAATTCGGAAGTGTGTTTTTGCATGCGTAACTAACAGGGTTGTAAGGTTAAACTGAGAGATTTTTGTTGCGTCAAACTGTCGGGAGTTTTATAATCGGAACATAGCGAAAGCCGTTTCGTATTTAAAAGCATTACCTGATCATCCCCTGATCCAAATTAAAGAGAGAAAGAGGAAATGGCCATGCAGGCAATGGAACGCCTCATGAACCCAGAACAGTTCGTGGTCGCAGCGACCAGCAGTAGCAGAGTAGGCCAGTGTCCCGTATGGGAGCTGGAACTCAGGAAATATCTCAAAGGGAAAGGATGGTCCCTTTGGAGTGAGTTTTGTTTGAATGAGGAGACAGGTCCCGGGAGTATAGGACATACTTGGTGGGAGAACCTTTCTCAAATTCACAGGAAGAATTTAAGTAAAGCACGCAAGCCGATGGCAATTGTGTCCTGCTTGGCACAATTAAGGAACAGAGGAGGTCGTTCGGATGCTCCGAGCAGAGTTAGAGGAAAGGAATAGAATGAGCAAAGTGGATGTCAGGGACATCGAAAAGGAAAACCTAGAGTTAAGAAGGAAGCTGGCAGAGAAGGATAGAGAGGTGGATGATACCAAGAGGGCACATCAGTCCTGTCTAGCCCATCTGAGCAGTTCCCAAACCCAATACGAAAAAGCCTATCAAGATGTGCAGCGTGCAGTCCTGATAAGAGAAGAGTCAGAAAAGCAGGTAGAGGCACTGCAAAGGCAATGCTCTGACCTAAAGGCAGCTTTAAGAGCACTCCATGCTGCCACCACTGAGCAAAGGCAATGCACAGTGGATCACGCGAAGTGTAGGAAGCAGATTGCGGAGCTGCAATCTCTGCTTTCCATACAGAATGGGTTCCAAAGCACCTTTGGAACACAGTTAGATGAGGAAAATGCCTCAGATTGGCAGGAATTAAGCAAAACCGTGCAGCGCTATGTTCAGGGAACATGTGCGCCAGCAGCGCAACAGAAAAGGAAAGCGCCCCAACCCCCCACAGATCAGATAGCACCCGCACCTATGAACCCAGTCACCACCCAAAGAAAGGCAACCACAGAAGGCGCACCCGACATCACCCCCTTAACTTTAACACAACTCAGGGACGCGTGTGAGAAAATCACCCTGTTCCTCCCCACCGCAGACCCCCACCGATTTTTCGCGAAAGTGAAACAGCAGGCTACCATGTACGGCCTGGATGAGCGAGAGCAAGTGAAGCTCACAGTTTTGAGTTTAGACTCATCAGTAGTTGCAGCCCTCCCCGACCCACAGAACGTTGGAGGAGGCACACTAGAAGAGATGAATACATCTATTTTAGACGCGATAGGGTACAATAGAGGAGACCCAGTCGAAGGCCTAAATAAGTGTAGGCAGAAAAGGACAGAGCATCCCACAGCATTCGCAGGAAGGCTGTGGATTCATTTCACTGCCTTTTTTTGGTGATTTAGACCGAGCACATTTAACCCGCGATAATATGGTTAAATGGACCCACACAATCATCTCCCACGCCACAGATGCAGGACAGAATGTCTGCAGTAGTTATGACCCCTCAGAAGAGGCCCATAATGAAAAATGGGTTTTGAAAGGATTGTCCCGCGCTTGGGAGCAATCTGTCCAAGGCAAGGTTAAAGTGAAGACCCCAGAGGAAGCTCAGGCTGCAGCAGATATACAAGCAGTAAGAGCGCACCAAAACCCCGCATGGGTAAACGAAGGAAAGAACAGCCCCCCACAGAAGTCGCAGGAACCCTGTTAGTTACAACAGCGGACATTTGGGACATTTTGCAAAAGAATGCAACACCCCACAGAGATCTCAGAGAGGCCAGCAGACAGGCACTCTGAACAGGAACAAAGCAAAGCCTATCCACAGTATAGGGACGCAGTCAGGACAGACCAATGTGGATGGAACGGACTGACGGTGTTCGGGCTCCCCCACTTGGGTCTGTGACACCCTCTGGGACCGATCCGGAAGGCCGGTGGTCACAGCAAAGATTAGAGGGAAGCCCATAGAATTACTTTGGGACACAGGAGGGTCCCGCACTACCATTAATTCCTCCAGTACACCACAGGCAGACACGTGGCCAACCACATCCACAATTACACTCAGCGGATTTACCGGTCACTCGCAGCAGGGACACATTACAGCCCCTGTATCAATTCAGCTAGGGAACATCTCCACCAGACACCCCATTGTTTTAGTTAGTCTGCCCCGCACAGCAGAACACATACTGGGTATTGATTTTATGAATGCCCACAGCCTGTCGTTCGATCCAGTCAATCAGTGTGTCTGGAGAATGGCACAATCGGACAGAGCACCCGCAACTCTCACAGTAGGAGAGTATGCAAATAGGATTAGCGCAGTAGGCGACTATTGTTTCGACCTGACCATGCTTACCACGGACAAACAGGTTAGGGCAGTTTTGAACCGACACAGGACAGCATTTGCCAGTCACCGGCACGACTGCGGCAGAATGACTGGACAAGTTCAAGTTACTGGACCTGACCCGAGACCACAGAGACAGTACCGATTTCCCCTAGAAGCAGAGGGAGAAATTGGAAAGGTTATAGAGAGCTTATTAGAGCAGGGTGTACTTAGGACAGTAGCCTCGACTAATAATGCACCTATTTGGCCAGTGAGGAAGCCCGACGGATCATGGCGTCTGACCATTGATTATCGGGAACTCAATAAAGTATCCCCAGCAGTAGCCCCCATGGTAGCAACAAGTCCCGAGACCATGCTCAAACAGGGACTCCACTCCAAATATTTCACGGTATTGGACATTAGCAATGGCTTCTGGTCAATCCCATTGGCAAAGGCGTGCCAGTACAAATTTGCCTTCACATTTAAAGGACAGCAGTATACGTGGACATGCCTCCCACAAGGATTCCACATTTCCCGTTCCATTTTCCACCGACAGCTGGCAAATGGATTAGCCAAATTTTCCCGACCCGAATGTCTGGTACAGTATGTGGACGACCTATTACTGCAGACAGACACCAAGGCAGAGCACATCACGCTTCTGGCCGAGCTCCTGGAAATTTTACAAGAGATCGGATGTAAAGTTAACCCCAGAAATGCCCAAATATTAGAGAATCAAGTGATGTATTTGGGTACAGTCATCACGCACAGCAAACGCGAGATCGAGTTCAAAATAATTGAATCGATTGTTAAATTGCCCCTTCCCCAGAATGTTTCAGCCCTCCGGTCGTTTTTAGGACTGGTTGGATACTGTCGGAACCATATTGATGGTTTTGCGACAAAGGCAGCCCCACTCTCAGACCTCCTTAAGAAAGGAGCCCCTTGGGAATAGCTTCCGCAGCAGACAGAGGCTGTGGAAGAGTTAAAGAAGGCCCTTAGCGCAGCACCCGCGCTACAAGTTCCAGACCAACTCTCCCCCTATGCAATAGAGGTAGCTAGCACCGATCTGACCCTCTCGGCCATGCTCCTTCAGGAACGGCACGAGCAGCTACGACCCGTGGCTTATGCCTCAAGACTTTTAGACCCCGTAGAACAAGGATTTTCAGCCTGCGAGAGGCACCTACTAGCAGTTTTTTGGGCAGTTCAGTACTTCTCGGACTTAATTACCGGACTTAATCCCATCACCATTTTGACCGAGCACACCCCCACACAGTTACTTTTAGACGGTCGACTGAAGGACGGTTCAGTGAGCCAGATAAGAGCAGCTAGGTGGACACTACTGTTACAAGGACGGGACGTAACAGTTAAACGGACCAAAACACACACATTTTTAACGGACAACCTCCAATATCCAGGACAACCCCATGAATGTGAGATTGTAGCACCCCTACACAACACAGGACCCTTCATTGCAAAGACGCCCCCCAGAAAGATAGGGAATTCAAGCCAGAGCCCCCAGCACACCGACACATGTGCCCCATTGAAGATATATGTGGACGGTTCATCTACAGTTTTACAGTTTTAGATGGAGAACGCATCACTGGATGCGGGATTTATGTTGAGGATGCGCAGGGTTGCGCACTAGAAGAGATCGCATTAAAATAACTAGGTCACTTAGGCGCGCAGGCAGCAGAGCTCGCGGCCATTGCATACATAGTGGACCACCCAGATTCGTTCCCCAGCCCAGCAGACATATATTCGGACAGCTTACATGTCTGTAACAGCCTGACCGATTTTCTACCCTGGTGGAGGACAAGAGGTTTTGTCTCCGCAGACGGGAAGCCCCTTCCATCAGCCCCATTACTCCGCCATATCCTAGAGAAGGCAAAGGATAGGACGTATGGCATAGTTAAAGTCAGAAGTCACCATAGGTCATCCCCCCCGGAAATGTAAAAGCCGACGCACTGGCAAAAGCAGGTTCCAGGCGAGGTCACTTTTGGACACCCCCAGCTAGCGCACCAGCTAGCGCCCCTGTGAGCGCAGTTCAGGTCTCACTAGACAGAAACCAAAGATTTAGTACAGGCACAGAAGCAGGACGGAAATCTCCGGGAGATTTTTAAAGGAAACTTTGTGGCCCAATATGATAGGTTCAGACACGCTTTGACCACACATGAGGGTGTGATCATTAAAGACAAACTGTATGTGGTTCCTGAACATGATAGGAATCAAATGATTGCCTTATTCCATGACAGTCATGGACACCAAGGGATCGACCCGACCACAACCTTAGACAACTCTGTTGGTGGCCCAACTTACGACAAGATGTAACCCACTAAATTGAGAATTGTTTAATTTGTGCGCAGAATAACCCGGAGAAGTATTCCAAGAAGGCCCAACTCAGCCACACTCGCCCCTTTAATGGCCCCTGGACAAACCTCCAGATCGATTTTATAGGACCATTGCCCCCTTGCAGGAATGGCTTTAAATATGTTCTGGTGGTCAGATACCTTTACCAAATGGGTAGAGGCATTCCCTTCATGCACCAATACAGCTAAGACAGCTGCAAAGATCCTGACCCACCACATCTTCACGAGATGGGGTCTCCCCAGAAGTATAGAGTCAGATCAGGGATCTCACTTTACAGGACGGGTCATGAAGAATGTCCTGACCATATTCGGCATAAAACAGAATTTCCACATTGCATATCATCCCCAGTCAAGCGGGATAGTAGAACGCATGAATCGGACCCTAAAATTGAACCTTAGGAAGATGGTACAGGAGAACAATTCGACTTGGGATTCAGTACTCCCATTCGCACTAATGTTCATCCGAAATACAGTTTCATCATCTACAGGTTTCACCCCACACACACTCATGACCGGACGCCCTATGAAAGGATCAGAATTCCTTTTAGGACTGGACATGACCAGCCCAGAAGTGACGGCCCTCACACATGAGAAAGCAGTCAAAGAATTAGTTGAAACTGTGAGGTCTGCACAGTTAGCAGCCGCAGTAACATTGGGAAAACAACGAAAACAGAGCACGGCCTGTTTTAACAAGAATGTACACCCCACAGAATTTCAGGTTGGGCAACAGGTTATGCTATCTGTCCTTACCCCAGCACGTTTTTGGCTCCTAAATTTTCCGGCCCGTACTCAATTTCGGCCAAAATCAGCCCCTCAATTTATAGGATAAAGTACCCCATCGGTAAGACTGCTTGGTTTCATATTAACCAACTGAAGGCTTATGGAACACAGTCAAACCACTCGCACCATGTCCTACTCGATGCAACAGAATATCTCGTCCCGCCCACAAGAGACACATTCATTTCCACCCTCCCCCTCACAGACCAGTTCCTCATCGGACTCGACCTCGACTCCGCCCACTGACTTCAGACCATGCCCTGGAACGCCCACAAGCTGCCACAGCAGAGACAGTGACAGTGACTGTGAAACTGAGGACAGCCACAGCACTCCACCCTACAGCCCCCACTTCAACGACTACGACCCCGACTCCAGTGACCCCATGGAGATCACCTACATTAAATATCCACACCTACCACCCAAACCCACCACACCCACCACCCAACACTGACGACCCTGATAATGCTCCTTCAATTTTGACCCCCCGATTTGGCACAGGGACAATTCTTGGTGGCTTGTCCGCAATGACGAGAGTGACCCCCGGTCACACAATGCAAAGATTGCATGCCTGATCCATACACGGGTATGGGATCTGGGAGAAGAGGAGGACTTGATGTCCCTTTGCGACCCTGTTGGCAGAGAATGAGGAGAAGTGAGGTGTCCAGATGATGTAAAAGAGGAACCGCTTGAGAGAAGCGATGTCCTTTCTGATGGAACCTGCACGTATGTATGTTTGTTTGTATGTTAAATGTTTGATTGGAGATTGGCCACTTTCTTTTCAGCAGAAAAGCTTGTGACCACCTCACATGCACGTTAGTTTATCCGCAGATATTTCTGAGAACTTCACTCAGTTGAAATGTCCTCTGGTGAACCGACAATGTTCACGACTTGTCTTCTGTTTACAGATGTTGCAGCATCTTGGCTCCTCCCTTTTTTTTTAGGTGCCCCTCTACTCTGGGAATAGAGGCTGCAATTCCACTACGACTACATTCTTGCCCGTTCATTTCAGGTTGCTCAGGCAGTGGAGAAACGGCATTGAGGACCCGCCCTGTCTGAGGACCCCCCTTTGGTCAGCTAAGCTCGGGTACAGCACAGCGCGCCCTACCCGGGGATCCCATACAAATCTTACCTGTAGCGGCCCACACGCAACCCATTCGGATATCTCATTTCTAAACTTTGGTTTCATTTCTGTTTAAGGTAGCCCTTCGGCAGCCATCCCAAATGCTATTTACATCCAGGAACATTCGGATGGTAAATCGCAAAACCTGCGAGACGGCTCGCAGTGGCAAAGTTGTTAGGTGTATGTCTGGTCCTAAATTCGCTTTAGGACCAGACATACATGGAAGTGGGTATCCCATAACTCTTCAGGAGTATGAGCTCCTCCAATGAGGGGTGGGGGGGGGGGGGGGGAATTCATTCGCAGTTTTGCCTGTATAAATAAAGCTGGCCAGTGTGGTACGAGTTAGTGTAGGAAGCAGTGGTGAACTACTGCTGCTGTGTATATATTATTGCAAATAAAGTTACTTTCTATTTGACTCTACAAACTCGTGCTGGATTCTTCGTGACCCACACAAAACCCCCTACTTCCTAGGGACTCCCTCCCCTTCTTGTTATCTGGCGTGTTTTCTTTATTCACTATTCTTTAATCCTGTACATAGTGGGGTAGTATAGTTACATTGTGGTAGGTTTTTCTTATTTAGTTGCCTGTATTGATGATCTTTTGGTCCATTGGGGGAGGGGGGGGGGCATGGGGTGTGGTCAGTTTATGTGCCTCTCTATTCTCTCCCCTCCACCTCCCTCCCCCATCTCCCTTTTCTTTGGTGTCTGTTGTCCCTCTGTGAGGCCTCCCTCCCCTTGGCCTATTTGCTGTTTGATGGAACCATCAATTCACCAGACACGTGTTTCCGATATGAACATAGGCTTTAATCGACTTACTACAGAGCCAGCCTGTTACCCGTTGATGAACTCTCAGTGAACTGCAGGCTGACTCTGGACAAGGGTATTTATACAGCAGCACTAGGGGGAGGAGTCATGGGCGGAGCCAAGGGTGGAGCCCTGTACAAGCTCCTGAGCATTCCCAGAGCTACTCCCCCTAGTGGTCGGATAACGCTACTGCGGTTACAAAGATATAGTGTGAATTATCATGTTACATTCATCACACTGTTGTCTACAAACAAGTCTTGGAACAAGTTGGTGGATGTATCCCCGTTTTGTGGAAACCCTCTTCCGACCCACAGATGGTGAATTTGATTTTTTCCATTTGGTAGAAAAATCTGACAAGTCGACCAGCCAGTCTGCAACTTTAGGTGGCGCCGCAGACCGCCAGCTGAGCAGGATTCTTCAGCGGGAGGCAAAGGCTAGGGTGTGTCCCCCTCCCCACAAACAGTTCTGGCTTGTCAAATACTCCAAAGACTCTGCCACTTTTAGGCATGACTCCACCCTCACCCCCATAACCTTGGGCATTGCCTCAAAGAAGAGCCCAACAAGCCTGGGATATGCCCAGAACATGTGGGTCTGGTAGGCCGGGCCTCCCTGGCAGGCTCACAATTCTCCTCCACCTCCAAGAAGAACCTGCTCATTCAGGTTCTGGTTAGGTGCACCCTGTTTGACTTCCAGCTGCATTAGGCTTAGCCTTGCACATGTGGAGATGGGGTTGACCCTGTTCAGTGCTTCGCACTAGAGTTCACATCCTACTTCAAACACTAGCTCTTCCTCCATTTTTCTCTTGTCTCGTCCAGTGGGGAGTATGCATTTCCCAATGGTGATGGTGTTGGTGGAGATGAGGGTGGTGTGGGGATGAGGGTGAGGGTGGTGTGATGGTGAGGGTGGGGTGAGGATGTGGGTGGTGTTGGGAGGAGAGGCTGGTGTGGGTTGTGGTGTTGGTGGGGGGGAGGAGGATGACATACGTGTCACAGGGAACTGCAAATCAGTGGGATCTCACTTCCTTGTCCGCGGCTGACCTCCCTTTCCTCCGGGAAGCCTACCACATCCAGGGCCCTCTGCTCTGCCATGGTGAGGGGAAGCAGGTCCTGCAGTCCCCCTCCAGTTTTCTCCTGCTCCCGGCAGATATGAGCGGCCTTCTCTTGCGGGGGTGTTGAACAGAAAACGCACATTGTTAGACGGTCTGATGCATGCAGCCCAGGGCGTGCAAGCTGATGGCCTCATTGATGACTGGTATAGGTGCCGGAAAGTGGTGCGGGATGGGGGTTCGGGTGCTGAGGGGAGTGTCGGGTTCCGGGTGTGTGGGACATGGGTTAGTACCAAGGGCACAGTGCTGCCTATTCACCCTGTCCCATTCTTTTTTTTTTTTAATTTTTTTTTAAATAAATTTAGATTAGCCAATTATTTTTTCCAATTAAGGGGCAATTTAGCGTGGCCAATCCACCTACTCTGCACATTTTTGGGTTGTGGGGGCGAAACCCACGCAGACACGGGGAGAACGTGCAAACTCCACACGGACAGTGACCCAGAGCCGGGATCGAACCTGGGACCTCAGCGCCGTGAGGCGGTTGTGCTAACCACTAGGCCACCGTGCTGCCCCACCCTGTCCCATCCTGAGTATTTTACGGCACCGCTGGTCAGTCCAGACGGTGTTGTACACGGCTTTGACCACCTCTGCCACCTGCGCCTAGTCGTGACGAATGGCAGCAGCTGGCATCCTCCTTCCTGGGCCAGGGTACAGGGTCAATTGCCTCTCTCCCATCGCATCCAGGAGGGTCTGCAGCTTGGCGTCTGTAAATTATGGAGCTGCTCTCTTCGCTGCCATCCTGTTGTAATACAAGAGTACAAGTATTTATCACATGGGAGATAAAAAAGAGTTGACATTGGAGGGGGGTGTGGAGGCAGGAGATTTTTTACATTTAGGTGGGCATTTCGAAATCTACAAAATGAACTACTCTGATTGGCCATCTCTAAATCCGGGTGCTCAGGTTTCCTCCCGCAGTCCAAAGATGTGCAGGTTAGGTGGATTGGCCATGCTAAATTGCCCTTAGTGTCCAAAACATTTGGTGGGGTTACTGGGTTACGGGGATAGGGTGAAGATGTGGGCTTGGTGCTCTTTCTAAGGGCCGGTGCAGACTTGATGGGCCGAATGTCCTCCTTCTGCGCTGTAACTTCTATGATTCTATGAATTCTATGATTCCCTGATACCAAACTGTGCAGCTATTCAACCTTAGTGTACCACTCTACCACTCATGAGGAACCAGTTGAAGACTATTGGAATAAAATAACTAGTCCTTTATTACAAGCTATGGCAAGGGCTATTCTAAATTGGGACACCAAAAAGCGAGATTCAAGGATATTACTGACGGTCTTGCAATTAGTGTATTGGTGATCCGATATCTGGGGTGTAGCTATCAATCATCTGCCTCCCTGCTGTTTGATGGCTTGGATACTATCCATCTCTGCTGTATTCTGCAGACATACTGGAGCCATAGTAAATGGTACAGCGTGTAACATTCTAGAACAGACCTTGGGGTTAACACCTGCAGATTTCATGTCTGAAAGCTGGCCCCTCAGAGACAAATTGGATCTTTGTAGTATCTGTAATGATTTGCAGTTCCCACAGTCCGAATTAAAGATTTGAGCTTCCCCAGTAAATAATGGAACTACAGTTTTTAAACTGGTTACACTATAATACCTAAAGATGCCCAAAATGTCCCTCTTCACTGGTGTGTAGGTATGGCAGATAATAAGGGAGGCAAATTGAATTTTGCTGCAGGAATTGAGTATAAAAGTAGGGAAGTGTTGCTGCAACTATACAAGGCAATGGTGAGACGGCACCAGCAGTACTGTGTACAGTTTTGGTCCCCTTACTCAGGGCAGCACGGTAGCATGGTGGTTAGCATAAATGCTTCACAGCTCCAGGGTCCCAGGTTCGATTCCCGAGCTGGGTCACTGTCTGTGCGGAGTCTGCACGTCCTCCCCGTGTGTGCGTGGGTTTCCTCCGGGTGCTCCGGTTTCCTCCCACAGTCCAAAGATGTGCGGGTTAGGTGGATTGGCCATGCTAAATTGCCCGTAGTGTCCTAAAAAAGTAAGGTTAAGGGGGGGGGGGGGGTTGTTGGGTTACGGGTATAGGGTGGATAAGTGGGTTTGAGTAGGGTGATCATGGCTCGGCACAACATTGGGGGCCGAAGGGCCTGTTCTATGCTGTACTGTTCTATGTTCTATGTTCTATACTTGAGGAGGGATGTAGTTGCATAGAGGCTGTTCAGAGGAGCTTCACTAGATTGATTCCAGAGATGACGGGTTTGGCTTGTGAAGTGAGATTGAACAGTTTAGGCCGAGACTCTCTAGAGTTTCAAAGAATGAGAGAAGATCTTATTTAGGTACATAAGATGATCAAAGGCATTGACAAATTGGACGTACAGCGGATGTTTCCTCTTCCGGGACAATCTAAACAAGAGGTCATAGTTTTAGGATAAGGGGTAGCAGATTTAAAACAGAGATGAGGAGAAATTACTTCCCTCAAAGGGTCGTGAATCTGTGGAATTCACTACCCCAGAGTGCAGTGGATGCCAGGTCAATGAGTAAATTTAAGGATGTGATAGACAGATTTTAACCAGCGCTGGAATGTGGCGACTAGGGGATTTTCACAGTAACTTCATTGCAATATTAATGTAAGCCTACTTGTGACAATAAAGATTATTATTATAATTAGTAATGGTTGAAGGGTTATGGAGAACGGGCAGGAAAGTGGAGTTGAGGCCGAGATGAGATCAGCCATGATTGTATTGAATGCAGAGCAAGCTCAAGGAGCTAAATTGCCTAATCCTGCTCCTAATTCTTATATGTTCTTTTATGTTCATATAATTCCAGGGGATTCAGAATAAATCTCCCTGAAAGATAGGAAATTTTAAGTACTGGTTGCGGAGCTATATCAGTGAGAAAGGGCAGGAAACCCAGTGTGTGGCACCTCAGAGCTTAGCACAGGGACCAATACTATTGCCAATAGAACATAGAACATAGAACAGTACAGCACAGAACAGGCCCTTTGGCCCTCGATGTTGTGCCGAGCCATGATCACCCTACTCAAACCCACGTATCCACCCTATACCCGTAACCCAACAACCCCCCACCCCTTAACCTTACTTTTTAGGACACTACGGGCAATTTAGCATGGCCAATCCACCTAACCCGCACATCTTTGGACTGTGGGAGGAAACCGGAGCACCCGGAGGAAACCCACGCACACACAGGGAGGATGTGCAGACTCCGCACAGACAGTGACCCAGCCGGGAATCGAACCTGGGACCATGGAGCTGTGAAGCATTTATGCTAACCACCATGCTACCGTGCTGCACAAAAACATCAAAAACCTGGAAATGGAAACACGATTACAAGCGATTCAAATGTTCTGAATGTATCAAACAGGGAAGGGACTTGGTAACAAAGGATGCAGCTTAAAAATTTCAGAAGAGTGGGATAAAATATGAGTTGCTTCCTACTGCCTCCTTTATTCCTACGGCACAGACCTTGGTCTCGGTGGTGTCAGGTGATCATATGCCAATACTGCAGCAGCTTAAGGGTGGTGGCCCGATTCAATTGAACAACTTGAAGGTTGTGTCGAGATACCCTGTGGACCAATGATGATTTTAATGTGCTGGTGACTATTTACTGCTCCCGGTTTGGAAGCAGTGTAAAATGCTGGTGTTATTTTGTATTGTTGCCTGTTTATTTTTTCATGTTTGGAATTTGTATGCTTGTTATTGTAATGTTGTTGTTTACTGTTTACTACATAGAGACTGTGGGCTTTTCTGCTGTGGCCCCTCTTGCTTCTGATCGCCCGGAGTTTCTGGAATCACTGCCAGTGCTGGAGAGGGGCTGGGGGTGCTGTTCTCTTTCTCTCTTCAGCCGTGCTCTGTGACGGTGTGACTTTTCCAGTGGAGTGGTTGAGCAATTTTCCGCTGATCGGGTCTACTGGTGGGGCTGCAGGAGGGAGGGAGAGTTAATGTACTGTTGATTGTGTCTTGCTTGATGTCTGGAGGCCATGTGTTTGTCAGCTATTGGCTCTTTTGCCTGTGGCTTGGCTCCCTGAATGGGGTGCTCCCTCATTATTCTGCCGTACCCTGCGGCCGGGTGATGTGGGAGGGGGAGGGAGTGGTGCGTTGATTTAGATACTGGTATCCTTATTTATTGTATTGTTAATTCTGCACTGTTACTATTTGGAGGCAGTGTGCTTATCAGCTACAGCCCTTTATCCCTGGCTTCACCCTTGGAAGAGGGCATTCCCTCGCTCTTCCGCTGTGCTCCATGCCAGTGACTTTCCTGTGTATTGCTGCATCATCCCCTTTCACTGCTTTGAGTCTGCTGCCGGGAACTGTGAGGCAGGGAGGGCGGGACGGAGGGAAAGGTGGGTTGATTTGGTTGCTGGTACCTTCATTGTACTTTGGTTTCTGTCACTGTTCTGTGATTTTGTTTTGTCTTCTTTGTAAAATGTTGGCTGGGTTTCTCCATTTCTGTTGACGCCGACGCAGAATTCCTGGACTTTCACGACAGCGAAACTGTCCCCGAACCTGGACCGATTCAGCAATGGTGAAGAGGCTAGACCGGCACCACATGGAACACAATCGATTCTAATGAGATATGAAGCGGGATTCGCCGGGTCCGTGATTGACACTTGGGAGGCTGACAAGCTGCAGCCGCATATATACATTACGATCCCCACACACACTCATCCCAGCGAGCAAGTTGGCACTGGTTGTGCTGGAGCTTGCTGGGGCCAGAGGGCACCTAGGGGGGGGGGGGGGGGGGGGGGTACTCTGAGGGGGCAATTTTACGACCCATGGCACTTAGTTCACAGTGGGCTGTCAGTGAAATGTGCAGCTGCATGGCTGCCTTCCAGCTGCAGCAATGGTGGTTTGTGCTCACCCACCATGATCCCACAACCCATCTCCACACACACACTCTGTTATCCCCCCTCCCCCAGTATTGGGGGAAGCCCCCCCAACCATTGGCCCAACTGTCAGCACACTATGGCCATGTTGGACACTTTCCGGAACTTTCCCTCAGCAGCCATGATGCTGGTTTCACAATTTTTTAAAACACGAGTGAACCGCGCCGTCGGGAACTCAGCCCATTGGAGGTGGAGCATCACGGAGACCACGGAGAATACTGGGTCGGGCCGGCTAATGACATGCAAATGGTGTTTACTGTCCGTGTGTTCTGGACTGCATTAACATCGCTGTCACGGTAACGGAGAATTGCAATTTGCCATCAAATCGGCCCCTGCTGCAATTTTAGTGTCGGAACCTATTCTCCACCCCAATCGCGTTTGCCAATTTCGGCGTTAACCAACAGCGAATCAAGCCCGGAACGTCTGTGACCTTATTATAATGTTGCCTTTTGTTTTAATGGAATTGCTTTGTAATTAGATTTTTTTTGTACAAATGAACTGTCAATAAACTAAAATAAATCCACGGGGTAGTGGATCATCCTTATCCCGTAAGCCCTGTGCGGGTTACAACTAAGTGCCAACTGTGACCAGAGGGTGGGATTTCTACTCCACCGCTGGGTTAAACGTGTTTTGATGTTAATGTTCTGAAGTTAGATGTTTAGAATCTATAACCATCACTGGAAATTTCCATGTGGAAACGGGATAATTAATACCACTCGGTGTTTTCTTACATTGGGAGTAAACCACAAGATAATGAATGAGCGGACTTCAGACATTGGAAGTGTGCCTGAAATTGAATGAAACTACTGGCTTCAAGCCAGAAAACAGCCAGGTTTAGCACCAGATCCGAATCTTTGTAAAAGCGCCAATCAGTGCTAATCGTCTTAAATCGAGAATTAAATATATTTTGTGTTAAGTTTAGTTGCATTGGGGTGAATCAGCTCACGCCAAAATGTAAAACAAACACTTTAATCCTTTTCAGCATTAAATCCACAAAACTACAATTCATTGGCTTTGGACAGGTGGGAGAATGTTAATGTATTTTACAATGATCGCTGAAACTGAAAGCAGTCAAGCCCCACCTAAATACAAAAAGTGGCGGGAGAATCTTGGCAGCTAACTAGAAACTGGAGAAGCTGCTGAGGGATTGTGCGAAGTTCCGGCCCCGTTACAATTCAACCGGATCGAAATCGCAAAATAGGTGAGGGTGAGGAGATTGGGCAGCAGCTCCTGGACAGGAGGGAACCAGTCCCCTCAAACACGGGTTTGGTGTTTTTAAACAGACAGGAATGAATGGGGCTGAGTTCAGCCTGACTGTCACTAAGACTCTGCTCAGTTACTGCGGGTCACTGAGACTCTGCTCAGTTACTGAGACTCTGCTCAGTCAACTGAGACTCTGCTCAGTCACTGAGACTCTGCTCAGTCAACTGAGACTCTGCTCAGTCACTGAGACTCTGCTCAGTCGCTGAGACTCTGCTCAGTCACTGAGACTCTGCTCAGTTACTGCGGGTCACTGAGACTCTGCTCAGTCACTGAGACTCTGCTCAGTCGCTGCCGGTCACTGAGACTCTGCTCAGTCACTGAGACTTTGCTCAGTCGCTGCCAGTCACTGAGACTCTGCTCAGTCCGGCGCCGGCCCTAGGGTTGCTGGCGCCCCAGGCAAGCTGAACTTCGGCGCCCTTCGGGGGCGGGGGGGGGGGGGGGGGGGGGTTCGGGTCAGGGGGGGTTCGGGTCGGGTCGGGTCGGGTCAGGTCGGGGGGGGTTGGGGTCGGGTCGGGGGGGGTCGGGTCGGGGGGGGTCGGGGTGGGGTCAGGGGGGTGGGGGGGTCGGGTCGGGTCGGGTCGGGTCGGGGGGGTCGGGAGGGGTCGGGGTCGGGGGGGGGGTCGGGTCAAGGGGGGGTCGGGTCGGGGGGGGGTGGGTCGGGTCTGGGGGGGGGGGTGGGTCGGGGCGGGTTGACATTGATCCTGAGCTGCTGCGACCTGTCTGGTAGTGGTACATTAATTTTAGTTGCTGTATCTATGCTCTGGATATACATTAACATTACCTGTCTAATATTTTTCGCTAAAGGAGCACGGACGAATTCAAGCCTCTGAAATTGTAGCTTCTATGCCTGTGGCCATGTGGCCATCCGCCATGTTTGTGCTGGGCGGCCTAGGGGAGGGCGACCACCGCGCATGCGCTGGTTGGCACCGGCCCAACTGCGCATGCGCGGGACCCGAGTCTTTTACGCGGCGCCGGGTCTCGGATGGCGCCCCTTAGCACATGGCACCCCGGGCAATTGCCCGAGTTGCCGGTACCTTGAGCCGGCCCTGGCTCAGGCGCTACTCAGTAACTGAGACTCTGCTCAGTCGCTCAGACTCTGCTCAGTCGCTCAGACTCTGCTCAGTCGCTGCTCAGTCGCTGAAACTCTGCTCAGTCGCTGAGACTCTGCTCAGTCGCTCAGACTCTGCTCAGTCGCTGCTCAGTCGCTGAGACTCTGCTCAGTCGCTGCTCAGTTGCTGAGACTCTGCTCCGTCGCTGCCGGTCACTGAGTGATGCACGATCAATTGAACAAAGACTAGAGTTTGATACAACTGAGGCTTTATTGCTCGAAGATGTGTGGCCTCCCACAGCAGCTGGCGAAATGGCTACTGCATGGGGGGACACACACATATTTATACTCTGCCTACTGGGCGGAGTCAGCAGGCAGGGACCACCGGCGAACCTGTAGTACAGGTCCTACCGTACATCACCTAATACAGGTGTAACAGTGGTTTACCACATTAACCCCCTGTTAAAATTGAGTCCGGTGGGGTGGTGGAGAATTATATACAGCAATGAATTTATATTTACAGTATTTGATCAGGAAAAAAAATGTCTTTTGAAGAGTGGTGCCAGTTAGAGATTTATCCGGTCCGTGGCCTTGATATTCTGCTGAGAGCGATGTAGTGGTGGCGGCGATGTCGATGCTGCCCTGATGTTCGGTGACTCCGGGAGCGTGCTGAAATCCTCTTAATCCTCGGGCGTGGGCAGGGGAAGGACGGGTGATCCTGGAGTTAATGCTAGGAGCACTGGGGGTGGGGAGGGTGGTGCCGTGCCGGGGAGGTGTGTGTGTGTGTGGGGAACCTGCTGGTGCCAGGTCCCTGAGGGAGACAGTATCTTGGCGGCCATCAGGGTACGCCACGTAGGCATACTGGGGGTTTGCATGGAGCAACTGCACCCTTTCCACCAACGGGTCCTGTGGTGAATGTGATTCACACCGGATTATAATCTGTATATACATGTGCCTGTATTGTAAGTGCAGTTGCACTACCTGTCCTCCAGGGGGAGTAGCTCTGGGAATGCTCGAGTTGTATGGGGCTTCTCCCTTGGCTCTGCCCAGGACTCCTCCCCCAGAAGCTGCTGTATAAAAGCTCAGTGCCACATAGTCAGCCGGCCAGTTCAATGGCTAACCGGCTGGCTCTGTTGTGAGTATATTAAAACCGCTATTCTAATCTTACAAGAACGTGTACATAGAATTGTTGGTTCCAACAATTTAATATACTTAGGAAACAGTCGAAGAAATCATGGAAGCAGCCTAGAACTCGACCCAGAGGATGCAGAGGCTAAGGAAATTTTTTCCCACTGGCTGAGATGTTTTAAAGCCTACCTGCCAGAAGCCAGCACCGCCGGAACAACGGAGGAACAGAAACTCAGCCTACTGCACGCGAGGGTAAGCCACAGAATCTCCACACAGCGGCCTACAGAAACGCTAGCCAAGTTTGTAAGGGAATTGAACAATCTTTCCAATGACTGTAATTATCAAGCCATTACCGGGGCGGAACATAGGGAGCTTGCTGTGCGGGACATTTTCGTGGCGGGCCTTAGGTCTAACTATGTGCGCTAAAGACTGCTAGAAAAGGGGGCCCAGGACTTAGACACTATTGTGGAGGCTGCTACCACTATGGACGTTTCCTTCCGCAGCCTCACCTCATTTCCCACGGACCCCGTGACCTCATCGTGGACCCCCGACCAACAGTCCCCCCAAGCATGTGCCGCACGGCCCCCCAGCTACCGCGCTGCCAAAGCCAATTACTCTGCTGCCCCAGCCAGCTACTCGGCTGCTTCAGTCTGCCATTTCTGTGGCTAAAGCCAGCACCCACGGCAGCACTGCCCGGCCTGTAACGCGACCTGCAGCAGCTGCGGGCGAAAAGGACACTATGCCAGAGTGTGTCTGGTGAAGAAAGCCCCAGCCTCTAACCCTCCCATGGCTCAAAACACCCGTTCCCTGAATTCACAGGCCTGCAGGCCCCGAAATGCTGCAGCCTGCCCCCACCCGACATGTGCGACTCATGGGGGCGGCCATCTTGGCAATCCTCCTCCATGCGGCCAGCCATGTGCGACTCATGGGGGCGGCCATCTTGGGATCCATCCCCTTCAAACTCTGAAACTCACCTCGATGACTACGAACTGAAAGGGCAGTCATCACGGGGCCACTCCAGCACAGCTGATCGAGCCGCCGACTATCCGCAACTCAGCGCAGTCACCCTGGATCAATCCCGCCCCAAGCACCTACAAAGTTCGATGGCAGAGGTCCAGATCAACGGGTACAGCACGCCATGCCTCTTTGACTCCGGGAGCACCGAGAGCTTTATACATCCAGAGCTGGTAAGACGCTGTTCACTTTCTATTTTTCTGGTGAGCAAAACTATCGCCCTCGCTTCGGGCTCCCACTCAGTCCTAATCCAAGGACGCACCGTTGCTACGCTCACAATTCGAGGCGCTAGTTATTCTAAATTTAAACTTTATGTCCTGCCCGGCCTCTGCGCGCCACTCTTATTAGGCCTGGATTTCCAGTGCAACCTCAAGAGCCTCACCCTCAGCTTCGGCGGGCCCCTGCCCCCACTCACTATCTGCAGCCTAACCACGCTGCGCATCTTCCCCCCCTCCACTCTTCGCCAATCTCACTCCAGATTGCAAGCCAGTAGCTACTCGCAGCAGGCGATACAGCCTACAGGTTAGGGTCTTAATCCGATCGGAGGTCCGACGGCTGCTCAGTGAGGGGATCATAGAGGCCAGTAATAGTCCCTGGAGAGCTCAGGTGGTGGTCGTCAAGACCGGGAAAAATTTTGCATGATCGTCGACTATAGCCAGACCATAAATCACTTTACGCTCCTAGACGCGTATCCCCTCCCCAGAATTGCAGACATGGTTAATCAGATCGCCCAATATCGGCTATTTTCCACGGTGGATCTGAAGTCTGCATACCACCAGCTCCCAATCCGCCCGGAGGACTGCCACTACACGGCATTCGAGGCTGATGGCCGCCTCTTCCATTTCCTCCGGGTCCCTTTCGGCGTCACTAACGGGGTTTCGGGGGTTCCAACGAGCAATGGACCGAATGGTAGACCACTACGGGCTGCGGGCCATGTTTCCGTATCTGGACAATGTTACCATCTGCGTCTATGACCAGCAGGACCACGATGCCAACCTCCACCGTTTTCTCCAAACGGCACGGAAATTAAATCTCACTTATAACAAGGAGAAATGCGTTTTCCGCACAAACAGACTGGCCATCCTCGGCTACGTCGTGGAGAACGGAGTCCTGGGCCCAGACCCGGACCGCATGCGCCCCCTCTTAGAACTCCCCCTCCCTCATTGCCCCAAGGCCCTCAATCGGTGCTTGGGGTTCTTCTCATACTACGCCCAGTGGGTCCCTCAATATGCAGACAAAGCCCGCCCACTCTTTAAGGCCACACGATTTGCCCTGTCAGCTGAGGCGTGCCAGGCCTTCAGCTGCATCAAGGAGGACATCGCCAAAGCAGCCATACGGGCGGTGGATGAATCCACTTCCTTTCAGGTTGAGAGCGACGCCTCAGAGGTAGCTCTAGGGCAGCACGGTAGCATGGTGGTTAGCATAAATGCTTCACAGCTCCAGGGTCCCAGGTTCGATTCCCGGCTGGGTCACTGTCTGTGCGGAGTCTGCACGTCCTCCCCGTGTCTGCGTGGGTTTCCTCCGGGTGCTCCGGTTTCCTCCCACAGTCCAAAGATGTGCGGGTTAGGTGCATTGGCCATGCTAAATTGCCCGTAGTGTCCTAAAAAGTAAGGTTAAGGAGGGGGTTGTTGGGTTACGGGTATAGGGTGGATACGTGGGTTTGAGTAGGGTGATCATTGCTCGGCACAACATCGAGGGCCAAAGGGCATGTTCTGTGCTGTACTGTTCTATCTAGCAGCCACTTTAAATCGGGCAGGGAGGCCCATTGCATTTTTCTCCCGTACCCTGTCCGCTTCAGAAATCCGACACTCCTCAGTCGAGAAGGAAGCACAAGCCATCGTGGAGGCTGTTCGTCACTGGAGGCACTACCTCACAGGTAGGAGGTTCACCCTCATCACCGACCAACGATCGGTTGCCTTTATGTTTGACAACTCGCAAAGGGGCAAAATAAAAAATGATAAAATCCTTCGGTGGAGGATCGAACTCTCCACCTATAGTTACTATATTAAATATCGACCGGGGAAGCTCAACAAGCCCTCGGATGCCCTATCCCGCGGGACATGCGCCAGCGCGCAGATCAGCCATCTGAAAGCCATCCACGTTGATCTCTGCCATCCAGGGGTCACCCGGCTCGCCCACTACATCAGAGCCCGAAACCTGCCTTTCTCCAAAAGCGGTCACCAGGGACTGCCCGATCTGTGCAGAGTGCAAACCGCACTTCTATAGACCAGACAGGGCCCACCTGGTCAAGGCTTCTAGGCCCTTTGAACACCTTGCGATCGATTTCAAAGGGCCACTCCCCTCCACTAACAAGAACATTTATTTCCTCAACATCATAGACGAGTTCTCCCGATTCCCTTTTGCCATTCCATGCCCTGATATGACCTCCCACACAGTCATTAGGGCCCTGCATAGTGTCTTCACCCTGTTCGGTTTCCCCAGCTACGTGCACAGCAACCGGGGTTTGTCCTTTATGAGCGACGAGCTGCGTCAGTACCTGCTCGACAAGGGCATCGCCTCGAGCAGGACTACCAGCTACAACCCCAGGGGGAAAGGACAGGTGGAGAGGGAGAACGCGACGGTCTGGAAGACCGTCCTTCTGACCCTCCGGTCTAGAAAACTCCAAGTCTCCCAATGGCAAGAAGTCCTCCCAGACGCGCTCCACGCAATCAGGTCCCTCCCCTGTACAGCTACAAATCAAACCCCTCACGAGCGACTCTTTATTTTTTCTAGGGGCACTGCCACGGGAGTTTCACTTCCGGCATGGCTGAGGACACCAGGCCCGGTCCTCCTGAGGAAGCACGTCAGGGGCACAAAACTGACCCCCTTGTTGAAAAGGTGCACCTCCTCCATTCCAACCCCCAGTACGCATTCGTGGAGTTCCCGGACGGTCGCCAGGACACAGTATCCCTTCGGGACCTGGCACCCGCTGGATCCAGCCCCCCCCCCTACCCCCACTGAGGAACCCCTTACCCCGTTTCCTATGCTGCCGCCCCCTCGTGCCACCGATCCCGCAAGCTCACCCCACCGGTTCCACGCACCAGAACCAGCCCGCGCCCAGCGCCCCCAGTCTCCGGTCGAGCCAGAGGTGTATAAAGTTCGGACGGGACCCGCCCCGGAGTCTGCCATCGTACCCCAGCTCTCAACACCCACCCAGCCACCGCAAGAGGCTGCAACCCCGGTGCTCCGCAGATCGAAAAGAACAATTCATCCACCGGACAGACTAACTCTGTGAGCCACCACCCCCACTGGACTCGATTTTTTCACAGGGGGTGAATGTGGTGAATGTGATTCACACCGGATTATAATCTGTATATACATGTATCTGTATTGTGTGCAGTTGCACTACCTGTCCTCCAGGGGATGTAGCTCTGGGAATGCTCGAGTTGTATGGGGCTTCTCCCTTGGCTCTGCCCAGGACTCCTCCCCCGGAAGCTGCTGTATAAAAGATCAGTGCCACATGGTCAGCCGGCCAGTTCACCGAAAGTTCAATGGCTAACCGGCTGGCTCTGTTGTGAGTATATTAAAACCGCTATTCTAATCCTACAAGCACGTGTCCGTAGAATTGTTGGTTCCAACAGGTCCGCCTTGTGGAGTCAGACGTGCCTACGGAGCAGGACTGGTCCTGGAGCTGCGAGCCAAGTCGGGAGCGACACCCCGGATGTGGACTTCCTGGGGAAGGCAAAAAGACATTTATGGGGTGTGTTATTCGTAGTGGTGCACAGTAGTGACCGGATGGAGTGTAGTGCATCAGGGAGGACCTCCTGCCAGCGAGAGGCTGGGAGGTTCCTGGACCATAGGGCCACTTGGATGGCCCTCCATACCGTCCCGTTCTCCCTCTCTATTTGCCCGTTTCCCCGGGTTTATAGCTGGTCATCCTGCTGGAGGCGATACCCCCGCAGAGCAGGAACTGACGCAGCTCATCGCTCATGAATGAGGATCCCCTGTCACTGTGGATATAGGCGGCGAAACCGACCAGAGCGAAGATAGTGTTTTGGGCTTTGATGATGGTAGCAGACGTCATATCGGGGCATGGGATGGCGAAGGGGAATCTGGAGTACTCAATGACCACACTGAGAATATATGTGTTTCGGTCGGTGGAGGGGAGGGGCTCTTTGAAATCCACGCTGAGGCGTTCAAAGGGGCGGGAGGCCTTTACCAGGCACGCACGGTCCAGCCGGTAGAAGTGCGGCTTGCACTCTTCACAGACATGGCAGTCTCTGGTGATTGGCCGTACTTCCTCGACGGAATAGGGCAGATTGCAGGCCTTGACAAAATGGTACAGACGAGTTACTCCTGGGTGACAACAGCTGTCGTGCAGGACCTGGAGTTGGTCTACTTGTGCGCTGGCACATGTACCTCGGGATAGGGCGTCTGGGGGCTCGTTGAGTTTACCGGGACGATACAAAATCTCGTAATTATAGGTGGAGAGCTCAATCCTCTACCGCAAAACTTTATCATTTTTGATCTTACCCCACTGTGTGTTATTGAACATGAAGGCTACTGACCGTTGGTCAGTGAGGAGAGTGAATCTCCTGCCGGCCAGGTAATGCCTCCAGTGCCGCACAGCTTCAACGATAGCCTGGGTCTCTCTTTCGATGGATGAGTGCCGAATTTCTGAGGCATGAAGGGTGCGGGAAAAGAATGCCACGGGTCTGCCTGCCTGGTTGAGGGTGGCGGCTACGGCAATGTCTGATGCGTCGCTCTCTACTTGAAAGGGCAGTGTCATGTTTACTGCGTACATCCCGGCCTTGGCTATATCGGCTCTAATACGGGCGAAGGCCTGTTGCGCCTCAGCCGTCAGGGGAAAGTGGGTGGACTGAATGAGTGGGCAGGCCTTGTCCGCATAGTTTGGGACCCACTGGGCGTAGTACGAGAAGAACCCCAGGTAGCGTTTGAGGGCCTTGGGGCAGTGAGGGAGGGGAAGCTCCATGAGGAGGTGCATGCGGTCGGGGATCGGGCCCCAGAACTCCGTTCTGGACCACAGAGCCGAGGATGGCTAAGCGGGTCGTGCTATACATACACTTATCCTTGTGGTAGGTGAGATTGAGGAGTGGTGGTGTGGAGAAATTTGGCGAGGTTGGCATCGTGGTCCTGCTGATCATGGCCACAGATGGTGACATTGTCTAGGTACGGGAAGGTGGCCCACAAACTGTACTGGTTGACCATTCGGTCCATCTCCCTTTGGAAGACTGAGACCCCGTTAGTGACACCAAAGGGAACTCTGAGGAAGTGGTAGAAATGACCGTCTGCCTCGAAGGCAGTGTATGGACGATCCGATTTACGAATGGGGAGCTGGTGGTAGGTGGATTTGAGGTCTATCGTTGGGAAGACCCGGTACTGCACAATCTGATTGACCATATCAGGAGGGGTACGTGTCGAGCTGTGTATACCGATTGATGGTCTGGCTGTAGTCCACGAACATTCTGTGTTTCTCCCCAGTTTTAACGACTACCACTTGGCTCTCCATGGGCTGTTGCTGACATCGATACCTGACCAAAGCAGCCGCTGGACCTCGGACCTGATGAAGATCCTGTCCTGGGTGCTGTACCGTCTGCTCCTGGTGGCAATGGGTTTGAAATCCGGGGTTAGATTGGCGAAGAGGGAAGGTGGATCGACCTTTAGGGTTCCGAGGCCGCACACAGTGAGGGGTGGTAGGGGCCCGCCGAATTTGAGGGTTAGTCTCTGGAGATTGCACTGGAAGTCCAGGCCCAGGAGCAGGGCAGCGCAGCGGTTAGGGAGGACGTAGAGGCGGAAGACGCTCAATTGAAAATGAAATGAAATGAAATGAAAATCGCTTATTGTCACGAGTAGGCTTCAATGAAGTTACTGTGAAAAGCCCCTAGGCGCCACATTCCGGCGCAGCTGATACGGGAATCGAACTGTGCTGCTGGCCTGCTTGGTCTGATTTAAAAGCCAGCGAGTGAGATTTAGCTCACTCATGAGCTAAACCAGCCCCTACCAATTCTACGCCCTGGACCGTGAGTGTGACCGTGCAGAAACCCCGGATTGCGACGGAATGGGATCCGGAGGCCAGAGAAATTCTTTGGTTGGCGGGGTATACCCTGAGGAGCAGCGCTTACTGTATCCAGGTTATGAAGCTTTCGTGTGCTCCTGGAGTCCAGCAGGCAAGAAGTCACAGCCGTTGGTTTTTCAAAACTGGTCGA